>NC_142688.1:9808214-11081071 GCF_056320005.1 Nelumbo lutea | reverse complement strand
AAGCTGCCATCAATATTGCTGCTAATCCAGTTCTGCATGATAGGACGAAACACATTGAAGTGGACAAGCATTTTATCAGAGAGAAACTTGAAAGTGGAGAAGTGTGCACACCATATGTCAACTCGAAAGAGCAACTTGCAGATATCTTCACCAAAGGTCTTCATCATGTGCGGCACAAAGATTTGTGTGACAAGTTGGGCATGATTGACATCTATGCTCCAACTTGAGGGGGAGTGTTGGAATAATGTTAAAATAACTTAGTTGCAGATGTTAGGGCTTGTTTGGCTAATCAAAGTGTTTTTTATTTTTGTTATGTCTGTTATTGTACTCAGGGGCACAAGGGTCTTTTCCCTTATTATTTTTATCGCCCTATATATAGTAAAATAAACTGGCACCGCCAGTACTGTTACATTGCAAACCTTCTCTCTTCTCTTCTCTTCTTCTTCTCTTCTCTTCTCTCCTCTTCCACTTATCTCTGGCCGGCTACACTGTCAAGAGTAACAATGCTTCTCATCTATCACACTTTATTTATATATAATATTATGTATTCGTCAACATATAGTCAACCCCATATGGTTGGGATAAGGCTTGGATGTTGATGATGATGATGATGAATATATTAGAGGCATACCCAATTTTCTGTAATTTTTCTGAAATTCTATCTATTTTTTTATATTCTATTATTTGATTTATGATAACATTGGTTGACCCAGTTAACCTGGATGGTTGAATTTCTAACCACCACCTAGAGGGAAAAGTCGTTCCATTTGCGGATCATTTTTTAAAACATTGGATTACTTTAAGGTATCTATCAATAACCCGTGATATTTGTATGCTATATTCCTACATAAGGGCATTCAATGACTCCATTAATAATAAGTCAATGACAGGGTAGAAATTGTGATATTTCATCTTGACCATGGGACTGTTTAGACATTGATCTCTTCTTGGAAACAAGTACAAGAAATAATAAAGCTTGAAGAAAAGCTAACCCAATTGAGAACCCAAGTTGTATGCTTAGCAGAACCCTTTCTGTGAAGGGAAAAAAAAAAGAAGAATCCAATTCAGATTTAATTTTTTAAACATATAAGAATTTTATTAACATAATGAGAAAAGGGAGATACAAATGCACAACAAAGTGCTTAAACCCTCCTCAAACAAGAAGAAACTGAGAACTGGCCCTTTTGCCACTCTATGTCTTATATGACCACCTGAAAAATGACCATAGTACATCACATACTTCCCTAGGGTTTAGGCCCCCAACATGATAAGTTAGCTTTAATCAATACATCATATATCTATAGAATATAAGAAATTACTTTGCTATTTCTGAAAAATCTCAAATCCAGTCCTAGACTAACACCCTGTTAGTAAATTGAACATTACTTTCCCAAATAACATTAATTCCACAAGATCTTGGACCTTTTAGATAGGCAACTGAAAGATCTTTCCAACAAAACCAAAATCAAAAAAGAAAAAAAAAAAAGAAAACTAAAATTCAAGCCACAGTGAAAGTGGTAGAAGAAAAACAGCCTTTTGAGAAGAAAGGACTGTTTAGAAAGTTGCAAAAATTCAAAAGAAAGTAGCAGAAATCAGAGTTCAAGAGGAGAGAAGAAGAAGAAGAAGAAGGTGGCGGCAACTTGGGTTCAGAGAGAGATTTTCTAACATAATCTCTTCTCTTACTCCCTTAATTCTATTTCATTAAGTTAAACTTTGGTAATTTACAGAGAAGCCCCTAGTTGGGCAGAAAATTAAAAAGACATAACATAAGAAATAATAAAGCCTAGATTAAGGCCCATTACAGCAAAGAACATAAAAGATAAAAAATAATAAACAGCCTATGGGCCATTTGGCCCATCTTCTCTACACTCCCCCTCAAGCTGAGCATAGATGTCAATCATGCCAAGCTTGCCATTATCATGCTGAAGTTTAGCCTTGGGAATGCCCTTGGTAAGGAAATCAGCTAACTGTCCTTCAGAGGTGATGAAAGGTAAACACACTTCTCCAGAAGCCACTCTTTCTCGAATGGAGTGTCTGTCAACTTCAATATGCTTAGTTTTGTCATGTTGCACTGGGTTGTGAATAATGTTGATGGCGGCCTGATTATCACAGTATAACATCATTGGCTTATCATGCTCAATACCCAGTTCCTCTATCAAGGATCTAAGCCACAATAGTTTAGAAACTCCATGAGCCATGGCTCTGTATTCTGCTTTGTTTGAAGATCGAGCAACAACTGATTGTTTCTTGCTTCTCCAAGAGGCAATATTACATGCCACCAAGCTACAGTACCCAGAGGTAGATCTTCTGTCATCAATGTTTCTGGCCCAGTCAGCATCTATGTAGGCTTCAAGTTTCATATGGCCATGCTTAGCAAATAGGATTCCCTTTCCAGGGGAGCCCTTCAAATAACACAGAATCCGCTCTACTGCTGCTATGTGAGTATCCCTGGGAGCATGCATGAACTAACTGATGCAACTGACAGCATATGCAATGTCTGTCCGAGTCATGCATAGATAAAAAAGTTTTCCAAGTAGTCTCTGGAAGACTCCCTTATCTTCTAACAATATTCCATCTGAAGCAGAGAGTTTATGGCTCATATCGATAGGAGTAGCAACTGGTCTAGCGCCCATCTTCCCTGTTTCAAAGAGCAAATCAAGAACATACTTTCTTTGAGAGATAAGGATCCCATCCTTGGATCTAGCAACCTCTAAGCCAAGAAATTATCTTAATTCCCCCAGATCTTTGATCTCAAACTCTGTATGAAGGAAATATTTGAGATCATTAATCCCTAAGACATCATTACCAATCACAACAATATCATCAACATACACAATCAGGTAAATGACCAAGGATCCTCTCCTCTTCACAAAGAGGGTATGATCAAATTGTGTCTATACATAGCCAAAGCTAACAAGGGCAACCCTAAACCTTTCAAACCGTGCTCTAGGGGACTGTTTGAGTCCATAAAGAGACTTCTTCAGCCTGCAAACCTTTCCTTTCATATTTGCTTCATACATCCATGGAGGAAGAGACATATAGACCTCCTCATGTAATTCACCATTCAGAAATGCATTCTTTACATCCAGTTGATAAAGTGGTCAGTCTGAGTGTGCAACCAAAGATAGCAGAACTCTCACAGATGTCATCTTGGCAATAGGGGCAAAGTTCTCCAGATAATCAATCCCATATGTCTGTGTATAGCCTTTTACAACCAGCTTAGCCTTGTACCTTTCAATGGTGCCATCAACATGATATTTGATAGTAAAAACCCACTTACAGCCTACTAGATCCTTCCCTCCAGGCAAATCAACCACTTCCCAAGTATCATTCTTGTGTAGGGCATCAATTTCTGTTCTCATAGCATCCCTCCATTTTGTAATATTAAGAGCTTCTGACACAGACCTAGGAATTGGATTAGAAGCAACAGAAAAAAGGTAGGCAAAATATGGAGAGAGCAAACTATAAGAAAGGTGTTTGGAAATGCAATGTGTAGTACACTTCCTTTTCTTTTCTTAATAGCAATGGGGATATCAAGGTCAGGGAAGGATGGCTCGAAAGGGGCTGTAACAGTACCTGTTGTCTCATCTGTTACTAGAAGTGCATGAGGCTCATGTGTTGTAGGGGAAACAATCTGCTCATTTCTGGTTCTTTGCCGTTGATACAACCTGGGATTAAAAAGAGGGTGAGGAGGTAAAGGAGGAGGAATAGGAACACTGGAATGAGAGTGAAGTGACTGATCCTCCCTTAACTCATTTGAAGGAGGAAGAGACTCAGCAAAAGACTCAACTGTGACAGGAAGAGGAAGAGCAAACACATGTGACAAATCCTCCCCCTTTGGACAATGTCTCTCTAGAGAAGAACCATAAAAGGAAGAAAGCTCATCAAAGGTGACATCCATTGAGACATATCGAGTGCCAGCCTTCAAATCAAAACAACAGTAACCCTTTTGTGTGAGGGAATAACCAAGGAATATACACTTGTGGGGTTTTGGTTCAAATTTATGTCTCTGGACACTTGGGATATGTACATAACAAGTGCACACAAAGACACAAAGAGGAATAGGAAAAAATCCTTGTTCGGATGAAGAAGACTGAAGGGAGACTTAAACCCTAAAACCCTGGATGACATACGGTTTATAAGGTAGGTGGCAGTGAGAACAGCATCACCCCAAAATTTTGTAGGGACATGTGAGGCAAATAGAATACTTCTTGCAACTTCAACAATATGTCTATTTTTCTTTCAGCAACTCCATTCTGTTCTGGGGTCCTAACACAAGAGCTTTGATGAATAACCCCTAAATCAGTGAGATAGCAGGTCAGGTTTTTCTCAAAATATTCTTTTGCATTGTCGGATCTGAAAATTTTAATTCTGGTATCAAATTGGGTTAGGACAAATTCATGGAATTGCCTCACAAGTCTAGGAACTTCATCACGGGACTTCATAAAAAATATCCAAGTGAACCGAGAAAAGTCATCAATGAACAAGATAAAATATTTGTAGCCACCCATAGAAGGTAAGTGGTAAGGCCCCCACACATCAGAGTGCACAATATTAAAAGGAGAAGAAGATCTTTTATTTCTCAGAGGATAACTGTTTCTACAATGTTTTGACAATTCACAAGACTCGCAATGAAGACTGGACAAACTAATTCCCTTAAACAGTTCTAGGAATAAATGACTTAATGAAAGAAAGATGACCCAAACGAAAATGGCATAACATGACTCGACTGATGGACTCTGTAGATGTAGACCCGAAAGCAGCTTTTCCAGGTTATTCATGGCATTGTCCAGGAGTATCCAGCAGATATATTCCATTCGCCTCATGGTCACTCCCAATCACCTTCTGAGACTCCAGATCCTGAAAAACACAGTAGGAAGGGAAGAAAGTTACACAACAGTTTAATGACTTAGTTAGGCTACTTACAGATAACAAGTTTGTATTTAGTCTGGGTACATGAAGAGCAGAAGGAAGAACCAAGGAGTCTGTAGCCTTGATGGTTCCCTTGCTAGAGATAGGGGCAAGAGAACCATCGGCTAGGGTGATTTTGTCACGCCCAGGAAGTAAATCATATGAAACAAACAAAGTAGAAAGGCTAGTCATATGATCAGAAGCACTAGAATCAATAATCCAAGGGATCCTACGATTACCTAAAATGGTTGCATGATTGGCAGAAGCCTGTATACCTGAATGAGCAAATGCAAAAGAGGTTGAATTTCCTAGAGGGTTGGAAGAAGAGGTCACACCCTCTAGGTGACTGATCATCCTTCCAAACTTCTCATATTCTGCCTTCATAGCTGCTAACTGCTCACTAGCCGTCATCTCTTCAGTTTGGCATCTATTGCTATCTGGACCAGCAGCAACATTAGCACTCCCTGCCTTTATATTATCAGACTTCTTCTAAAACCGAAGTGGTAGGAGCTCAGGAAGCAATTTCCAACACTTGTCTTTAGTGTGTTTTGGCTTTTTACAGTACTCACAAATAATCTCTTTCTTCCCTGAGCTACTTGGAGTCCCTGCAACCCCCTTGGGTTTCACTCCCATATTAGCAAAGTGATCATTTAGACCAGCCCCTTGGACCTGGACAAGTCTTCTGCTTTCTTCACTACTTACCAAGGCATATGCTTGAGACAGTGAGACACTATCCTTGGATAAAATATTTTGCTTTGTAATGTTGTACTCTGGATTTAGCCCTATCAAGAACTCAAACACCTTGTTTCTCTCAACCAGTTTTCTGTAGGTCTTAGCATCATTAGTGGTGTCCCAGGCTATAGCTTCTATCAAATCTATTTCTTGCCATAAAGACTTCAGTGTTGAAAAGTATACAGCTAATGGTTTCTCCCCCTGTCTCAAATTCTTCACATCACTTCTCAACTTGTAAACCCAGGCCACATTTAATTTTTGGGAATAGGTTTCAGCAACACTATCCCAAATTTCCTTTGCTGAATTCATCCACAAATAGTGCTGACTAATCTATGGTTGCATTGAGTTCACAAGCCATCCAATAACAGTATAGTTTTCTTGCATCCACTTTTCATATGATGGATCATCTTTCGAAGGAGCCTTTTTGCTCCCGGAGATAAAACCCCACTTGCCTCTACTACAAATATGAATCTTTACTGATTGTGACCAAGCCAGATAATTAGTTCTGTTAAGATGTGCCGAATAGGGGTAGTTTAGTCTTCTTCTGTTTATTAAGTAACTTGCTTATGTGGAAGTGTTATTAGAGTTACTCTGCCCCACACTTAAGTAAGGTCATTTCTGTCTTTGTAACTATGATTAGAACCTAATATAGATTAAGGGGGTCGACTGAATGGGTAACCCATCAGATTTTCGACAGACCCTTCTTCTTCTTCTTCTTCTTCTTCTTCTTCTTCTTCTTCTTCTTCTTCTTCTCCTCTTCCTGTTTGGACTACTGTAGCAACAGTCGAAACATGGTATCAGAGCAATGCTCCTGACCTAAGTCAGTTGGTAAAGCACCTCAGCACTGTTCGTGACTCTTCACCTTCGTTTCTAATCAGTCAATGGAGAGAACTGGTTCGCCCTAGGTCAGAAACAGTACAGCTTGTCTCTCTGCTGCACATAACCTTCTTCAACAAGGAAAGTGACTTCAGTAGTGAATGGTTGATTGATATTCTCAAAGGAAGGTCGGTTCTTTCTTCTTCTAGCGTTACTTATATTTCTGGGTAGAAACCCTACAAGAAGCTGTTGTACTGAGTAGAACCTAGAGAACTAGGTTCATTGTTGCCCTATGAAGGGTTGTGTGTGCAGTAGCCGAATGTGTAGGGCTGCTGTAAGTTGTTGTGTAATAGCCGAATGTGTAGGGCTGCTGTAAGTTGTTGTGTAATGCTCTCTTGATATGGTATAAGGTAGAATGCAGTGACCTTGCTGAACTCCTTGTGGTTGTGTAATGCCCTCTTAAGTGTGTTAAATAAGTCTGAACTGGGTGCAGCAAATTTGGCTGTGTTGTGGTGCTTGGTTGTAAGAGGGCCTCCACTTGTGATTAGTGAATGGTAAACTGATGCTTATGTGGGACATAAGTGTGTGAAGTCAGCAGTAGTGTGAATAAGAACAAGTGTGTGAAGTCAGCAGTGGTATTTAGAGGCTGCAATAGGGGCTGAAATATCAAACAGTGAACAACATCAATCAGCTTGTAGCTGAGAAGTAAAGTTAGAGACAACTGTGAAAAAGGTACAATGGCAGCAATAGGAGATGGCTACAATGATCAAAAACCTAGTGTAGTAATTTCTTCCGACTACCTAGGAGTAAAAATGACCTCAATTAAGCTAAATGGGGAGAACTATGTTCCATGGGCTAAATCCGTGGAAGTTTTTCTCAAGGCAAAGAAGAAAGCAAAGCATGTTAGAGATGAGAAGCCACCGGTTGACTCTCCAGGGTTTGATGATTGAGAACAAGAAGATGCTCAAATCATGACTTGGTTGTGGAATAGTATGGAACCAAAACACTAGAAGAGTACTATGCCTGCATGAAGAATATAAGGAATGAACTCAATGTCTATCATCCCCTTACTCCAGATATTCAAGTTCAGCAACAGCAAAAAGAGCAGCTAGATGTTACAAGATTTTTAGTGGGGCTGAAGTCGGAATATGAACCAGCTAGAGCTCAAATATTGGGGGGCTCTACTCTTCCTACACTTGAGGAAGTATTCTCAAGACTTCGTAGAATCTCTTTGGGCCAGACAGAGAACCCCACACAGTATGATAGATCAGCACTTGTGACAACTAGAGGTGGTGGACATAGTACAAGAGGGGGAGGTCATTCCAGAGGGGGCCATGGCAATTCCATGATTGGTAGGGGTGGCCGTGACTCAGAGGGAGGCCGTGGCAGAGGAAAAAATAACTCTACAAGGAAGTGTACTCATTGTGGTAGGGATGGACACACTGTGAATTTCTGTTATAATCTACATGGCCCTCCCTCTAAATGGGCTAATCATGCTGTAGCAGGCGAGGTTGCTATTAGTGACAGTAAACTGGCAGACCTAACTCCTTCCACATCTACATCTACTTCTGGGAGGGAGATGGTGAGTGTTTCGCGTGATGAGTATGAACGGTTCCTTCGAACTACTTCACAGCACACCACTGCCACATATGCCCAATCAGGTATCGCTTGCATGTCATCTAAAACTTCTTCATGGATTATTGACTCTGGAGCCTCAGATCATATGACCGGGACTCCAGGTGTGTTCTCTTCTCTTGCTGAAACCTCCACACCACAAACTGTTACACTTGCCAATGGGTCCTCATCTCCCATCAGTGGTGTTGGTAATGTTGAGTTGGCTTATGTCCCTTTATCATCTGTTTTATACGTACCTAATTTTCCATTCAATCTTATGTCTGTTAGTAAAATAACCAAAGCTCTTAACTGTTCTGTTACCTTCTTTCCTTCCACTTGTGTTTTTCAGGATCTCAAGACGGGGAAGAAGATTGGTGGGGGGCATGAAGCTGGTGGATTGTATTACCTTGACGGCGGTGGATCTTTAGTTGCACTTCAGACTTCCCTTACTCCTCTACAATGGCATTGCCGACTGGGACATCCATCTCTCAAGGTCCTCAAGATGTTGGTTCCATCATTGAGTCAGTTGTCAGTTTTACAATGTGAGTCATGTCAGTTTGGTAAACACCGTCGTGTGTCCTTCAGTCCAAGAGTTGAGAGTTGTATGTTGAGTCCTTTTTCTTTGGTTCACTCAGATGTTTGGGGTCCGATCAAAATAGAGTCTTATAATGGGTAAAGTATTTTGTCTCCTTTATTGATGATTGTTCAAGAATGACATGGATTTACTTAATGAAAGAAAGAAGTGAATTATTTTCCATTTTTCAAAAATTCCATGCTGAAATACGCACACGATTTGGTGTTCCAATCAAAGTTCTCCATTCAGATAATGGTCGTGAATACTTTCTTACTGCATTTCAACAGTATTTAGAACAGCATGGCATTATTCATCAGACCTCGTGTGCTTTCACCCCTCAACAAAATGGGGTGGCTGAACGGAAGAATCGCCATCTTCTTGAAATTGCTCGGTCTATGCTTCACCACATGCATGTTCCTAAACGGTTTTGGAGTGATGCTATACTCACTGCATGTTTTCTCATTAATCGGATGCCCTCTTTTATTCTTCATGGTCGGTCCCCCTTCTCCATCTTGTTTCCCACTTTACCTCCGTTTCCATTAACTCCTCGTGTCTTTGGTTGTGTGTGCTTTGTTCATAATCTGAGTCCTAGAATAGACAAGCTAGATGCACGCTCAATTAAATGTGTCTTCCTTGGCTACTCTCGGACTCAAAAAGGGTACAAGTGTTACAATCCTATTGCCCGAAAGTGCTATGTCTGCCCTGATGTCACATTTTTTGAGTCTGTCCCCTTCTTCTCCAGTCATGAAGCACCCTTGTCCTCACCCTTACCTCCTCTTCCTCTTCCTCTTCCTGTCAGTGATTCAGTTCCAGAGGCTGTTGTTGGAGTAGACTCATCTCCTCATCCAGTGCAGGCCACCACTGAACGACCACCGATCCAACAAGTGTATACACGTCGAACGACACCGGCCCCTCCTCCTGCTTCTACCTCATCTGCGGATCCTCTCATGGCTCCTATTGCTGAACCTTCAGATCTTGACCTACCCATTGCCTTACGGAAAGGTAAACGTAGTTCCACACTCCATCCCATTTCCAATTTTGTTTCATTATCTCGTTTTTCTGCATCACATCGCTAGTTTGTTTCACTTTTGTCTTCTATTTCCCTACCTAACAATGTTCAAGAAGCTCTTAGTTCACCTGGATGGTGGCCGGCAATGGAGGAGGAACTTTCTGCTCTTCAACATACTCAAACGTGGGAACTTACTACTCTTCCACCTGGGAAGCATGTTGTGGGCTGTAAATGGGTGTATACTGTGAAATACTTGCCAGATGGTAGTGTGGAGCGTCTGAAGGCCAAAATTGTTGCTAAAGGTTACCCACAGGTGTATGGTGTGGACTACATGGAGACATTCTCACCGGTGACTAAAATTGGTTCCGTTCGTGTCCTAATTTCCTTGGCAGTTATGTATGATTGGCCTCTCCTTCAACTTGACATAAAGAATGCCTTCCTCCATGGTGATCTAGTGGAGGAGGTATATATGGAGCAACCACCTAGGTTTGTTGCTCAGGGGGAGGGTGGTAAGGTGTGCAGGCTGAAGAAAACAATTTATGGGTTGAAGCAATCTCCACGTGCTTGGTTTGGGAAGTTCAACGAAGTGGTGAAGAGTTTTGGAATGAAACAATGCCAGGTTGATCACTCAATGTTCAGCTATGACTCAGAAGCTGGGAAGATTTTATTAGTGGTCTATGTGGATGATATTGTCATCACTGGTAGTGATAAATTGGGGATTGGCAAACTAAAGGTATTTCTGCAAAATCATTTTCAAACAAAGGACCTTGGAACATTAAAGTATTTCTTGGGAATAGAGATTGCCAGGTCAAAACAAGGTGTTAATCTGTGCCAAAGGAAATATGTCCTTGATCTATTGGAAGAAACAGGACTGCTAGGTGCAAAACTGGCTGAGACCCCTATGGAACCAAATGTTAAGTTGAGCAGTGATACAGGAGAAATATTTGAAGATCCTGGAAGGTATAGACAACTAGTGGGAAAGCTGAACTATCTGACTATCACGAGACCCGACATCTCCTTTGCAGTCAGTGTGGTGAGCCAATTCATGTAGAACCCTCGTATACCTCACTGGGATGCAGTCCTTAGAATTGTGAAGTATCTGAAAGGTGCTCCAGGCCGTGGGCTATTGTATAAACCAGGAGGAAAACTTGAAGTAGTTGGGTATACAAATGCAGACTGGGCCTCATGAGTGACAAAAGATCTACTACAGGCTATTGCACATTTCTGGGAGGAAATCTTGTGACATGGAAGAGTAAAAAGCAGACGGTTGTAGCCAGAAGCAGTGCTGAAGCCGAATATAGGGCCATGGCTCACACTACCTGTGAATTAGTGTGGCTGAAGAATCTCCTACAAGAAATTGGGTTTCACATGGATAAACCTATGAAATTGTACTGTGACAACCAAGCTGCACTACATATCTCATCCAATCCTATCTTTCATGAGAGAACAAAGCACATAGAGGTTGATTGCCACTTTGTGAGAGAGAAGGTTCTTGCCAGAGAGATAAATACAGAACATGTGGGCTCCAATGACCAGTGGGCAGATTTGTTTACAAAAGCTCTAAGCTCAGGGAAAGTGAACTATCTATGTAACAAGCTGGGATTATATGACATATATTCTCCAGCTTGAGGGGGAGTGTTAAGATGTGCCGAATAGGGGTAGTTTAGTCTTCTTTTGTTTATTAAGTAACTTGCTTATGTGGTAGTGTTATTAGAGTTACTCTGTCCCACACTTAAGTAAGGTCATTTCTGTCTTCTTCTTCTTCTTCTTCTTCTTCTTCTTCTTCGGACTACTGTAGCAACAGTCGAAACAAGTTCCATCCAGCTTGACTGTGGTCACAGCCAGTAGAGAGTCTACAGAGGCTCTCAGAACCTGTCCGGATTCATCAACATGCTTGTTTTCAAAGTCTGAGGAGTTCATCTTCTTAAATACTTCAAAAAAATGACTTCAAACAACTTTGAATAACAACAAATGAAGACAGAACAAAAACTGTGTTGTGAGCAAACCTCTATGCAGCCGTACCAGTAACCTGCGCCACACCCGGAAGCTGGGAGAAACGAAGAAAACTCAGCCGCTCCTTGTAGACTTCACAGAACACCAATCCACTTGATTCTATCTTCAAGAAGGAGAATGAGAAAGCTTTCAGTCACTGAGCGCCCAAGTCAAACTCCTTGTGGGGCCCGTAATCAAATTTTTCCAGAAAATTAGGGTTTCGGGCAACACACTTGAATCTGTCAAGAGGACGACAAAACCAGTCCCCTTCTCTCCAGAAACCACTAACAACTAGGCTGAAATTGGTTTCTTTAACTATTCATATGATTCAGTTCTCCATACACACTGTGTATGGGAAAAAAAGTGAGAAAAAAAAAGGGAAAAACGAGCTTGCTCTGATACCAAGAAGAAAAGCAGCCTTTTGAGAAGAAAGGACTATTTAGAAAGTAGCAAAAATCAGAGTTCAAGAGGAGAGAAGAAGAAGAAGAAGAAGGTGGCGGCAATTTGGGTTTAGAGAGAGAGATTTTCTAACATAATCTCTTCTCTTACTCCCTTAATTCTATTTCATTAAGTTAAACTTTGGTAATTTACAGAAAAGCCCCTAGTTGGGCAGAAAATTAAAAAGACATAACATAAGAAAGAAAACATTAGAAAGAATAAATCCCAGATTAAGGCCCATTACAACAAAGAACATAAAAGATAAAAAAGGATAAACAGCCTATGGGCCATTCGGCCCATCTTCTCTACAGTGGTGAACTTAACAACCTTCTTAAAACAAGTGATTTCCTAAATTGATAAAATTTGAAAAAAAAAAATTGAATTCTAATTGGTAAAGTCTACAATCTTGTAACAAGAGGAAAATGGTCCCTGTGAGACTATACAACCATGATACATCCCCCAAACTCCATCAATAGTACAAATCCCTAGGGGTCGAGGATTCCAATGGGTTTGATACCCTTGGATCAACATCAAATGCATAATCTAAGAAGTTAGAATGAGTGGAAGAAGGATATGCCTGATGAAAAGTTCTAACTTTGTTACATGCTTTTTTACTTCACTACAGATAAACCCTAATGTGGTGATCCATGGATATGCAACTATAAATGAATTCAATATACATCCACAATATAAATAACCTTTCAAAAGAAAGTAACACTTAATGGAGAACCAATTTGGACAAGTACTAAATATCAAAGAATGACATCAGTATGCATTCAAAAAAATTATGACCATTGTTTTAACAATGTCTTAAGAGGAATAACCTTGTGGCATCAAATCCACCAATATAGCAATATTTTGATGCGCTTATTCCACCATCAGGTCCCTACATAAGATAGGAAAATACGTTTTCCAAATAAAGATAAAATCAATTAAGGGCTTTCATATTCAAAAATAAGAAGCAAACCTGTGCTCGTCGAAGCCCAAACTCAAGTAGAACTTTGGACTTCCCTGCAACAAACCGATGTCTCGCAGCATTTGTAGCAACTAATGATGCATAGTTGATAAGATTCACAAAAGGAGTTTCCAAGAGTTGAACCACCTTAAAAAGAAGGAGGGAGAGAGAGAGAGATTCAGGTGTTTTATGCCAAAAAAAACTTTCAAAATTCTAGCTGTTGAGAAAATAAGCATAATTGAAGTTTTAGCATAACGCATAACATATGATGGATACCCGTCAATAGTATCTCCAACAATAACCCTAGAGAAAGAGCCACTTTGATGGTACTCACAGCAATTGGTCCTTCAACCCTCAATAAGGGTATCTTTGGAAAAACAACTGACCCCTCAGAAATAGCATACACTTCAACATCAGAGCAGTTGATTCCTCTGAGATAATCAAAAAAGCCATCCTAGAAAAAAGCACATATTATGCAGTTTAAAAACATAGTTTAATTGAATAGAGATATAGTACATCTAAAAAATACTCTTTTGTTATAAATGAAATCTATTGCATCTTATTAATGTGCAAAAGTAGTTTAGGCAATCTACATCTATTAACATGCACTTCCATACTCTTTTGCAGGAAATATTTCATTAAAACAGAAAAACGACATACAAGAAGAAATATTGTGCCGAGATAAAGCCAAAGAATGTCTATATAGTTCTCTACAAAACATTAAAACATTCTGAAATTATTCCAAATAGTTCAATCCACATCTTTCAAAGTCTGGAAGGACCAAAATCCAGACAAGAATGAGATAAACCTGTATTTGTCCCATCCAGTGTTTCCTTTAATTCGCCAATTTCTTTATTGAGCTATGTTATCCATACAAGTCAGGCAAATTGATATGGCATACAATTGCCTTGAACACCTCCTGTTCCATATCCCCCAATGTAGTACAAAGGGGATCTTGGTTCTAAACTCTAGTACCACTAGAAAACATGTCCATGAAATCTCCTGAGGGTGCTCAGGATTAATAACTTTTCTCCTAAAGAGAGACTAGATTCATGCATATGTATGAAGCCATCCTGCATAAGATGGAAAGACGTCTCATGGATTCCTCATACCTATGCACAGACATACTTACTATATTTAAGCCTTTCCTCTTGAGATGATCAACCATCATTATGCTGTTCAAAACTAATATCAAAACACAATACGTCTATACATGTTTCAACAATGCTGCTTATTTTAATTCATGTTTACTTAGAAGAAATGAGGACACATGAAGCTCAGGCCTGAAACCTTCAGAAATTTAAGGCTCATGGCCCTGACATCTTCATAACCTAGCTCCTCACCTCATGCCTTGCATGGTCAATGCATGGAAAACTTACTACCAACCAAGATAGATTTGTTTCCTTTTGTTAAATATTATAAAGAAAATCCATGGGGCCAAAAGCAAAGGGCCATAGACAACATCAAACCCTAGGCACTCTAATAGAGATTGTGGAAATTGGCATCTAAGGCCATGTTTGGGAGTGCTTAAGTTAAAAATAAGTGCTTATTCGAAAAAGCACTTATTTGCATTTGACACCCAACTTTTTCAAGTGCTTATTTTTTAAAATAAACACTTATTTTGTATTGGGTGTTTGGTAGTCTTTTTTTCTCTAATAAACACTTAAGTAAGCATATGTGGCAATTTTGTCCTTCATTTTCTTTCAAAATTTCAAAATATACCCTTTGAAAGCACTTTTATTAAATTACTTTTATAAAAACACTTTTATGAAAGTACTTTTATAAAAACATTTTGTTGAGTTTTGGGCTGATATAACATATTTTTTATTTACATAGCATAGTTGGGGAGTTATTGGGCCTTAGGCCCATTAGTTTATGTTTTAAGTTAAGAGTGTTTTTAAGTTCTCACAAGTAGCCGACTTACTAAGGGCATACTTGTCTTTGTACTCTCTTTTATTTATGAGTATATAATCTCTTGAAAGGGGCAACTAGACCTAATTCTGAGCTTCACCCATTCTCTTCTATCTCTCTTCTCTCTCTTTCTCATCTGAAACCTTTTCTTCTCTCTCTTTTCCTCTTTCTTTTACAGTTTTTATATCAAAACAGGTTGTCCAAACTTTTCTACTTGGTATCAGAGCAAGTTTAAAGATTTCTTGAGCTGCTCCATCATGCAGCCCTAGATCGGCCGACTGCATGATAAGGTAAAGGGCTGATCAATGACTTTAGGTAAGCCCAGTTTTGGATTTTTTTGGTGGAATTGCAATCCCTTGTAGCTGGTCTAGGGTTTTACACCAAAATCAGGAAAAACTAGAGAAAGGGGGAGAGAGTCCTATTTTAGTAGGACTCTTCAATTTTGACCTAGGAAGTAGTGCTCTAGTTTTCTAGGGTTCCTTGAGCTTTTCTAAAGGGGGTAGTTCAAGTCCTAGCCTTTTTGGAGGTCTCTGGAGGGAGCGATAGCCTCTTATCTCTCTTCTCCCTCTCCCATGAAAAAAGGAATCTTTGGAGAGAGGGGCTTCTAAGGTTCCAGGAGGGTGTTTGAGGTTTCTAAAAGAGATAAATACCTTTCTTTTCATCTCAAATTGATTTCCTAATCTATTCTGGGAGTTATGGAGGGCTATGGAGTTGAAAACAAATTTATAGGAGAAATGGGATCCGGGAGAGGAGGTATTGGAGACCTCTTCGGGGCCAGGACCATCACTATAGTTAAGTTGGATGATACAAACTACTTAGAATGGTCACAATCTACAAAGATGGCCATTAGTGCTCGTGGAAAATTGGGGTATGTCACCAATGAGGAAAAGAAACCTGAAGCTAACCATTCTTGGTGGGTACAGGAGAACTAAATGGTGATAACTTGGCTGTGCAATTCCATGTTGCCCCATATAAGAACTTTTATGGGCTAATACAACTAAGGAGATTTGGGATGGAGTAGCAGAAACCTATTCACAGAATGAAAATGTTGCTAGAGCCTTTTAGTTGAGAAACCAGGTGATTGCTACTAGGCAGGGAAATAAGGTAGTTGCTATTTATTTTTCAGCCCTCAAAACCTTATGTTAAGAGAAATTATTTGGAGACTGTGGTTTGGGAAAGTAGCAAAGGTGCAACAATTTATCAGAAGTTGGTAGAGAAGAATAGGGCTTTTGAGTTTTTAGCTAGACTTAACCCTGATTATGATATTGCACGATAGCATATTCTTTTCCGAGACAGCGTAACTCTTTCTCAGACATATGCCTTTGTGTCTGAAGAGGAGAGTAGGGGGAATGTGATGATGAGGAACCCAGGCCTTGAGTAGTCAGCTATGGTTAGCACAGTTAAGCCTAAGTCGAGTGGGGACAAGGGTGGAAATGAATCGAGGAAGGAGGACAAAAGGGATCTGACCTCTGTGACTATTGTAAGAAACCTAAACATACTAGAGATACCTGCTAGAAGCTCTACCCACACCTTGTACTGAGCTAACTTAGAAATAAGAAGGGAAATGCGAATATGGCAGTGACTGGTGATTTATCGGGGCCACCTACTACAACCTCTCTAAAGTTTGTTGCAGTAGTTGTAGTGAGGGCCGAATTGGAGAGATATGGGTAGTTTCTAAATCAGAAGGATACAGCCAATTCCAACTCATTATCAGGTGGACAACAAGGTGTAAGTGGATCAGGAGGTAGTCATTCTACCTCGTTTGCACACACAGGTAGTTCACATGCTAGTACAAATTATGTGTCCACTACAGGTAAGGGGGAAAGGATTTGCCAGGATAACTGATACCATTACCC
This sequence comes from Nelumbo lutea, assembly GCF_056320005.1. Taxonomy (NCBI): domain Eukaryota; kingdom Viridiplantae; phylum Streptophyta; class Magnoliopsida; order Proteales; family Nelumbonaceae; genus Nelumbo; species Nelumbo lutea. The sequence continues at coordinate 11,064,263 of NC_142688.1, read as the reverse complement.
TATCTTCTGTCCTTCATGTTCCTAGACTAAGCACTAATCTTTTATCTGTTAGTAGCTTGACAAAGAATTTGAATTGTTCTATGATTTTTTCCCTGGTCATTGTGTTTTGTAGGATCTGGAATCAAAGAGGACGATTGGGAGTGGTCATGAGGTGAATGAAATCTATCTCCTTGATGCGCTTCCCAGTCATCGGATCAACAGGAGTATTAAGTCAGAGTCAGTGGGTCAAATTATGCTTTGGCATAATCGGTTAAGACATTTGTCTTTTACTTCTTTGCATTTTTTGTTTCCCAAATTGTTTGAGTCTGTTAGTTTTTCTAGTTTGGAATGTGAGAGTTGTCAACTTGGAAAGCATTGTAGACATTCCTTTAAAGAAAGTAATAAAAGATGTTCTTCTACTTTTTATATTGTTCATACTAATGTGTGGGGGCCATACCATGTTTCCTCTATGGGTAGCTATTGGTATTTTCTTCTATTTGTGGATGATTATTATTGGTACTTTTGAATATATTTGATGAGATCCCGTTATGAGGTAACGTCTTTGGTTCAACAATTCCATCAAATAGTGTTGACACCATTTGGGGTACAAGTGAAAGTGTTTAGATCAGACAATGCCAGGGAATACTTTGAAAAAAAAAAACCTAGCATCATACCTATTGGAGCATGGAGTTATCCATCAAAGCAGTTGTACATACACTCCACAACAAAATGGTGTAGCAGAAAGGAAGAACAAACATATTGTGGAAGTAGCAAGAAGCATGATGTTGAGCTCTACAGTTCTAATTTGTTTTCAAGGTGATGCAGTTCTTATAGCAATGTTCTTGATTAACCGGGTGCCTTCTCGTGTTCTTGGATATAGCACTACGTTCAGCCTTCTTTTTCCTGAGGGGGAGACATTCCATATTCCTCTAAGGGTGTTTGGATGTGTATGCTTTGTCCATGTTCTTGGTCCTCACTGCTCAAAGCTGGATCCTAAGGCGAAGAAGTGTGTCTTCCTTTGGTATGCAGGAAACCAGAAGGGGTATTATTGTCATGATCCCATCTCCAGGAGTCGGTATGTTACTATGGATGTCACTTTTTTTGAGTCCACACCTTTTTTTCTTGGGGGGTTCTTCTCAGGGGAGTGTTTTGGAGAAGGAAGTGAGCAATCCATACCACTTCCTGTTCCAACTCCTTTGTCTACTCCAGTGTCTAACCTACCTATCTCATCCACTTTACCACCTCCATTGCGTCCTATCTCTCAATGTTTTACACGACAGCACAAGGAGGTTGATTCCACAGTAGAGGAACCCACGTCACTCCCTATCAGCTCATCGGAGATTCCATGTTCGACAGATACAGACCCAGGTATTCCTCTTGTTCCCCCAGATGGTTTAGTTCCTATTGATACTACTACCCCTACTCCTAACACCATTACAGATGACCTTGATCTCCCTATTGCCCTAAAAAAAGGGAAGAGGAAGTGTACTTCTCATTGCTTCTCACACTATCTTTTCTACAGTGGATTATCCCCATGAGTGTTAGTGAGGCTCTCTCCAAACCTGAGTAGAAGACAACTATGCAGAAGGAAATGAAAGCATTGATTAAAAATTAGACATGGGAGATTGTGGATTTGCCTGATGGAAATGAGACAATTGGATGCATATAGGTTTATACAGTGAAGTACAAGGCTGATGGGATTATAGAAAGGTACAAGGCGAGGCTGGTTGCAAAAGGGTATACTTAGACTTATGGCATAGATTACTTGGAAACTTTTGCACCAGTGGCAAGGATGAGTTCAGTTTGGATTCTTCTATCACTAGCAGCTACATACTCTTGGCCACTCTTCCGACTTGATGTGAAGAATGCTTTTCTCAATGGAGACTTGCAGTAGGAGGTGTATATGGACCTTCCAACTGGCTTCTACAATAATGTGGAAAAAGGAAAGGTATTCAAGTTGAAGAAGTCTCTATATGGTTTAAAGTAATCACCCAGAGCTTGGTTTGACAGGTTTAAAAGTGCATTGGTTATATTTGGCTATACTCAAACCCAATCTGATCATACTCTTTTTGTAAAAAGGAGGGGGTCACTAGTGTCAGTTTTAATAGTGTATGTGGATGGCATTGTAGTCACAGGAAATGATTTGAGTAAGATTGATACCCTGAAGAAGAATTTGCACAAAGAGTTTGAGATTAAGGATCTTGGGGAGCTGAAGTACTTTCTAGGCATTGAAGTGGCAAGGTCCAACCATGGGATCTTCATCTTACAGAATCACAGAGGAAGTATGTTCTGGATCTACTATAGGAGACAGGAAAACTTGGGGCAAGGGCAGCTGATACACCTATTGATTAGAACCACAAGATAAATGTTTTAGAAGGACGAAGCATATAGAAGTGGATAGACACTTTATAAGGGAAAGGGTGACACCCAAAGAAGTTCGCTTGCCATATGTTGCATCTGACTTGCAGCTTGTTGATGTTCTTACAAAGGGAGTTGCAAGAAACAAGTCGGAGCATGATCTACACATGTTGGGAATGTGTGACATTTATTCCCAACTTGAGAGGGAGTGTTGAGTTTTGGGCTAATATAACATGTTTTTATTTACATAGCATAGTTAGGGAGTTATTGGGCCTTAGGCTCATTAGTTTATGTTTTAAGTTAAGAGTGTTTTTAAGTTCTCACAAGTAGCTGACTTACTAAGGGCATACTTGTCTTTGTACTCTCTTTTATTTATGAGTATACAATCTAATGAAAGGGGCAGCCAGACCTAATCTTGAGCTTCTCCCATTCATTTCTCTCTTCTCTCTTTCTCAATTGAAACCTTTTTCTTCTTTCTTTTACAGCTTTTATATCAAAACAGGTTGTCCAAACTTTTCTACCCACTTTTATGGAAGTACTTTTATGAAAGCACTTTTACAAAAGAACTTTTATAAAATTAGTTTTATAAAAACACTTCTATAAAAGTACTTTTACGAAAGCACTTATTTTGAATAAGCACTACCAAACATGGCCTAAGATTGATAACTTTTTTTTGTTGCTTATTCACAAAAACACTACTACCTAGTGCCTCAACTCAACTCAACTCATCCCAGCTCTTTTCTTTCATATACAGTCAGTATACTAGTGTACATATTTTGTTGAAGGAGCCTCTCCCTCTACATTAATACAGAAACCATACTTACAAAAAAAACTATATAAATCTTGTTCTATAACTCCACTATTTTCAGGGCCACGCCTTCTGTTAAATAAATATAGAACAAACTTTAGGAATTAAAATTTAGATATTTCTGAGAATTCCTTTCTCTGACACAAACCAAGTACTTAAGAAGTTTCTGCTACTGGGTTTTGATTTTACCACCAATGAATTTCTGAATCCTACTACTTGCTTCAAGTGATAAATTAGAACCAGAACATGTATCATGATATATCCAACCATATATTCAGTATATCAAAAGAGGGCCATAGATTGAACATATACATGATAGTTAATAAAATTACTTCACCTCACAATTAGGCAGGGATGAGCGGAGATATAAGATGTCTTCCTCTGTAAATTTAAAGTTAGCAATGAACTGAACGCATTCTTCTAGACCAGCAAACACAGTATATTCACCACCAAACGGGTTCCTACGGAAAAATAAATCAAACCTGAAATATATCCAATATTAGGAAAACAGAAAATTACATTGGGTATCTAAAGAACAGAACAAGGACATCAAGCACAAAAGGGAAATAGGGAAGCCAAAATCACTTTCTTTCATGATGCTAATAATTACTGAAAGAAATGAAAAAAAACATTGTTGTTCACAATCTTTCAATCAATCCTATTATCAAATGATGGGAAAACAGCATTTCCATCACCATCACCATCATCATCATCTATGCCTTATCCCAACTATATGGGGTCGTCTACATGAATGATGAATCTTGTTTCACCAATCTGTTCTATTTAAAGTCATATCCACTGTTAAATTATTAGTGCTTAAATCATTTCTTACTACTTCTACACATGTCCTTTTTTTGCTCTACCCCTAGATCTTCTAACTCCTTCCACTTGTAACAAATCACTTCTTCTAACTAGAGCTGTTGGTGTTTTATGCATGTGACCAAACCATCTTAGTATACTCTGTCTCATATTTTATCATTTATTGGAGCTACTCCTAGGTTTCTACTGATGGCTTCATTCCTGATCTTATCCTTTCTTGTTTCTCCACTCATCCATATTAGCATTGGCATTTCTTCCACACTCATTTTTTTGAACATGTTATTTCTTAACTGCCAAACAGTCTGCTCCATACAGCATAGCTGGCCTTAAAACTGTTTTGTAGAATTTTCTTTTTAATTTAAGTGGTATTCTCATATCATAGAAAAGTCCAGATGCACCACTCCATTTTGCCCCACCTGCACTTATTCTTTGAGTGACATCCCTTCTCAACCTCTCCCTTGTTATGAATTATTGATCCAAGGTCCAAAAATATTCACATTGAGTTATCTCTTGGTCTCCAATCTTAAGTGTATCCTGATTTACACTCCTACTGTTACTAAATTTACATGTCATATACTCTGTTTTAGTCCTACTAATTTTAAAACCTCAAAAGAGCATTTCCATACATATGACAAAATTGGAATTCTTCAAACAATATGTGGAAGAAAATAAATGTAACTTCACAACTCAAACAATCATAAATGCAACCCAAAACTTGAAAATATGGAAGAGATCTCCATACCTGAGGTCTTGAGCTAATGGAACTAAAATAGGTTTTATACTATCCAATTGGACCTCTTTTTTCTTGATTAATAAGGAGTTTGCAAACTAACACAAAAGAACCTACACTTTCCCATCAATAACAAAATTGGCTAGACTATTTCTGCTCTAAATACCATGGAATTTATAATTAAAATTTTCTTACTCTGACTCACTTTGCAATTGAATATGCATCCAGTACAATCATCTTTCTACTGGCATTGTCCATTTAATATCTAAGACTGTTGCACTAAAGTTGCAACTTTAAATGTCCACTTCTGTGAAAACAAATTGTGTTTAGCAGTCGAAACTTCATATTTGAGGTATATCCCTTAGTGCCGTTTGCAACTTTGAAGCTTTTAGAATGTTAAAGCCGAAAGCAATCCAGCTTGGTACAACGAGAACCAATTGACAGTCTGCCATAACGTGGATATATATTCTACCAACTATAACAACTATACCCTCTCTTTATTTAACAAAGAGATATTGGCCAACCACCATAAAGAAAAAATGCTAGTCAATCCCGACTTGTTTTATGGAAATTCTACCACGCAAAACAACTGAAACCATCTCATTCTGCCCTAAGCAATTAACTAACGTTCTTCTATTGATTCAAAGTAAAAGATAAATGATAAAACTCAGATTAGATGTTCGTATATGTTCAGATCAGAAGAAAGAGAAGGAAAAGAGAGAGAGAAGGAGAAGGAGAAAGAGAAGAAAAAGAAGGAGAAAAGCCACAGCCGAACTAGCGAGTAAAATCTCAAAACCTCTAGTCGGCCCTTTTTTTATTTATACTCTTCTAAGATATACAAGGATTATCATTGTGCCCTCACTTAAGTGAGAGCCACATCAGCAGAGCAGTACATATATAACTAAACATAAAAGGACTGTACTACCCTTGTACAGCCGACTCTAACACTCCCCCTCAAGCTGGTAAGTATATGTCATATAGTCCCAGCTTGTTACATATGTAGTCCACTCTTCCCCGATTCAACCATTTGGTAAACAGGTCTGCCCATTGATTTCTTGTGTTCACATATGCTGTACTTATCACTCCACTAAGCACCTTCTCACATACAAAGTGGCAATCCACTTCTATGTGCTTCGCCCTTTTGTGAAACACTGGATTAGAGGAGATATGAACTGCAGCTTGGTTATCACAGTATAGCTTCATAGGAGTGTCAATCGAGTATCCCATCTCCTCTAGTAGATGCTTCAACCACACCAGTTCGCATGTTGTGTGAGCTATAGCCCTATATTCAGCCTCTGCACTGCTTCTTGCTACCACTGTCTACTTCTTACTCTTCCATGCCACTAAGTTCCCACCAAGAAAAGTGCAATACCTTGTAGTGGACCTTCTGTCAGATATGGATCCAGCCCAATCAGCATCCATGTATCTCTCTATCTCAAGACTTCCTCCACTCTTATACAACAAACCACGACCTGGAGCACCCTTCAAATACCTCACAATCCTTAGGACTGCCTCCCAGTGTGGGATTCTCGGATTCTGCATAAATTGACTCACTAAACTGACCGCAAATAAGATATCAGGTCGAGTGATGGTTAGGTAATTAAGCTTACCCACCAGCCTTCTGTACCTTCCCGAATCCTCAAACTACTCACTTGTATCACTACCCAATCTAGCATTCAGTTCCATAGGTGTTTCATCTGGTCTGGCATCCGTGTATCCCTCTATCCCTATGAAGTATCTTAATTTGCCAAGATCCTTTGCCTGGAAATGATCATGCAAGTAAGTCTTAAACCTGTCAATTCCTGGTCTGTCACTGCCTGTGATAGCAATTGTAAAGAGACTAGGCTGAATGGGTCCTAGTATCTTCTCTTGTAATATCTTTTCTTTTCTTGTTGGCTAATGGGCCTGTTATTTCTTTTCGTTTAATCTCTTTATGTTACTACCTAGCTAGCCGCCCACTCAAGGGCATACTTGTCATTACATTAACATTAATTTTTAATAAAAAGGATTAGAGGAGAAAGGGAAGATAATTCGAATCTTCTTCTTCTTCCTTCTCTTTTCGCCATCTTCTTCTCTTGTACTACTGCTCTTACTTCTTGTTAAAATTCAGGTCTGCCTTAGAGTTCGGCCTGACTGAGTTCAGTTATGTAGAAGAAGAAAGAGTGATAGAGAAAGAGAGAAAGAGAGAAAGAGAGAAGAGAGTATTCTGGTTCGATCTGAAAGAGTCAACCTGACTTCTCCCAGTCGGCCAATAAGTATTTATATTATTATTAAAACATAATTGAAAAGACCTATGTGCCCTTACTTCCTCGGGCCTGAGCTACGTCCTCTACCACGGGCTCCCCCTGAATCTTTGCTCCCAATACGACCACCACCACGATTATAAGTAGACCCACCATTGCCACTTCGGCCATATGCAGAACCACTACCAACACCACGGCCAGACTGAGCTCCCCGAGCTCCACCTCTACCACTACGGCCTCTCGATGCAGCAAAGGCAGATCTATTTGAGATATTAGAGTTCTCAATAGATCCGATAGAAATCCTCCGAAGTCGAGCAAATACCTCTTCTAGGGACGGAAGAGCTGATCCCCCTAATATCTTAGCCCGTACTGATTCATATTCAGACTTTAGTCCCACCAAAAATCTAGTCACATCAAGCTGCTCTCCCTGTTATTGTTGAATCTTGACATCAAAAGTGAGAGGATGATAGACATTCAACTCATTACGTGTGTTCCTCATGTTGGCATAGTACTCCTCAAGACTCTGATTGCCCTGTTGCAGATTAAAGTACTCTTGATAAAGCTGATAAACTCTGGTTGTATTGTCCTGCCCCGAATACAATTTTTTCGCATGGTCCCACACATCTTTGGCAGTATCAAGGAACATGAAGTTCACACTAATCATGGGTTCCATACTGTTCCACAACCATGTGATGATCTAAGCGTCCTCTTGCTCCCAATCTTCATACTCATGAGAGTCAGAGGAGGGTTTCTCCTCTCTGATATGTTTTACCTTCTTCTTTGCCTTTAGGAAGACTTCAACGGATTTAGCCCAAGGCACATAATTCTCTCCATTTAACTTAATGGAGGTCATTTGAACATTCAGGTAGTCTGAAGGCACCATCACACTAGGTTTATAATCATTACTGTCTCCCATTATGTTATCACCAATTCTGCACACTTGCTGAATTCTATTATCACTGAGATCTGCACACTACACACCACTAGGTCACACCTGTCACACTGATTGCAGCACTAATTGTTGCTGGAATGTGTGCTCTTTACACCACAAACCCTGCTCCTACAACTACCTGAAATCTCACCACTATATGATCATATATCGTCCTTCAACATGTACAAAGAAGCCAACATAAACCCTAGCGCTTATTGGCTGAAACACTAGCAAATGATCTGAAACACACCTCCTATTTAATCCATAACTGATATCAAGAACTGAAGTCTCTTACCTTATCGCTGAAGTAACACCCATGCGAGCAGGAGAGCAGTCCACACACAACAGCCGCTTCACACACAACAGCCACACACAGTTCGGCCCTCTATTCTTCCTCTACTAGGAGAGGGCGATCTCAGAAATCACAGCAACCGACCACATACGACCTGATTGGAGGCATAGAGACCCCCAAGGGAAGAGGGCGATCACTCCTTTTCAGCCCTTTCCCTTATATCCAATCGAACACAAGAAAAAAGAGGAAAACCCTAGATAGGATGCGCAGAGAATGAACCCTAGGCAAGCAGAAATCTAGGCAGATTTAACCTGCTCTGATACCATGTTAAAATTCAGGTCTGCCTTGGAGTTCGGCCTGACTGAGTTCAGTTATGTAGAAGAAGAAAGAGTGATAGAGAAAGAGAGAAAGAGAGAAAGAGAGAAGAGAGTATTCTAGTTCGAACTGAAAGAGTCAACCCAACTTCTCCCAGTCGGCCAATAAGTATTTATATTATTATTAAAACATAACTGAAAAGACCTATGTGCCCTTACTTAAGTTAAGAGCACATGTTTCAACACAACATTACAGATCAGCAACACCAATCAAGGTATAAAGACAGAAATGCCCCTACACTAACACTTCTCTTCTTCTTCTTTTTTTCCTCTAATCTTCAAATTCACACCTAATATTTGAGGACTGATTGACATCTTGGTATCAGAGTAGGTCTATTTCTTCCTTTTTTTTCTTCTTCCTCTTTTCCCATACACCCTTAGATTAAGAGAGTGTATGGAGAGATAGGTTCTCTATAGTTCAGAGGATCTCTGGCCTAGTTGGTAGAGGGTTTGGAGAGTTTAAATATGGCTGGATATTGCCAAGAAATGGTGTTGTCCTGTTGCTGCCTAAAACCCTAGCCGTTTAGAGATTTTCAAAGGTACAGGTAAAGGTGAAGCTTTGGGTGTAGCGCTTTGTGCTTGAGAGGTGTCTTTTGACTCCTAAAGGAGGGCGGTTCAGGTTTGGAAGAGATTGGGAAGCTCTGGTAGGAGCGGCTGCATCTTCTCTTTTCCTCCCCAACAGCTGGACGGAGTAAAACCCTAGTTTTCAAGCATCTGGGTTCTGGTTTGACTTCAAGTAAGTTTATATAGACAAAATTTCTGGTTATTTGATTTTCGTTTGATTAATGGAGCCATACGGAAGTGAATTCAAGAAGCAAGTGCCAATTTCCGGCCTTGGCTCGGTAGATTCCATTTTGACTGGTGTGACCACAATCAAGCTAGATGGGACAAATTATCTTGCTTGGGCATAGTCTATGAGAATTTATGTCTGTAGTAGAGGAAAACTCGGGTATCTCATAGGTAGTAAAGTGAAACCCGAAGAGACAGACCCTGAATTTGAGAAATGGATGCAAGAGAACTATACTGTCATAGGATGGTTGGTCAATTCTATGCAACCTCATATAAGTCAGCATTATCTCTGGATGTCTTCGGTTAAGGAGATATGGGACAGTGTTACTGAGACCTATTCATAGAAGTTGAATGTAGCCAGAGTCTATAAGTTGAAAAGTGAAGTGAAGAACCTAAGACAGGGGGAGAAGAGTGTAGCAATCTACTACTCTATACTGAAATCCCTATGGCAAGAAATTGATGTTATGGAGACAGTTGTATGGGAGAGTAAGAATGATGCTGAAATGTATAGGAAGTTGGTGGAGAGAAATAGGGTGTTTGAATTTCTCACTGGACTCAACCCTGAGTTTGACATCATTAGGCAAAATATCCTGGCCAGAGATGAGGTTACTCTTTCCCAGGCATACACTATGATAAGCAATGAGGAAAGTAGGCGGCAGGTTCAGTTGTAGGGTCCACCTACAGAACACTTTGCACATGCTAGAATAAAGCCAAAGGGTCCTACTGAGAAAAAGGAGCAGATATGTGAATATTGCAAGAAACCGAGGCATACAAAGGACACTTGCTGGAAGCTTCATCCTGAGCTTCTTCCTGATAGGTTTAAGAATAACAAAAGCTCTAAGAAGGACAGTCAGGTAGGAAAGCCTAAGACAGCTAATGTTGCTACAGTACCTGAAGAAGGAAATAAGGAGAGTGAAGAAAAATCAACCATTGAGCAATCGGCAGCAATGAAGGCGGATTTTGAAAAGTATTGAAGGCTACTAAATCGCTTGGAAGCTACTGTTTCTTCATCTCACTCTTCCAACAACAACACATCATCTTCATCTGCATTTGCTCACTCAGGTATTCGTGCTTCTGCAAATCATGCTTCAGTTTCAGGTAATCATAAAATCCCTTGGATTATTGATTCCAGTGCATCAAACCATATGACCAGCCTATCTAATCTCTTCTCCTCATACCACATTCTCTCTGGCAAAGAGAAAATATCCCTTGCTGATGGGTCTCTTGCTCCCATCTCTGCTAAAAGAGATATAAAGACCTCTGACACCCTTTATTTATCCCCTGTCCTTCATGTCCCTAAACTTAACACAAACCTTTTATCTGTTAGCAGCTTAACTAAATCCATGAATTGTAGCATAACCTTTTTTCCCACTCATTGTGTTTTTTAGGACCTGAAATGTCAGAGGATGATTGGGAGTGGCCATGAGGCGAACGGAATATACTTGCTGGACACACCGGATCGAGCTTTTGGACCACCTCATGGAGTTGCCTTAGAGTCGGTTAACAAAGTCTTGTTATGTCACTTTCGGTTTGGTCATTTGTCATTTTCTGCTTTGAGTCATTTATTTCCATATATGCTTAAGGGAGTGTCTTTATCGAGTCTTCATTGTGAGTCATGTGAACTGGCAAAGCATTGTAGACATTCTTATTCAGTAAGCAATAAAAGATCTCTTTCTCCTTTTCATATTGTTCACTCTGACGTGTAGGGACCATATCATTTGCCAACTATGGGGGGTTACAGGTGCTTTATCCTTTTTATTGATGACTACTCTCATTACACTTAGATTTATCTCATGAAATCCAGAGATGAAGTACCAGCTATTGTGTAAAAATTTCATGAACTCATCCTCACCCAGTTTAGCACTCGGATCAAAATATTCCATTCTGATAATGCTAATGAGTATTTTGAGAAAACCCTCTCCGCCTATCTTGAAACTTTTGGGGTTATTCATCAAAGTTCTTGTTCCTACACTCCACAACAGAACGGGGTGGTGGAAAGGAAGAAAAAACATGTGGTTGAAGTTTCCAGATCCCTCTTGTTTGCATCCCATGTTCCTATAAAATTTTGGGGAGATGTTGTTCTTACTGCTACTTTTTTTATCAACCGTATGCCCTCCAGGGTCCTTAACTTCAAAACCCCCTTTAGCCTTCTCTTCCTGGATGAGGATATTTTTTCTCTTCCTCTCCGTGTTTTTGGGTGCACTTGCTATGTGCATATTCACAGCCATCAAAGGCACAAGTTTGAACCTAAGGCTCGTAAATATGTTTTTCTGGGATATGCTTCCACACAAAAGGGATATCGTTGTTTTGATCTAGTTAGTGGCACCCGCTTTGTTTCTTGGGATGTCACATTTGCTGAGTTGACTCCTTTCTTTAGCATTTCTCCTGAGGTGGAGAAATATGAAGAGCCCTTTGCTATGTCTCCAATTGTTCCTCTTCCCATTCCTCTTGAGTCTTATCATGAGGTGTCTACTTCTCCCACTGGACCTACCTCCGATATTCCTATTCCTCCTCCTCCTCCACTTCATTCTCCTATAATTCCTCCTCATCCTGTTCTCCAAAGAAGGTACCAAAGGCACAAATTCAGACATGGGTAGGTTGTTTCCACTCCTACAAAAGAGCCTCTTGCTCCTCCCATCATTACTGAGGTAACAGGTCAGCCTTCTTCTGACCCATCTACATCTTTCCCAAACCTTGACCTTCCTATTGCTCTCTGCAAGGGCAAGCGGAAGTGTACAGCCCATTGTATCTCCAAACACCTGTCTTACAGACTTATCTCTACTTCCTACTACTCTTTTCTTGCTTTTGTTTCTTCCCATGTGATACCCAGGTCCATACCGGAAGCCTTATCTAAACTTGAATGGAGGGATGCTATGATGGATGAACTAGATGCTTTGCATAAGAACCATACCTGGGATATTGTTGACTTGCCTGAAGAGAAGGAACCAGTGGGTTGTAAATGGGTGTTTACCATTAAATATCACTCTGATGGATCTATTGAGAGGTTTAAGGCTAGGCTGGTTGCTAAGGGCTACACTAAAATGTATGGTATTGACTATCTTGAGACATTTGCTCCTGTAGCTAAGATGACCTCAGTCAGGGTTTTATTATCTCTAGCCGCTACTTTTGATTGGCCCCTACACCAGTTTGATGTTAAAAATGCCTTCTTGAATGGAGACCTACATGAAGAGGTCTATATGTCTTTGCCTCCAGGGGTGTATGGGAAGGAAATGCAAGGCAATGTGTGTAAACTGCAGAAATCTATTTATGGTCTCAAATAGTTTCCTCGGGCTTGGTTTGAGAGGTTCAGGGCTGCTCTTGTCTCCTTTGGCTACACACAAACTCAATATGATCATACCCTATTCTTGAAGAGAAATGGCTCTCTGGTGACCTTCTTGATAGTTTATGTTGATGATATTGTGGTCACGGGTAATGACACTCAAGCGGTCAGTAAACTAAAAAGATTTATCAACTCTGAATTTGAGATCAAGGATTTGGGAGATCTTCGGTATTTTTTGGGCATTGAAATTGCTAGATCTAAGGATGGTATCTTCATTTCTCAGCGTAAATATGTCCTTGACCTCCTTGCTGAGACTGGTAAACTTGGAGCTAAATCAATCTCCACTCCTATTGATCCCAATCATAAGCTTTCTGCTACAGATGGTGAGATTTTATCTAATAAGGGGGTGTTTCAGAGACTGCTTGGGAAGTTGTTATATCTTTGCATGACTCGGCCAAATATTTCCTATGCAGTAAGTGTTATTAGCCAATTTATGCATTCTCCCAGAGATACTCATTTAGCTACTACAGAAAGGGTTCTGTGTTACTTGAAAGGTACTCTAGGGAAGGTATTCTATTTGCCAAGCATGGACACATGAAGCTGGAAGCTTTTACTGATGTCGATTGGGCAGGATGTATTGATAATAGGAGATCCACCTCAGGTTATTGTGCTCTAGTCGCTGGGAACATTGTGTCATGGAGGAGTAAGAAACAGTCTGTAGTTGCTAGATCCTCAGCTGAAGCAGAATACAGGGCAATGGCACATGATGTGTCAGAATTACTGTGGCTACGATCCCTTTTAGAAGAATTGGGGGTTGACTACGAGAAGCCAATGATGCTCTACTGTGACTACCAAGCAGCTATCAACATTGCACATAATCCTATTCAACATGACAAAACTAAGCACATTGAGGTTGATAGACATTTTATAAGGGAAAGAGTTTCCTCAGGAGAAGTTTGTTTGCCACTCATCACATCAGACGAACAATCGGTTGATATCTTGACCAAGGGAGTTCCAAGAAGGAAAATGACACACTATATAAGCAAGTTGGGCATGATTGACATCTATGCTCAGCTTGAGGGAGAGTGTAAAGAGACTGGGCCAAATGGGTCCTATTATCTTCTCTTGTAATATCTTTTCTTTTTTTGTTGGCTAATGGACCCCTCTTAATGGGCCTGTTATTTCTTTTCGTTTAATCTCTTTATGTTACTGCCTAACTGGCTGCCCACTTAAGGGCATACTTGTCATTACTCTTAACATTAATTCTTAATGAAAAGGATTAGAGGAGAAAGGGAAGATAATTCGAATCTTCTTCTTCCTTCTCTTTTCGCCATTTTCTTCTCTTGTACTGTTGCTCTTACTTCTCTTCTTCTTTTTTTTCCTCTAATCTTCAAATTTACACCTAATATTTGATGACTGATTTACATCTAATGTCATCTACATATACCACCAAGAGAATCTTCCCAGCATTTGATTCATAGCTGAATACGGAATGGTCAACCTGACACTGTTTCATTCCAAACTTCTTCACCACTTCACTAAATCTCCTAAACCATGCACGGGGAGATTGTTTAAGTCCATAAATAGCCTTCTTAAGTCTACAGACCTTCTCATCCTCCCCCTGAGCAACAAACCCTGGTGGTTGCTCCATGTACACCTCCTCAAGAAGATCACCATGTAAAAAGGCATTCTTGATGTCAAGTTGAAACAAGGGCCAATAAAAAATAGCATCAAGAGAAATCAGAACATGAACTGACCCAATTTTGGCAACCAAAGAGAAGGTGCCTGTGTAATCAAAAGCACTTTTATTGTGAATAACTTTTGGCAACTAACCGAGCTTTCAACCGTTTAACACTTCCATCAAGTAAGTATTTAACCGTGTACACCCACTTACAGCCGACTACATGCTTACCAGGAGGAGGAGCAGCGAGGTCCCACGTATGAGTACGCGTTAGGGCCGATAATTCTTCTTCCATTGCTTGGCGCCACCCTAGAGAATTGAGGGCTTCCTAGACATCCTTGGGAACAAAGACAAAGGATAACATAGAAACAAATTGTCAATGGGAAGCCGAAATGTGAGATACAAAAACATAATTGGAAATGGGATGGAGAGTGCAACTGCTTTTACCTTTCCGCAAAGCAATAGGAAGATCAAGGTCAGAACTTGGAGATGGGGCTGGGGTGGGATCAACTATCGGATCTGTCGACGGTGACGAAGCTAGGGGAGGAGCCGATGCCTGACGATGTGTATACACTTTCCGGATAGGTGGTCCTCTCTCAGGTAGCTACACTGGAGGCAAAGATTGGGTTATGACCGGAACAAGAGGAACGGGATCCTCAATAAGAACTAGAAGAGGGGGTGATGGCAACAGAGGAGATGAAGTATCCAACTTGGAGAAGAAAGGAACAGACTCAAAAAATGTAACATCAGAACACACAAAAGAACGCCGAGAATGAGGGTTATGACACTTATACCCTTTTTGAGTCCTGGAATAGCCAAGAAAGACACACTTAGTGGATCTAGCATCTAACTTGCCCATTCCAGACCCAAGATTATGAACGAAACACACGCATCCAAAAACTCTGGGAGTAAGGGGAAAAAGAGACAACGTGGGAAGCAGAACAGAGAAAGGGGACTGACCTTCAAGGATAGACATGGGTATGCGGTTAATAAGAAAGCAAGATGTGAGTACGGCATCATTCCAAAAGGGTTTGGGGACATTCATCTGATGTAAGAGGGACCGGGTAGTTTCCAAAAGGTGACGGTTTTTTCTTTCAGCCACCCCATTTTGTTGAGGGGTGTAGGTACATGAGGTTTGATGGATAATGCCATGTTGTTCCAAATATTCTTGAAAGTATGTGGAAAAATACTCACGGCCATTATCGGAACGAAGAATTTTAATATTTACACCAAATTGATTGCGAATTTCAGAATAAAATTTCTGGAAGATAGAAAACAATTCACTCTTTTCATTCATAAGGTAAAGTCATGTCATCCTTGAATAATCATCAACAAAAATTACAAAGTACTTGTAATCATTAAAAGGCACTACTCTGTTTGGACCCTAGATGTCCAAATGGACTAAAGAAAAAGGACTTGATGTACGACTATCAACTCTAGGACTAAAGGAGGCATGATGATGTTTCCCAAACTGACATGACTCACAATTTAAATTAGAAAGACGACGCAACGACGGAACAAATAACTGAAGAGCTCTAAGAGACGGATGACCAAGTCTACAGTGCCACTGATGAGGGGAGAGAGATGACTGAAGAGTTGTTGCCGAACCACCTCCATCAAGATAATACAGTCCACCAGCTTCATGCCCTCCACCAATCTTCATCCCCGTCTTGAGATCCTGAAACACACAAGAGAAAGGGTAAAAAGTTATTGAGCAATTAAGAAACTGAGTCAATTTACTCACAGACATCAAGTTAAAGGGAAACTTGGGAACATATAAAACTGAGGAGAGGGATAACAAGTCAATGTCAACATTACCAACACCACATATGGCTGATGTAGAGCCATTGGCAAGAGCAACAGATTGGGAAGTGGAGGACGGAGAAATGGACGAAAACACACATGGAGTTCCAGTCATATGATCGGAAGCTCCAAAATCCATAATCCAACGGGAAGATGTGGATGCCAGACAAGTCGTACATGTGTGTGCAAGGGTAGTTGTGTTCTGTTGTGATGTACCCTGAATGAACCGCTCATACTCATCCCGTGAAACACTCACCATCTCCTTTCTGGAAGTATCTGTAGATGTAGTGGGGATCTAATCAGTGACTTGAGAT
The DNA here is from genome assembly GCF_056320005.1 of Nelumbo lutea. Classification (NCBI taxonomy): domain Eukaryota; kingdom Viridiplantae; phylum Streptophyta; class Magnoliopsida; order Proteales; family Nelumbonaceae; genus Nelumbo; species Nelumbo lutea. The sequence continues at coordinate 11,047,862 of NC_142688.1, read as the reverse complement.
TCTTGTCTTGAGCTACCACCATTTACAGCTGCATGATTCGCCCAGGTTGAAGGTGGGCCATGGAGATTGTAGCAAAAGTTGATAGTTTGTCCCTCCATACCACAATGAGTACACCTTCTCTGAATATTACCACATCCCTTACCACGGGCTCCCCCTGAGTCTCGTCCTCCAACACGACCACCACCACGATTATACATTCCACCACCAACACGACCATACATGGGTCCACCACCACTACCACGACCATGCTGACCCTCATCTACCACCACGACCTCCCTCTCTCGTAACTGCAAATTCAAACCTATTTGACATAGTGGAAGTCTCTGTGGCTCCAACTGAAATCCTCTGAAGACGAGCAAATACATCCTCATAATTCAGCCCAACTAAAAATCTGGTCACATCCAACTGCTCTCTTTGTTGTTGCTGAACTTTGACATCAGGTGTAAGAGAATGATAAACATTCAACTCATTTCGTAAATTTCTCATACTGGCATAATAGTCCTCAAGACTCTGATTCCCTTGTTGCAGATTGAAGTACTCTTGGTACAGTTAGTAAGCCCTAGTAGTGTTATCTTGTCCAGAATATAGTTTCCTTGCATGGTCCCAAACTTCCTTGGTTGTATCTAAAAACATGAAGTTCACACTAATTTTGGACTCCATGTTGTTGCATAGCCAAGTCATAATTTGAGCATCCTCCTACTCCCGTTCATCATATCCTGGAGAATCAATTGAGGGTTTATCTTCTCTCACATGTTTCACTTTCTTTTTGGCTTTCAGAAAACTTCAATAGACTTAGCCCAAGGGACATAATTCTCACCATTCAGTTTTATAGAGGTCATATGCGCATTCAGATAATCAGAAGGCACCATCACACTTGATTTGTATTTACTGTTGTCTCCCATGACTGCACAAAAAAACAGTGGGAGGCTGTACCACTAAATTGTTACTCTACTACCCTAATAAATCACCACACTCCACACGAATGACTGAACACCACTAGGGTTCCTAGTACCAGGTTTCAGCAGCAACACTCACAACTATTCACCACTGTTTCAGAAATAATATTCACAACTATTCACCACTTTTAGCAACAGCACTATTGTTGCTGTTTATTGTCAACACTAGAAACCCTCACAACACACTTCACGAATAATATTTTCAATTCTGCAACATATAAAAGAAACTTGCTACATACCACAACTTAGTTCGAAGATCATGTACTTGTCGAGTAGAGGGTACCAAGTCTGCACTATCACCATCACAAAACCAGCCCTCTTCGAATTGCAAGTAGAGGGCTTTCTACCAACCACACAAAACCACAACGACTGCACTCATTGGAGGCATGGAAACCCCCAAAAGGAGAAAACGACCAGTCATTTTCTTCATTTCTGGAAAACTCTCTAAATATCAATGAGAATTCTGCAAAAACCTAGAGAGGAATGCGCAGAATAAAGAGAAAATGAGACAATTGATCTGAACTGATTATCGTGGCTCTGATACCATGATAAAACTCAGATTAGATGTTCGTATATGTTCAAATCAGAAGAAAGAGAAGGAAAAGAGAGAGAGAGAGAAGGAGAAGGAGAAAGATAAGAAAAAGAAAGAGAAAAGTTACAACCGAACTAGCGAATAAAATCTCAAAACCTCTAGTCAGCCCTTCTCATACTCTTCTAAAATATACAAGAATTACCATTGTGCCCTCACTTAAGTGAGAGCCACATCAGCAGAGCAGTAATATATAATTAAACACAAAAGAACTGTATAAACATAAAAGAACTGTACTTGTACGGTCAACTCTAACAATAAAATTTAAAATACCAGGTCCATCCGAATTGAACAGGAAACCAAAAAGGAATCAAATAATCAATGAAGAAATGAAACTCAACGAAAGGAAATAAAAGGACAGCAAAATGAAATTCAGGGAGAGGAAACAAAAATAATGGAGGACAACGTACACAGCTCGTTCGAGATGCTTGCGGGCTTTCCAGTAAGCATAAGCCATGGTGAACTGATAGAGATCTGTAAGGAGGGGCGTAACCATGGGATTCGTTGGTCCATGGAGCTTGGTGTGTAGCTGCTGTTTCTTGAGCCCGCTTGCCTCCGCCTCCATTGTTTTCTGCAGAAAGCCTAGGGTTCTTTTATTCCACTTATTATTCGTCTTTTGTTTTTTGCCGTCTGGATGACGCGCAGAAGAGAGCGGATGAAGCGGAAGGTCATCATTTGTGGTCTATATATATCAGATTCATATGTTCTATTAAATTTTATATTTATTTAATTAAAATATATGTTTTTTGTCCTATGTTTTCATGTTTATAGTTAGAGAGGAGTCAGGAGAGGATAGAGATGTGGTGGTCGTTAATTCGTTATACGGTTGCTTTAACAGTTCAACTTCTACTAATTCTCTCTTTCTACCTCACCAATGAATGTCATTGTCATTTACACACTTATATGCAGGGTATAAATGTGAAAAGACTGGGACTTCGATTATAGGGCTGCCAATGGGTCGGGTCAAGGTGTCCCAATCCCGAACCCGTTATTAATCGGGTATCGGGACAAAATCATAAACCAGAACCATCCCACCAATCATATATAATTATTTATAATAACAAAATTGATACAGTACGATCTGGGCACTTCTATGTGGCTGGAACTTGACTCCAAGCTATGACAGGCGGCACATAGGATGAAGAGGAACGTGAAGGGTTCCTAGGAGCTCTCCCGGCGGGAACACTCCGATGGCTAAGTTAGAACTCTGAGAAAAATTCAAGGAAAACACAGAGAGTTAAGAGAGTTAAGAGTGTTAAAAGTGCTAGCTTCAATACCTTTGCTTCGTGAGGGTCGATGTCCTCTTATACCAGAGCTCAGTCACATCAGGCGTAACCGCCATTGCCCTAGCCATTACTGTCGGGGCTGAGGTGGCAGGTTCAGGCTGTTGTTGTAGACTGCTGCTGCAAGGTACGGACTTGTTATGCATGCCATGCTTTTCAGAGACGGCAGGCACGGCACTGCCTGGCAAGAAATGTGGGTACTGCCACCAAATCCGGCAGGTACGGATGTCAGGCGGATCTTCCCTGCAGGCAGCCGAGCTACTTTGCACTGAACCACCTGGGGCTGGGTTGCCTTGCATTGAGGTGCCGAGGTGCTCACACTGAAGGCGAGCCTTAAGCAAGTACAAACAGGAGTCTCGACGGTGCTGTCCCGAGGTGTTTTTCCCTTGGGACACTTAGCCAAAAGTTGGGGTGCTCCCTTCTTAGAAAGGGAGAGCTCGGAGCCCCTTAGGAGGAGCTTGGGGCGAGTTGGGCCTTGCTCCTTGGTGAGCTGTCACACCCGCCAAGTCGCTTGGTCGGGCCTCGGCGAACTTGTTACGTCGAGTTGTGGCCAGGCTATCGCGCTGAGTTGTCACTTATGCCAGGTCATGTCCACGTGTCCCCGTACTACGAGGTCGGACCAGATCACCCTACATAAAAAATTATAACTTGATTTTTCATAATATAATCTTAATAAAAGTGACAGTAAAATAGTAAATTATTTATATATTAATAAATCAAGTGTTTTTAACTATGATTATATGTCAAATAGAAAATCTCCATATTATGAAAAAACTAAATGTTATTAGCAAAATAATTGGTTCGGGCCTGTATCAGTTTGGAACAAGAAAGAAAGAGAAGGGACTCGATTATTAATCGGAACAAACTCCTAAAACCAGAATTGACATTCTAGATTTGGTTGGTTCAGTTCTATCTGGTAGACCCGAGTCACCTGACCCATTGACAACCCTAGTCCCTACATTTGAGAGGAGTTGTTTTGGGACGAAAATGGAAACCAGTTTATACTCATCATGGGTGTTGGATTTATACATAAATATATATATATATATATATATATATATATGGAAGACAAATTTTATGGTGCATTTTAGAGAAATTATTGCAACATAATTTAAACAAGAACAGAGCATTAATAAATATATATTATGAAATATAAACCAATAAAAAATAAATAGACCACGTGGTGTTTTTAAAATTATTGATTAAAATTTTGATATAGCATAGTAGCATACTATAAAATTTTCCAATCCATTTATAATCAGGATACAAAATCCAGATGCAAACCTTATGATATAATTAGGGGGGGTGTTTGACGATGTTAATATTTTTGTTTTCATTTGCTTTTAAAATTGTCACATAAAAAATTTAAACAACATGATTTTTGCCTTAGTTTTAAACACTAATAACACATTTACAATTAATAACATATTTTCATGTTTTTATGTTAAGAAACAATTTATTTTTAAACCAGATGGTTTTAATTTATTCATAAAACTCACACCAAAAAAACTAATTCACATTGAATAACACCCCTTTATGTCAGTTTGGATTTTGTCAGGTTGTCGTTCCATTGACACTCCTAATGTAGGGTTACAAATTTTTTGGCTTTAATCTAATTTGTGTGTATGCATTTGTCTCATGGGACTAAAAGGAGAGGGGCTAGCCCATCCCCATCCCCATACCCCCATAGGGCTGCAAATAAATCGGATTAGATTTGATCCTAATCCGATATCAATCAGTTAAGAGGCGTATTCGGATATCCCCCATTATCTTAGTAAGTCGGATCGGATCAGAAAAGCCAGTTTGTTAACTTAATTAATCAAACTTGAAAACTGGCTGATCCGATCCGATCCGGTTCATTAATTATGAAATATTATATATATTATTATATTATATAAATAATATAATATATATATTATTTATATTACATGATATAAATATGATTTTAATCGAACTGAATTCGAATGGAATATTCAATAATATATTCAAATTTCAAATTATGCTCTTAAAAATCCGATGAATTTTTATCGGATTCGATCCATTTATATCCCTACCAACACACCTTGGTGGTAAGGGGATTTGATCCCAAGTTTCAGTTACAATTAGCCAAAAAAAACTCATGAACTGAACAATCATCATCAGTGGTTTTACATTTTACTTTGAATATATGTTGCGGACATTATACAAATTGACAAGCTTTGAAGTGAATTAATTAGGTTCAACATAGATATCTAAGTATATAGTGAATTGAAATTGAATATATATTTCACATGTCCAATCGGTTTTTAGGCTGAACGGTCGGACGGATGGTTTGAAAATCATGGTTATAGGTTTTCATACCTTTTTCTTTTTTTTTTTTCCTATCATTTTCTTTCAAACCAAACGCAAGTGGCTTTGGTGACAGGCATTATACGGAGGGAAATTTGTCACATGTGTAATGTGTTAAAGTAAAGGAAACACTTGTCACATTCTAAATTGAAGTGAAAAAAAAAAAAAAAACGTGGAGGTAAAAAAAGTAGGTCAGATCTGAAGTCTTCACGCGGGGCAATGACAGATGATTGTTATTTGAACAAGAATTCCGTGCCGTGAGGATTTCGACATCCAATCCTGAATTTCCCGATAGGCTGTTGTTCTGTCATGGGAAAAACTTTAGCTGTTGGGGCCACGTTACCATGAGAGTGGATAAATTAGTAATTATAATTAAATTTATTTTGATTAAAAACGAGATTGAATAGTGAACTATTTAAAACGTGTTCAGCCCAGAAACCCCAATAGCCATAGTTAATCCGAATTAACTATTCCTGATCTCTTGCCCACGTCTACCTATAACGGAAAAACTTTGGCTGAACAGCCTTTTCTGTTGAAAGAGTTTCTGGGTTGGGCATGTTACTAACAGTGGGCAGACTAGTAATTGCCTTTTTATTTATTTTGAGTAAAAAACAAAAGTATGTGTTGGATTTTAATCTCATCAGAGATTAAATTTAATAGGTTTAATTGGTCAATTACATGAGAAATTGTAACTGCACACTTGGTTGAAAAACCAGTTTTTTTCTTACAAAAACCCAGTTTTGAACTTGTCCCACATTGGAAAATTATAATTTTTGTTTTCAGTTTTTCAATAAGACTTGATTTACACTCCTTAAAATTAGTAGAGGAGAGTATGGGGATTCGATACCACACGTGTGTGCGGCGCAATGAGGCGCTTTAGAGAAACACTTTGCTCACACTTCACGCGCACCCACGTGGCTCGCGATGGACGGCTCTGGTTTTGGTGTGTTGATGATCGTTGATCACCGTTGATGAGATCAACAGTCACAATTCAATCAGGTGTGATCAAGAGGCACAATTCAAAATTAACAGTCACCAACTGTTAACTACTTTTTAAACAGTCACAATGTTTGAAATTGTGACTGTTCAAGGTGCCTTCTCTAAACCAGCACCAACATTTTCTTCATACCTCTTCACAAATTATTTATGGAGCATGAATTAGACTCCAAATCAAACAATTTTGAAATTCACACACACACTCTCTCTCAGTCCTGTTTGCTACAGTCTCACAGAAGGTTTCTTTGGAGACTCTTCAACTTTGCTGGTTGCAGATTCTCGCTCAAGGCTTTGTTGTATCATGGGAACGATTTTTCCTATAGCCCAACAGCAAACTCAGTAAAACTGAGTGGGGGCAAATAACGTTCTAAAGACAGTGTCTTCAAACGTGCCTTAGAGCTTCTCCTCCAAAGTTACAGTGACCCCATTATTCTCCAACAATTTTAGAACGCTATTCTGCAATGGAGGCGGAAGCAAGTATGACTTCGATCAAGATGATGAACCAAGATCTTGTTCGACTGGACTAGTTCGATGGAGCAAATTTCAGCCGATGGCAAGACAAGATGATCTTCTTTCTGACCACACTGAAGCTATACTATCTGCTAGACCCAAATCTGCAATCACTTCCTGAACCCACTGACAAAGACCTCAGAGAAACTAAAGAAGGAAAGAGCAAAACGAGAAGATGACTCACTTCTGTGCCAATGACACATACTGAATGCTTTATCAGACCGGCTCTACAACTTCTACAATGAACTTACATCTCCAAAAGAAATATAGAAAGCCCTGAAATTCAAATACAAGGTGCAAGAAGCAGGTACGAATAAGTATCTTATTGCAAAATACTTTGACTTCACCATGAACGACCATAAACCCATACTAGAGCAAGTTCATGAATTATAGGTGATAGTCAACAAAATTCGATCCCTTAACATCATCATTTCTGAATCTTTCCTAGTGGGAGCAATCATTGCCAAACTTCCACCCTCTTGAAAGGATTACAAGAAAAAGCTTTTGCACAAGGTTGAAGAACTTACATTGGAGCAAATTCAGCAACACCTTCGTATTGAAGAAGAGTCTCGGTTTAGAGACAATAGGGATAAGACCCTGGCCGGTATGCTGAACTCTAAGGTCAATTTTGTGGAAAATGGATCGAAAAATACTAACCATGCATTACAAGTAAAGAGGAAGGATGAGAACTTCAAGAAGAGCATCAATAAGAAAGAATCATGCTATGTTTGTGGAAAGAAGGGGCATTATGCCCGAGTCTGCCGACATTGGAAAGGCAGAACCAAGTCTGCAAACATGGTAGAAGACAATCTCGTGGCCATGATTACTGAAGTCAACATGGTAGAATCGTCTTCTGGATGGTGGTTTGATTCAAGCGCCACAGTCCATGTTTGCAAGGACAAGTCATTGTTCAAGACATATGAAAAAGTGACTGATGGCCAGGAGGTACAGATGGGAAACCAAACATGTGCCAAAGTTGCTGGAAGAGGCAGCGTAGAGTTGAATTTCACCTCTGGAAAGACATTGACTCTCCTGAATGTTCTCCATGTTCCTGACATTAGAAAGAATTTGGTCTCAGTAAATCTTGTTTATAAGAGGGGATTCAAAATTGTCTTTAAATCCGACAAACTAATCATATCCAAGAATGAGATGTTTGTTGGAAAGGGATATGGTTGTAATGGTATGTTCAAATTAAGTATTAATGAAGGAAAAGTTTTTGCTTATATTGTTGATCCATTCTCTTTATGGCATGATAGATTAGCACACTTGAATTTTAAATCCATAAAGAACATGGGCAATTTTGGTATAATTATTTACAGTAATGAATCCACTGAAAAATGTGAAATATGTGTAAAATCTAAAATGGCTAAGAAACATTTCCCCAGTGTTGAGAGAAATTCTCAACTTCTAAAACTAATTCATTCTGACATCTATGAACTCAATGGTGTATTAACTAGAGGAGGTAAGAGATACTTCATAACATTTATAGATGACTTTTCTAGGTACACCTATGTCTACCTTATGAGAACTAAGGATGAAGCCTTTGACATGTTTAAACTGTATATGACTAAAGTTGAAAATCAACTAGAAAAGAAAATTAAAATCCTTAGAAGTGATAGGGGTGCTGAATACTTTAAAAATGAGTTTAATTCTTTGTATGAAGAATTTGGAATAATACATCAGTGTTTTGCTCCCTATACCCCTCAACAGAATGGTCTGACTGAAAGGAAAAATAGAACACTTATAGAAATGATAAACTGCATGTTGTTAAATGCTAATGCACCCTTAAACCTGTAGGGGGAAACACTCCTAACAACCTGTCATTTACATAACAGAATTGTTTCTAGAGTTAATAACAAATGCCCATATAAATTATGGACACGAAGAAAACCTAATTTAGCATATCTAAAAGTGTGGGAGTGCTTAGCATATTATAGAGTTCTAGATCCTAAAAGAACAAAATTAGGACTGAGAGCTAAGAAAAGTATGTTTATTGGATATGCAGAACATAGCAAGGCCTATAGGCTTTTAGACTTAGAGTCCAACATAATAATTGAAACTATATATGTTGAATTCTTTGAAAATAAACTGTGTTCTGAACCTACAGAAAATGAATCCACAGAAAATGATAGAGAAACTTAGATCTCAATACCTGTTGATAATAATGAGACTGAAAGAAGAAATGACACAACTATAACACCTACAATAGGACTTAGAAGAAGTCAAAGACAAAGAACAGAGAAACACTTAGGTTCAGATTTTATCTCTACTCAGTCAATTGTATTTTTGGTTGAGGCTGATAGAGAAAAGATTTTAAATAAGATACCTATTGTCCTAAACATTAAAAATGATCCAAAAACCTACAGTGAGGTCATGACCTCTAGAGATACTGCCTTTTGAAAGGAAGCCATAAATGATTAAATGGATTCAATAATGTCAAATAACACATGGATACTAGTAGACCTACCTCCAGGATCAAAACCAATAAAATATAAATGGGTGTTTAGAAGAGAATACAGCACTGATGGAACTGTACAAACTTTTAAGGCTAGATTGGTAGCCAAAGGATTTAGTCAAAAGGAAGGGATTGATTACTTTGACACCTATGCACCAATGGCTAGAACAACTTCCATTAGAACACTCATAGCATTAGCATCCATTTATCACTTATCTGTTCACCAAATGGATGTTAAAACCGCTTTCTTAAATGGTGATTTAAATGAAGAGGTTTATATGGAACAACCAGAATGATTTGTTCTTCCTGGAAATGAGAAGAAAGTCTGTAAACTGGTTAAATCACTATATGGATTAAAACAATCACCTAAATAGTGGCATGAGAAATTTGATTCTTGCATCCTAGCTTTTGGTTTTAAACATAATAGTGTTGATAGATGCAACTATTCAAAATTCACTGAAAATTATGGAGTAATTGTGTGTCTTTATGTTGATGATATGCTTATTGTGGGTACAAATATGGTTGGCATAAATGAAACTAAAACCACTTATCTTCTGTTTTCAAAATGAAAGATTTAGGAGAAGTAGATACCATCTTGGGAATAAAAGTTAAAAAGCATAGTAGGGGTTCTGCATTAAGCCAATCACATTGTATTGAGAAATTACTTGAGAAATTTAAGCATTTAGGATTTAAAGAATATAGCACGCCATATGATTCTACTATAAAGCTAGTAGAAAATACTGGTAGAGCAATTGCACAATTTGAATATGCTAGTGTAGTAGGGAGCTTGATGTATGCTGTGCTTTGTACCAGACCTGATATTGCATTTGTCGTAAATAAACTCAGTCGATTTACAAGTAATCCTGGTGCAGAGCATTGGAAGGCAATTAGGAGAGTTCTTGGGTATCTCAAGAGAACCTTGGAACTTGGCTTGTTTTATTGTGATTATCCAGCTATACTAGAAGGGTACACTGATGCAAGTTGGATTACCGATAATGGAGATAACAAGTCCACATCTTGCTGGATTTTTGTCCTAGGTGGGGGTGCGATCTCTTGGGCATCCAAGAGACAAACTTGTATATCTCACTCGACCATGGAATCCGAATTCATAGCCTTAGCGACTGCTAGAAAAGAAGCTGAATGGATTAGGAATTTATTATTGAACATAAAACTTTGGCCTAGTCCTATGCCTCCAATTTTCATTTATTGTGATAGTGAGACAACTCTGTCAAGGGCCTACAATGGTAAGTCCAGACATATAAGTCTGAGACATGAATTTGTTAGGCAATTGATTCAAGATGGAGTCATCAATATAACCTATGTGAGGTCAAGTAAAAACTTGGCTGATCCTCTTACCAAGGGTTTAGCCAGAGAATTTGTAAGAATGACAACCAAAGAGATGAGATTAAAACTCTTTACTTAGTCACCTGTAATGGTAACCCAACCTGAACTGAAAAACCATCAGTATTGGGTTTAATGGGTAACAACAAGTTACAACAATGTGACTGTTAGCACTGACATTGAGAAATTTCCCATCACAACATAAACAATGTTGTCCGTTATGATGAGAGGTTGATATAAACTCTTAATGAAGTTCTGAAATGTGTCAAATAACGAAGCACATAGTGGAACTTCACCTATGTGAACATAGAAGTGGTGTCGCTTCTCATGAGGGTTTGGGTTTGCTCCCGAGATTGTTCATGAAACCAGGAAAGAAGCACATGGCCATAACAGTGATGAGCAAAACTTGAAACTCTTGCAGAGACTGGACATTTTTTGTGTGTATAGGTGTCTCCGGTCTGTCTTGAGAGTAATTGGTTTAAGGTCTTTCCACCAATAATTTTGACAAGGCTCTGAGATAACTATACTAACAAGAGGTTTAAGTTGATAAACACCTTTTGTATGCATAACTGTGTTATAGTAGTTTGGATTGAGAGAGAATTATGTAATTGATCAATCAATGTGGAGGATTGTTGGATTTTAATCTCATCAGAGATTAAATCCAATGGGTTTGAATGGTCAATTACATGAGAAATTGCACCTGCACACTTGGTTGAAAAATCAACTTTTCTCTTACAAAAACTCAGTTTTGAACTTGTCCCACATTGGAAAATTATAAGTTTTGTTTTCAGTTTTTCAATAGGAGTTGATTTGCACTCCTTAGAATTAGTAGAGGAGAGTATGGGGATTCGATACTGCGCATGTGTGCGGCGCAATGAGGCGCTTTAGAGAAGCACTTTGCTCAGACTTCGCGCACACCCGCGTGGCTCGCGATGGACGGCTCTGGTTTTGGTGCATTGATGACCGTTGATCACCGTTGATGAGATCAATGGTCATGATTCGATCAGGTGTGATCAAGAGGCACAATTCAAAGTTAACAGTCACCAACTGTTAACTATTTTTTAAACAGTCACAATGTTTGAAATTGTGACTGTTCAAGGTGCCTTCTCTAAACCAACACCTACCTTTTTTTCATACATCTTCACAAATTATTTAAGGAGCATGAATCAGACTCCAAATCACACAATTTCGAAATTCACTCACTCTCTCTCTCTCAGTCCTGTCTGCTACAGTCTCACAGAAGGTTTCTTGGGAGACTCTTCAACTTTATTAGTTGCAGATTCTCACCCAAGGCTCTGTTGTATCCTGGGAGCGAATTTGCCTGTAGCCCAACAGCAAACTCAGTAAAACTGAATGGGGAAAATAACGTTCTAAAGACAGTGTCTTCAGACGCGCCTTAGAGCTTTTCCTCCAAAGTTACAGTGACCCATTATTCTCCAACAGTATGGCCATGAATTGGTGAACTGCTATGAACGTGCCTAACCCATAAATTCTCTCAACGGGAAACCCTCAACAGCCAAAGTTAATCCACCCATAACACATTACCCCTATGAATTGAGAACATCTCCCCTTGCATAATACTATGTAGGGGGATGAGATGTGTTCTCCATCTGTGGCTGTGGTGTTATGTAGGAAGACGTGAACAGAGTTTGTGTGGGTAGGAGATCCACACTTGGTATTAATAAGTTGTTGATGGAAAGTTGAGATCTTCTGCCAACAAAACACATTCCAACACCTTGTCAACTTGATTTAACACCGTGTATGTCATCAAGAGACTGGGACCCACCATAAAATGGGACCCATAATGTATGAAAGATGCAGGGTGAGATTGGATCGGACCAAACAAAGTACTCTCAACGTTGTCTCAACATCCACTCGTTGATGGGGTATCTAATACCAACAAAGTACTCTCAACACTGTCTCAACATCCACTAGAGCCGTATATTGAAAACATGGTTTTCAAAATTGGATCGGACCAAACGGTCAGAACAAAAAATCGGGAACCTTCCATTTTACCAAAAAACTTTTATTTTGCCAAAAACCATTGATTTGGTTAGCAAACCATTGACTTGGGTAGTCGAACCCTTCAACAATTTGGTCATTTTTTTATTTTTTTAAAATTTTTATTTTTTGTCTGAATAGGACACCCATTCAGTCCGAACGGTTGGACCGTTCGACCCAAGAACTGGACCCTAACTGGTTCATTATCCATTCGGTTTTAAAAATCTTATTCAAAAATATCTCTCTTCTCATTTACGAGGGGATGTTCTCAATGTGTGACTATTAGGGGTGACCACGAGCCGAGTTCTTCACGAACTAGTTGAGCTCAGCTCAGCTCGGTTTCAACTGAGCTTCGAGTTGAGCTCGAGCCCAATTTATAGGCTCGATTAATAAACGAGCCAAGCTGGAGCCTAATAGAGCTCGGTTCATGAGACTCATGAGCTGAGCTCGAAAATATATAAAAAATATATATATATATATAATATATATATATATATATATATATATATATATATATATATATATATATATATATAATGTAGTTTTTAAAACCGGTTTTCTCAATCCGGTTTTCTATATATATATGCATATCTAATAACGCAAGCATAAATTTAAAAGGTGACCGGTTTTCTCAATCCGATCTGGTCCGGTTTTGAAAACAGTGCATAAAGGTCTTCCACATCTCTAGTAAACAAGCTTTTTAAAACCAGACCGGATAGGAAACTGTTCTGGGTTCTGGTTCTCAAGCCGAACAATTCGGCCGTCCGGTTTGAATGAATGGTTTACTCTGACAAAAAAAATTAAGAAAACAAAAAATGACCAAAAACTATTGTTCAGGTCAATATTTTTGACAATTTGATCGCTCAAGTTAATAATTTTCTCACCAAATAAACGGTTTTTGGCCAAAAGACGAATTTTAAGGTAAAATGGAACCGATTGGATGACCATTTTCGTTCAATTGTTTACGTCAATAAATTCAGAGTGTCATTTTCGTTCAATTGTTGAACCATTGAAAAAGTTAGCCCCAGAAGAAGGACAAAATAGAAACCAAACTTTCTTCATCATTGCTTACTGTTGGTGCATGGATTTGAAAACTAGTTTTTAATTGATGACTTTTGCTTCATCTGGACTCTCGTTTATCCAATTATCCCCACTGACTCATGTTTCACACATTCAATCAACCACATAAACACGTTCTCTTTTTTCCAGTATGTACATCTAATCAAATAATTGCGGCTTATCCATCCACCCCATCCCATTTGATCCAAATGTTACTTTAAACATCATTCATCACTATCACTATCATTAACGCCATCACTATTATATCATTTATTAATTCATCTCTATTTTATATTACAGTTTGACCACAGGAAATATGGATTGCATCCGCTGTGGGGCTTTTCGAAATTTGAGTTCATTTGTTGGCTGTGCAAATCTAAACCCCATCCAATTCAGTTTTGGATCGGCTTTGTTTGTCGTTGTGATTCATACTCTTACCTGATGTAAAATTTGCTCTTATTCTCATTTACATTTATTGATATTTGACAGTGCAAAGTTTGCATTTCAAAAACTGATGTAAATTTTATATTATTTCTTCTTTCTTGTAAATAGAATTGAAGGTTATCATTTATCAACAACACCTATAAGAAATAATTTGTTGGAAGTTGAAGGGGTTAGAAGGACAAGGCGTAAGATAAAAAAAAAGGCACGAGTAAAATTAGTAAGAAATGAAATGATTTAATGCCAATAATTTTACAATGGATATGACATTAAACACAATGAACTAAATTGACCCCTTATAGTTGTGATAAGGTTTGGATGATGGTGATGATAATTCGTATCTCTTGCACTTCTTCCTACACTTTTTCTTGCATTTTCATTTAATATATGGCAGATTTTCTGTTACATTTGTGTAAAACATGGTTATGAATTTAAATGGAATGCCTGTTTCACTGTCCATCTGTTTCAATGAATAGTGAAATTCTAAAAATTAGATAATGACGGTATTTGGTATGGCTTCCATTTATTTGAAAATGATGTTATGTCATCGCCATGTATGCATTTGTCCCATCATGCTATTTCATACACTTATTAATCTTATAAATGTTTGTCTTGTTTTAGGTGCAAGCCAACCACTGAAGGAAGTTTTATTTTAATGCTTCCCCCAACACAAAGGCGTCTAGCTGTCAATAAATACAAAAAAAAAAAAAAAAAAACACTTCCCAAATAACACCAAATTCTGCATCTGCTTCACTAAATTGATCTCCCACCTGCACCAAATAAAAATTAACTTATCAAGTGTAGATACACAAAAAACAAAATAGCTGAACCCAGATTGCTAATTTGCACTCTCCAAATGGAGCCTTGACACGAAGCCACCATCAAAGAGAATGACACATTCATTATTTGTGACTGATGAAAGGGTTCGACTATGCTGATAAGATATGATATTCAAAAAACTTTGATCAATTAATTCTATCAAAAACATGGTAATCAATGAGGTTTTATTTATCAGAATTCATGGATTGATTTTGATTGGTAAAAAATCTTCCAAAACTAAGTCTTTATGATAATGTAGATTCATTGATGAAAATATGTCACTAGTTGTTGTGGTAATGATATAATTCCAGGGCCAAGCCAAAGGAAAAGTATGGTAATGATATAATTCCTGGGCCAAGCCAAAGAAAAAGAATACAAAATACTATTAATATTTCTAAGAATCCAATAAAATGATTGATTAACATAAGCAATTCTATCATTTCTAGCCTTCCAAATCTATTATAGTTTTACTTCTATAAATATTAGAACGACAAGTATGAAGCAAGAACCCAGCCATTGAGTATATATAGTTTCAATTAAATAATTGGACAAGATTTTTTATATCTTATTATAGTAGTTAGATTTTGTCTTCACAAAGTTGGTCCTTATAATATTTGCAGTCATGCATTGGGAATATCTTTGTATTTGTATATTTTCATTTATGGGAAGATCTTTGAACATCTAGAAGGGTTGTAAAGAGGGTGTAAAGACCCTATAGGATTTGGTACAAAGTTGTTGCATAGTTTTTCATACATCTTCGCACTTAGAGTGTATTCATCTTCTCATAAATGTGTAGGCCAATTGAATAAGTTGGTAGGTCCCATGAAAAAAAAAGAAACTCATGCTTGCGTTACAACATTAATATACCCACAGAAAATAAGGATTCTTGAGCATTATTTACTTAGATAAACAATACTTTCGTAAAACCTGAGTATAAATAAATTTCTTATTATCGTGTAAAATTGCTAACACATGATGATGAAACAATATTATTCCAATAATAATACTTTTTTATGGATAAAACGTGCATTGATGAACACCCCCTTAAATAAATGACTTACCATTTAACCAACGAGGTCTTAGAATTTTCTAACGCGTTATTTATTTTTTTATTTTAAAAAACAAAACCATATACGTTGATAAATATCCCCTTGTTTATTAGGTTGGTACAGGATCTACCCTAAGTCAGACCAAGTGACCAACGCGCCCCATCAACAGCACCGATACCATTTGCTATTCAATGTATTTTTTATTACTTTTTTATACACCAAAAAAAAATCTAAGTTATTTCCATTGATTCATGTTGTCATAATTGATTGATTAGATGATTACGTGTTTCTCCTTTTTTATTGTTTTTTATTTTTGAAGTTTATAAAATTAATTCATAGGTTTTCTCTCTCATCTTTTCATACCTGTTTTTTTGGTCTTTTCTAAAATTCCCACATCCCCACTATTATTTACCCAACCAAAATCGTTTTTATATCTTGCATTTTATATCTTATCTCTAATTTATTTTTTGGGTAAAATATAAATTCCTTAAAGTTTCTGGCATCATAATAAAAATCTTTACTATAATTTTACTTTAGTAAAAACCTTTCCTCTATTGTTAAAAAATTTAACAAATACATCCCTTCCGTCAATGATCAAGACGGAAAACGTTAAAACAATATATTTTTTTAAATACCTATTTTACCCTTTTATGAATACTGTTTATCTTCTTCCTCACGATGCACGTACACCGATCATCGGACGCATGCTAGATTTGCGGCTGATGTCAATCACCAAGTCAAGTTCTTCTTGTTCGATGACGATATCTGTGTTCAGATGGAGCTTCCTCGCTATCAAAGAAAGTGAGACGTATTCCGCGTCTTTATAACCGTTGCAGACAAGAAAAGCTTCAGGATTGCCTTTGCACAGACAGCTCATCGCAAGGAGGAGCTCGGGTTTCGGTCCAGCTTCGAGGCCGAACCGGAAGGGCTGTCCAAACTCAACAAACGTGAGCTTTTTGACATAATCCAGCTGATTTGAATCCCTTGGAATTGCTTGTACGATTGTACCAACCGGAATGGTCTTGCCCCTATTTCCTCAAGCTGAGAATAACAGATTGACCACAACAACTGTATGGGATCTTATGAAGGAAATTCCGCTGAATCCGACGTCCATCTGGAAACCGACCACGAGCTCCTCCACCTCCCTTCGTTAGAAAATAACATAGGGATCCAGCCCTCTCTCTCTCGGGATTTCTACTTACCGGGTTAAGAGTATTATGTTCCTTGAAGCTTTCTTTGAGAAAGGCTGATTGTTCTTTGGAGAGTCTCAACTTCTTCCTAGTCAGGCCGTTCTCCTCCTCGTCACTGGCTCTTGAGGACACTCTCTCCGCCTCAACTTTATTTCCCGAAGCTTCTGCATCTCTCTTGTTGCCTCCACTACCGCCTCTATAAATGGAAAAATCCATCTGAAACGAAGAAACAGTACTGTTGGGAGAAGAAACTACGGCCCATCATCAGTATCCTCTGCCGCGGGCAACCGATTGACGTCGAACCCTCTCGCCATTGCCCCTAGGTGACCCGATGAACCTGCCTCAGAATTACCTGTGACAGCCCAAAACCCATCAAGACAAATAATACATGAAGGACGCCTAACAAAACAAAAGTGGAGATATCAGTGGACGCTTGGCCGCATCGGGTATTACCATTTTCTGTTGGCCATGGAAAGCATAGTTGCAAAGAAGAAGGCGGGTTACGAGGGACGGGACCAGGAGGGAGAAGATGAAGCTGAATAGGCGGATCGGTAGAATTCTTTTTCTCCTCCTCCATTTCATCTACATCCCTTAAAGCAGAATCCCGTTCATTAGCTTCTAGTTTCCCGTCCTCTCTACTGATAACAATCCCAACACCTAAGCCCATGCAAAACCCTAGACCTTTGGCGCTAACCTTATGACTCTTGTCTGCAAAAGCGAAGGCGTTCGCAAGGTTCAAAATATCAATACGTATCAGCCGATACGTATCATTTCGGAACCCCACCAATACGCCTCTACAGTGGGTGTATCGGTGGTCTGAACGGTTCAGGGTGTGGCAAGGACCCAAACCGGATCCCCTGAACTAGTTGACAAAAAGAAAAATAAACACCAAAAGGAGTATCGATTCGCCTGATACCCCGGTATCGATATTTTGAACCTTGGGCGTTGGAGGCGTCTCCCAAGCTCAAACCCAACTCCATCTCTCTCTGATACATTCCAATAAGAAACCCTCCACCATGGTTCTTCATCGGTTAGTTATTTCAGTACTCATTTTACAAAAGGGTAATATGGGTATTTGGAAAAGTTTATGCATAGGTAAATGTTTTTCATTTGAGTTAGTAACGGAGGAAGAGAGGTTTTTGTCAATTTTTTTAAAAGTTCAGGGGAGGTTTTTGCTAAAGTGAAACCATAGGGAAGGTTTTTATAATTGTCAGAAACTTCAAGAGAGGTTTTTGTATTTTACCCTTATTTTTTTTGTTAGTCATAACATCTCCTATTAGGCTGATTTATTTTTTGGGATGTTACTAAATGCATTTATTCCAGTAAATGTTTTATGGGAAATATTTATTTGAATAAATGTATTTATTCATATTCTTTTATTTTCTAGATAAATAAGATAATACATATTTTAACCATTTAAATTTATTATTAAAAAGAGACAATTTTGTCCCATACAATATTGGCAATTTCCCCGAATTCGGATCTTCTACCCACAAGAATCCTACCCACGCACGTCTACTCACCTTACACTACAGCTGTACATTGAGATGTTCCCAATGTACAACTGTAATATCAGTGGGCAGTCTTCCCCCCTCCGGCTGAACATTTATTGGATTAGCCACATGTTCAATCGCACATTGCATATTATTATCTATGCACCCCACCTTGTATTGGTGGTTTTTAATATGGACTTCTCTTTTTGCCAAATTCTAACATATAAAGGGTAGGAATAGAAATTTGGAGATCCTTGGATGTAATTAGCCACGTGCAAGATGCTTTAGGCTGTTTAGAAAAAAGACCAGACTAGAAACCTACTCCATTATGGTTGTTTGTAGTACAATACTGGGACATTATTTCCTAGTATCAGTGCCACAAAACAATTAGTCAATTACAGGCTGTAAAATGCTACACACCATGTTTCCAAACAGTGATGCCAAATGCAATATCTACAGCTATACATTGCATTTATAGTACTGATGCCGTAAAAAATGTTTTTGTATCATTTGACAAGTATAAATTATAAAACAGTGTCATCATTGTTACAATTATTGATGGATGAATTGGATCAAAGCGACCATCTTTTCTTTCAAATCAAGCTATATTTCAATTCTTCGAGTCAACCTTTTGGTTTGGATAGACCGATGAATCTCCAAATCCTTTTTTAACTAACTAACAGGGTGATGATTTTTTCAGGTTAATCAATGATCAGTATTACTGGTTCATCAGTAATTACTGGGTTCAATCAGAATCAGTGTTATATATCCAAACCATTATCGACCTTGCAAGTTGCATATGAGGAAAGAAAGGCCCGCACTCGGCTGGCGGTGAGAAATGGGCCGAAACCCAAAACCAAAAAGCCTGGTCAATAACAAGGCTTATCTCGAAAACCGAATTAGATGCAGTGTTGGGTCAATCTTTTAGTTTTTATTTTTATTTATTTATTAGAAGCAGCCAGCCAGCCATAATTGACTGTTGTCTGTCTGTTGACGGATCTCGATTAATGGATTGGCATTTTGGTACATGGTGGGGGAAATGGGAGTAATAAGGATTAGAGAGTCCAGATCTGCTCCTCACACAGCGGGCCTCATAATATGTCTTGGTCGTATATAAAAAATATTTCGAATATTTATATTTATTATCAGAGGGGAGATATTCTCAATACAAAGTGGGACGTGACTGTTAGGCGCATCTTGTGAGGAGGATATTGATATTCTAATTCAGTAGTAGGGAATAGGGAACAGGGAAGATTGTACAATTCTACAACACCTAACAAACCTTCTCTCTATCTTTTCCACCTTGGATTGGATTTGTCAGAATGTTTCTTTTTCAGTTTTCTCGTCCTTTCTTCGATCTTTCTCCTCTATTTTTTTTTGAATATTTTAATTAATGGGCGATTAAGGTATAGAGTATATAGACTAGAGTGGGTTGGCATCCTCAACCCGACTCCTGTTGACCTTATAAATCTCACCAGGTTTGGGCTTTGGACAGTTGGCAAACAGAGCCAGTACGTACGAACCGAATTCGAGGGCTGGACCTTAGAAATATGTTAGCCTAGCCCACTTTTATTCAACGAATGTACGTTTGCTGAAGAATGGAACCAAATTCCAACGAACCGCGCAAAATCTGGGGACAAATGTATTATGTATGTGCAATGTGTGAAATTTGTAATTGTACACACTACACAGTACAGGCACAGACATCCAGCTCCAGCCTAGAGAAGGAGAAACTCAAAGGCACGCGCACACGCATGTTACCGGGGCAATCTCTATGTCCACCAAACAATGGCAAACGAAGAAACTTCCATCTAGGTTTTGCTAAGAACTGTGCATTTTGACCGCCTCGATGATGGGTCCAAACGTGAATGGCACTTAAAGAGAATGGATTCTAGAGAGCTTGCAATGTGAGGACCACAATCTACACTACACATGACATGACACCCCTCTCATCGGTAATTCGGTATAGATATAAATATAGAAACTCCTAGCAAGATTGGAAATTGGAATCACACAAGGACAACTATAGCTGACTACTTTGCTTTATAATTATTAACGCACATAATCACGCGACGTTTGGCTCAATTTGGAAAAAGTACAGATGTAAATATATACAAAATAATAGAAAATATAAGGTTTTACCATCTACATATTTGCTTTTATACTCCTTTCAAACTCAGCCTTTGATTTGGTTTCATAAAAATTTGATAAGTGAAAGTGCATTGATTTGTTTTGGGCACATCCTATCTTTGATAAAACGACGCAGGACGCACTAATAAAAGAAACCATCGCTTCTGGGACCCTACCGGCTCGGACATAAGCCGATTTTAGTTGCAAGGACCGAAGTCAGGAACTCAAAAAAACATGGCAGAATCAATGTTGGGGTCGCATAAAGCAGACAGACAAGAGAGAGAGAAACATTGGTTCGAGTTGGACCATGTTTAATGTGTTGTGTGCCTCTCTTTCTCCCTTCCCAAGGCCTTTTCAACCCCACCAGACCAGATGAATGTAAGCTGCAGAGGAAAAAGAATCGGAGAGACTCCACTCCAGGATGAGGATGTGGTATTGTATAACGGTCTTCTACTTATATTTACCACCAAATTGTTCCTGTATTAAAATTTAAACAAATAGTCGCTTGGATGTTGGATCATCATCAGATCAGATTATCTTCATATATAGTTCATTTCATCGGAAATAAACGCTTATCTAGTGAAGGCAAAGACAGTCAAACATTCAAAGGCTTAGCTGGGAACACGTGCGAGTGGGTTAGGGCACGTGCATGGGGAAACAAAGGTGCAGGCTGGCCCGGCAATTCTGCCTGGTTGACTGGGGACAGGAGGGTCGTAAGGGCGTGGCTCGATGGGCGCACCTGTCGTCTCCAGCCCGCACGCGTGTCTTTGCCGCTACACGACACCCACCGCTCATCCCTAAAAGGCCCCAACCAAAAAGCCAAATCAACCATGTGACAGATTCTCCCGCCCCGCTCGTGTTCGTGTAGACCTGGCCACCTGGGTCTGGGCCTCTGGGCCTGCCTTATCATGGGCCCCACCCACGAATAGAGTCACTGATGAGAAAAGATTGGCATCACAGATCACACAGCCAGCTCACCTCTCGCAACTCGCAACCCAAATAGATATACTAGAATTAAAAAGAAAAGGGAGGCCTGAGAACCAATAATGTGAACGGTAGACATAAGGGGCCCACACATTTCCTGTGATCCTCATTGACCTTTGACCGCCACCCCGTGGTCCGGTACTCGTAACTCGTAATCAACGACGCTGGCCTGGAGTACTCCGTACTGGATCAGTTTCGCATACAGTAATAAATGAATGAATTACAAAGTTTTGCCCTTTATTCTAGGGCGATGTGGGGCCAGATTAGCAGAATAACGTTGGTGGGTTTGACCAGAGTTGAACTAGTGTTAGCTAGGGTTTCGAGTGACATTAGCGGAACACACGTGTGGGGAGTCAGATAAGAGCAGTGCTCGTCCTACGGCTGTTGTTGTTGGTATGCTCCCGTTTCCAGCGTATAGGAAAGAGAGGAGAAAGCAAGGAGAGAGAATTTGCAGTGGTGATTCAGATTTCAGACTTCTTCAGAGGAGGTGTCCTGTAAAAAGTTGTCATTTAGAATGTTTCTTCAGGGCCAAGGCCAAGGCCAGTAAGAGAGGAGAAAGACAAAGTAAACAACAACAGAGATAGATCATATAGATCTGTGTATGAGAAAGAGAAATATAGACAAGGAAACACAGAGAATGCCAGGAAGCTTAGAGCCATTGGACACAGCGGTACAGATCCCATACCACTTCAGATGTCCAATCTCGCTGGAGCTCATGCGCGATCCTGTGACGGTGTGCACCGGTCAGACCTACGACCGATCCAGTATTGAGTCATGGGTCGCCACCGGCAACACCACCTGTCCCGTCACCCGCGCCCCTCTCTCCGACTTCACCCTCATCCCCAACCACACCCTCCGCCGTCTCATCCAGGACTGGTGTGTCGCCAACCGATCGCTCGGGATTGAGCGCATCCCCACTCCGAAACAACCCGCCGATCCCGCCCTCGTCCGCACTTTGCTCGCCCAAGCCGCCTCAAACTCTAGCACTTCCCACTCACGCCTCTCCGCCCTTCGCCGCCTTAGAGGACTGGCTCGGGATTCCGACAAGAACCGCTCTGTCATCTCCGCAAGCAATGCCCCGGATGCGCTCCTTCCCATCGTCTTTGCCGCCGATAAAGAGAGAGAACCAGACGAGTTGACTCACGAATCTCTCGCGCTACTCGTCATGTTACCGCTTGTCGAGTCTCAGTGCGAATCCGTAGCTTCACAACCGGACCGAGTGACCTTTCTCGCTTCCCTTCTCTCTCACTCTTCTATCGAGGTCCGCGTCAATGCTGCTGCACTCATTGAGATCGTGGCCGCAGGGACTCGGTCGGTTGAGCACCGGATCCTAATTGGCAATGCCGATGGGGTGATGGAAGGAATAACAAGGATACTAAGCAACCCGTTAGCTTACCCTAGAGCCCTCAAGGTGGGGATTAAGGCCTTGTTCGCTTTGTGCTTGGTGAAGCAAAACCGACACAAGGCGGTGTCGGCCGGGGCGGTTGATGCGCTAATTGACAGGTTAGCCGATTTCGAGAAGTGCGACGCAGAGCGAGCCCTGGCGACCGTGGAATTGCTCTGCCGGATCCCAGAGGGCTGCGCGGCGTTTGCGGAACACGCGTTGACGGTTCCTCTTCTAGTGAAGATCATCCTGAAGATATCGGATCGGGCGACGGAGTACGCAGCGGGTGCTCTGTTGTCGCTTTGCTCTGCGTCAAAGCAGCTGCAGAGAGATGCAGTAGCGGCGGGAGTGGTGACGCAGTTATTGCTTCTTGTGCAGAGTGATTGCACGGAGAGAGCGAAGCGCAAGGCGCAGTTACTGCTTAAGCTTTTGAGGGACTCATGGCCCGATGATTCAATCGCCAATTCTGACGATTTTGGTTGCAGTGATGTTTCCCCATTTTGATTCTTCATCATCAAACTCCACTTCTATTTTTCTTAAAAAAAAAACAAAAATTAATGATTTATAGTTGGGTGTATAAACATCTGTACGTATGTATCTCTTTGTATGTAAGAATTTTGTTTAGAAAGAACAGAGCAAGAGAGAAAGGTCTAATTGTAATTTTGTCTTTAAGTTACAGCCACTAGAATGAACGAGTTCACTTAACGATGATGCTTGGTTTCACAAATATGATTGCCATTTACATTCTCGCTGTTGTTACTAGTTATTGTCGTTGGAGTGTGCGTACTGCGTAGAAAAGAGAGAGAGGGGGGGGGGGGGGGGGGGAGAGAGTCTGAATTCCTAAAGCGTTCGTTACAGCAACTCTGTCTGTTTTTGATGGGGAAGGTGATCGGAAAGGGATGGACATTTTTTCTTATGTCGGGTATGTTTGTTGGGTCTTTATTTTGGTTCAAAGTTTTTAACTACAAGTATGGGGCTGCAGGTTGACAGGCGAAAATAAAAGTTGACTGCAAAGGGAAAAAAACATTTTCATTTCTTATGTGGGTTGGTTGGGTTGGGTTTTCGGGTAAGTGAGAGAGAGAGAGGAATCATTTGGGTGGACGAATGACTCGACTTTTGTCCAACTTTAGCATCTCAAAGATTATATTGGACCAAAGAGCATGTTGACAGTAGGAGACCAAAACAGAGAAGGATAAAAGAGGGTAAAACAGAAAAGTAGAGAGAGAAAAGAAGATGTGGTTGTTCATGGAATCTAATGCCGAGAAGGAGAGAGAGATGGTGCTATTGGTCAAATTGGTGTCAGTCACCGGTTTGTATGGAATGAGTGTCATAAAACTATGGATTCACATGGACTCTGGATTTTTTCTTGATGGACGGTGATTGGTGATTACATGCCACTCATATTCATTTAATTAAATGAGGAAATCAGGAAATAGAAAAACCACACAATTGATATCTCTTACCTTGAGGACCCAACAAAATTGGCAATAATTAAAAGAAAGAAGAAAATATCATTTCTTTTGATTGGTTAGGACTTTACCTTAATAAATAGTGTGCTATCACCTACGCATTGTTTATCTCTAAATTGAAGAAGGGAGAAAGAGAGATGGACACTGGACCATTAGACCTAGTATAGTGGGGCTAGCTAGCAGTTGGCTCTACAACACATCAGAAAGAGAAACATTGCCTACTTCTATAACATGATTAGGTAGACGTTCAGGACTATTAAGGACATTAGGTAATTACTTTTAAAAAATTTGGCAATGCTTCAATTCCATAGCCCTGAGAGGCAATGTACAACTTTTTTTAGACAAGAAAATCCTACATAGCCCTAGCCAACCTGGTAGTTTATAAGGCAACTCTAAATTTGAATAAGAGATCAAGTTAAGAAAGAGAAACTGATTGGCTCCTCTCATAAGGTCTCTCTCTAGTATTTTTCAAAGAGAATAGTGTAGGTATGACACTATGGATATTGATGAGGACCGATTTTGCCTTCCAATGATGTAATAACACGTGGTATCTCATGATAGTCGTGCAACATCTCAACACCACATAAGTAGATTTCGGGAGCACTTTGAATGCCTCGCACCCACTTTGTCGACTTCGGCACCATCTCGGCAGGCTGAATTGCGAGTAGCCCAGCAAGACATCAAGTTGACATAAAGGGCGACCTGACCTGATTTCAATTAGTGATTTGCTTGACGCATTGGGCGGCCTCCTCCTTAAGCGGGCTACCATCTCCGATTTCCCTAGGATTACAATGCCACGTCGAAAGAAACGGTTATCACCTTGTCTGCTTTAAGCGTGACTGGATAAGCACTACTTACTTACGTAGAGTCCACCTCCGAACCAGATAGGTCAGGGATTTCAAACGCACTTCATGAGCCTTGCGGTAACTTGCCTATATAAAGACATCCCCTTCACAAAATAGGTGTGCACAATTTAGCCCTTAAGCACTCTAACTTTTCTAGCTTTCTTGCAATTAAATAGTAGTTTGTTGACTTAAGCATTAGAGAACCCACCCCGAGTTAAGCAACCTAGACATTCTAATTTATTCTTCTTGCAGTTCAAACAGATGACCTTACCAACCCGACATTCGAGCTGTCCACAAGCAGGGAGCGTCAGATTGACACCATCAAAGATAGTCCAAGTTCTAGAAGTAAATAGTAGGATGTTGGGAAGAATAAGGTTTGAGGGATGAGATTGGATTGAGAAGATGGATGTAAAACTCAAAGAATGATGGAATAGTTGGAGCTGAAGAAACTGGTGATAAAATGACTCGAATGATTTGAATTATCTAAATGAGCCCATTTATGTCATGAACCCTTGTATCTATAGAAAAGAAAAGGCTTACTTACTGTATGGGCAAAGATAAAGAATTTCAGAATATTCCTTACGTGATTAGGGGCTCTAATCCCTAAGTTGTTCGATGAGGACAAGTGTCAAGCTGTGATGTAAGGAATGCATTTACTTTGATTACCACACCCTCAGGCTCCTACCACGTGTCGTTTCAAGGGAAATAAGATTTGCCATACAAACAACTTTTTTTAGTTATTCACTCCTTAATTAGATTGCAATTTGCTCTATTTACTTTGTCTTTACATCTCACAAAGGGTATCCACGATTCAGGTCTGAGTGTAAAGAGTGTCCTCCTTAGACAAGTGCTACAAACCAGACGACAACCAGAGTTGAAATTCCTAAACCATAGCATAAGTTGAATCTCCGAACTGCTTCAGAACCTCCTTTCTTTCAGTTGTAGATGCTTGGTCAGTTATGTTCAATTTGAAAAGAGTATAAATGTAAATATGTACAATGCAAATACATATAAAATAATATAAAATACAACATTTTGCACTCTATATATTTATATTTATACTCCTTCTAAACCGAGCCTTAGGGATTATCTTGAGCTGATAACTGTGGCCATGCAGCTTCAAATCCGAAGGCGGTCACTTTGGTTGCATATGTTTCATATTCATCAATTGATATCCCATCATTATACCTGATGTTGTCACCACCCGATTTAGATAATGAATCAATTAAGGGTCTGATTTTTGGGTCGAATGGTCTGACCGTTTGAATCAAATGGTCAACTCATTTTGACAAAAAAAACAGTTAAAACCGTTGAACGATTCAACCACTCGAATCAACGATTTATTAATCAAATAAATATTTCTTTTGGCAAAAATCTGATTTTAAAGAAAAACAGAACCAGTCACCTCATTGATTTTTAATTTTTCTGGTCAAACCATCCGATCCAATCCGTTTTTAAAAAACGTCTTAAACAACCCTTATTGTTTAACTTAACTAATTGAATAACTTTATCCTTATTTACATATTGTATTAAAGTATCCTATTATTGTTGGAATTGACATAAAGTGGATTGCAACTCGCACGATGATGATTCGGAGGCGGAATAACCTCTCGATGACAAAATACGCCAACTTCCACCAACCACCGGAAAGAAAACCGAAAAGGAGAAGTGAGGAATCTTGAGTGTTTATATAACCTCTGTAAATCGGCATTCTTTGCCCAAACGTATTCGGTATTCGTAACCTTCTTAGACGATTCCATCTAGGTCGGTACCACAGCTTTATCCAAGCTCCGAGCGAGCGCCAATGACAACGACTGAGGCGGTGCATGACCCTCTCAGCCTCCCCATCTACTACTAAGGAATTCACCATCAAACATAAATGGAGGAGATCATGCTCTGAAGAGTTTGAATAAGAGTTCTGATGAAGTGCTTTTTGGTAGTATCTTGTTGTTCGGATTACTTTCAGGTGGCTGATAATTTAGAAATCAAAGTTGAGGATTTTTGCTGGATGAGGACTTGAATGCCGAGCTGGGGGGTAGATTGGGTGCCGAGCTAGATTGATTGCCGAGCTGGATAGCTCTTCAAAGAAACTTGCAAGGAATCAATGTTAGAGGACCTGGGGTGGCTAACCCAGTGAGGTCGCTCTGATGCTTAAATTAGTACTCTCGTAGTAGATCGCGAGCTAAAAAATCAGAAAATATGAGAGTTAGAATGTGCTTACTCACCTCTCCTTTGTGTCACTGGGGTTGGTGCCTTTATATAGGCATTGTTTGGTTTTGGCTTTATGCACTACATCCGAGATTTCTAGGAGGTCGCCTAACCGGTTCGAGATCCCCGGAGGTAACCACCATGCATGTTGACCACCCTCCGGAACGTTCGGTACGTGGGCCAACTTCTAAGAAACGTGGGAGTGTCGAGATATGCATGTCGAATTTGCCAACAAGCACATCTCGCAGGTTGCCACCTGGACCTCAGTTATGCCGGCACGCCCTCGAGGGAGGTCGTTCCTCGCGTCGAGGTCACTTCGGCCAGTGACGAGGTGCTATAGGTCGGCCCTAGATGAGGTGCTTCTAGCCAACCTGAGTTGTGGTCGAGGTCGCCAAGTTGGCAGTGAAGGCAGGTTGCCAAGTCAGGGCAAAGAGAAACTGTGATCTAGGACTCCAAGTCATCACTTAGGTGGTGCCCATGTGTCATCTAACTGCTCCAAGATGCCATGTGTCACACAATGTCACTAGAGGGCCAAATCCGCCCTCATCAATTGCCCCCCCCACTCCCGAGATGAAAGTAGCTCGGCGAAGGGAGTAGATCTCTCCTTTTGGCCCAGAATGACTAATTCGATAAGCTCATAGTCATAAGCGTCAGTCCAATTTTCTTTTCAGGTCGGAAGAGTCCAAGTGTTTGCAGCTTTACGCAAGACCTCAACATCTTGATTATCGGGGCACGAGAGCAAATTCATCCACTCGAGGAAAGGTGGAGTAGGTACCCCGATGGCACCTACCTTATTAGGGATGCAACCATCAAGGGGTTCTATAGTCCAACTAAGTACCTCAAGAGTGAAGCTCATCATGCCGTCCTCAAGAAGGGGTTCTATATGGTTGTTTTATTAAGTCGCTCCACCTAGGTAGATTTCAACGCAGTGTTTCTCGAGCTGGTTCTCAAAAGAGTAGCCAACGAGTTTGATGCGGAGCCTGAAACTGAGGTGGAGGTCAACCGTGAAGAGATGGGCCAAGTTTGCATTTGTTATGATGTTGAAAGCGAACTAATATTTCCTTTGTTTCTCTTTCTTGTGCTGAATTTGTCTTCATTCTTTCGCTTCTTTTTCTTTTTTTTTTCTCTTTCTTCTTCTGCACACTAATGAGGCTGAGGTGGAATGGTATGTACTCGACTTGTCTGCACACCGATGGGGCTGAATGCGAACTATTTTTTATTCTGCCCATTCCGAAGAGACGACTAGGTCATATAAATGTTTAGCGCTAAGGTCACTATTTGTTCGGTGCCCTGGACCTTGGGCTTTGGGAGCGACTCATAGTCCACTCCCCATAATATTATTTAGCCGACATGCATCCTGACCTCTCCACCTAAGCAGATGGTCATTCTGTGGTAACTTCTCATATGGTTGTTTCTACGTCATCCTGTGGGATTATCTTCTTGGGTGAGTGCTTGCGAGATCACAACATACATGTTCTGCCCCCTTTGTGAGGGATGTTTGATACATAAAGTTGTCAGCGTGAGTCGGTAGTTCGGGGCCACGACTGCACTGCATCAACCTCATAGTGACGTCGGTCATCCACTCCTACAAGAAGCCACTGGGAGCTTGACCTGCGGGGACAGTACTACTGACTTTAGGTCGCATAGGAGCCTTGGAAAGTATCAACGTGCAAGGGTGTCCATGCAGTCCATTGGCCACCGACTCCCGCGGGAGCCACCGACTCATAGAGGCGACCTTGCGAAATAGGGCTGATGAGGCCTTGTCCTGGCTGACTACTATTGAGGATGAGTTGAGGTCGTTCTGCTGCTATTTACATCGGGCTTCTCTCATGCTCAGATCTGAAAATTCATGCTTCATCTCATAGAACTACCATGCTTCAATCCCGACGAGAACCACTGATGGCTCTACCATGGGGAGATGGGCATTCACATGCGGTAGCGGTGTATTTATCTAGGGCACTAGGAATGCAAGGTTCGGCCTGAACTTGTCTGATTGTCACAAAGGAGTTCTCAAGGTTCATAATAGATGTTCTTGCCCCTAGTAATTGATATTCGTTATGGATGTTGGTGTTGCTCAAAAATGCTTTTTAGTTCATAAAAATGGAAATTAGAAAGTGTGAACTTTAATTTCTAAAAGGTGAGATCTTAGTTTTCTGGAAGATAAGGACTTAGATTTTTAGAGGTGAGAACTTAGCTTCTTGTAGCGTTTCCCACAGACGGTGCCAATTGATGAAGCGCTTTTTGGCAGCACCCTGTTGTTCAGACCACTTCCAGGTGGCCGATGACTCAAAGACCGAAGTGGAGGATTTTTGCTAGATGAGGACATTGATGCCGAGTTGGGGGGTAGATTGGGTGCCGAGCTGGGTAGATCTTCAGAGAAACCTGCAAGAAATCAATGTTAGAGGACCCGAGGTGGTTAACCCGGCAAGGTCACTCTGATGCTTAAGTTAGTACTCTCGTAGTAGATCGCGAGCTAAGAAATCATAAAGTATGAGAGATAGAATGTTCTTACTCACTTCTCCTTTGTATCATTGGGGTTGGTGCCTTTATATAGGCATTGTTTGGTGTGGGCTTCACGCACCGCATCCGAGATTTTCGGGAGGTCGCCTAACCGGTTCGAGATCCATGGAGGTAACCACCATGCACGTTGACCACCCTCCGGAACGTTCGGTACGTGGGCGAACTTTCGAGAAACGTGAGAGTGTCGAGATATGCATGTCGAATTTGTCAGCGAGCACGTCTCGCAAGTCGCCACTTTGACCTTAATCAGGCTGGCACGCCCTCGAGGGAGGTCGCTCCTCGAATCGAGGTCACTTCGGCCAGTGACAAGGTGCTACAAGTCGGCCTTGGACGAAGTGCTTCTAGCCAATCTGAGTTGTGGTCGAGGTCACCAGATTGACGGTGAAGGTAGGTCACCAGGTCAAGGCGAAAAAAAACAACGATCTAAGACTCCAAATCATCACTTAGGTGGTGTTAATGTGTCATCCAGGTGTTCCAAGATGCCATGTGTCACTGCGGCCAAATCCGCCCTCATCAAATTCAGCTTGAAAATAGCACTCAAAAAAAGCCATTGACGCACTGAAATCCGGATCTAAGGACCATCCAAGGCTCCGATGCCGGAGCTGTCTCATTCTTCAGCACCGATGCGGCTGTCGCTGAGAGTATTGTCGGTTGCATTTAATGCTTGCGAGGTAAAATCATAGCCCAAGAAATGGAAAAGTGATAAGCATTTATTCCCAGCGAGTGCATCAGGTCGATGTTTTCCTGAGCAAAATCAAGTAAAACGATAAGCATTTAGTCCCAGCGAGTGCATCAAGTCGATGTCTTCCTGAGCGAAAACAAGTGAAGCAAAGGGTAGGTAGGCTGTTAGTTCACTATTTCAGATTCCATTCAATTCTGTTACTAAGTAGAGATGGTAATGGTCATCTGTCGTATCTGCATTTTCCCCTGTTTCGATCTTCCTTGTAGTTTTTTGGTTTCATTAATAAGAAAGAACATAACAATACTAGAATCTAAAGATCCCCAGAGACAGAGATAGAGAAAGAGAATCTTCACCTCGAATGTGGCTAAAAATTCCCTAATTGCTGAGACCTCTACAACCTTCAAGAATTGCTCCCTCAGTCTGCAATTTGGACGTTTGACAAGAAATTCAAAGAACAGAACAATCAAAAACTGATTTAGGAAAATCTGTAGACGACTGAAATTAGTAGGAATGACTGGCAGCTGATAGGCCGAAGTACTCATTCCGAAGAGGAAGTCGACTGGGAATTGATTTCGGCGATGGGCTCATCAAAATCTGGATTGTTAGTTGGAATTTGGGGTAATTGACGATAGGGCAGGCGTTGTCAGAGATAGAGAGAAGAGGAATTTAGGATCAAGTAACCACTAGATGAGGAGCAGAGCAGGCTCAGTTTGAGGGACTGTGTATATACACTAGAAGAGGAAGACGAAGATGACGATGAAAGTCTTTGGAATTGGAGAAAATGGTAAGATGAAGCACAATAATGGCGGAAGTGGTGTGTTAGGGTTTGACATGACCCCATTTTATAGGGTTTATCGCAATCTCTGAAGGTCATCCCTATTCGAGTGCTAGCAATCCAAGAACGAAGCTCCCAGGTCATTGGCCATGGAATAATTGGGATATGAATGGTTGCGGAGGAGGTGACAGGCTTCTGTTGAGCCGACTTCCTAGAGTTTATTGAATAAGCCATAATTTTAGAAATTTTAATATAATGTTACATGTGAACGAGCGTGACAGAAAATTAAAATAAGGGAGGTTTTAAGACAATTGTCAAAGAAATTTACCCTTTTTTTTCAAAACGAAACCATATTTCGATATAAACGGTCCAATGAATTAATATAACTATTTCTAATGAAAAAAAGAGTAAAGCAATGCAATGGACCAACTCCTAAGCATACATGTAAACAAGTTTTAAGAAAAATACAATTTGCAACAATATGGGAGATATTTAATCATCTACTTTATTCACTTAATATAGGTAGTGATGGTGCGCAATTCGGCCGATCCTAGATGTCGACGGCCTTGTCTCTGAACAGAGCTACAGGGAAACTGAAACAGAGAAGATGAGGGAACTTCAGGGGGAACCTGGTGAGATTGTTCCGAAGCTCAAGTTAATATTCTCTCAAATGCAAGATAAAACCAGATGGCACAAAGTTCACATACCCCGTTCTTGGGGGTAGAGAGCCTTTTATAACCACTTCGCGCACTCACTCCTAAGCTTCTGTCAGGTCGGGTATGATTACCTCTGCGCTTCTGCCTGTTCGGGTGTCCTCACCTCTGCTAGGGCAGAACCGCCACTGCTCTATTTGTCGGAGCCGTCTCTGTAACTGGAGATGGCGGTGGCAGGTGGCCGTTGAAGTGCGACTGTCAAGCATCAGGTCCCAAGTCAGTAAGGTGCGCCACCTCTAGATACGGACTCCTTCGGTGTCAGGTACAGTGCGGTTATTCAGTTCGGCATCCCGAAGGTGAAGTGCTGGAGTGGTGTGCGAGGTGAAGTCTTGAGTTCGGAGAGAAGTGTGGCCCGAACTGCAATGGGGCAGGCCAGTTCAGGTTGTCGCCCTTTGTGTTTATAAGGTTCAGGGCCTAAGGGAGAGCTCGGGCTCCTTGCGGGGAGTTCGGACCGCTGGTTCCTCCTTTCGGAATTCGCACCTCGGGTATGCTGTTGTGTTGAGCTGTTGCTTTTGCCACGTGTTGAATGATTACGAGGTCGGGCCAAATCTTCCTTCATCAGGTAGTGTTTGGTACCATTGTTGTTTCCATCTGAAATATTTTAACTTTATTGATATAAATTAGTGAGAGATATGTATTGTTACATCACATATGAAAGTCGCTTCAACTAGAATAATTAGATATAACTTCTATGGAGTAACAAACAACAATTTAGCGTTTTAACTATTAACATTAGCGGTGTTCATGGTCCAGTTTGGTGCGGTTTGGAGAAGATCTCAGGCCAAACCAGTAAATTACGGTTTGAGAAATTTTTAAACCAAATCAAACCGTTTTGGTATGGAAACCAAGCCGTTTTATTACGGTTTGGTGTGATTTCTAATACGGTTTGGGGACTTTAGACCATTCTGTGGTTCTTTTGGGCTTAACCCAATTAGAAAGTCCAAATAACTTTCCTAAAAATTAAAAATTAAAATTTTATTTATTATTTTATTATAAAATAAAGAGTTCATTATATATTTATAATTTTACGCATTCCATTTAGATATATTATATATAATGTTTATATATCATATGTTCATAATATATATATGCATATAAAATTCTGGTTTATGGTTTGATTCGGTTTATAAAATTCAATGAACCAAACCGAAACCACAAACTGCAATTTAGAAAATTATTCAATTCAGTTTTGTGATTTGAACCATATAATAAACACCCCTAATTAACATCAATAATCAATACCACATATATCAATACAAATTGGTGAGAGATATATTTTGCCACATCACATATGAAAGTCACTTCAGCTATAGTGATTAGACTTCATTTTCATGGAACCGGAAACAACAATTTAACGCTTCAACTATAAACATCAATGATCAGTACTACATATATCAATACAAATTGATGAAAAATATTTATTGCCACAACACATATGAAAGTCACTTCAGCTCTTACCCCATAGAACACGAAATGGAAATTTAACATTTCAACTATAAATGTCAATGATCAGTGCTGCACATGCATTTTTGAGATAAGCCTATTTAAACTATAAACAACCTCAACTAACAGTTGTGCATCAATTCGTGTCGATCAACCCAAAACATTTCAGGTAGAAACAGCAATGCTATCAAACACAACCACAGTATTCCAATTTTTCCTTTCTCTTTTTGGGGATAGTCCAATTTGCTTCATATCAAACTCTTTTTTAGCAGTCTGTGTCAGTTTCTATCCATTTGTCACCATTTTTCTTTAGAAAGTAGTCCGATGTCCAAGACAGTAACCTCCATGTAAGAGGCCTAAAATTGACTTTAAATTAAGCTTCTCAATTGTTGCATTCATTGGTTTCTCTTCCATCCAAATTCTTTCCTGATTTGTGAATACTTCTGCTTATTGTTTTGAATTCACAGCAGAATTGCATTTTCCCTTGGCATGGCATACAAAAGAAATGTTGACAAAATATTTCTCAATGCTGAAATCAATTATCAAGTTTTGAGTCCCTTTTGCTGATGGGTTGATCCTCATGGATAGGAAAATGGGGATGGAGGAAAAATTTAGCAATAAAAATTTTATCATCAATCCATTGAGTATGGGCCTTGACATGGCATTTGGGAATATCTGTAGGCATACATCAAAGTTGAAGAATGTTGAGAATATGTTCAAATTGGCCTTTAATGGCAACTTAATCAACAGACTTATTTAAAGGAACCAGAACCTTGAGTCCAATGATGTCAGCCACTTAGGAGCTCCACCAATCAATAGGAACACACATCATAAACTTCTCTAAAGGTATTCTTAGCACAATATTCTCATCTTAAGGTTCTGATTCCCATGAAAAATGGGCTTAAAAAGAAAAAAGGTGATCAAGGAAAGAGTAAGGAATATCCATGGAATTGGCCTTTAGATGAAGGAAAGCACTTAATGAACTTGAAAACTGGCAGTGGGAAGAATATATGATCTCATCTCCCTAAAGAATGTATGCTTTTGTGACTTTCATATGTTTTCTATTGGCTAAACACGCACAAAATTCACCAAGTATCACGAAAGATGGCCAGAATCAGCATCAACAGGTAGAGTTCATTTTTATCTAGTCTAGGTTAGGAAAAATGTCCTAGTTTGTTTTCAGTGTAATTTCACTTGTACCGGTGCAATGTATGGGAGTGTAAATAAGTTGAACGTAAATTCTGATTTATTTTTGTTGTAAATTGTACTTCTTTGTTCTGTTTGTTTGCAGTGCACATGAAGTAGAATAAAATCTCAAGCAAAGTAAAGCGAAACCCCAAGAAAAATTGAATCAGAAATTACACACTTCTAATTTGCACTGCCCATTTTAGTTAAAATTAAATCGTTTTTGTGCTTCGAAATATGCGCATATGATATAACATTTGAAAGACAAGACGTTAAAATGAATGACAAAATAATAGAAACACAATAATATCGTACGTCTTCCTGGCTTCATAAAAAGAAAACAAAAAACAATATTACTGTCTACCACAAAATTCATCCTTTAGTTGTGGCACGGCCCAGACTGCAATTATGGGTTCACACTTTGTCCTTTGCTATTTTTAGTGTGGGGAAATGTGAATTGGGTTGTCAGGAGGGATTTGAATACTTTAGATCAAATAGTTGTTGGATGGTGATGATTCGGTGGATTAAGGCTTGAAATAGATGATATAACAGGAATGAAACGGTTGAATTGAGATAAGGCTGGCAGGATGCTTGATGAATAGGATCCCAAATTCCCAACTCTTTTGCTCCATCTAGAAATTTAAAGTACAGTGCTCGTTTGGGTGGGCTGAAGCCTAGCGGTCATTTGGGCCCATTACTCTTTTGCTTCATACTCAATCTAGTGTTGTGCTAAGATTCAGTTAAGTTGATTCAATTAATTGGAAAGAGCTCTGGATAAGCTATTAAAAGACGCTGAAGCCGACAGGTCTTGAAATTACCAACTGACGACTGATTTGGGCTCTCTAGGGTTTTCACGGAACATAGCTTATAGGTTATCCATGTGGGGTCTACCTAGGAAAGCCAGAAGCCACTGCTCTTCAGCCCTCCCAGAAGGTCACTCAAGCATTTGAAAGGCTGTCCACTTCAACCTCTTTGAATAGCTTCTCAAAGCAGCTGAACCAGCTTAGTGCCCGTTTGAGAGGGCAGAAGTGCAGTGGCTTCTGGCTTTTGAAAGTGGCCGATCTCTACATCAACAGCCTTTAAGTTAAGTTACATTTGACGAAAAACTTGACCGGCCCAAATGGGATGCCAGTCGATCATATTTTTGGGCTGTTCGCTTCAGC
The DNA here is from genome assembly GCF_056320005.1 of Nelumbo lutea. Lineage (NCBI taxonomy): Eukaryota > Viridiplantae > Streptophyta > Magnoliopsida > Proteales > Nelumbonaceae > Nelumbo > Nelumbo lutea. The sequence continues at coordinate 11,011,851 of NC_142688.1, read as the reverse complement.
CTCTTTAGTTTAGATAGCTTATTTGGAATGCCTCAAAACAGCTGATCCAGCTTAACTGAATGTTCAGGTCAGCCCAGGCTGATAGTATCGAAAATTAAAAACTAGGTGTTCTTACTTTTTGGTTCAGGAAAAATATCAAAGCTGGTAACTTGAATTTTATCCTTATTGTAAACATTGTTTGGCTGCTGAATCCATGCCATCGGAAGACATTGAGAAGAATTGGAGTTAAAAAGAAAAATGAAAAAGGAACGTCCACACTAGGTACTCAAAAAACATAGAAAGAAAGAAAGGAATCCAAATGCACGGCCATTAGTGTTGGAAGGACGGTGTGATGACAAATTTTGTGAGGACCGAATCCGGTGATCCCAAGAGTCTCCGCTACAGTGAGCCAAACACCCCACCAATCATTTGATTAAAGGCTGAGGATACCAACACCTTTCGATGCTATCTATCGATATTGTTGTGAGATGCTTTCGGCTTTTCCTCAGAGAGGTTAACAACTCATAATTGTTTATTTCTTCTTTCTGGCCTGATGCACAATGTTGCGTCTTGGAGATGCCGGGGCTGGTGTTTCCGTGACCCTGAATTGATGACAGTGAGAAACGTAGTTTCTAGAGGTATAAATCGGACTGACATGACATGGCCCACGGGCAGCTCGTGCCCATGTTACTGGCTGAACTGGTCCATAAGTTGAGCCTTGGGCCAAGCCAGACCACAGACCAGATCAACCATGAGAAGTATATACCATCAGGTTGCAACTTGCAACTTGCAAGGGAGCACGGCCCAATTTACAGTTATAGCGGTTTCTGGTCGCCCAAGGTGGTTTGGTCGATTGGTCCCACCATCCCATAGAACTTCCCTTGGCGTGGCATTTACGTTGACTCTTCTAATGTCAGATTGGAATATCTACGTAATATATAAATGATTATCGCATCTTTTTTAAGGACGTTGAATCCACACAGCGACTTCTAGCCCTGTAAAGCGAGCCCCTGTGCTCTGTCCCCATGAAAACACCTGAAAAAACCAAATTCACCACAATTTTCATTCAACCACACAGCTTCCTTTAAAATCGGCGCTCAATCAAAGCTGAAGCCACGTCTAATGCCGAGTGCCGACTGTATCTGCAGCCGAAGGAATGCGGAATGCAATAGTGTGTCTAAGGGTAATGTGCAATTTATTGAATAATTCCACCTGACCAAAACACTGTATTGGTTCTTGCCGATCCATGAGAGCACCGCTTACATGCCAAAGGGGAAAGGCCATGATGTAAAGTGGGGCACTGATGATGCAAGGCACATAACACACCCAGGCAATAGGGAATAGTTCGATCAACATAAGCACGAGATTGGCAAAATGTAAAAACATGCCAGATCCGCATGAAAAACCTCCCCTTAATGTGCATTGCACAATGCCAATCCATACACTGTTCCCATGAACATATGTATCTGCCCATAAAAAACCCTGATATCCACACTAGCTATTAACTAGGGCCACAAGAGAATATTGGTCCTGCCAAGATTAAGCATCTAAGAAAGTTGACCACCCTTTAAAGAATGCATAAGCATAAGCTTTTAGAAGGGGCCAATAGAAAAAACATCACTTCTCTCAAAAATCACATTGATTATATTTCCGATAATACCACCTAAGTAAGGAAAAACTAAACCTGTGTCAAACCATGACAAAGACATTTATTGTTTTAAATACATTAATGCATATATTAGACAAACAGCTCGGTTATTTGCAAGTGTAACGAAAATAATGGCGGATTAAAGACGGATAGAGTGGTGGGGTGTGTGGGTGGGTGGTGGGGAAATGGAAATGGACTCAAATAATCAAATTTGGGATGATTGTCGTTTTATTGACGAGGCCAATGCAACTATCGGCGTTATATACCATATAGCAGAGTATTTAAGTAACGCTCGTGGCTCGCTGGGAAACCAATTTCTATGACGTCCCATTTCAATTTCCGAGGAGAAACATGTTGTATTAAAGATGGTTTCTCTATAATAACTGGTGCAAACAGATGGCAGGGCTCAGGGCTGCCGCCCCACCAAAAGAATGGAGGTTTTAGATTAGAAAAAGAAGCGTCACCATTTCTCCATCAACTATTCTACAAAGCAACTGCTGCAAGCACCTCCAAAGAGTGACGTTGAACTTCATAGCTCCACACTTCGAGGTGTTCGAATCCAGAGTACTGAAGACAATTCATGAGCAACGTGGAGAAAATGGGGTTATGTTGATAACAACTAGAGTCAGCTAGGTACTTTGAACACCACTGATGCTATCGGTGTCATCAGCTTCAAAAGTTCAGCATCTTTACTTTGTTGTCATGTGACATACTTCTGGTCTCCAAGCTGGTAATAATACATAAAAAAACAAAAAACTAAGATTGTTGATTGTATAGATGAGGAAACTGACATCTGCTTCACAATTATCTCTTACCCATGCAAATTTTGAATGAGAAACTGACTACTGTTTATATCTTTAGGGAGCACATCATGTGATCTTTCTCCCTGTGACATGCATGCCTCCTGAGAGTTTTCCTCTATGGCTCGTTCATCAAAATGCAGAGGCCCTGTAGTCATGGATTTCTTTTTATTTCCTCCCAAAACTGAACTTTTTGTTAGATAAAATGCAAGGCAATATGATCATGTAAAGCATCACCTTTTGGAAGGGGAAAGATCATCTAATTTTGGTCTTGTAGAATAATCAAAGTGGCCTACCCCTGTTCAACACGAAATGCCAGATGCTATATTGTTTTATGCCAGCATGGTTGGGTCCAGACCAGATAAGAGCAGACCTGATAACAAAACAGAGTCCCAATCCTGACCCAAACTCAATACCAACAGGATGGTCCACAACTATTAGACCAAGAACTAAGCCTATTATTAATTGGGTTGCCCAATATTACTTGACAAGTCTGGGTAATTTGACAATAAATCCACTAATTTTCTTGCTTTCTCTTCTCAAAATAACTCGTATATAAATATCTTAGAGGAAGTTAGAATGGGTAAGCTACGAGAAACATGTAGAAAACATTGAGGAGTATGTTTGCCACGGGCAAGTAAAACCAATCCCAACCCTATTAATACAATCAGAACTCAATGCAGATCCAGACCCTATGAGGCCAGGTCTGTTGGACTGACCTGGACCATTGACAGTCATAATCTGGGATAGTGGCGGCAAAATAACATATCCAACCTCTTGGGAAATCAAAATTGAAAGTTCTCAGGTAAGAAGACCCACCTGACAGGTTCTTCACAGAGTGATTCATATCGAATGGTTGCCGAGGCAATGTATTTTCCCCATAGATTTCCTTCACATACAAAACAAATTGGTAAGTCTTATTCCCATGAATCTGCACAAGAGTATCTAAGGAGTCAAAATTCACCAACCTTAGAGGATGAAAACAGAGATGGTCCATGATGAGCCTGATGTGATGATCCAATCCCAAATGAAGTTTCGGAATTGCTGATATTTGTGATACTGGGTAAGACAACCGGTTGATGAGAGGAAGTGCATTGGTTGGGAAGACTAAATGCCATTCGAGTTGAGGTTTCTTGGTTCATAGGTAGTGTGCTTGTTCCCGCTGTCATATGTAATGATCCACTTCCCCCACTGAAGTCCATTGGCACCTGCGGCAGTGGTATAGGCTGCAATACTCCAGGCAGGTACACTGGGTGCAGACTCAATCCATTTCTCATTGACAACATCTGTAGAATGAACAGTACAGTCAGAACATGGTTTCTACTTACACGCTTGAAAGAACATTCTTATTGGGGAACCAGCAATAGATCAAAGTCATAGGTAACCAGCATATCTGAGCTTGTATGTTTCTGCTTATGGGTGTGGATGCAATTAGGGTGTCTTCCGTGACTTCGTCAGAATCTGATTAATTCACATAGAAATATCTGAGAAATTAAAGTCTTTGGATACAGAAGCCTCGTTAAAGACACTACAAAATGTACTAATAACCCACAAACAAGGCAGACAACTGAATAGAAAGATTGAGGATTATTTTATTTTCTTTACACATGTTAAGATGCTAACTCTGATTGCATATGATGCAAACAACAAAGAACAAGGTCCCCACTTTATTATGGAAAGTCTACAGATGATGGAACAGATCTTTGGAAGACAACAGAGAGAGGAAACCCAAGCTTTATGGCATTAGAAGAGAAGCTTGGAATATGAATTGAAACTTTGGTTAAGAGCCTACCAGGAGGGCTTCCAAATGAGTGAAGCTTTATTCTCTGCTATACATGAAAGTTGGCCCAATTTACCACTAAGATTATCAAACGGTAGAGTTTCTCTTCACAAGCCAATACTAAGAAATAGGATAAGAATGACTGAGCAGCTCCATGATGGAATGGGGAAAGCATCCCAATCATTAGGGCACGAGGCATCCTTGTAGGCTCGTATTTTGTTGTCAATCTATAGGAACTTGGCTTGTGTGATCAGATGTTTTAAGAGTCAAGAGCGTAAAGACTTTGCTATTGCCAAGACTTCATTCACATGGACCAAACAGAATGACAATATATCACGCCAACCATCAAATTGAAAATACATGCAAGGATGAAGAATCAAAAATCACATACCAAGTGAAACAAAAGTATATGCCATTCTGAATATTTAAAATTTGGCAATATCTAGGATGCACTATAGCCTGAAAATCACTATGGTCAGATGATCACTAGTTACTAAGAAGTAAAAATTCATATTTTTCTGATTGTAATGGAGGCAGGATGCTTACAAGAATTAATTCTTTTTAACCCTCAATTTAAAAGGCTAAAATACCCCATAAATCCAAGATTTCCAATGTGATAATTCAAATTGACATTTATTGTTGTTAAGCAGCTCATAACAAAATTCTAGAAAATCTATTAAATCCAAATGAAAACTACAACTAATAAAATCATGAGAAGCCCACAGGCATATAGAAAAACTGGATAGCATACCCAAACAAAATCAAAGATGGGTCATCAAGAAGTCATTTGACAGCTCTTGTTAAAGATTGGAGGGAAAATGATCATTTGACATCTCTCCATTAATGTCTTCAAGACCATAAGAACTTTTGATGATTTTGATTTTGCTCCCATAACAGGAGAAAAGGCAATGCCATTCATATCTCATAAAGTTACACCAAACTAGTTGTGCTAGAACGTGATTGATTTTTTAATAGTAACAATGACAGAAAGTTTTATTACCAGAAAAAGATCATAGAAAAAAGAACATGGAGAGGGAGCGACTAGAAAGAAAAAACAAACCCCAAGGTTATATTCCTACAGCCTCCCTATACGTCCAACCTAAGATTACACTAAGCAGAAAGTGCAGACCCCAATACAACTCTCTAGTAGCAGTACTCCTAAACAAACAGAGAGCAAATTGGCCCCCACAACATCCCACAGCACATTCAAGCCGTGTATTGGGAACATCTCCCGATGATGATACCAGAAATGATGATGTCATCATCGGGAGATGCTCACAACACACGACGGGGATGTGTTGTGGGACGTTGTGGGGGGCAATCTGGTAGGGGCTGATTTGAACTCAAACAAACAATTGGCTAGACCATTAGCTGATCTCTTAATCCAGCGAAATGAGGGCTAGAAAGTGATTGCTTATTAATACTAATAGGCCAAATTGGTCATTGGCAATAACTTCAGGATGCAGATTTTCCCATGCTACACCAAAATCTTTATAGAAACCCTTTTTTTCGTAGAAGTATAGAAACCTAATTAACCCATAAAATAGATCCTCTGGAGATGTATTCTATCATCTCTTCCAATTAAGTAGATCATGACCTTTTAGAAAGAACCAAATCCTAACCAAGCAAACCAAAACTTTAAGAATGGACATAAGGCAAACGGACAGAAGTGTAATAGTAGGATAAAGTGCCTTTAATTAAAATAATTCCTCCATCAGTTAAAAGATAACTGCCCTTTTCGATGAAACCAACTTCCTACAAAACCTTTCTTCAATGAATCCTAAAGTGGTTGCAGAAAGAATTCATCTCCATGGGGTCCTTCATCAGTTAAAAGATAACTGCCCTTTTCGATGAAACCAACTTCCTACAAAACCTTTCTTCAATGAATCCTAAAGTGGTTGCAGAAAGAATTCATCTCCATGGGGTCCTTATTAGGATGCCAGAGAGGACTAAATAGATCATTGGACTCTTATCCATTTCACACCCACTTGCTTCAGTTTCCTTCATGCTGTCAAGCTTCCAATGCTTATGACATCAAAAGTTCATTACTGAAAAGATCTTATAGAATGCATCCTTTACTCACACTTGATAAAAAGAAGACTGCAAAATGTGATGGCACAAAAAAAAATAAAAAAATTATTTTTCTTAAGAAAAACCTTATCAAGCATAAGTGAAGCTAGAATAAAGGAAAATGAGGAAACCAAGATGAAATGTTAACCATTCCATAGAAAGCTCTGCCTTCAACTGTAAGAATTCCATTTTCCAATTGAAGCCTAATGCCTCTGGAAATTAATCCATCAACCCTTACTCCTCACCATCACTAATCCTAGACAAGGCAATTAACTGTAGCTCTCATTGGGTCATTCCTGACTATGTTTTATGAGCATCTACAGGCTTCAATCAACTTAAATACTTGCCTGGAGAAGAAGAGAATGGAGCTTCTTGTGATCACTTCAGTATTTTCACCTTTTAGCTAAAAGCTTGAGGGAAAATGGTTGTTCCCACCTTTAATCCATGACCATAGAGGATAAAGATGGAACATCCTGTAAGATGCTAAATTGCATTTTAACAATACCAAGACTTTGATAATTAACATTAGCTTTGAAATTGTTGTCAACTTCATTCACACTTAATTTTTATGCCATTAATGACAGTTTCCTAAAACGATTTATCCGTGTAATCACTATATTAGATATAAAATTACTATTTTAATTTTGATAATTTGAGAACCAAAGAAAATCATGAGAAACAAGAAATACCTTTTACGTCTGTTCCAACATTTTTACAGGAAAACTTCCTTTTGACCTTCAATAGGAAGTTTTGAATTTGTTCAGAAAAGAAAGCATACAAATTGCACAAGGAATCATAGAACAGAAAAGATACCCTCCACCCTATCAACACTCACAAAGAAAAAGGTAAAAGATGAACGAGGAGCCAATATGGTGGGTAGCCATAACGCGTCTAATCATTTTAGACACTGTACAAAATTGCATAAACAGGGATCCCTGTCCAAGAACATAGGCACATACTGCTCATTAACACCTTTTTGCTTTTCTCTTTTTTTCTGTGTGTTTGAAGGGAGGGAGTTAAGAAATGGAGAGCGCTCCAACATCTAAAAGAGAGGTACTCACTTGTACTTGAAGCTGAAGCTGCTTGAGATATTCAATGGCTTCATCCAACATCGAAGCCTTATCCGTCTGCCACAATCAGAATATCGGATATGACTTTCAATGGCTTCAACCCAGAAAGCATTGTAGGAGATAGAAAAAGAACAAGCGAATACCTTGTTCGAATTTGGAATAAGGTTCTGCAATGCTTTCATTTTCTCATTGATCCTACTCCTCCTCCTCTGCCCAACAAATTTCACAGTTAAAACAAATCCATAACGCAATGGGAATAATAGAAGGAAAAGCATGAGAGCTTGCTATATTATGAACCCCAACCTTTTCAGACAAATTATGAACTTCGGCCGCTCTGCTTCTCTTTGAAGATGACGACGAAGAAGTAGTACGAGGGGGCATAGGTTTCGATGGCTCCTCTGACGTTTCAAGACCCTCCTACGATCAAAAGGCATGCATGTACCCATTGAATTCGATAATTTAAAAAAGAAAACAAATCTTTGGGAAAAAAAAAAAAAAAGTTCTCCCGAGTTGCAAGAAATACAGAAGGAAACAAGGATATAAAAGAACCTCGCTTTCGCATTCGTAGTCGTCGAGGTCATTGTCCAACGGGGACTTTCTTTGCTTGGCAGTTGCCGTGACATCATCACAGTCCGCAGTCCCAACGGAAGTCGTAATAGTTGCTTTTTCTTTCGCCTCGGATGGGAAACATAGGCCGGAAGAAGAGAAGATGAAACTGGAACTGGAGGAGACTGCAACGCCGGAGGACTCGACCTTGGAGTTGGAGGTTCCATTCCTGACTCGGCAGTCGGCGGAATCAAATGGAAGACTTGACCCGTATGGATGGTGTGGATGCTCCGGGAGAGCTTTAGATGTAGTTAGTGGAGAAGAAGAAAAGAAAGCAGGAGGAGCAGGGGCAGAAAGAGACGATGATGAGAAGGGCATTTGGTTGGACCTATCTGACATGCAAGCAGAAGAAGATGAAGAGGAGTGGAGGAAATGACGAAGGAAAAGCGAGATATCGTCTGATTCAACTGCGGGACGGGAAGGAGGAGTAGGAGTAGGAGAAGAGGATGGTGGAGGAAGGGAAGAGCAGGTTTTTTCATACATGTCCGCCATAGAAGTCAGAAGGAAGAGAAAAGCGATAGAAAGGGAGGAGGAAAAAGTTCAGCTCTCATCTTCCACACCCACACGAGAAAAGCTAATAAAAGCGCAGGTCAGGCGTTGTTGATGTTCCTTCTTCTGCAAACCCATCTCCACACACTTTCTCTCTGTGGGTTTGGTTTCTGGAGTTTCCCCCCCTTTTTATTTTTTTCAGGGCTGGTGCTGTCTGTCTGTGCCTGCTCTAATAATAAACCACAGGCTCGTTAGACTACTTAGCAGAAGCCAAGGCAAATGTAGAGAGAAAAAGAGAATACGGTCGCTAAAGCTCTTTTTCTATGACTTGCAGAGTTTTAATTTTTAGTGTTTTTCTGTGTTGCTGCAAAAAAGAAAGTCCCGTACCACTCCAGTCCAAACTCCCAACACCCCCACCAGGCCACAACCCCATCAAAAATGAAAAATCAAATCAAAATCAAGCCTTGGTAGTTGCCTAGTTGGTTCCTCTCTCTCCGCCTCTCCATCTCTGTTGTTGTTCTGGACTTCTGGGTTTTGGGCCTTCTGGCATCTAATTATCAAATGGCTCCGGCCGTAATTTATCGTTCATTGAGCTTAGAGAAGTTAGTTCTGCGAACAATTACAAATTTACAATACAAAACAAACTAGGGAACCTCCATATATATATCAAACCTTTCAGAGTTAACTCGCATCGCATCGATCTACTCGTTGACAGGTGACAGTCGTGACCCAGCATTGGATGGGTCCCACTTAATTTACCGCTCAAAGTTAACACGTGTAAACGACGTGGCACTGTTGCATAATCCACGTGTTCACCTAAGTAGATGGCGGTTGGATGCAGTCATGCAGATTTAGTCATATAGAAATGAAATGGGCCAAATCATGGACGGTGGCGGTGGGCGGGTGCCAGGCGCCTTCTCTCTGGCCGGTTGGCCTGTTATCCCTAGAATTCTGAGTCGTCCATAAAAGTTAGGTAGCAGCAGTAGAGTGGAGAATGGAGATCATTTTCTGAGGTGTACATTGGATGCCAATCCAATGGCTTGGATGCGTAGAGAGCAAACTCAGATGATGTTCCTCCTCCAAGTCATTATTGGGCAGATAATTTCAGATTCCGTAACCCACGTGGGGCCCAGCAAGTTGAAGTGGGTCACTACTCACTGGGTGGGTTACTACTGGGCTTCAGCCTTCTAGCTCGTAGCTACTACCATGTTCTCCTCCGCGTTTAGAACTTTAGAATGCTAAGGAAAGGGTTAAGGGTGTGCCCTGTGTCGTATGTGTGTGCGTCTCTGTCTTTTACTTCCTACTTCATACATTGGGATGAGAAATGAGAATGTTTCCCCGTCTCGTGACACGTGACACCATTCAGAATTTAAAAGGTTTTTTGGCCTTTGATTTTGTTTTTCAAACTAAAAATTAATTTTTTTTCTGATACGAGAAACAAAATATTTACTATTATAATGTCAAATACCCAAAAGAAATGCCACAGGAAGAAACATTTGAAAAAAAAATCAAAGAAATCATTTTGTTAGGGTTGATAATGGAAAAGAGAGAGAATACCAAACTCATGAACTCAACACCCTGTTCCTAAAAATTAGAAAAAAACAAAACACGCCATGGACCGGGTGATACATTGCTTGTTAAATATTAAATAATAAATGCTTAAAATGTCATGACCTTGCAAATTTACCTCTTCCTCGAGTCTCGGAAGCTACCTATAAATAATTCCAGTATCATTTGTGACTTACAAAAACGAAGAAAATGATTGTTTCATCCAAACCCATTCCCAATTCCACCTCATTAAATCCATCGACGATGGGGGAGACAACTTTTTTTTTTGTGTTTAATGCAAAATAACTTAAAAAGATCATCAGTGTTCAAATTCTTATTTTCCACCACATGAAGGAGCTGTTTTATTTCCAAAACAACAAAAAAAAAAAGAATAAAAACAATTAAGGAAAATAAGGGTGATGATGGTCTTTTGTTTTTTTTTTTTTGCTAAGTCTTAAAAATAAATCAAAGCCATTCTGTTTGAGAATAAATTGATTTTTCGAAAGTAAGCATAAAAAATATGTTAATATGTTCTTTATTGCATGTATACAAATGCTTTCTTTTTTTTGTTGTTGTTAAACCTGAAACAAAAATTAAAAACAAAACAGATTTATATTTGGGTTTCAAAACGAAAAAAAAGGGAAAAACATAGTTCAATAACATATTTTATTTTTTATATAACAATCCTAAAAAAACAGATGAAAGCAAAAATATTCATGTAGTAAGAGTACTGAAATAGATTAAGGGCTTGTTTTCTTTGAAGGAATAGGGGTCTAGAATCAGAATGGGAATGGATCATTTTGATTCCAATTGTTTGGTTGGGTTGATTTAGAATCTCATTTTCTTTTCTAGTGCAATGGCATTCCCCTATTTGAGAGAATGGTTAGCGGTGAGAAAGAAAAACCGAACCAATGAGACCAAATAAAAAATTATGGTTAATCGAGTTGGTCGGTTTAATTTCATTTTGGTATTCTTAAGAAAATGAAGTTATCAACTCGATTTCGTTAACCAATATAAAAAAAAAAATGACGGTTAATCGAACTAGCTGGTATACATATATTTCTATATACTATATCTATATTTATGTATATTACATATATTTTACATCACCCACATATTATAAATTAATAAATATGCATTTTATATAAATACATATTTATAATATATAATATATTATTTATTATTTAAAATATAATATTTTAGATGTATTTATAGTTTTTATTATATATTTATATAATGTTTTATAATATATATTATAAATATAAAAAAACCAAAAAATTGATAGTTAATCAAACCGGTCAACTGATTAACCGATCGACCTCGTTTCGGTTTCAATTACCGGTTTTCAAAAAATCGGTGGTGTATGTTCGATTTCAAATATAAGCTCGCTATTTGATTAACTAAACCGTGAACACCCCTAGGAATGACCATTCCCTCCTCTCCTTTGGCCTTTAATGAAAACCCGTTCTAACGGATTTCAATTCCCATTTTGGTCCCCATCTAAACCAAACAAACTATAAGAATAAGCCATTCCAATCCAATTCTAATAGATATTGATTCTGAATCCAACTATAAACCAAACGGACCCTAAGCTCTCACACTAATTTTTCTCATTTTCGTTTTTCTTCTTTTGATAGTCTTCTAGCTATTTAATTTCACCACCATATGTAAGACATTGCTTCAGAAATTAGAATCATCTCCACCACATTGAATTTGGGACCACTGGGAAAGCACATAAAAATTAGTAATTCCATCGGCCGAGTCACTCCTGCCTTTATTGTTTTGAAGTGCATTGGCTTATTCCATTAAAGGTGCATATTTGGGTTCAATAAAGTTTTTACCATTTTAGTAAATGCCTACTTCCGTCTCATGACCATACCATTTTAGTCCCTCAGCATCTAATGGATTCTGAAGCATTGATGGTGGACATCAGTGGTCACTGACCCAGTAGCTGAGATGACTAAGTGTCCCCTTAAATATGAGCGGGGATTTCCTATAAGCAAAACCATTGCACACATCATGAAAATTTGGGAATCCCATCACACATTGCGAACATTTCCTCATGAATTTAATATTGATGTACTATGGGAGATATTCCCTATACACGTATAGATATTATGTGAGTAGAGTTTTTACTTGTAGGAGATTCGTCTCAAAGTAGTAAATACGAAGGTGTAGAATCTTCTGAAAGCATAAATCGTGTACACACCCTACAAGAATATCACATATGCATGGAAAATGTCTCACCATGAATTTTCATACAAAGTCATGTTGGTTTATGAAGCATCAAAAAATAATGTTAATGTGTATTGCTGCCTATTTTAATAATATGAGATCCAAGTATAAAAATAATGTAAAGTATAATATAAAAACTGGTTGGGGTTTGTTTGGGCAAGGAGAGCAATAAAAAGAACTTAATCTTTTAGGTGTCACCTTGATATAAATGCAATATATATATATGTATATTAGTATTTATATTCTTCTCAACTAAAAAATAAGTTTGTCGTGCAACAATTTGCGTTGGGCCAATTTGTGTGCCTGCACATTTAAGGGGGTATTATTCTCCAACATTTTTTTTTATCATAAAATGTTATATCCAAAAAAAAAAGCATTATTAACGTAATTTTCTTACAAATTTTTACAAAAAATAACTCTAAAATGAAAACTGACCCAGATTTAGAATCTGATATGCGCTACTATTTGACATAGGGTATACAAACCAACATCTCATATATACCCTCTTAGATCATATTCATATAAACTCACATTTAAATGGATTTAACATTAAACATTAAAATTAGAATTTAGAAAAACGAGATGATATCCATTTAAGGGTTGAACTATGATATTGAAAAGATATTACAACTGAAAAACTTGTAACCAGTCAATGAGTATCATAAAAGTGGTAACCAATCAGATGGTATCTATTTATTAAAATTTATGCAGGTGTTGATTGGTCAAATCATTTTTGGTATCATGTCTTTCTAGTAACATAGATTTTTAATGGAAATCTCAATCCAAATATTGCATGCTTTATAATCAAATATCAAAGGAAAACATGCTTTTTTAGACCCACTAAGTTAACTCCAGGTGGAGGGGTAGCCACATGCGACATGCTTTTGAAATAGACCTATTCATTCGTCAGGTAGCCCAATGGGCTGGGATGGCCCGTTCTTGGTCAGGTTTGGACAATAGTTTAAGCATGTGAGCTTAGGCTCAAGCCCAAAACAGTAAGCCTAGCTTTTTTCGAGCTGGGATTTTTTGACTTGATAATATGTTATATAATAAAAAATGGGTCCGCCTGATTCACAGATAGAGTCGGAATCAGAATGGTCTATTTCCATAATATGTTTGGTTCATATAGGAATGGGAATGACATTTGGAATCAGCAGGAATGGAATTTCATTCCCAAGGGTGGGGTAGGGAAAGGCCATTCCCTCAAATCAGGGGATGCTATCCCAGCAGGAATGGGAATGGAATTCTGATTTTGCCCAACCAAACACTTGGAATCGGAATAACTCATTTTGATTTCAATTCCATACCATTATTATTATAAACAAAATGGGGCCAAGATATAATACATATTTTTCTTTGTTCCTCTCTTCTCAAGGCATAGTGAAATATTTTGTATTTTTGGGTTTTGAGGTCATTTAATATAAATAAATTAGTTTTTTGAGTAAAAAAAAAAAAAAATCTTGCCTAAATTTCTTGGTCGGGCTTCACGCTTTATACAAGACCCGAGCTCCAGCACAAAATCTAGGCCCGTCTGATCATTTTTATAGCTTTTGTTTTGGAAGCAATAAATATACTACACAACCAACAATATAATTCTATATTTTTGTTTTAAGAATCAGTATTTTTTTACCCTTGTTTTTGGAACTCAAAAAACAAAACACTGGAAAACACCCCCCTTTCCCCTTGGTGCAACTGACTTGTTAACAATTCAAAGTTTTGAGTAACAATAACAACACTCTTGTGTGTGTTCATTTAGTGTAGACAATCTTTTCACACTTCACAGTGAAACGCCAAGGCTACATTTGCTTCCGTGTGGGTTTACTGAAAAAACTCCACACCTCAGTACGGCATAGTCATTGCTGTTTATTGTGCATAAAACCATTTTTGGTTTCAACATTTATCAAATAAGCATTAAAAAAAAATATAAATGTTTGGATTTATGTGCATGAAGCATTTGGGGAAATGTCGATTTCTTGTTTCCCTCAATGCCCCAAAACTTATTAAAATGAAATACCTACATGGCATATTTTATGAGGTGTTAATATGATGTGAAAAGTAAAAACTGTTTAAAGTTATGCCTAACTAAACAACAAAAGCAAGAAGGTTTAAAATAAAAAAATAAAAATTTAAAATGAAAAATTTCAAATAAACATTTAAAGCAATAAACACGATATCTATAAATGCCCACAAAACCAAATACATACCAAATTATATAAGTCTCAATACCTTCAAATAATCAAAATCTAAAGCAACCAATCCAAGTAGTGCTTCACACACAAGGTGTCTAGAGTCCACAAATAGGTTTATGAAACTCTTGCAGGTATGAATCAATGTCAATTATCAAATCACACCAATGGCACACCATGAAAAATGATGACTTGTTACGTCATCATTTATTTTCATTAACCATATTTAAATGTTTGGACTATTTTATGCTATAATGAATTTGAGCATTTATGTAGTAACAATAATAGAGCTAAAAATAATATCTTAAAGGTGTTCTCGAATTCCTTCTATGCCCATTACCAAACAGCTGAGATGGTCCATTCAGCTTCCTCCAAAGGATGGCTCTCCGTGGTAAAATAGACCTCCATTACCAAACAGAACTGAGATGGTCATTCAGCATCCCTCCAAAAATAAAGTCACAGCATCAAACCTGCGTTGAGTCTCGTGATTAGATATCTTCATGGACTAAGTTCGGGCTCGGCTTTTAATAAAATTTAAAGAATCTGGTCTGAAGCCCGAACCGGCCACAGTATTAAGTTAGGCCCAAAGCCTGGCCTATGAACAGATTTATTCATGGTAAAATAGATCTCACAAGATTAGATTTGACCGGTGTATTTTATAACAACCCACTCCCCAGCCCCCTATGTATAATTTGTAATATCTAAAGAAAAAAAGATTAAACAATAAAAAAATGCCCCATAATCTACTAGTAGCCCCCCTTATAAACCTCATCTTGCCCATAAATTTGAAATCAATTCATGGTCAGGATTCATGAAGTTACAAAATTCTGACCTAAACTGATCAATCATTCTCCCAAATATAGGTTAAGTACTCTGCAACTCAATGCAGAATTCTAAAAAAATCCTCTCACTAGACTCATGGAAAAAAAGAAATCGTCAGCGTTGCTATCTCCACATAACCTCTCTTTATGGGAAACATTAAATTGAAAAGAATCAAGGACTTTTATTACTAGAATAGTATTCCAATCCAAAGGTGGATTAAGCCTGACGTGGGTGGTAAGGTTTAAGCTTAAACATGGCCAATCAAGACTATTTCCTAGCTCCCTACCTGGGGCAACCTTTTTTCCCATTTTAGTAATTTTTCCTCCTAAATGACAAAAAATGGAAAGTACTATGAGTGGAGATGCAGAGGTTTAAAAAATACTTTGGCAATATTACAGAACTAAAGAGATAAATAGATTGAGTTTGTTAAAAACTTTGTTGTTTTATTTATCACATCTTAGGGAGGCAGAGGTCATGGACACTCCCACGGTCCCACCCATTATTGCCACATAAAAGATTTTTTTGACCATAAAACCCCTCTCTTTCTCTCTCTTTCTCTCTCTCTCTCTCTCTTCTTTCTTTGTTACACCTTTGCCCTGTTGAGATGGTTTGGTTTGACTCTAATTGTGTTCAGGTCAAGTCCAAAATTGTAAAACTCCAAACAGTTATGCATTAACAAATGTTAAATAACCCTGAAAATTTGGTTTTCAAAGGTTAACGTCTTCCCTCCACAAACATCCAGCACTAAATTGAGAGGTAACTTCAGTGTTGCCCTTTGATAATTTTGTCTTTAATGGCTAAGTTGCACATAATTGATTCAATAAAAGAATGGAGAGAGAGGAATCCCAAGGTCCTTATGACCCACAAAGCATCTTGTCACGGGAAAGACTCTTGGACTTTCAGAGGTTTCTAATTAACATGATTAACAAGGTTTCTAATAAAAATTAAGGCAGTTAATTTTTCACTGACAATAATGTTGCAGTTTTACTTTACCCCTTTTTTTTCCAACTTGTTGCTGAAAAACTTTACCACCCACCATACGACCTTGGATTCTTACCTTTATGTTCAGTCAATGCATACTCTATTTGATCCCGTTTGGCATGTCTTTTTGTGTTGTCTTATTTTTTCTATTCGGTTTATGATAGGTTTAGCTGTCAAAAGTTGATGCGTCAAATTTTAGACTAATTTCCGAAAACTTTAAATAGAGTTTTTCGTGTCTTTCTCATTTTATTCAAAGACGTGATAACAAAATTATCAAAAACTCAATAAATCTTTTAACAGTTAAAACTACCAAAAGATCTTCTAAAATGAATTACCAAACGGCCCCTTAGTTAACTTTGGTTCAGTTTGTATAAAATTGTATTTGTATATTTATATTTACACTATTTCCAAACTAATCTTGCAACTGGCTAGCTTTCATTGTGACGAAAAGGACAGTGTAGCAGGCAGGGACAGAGGATATAAATTTGCTGTCCCACCACTAATTTCAAATATAGAAATGAGGATGAAGACCCCAAATTCGACAAAGGTGAATGCTAGAGTGAAAAAAAAAAAAAGCCCGGATCGAACGATTTTACAAACAGCTGGAAGGCCTTATCAGGATCCAGACGCGAAGAGGCAAGGCAACATCATCTCATACGGAAACGACGAAACATGATTTTGATGTGGGGGGGATCAAACGTTTTATCCGAGTGGGTGGGTGTAACAGCTTTAAAGGAAATCCCTGGAGATTCCCCCACATATTCTAAAACAAGCTAATGGAGCAAGCGAAGATGGTGCCCAAATTTTTACAGATTCCATGTATTTCCAACAGGTCAGAAAAGCGAAGATGATGGTCCAGTCCAAAGCCAAAGGCAGGAACCATTATTCTATTCTATTCTCCTGTCTTCACTTTGCTGGGCCTGGGGAGTTGGGACTTTTATTAATTAGGAGGATGAGACCCCTCCTTCTCCTCCTCCTCAACGTCAAGGGTTACTTAGATGGGAATGGGTCCCATTGTCCCTTCTCTCTTATTGACAATTTATTGTCAAAGGACATGATGGCTGATGGGTTTAAACCATTTCGAAAAACCCATCATCATTTTGGATTGAAAATTCTAAAAGCTTCTAAAGTAGGGAGATTTGGGGAATAAAATATCGTCTTTCTTGTCAAGCAGAAAATCTTTATTTTTTTTCTTCTTATTATTATTTCTGGTGAAATGAATTCACCAAACAGAAAAATCAAGAGTAGCTTTTTTTCTGTTCTTTTTCTTTTTTGGTTGATGTGGAATCGGGATGAGAAGATGAAACTAGAGAATGACTTTTCACCACCCCCTGCATCTTTTCTAAATTGTTTATTCTTGTGAACACAGAGAGAGAGAGAAAGAGAGGGATGGGTCAAACTCTATCTCACTCAGAGAGTCTCACGCTAGAATTTCATTGTCTTGTCTGGGTCAGCGACACCTTAAGGAGAAGGAGAGAGATAGAGAGGACGAATAATGTTGTATTTTTGTGCGTCAGATTTTGTTGGTCAGTTGTAATACGTGGCATGAAATTATTGGACAGATGGATCTCCAACACAACGACGCGAGTCACGCGACCGACCACCAGACGAGACACAGACAAGAAGGTGAAGGACAAAGAATCCGCGTCGCTATCAAATGTATCAGCGCGTATCCATCCCATCCATCTCTCCCCGCTCCTCGGTAATAAGTTAATTGACACCCGGAAGAGATAACCGGGTCACCAGATCAGATCAGACCTCAGAGTCGAGAGTCACTCAGTAGTATATCACATCCACACACACGACACGGCAATAGATTAGGACTTAGGAGATCAGAACCATCCAACGGCGGAGCGCTTCTACAATAGACAATACCCCACCAATTAAGCCGGCAAAGGTCATGTCAAGTGGGACCGGGTCCGGGGGTGAGACTTATGACTTGATGAGCAGTTGAGCACTGAGCAGAGTTCTATATTCCTTCCCTCGCCCAACTTGTCTCAATAATGTTATTTCGCTTTCTTGCTTTCTTTTCGGGGTTAATTCTCGGGAAAGGTTTATGAGTTTATCTATCAGAGAGAAGAGAGGAGTGAAGAAGAGACGGACCAGATTCAGCAAATCCATGTTCCAACTTCGTGCAAAAGTCCAAACATAGCAGATAGATAGCACCACCATCTCAATATCTCATCTGGCCCTGGGTTTCGGTTCGGTTGCGACGTGCATACACGATTTGGATTTTGGAGCGTAGTTTTGAGCCTTGGACCGACCACCTGGGCCTGGTCCACAATGTCGGCTACTTAAATGGATCGGATGATCAGAAGACATTCGGAATCACAGACCGGCTGTCAAAACGGTTTTCCTAGGTCGCTTGGTTCTTGAACATGTTGACTTGGTCAAACCACATCAAATCTTCTGGTGCAATCAGTCAAAACCGTTTTCAAATACATGGGCTAATATTTGTTGCTATGCCTATGACCTATATATAATATTCATTGTTTCGAGCTCATTGATCAGGGATTGCTTTAAACTATATGATGTACAACAGTACAACTACTTGGTTTTTTTTTTTTTTTTCATTTGAGCTAATTGAAGCCAGATGGTTTCTGCCCGTCATACCCACCAATCGTGCAGGTTTCTTTTCCAAATTGTAAGCTTGTGGCGGTATAGCAGGAACAGAAAAATGCAAAATTATTCATTTGGTCCAACTGAATATTATTTTCTAGAAAAAATAAAGGGTAAATTTTATATTAATATTTAGTACCATGTAATTTGGAAGTAGTCATATTTTAATATCCTACTCTTAAATTTGCCACTATACGAATTCGGCTTCAGTCAGAACAAAACTCGTTCGAACGATTTTTACAGCCTTTCATCGAGAATATCTCGCTACTTGCAATGTTACAAAAGGCAGTTGAAACAGTGTGGCTACCTAAATTTCTAGAAATTACCACTTCATAGTTCAACACTGTTGATAGGCGTTATAGTAGATGGTAAAATTACCAACTATCCTTTATTGTCGTAAACAATCAAATACATTTATAGAATCCACGACTAGAGGCTCTTTATTGGTAACTCCAAATTCAAACTTATGAACAATATGCTCTAAATGTTTAATGGCTATCCCCATGCCATTTCAACACTAACCTTTTCGTCACTTGTTATTTTATCCTCTTTTTATATTGTGTCCCAATAAATGTTTTTTAAAGTTACGAAAATTTTATTTTTTTTTTTATCACGAGTTTAAAAAGTTTGGTCATTAACATATTCATTTTAGAATCTCCGTGGTTTGTCCAAGTTTAAGAATAAAAATTGGTTCCTATGAAAATCAGACTCAAATCAAATCATGAGAAATTTGTCATGTAACCAAAAAGCAACACTGATTTTTGGTAGATAGAACACATAAAAACCATAATGAAATCATTTAATCTCCAATGGACTGATGTCTCTTTCTTAGGGATGAACAAGAAAAAAATAATCAGGCTGCTTTACTAGAAAATAACCACATGTCTAACCATGATTCAGTTGTAGGCTTGCAGTTCCAGCCCGGTTTAGATGCCAAAAGGAAACTTCTGAGGCTGGGTTTTAATTTATATAATAGAACATATAACATATATTATAAAAGCAATTTTTATTATATTATATTATATTTATCTATTACATTTTATATATTATATACCAAAGTCGGTTAATTTGGTTAACCAAATTTTTAATCGAAACTGAAAACAAATTAACTAAAACCCAAAAAAACCAAAACTAAATTTTTTTTGGCTTTTCGATTTTAACCAAATTATGCTCATCTCTAAGTTGGAGGGAAGAAGAAGATGCTACTGCTCTAGTTTAGTTTCAAGGAAGAAGACGATGAATGATATCTTCTTTTGAAGGCTAATTTTGAGATTTTGAAATGATTCAAGTCACATGTGACATCATGTGCATATGTAAATTGGTAGTTTTTGAGAGTTTAAGTATTGCAGTAACCAAGGTTCAAAATATTGATACACCCAATATGACGGTATGAGCGTATCAAGCGAATCAATACAGCTTTTGATGCTTTTTTTTAATTTTATTTTGCAACTGGTTCAGGCGGACCAGTTTAGGGTTCCTCCACCCCCTGAACTGGTCAGACCCCCGACACACCCACTGTAGGGACATATCAGAGGAGTCCCAGAATGATACGTATCAGCCGATACGTGTTCATACTTTGAACCTTTGGCGATAACACATTTTAAAATTAAGGTACTAAAGCAAAATTACCATAACAACAGGGTAATAATCTGTAATTTACCAAAAAAAATATTCCCTACCTATCATTTTACATGTCGCTTGTAATTGTAAATGATTGTATATTACTAATTCCATTTTCTCACTTCACTGCCCCACCAATTTCTTATTTCTGCAAAAGGACTCATTTGCCACCCCAGCTGGACTTATCATTGCTCGAAGCAAGCATAATCAGAAGTCGAAATAATTTCCCACCAAATGCAAAGAAAAGGATCCTTCCTTTCAACTCCGTACGGCTTGAAAAAGGCCTAACGCGCACCCAAAGGCCAAAAATCCCAAATACACTTTCATTGTAAACACATCGATTTCTCACTAAATAACCCAAGTTATAGCGTATACGGCAAGCTTAAACAGTCAATGCTCGCACACACAAGCAAATCCGTAAGCCAGATGGAAGGAAATCCACCTCCGTCTTTCTCTCCGATCCTTGTTAATTAAATTCCCAATGAAGGCCCAGGCCCTATACCTAATGGGATCCTGGTGGTAAAGCTAACCAAAAGGCAACGCCACGACCTGGTATTCCAGTCCAGAAAGAAAAAGACAACTACTACGTATTAAGACGAAGGTCTCATTGGGAACCTCACCAAACGCCAGCATCATTACTCTACCCTACCCCTGCCCCAAGAGGTCAGTAAGTAGTCAAGGCCACCAGAAATGGAAAATTGCATTTGTGCATGCCACACCTATCATGTCGCCCTTCTTGACATTGCAAGAGCTTGCCATTGACGACAACTCACCAAACCACTGTCGTGAAGAGACTAAAAAGAGGAGCAAAACAAGATATTATCCACCCAGGGTGTTGGATTTCATTGGATTCGATAAACGAAGGAATCAAATGGTGTTTTCCCTCTCTCATGTAGCCAAGGCTGTTGTTTTACAAATAGGACACAAATTCTTATGCATTAGCCATTGTTTAATGCAACCTGTGTGGAAGTCATGACCACAATCCAGCGTTCCTACATCTTCACCACCAACATATTCTTCCTGAAAAACAACAATTGATTTTCAGACGAGCTCTACACTTCTAAAGCTAAATAGTAATTGACGTCAGGCCAATTTTAACTCTTACCTGACAGATACAGCATGGTTCGCCCTCCGACGGAGCTCCAATATTAATGGCTAAATATTTTCGCTGCTTCAGACACTTCAAAATCGCTTCTTCACTCAATCCAGTGCTCACATTGCCTATGCGCTCTTCCAATGCCAATAATTCCTGAGATTCCACTTGTTGCATTAATTGAACCATCTTCCATAGGTAAATGACACATCATAACTAATTTTTATTACGACATTATTCTAACCTCATATGACATGTTATCAACATCAAGCCGCATATCTCTGTGCCTATCATGCAAGTCAGCCACCCCGTAATATACCGACTGGTCTAGTATCACAACATCCTGAAAAACATCACATGTTCAAACCAATTTTCAAATTTGAGTGAAATCAAAAGCATTAAGGAAAAGGTACGGAAACCCATACAAGGTTTGTTTGTACAGATCTATCCAAAAGAAGAAGTTGTTCAAAGTCTTATGAAAAAACTGACCAGTTTTTCCAGACTTGTTTGGGGAGGGGCAATTTCGTCAAACCCAAGCCAGTACCAGAGCATTGGAAGTCATACCAACCATACCGTAATTATAAGGGTTCAAGCATTAAAATTAACAACCACACATGATAAAACAAAACTATATCTTACCTCAAATCTTAAGCCTTCACCCCTACGTACAAGGTCCAGGACACTGCGTAATTGCTGGAGAAAATACAATGGAAAATGTTAGCCCCAACAGAACGCTTCTGTGAGAAACTACAGCTTCCTGCTTCCCCCATACTAATGATTTGGTAGAATGTAAGATTACCAATCTACTGAATAACAGATAGAGCATCAAATTACAGAACAAAATCAGCTGCTAATTCAACAAAAGCAGAGAGTTGACACTTGCTTTTAAGTTCTCTCTCTCTCTCTCTCTCTTAATTTCTGCTTTCTTCTCTCTAATGGCAGTGGTAGTGGTTTGGATGACAGTCAAGCAATCTCCTTCAGTAACGTCCTTCCACAAGTAATAACTAATAAGCAATTGCATTTCTGACTCAGCCCCTAAAGTCGTGCATTTTTTACTCTGTATCACTTGTCATCCCATCCTTGTTATTTCAACTGACTATGTAAATTACACAATACGCTTACTTGTTTCTGAGGGTATCCATAATGTTTCTACATTTTCTTGGGTAGCCAATTTTGCAACGGAATGCAAGTTCTATAATTGCTTTATACAGTTAAAGGATTTATTTGCCAGAAATCATTTTCAAATGGTGGTTGCAATCATCAAATCAAACAAGAATGCCACATAGATAATACTGACTGAATAGGTCATTTCTAGTGAAAGAACTTGGAAATAAAAAAGTAGCCCTATAAGTTTCTTCCTCTAGTCTTTGTGAATCTACAAAAGCACTGTTAACCAAAAACAGTGATGTCGGTGCATGTATTATTTGTAGAGTTAACCTAGTTCATCTTCACTTTGTTTGGCTGGGCAGACAACCAAGTTTCAGAAATTGGTTTAAAAAAATAGAAATTTCAAGTTCAGCATGCAGGAAATAGAATTCCTCTGAGAAATCTACTTCCTAACTTGCCCCTCTTTTTGGGACATGGCTTCCTTTTTTACGCCATAATATCATTTTCCAAGTTGAGCTTCCAAAGTGAAAAAAGTGAACAAGCTCATATAATTCCCAACTAACGAATCCCAATTTCAAGTCTCCCGGCCTCGGCTTCTTCCCATCTACTTCTGTGAAGATCATCAATGTTCAGTAGCATTTTCTGCTGGCTGTCACCACAAATAATAAAGATGGTTTTCCCAATCACTTTCTATGCTTTCAACCAAACAACCAGGAATCTATATATCAAGTAAAGATTTTATAGAAAACTTATTTCCAAAAGCTTTTTCTTTCTTTACCATTTTTTGATAAATGGTAACAAGAATATTGAAAACTGAGGTTTTTTTTATTTCTTAATTTTGTTTTACACCCAAGTAGATTGCTTGAGATTACTTCTTATATATATTATTTCACTTCATGGGGCTACACAAACTGGGGGTAACCCCCCAACCCTAGTGGCAGTGGGATTTCATCCCAGGTCTCTGCTACAAATAGCCAGTTACTGGAAATTCAAATGGCTGGTGCGGGAGATGGAAGTTAAGACATGTTGGATTAAGAGATCAGCTAATTCCCTAGCTAACGGTTTAGTAAAACAAGGGGCAGAAAGGGATTCCTTGTTTTGGGCTAAGTTGTAATGTTAGTGTCCTTGTATCTTTGTATTTTCTTCTTTCCTTTCTTGAAGTTCTTTGTGACTCTTGGAAGATAAGTGTGTTTGTCTTCCACTTGTAAATCTTCTACTGATGAATTAATGAAAGTGTTGTTGATAAAAAAAAAAAAAAAAAAAAAAAACAAATAGCCAGTTACTTACCAACTGAGCCACCATCAGTTGGTAGGTTACTTCTTAAATATTCCTTCCCAGCAGTTGAAAATATTTCTCCTGGATCACAAGTAAATGCATGTTGGACATGCTCAAGGGCATTTCAGCCCACAATTAGATGGGTCTAACCTAGGAGATCTTCCATACCATAATGGACATTTTACTGACCCTGTGGACCAAATAAAAATGATGCATATAATAATAAATACCTTTAAGTATGAAATAATCTAGAGAATTTTAAACATTGACCAAATTTACCTATTAGAACAAGGTGCCAATAAACAACAGGTCTGCCCTTCCCCATGTCAAAAATGTATCACCATTTCCATAAACTCAATAGCATTGTAGTTACATTTCAGAAAAGAATCATGATAACCTTCCAACATGAAAGTGAATCTAAGTGAATCTGCCAAATAATTTGGGTGTTTTTGACATGAAGAGTTCGAGCTGTTTTGGCCATTTGATGCAAAACTCGGCACATCATATCACTGAATGTCTAGTAAGCTTTACATTTCTACATAGGTAACCAAGAAAGAGACAAAAGAGTGTCTGGTTCATGAATATAATAGTGCAGGTCATGAACTCAATAGTGCATAGAACTTTGTAACATACTAAACAATATCCAACCTCCAATCCTGGACTCCTGATATTCTAATGTCAAGATGCTGGTGAGAGAGAATCTAGAGGCCAAGGCTTAAAATAATTGCAGAAGCAAGTATGGACATACACATGCAAAGTTTCACCAAGATTCCTCTTGGCAGATAAACAGGAAATACAAATATTACGCTGCTAGAGTTTAAAATGTAGAAATGGATACAATCTCTGAGAAAATTAACCATATTACTTGTATGGGTTATCAAGTTTCAGATTGTCATTATTTCTAAAGTTGTCACTGAATGGTTACAAAATAGTCAGAAAGCAGTTTGGGACAATAGGAATGAACTTAAGCAGATTGCATGGCTGAAAAGGAGCATGGTTACAAAGATACAATGGATGCACAGATCTGCAGCTGAAGTTTAAGCTAAGCAAGGGGTTAATAGAAACCAAAGGTTCTGGGCTAGCATGTAATTGCCTGTAACAAACACTGTTGAGGTAAGTCAATAATTGCTACCCTATCAAAGGATTGCCTGTACTAATTACCTCCTTTTCATTTTCATTAATAAAATGTTTCAGTTACTTCAAAAATAACAATAATAATCAGGTAACCACCAGGGCTTAACTTCAGGAAGGATAAATTGCATTCTCTTCAATAAGTGCATCATGTTTTTATACACATAATCATGTTATAACATACTTATGAAGTATAAAACTACTGTCCTGGTACTCAACTAGAGAGAATATGCACCCCTGAAACCATACCTTATTAGCATTTGAAAATGGAGATTGTATTTATAATGAAACTTTCTTTCCAAGATTTAAAAAAAAAAAGGAATAAGCAGGTAAAATAACACAGAAAATGCACAGAAATAGGAAATCTCCAAATGAACTTGGTAAAAGAACAAACCTCAGATACTAGTCTGCTTCTCCCTTCACTGGCAGCAGTCAAACTCCTCAATGAAAAGGGAACGCCAAGAACACCATCACCTTGTCTATCCATCCAGAATGGTGACCTTCGATGGGGCTGATGATTCCCCTGGTGAGAAGCTCCAGAAGAAGGCACTACCTCTTGTGAAGAAGAGCCAGGCCCTGAACGCAATGGGGGTAAGTTATTAGTCTGGCTCCCTGACTCAGATCCAGCAGAAGCAAACAAGGACCGTCGGACAAGTTCTGATAGTCTTTGTTGATATTGAAAGGGATGACTGTGATGGTGGACCCAGGCAGGAGAAGGTGAAGGATGGGAATTTGAACTTGATCCAATTCGGGAAGAAGATGCAACATTCCCAGGAAGGCTCATGTTCCCATTGGCCAAACTCCAGGTTGTTGGGTCTTGAGCCAAGTTTCTCATCTCAGTTGCTGGTACAAACACAGGATGCTCTGAAATGTTTCTTGGGATGCTTCTTGAATTTGCTTCTTCTCGTAATACAGTACTTCTATCCCCAGAAATGGCCGGATTTGATGAACTTCCACCCCTTGAATTGGAACCCCCATTCCAAGGGAGGGGGTGCACACTCCGTGGCAACCCAGGAATATGCATTACATTAGACTGGCCTTGTCCAGTTGCATTGGCTGATGTAGCTGTTTGCCTTGACTCCAAAGAAGGACTAAATGGAAAATGTCTAGATGATTGATGGGGTGACCAAGCATGTGAGCGTCTTATGGCACTCCCTGTAGATGAACGATTAGATGGTACAGAATCTTGTTGGTGTGCAGGATTGGTTCTCATACGGAAACTTCTCTGTGAACTTTCTGCATTTCCAGCTGCACTTAAAACAGGATGGTTGCCAGATCCTATTCGCATACCAATACCAATTCTTGGGTTCAATTGCTCTGTATGATTAACACCAGAAGGATTCTCCCCAGCTGTAGATATAGTCAAGCTGGTAGTAGCATTATTACGAGTAGGAACAGCATGCCATGCACTATTTTCAGCTCGCTGGAAGCAACTTGAACTTCCACTTAAAGATGGCCCAGAAGCACTTTCAAGGGCCTTCCTTTTGCAGGACAAACGTCGACCGTCTAACGAACAACCTGGTCTGCCATCATTCTCTTCTGTCAAATACCCAGAACTTGCAGAAGCACTTACAAAGGGATCAGTAGAACCACTAGAAGATGGAGTTTGCTCATTTTCTAATTCAACTGATTTAAACATATGAGAACACCCGCCACCTTCAATGACTCGACCACCAATATGACTGCTTCCTACATATCCAGCATTTAAGTTTATATTCCGAGGGATATCATCTGATCTGGAATTATGCAAAAGCAAAGGTGCATCGGCATCCTGACTATTGTTCAGGCTTATATTAACACTTTCGAGAGAAAGGATACCAGTTGTCTCATATCGCCTTTCTTCCGACGTGGACCCGCCTCCAGCAAGGGCACTTGGAGACAATGACCATCCATTTTCCATCTTAGTTTCATCACGAAGGTTTTGAGTACCACCTGAACTAGATTCACCCAAACTCCAGCCACTCAGACTTCGACCATCAAGATTAGAAGAATTGCCATATGTAGTATTTGTTTCAGTAGGAGATAGTATATATTCTGGCAACCGGTTTTCTACTGGATTTAACATAGTGTTCCAAAAATGCTGCTGATCCATACTGGTATTACTTGAACCAGATCCATGGTCAAACTCAAAAGCTTCGGGTAAGGAATCCACAGTACTCCTTTGCCCTTGCATTAGGGGCAATTTTGTTATTTCTCTTAAATAAGGCTTCAAATTAGTAATGGATTACGTATAGAATTTCTTTCACAATCCTAAAGCCATGCAAGCTGCATTGAATACAGAATATACACTGCTTTTTAGTCCAACAAATCACAGGCTTAGGTGCAGCGAAGGATATGATACCACCTTAATAAAATATTGAAACACAAAGAAGAAAATGGGAAAATGACAAGTATGTCCATTCAGCATGCACTCCTTGTCTATGAATTAGAAACCAATATAACAATTCGAAAAATACTGCAAAGCTCAAAAGGCATTTTATAGTAATTCAAACCAATGAAAATATTGTACCTTATTTGATAGTCAAAATATTGTGCTTTAATCAGCTAGAACTCATGACAATAATTCTTCTGCACTCAAATATTCAAGGATGGAGTTCCCTTCACCCTTCAATAAATGGGATTTGTTCTAATAAACTAGTTTGACCATACTTTCAAGAGTGATACAAAAGAACTGATTTTCGTGCTAAATATAGAGATCACAAGAATTCACCGTATACTAGGAAAATACTACCTCAGGTCCTGATGACCATTATCTGGAACTGAATCAGCTGATTCTCATAGCTTCTTGTTTAAGATATTTAACATGGATATTGGCAGCATTCCTTTAACCTATAGCTCCCAGATAAGAAGTAAAAATAATAAACATATCTAAATATCTCTCTACCATAAAGAGTAACTTGAACTTTCCAACCAATGCCCCGCACACACACATAGAAAAATAAATAAATAAAAGATAAGGAAAGAAAAGTGGCATTCTCCTGTTGACATAACTTCAGTAACTCAGTTGTACAATTTTCAATTAAAAATTTACACCATTCATTCTCAGAATATCACTTAGAAAAATAGTAAATGGAAAGGTTACCCTTCAAGTCATAGGCTTTTATCGCATAGTAACTCAACTCAACCCAACTAAGCTATGTCCCAATATATTTGGGTCAGCTACATGAATCCTGTTCCACCATTTCACTCTGTTCAGTGCCATATCCATTGTGAAATTACGGGCCCTCATATCATTTATCACTACATCAACCCATGTCCTTTATCAGCCTGCCCTAACTCTTCTAGACCTGTCATCTTGTAATAGATTGACTCTTTTTTACGGGTTCCATACATGGTCTTCTCTGTACATGACTAAACCATCTTAATCGACCTCCCCTCCGGCCCTCCCTTATTTATTTTATCACAAATTGGAGCTACTCCTAGGCTCCTAAGAATAAGATCATTTCTGATACTATCTTTTATTGCATGGCAGCCTCCAAAAAAAAATAATGATTTATGTTATTAGAGTTGTGATCAGTGAAGCTAATAACAATAATCCAATTTTCACATAAAACTAAACTTACAGAAATAAATTACTACTTTCACATAAACCTCCACGCAAGAAGCTTCTTCAGGCAAAACCAATGCAAAATATGCATCCAACAAAACCAGAATGAAAAGTGGTTTGTTACACCAAGAAACACTGTTTCTTTTTTTTTTTTGGTAAATTCCGAGAAACATTGCTTCATGAATATGCTGAAATAGATGTTCATATTGCAAGATAAATATTGGGCAATGTCAAATAGAAAAAGGAGCATGGGAGGCATATCCCTTAATATGGTTCATTACACATGTATTGCTATCTTTTATTGCTATGTTTCTTTTCGCATGTATGCTTCTTGAGTATGTCCCTTAATATGGTTCATTACACATGTATTAATTCTTTGCACATGTATGCCTCCTCAAAACTATCCATTTATTCAAAGAGGTTTTATACAAACACAGCAAACCAAGTTATTAACCAACTGCTAAACCTAAAGAGAGAAAAAGTAGATGAATAAATTCTAGAAACCAACAACTTTACCACATCAGATGATCCTAGCAACTGAAGTGAATGCTAATAAGTGAGACTTGAACGTTGTCCTATTCCAAAGGGAAAGCCTCAATAGAACGTCAACAGTCATCTCCTTAACCAAGATAATGCTAAACAGCAACTTGGCATTGGGAATCCTACAGCAACACAAGGCAACAATGACATGCAAGGAAAGCAAGTTGACAACTTCAGAGAACTCATAAAAAAACAGCAGTCAAAGTCCAAAAGATAAGAAGCACAACACAATAAACTAGGTTAAAAATGTTTCGCTTTGGGTGGTTCTAGAGGTATAATGCCAAAGAAAATGTTAAAAGAAGAATCTGGCTTGAGAAACAAGCACCAAGTCCGAAACATAGCAATCCCATGAAATGAATTTTATATCAAAAAGTTCTTCCTTCCTCACTCCAACTTCCAACATGCTCTCCTTTCGTAATCGATGATCGACCTAAACGCAGTCTCAATCTGCCATAGTGGGGCGAAGATTATAAGTTGGTAAAAACCAAACAAATATTGTCTGAGAGCCTTGCAAACCTCAGCTTCTATTCTAATATAGACGAATAGAAATGTTTTCTAGCAATGACCGTGCTACCCAAGAGGAGGACGACCGATGCATCACCATCAGATCCCTAAGTCCTTAACAGGGGAAGAATGTAAGTCCGACTACTAACACGCACATAAAATCCATGTCTTGTATTTAACCCTATACTATAGAATCATAACCATGCAGCGGTGGACAAAGGAATCATCCATGCGTGCATGCATGAGTAATATCTATTAGCCTTGCCTTTACAAAGTAGTACAAACACGAAAACCTTGTTGCATCCATAAAACCAACTGTTGAAGAAGAAAATAATGAAAAAAAAAAAATTGTGATCTTTATAATCACCAAAGCCACCCCCCCCCCTGCCAACAAGGAACCAAAAATCTTCATTCATTCTGAATCACCTAGCATCGAAAACAATCAAAAGCAGACAATAGAAACATTCCCGTCAAACAAAGAAAAGCAAGAAAAAGTAAGTCAAAACTCAAAAAAAAAAAAAACAAAAAAAATAAAGATGAGAATAAGGAAAACCACAGAGCAAACCCTAGATGAACCTATATTAACCGTGTTTTTCCTCTCCCAAATCCAATAATGAAAAAACATAAATTAACGAAGAAAGAGAAATAACCAAAGCTTTCCTCAGAATTCCTAAAATCACAGAATTATATTCCATAAATTTAACAAATAAACGACTAACAATCCATAAATGATAAAAAAAAAAATACCTGAGAAACGGAAGCCAAGGAGGATCCAAAGAAAAGATCGATCACTTGATCGGTCAATCGGTGGGTCGGTCGGTAGTTTTATATTTAAAAAGAAAAAGATAAAAAAGAATCGCGAAAGAGATGAGGAAACGTCCTCCCCCCTCCTCTCTCTTCTAGAGTCTCTGTGCAAAAGAAGAATACCGCAACAAAATCCAGTGACAAATGGAAGGAACTCAGCAAGAAACAGATATAGAGGAAGAGGAGGAGGAAGAAGAAAGAGATAAGAGGAAGAAAAGAGAGAGAGGGAAAAGAGAAATAGAAAGAAAGAGAGAGAGAACGGTGGGAGGAGGGTGAGAAAGGACAGTAAATAATAATTAATCAAGTGTTAATCCAAACAAAGAAAGAATGGAGAATATAAATGAGGTAGCATTAGCAACGGCAAATTGGCAATGCCTCCTAATTGCCTAATATTTATTAATTAATAAAATAAAAAATGATATTTAATATTAATTAATCTCCAAACAAGAAAGAGAAAGTGAGAAAGTAAGGTTAAGTTGTCGTGTTGGGACGCTGACCAATGAGAGTTGCATTGATTTACAGTTGTTTTCTAGGATCTAGGTCGTGTATACAAAAATTACAAAGTGAGAGAGAACCAAAGGGAGGACTCGGCACTAGGCACTAGGCAGGGTGACTACGCAACGCACCTCTCTCTCTCTCTCTCCGGCCGACCCCCCGACCCCTCGTCGCTCTTCCTTTCCTTTCTCGCTCGACAATGTAAAAGCGGTCCGCCTCCCGATGCGCGCCGTAGTCACCACTTCTCTCTCTTTCTCTTACCTCCCTCACGCCAAGCTGGAAGCTGCTGCCCTCCCTTTGCCTTCACATCTATCCTATTCCTCTCTCTTTCTCTCTCTCTATAAATATATAATAGTAAATAAAATTTGTTGGGCAATGCCCAAGACTGTAATAGTAAATAAGGGTTCCGCTTTCTAACTTCTGAGTCTCCCCACTAAGCTATAATTAAACTAATGAAGAATCAGCCCAACAAGGTTAAACTAGTCATGGTCTATTGAATATTGATCGATTCCATTCTATTCATTCCTCTCCGCCTTCCTCTTCCTTTTTCTCATTTGTGGACCTTGTTATTGTTTTTTCCCCAGGCCATCGCCCACCAGCCTTTGAAAGGAGTCCAGCTTTGCCTGCTTTTCTTTTTATTTTTCTAATTTCGAGTTTTATTTTAACCCACAGACAGAAACATTGCTCTCTCTCTCTCTCTCTTGTTTCATTCTATATAATTCTACATGCCTCTCTCACTATGGAAAGCATAGGCAGATGGGGTTCAGTGGTTGACAAACATGACACCCACTCTACGCAAATATTATGCAAGGAGCTTGGGGTGGGGTTGAAGCAATTTATTTTTGGAGTAAATAGGTCGAGAGGAGAGACTGACTTTAATTGTGTGCACACAAGCATCGTGACGGAATAATTATAAACCCCTTTGCGTGTATTGATATATGGTTGTCAGTCAGGGACTCAGGGTTATAAATTGTAATGGGATTCCCCTGTCATTCGTTGTGTCTTTTGAATCAACATGAGTACATGAAAAGCGCCCAGCAGGTCCATGATCCAGGGCGGGTTAAAGATTGCTTCAGACCTGACATTTAACAATCCAATTAACCATTATCCCACCCCCAAAATCCCAAATCATGCCCTTCTCCCTTTTCTCCTTTTTCTTCCTTTAAGGGAAGCACGTATCATGTATGGACAGTTCCTGTTTTTCTTCACTCTTTCACAGAACAAAACTGGAACATTATAATTGGGATTTGAGAGGGTTAGAAAAGATGGTTTGCTCTTCTTTAATGGGTTTTCTCTTTCTTTTCTGCAACCAATTATATCCAAAAGAGAAAGAGAATCCAAGATGCACTAGTTTGTTCAACCAACACCTCTTTATACAAGGCGTTGGTTGATATACCCAGAACCAGAAGCAAAGAAACAAACCAAAGCTCATGTCCAGTGAAAAATGATCGAATACGAATACAACTGTATGTAATTGTAATGTACTCTATCTAACTCTTAACTCATCTGGTCCTCTCGGTGAAAAATGGGCTGATAGCTTTCAGAAACCAACGTCCATGTCCAGTTCCAACAACAACCGTCCTCTTTGTCTCCTTATGCAATCAGTTGTTGCCAGACTCGTTTCAAAGTTCAAACATCATCACGCCCGTGAAATTATCTCAACTCTAAACTGCAACCAGTCGATACCTAATTAACTAGAATAAATTTTTTAAATTACCTTTATGATTTAGCCAATTGATTAAGTATATCCCTACTGTTCGATTATTATCTAACGCTGCCCATATTTTTTTTTAATAATTGACTAATTCTATTCACGTAATATATAAATTTTTTAAACCTAATTTTACCCTTTATCCCTCTTCCTCTCCCTCCTTCTTCATCTTCTTCCTTTCACCAGTAGCAAACAGAATTGACTCAATCCTTAACCAGCGACGGCGATAACCCCCTCCACCTCCAGCCCCTCTCTCTCCTTCTCCCCCTTCGTTCTCTCTCCCATGTTTCAGCACCACCGCTCGTTGCAGCAACGGACCCCTCTCACTCCCTACTTCAGCACGAATTCCCTCTCAAAGGTTGTAGTAGCAAACGACGGACCAGATCTTAGATCCCACCTAAGATCCAACAAACCTGCAAAACCACTCAGTTTCCAGACACCTACACAACCACTATAGCTTAGTCATCGTTCCAGACACTTGCCAGTCTAACGCTATTCCCAGTGGAAATAGGTATTTTAGGATCAAAAAGCACGCTCTCTCTCTCTCTCCTTCTTCCCCTTTGTTCTCTCACTCTTGTGCATTCCCTACGAGAGCCAGAAGCATCAAGAACACATGCCTCCACTATCGCTTTCCAGGTGCAACGGCAAAGGTATCTCGACCAATTCGGTAAGACCAAAGTCCACACCCAAATCCCCCTACACTGTGTCCGTGCTCACTTCGTCAGGCTTGGGGAAGCCTCAATTCTCTCATCAGGCATCTCCGAGCTACCTTTTGAGGAGCACAATGGAAAGCCGAAAGCCAATCCATTTGGTGCCCAAGTAATAGGGATGGCAATTCCCCCGTAAAACTGGGGCCCCGCCCCGCCCCGAAAGGGGTAGATTTTCCCCGACCCTAAACAAGGATGGGGCGGGGACAAGGAAAATCATTTTTCCCCAAACCATGTATAGGACGGGGGCGGGTTTTGTATATAATTTTTCGAACCCGAAGGTAAATTAGTAAAATATATCTAATTTAATAAAAATATTTTTAAATTTTCTCTAAATTTTTAAAATTATAAGATCCCATAATTTTATTTTTGAATTATCCCTAAAGTATTATAATTCAATTCTAAAATATTTAACGTTAATTAGTAATTTTTTTGAACAATAGAGGTAACATTATACAACATTCAAACAAGAAAGTATACTTAGAAATTTGCCCAATTAATTGAAGGGGATACGCTCATGTCCAACTCGTGGATTTAATGGAATCTATTGTTTGATTAAAAAGAATATACCCATCATTACTGATCACCCAACCACAGAACAAAAGAGTTAGAAACTTTAGGCCATGGTGGGTTAAGGTAGAAAAGTCAACATACCAAAGTCAAGAAACGTTACCGCCCTGACCCCACTAACACAGAAGGTACCAAGAAAGAAGCACTCCATTTCTCACTTCTTTATTTGTCAGAAAAAGAAAACTAACAATTGAATTTCCAATAATATAAAATAGACAAAGAAAGCTTAGTTCTTCTTGTAATCCTTACATATCCATCTTACACCACACATATAGAATATTTTTATGGTGGTGATTGGAAGACCCACTTTGAAATGACACGAGAAAATCAATTTGTAATTTTGTATGCTTACCACGTAAAGGGACAAACAATCCCATGCTCACAATTGTCCATCTATTTATACCCACCTAACCTAACAAGGTTAGTTTTTTTTTTTTTGGGGGGCATTTAACTAGGTCAGGATAGCCCATTATTAATTAGCCAAAAAAAAATAATAAACGGTATGTATGATATAACTAGAGGTATAAATTGGGTCATATCACCTATGCCTTGGTATGGTCCGACACAATTTTGAGCTAGTTTGGTATGATGGTTCACGGGCCATGTCGAGCATGGCACGATTGTATGAGTCATGTCAAGTTTGGGGTTTCAGGTTCGTAGATTGGCATGTTACAACACAATAGTGCGGGCCGTGCTGCCCATGGCTTGCAGGCTAGAATGGTCTGCCCCATGGGCCCACCTAAAAAACTAGTTGTTGGAAACGTCCCCCAATGGCTAGTTTCATTTTTTTTCTTTGGGGGTGGGGGGGGGGGGAGGGGGTTACAAAAATACCCCCCAACAACTATATAGGGGGTATTTATGTATTTTGGCTTTGGGGAAAATAAAATGATAATAATGCCCCCAAGAACTATATAACAGCTAATTTAGGAGTATTTAGGTAAAGTGATAAATGACTTTATAATGACCAAAATATCCCTCATTGCCGCTATGGCAAGTGATTTACTAATCCCTTCGATATATACAATTCCATTGAAGTCTTGTTTTAGTGTAGGTATTAGGGTGCTAGAAGATAAAAGAAGTTGCATGAATGATGAAAGTCTGCAGATGTGCATATATGCCTTAAAGATTGGTAGGATGTTGGGGATAGATTACAAGACAAAGGAGCGCATGATGTTACACATGATGTTTCACCTGAAGAAGATGATGAAAATCAAGGAGATGAAGATGCAAGTGGAACTTGAAAAATGATGAAGTCAATATTTTTTTGTTATTTTTTTGTATACTCAATAATTCAATTATTGTAATTTTTTTTAATTTTTAAAAGTATTATATTTTTTCAATTTTATTTAATATTTTTTATATTTTATTCATCCATTGATCATTGCATTGTTCAAATTCAAGAAATAAAATTCCTATTTTTTTCCAATTTATTGTCCATTTTGCATTTTGTTAAGTATTTAAGTTTTTTTTTTTCTTTTTTGTTAGATTTTTTTTTTCCAATTTGTTCCCAAAGCTCAAAGGAAAGTGAAGTATCTTAGTTTTAGTAGGTATTTGGCATCGGTGCAGGGCATGTGTGAGTTATAAGCATCATTTTCTTATTTTTTGTTTGGAAGCGGTGCTGCCACATAGGCTGTTTTCTGGGAAAACAGCACTGGTTCTGTTTGGTACTAGTGTTGTGGAACCATTTTCAGCATTGGTCATATTATCCCACATCCAAGATGATGCCACATCATCGCTTGCAGCAACGAGCTGTTTTTCTAAGAAAACATTGAATTTGGCATTGCTTCAGACCACACTTTCCCAATTTCTAAGGTGTGGTCTGAAGCAATGTTTTTTACGAAAAATTGGTACCAAATAAGATGTCATTTTCCGAAGCACTGCTTTTTCTAATGTGGTGCCTACATGGCACCATTTTCTCGGAAAACAACATTAATGCCAAACACCCACATAGTGTGTACTTAGCAAAATATAAAAAAAAAAAATCAAAATGTCAAAAAAAAAAACAGTTTGGTCTGATTCAGCCCAAGCCAAAGGCCCAACCCGTGGTGCAACCTAACACAAGCTAGACCCACGGCATAGTCTGCAACCTGCATGGGCTCGGGCCATGGGCCGTGCAGGGCTGACCCCCAAAATATCCCAAGAAAGGGAAGCATGGCCCAGCTTGACTCACACACAAGCCTTACCATATTGGCCCAACACAGCACAATTTACACCGAAAAAACTATGATAGGAGCGGATTCCTGAAATTTTGACATCAGGCCCTCTACACGTTTCCACTTCTGAAAAATGAAAAAAAGCTCATAACTCCCTTCCCTTTCTGTCTGGGCCAAGCAAGCCCATTCATATTAATGGATGGTAGCTCCCTTCAGAGTTATCATTTATCAGTTGCAAACTTGCAGATTGCAATTGTGGGTTGGTATGCACGATGGCTAACGTGGCAGTTTCCATGGTCTCTGTTGAGTGGGCCAACTTGTGTTTAGTTTATTTTCTTTTAAACTAAAATGTTGTTGGGCCTTGGGCCCATTAGTTTTTATTTTTTAAAGAGCTGCAATTAGTTAGTTTGAGTTGTCGCCCTACTAAGGGCATCCTGGTAATATCTCATACTTAAGTTAATTATAAATAGAATGAGGGGCTGGCAACTAGGGTTATGTTAATCTATCCTACTCGACCTTCTTCTCTTTTCTTCCCTTTCCTCTGTCTCTTGCTGAAATCCCCAACTTTCCACTCTTCCTTTCACAAGAAGCTTGGCCGAAATCAGCACATAAGGCTTTCTACTTGGTATTAGAGCAGGTTGAAGGTTCTTGAAGAGATTCGTTCTTGCAGCCTTAGATCAGTCGACTGCATGGAGATTTAAGAGGCTGATCGAAGCTTTTAGTAAGCCAGTTTTTGGATTTTCTTGATGAATATGTATGCCCTGTAGCTGGTCTAGGGTTTCTCATCAGAATAAGGAAAAACTGAAGAAAGGGGAAGAGTCATGATTTTGTTGGACTCTTCAATTTTTTCCTAGGTAGTGGCACCCTATTTTTTTAGGGTTCCTCTAGGTTTTTTGTAAGGGGCGATTCAAGTTCCATGTGGTTTGGAGGCCTCTAGAGAGGACGGTTGCTTCTTCTCTCTCTTCTCCCCATCCCACCGAAAAGGAATCTTTCATAGGAAGAA
Organism: Nelumbo lutea; assembly: GCF_056320005.1. NCBI lineage: Eukaryota > Viridiplantae > Streptophyta > Magnoliopsida > Proteales > Nelumbonaceae > Nelumbo > Nelumbo lutea. The sequence continues at coordinate 10,974,758 of NC_142688.1, read as the reverse complement.
AGTCCAGGACACCAAAGGAGTGTCGTTGGTTCCATAAGGTATTATGTTTATTCTTGTTGCATTTTTTAGCTGTTTTCTGTACCTCTTTGAGACACATGGAGGGACACAGAGTTGAATATAAGCTCGGGAATAAAATGGGACCATTGGGAGGAGGTGCTGGAGACCCCTCCAAAACCGGAACCATTACTACAATTAGGTTGGATGGTACAAATTACTTGGAATGGTCTCAATCTGCAAAAATGGCCATTGGGGCTCGTGGAAAATTGGGGTATATTACTGGTGAAGAGGTAAAACCCGAAACTGGCAACTCCCGGTGGGTGCAAGAAAATTATATGATAATGACATGGTTGTGTAATTCTATGTTGCCACATATAAGTAAAAACTTTTTATGGGCAAACATTGCTAAGGAGATATGGGATGGGGTTGCAAAGACCTATTCACAAAAGGATAACGTTGCTAGGGCTTATCAACTGAGAAATCAGATTATTACTACTAGGCAGGGAGATTGATCTGTTGCAGCTTATTTTTCAGTCCTTAAGACTCTGTGGCAGGAGATTGACCATCTAGAGACATTTGCTTGGGAAACCACCAAGGATGCAACTACTTATCAAAGACGCTTAGAGAAGTATAGGGTGTTTGAATTCCATGCTGACCTTAACCCTGAGTATGACATTGCACGACAACATCATCTTTCCAGGGACAGTGTCACTCTCTCCCAAGCATATGCATTCATGTCAGGAGAGGAGTGCAGGAGGGATGTAATGATGAAGAATCTCATGTCTGATCAGTCTGTTATGGTAAGTGCTGTGAAACCTAAACAAAATGGCAATGCAAACAAGATGGAAGACAAAAGGGACTTAGTCTGTGACTACTATAAAAAACCAAAGTATACAAGAGATACTTGCTGGAAGCTTCACCCACATCTTGTGCCGACCAGATTGAAGAATAAGAAAGGAAGTGCACATATGGTAGTTACTGGTGACACTCCGGCCCCCCTACTACAGTTGCCTTGGAGTTTGTAGCAGATTCTGCAATGAGGGTTGAGCTTGAGAGGTTTGGGTTATTTCTGAATCAAAGGGATATAGCTAGTTCTAATTCAGCCGCAACCAGACAACAAGGTACAGGTAGCACAGGTGGAACTCGCTCTACCTCCCTTGCCCACACAGGTAGTCCACATGTCACTGCAAACTATGTTTCTGCTTTAGGTAAGGAGAGATCTCCTTGGATTATAGACTCTAGAGCCTCAGAGCAGATGACCCAATGCTCCACCATTTTCTCCTCTTACTAGCTCAGTTCTGGCAGAGATAGGGTCTCCACAGCTGATGGATCCCATGTTCCTATTGCTAGGAAGGGATCTGTCAAGATTAATGATTCCATTTGTTTACCATCTGTCCTCCATGTTCCTAGATTAAGCACCAACTTGTTATTTGTTAGTAGTTTGACTAAGAATCTGAACTACTCAGTAATTTTTTCTCATGGACATTGTATTTTGCAATATCTGGATTCAAAGAGGACGATTGGGAGTGTTCATGAAGTGAATGGAATCTACCTCATGGATACTCTTCCAATTCACCAAAGTCATCATGTTTGCAAAGACAGTGACTCAAAACTTGTGGATCGGATTATATTTTGGCATAATCGTATGGGTCATTTGTCTTTTTCTTCTTTAAGTTCTTTGTTTCCAAAACTGTTTGAGTCTGTGAGTCTATCGAGGTCGAAGTGTGAAGGTTGTGAATTTGGAAAGCATTGTAGACACTCTTTTAAACCGAGTAATAAAAGATGTTCTTCTCCTTTTGATATTATTCATTCGGATGTGTAGGGCCCTTATCATGTTCCCTCTATGGACGGCTATCACTATTTTCTCCTATTTGTGGATGATTTATCTCGATATTCCTGGATTTACTTGATGAAATCACGTGATGAGGTACCATCCTTGGTGAGGCAATTCCATTAGATGGTATTAACACAGTTTGGAACTATAATCAAGATGTTCAGATCTGACAATGCTAGGGAATATTTTGAGAGACATCTTGCCTCATATCTGTTGGAGTATGGTGTTGTCCATCAGAATAGCTGCTCCTACAGTCCACAACAGAATGGTATTGCAGAGAGAAAGAACAAACACATTGTTGAGACGACAAGAAGCATGATGATCACAGCGACAATTTCGGTTCTTTTTGGGGTGATGCTGTTCTCACGGCAGTATATCTGATTAACAGGATGTCTTCTTGTATACTTGGATTCAGCACTCCATTCAGCCTTCTTTTTCCTCAGGGGGAGATGTTTCATATTCCTCTAAGGGTGTTTGGGTGTGTCTGCTTTGCGCATATTCTTGGTCCTTACCATTCGAAGCTTGATTCCAAGGCAAAGAAATGTGTCTTCCTTGGATATGCAGAGAGTCAGAAAGGGTACCGCTGCTATGATCCAATCTCTGGGAACCGGTTTGTTACTATGGACATCACCTTTTTCGAATCTACATACTTCTTCTCAAGGAATCCTTCTCAGGGGGAGTGTTTTGGGGAAGTAAGTCAGCAGTCTATCCCTCTCCCAATTCCAGTTCATGTGTCTACTACTGTGCTTGACAACCATTCGATGTCACCTACCTTGCCACCCCCTTTGCGTTCCGTCTCACAGTATTACTCACGGCAGAGACTTTATAAGGAGGTTGATTCCACTACAGCAGAACTCACACCATTTTCTATCGATCCCTTGGTGACTCTAGATTCGGCTGATATAGATCCAGGTATTCCTCTTGATCCCTCTACTATTTTCAGTTCCCATTGGTCCCACTAACACTGTTACAGATAACATTGATCTCCCTATTGCTCTTAGAAAAGGGAAGAGGAAGTGCACTACTCATTGCATATCACAATACTTATCCTACAGTGGACTTTCTCCTTCCTACCGTGCTTTTCTCTCTTCTCTTGATTCCGTATCTATACCCAAGGTTGTTAGTGGGGCTCTTTTCAAACCTGAGTGGAAGGCATCTATACAAGAAGAGATGGAGGCTTTGATTAAGAATTAGACATGGGAGATTGTGGACCTACCAGAAGGCAATGAGACAATTGGATGCAGATGGGTTTACACAATAAAGTATAAGGTAGATGAAAATATAGAGAAGTACAAGGCAAGACTTGTTGCAAAAGGATACACACAGACCTATGGCATTGATTATCTAGAGACTTTTGCACCAGTTGCAAAGATGACCTCTGTTCGGATACTCCTTTCTCTTGCTGCTTCATACTCTTGGCCCTTGTTTCAACTGGATATGAAGAATGCTTTCCTAAATGGGGACCTACAAGAAGAAGTGTATATGGATCTTCCAGCTGGTTTTTATGATAATGCTAAAGAGGGAAAAGTATGCAAGCTGAAAAAAATCACTATATGGCTTGAGACAATCCCCCAGAGCATGGTTCGATAGATTCAGAAAGGCCTTGATTATTTTTTGCTACACTCAAACTCAATCTGATCACACCTTGTTTGTGAAGCACAGGGGATCCTTGGTGTCGATCCTAATTGTTTATGTGGATGATATTGTTGTCACTGGGAATTGATAGTCTGAAGAGGAACATGCATAAGGAATTTGAGATTAAGGACCTTGGAGAACTGAGATACTTCTTAGGCATTGAAGTTGCAAGATCGAAACATGGAATTTTTATCTCTCAAAGGCAGCTAACACCCCCATTGATCGAAACATGGAAACTTGGAACAAAGGCAGCTAACACCCCTATTGATCAGAACTATAGAATCAGTGCATCAGAAGGTAAACCAGTAAAGGACCTTGGGAGGTACCAAAGACTTATGGGTCAGCTACTATACTTGTACATGGTAAGACCGGACATTTCCTATGCAGTAAGTGTAGAAAGCCAATACATGCATTCTCCACGAGACCAGCACTGGAAGGCAGTTGACAGGATCCTTGCTTATTTGAAGGGACATCCAGGCAAAGGCATATTGTTTACTAATCATGGACAGCTCAAGCTAGAGACCTATACAGATGCGGACTGGAAAGGATGCCTCGATGACATAAGATTAACTTCAGGAGTGTGCACCCTCAGTTGGGGGTAACCTAGTCTCATGGAAGAGTAAAAAACAAACAGTTGTAACAATATCAAGTGCAGAAGCCGAATATAGGGTCATGGCACATAGAGTTTCAGAACTTCTCTAGATCTGTTCTCTGTTGGAAGAAATCGGTGTTCAGGCAAAAGAACCTATGATGCTATATTACGATAACCAGGCAACAATTAATATTGCTCATAATCCAGTCCAGCATGACCGAACTAAGCACATTGAAATAGATAAGACATTTTATCAGAGAAATGGTAACTTCTAGAAAAGTTTGTCTTCCATACATTTCTTCTGATCTGCAGTTTGCTGATGTCCTCACAAAAGGCATTGCAAAGAATAAGTTGGAGCATGATCTACGCAAGTTGGGGATGTATGACATCTACTCCCAACTTGAGGGGGAGTGTTGAGTGGGCCGACTTGTGTTTAGTTTATTTTCTTTTAAATTAAGATGTTATTGGGCCTTGAGCCCATTAGTTTTTATTTTTTAAAGAGCTGTAATTACTTAGTTTGATTTGCCACCCTAGTAAGGGCATCCTTGTAATATTTCATACTTAAGTTAATTATAAATAGAATGATGGGCTGGTGACTAGGGTTATGTTAATCTATCCTAATCGACATTCTTCTCTTTTCTTCCCTTTCCTCTGTCTCTTGCTGAAATTCCCAACTTTTCACTCTTCCTTTCATAAGAAGCTTGGCCGAAATCAACACGTAAGGCTTTCTACTGTCTCCTTGGTCCTTTTATAAGCCACTATAGTTCTAGGACTTTACCAAGTAGTAAGTACATCAGCACTCAGCAATGGGTCATAGGAGACACCACCTTAAACCCTAATCTATATTTAATGGAAACACTCAAACGCAGCATAGCGGACTGCTGTGGAACTCTGGACTATGAAGCTCTCATAAGTACCCAGTTAACAAAACAGCACTAAAGGTACTATCTGTAATTAAAGTAGTTGTCCAACAAAAAAGCATTAAGGGCCCCCTTGGGAGGGCTTAACCAAAGAGTGAAAGCACTGTAGTGTAGTTTGTAGTTCACTTTAACACTGAAAACTGAAAAGTCGGGGTTCAGGAAGTCAGGGCTAGCTTTCTGTTTCACTAGTCCCTGCAGCAGCCAGCAGCATAGAACAGTCAAACTTGTGCAACTCTAACTCTGGACTCTGAAGCTCTCATAAGTACCCAGTTAACATAATAGCGCTACAGGTATCATCTGTAATTAAAAATAGCTGTCCAACAAAAGCATTAAGGGACTCTTTCGGACTGGGCTTAACTTAAGCAGATGAAAGCACTATAGTCTGTAGTTCACCTTTTTATTAACACTGAAAAGTCGGAGTTCAGGAAGTCAGGGCTAGCTTTCCGTATAAACATTACCCATCAGCATGGCATGCCTCACAATCCATGAAAACTACAAAGCAGCAATATTCACAAATGGAAATATAGCAGGCCAAAGGTATCCAGGATTGCCCTCACGAACAGGTATTGCCTCACAATCCCTTACACACATCCTTGAGAAAATGAACATCTAGAGAAAATTCAGAGGAAATTTCAAATTTCCCCAGAGGTATCCATGTCAACCCCTACCATAGAAGAAAATGACTGAAATTAATTTCAGCCGAGTTCAAGCTGGGAGGGGTGCATCAATGCATTCGATTCACATCATAACCGCTGGTGGGTCTTGCTCTTATATTCACATATTCAGACCCAAACAGTAACATGAAAAACAAATAAGAACAAAATATATACATATTTAAGTGTGGATTCGAAATCATAGAAAACAGCAAAATGGTACACTTTACTACCTTAATAAGATAAGTCATTCCACCGCAAACACCGACAACATATTCAATATTCTCCTTTACTCTTTACCTATCCTTTCTTTCAAAAGATTTTGGCTTCTTGTCTTCCCTTCTTCAAACAGGGATTGTGAACAATAATTTAATTTGTCACAACTGAATCACCATTTATCTCGTGGGAAATAGTTCTTTTATTTTTATTCCAAAAAATCAATGCCTGAAAGAGGGCAGATCAGATCATTTAACTCTATGAAATCTCCATCTAGAAACATGGAACTGGTTATTAACTCATCTGCCAAAGCACCACCAAATCCAATACTCGGAATAATGGTCATGCTGGAGGATCTGACCTGCACATCAACCATCATGAGAAGGTTAAAAGGATCAGAGCTATCCTACCAAATCTGAAATATAAGATGCTAATGGTGAGGAGCACATGCATACTTAACAAGAAATAAAAGGACTATATTCTGTGCTTCCTAAGTTAGATAATTGAAAAATGCCCACATTACCCTGACAATAGCTCACCTCAACTGCTAATTAGATGCTCTATAAATCTCCCTTGACTCGACATACACATGCATCATTATATTCTTAATTGACCCAACCCCCCAAGGATTCCACACCAAACAGAGCATGCATCGATTTATAAATCAAAGCCCACAGGGCTTCATGCCATGGTGGATCTTACTGGGCACATAAATGCTCAACAGAACAAGTCAGACATTAATGATACTCATTGATCAGCACCTTTATGTATGAGATGCCAGAAAATGTTGTCTGGGGGAAGGAAACATTAAGTCATCATAATGTTATCAAGCAGAGAGAGAAAATGGGAATTACGTTCCAAGTGAAAACAGAAATTGTTTAGAGGTTTTACCAACTCATGCTCATTGTGTTGTGGAACAACCACAGGGAACTGATATCCATCAGTAACTTGTTGGGCCACAATCGGACCATCTGGCTTGCTAATCAAATTCATTGAAGACCCTTGGATCTCATTGTGAATATCAATATGTCTGTCTTCATGCAATGGTACTTCACAAACGCCAGATACTAAATCTGCATCATTTTGTGTAAAAGGAACACTTATGCCAGCATCATGCATTTGGGGAACATTTTTTTCAGCATAACAACTTTGGATATGCTCAGATATTATATTTCCACTATGGGATCTCAAAAATATTCTACACAGAACGAAGGAATCCTGCAAATTACAGAAGCATGGATTTAATGAGAACTATAAAGAAAAAATTTTGGAGCTTGTCTGGAAAAGAAAAACAAAAAAACTTCCCACACCCGATCATTTCCTTCAGTATTGCTTGGGAGCAACACTGTGGAATAATTATAAGGATGTTGACGGACAAATATAAACACACACTTAAGCTATTTACTGCTATGAAATGAAAATTACAGAGTTTACTAATTGGGAAAATGAACAATTAGCATTATACTATTGGGAAAAAAATGAAATGGAATAGGAGGAAACATTTGACACCTTACAATGGTCAGATTCTACCTTGATATTAATGCCACATTATCGTTTTCTATGTTTATGTTAGAGTAAAACAAGATTCCTAGGAGTGAAAATAACTTGGCTGATTCCTTAACAAAAGCAGGTGCTTTGAGGCAATATCTTGTATGGGGTTCTCCAGGGCCAGGGATTGATATGTAAATTGTATCCCTACTCTTAGTTGTATTGTGGGTCAGCTTAATGCTGTTTTTTTTTCTTTTTTATTTTATTGTCCATGCTGTCATTTTGTCACAGTATGTTCTTCTCTCTTTTTATCAAATGAAATCTTTTCCAGTTATCTATCAAAAAGATATAAGATGTAACCATCCAAACATAAAGAAAATTCATTTTCGTAATCCTCCCAAATATTACACCAGCATAGTTCAAAACAAGAAAAAATGTTTCACATCAGATATCAGAAAGAGATATAACAAAACTAAATATTCTTGACAAAGAAAGTTAGGCCATATTATTGAGGACCAAAGGGTGCTCAATAAGGAGCTACTAGAATACCAATAAAACTGCTTTTCTTCCACTTCCGAACAATGTAAGTTTTTTTTTTTTTTTTCAAAACTACCCTCTCTAAAAAATTGGAAAAAGAAACTTACATAGCTTTCCATTTATTATCTCCCAATGTTGTCAGGCTCACACCAGACGATAACCATTTTGGTGTTCTTTTGAAGAAGCATTTTGGAGTTGGGTGCAGGTCAAGCAGCTCAACCGTTCAACTCATTCAAATAAAAATTGTGAAAAAAAAAACAACCGCTGGATCAGGCCCATTGGTAGATAAGTTGCGATAGACAATAGCCAACCACTGGATCATGGATCATGCTTAGCACCTATGATAAGGGCTAACACAAATATAAAAACAAGCATGTGAAGAAAAGTACAACCATTTGATTTTACCGCATTCAAGTGGATGGTGGAAAGATGTTTCTTTTGAAGTCTCAAATCAGATAGTTAAAAGTGTCCTTGCTTGTGATTTTTTTCTTTGGATATTGTTTAGCTACAACAAATTCAATGGTGGATCGTGATCATTGAAACATGGAACATCTGGCAAGTTTAATGTGTGTATTAATTATTACTGAATTAGCACCCTTTGGAAGTAGTCAGCAATAACAATTGAAATGAAGGGGAAATATTTAAGTTCTCAAAAAGGCCTGCCATGCTTTATGGGATATGTTGGCAATCAAGAAACACCGCAAGGAGATGAGGATGCTGAGATGGAAAATTGACATATATGTGAATTATGGACAGATTTAAAAATGAATGCACTTTTCGAACCTGTGGTTAGTCACAACAAGTGACAGGAGGAGGAAGATTGTTTAGTCTTGTTAATTGAAGACAACTTGTTGTGGTGCCTTGAATTCCAGGTTGTGAATCTGCTCCATGACCCAACCCGACAAAGTTGAGAAAACCTCGAAGGCAAAATTTCATAGTAGTTTGTGGTGGAAGCAGAGAGCCCCCAAGGTATGGACTCGTAGTGATAGGGGAATCACAATCGAGGCAATTGCATTTGAGACTCGCACAAAATCCAGAATCACAAAGATGTGGAACTCACAATTCATCTGGACTTGCTATATCCTGGAATCGCAAGCTGGACTCACAGGTCCCAGGTTCACAGGACACTGAACTCACAGGCCGGACTAGCAAATCCATTACTTACCAGTTTTGTACGGCCGACCTAGTTTTGGGGTTTTACATATAAATAGCCTTTTATCTTACACAGAAATTTTATCTTGTATCTTGGAAACCTAGATGTGTGAGATACAAAGAGAGGGAACTTCAAGTGTATTGGGGCTCGGGAGGTAGGTTATTGGTGAGAAGGCTATGAAAACTGTAACTGCAACCTCTGTCTGATAGTGGATTTCTTCTCCTCTGATGCCCGTAGACATAGGCTATAAGCTAAACCACATAAATCTGTGTGTGCTCTGTGCTACTCTGTTTTGTGTTTCTTCTTGTTTTTCCTCTACTTGCAATCGTTTTCTTGATACTAGTTTGTTAGCTTCTCAACACAACACAACTAATGGCTCCAGTAAGAAGTCACTTGCATAAGTTGACCAAGATTGCTTTCTCCTGAAGAAGTTTTTATTTTATTTTATTTTGTATCAATAACTCAAAAGATTTCATTAGTTAGAAAACTTTAGGATACAACAAGAAGTTGTGAAAGAAGCTAGCTTTAGTAAGCTGACCCGGAACAAAATTACAAATGTGCCCAAAACATATGTGTTCATTGAACCCCTTGCTTTGCTAAGCTATCTGCCAAACTGTTGGCAGATCTCCTAACCCATCCCACCTGGATTGGCATGTTCCCTGACATCCATTTAAGTCTTCGGAATTCATTCTTCAACTGCCATGTCACCCCTTCCCCTTTCTACAACCATTTTATCATAGTTTTTGAGTCTCCCTCGATGATCAGTCTATTAATAACCAACTCTTTAGCCTTCTCAACCCCATATGCTGTATCTAGAAACTCTGCCCTTGCCACATCACCCTACTCCACAGGACCTGAGTACAGAGCAATAATGTTTCCATTTTCATCTCTAATGGCTCCCTCCAATGCCTGAAGGGCCTGGATTACCCACACAACTCCCATCAAAGTTCAGCTTCTTCCAACCATGTGTTGGAGGAGACCATGCCTCAAAAAACTGTTGTCTCGTAGATGAGGAAACAGCAATAAGTCCCCAAACCCTAAAAAAGTCTTCAACCTTAAAAGCTGAGAACAACTTCAATCTTTTTACCCAATGTGCCACCCTCAATGTTATTGTTTCAACTAATGCTTCCTTATATTTTTCTTTTCCTCCAAATATTCTTGCATTTCTTTCCTCCAAAACAATCCAAAGTAATGCTGCTCTAGTACACTTCCATAGAATCTTACCCCTCCTTTTCATGCCACTAATACCATTAGGGCTGAATAAACCTTCCAACCTGTCAGGAGAAGACCACCTACACCCAAAAAGGGAAGTAAACCAATTCCAAATAAAACTGACAAAAAGGCAAGGTATTAGAAGGTGGAAAGTAGTCTCACCACTCAACTTACACAGGACACACTAGTTGGGGGACAAGCACCAATTTGGTCTTTTCCTTTGAAGTACATCAAAGGTATTAATACAACCATGAAATACTTCCTAACAAAAAGCATTGATTTTAGAGGGAGTAGGAAGGCACCAAATTTCTTTGACTGGGAAAGGATGAGAAGAGGGAGTGGCAACCAACGATTGTAGAAGGGATTTACAAGAAAACAACTCGTCAGAATTAGGACCCCAAAACTGACCCACCTTCTCCCAAGAAAACTGCATTCAGCAATCCTAACAGCTTGGACACAACAAGAAGTTCAGACTCTCTAAGGTTCTTGTTAAAGCCAAAGTTCCAATTCAACCCAGGAAGGTGAGATGGTTGACTTAGGAAATCTGAAATAGGTATACCCTTGAACCCAGTGATTTAAAAGGCACGCCTAGGCACATTTCAGGCTATGCGCCTCGCCTAGGTCCTAGGCGCAGCCCTGCCCTTTCAAAAGGAACACGCCCGGTGCGCCTGATGCCCCTTGTGCCTCAGCCCAAGCATGCGCCTTTTGAAAATTTGGCGCTTTTTTGCTTTTTTTTTTAACATAATGGCTGGGCCGGGGGGGGGTTCATTCATTCATCCTAATAAAATGTATTACTAAAAAGCAATTAAAACAATAAAATCATTATTTTTTTGTGTGAAAATTAAGATTTAAGACCTAATGTGGACTTGTTTGGGCTTGCCTCGAGGGGCGTGGCACAAAGGCGGCTCATAGAATCAGGAATGTAATATGTTTTACATTGCATAGTAGAGCTTTTATATGCTTGAAAATGTTTTATATGTTTGATTTTATTTTTAAATTCTCATTTGAATATGCTTTACATCTTATGTTTATGAATTTTAATTTTAGATAACAGGTTTTTTAAAGCATTATTTTAAAATTTAACTTTATATTTTTAGTAATATTATGTTTAATATTTTTTTTTGAATTTTTTGGCTTCTCTTTTTTTTTTTTAATTTTCAGACATCTTTTTTATTTTTTAACTTTTTTTTTTGTATTTTTGCGCCTTGCTTCAAAAAAGGCGCGCACCTTGCCTTGCGCCTCAGGCACAAATTGACCCCTACGCCTTTTTTGCGCCTTGCGCTTTTAAAACACTGTTTGAACCTGGACAAATCACAAAGAGAAGCAAATTTCTCACCCAAAGGAGTATCCCCAATCCACACATCTTCCCAAAATATGATTTTACTAATAGAAGACAAGTTGTACCTGATATGATTTAGGAAGGTAGGGAGAACATCATGGATGGCCTTCCAGGGAGCAGCCAAGGTAGCCCTACGAAGACATCCAGCACCCCATCCGTTTCTCGACATGCCATGAATGCTTGCAACAACTTTGTGCCATAATTTCTCATTTTCATTTGGAAACCTCCAAAGCCATTTGCAAAGCAGAGTCTGGTTCTTCAGCCTAACCTTACCAATTTCCTAACCCCCTTCCACCTTCAATTTCATCACCTTTTTCCCATCTAACCAAATGATCCTTCTTTTTTTCCCCTGGCTCCCAAAGAAAATCGCTCATGATTTTTTCAATTTTCCTCACTATCCCTTGTGGCATCCTAAACATTGACATGCTAGAAGATTTGGTAAGGTAGATCCTTGGTCTCTTCAGAAATTAGAACCATATGAGAGAGGCTAGATCCTTAGCATCTAGTTGCAACAGCTAACTCAAATAGATCCCAAAATCAGCCAATGCTCTTGCAGGCAACCTTATGAGCAAAAGTAGGGGAAAGGATATTTTGTTATGGAGGTGGATGGGTTGGATTGAATTGAATACCCTTCAGATCCACAAACTTTTCCAACTCAATTGAGCATATGAAATTTCCGGATTTATTCAGCAGCTTTGCCCCAAGCCTCATAAGAAAATCCAGACAACATATTGTATTTAACATTCCCAGTGTGGCAGTTTAGGACTCTTTGCATCTTCCCGATCTACACTTTTTCATAGTCCTCTCGAATGGTGACAAACCTAACTTAACTGCCTTTCTCTACGATCTTCACTATGTACTTTTTTTTTTTTTGACAAAATCGTCTTTATCTACTTCCTTTACAGGTTAATTCCAATTCCAGATTGTTCTGCATCACTCTGTTAAATGCTTCACCTTACTATATTATTTTGCTACCATTACTCTTCCACCAAGAAGAAATGTATAAAAACTCTTCAGTCCCCAATTCCAAATGATTGAAACAATTAGCATTAAGGTCTTAAACTTTTCAAGCTAGAACGTTGGTTGAAGTACAAATGCCTCTAGATGGCACAATGGATGAGGGATCACTAATTAGTTCCATCTTCTTTCCTTTTTGATCAATAATTAGTTGGAGCTTTTCATGTGATTATTTGTTCATGTTTCTAATCTCATATTTACTCCTAAGAAGCAACAAAATGTGCTCTTCTAACTTGTTGGTGGTTAATAAGAGAATAAACAGGTATTTATGAAACCCCCAAGTGCAAACCATGCATAATGTTTTGCATGTACTTCACAAGAAAATAGTTAACGCTACAATCAAGAAAATAGTTCACAACTCGCTATTTTTAACAGCAGTGAAAGAACTCCATGATTTGGAGGGAGGGGGATTTTAGAATGGTGGAAGACTGACGGTTCAACGAGGATAAGGGTGACCAAATATACAGATATGGCATACTTATTAAAATAACAGTAGGAGAAGAGCATTTTTCCTAAAAAGCACAATCAAACAATTCCACCGGAAGAAAATAAAAGAAATAGGGAGAAAACGAAATTTCCAGAGCCCAGTTTATTTGCCTTTAGACGATCAACGGGGGTATACTCATACATGATCCAATCAGTCTTCGTTGCACGAGGCGAATTCCCTCTGTAAAACACAAAATCCCTCCTCCTCCCCAACAAAACCCCATCTTTTCCACCCACAATATCCCGGGCCTGTCCCCTTCTCTTCCAGAACCCACTTCTAGTTTTCCTCTTCGCACGCTCACTGATCGCCTTCTCCGTAAAACAATACCAATGCTTCTTACATCCACGGATGCCGAAAGGAAAACACGCGATCCCCGGGAGATCATAAGGGTCGTACTTATACAAATCAATCTCTTGAATCACACTGAAGCCCAAGAGCGAAACATCGGTGATGGAAGTACAGGGAACAAAGAGGTTACGGTAGTTGTCGATGTCCTGGTTGTTCTTGTTATTAAGGTAGTAGCATAAGAGCTGTTCTTCGGTGGGATGGAAATGGAATCGAAAACCAGGCGGGAGTTGGGTCGGAATCCATTTAAAATAGTTAGGATCTGCCATGAATCATGAATGGGGATGGGGAGTGACAATGATATCTGTATCACTCTATGCATTTGCAAATCTCAAAACGGAGACTTTTATAGTAGACACGGCAAAGAGAGAAGCTAGGAACTACAAAAGCTTGGCTGTGAAGTTTCTTGCTTATTCGAATGTGATGATGGTGGTGGGATCCATGTGTTTTACACAGTTCTATCTACGTGGGTTTTGTCTTTCATGTGCTCTTCACAACAGCGGCACATTCCAACCGCGTACTGGGAACATCTCCCGTACTGTCATCGGAACCTGTTTCCAATATACGGTTAGGATGTGCTGTAAGTCGTTGTGGGGCGCTGGAGTGAACTCTGTGCAAACTGCAAACCCAACAATTATGTTGAGTTGGCTGCTTGTGATTAGTTGAGTGACGAGAACACACGCATCCTTTCCGAGTTGCGATGGAGTAAATGAAAAAATGAACAGGACAGCGGTGGAAATAAATTCACTTCAGACATCATCTGAATTACCTTTTAATTTCCATTAATGACGTTTCTGTGTTTCATTGGGGTGTTTGAAACTCAATGACGTGGCCTTTGTTTCCATTGTCAGGAGGAAATCATCCCTTGACTCTTGGGATGTTGGTAAGAGTTCGAATCTGCCCTCGTAAACTTGCGCCTCAAAAACGTCCCACGCTATTAAAAGACGCCGCGTGTCTTCTCACACGCAAGTGCCTCAGCCTCATGCGGAGCTAATACGACGGAATTCGTCCCGTTAGCTCCCATTTCATCCCAAAAGTGAGTGTAGGCTGTGTAGCTTCCCTCGGTACTCCGAGTTCGAATCTCAGTTTCTCACTCCTCTCTCGACCTGCGCAGCTGCCTCTCGAATCGAATCAGTTTCTCACTCCTCTCTCTCTCTCTCGATCTCGACCGGAGCTAATTGTATACATCGTAATTCCAGTTTCAGGCCCCTCATATGCATTCCAGGTTTTAAGTATTAAAATTGTATTGTGATATTAGCCGAGACCGGTGCGATGTACGGAAATTTTTGAAAGATTAATTAATAATCGAAATTTGTTGTAAATTAATTAAAAGTATTTAATGTTATTGTTAATATTTAAAATTTTAATAATTCTATTTTTATTTAATGTTGATTTACATAAAATAATTATTGTTAATTTAATATGAATAAATATTTTTAATAAGTTTAATTTTATTAATCATTTTTAGTAATTTTAATAACTATTATTATTTTTAAATGAAATTTTGATTGACCTTAAATAAATAAAAATAATTATAAAAGCTAACATTTTTATTAATTTCACTAATAATTAGCAATTATATAGGAAAGGCAACAAGGCGGGTTCGGGACGAGGCACCCCATCCCTGTCCCCGCCCTATAGTCAAGATACTCTACCCCATCCCTAGTGTGAGGCAAATTCAGGGCAAGGCACCCACTCTCCGTTAGGGGAACGGAGATGGGAAATCCTCGAATTTCCCCGTCGCATCCTCAATGTCGAGAGAGTTCAAGGCAAGGCACCCACTCCTCATCAAGGATGGGGACTCTTCAAATTTCCCCGCCCCGTGCCTTATGTTGGGCAAGTTCAAGGCAAGACACTCACTCCCCCATCAACCCAACATTGCCACATGGTAAAATTCTAAAAGTGCACTAAATTGCCTTTATTTTTCAAAAATGTAATTTTATAAAAATTGTGAAAAATTTATTACGTTGTGTAATTTTGAAAAATTATTCAAATTTGTTTCTAAATTGTTATTAAATAATTTATTTTCTTTTTAAATGATTTAATTACACACTAATTTATTTTATACTTTCTAATATAAACTAATCAATAATTTCCTTTTTCCAATATTATACTACTTTATCTTAATATTTTGTGTAATTATTGGTTCAAATTACAGTTTTCCCTTTACCATACTCTTTTATATTTAATAATTTTCCATTAGTTACAATGAAAATTACATAAAATTTCAATAGTTTTCCAAAATCTATCAAATGTAATAGCTTTTCCTAAAATTTCCAAAATATTCCAACAAATTTCAATAATTATTTAATACATTAGAAATAAACTTTCAAAAAATTTATATATTTTAATTTCTAAAATATTATTTTACAACAATGAATTTTATGGAATTTTTTGAAAAATTTACTACATTTGTGTAATTATGAAGTTTTATTGAAATTTATTTTAAATTGTTATTAAATACTTATATTTATTAGATAGTTTACTAACAAAATTATATTAATTTATCTTTTACTTTCCGATATAAATTAATTAGTAATTTCATTTTCCAATGTTGTAATATTTTATTCCCCTACCTACATTCAATTATTATCTATAATAATAGCAATAACTAAAATTTTATACTTTTTGATAATTCTTAAATATAATTCTCAATTTTGTATAAATTAGCTAAAGAGTTCTCAATTTCTATAAAATGTTGTTAATTAATATGAATCTAACACTGTTTACCCATATTACTTTAAAAAGTCGTGATGAGTTAATTAATAACAATATTTATTAATTTTGGTAATTTACTAACCATACTAATAAGAATATTTAATTATTGGTAATTTACTAATCGTATTTATTAACTTTTGGTAATAACACTTGATGAGGGCAGATTTGGCCATCTACTAACATCATGACACATGGCATCTCAGAACAACTGGATGACACCTAGAAGCACCTAAGCGACAACTTGCCTTAGCCAAAACAATGGAGTCCCAACTGGCGACCTGGCACTGTCACCGACCTGGCGACCTGCCTCCACTGCCAACCTGGCGACTTGCCTCTACCGCCGACTTGGCAACCTACCTCTAGCGCCGACCTGGCGACCTGCCTCCACCCCCAACCTAATAGAAACCTAGCCAACGACCTCGTCCATGACTCAGGGCGGCTAGCAACACCTTGTCTACGACCGACCTATGGTACCTCGTCAATATCGGCTAAAGCAACCCCAATGTTGGGAGCGACCTCCCTCGAGGGCTTGCCGACCTGATTGAGGTCTAGGTGGTGACCTACGAGGCATGCTCACCGTCGATTTCTACATGCATCCCATCACTCCTGAGTCTCTCAGAAGTCAGCTCCCACGCCGAATGTTTTGGGAGAAACCGAGTAAGACTACCTCCGAGGACTTCAGAGTAGTTAGGCACGTCCTCCTGGAGATCACAGACGTGTTGCGTGATGCTCACGCCAAACAATGCCTATATAAAGGCCTTACCTCCAACTCCAGGGGGGAGATGCGCAATTTAGTTCTCACAGCTCTCCAGCTCTCTCACATTTGGCTATCTTAAAATCTCTTATTCGCTAACTTAAGCATTGGAGTGCCCACCCCGAGTAAAGCATCCCGGGCACTCTGACATTGTTTCCTAGCAGGTCGCATCAAAGTCACCTCTCCAGCTCGTCACCATTCAGTTAGGCATCAGAGCCACCTCTCCAGCTTGTCACCATTTAGCTAGGCATCAAAGCCACCTCCATGGTTCCTGTGGGAGTTGATAGCCAACAAAATGTGAGGTCATGCCGCAGATCGAGCCCTCCATGCTTTACGTAGGAGTTGATGGCCAGTAGGTTGTGGAGCCAACCTCGCAGGTTAGTCCTGTCGAGGTGACGAGGTGTCTATAGGCTGAGGTGCTGAGAGCAAAACTAGGCTATCAAAATTCTAATGACTTGACGACCTAGAGACTTGCCTCCGAACTGGCAACCTGCTTCCGCCGACCTGGCGACACAGGTAATCAGCCCAAATGAGCTTTGTCAGCCCTGTTCGCGAGGTACCCCTACAGGTCCAGCCCTCCGTGGCTCCTACGGAGTCAGCGGCCAATGGACTATAGTCACCCTTGCGGGTTGAGCCTTTCAAGGTTCCCATGCGAGTTGGCAACCTGCAATTAGTAAGGCTGCCCCTGCTAGTAGACCTGTTCATGGGTCGGGTGGCCCGACGGGCCAGCCCGGACCGGCCCGACCCCCGGATGGGCTTGAACAGGCTTTTTGGCCCGCGACCTTAACCTTGGGCGAAAAAGCCTAGCCTGCATAAAATTCGAGCCGGGCTCGAGCTTTGCCAAAATAGCCCGGCCCGAGCCCGTCCAGGTCCGACCTATAGTTAAACCTAAGTAAACCCAGCCCGATCTATAGTTAAACCTAAGTAAAAACCCTATGTGATGTCCATTTGAATAAATTTTTTGATTTAAGAAGGTTGTTGACTCACTTGTAGGCCCATTGTTCATTTAAATAGGGGAAAAACATCTGAATTAAAATAGATAATGTCTATTGAATAGGGAAAATTTTGACTTTCTTTTATTAGGTCGGGCTCGGGCTCGAGCTTTGGGCTTTTTATTAGGGCCGGGCTCGGGCTCAGGCCTAACATTTTTCTGTTAATAAAGAGTCAAAGCCCAGTCCGAGCCCGGCCCGGCCCGGCCCGACCCATGAACAGGTCTACCCGCTAGTTGAGCTCCTTGTGGCTTATCGTAGGAGTAGATGACCAACACCTTAGAGGATTGACACAATGCAGCCATGACACCGACCCACTATTTAAATTCCAACATCGACACACATATTGCAAGGGGAAGCTAAATCGCTTTTAGCATCAAGGACCCCTAAGCCGACCTCAAAATATGTTGGTAACAGGCCAAAGGACCAATGACAAAGCACAAATCTACTCTCTTTGCTGAGCTGATCTCAGCTCGGTAGTGGGGGCAATTGATGAGGGCAGATTTGGCCATCCACTAACATCATGACACATGGCATCTCAAAACAACTAGGTGACACCCAGAACCACCTAGGTGATAACTTGCCTTAGCCAAAACGATGAGTCCCAGCTAACGACCTGGCACTGTTGCCGACCTGGCGACCTACCCCTGTTGTTGACCTGGCGACCTGCCTCCACCGCCTACTTGGCGACCTGCCCCCACCGTCAACCTGGCGACCTGTCTCCACCCTCAACCAAGTAGAAACCTAGCTAGTGACCTCGTCCACGACTAAGAGCGAATAGTAGCACCTTGTTTAAGGCCGACCTGTGGTACCTCGTCAGTATCGGCTGAAGCAACCTTGACGTGGGGAGCGACATCCCTCGAGGGCTTGCCAACCTGATTGAGGTCCAGGTGGCAACCTACGAGATGTGCTTGCCGTCGATTTCTACATGCATCCCATCACTCCCGGGTCTCTCGGAAGTACTCCCACATTGAATGTTTTGGGAGAAACCGAGTAAGGCACAAAGATTGGCCTACGTGCATGACTACCTCCGAGGACTTCAGAGCAGTTTGGCACGTCCTCCTGGAGATCCCCAATGTGTTGCATGATGCTCACCCCAAACAATGCCTATATAAAGGCCTTGCCTCCAACTCCGGGGGGGAGATGCGCAATTTAGTTCTCGCAACTCTCCAACTCTCTCACATTTGGCTATCTTAAAATCTATGATTCGCTAACTTAAGCATCGGAGTGCCCACCCTGGGTAAAGCAACCCAAGCACTCTGACATCGTTTCCTTGTAGGTCGCATTAGAGCCATCTCTCCAGATCGTCACCATTCACTTAGGCATCAGAGCCACCTCTCCGGCTCGTCACAATTTAGCTAGGCGTCTAAGCCACCTTCCAGGTATGAACCATTCAGCTAGGCATTCAAGCCACATTCCAGGTAGGAATCATTCAGCCAGGCATCCGAGTCACCTGCCAGCTGGGGAGCTGCCAAAATGCGCATCATCAACACTATTTAATACTCGATCATTGAATATAGGTTGGATTAAATATTAACCGTATTTAACTATTTATTAATTGTTATGAATGTTTTAAATGAGAGAGTGAATATAGATTGGGGGTAGATATTTTAGGAATTGATTGGAGACCGTGGTAAAATGATATGTTTCTAATGGCTTAGATGAGATACCTCATAGAGAAAGCTTCTAGGAATATTTTTTGGTAGTTAGGTTGGGAAAGGTGACATGGCTTAATGGGAATGGTGTGAAGGAGAGAGGAGAGAGAGTCAAGGAGAATGCAATGTGAGGGTAATGGAGCAAGGAGAGGCATGCTAACATGGACAGTCTTGCGATGCATAGGCTTTGTTAATCGAAAGTTAAACAATAGAAATATATAAGAGTATATATCTATGGTTGGGTCGGTTTACAAATGGAAAAATCGAAACTAACCTAACTTGGTCAAGTTGGAAAATTGTTAAACCAAAACCGACCAGAAATACTATAAGAGTGTAAATTAGTTGGATTGGGTTAGGTTAAGGGCCAACCTAAATATGAACCCTAGATTAGACTCAAGCCAATGTCAAAACCCAAATTCATGCACCCAATACATGGGGTGAACCAATATTTACATTGTATAAAAGTCTAACAAATCAATGCTCCTTTCAATGGGTTATCAAGTTTAATTTTTGTCTTTTTTTATTACATAGATATATAGATGGATAGATAGATTTAACCTAGATTTGTTTCATGGATTGTTTTGGTTATTTTCTTCATTTCAATTTTGAAATTATTATTTTTTAATTGAGTTTTGATCACATTTACACAACAGGGGTAGTCTATCCCCCAAACCTAGGAACAACAATACTTGATCTCAAGTCTCAACTACAACATGTCTGAAAACCCATCAAATGAGTCATCATCAATTGATTTTCATGCTAAGCAATTACTTCTCATAATATATAAGCTATATATTAAAATGAAAAGAATATTATTTTTCTATTATTTTTATATGCAAATAACTATAAATATATAAAAATGTGGTGAATCACCATTACTTCATTTTTTCAGTAGCCCCGTGCATTGCATGGGTCACTACTGAATAGTTTCTTACGGGAGGAAATCATTTTGTAAGGATTTTTAACACTCCCCCCCGCCCCCGCCAAAAAAAAAAAAACCAGAAGGCTCAATTTGGAAGGTATGTACAATGCAAATACTAACGTGGGCACCATTAAATCTTCACTAAGGCTTAGTTTGGAAGTAATGCAAATACAAATATGTACAGTACAAATGCATACAAAATAATACAAAATGCAAGGTTTTGCAGTCTACATATTTGCATTTGTACTCCTTCCAAACTGAGCCTAAGGCTACATTTGGTTGCAATGCAAATAAATTTTCACTGATGCAAAATTATGGCAGTGCAAATGATTTGAGTGTAAATTTTGACATATTTTTGTTTCAAATTTTAGCTTATTTTGTTTAATTGCAGTACTGACGAAGTAAATTAAGACATAAATCAAATGAAGCAAAATCCAAAACAAAATTAAACAAGAATTTACACTTTTTTCATTTGCACTCCTATGCATCTGTACTAGTATAAATAAAATTACACTGCAACCAAATACAACCTAAGGATCAATGTGGAAGGAGTACAAATACAAATACATAGAATGCAAAACATTGTATTTTGTATTTATTTGTACTTAATATATTTGTACTCTTTCCTTCAGTTTGGGAAGAGTACAAAATACTAATATATATAATGCTAATATAAGGTTTAGAGTACAAAATACAAGATTTGCGCACTGTACATATTTGTATTTATACTAAGGCTCAATTTGCAAGGAGTATAAATAAAAATATATAGAGTGCAAAACCTTATACTTTATAGTATTTTTATGTATTTATAACATACACATTTATATTTATACTATTTCCATATTGAGTTTAAGTGAAAATTTAATGGTGCCCACATCAGTAATTCTCCGGTTTAGATCACAGACTGGAATGGGTTTAGAGTAGTCCAATCGTCCTTGTACTTGTGCTTACCCGGCTTTCCTGGTTCATTCAAATAATGTCTAATGAATTATCGGGCTTACTCATTACTAGGAGTGTCAATATTGGACTGGCTTTGGATTGGAGCTGTCCAAATCAAAATCAAATTGGACGGATGGACGGACCAAGAAGACATAATGAATTGGACTGGTCTAGACTTAATGGCCAAAAGTATTCATTGGATTGAATTGGACCTGGTCCATCTGTAATGAATTTATATTGGATTGAGTTAGATTGAGTCAATATCTGATCCATGAAGAACATAGGTGAGTAGGTTTCAATGGATCAGGTTTATGTTAAACTTAATCTAAATTAAAACAAATTTAAATAGATTAAATAGTACAAGCATTAAATTGGACTAGTCTAATATAATCCAAAATATTCTTTGGATAGGATTACACCTGATCCATTTGTAATGTATTCACATTTAACCGGATCACATTAAACCAAATCCAGTCGGATTAACACCCTTACTCATTAGTCATTACGAATAATAACTAGAACCCGAATTTAAGCTTTACGTTGGCTTAATATTTTTGTTACCAAAATGGCCGGCTCGGTGTTATTACCCCAAAGACCCAAACTCCAAAGCACATGGCCGTGACAAGCCTGTGAGACTGTAATAAGTCGTCTGTAAGAGCGATTGGGCGCGCGAAGGAAAGCTTTCTTCCGTTGAGCTACGACAGATAAAACAAAGGTGTTTTGGGATTTCACTCTTTTTTAATAAAAATATGTTTTAGTATTTTCTCAAAAGCCGAATTTTGAAAAAAAAAGAAATATCTTCATTTATATGTATGGATACTTTTAACCATGACAATAAGACCATTTTAAATTAGCTTTGCTCAACTATTGCATTTGCGTTTCACCGTGACAAGTTTAATTAAAGCGCTGTGAGACGATGCAATGAGCATTCTTAAAGAAACTCTTACTTTTCTCTCAATTTTCTGCATTATCCCCAACTAATGCTGGCATGTGCAGATTGCAAGTACCTAACAATCAAAGACTTATTCTATTGCTTAGGTCCAAGCAAAACTTTTGTAGGATTCTAGTGGAAATAGACAAATAAATCAACAGGTCGCAATCCCCAACAAATATGACCTGTTACGTTGTGGTTGGTAATGGACCTGCTTGTTTCCTATATATTACTTTTGCCCAGAATTCCAATGCATGAACACCGTGATCACTTCTACTTATTTCTTTCTTTCATAAAAAAAGGGACAGTAAAATTTTGTGATAGATCGTAATTCGTAATTGGTGTTGAAGTAAGAGATAGCGGTTGGTGGAAGGGTCCCAGTGTCCCACCACCTCTTTTAATATTTCAATTTCGAAGCTATGAAATTGTGGGTGAACCAAACGCGCTATCAAGCGAGAACCAAACGCGCTATCGAGCTCAATTTGTGAATATCTTGATTCGTATGGATTTAATCCATGCTTCGAGTTAAACACAAGATCTATGAAATTCGATTCATGAATTTTGCAAGTTTAAGCTATGTTTGGGAATTCATCTTATTTGAAAAAAAAAAAAAAACATCATCAAGCACTTATTGGTGCTTGGAAAATAAGCCCAAAATAAGTCTTTATTTAAAAAAATAGGAGCTTATTTTCAAGTCCAAACTTCCAAACTTTTTGAGTGCTTATAAGACAAGTACTTATTCAATTTTTTCCTTCCAAAATTATCCCTAATTGAATTTTAAAATACCACTTATAAAACTATCCCTAATTGAATTTTATTCAAGTACTTTCATAAAAATATTTTTATAAAAGTACTTCTGTAAAATGATTTTATTAAAATACGTTCGTAAATGTGTTTTTATTAAAATGCTTTCATAAAAGTACTTTTGTAAAAGTGCTTTTATAAAATTTGAAATAAAATAAAGGACAAAATAGTCACAAATGCTTGTTTAAGTATAAAAAAAAAATAAAGGACGAAATAGTCTCCATAACAGTGCTTTCGTAAGAGTACTTTTACAAAAGTGCTTTTATTAAAATGCTTTCGTAAAAGTACTTTTATAAAAGTATTTTTGTAAAATTTGAAAAAAAACATAGGACAAAATAGTCACAAATGCTTGTTTAAGTTCTTATTAGAGAAAACCACTACCGAATGCCCAATATGAAATAAGTGGTTATTCAAATAAACAAGTACTTTTAAGTTTTAACATAAGCACTCCCAAACATGGCCACTCCGACTTATATAATTGATGAGGGCGGATTTGGCCCTCTAGTGAAATTGTGACACTTGGCACCTCATGCAAACCAAGTGCAGCTTCTTGACAACTTGGCAACTCGAGCAACTCGGACAACTCGACAGAGCTTGCCACTTACAAATAGCTCGGCATGGCTTGCCATAGGCAGTTCGACAGAGCTCGCCACAAGCAACTCAGCATAGCTCTCCCCCAGGCAGCTCGCCATAGGCAACTCGCCACTTGCAGGGTAGCTCGCGGAAGAGCAGTTCGGCATATCACAGGAAGATCTCTTGCCTAACAATCGTACCTGACAGATCTAGAAACTTGCACCCACGTCTCTCGCCAGGCAATGCCATGCCTGCCAGACCTGAGAGTTGTCCCTTGCTTGGCAGAGCCGTACTCTGCAACAGCTGCTTGCACTCGCCACCTCAACTCTGGCGGTAACAATTGCGGCTGAGAGATAGAGGCGGTTATGCTTGATTTGATAGGACACCGCTATATAAGGACTCCGACCCCCAAAGAAAAGGGGGGGGGGGGGAGATGAAAGAAAATAGAGCTAATCCCTGCTCTCTAGTTCTCTACAATTAGAGTGCTAACTTAAGCATCGGAGAGTCCCCACCGGGTAAATACCCCCAGGTCCCTTGATTCAGTTCCCGCAGGTCCCTTAGCTCCCGCTGTCCACAGATGAGAGAATATCACCTCATGCAGGGGGCAGTCAAGTTGCGCTACACCAGGGAGCTCCACCATTCTCTGAGTCACAAGCCGCTTAGGAGCAGGGCAAATGACGAGTCTACCAAGGTAGCTCACCATCAGGGAGCTCGACACAGCTCTCCCCCAGGTAGCTCACCATCAGGGAGCTCGGCACAGCTATCCCCCAGGCAGTTCGCCATCAGGGAGCTCCACCATCCTCTCCTGAGCAGGTCAAATGACGAGATACTTAGCAAAAAATAAAAAATCGGTACGTGACCAGAACCGGTCGCATCAATAATATTCTTAATTTGTTCTATGTACAATGATAAATAATCTTTTATATGTATATTATATATATATTTTCTACATAAATTTTTTATGTATATTTTTTTATTTTTTATATATTATCATTGATCCAAGTCAAACTTGAATATATGAGCTTTTGAATTGAGCCAAATTCAATTTCATGTTTTTAACTCAAATTTAGCTCAATCCTAAACTTGAGCTTCATGTTTTTTTCTATTGAGTTAAGCTTGAATTATCAAATATTTGGCTTGGCTTAGATCGAATCCACCCTAATCTAAACATTTCTTTGGTTGTAGTGAATAATGAAGGATTAGGTTCGAATCCTTGTTGTGCAAGTTAGATGCGTTGGGTTGGGTTTTAGCTTCAGGGCAACCCTAAGCTCAAGTCCAGCCCCTGCTTGAGGTCAAGCCCGAATTGTTGAACTTGAGCCCAACCCACACAAATATTTGATGCACTCGGGTTGCATCAGGGTTTGGGTGAGGCTCAAGTTGGTCAATTAATCTATATTAAAAACTAAAAAGTGATATATATGTGTGTATCATGCATGCAATATGTATAGATAAATAGATAAGTTTACATGTATATAATCAGGTCGGGCTTGGATTGGGAAAAGATCAGGTTAAATCAGGCCCTTAGGCTCCAATCCAATCCAAAAAAAATTTAAAAGCTTAAACTTTTGGACGCATGCCCAGCCCCAAAACAAAAATCCCAAGGCCAGCCACAAAATTACTGATCGAATCAATCTGGACTCAGGTTGGGCCCGCCCAAATTGCACCCCTACCTTTACCAAAGATTAGGGAGATTGAGAGTTGGGGGAGGGCTACTTATTGTTGAGTATCCCATTTATCAGAAAAATGTTATTATCCAAAACTCCATTCACTTTTTTTTTTTATCATTTTCTTAAATTTATCTTGACCCTTTTTTTTTTAAAAAAAAAGGGAGAGTAAATTATGTCAATCTTTTGAGAAATACAACGCTGCAGATGTTCATATATTACAGTTGTACTGAAGATCTCATGGGACTGACCCGGCGTAGATAATAGATCCACTGACTGATGTGTAAGAGTGGATCTACTTGATTTCCTTCTCTCCAACTGATGTGCAGATGATCTTTCTCTTGGAAGGCAGTTTATGACAATTGGCAACCTTCAAATCCCCTTTAATCCAAATTTGATGATTTGGCAATATGTTAAGTTTAGAGTGCTCAGGTTACTTCTTGTCTAGTTATTTAGTTTAATTTTACTATTTAGTCAAATGAACCCACTATTTAGTCTTGTAATATTATTAGTTAGTGATGAAGGAAGATTTGGCCCGACCTCTCTATTACGTGACATGTGGCAGAAACAACAGCTCGGCAAAAGGGGCTAAGCCTAGGCGGGAACAAAGGGACACCAGCGGACTGAACTCTCTACGGGGGGCCCGAACTCACCCTTTGTAACAGCGTGGGATACACTTCGCCGAACTGACCCACTTTGTAACAGCTCGGGATACACTTCGCCGAACTGACCCACCTTGTAACAGCTCGGGATACACTTCGCTGAACTGACCCACCTTGTAACAGCTCGGGTACACTTCGCCGAACTGACCCACCTTGTGATAGTTTGGGATACACCTCGCCGGACTGACCTGCCCTATAGATACCTCCGAGCTCAAGACCTCGCCTCGCTCAGCACTTCGCATCACCTTCTGGGCACCAAAACCAAACAAGTCGTACCATGCCTGACACTAAGGAAGTCCGTGCCTGAGGGCGCCGCGCCTGACTGACTTGGGATCTGACGTTTGGCGGCAGCACTCTAAACGGCCACCTGCCACCGCCACTGACACCGCCATCTCCAGTTAGAAAGACGATTAGGCAGTGACGGTTCTGTCTCAGCAGAAAGGACGACGGCCGAATTCACAAGCACAAGGGTAATCATACCCGACCTGACAAGGGCCTCGGGGCGAGTGCACGAAGTGATTATAAGAGTCCTCTGCCCCCCGACAAACGAGGTATGCAAACTTTGCGCTATCTAGTATTACCTTGCTTTTGAAGGATTCTAACTTGAGCTTCGGAGCCTCTACACTGGGTTCCCCCCTGGAGCTTCCCCATCTCCTCCGTTTTAGGTTCCCTGCTACCCCGTTCAGAAGCAAGGCCGCGGACAGCTAAGACCGGCCGGATCGCGCTCCATCACTTAGTTTCTGGTTGTTTGTTCTTGTTGCCCATGTGGTTATACTTTGAGCATTATTCTAACCATGGTTTTAAAAACTGATGTAACCGTTTTCGGCCACGTACCAATGTTTTGTGATGTAAAATTTTTTGCCTAAGTACCTCGTTATTTGACTCGGTGGTGGCGTGCCTTAGTGATGAGCTACTTGGTGGCGAACTCCCTGGGGGAGAACTGCTTGGTGGCGAACTGCTCGGTGGCGAGCCCCTAGTGGAGAGCTACTTGGTGACAAACTACCGGGTGGTGAACTGCCTGGTGGTGCTCCCTGGTGGCGAACTACTTGGTGGTGCTCCCTGGTGGCGAACTGCTTGGTGGCGAACTGCCTGGGGGCAAACTGCCTTGGTGGTGAACTGCCTGGTGGCGAACTCCTTGGTGGCGAACTCCTTGGTGGCGAACTCCCTGGTGGCGAACTGCTTGGGGGCGAACTGCCTTGGTGGCGAACTGCCTGGGGACGAATTGCCTGGTGGCGAACTGCTTACTGGGCGGCCAATGCCTTAGAGAATGCTGGAGCTCCCTGGTGCGGCACAATCCGACTGCCCTCAGCATGAGGTGGTCTTCTTTCCTTTGTAGGCTGCGGGAGATGAGGGACCTGCGAGAACTTCATCTCTTCCTCCTCTTTGTAGGTGGTGGGATTTGAGAGACCTGCGAGAACTCCATCTCTTTTCTCCTCTTTGTAGGTGGCGGGAGTTGAGGGACCTCCGAGAACTCCATCTTTTCCTCCTTGTAGGTGGCGGGAGCTGAGGGACCTTCGAGAACTCCATCTTTTCCTCCTCTTCGTAGGTGGCGGGAGCTAAAGGACTTGCGAGAACTGAATCAGAGGTCCCAGGGGTATTTTCCCGGTGGGGGCTCTCCGATGCTTAAGTTAGCACTCTTATTGTAGAGAGCTTTGAAGATAATATGAGAGAGCTAGAGAGCAGGGTTACTTCCCTTTTTTTCCCATCCCTCTCCCCTTTGGGGGGTGAGGTCTTTATATACCGGAGTCCTCGCGGGTTAGGTGGGTGAAAAGCCTCCAAACGGTAAGACTCGTCGCATCCTGTCAGAACCGGGGTACGGTGGTGAACCCCTCGAGGTCGTCAGGCTAGTGCTTATGTCAGGCGGCTAGGTCAGTGCTTGGGCCGGGTTGTCAAAGGGGTGCCTGCGTCAGTCAGCGGGTCAGTGTTTAGGCCAGGTCGTCAGGTCGGCGCCTGTGTCAGTCGGCGGGTCAGTGCCTAGATCAGGTCTTCAAGCTGGCGCCTATGTCAGTCGGCGGGTCAGTGTCTAGGACAGGTCGTCAGGTCGGTGCCTGTGTCAGTCGGCGGGTCAGTGCCTAGATCAGGTCGTCAAACTGGCGCCTGTGTCAGTCGACGGGTCCAGGTCGGCCAGGTCGCGCAGGCCGTGCGCAGTTCGCACAGGCCGCGCGCGCCGCGCAGGTCACGCCAGGTCGCGCCAGACTGGTGCGCGTCAGGCCGCGCACATGTCGCGCCAAGCCGGCCAGACTGGTGCCCGGGTGGGTCACCAACTTCGTAAGTTTGTTGGGTGGGTGTTTTCCTAGTTGTCACGAGGTGTTTTCCTAGTTGTTGCCCATGTGGTTATACTTTGAGCATTATTCTAACCATGGTTTTTAAAAACGAATCGGTCAAGGATCTGGTTATCGATTTGAACGGTTCAACCGTTCAACCCGAATGGCCGGCCAGTTATGATAAAAATTAAAAAAATTGGAAAATGGTCAAAACCGTACAAACGATTCAAACGGTTCAAACAATTTGAACTATTAACTGGCCGGTTCAACGGTTTGTTGACCAAAATCAACGGTTTTAGGGGAAATTTGGTTTTGAAGAAAAATAAAACCGGTCATTCCTAGTTTTTCTGATCCGGTCCGGTCCAATTTTGAAAACAGTGATTCAAACCATGATATAAATTGGTCCCAGGGTCAAATGGTCCGACTGTCCAGTCCGGTCCGATTTTTAGAACCACGATATAAATTTACAAAATCCGTTCATCTCTAAAGAGTAGATATGAGGGGTTTTCAGAGGTTTTGAAAAGTCTGTTTAATACAAAAGAGAAATGGAGAAAAAGTGAAGGGAAGTACTAGAGAATAAAAAACAAGAGAAGGTGTAAAGTATAATTTTTACCTCCACCTACGACCAGTAAAAGAGTGGGTGGGCCGGTCCACATCAATGTAGTTAAAAGGATTTGGTCAGTGGGGGTTTTGTGGGCCGCACCAGGCACCAGGCTGGAGGGAGCTCACCAACTCCCAAACTACAATCTCCCATTTGGCTGGCGGGCGGGCGGTCGGTCAGTGGAACCATCCTCCACCAGCTCCGACAATGCTGCTTAATAAATACTACTCCCTTCCTTTCTCTTTTGTGATCGGTTGAGGGAGGGTTACATAGGCTAAAGAAATCTGAGAGAAAGAAACAGAGCAAGAGTCCCAGAGAGACTATCAATGGCAACCAAGCAGGAAGAGCAACAAAACAACCAGGCCGGAAGACATCAGGAGGTCGGCCACAAGAGTCTCCTCCAAAGTGATGCTCTCTATCAAGTAAGCAGCTTCTCTTCTCAGTCTCATCTAAATTTATTTGTTCTTCTCTCCATACTCATTCTCCTTTGAATTCGAGTTGTTCTTTTTCCTGATAAATCTGCCTCTGTCTGCAGTACATACTTGAAACCAGCGTGTACCCCAGAGAACCAGAGGCCATGAAGGAGCTCCGAGAATTGACAGCGAAACATCCATGGTGGGTCTCAATCCCCTCATCTCATATAATTGTTGGTCCATATTAAACAGAGGTTTTTGTGGGACTGGAGCTAATTAATATATGAATCTCCATGGGGAAAAAACAGGAATATCATGACAACCTCCGCCGATGAAGGTCAGTTCTTGAACATTCTCCTCAAACTCATTAACGCCAAGAATACCATGGAGATCGGCGTTTACACCGGATATTCTCTTCTTGCAACCGCCCTTGCCCTCCCCGACGACGGAAAGGTACCCAAAACTGCTTTGCATAATGTAAATAATTAAACAGAGAATATTTGACAGAAAATTAAAATATTGGCTGCCGATTTATTCAGATTTTGGCCATGGACATCAATCGGGAGAATTACGAGTTGGGCCTGCCGGTAATTCAAAAGGCGGGAGTAGCCCACAAGATCGATTTCCAGGAAGGCCCTGCTCTGCCTGTTCTCGACCAAATGATCGAAGACGTAAGTACCTAATCCTTTCCTCCTCATTAACCCACCACCATCCATCTCTGAGTCGTTCTTCCTTCAATCGTTAAATCAACAACAAACGGTGGATTTATTGATATACGGGCTTTGTGAATATGAATGAATTTACAGGGAAAGTATCATGGGACGTTCGATTTCATATTTGTGGACGCGGACAAGGACAACTATCTCAACTATCACAAGAGGCTAATAGAGCTGGTGAAGGTCGGGGGTGTAATTGGGTACGACAACACCCTCTGGAACGGGTCGGTGGTGGCTCCGCCGGACGCGCCCCTCCGTAAGTACGTCAGGTATTACAGGGACTTCGTGTTGGAGCTTAACAAAGCCCTGGCTGTGGATCCCAGGATCGAGATCTGCCAGCTCCCCGTCGGCGACGGTATCACCCTCTGCCGCCGCATCAGCTGATTTCAAGTCTCAACCTGAACCCCACTTCCAAATTCATCAAAATAGAAAGGGTTGACCATAAGAAAGAGCAATGGAATTCTCTTTTTTCTTTTCTTCCTTTTTGTTTTTCCTTTCCTTATTGGGGTTGTTGATGTAATACCGTTTACCGTTTATCGAGTATCGAGGGATATGGTTATTATTTTATTTCAGTCAAATTATTAACACATAAAGCAAATGTAATGATGCATCATCTGCACCGTCCAGCAAATGAGCCATAGATTTTGTAAGGCGCGATTGATTGACATTTGGATTTCAGAAAAAAATCAGATAAAACGAAACTAGTGAATCTAGGTGGGGTCTACTAAAAGTAATATGGCAGTAAAGTGTGAATACGCGCATCCTAATATGTATTGGAACATCTACCGTACTAAGTTATTATTCATGCGAGATGTCCCCAATGCACGGTGGACGTAAACTCTATCTAGTTGAAATCGAGACCGAATTTACTCTTTTTATATAAGTTGTCTCACTCCGACCTTACACGCACATCGGAAATGTTACCGATGCACGGTGGATGTGCCCGTGAGGCGCATGAGTGGATTCTTTGGTGGTCGCACTCGCACATTGCAGAGGTGGGCTTAATTCATTGAATACCACTTTTCACATGGGCCGATCCTGACTTGGGGTTTTATAAATCAACACCAACCCTGAATATGGGCCTTGGGTTATGTTTGTGCAGTTGCAGCCTTGCAGGGTCTGTGAATTCTGATAGAGTCCTCTCAGCTCAAATACCTTGGATTGTATCTAATCCAATTTCAATATTCCTCTAGCTTAATTTTAAGTATCTTCTCTATTGAGGAACTATGAGATTCAATTGCCGGATCAGGTCACAACGAGCTATATGCTATATTAGGGGGTGCATTCAGTCGGCTAAAAAACAAGCACAACCTCCTTCTGGATCCACCAGATTCAGAATTATTGAATTAGTGTCCATATCAGTTACGCTGGACCAAAAATTTCAGAGCGGTTTAAGACAGACTTGAGGAGAGGTTCGAGCCACATAATTTGAAGGACTGGGGTCGATGATTTTTGGTATAGTCAATCTCTTTCAAATAGTACACATCCACTTTGTCCTAGGGGTGTTTACGGGTTCGGTTGGGTTGGTTTATTGGGGTTTTCCCAACCGATTCGACCTGATCGGGTTACTTGAGGTGGAAACCGAAACCGACCCATTGATAGGCTAAACCGACCCATTGAATCGGGTTGGGTCAGTTTTGGTTTTGCTCCTGTACAAAAGGACACCTAATTGAATTTTAATTGTAATTGCCTAATGGGTTGTCTATTTTGTGTAAAAGATTATGGAAAGTTAGAAACTATGATATATTGCCTATTCTAATTGTAATTGCCTAATGGGCCTTCTAGTTCTAGTAGAAGACTAGTTATACTTAAGTAGGAAATTACTCAAACTATGAACTACCGAATTAGTAGAAGAATAGTTCGGGTCGGGTCGGGTTGGTTTCGGTTTCCACACAAAAAAATCGAAACCGACCCGATATATCGGTTTATATATTTTCCCAACCCGAAACTGACCGATACTGATGAAAACCCAACCGACTCAGATTGAATCGGTCTGAGTTGATCGATTTGGTCGGGTTGGACATTCTTATGAACAGCCCTACTTTAGCCTACGAGACATCTCGCAACTTGTGGGAATTCCAATAAATTCGGTCTTTTAGTTTAATGATTTAAGCTGAGGACCTCGTAGTCCAGGGTTGAAACTCCACAAGGTTGAGTCAAGATTAGGGTAAACTCAAACCCAATTATTATTAGGGACCGACCAAACCTGAGAACGAGCTCGAGACGGCTGGCCTTAGCCCAATCCAATTTAAACCCGAGCACAAGTTGGAACTAGATGGGTTGGTCAGATTTCCAGCGGTTTTTAGCAAATTATATTTTACAATTTATGTACCACGCTACCACTACTATACACACTGTAGAGTGTAGTACTGTACCACTGCTATCCTAGGTACTATTATATGAAAACCGGTCTATCCAGTCAAATTGATTGAGGTGGGTTGCATTCAAGCAACGCAAAACTTAAAAAACCCAAGTCCCATCATGGTTAGAGTTGTGCCCGTCATTTTAGTTGTTAAGGCCAGATTCTCTTGCATCATCCCGCATCCTGAAAGGTTCAATTGGGTCCGTTTGATCCATATTTTACGAAATAAAAAAAAGGGGGGGGGGTGAAATACCGAAAGAAACGGATGAATAAAGTTAAGGGGTTTTTACAGTTCGGTCCACCTCAAAAATCCTACCTTCACATTATAGCTTGGGGTTGGGTGTCAGTTCAGAATTGATGTCAATTTACAGGTGGGTATGAGTGTTATAGGTGAAACTATTTATAATTTTGAATTGTTGTAGATCTGCAGTTCAAATCAGAATTCTAAGATGGAGTGCAATCTAAAAATACAAAGTGTTTAACAACATCATTATTTGGTTTGTCTTATGACATCTACACAGTAGACATGGATTATTTATTCTTTGTTCAAACCTACAGGCGTGGTCCCAAGTAGGCAAATAGTTACTTAGAGTTATCACATTGACAAATTTAGGTCATGCAGCCCATTAAAGGCTTCTTTTATGCCATAACCTATACATGGATTAATATGGTATAATTTTAGGGGAGAATGACTATTCAGACCACCTTATAATTCTTAGCCTCACAGATGAATCCTGACCATGGATTGATGCCAAAATCCATGGGCATGATGTGGTTTATAGGGAGGTTACTAGTAGACCATGGGGGGATGCAATGTACTTATCTGTAGTTTTAGTATATTTAGGTACAATTTCCAAGCAAATATCATATTGGGTTGGGTTAGATTTCATTTTTTGTATATCCGATTATGGGTTTTCCACTTTGTGGTTCTTTTTTTGGGTGCTTGGAACCGAGGTGTTTCATGAAAGATTCAATCCTACTGATGTGGATTCAGTGCCACATCAGGGAAAAAACGAAATCAATAAAAGAACTGCATTTTGATAGTCTATTTCTTAAAAAAACGCTTTTGCAATGATTAATCTAGGGATTCAAGAAAAGAGGGATTTCTTGAAACGTCAAATTGAAAAAACTTGTTTCTTTCTAAGATGTCAACCTCTCTATCTCTAGCCACTTCTGAACAAATAAACAACCAAAATCTACAAAATTTGTTTGCTAATTAATGGGCACTTTCAGAAAAAAAAATACATGGAAAACGTAAAGTTAAGAGGTCGTAGAAACACAAATGTGGATGGCAGGTTGGTGTGGTTCTTGCAAAATTCTAAGTCAGCTCAATGAGTTGAATCCTTAGCAATAAAGGAGCATCTACATTTTGCGATTATTAGCAATAATGTCCAACTCAACTCATGTTAGTTGTGGATGCAAATCCACCAAATCCCAATGGAAGCCACCAATGAGAAGAATGCTAGGCGTATGGCAAAACATGACGGAGAAGTTGTAAGGGTGGACATGGACAACTTAGAGTAGAACTTTGTCAATGGTTACATGAGAATCCTAGTTACCATTGATTTGGGAAAGCCCTTGAAGACAGGAAAATGGATCAACATGAAAGATAATCAATCTAGACGATGGGTGGAGTTCAGATATGAACGAGTCCCGAATTATTGCTAATAGTGTGGGAGATTGGGGCACCTATTGAGTTTACGTGGGGAAGAGGCGGATGATGACGACTCAAATGAGGAGATCCCTGTTATGGATACATCGCCCGGCAGTGTACTACGGCGCAGGCATAGGCAGTAGCATGAATAGCAGGCTGACCAGCAGCATGCACCGCCCGGCAACGCCACACAGCAGCCCGGCAGCGCACCGCACGACAGCAGCACTAGGCAGTAGTACGTACCGCACAACAGCAGCACGCTCCTCACAACAGTAGCACTGCTAGACGCGCGCACCGCCCGACAACAGCAGTAGGGCGGGGCCCACATGACAACTCATCAGGGTGAGCCCAGACTTATCTTACCACATCAATTCTGCCCGCCAACTCGCTGCCAGCTCACCATTCCTTATCCCTTATCCCTTATCCTTATCTTATTTTATCTTCTTAAGTAAGAGTTGTGTTACCATTAGGAGTAGGTAATTAGGAGTTTTAGTTTGAATTGGATTAACCTAGCCTAGCCAAATCCAACAAGAAATTTCCCTCTGTAATCACCTATTTAAGGAGCTATGAATTGAAGTAAAGGTATTCAGTTTTCCAATCAAGAAAAGAGTGAAAAAAGCTCGGGTGGTCTCTTGGACAAATTACCCCTTAGGAGAGTTCGGGTGGCCTCTTGGACAAATCACCCATCCAGTTTCCACAATAGGGTCTGCATGCAAGGGAAGGCGCAAGAGAAAGCAGGGCTTTCTCCCCGTGGACCGACCCGTGACAAGATCCCATGCGTGGGCCCCTAACAATCCCATCTAGGAGATATGGACCTTGGCTTTGAACAACACACACATGAGGAGGGTCACTAGCGGGGGTGATTGGAGGAGCAACAATCAAAAGAGGTGATTTGAATATTTTTGGGCCAGTCATTGTGGACTACTTAGAAAAAGAATCGGATACTGACCCGCACAGGGGATTAGTAAAAGGTGGGGCAGAAGGAAATATTCTCTACGATAGATCAAAAGGTATCACCATCAAGGAAATCTATACTGAGAAAAGCACGACATACCAAAAAGTGGGAGGAGAGGTGCTAAGGAAACAAACAAAAGGGGTTGTGTCTATTGAGACTACACTAGTGATATCTAGCAAACCAAAAGTTCGTGGAAAGGAAATTCAGGGTGGGAATGAAGAGAAAACCGGAAAACTTGAAGGAAGGGAGATGGAGGAGCTCTATAAAAGCTCAACATCGATGAATTCAAACCATCAAAACAGCAAATGTTTATAGTAAATGTTGACACACTTGGCCATGGCCACAAAGAGATCGGTGGAGGCTACTTAATAGTCCCACGGAACACAATGAATTGGATATCTTGGAACTATCGGGGAATGGGGCAACCCCCGACAGTCCAGTACCTTTCTTAAACTGCTCGGACCTATCACCCTTGTCTTATCTTTCTAATGGAAACCAAAACCAACCCCAAGGCCATGGGAAGGATCCGTAGGTGATTGGGTTACCTCTCCAGTTTCTCAGTGTCTCCCCGGGTGGGGTGGGTGGGGGGGGGGTTAATGGTCATGTGCACATCATATCTTCCTCTAGTAACCTAATT
The DNA here is from genome assembly GCF_056320005.1 of Nelumbo lutea. Taxonomy (NCBI): domain Eukaryota; kingdom Viridiplantae; phylum Streptophyta; class Magnoliopsida; order Proteales; family Nelumbonaceae; genus Nelumbo; species Nelumbo lutea. Next base: position 10,939,120 of record NC_142688.1, on the reverse strand, counting down.
ATAGCGAAGGTAGAACTTCCTTCTAAAGACGAGTTCACAACATCCTTTATCTATGGAGCACTAGAACAGAGTAACATGACCTTTACTTTGCATGAGTTAGCAAACTCAGGGGCCCGCATTAGTTGGGCCTGGCTAGTTATTGGAGATTTCAATGAGATCTTAAGCTAGAGGGAGAAGAGAGGTGGAAGAAACCCAATCAGGCTAAAATGGCAAGTTTTCGGTTGGCTCTAGAGACGTGTGGCATAACAAATATGGGATATTGGGGACCGGGCTTCACTTGGAGTAATAATAGACAAGGAGACCAAAATGTGGTGGGGAGACTTGACAGGGCAGTCTATAACCTGATATGGAACTCTCTGTTCCCAAAAGCGAAAGTATCTCATGAAGTAGCAATGGAATCAAACCACGTGCAATCATTCTCATGTTGTAGAAACGAAGATTTAGAAGGAAGGTGCCCTTCAGGTTTGAAATTATGTGGTTAAATCATCTAGAGTGCAATCACATTTTTAATCAAGCTTGGATCAAGAGAAGCAGATTAACCATGATATTAGACTTCAAACAGAAATCAGAGGAGATAGCTTAAGAGATGAAGGTTTGGAATTAGAGAATTTTTTGGAATGTTTTTGAGAAGAAACAACTAAAATCACAAATCAATTCACTCCAAGCATTGAGATGGAGTCGAGACAATAATGAGTTACTCCAAAAGAAAAAAAGAGCTGCAAAAGGTCCTTAGAAATGAAGAAACGTTATGGTTTCAATAATCTAGAGTTAACCACTTGCAGTTAGGAGATCAAAATACAAAATACTTCCACCAAGCAACCATGCAAAGGAGACAAGTGAAGAAAAAGAGGATATCACTCAATTAATAGTGCAACATTTTCAACACTTGTTCAATAAGCCAAGTTCCTAGGATCCACCCCCCCCCCCCCGCAATTGAGTTAGACCACCTCCACTTTGCTAGAATCTTGGATAGTCAAAATGAAGTCCTTCTTCAGCCTTTAACAAATTATTAAATCCACACAGCTCTTTGCCAGATGGGAGCCCTCAAATCTCCTGAACCAGATGGCCTGACAGGCGGGGGTTTACCAACATTTCTGGAGCGATATTGGACCTAATGTTACTTAGATGATCAAACAGATGTTTTACTGTGAGGTTATTTCAACTGAATTAAATTACACATTTCTTTGCCTTATTTGCAAAGTGAAAAACCCATGCAAAATAACCGATTTCAAACCAATTTCAATTTGTAACGTTATACATAAATTTTTTTCCAAGGTCTTGACAAACCGGTTGAAACCGCTCATGCACGAGCTAATCGATCTAGAGCATATGCTTTTGTTCCAGATATGTTCATCTCAGGGAGCATCTTCATGGCCCATAAGTTGTTTCATCATATCCAGAAATGGAAAAAAATGATGAGTAATGGAAATGGGAGTCAAGTTGGACCTAAAACAAACCTATATTCACGTCAACTAGGACTTTCTGGAAGCAGTTATGATAAAAATGGGCTTTGACGAAAGGTGGAATAAGTAGATAGCCAAATGCAATAAATTAGTCTCCTATAATGTCCTAATCAATGGGGAACCCACGAGGAGAATCCAACCCATTAGAGGTATAAGACAAGGGGATCCATTATCACCATATATGTTCATCAATGTTACTCTTCCCCATTACAAACAAGCATATGTAAATGGAGATATTTGAGGGGTGAAGATTGCCAAAGCAGCTCCAAGTATTACTCATTTGGTTTTCATAGATGATTGTAAGGGTTTTTTTTTTTTTTCTAAAACAGATATAAGGAATTGCAGAGGTATACATTAGTTGCTCTAGAACTTTTGTAACCTATTAGGCCAAGAGATAAACTACACTAAGTCATCAATCACATTCAACTCTCATATCCCTGCCAAACCAAGGAGGTTGATGTCCAAATGACTACATATTCCCCTATCAGGTTCAAGGTGATATCTGGGGTTACCAGTAGAGATGGGCATAAATAAGAGAGAGCACTTCATGGAGATTTGTGATAAGGTGGGCAGAAAGACTTCTATTTGGAAGATGAGGTTACTCTCATAAGCAGGTAGCGAAATCAGCTTATTATATAGCTAAAGAGATGTTGAAAGAGGACAATCAGAGTCCAAGCCAAATGCCACAACTGCCCAAGTTGTATTAGAAAGGTTTTTGGAGTCTAAACATCCCACCAAAAATTAAAAACATCCTCTAGAAGGGCAGTCATGGAGCTTTGCCATTAAAATCATAATTAGGGAGAAGGAAAATTATAGCAAAGGACTTATGTCCCAGTTTGAAGCAAATGCTTAGATCATTGATCACATGTTCAACCACTACGATTTTAGTAGGGCAGTGTGGTTCGAATCACCCTTGAGTGCAAAACCCAACAGGAGAGACTCCATCTGAGCTTCGTTATTACAGTGGATTTGGGAAGGTTGGTTGAAATTATATGTTGGAACATTTGGATAGTTAGAAACAGATACCTCTTTTCTGTCGAGATATAATCCCCTATACAAATCCTATGCACAATTAAGAAGGACCTCTTCTGGTGGGATCAAGTCCCCCCGCCCTCCAACCATTATCTCACCCAATAAACCTTCCCAAAGGTGGCAACCACCCCCACAAGGATTGGTTTAAACTGAATACCGGTGAAGTGTTTCCTTATTCCAAGGGTGTCCTTGGATCTCAATCCGGAAGCCTATTAGCCTATGTTGTAGAGATTCTAGTAGTAAAGTAAGGATGGGTCTTCACTTAGCTTCTCATTTGGGAATCCAAAACATTATAGTGGAATTGGATGCTTTGAATGTGGTCCACGAAATTCATTAGCCAGAGGCTCTTCCAGTGTCACCACATGGTAACATCCTAAGGGACATTATACCTCTGGCTCAACGATTTGAGGAAATTAGATTTAGCTACCGTGTGAGAGCAACTAATGTAGTAGATCATGGAGTTGCAAAGAAGGCATTGCAAGCACCTCCAGGTCTTCCTGTTCTTGTTCATAATAGTCCTTGGTTTTCTAACCTTGTCCCTGTCGACCCTTCTATATTGAACCAAGTCCGATGGTTTTCAATGAAGCGCTTTCATAAAGAAGGCACCCACCAGCATAGATCCCAAAAACAATCTACATAGAGTTTTATCGGTTGACAGTCAATAGACATTGACTGATGAATGCAAATACAAAGCTTCTTTGAATATTTAAATTTAGAAATACGGGGCACAATTATATTATGTTTTTCTATATTTTGCAACTCTCTAAATATGTTGCTTCATCAAATATACTATTATCAATTTGTCGAAATTGTTAACATTTTGTATATCTTCATGTTATAATTTTATTTTTAATTTTTATATCTTAATGTTATAATTATATTTTTAATTTTCATTTCTATTTGGAAGTTTAAACTCTTTTTTTTTTCATTTGCACAACTGCCTAGTCAATTTAGCAAACTAATTTCCTTTTAATTAGTTTTAAATATGTACCAATTGTTTCTTTTATTTTTTTATGTTCTCTATGCAACCAAATGCAAAAGATTTTTCTAGTTTCTTGTCATTTTTTTTTCTTTTTTATATTTTGTGTTCTTATGTGGGGCCAATCTTGTATGTTTCCACTATATATTTTGCTAATGAGTATTGTATGTATACGTATATTATTATTTTGGTGGTTCAAAAAATGATTACAAATGAAAATTGCAATGCGTTCAAAATTTATTCTCATTATTGCCACAAAAAAAATTCTTTTTTTATTATTGAAAAAAATCTCATATTACCTATTCTTAAATGTCTTTGTTCATTCTAAAATTTTACTTTTGGAAAGAATGAACAAGAATGAGACTTTAACTAAACACAAGGATTAAAATTTCTTTGGAGGGCCAACATCATGTTTGGCTCCTTGACATTCTTGGGAAAAGACAGAATCAATTGTTTGGCCAAATCTAACTATTTTTCTTCGTCTTAGTTGTCTTTTGGTCCAAATTTCCTTATTTAGCCCAATGTTCAAAGTATCGACACATATCGGCTCGTATCGATCGATACATATCATATCGAGAGCACCTTGATACGCCCCTACATAGGGTGTATCGGGATTCTGACTGGTTCAGGAGAGCCAATATGTACCGCATCGGGAGCACCCCAATACACCTCTACAAAGGGTGTATCGGGGTTTTGGCCGATTCAGGGGGGCCAATACGTATCGTATCAGGAGCACCTCGATATGCCCCTACAGAGGGTGTATCGGGATTCTGACTGATTCACAGGATGGAGGAGCCTTAAACCAGCCCCCTGAACTAGTTTTGAAAAAAAAAAACAAAAAACAAAAAATAAGATCGGTTCTACCCGATATGCCCCTATCAACGTATTGGGCATATCAATATTTAAAACCTTGATTTAGCCTTTTCTTTTCCCAACTCACTCATTGTTGTTGATATGAGCCTGGATTGCAAGCAACGACTCTACTCATATGGAATGCATTTGGAACATCTCTCATGCATACATGTTAAATTCACACGAAGATGCTCCAATTGTGTGGCTGAATTCCCATGCTTCTGCAATGTGCCAATATTTGGAACATCTCTCACGCATGCTTTTGCTCGTAAGGAATCCCCTCCCTTGATGTTTTCCTTATTATAATTGGTCTTTTTATCTTCACGAAGTATTTTAGCTAAACAAAAATTTAAGGAAAAAAAATTATCACCACTGAAATTGGAGCACTACTACCAACCTATTATAGGCATACAAGGTTGATGGGCGTTTAAAGTGATATGAGTTATTATTATAATATATTTATAATATCTCAGCTTTTTTATTTTTTTTTGTTTTAATTCCAATGTGCTACATCACCTTAGCATCACTAAAGAGATTTAAGAAAAGTCAATTTCACATTTGAAGAAACCCCTAGCGCGAATCTCGAAACTAATCATTGCAAAAGTGTTTTTTTTTTTGAAAAATGCGATTTCCATTTATTTATTGTTATGGCATTAATAACACATCGGCAAAAAAATGGAACGCTTGTAAAACACATCGGTGCCAAACATTCTCATAGTAGAAAAGACCCATTAAATGCAGAACTCGGCTTTAGTGTTCACAGAACCATACTCACACAATTCGCATAACCTTTTAAAGTCGTTATTGAGAATATCTCCTTCCTTGTGTATTTTTTTTCTGGTATCGCCCTTTTCTCTCTGGCGAGAAGAGGTTCGAGACCGCCCTCGAGCTATAGTTAGTGACTCAAGTTCACCGCTCGAGAGGAAAGATAGAGAAAATAGGAAATTACTAATGTCATTCACACCTGTAATATTAGATCGATCGGTATTTATACGCTGGGTTGTTGTAACAACCTGCCAGTAGCTTGTACACAGTGTTCTTACCTCGTGATTGTTTCTGAATTACAGATCATTGCAAGAAAACAAAGAAAAAGAGAATAACTAACTTGCCGCTGTGTGAGTACTGAGAAGGAGTCATAAAGGTAGGTTGGGCCGAGGTGTCCATTGGTATGCATATTATTTTCATGGGGAAATATTCCCAATGCTAAGCTGCACCTGTGAGGACCAAATCCGATTTTTTGAAAAAGATGACCGTATTGGAAAGGAAGTGATTAGATTCCAATTCATTGGAAATATTCAAATATCCCATGTATGAGCCGGGATTGGCCGGAGAAAAAAAAAGTCATGCACACCGGGCTGCGCCCATCTGTACTGAAAAATTCCAGTCCTCGTGCTAGCCCAGTCCGCCGTGTACAATTTTGTCTCCAAATTCATCGAATGCCGATTTTTTTTTCTTTTAAAATAAAAAATATAAAAAAAAAACCCCACAAAATGACCGTTGATGGCTTGTAATCTTAACAACATAATGGCCGCTGGGTAGCGAAAGCAAAAAAATGATTGTCCACGTTTGACAGACAGCACCCATATCGTTGTTTCAGGATAATTGGGATTAGCTGAATTCAATGGTTTTGGAAACAGAGACAATGCCCCTCGCCGGTGAGCTCTGATTCAATCCTCGGCTGCAAGCAAGGGACTGTTAGAACAGCGTAAAGACGATTTCGTTATCAAAACCGATTTCCTCGCCAGTAATAAAATACGTGATCCACATGAATGAACGGGATATAAAAGGAAAAACAAGAGGGGAAAGTTTAGCTGTTCTTTTTGTTTTTGTTTTTTTAGTTTTTACGCGTGCGTGATAAGAATAATTACATTTAATATTCTTTTAAATTTTAATTAAAGAGAGAAATTAAGGAAATAATTGAGGTAACGCATAACAGCATTTATTTAGTTTTTCAGAGACGAAAACTCTTCGCCTCTTCGGGTCGGAGTAGCGTCCTTATGTGGACAGATAAGGCTACCTTGTTTAGGACGAAACTTACGGATTGACCGTTTTTTATAATCATGAATGATTATTGGAAACAAAGTTGGTATATAAAATTAAAATTTACTACAACCAAAAATCCACGCTGCCGGTAACTCGGTAAGACATGATATTGCGAGGACCTTGACGCCAATGTAAACCGGTGAATTTTGATAAATGACCACACGAAGACCCAGAAATTTTCTTTTTCTTCTCTATGTACGAATTCAAGCAAGGGTGAAAGGTTCGACTTTCGTGAAACGATGACACGATGATGACAACATCCTCCTCCCCGCGAGTTTCCCCCTTCTGGCTTTTGATTACTGTCTCTCCCGCTCGACCTTTCTGCCTTCTATTTCTTTGATTCCTTCGCCCTCCTCTCCACCTATCAGCATCAGCTTAAGTGAGAGCCGAGAGGCAATCCAACTCTCTCTCTCTCTCTCTCGTCGTCGTATCTCTTATATTACTTCCTCCTGTTTCTACTGGTACCGAGAGAGAGGTAGAGAAAAGAAGGCATGAGGGAGCGTGAAGATGCAGAGATCGACTGCCTACCTGTGGACCTTCTCGCTCATATCTTTGTTCTCATCTCTTCCTTCACTGATTTGGCCCAGTAAGTTTTATTTCCAGAATTCGTACTTCAAATATCATAATTTCGTGCCTTTTTCCTTGCTGCTTCTCGTCAATCTTTTTCTTCTTTCTTCTTGGAAAAGTACAGGGCCAGTAGCGTCTGCAGGAGATGGAGACAAGGCGTTAAGCAATCCCTCGCCCGTAGAGAACGCCTTAGCTTTGCTGGTTGGAAGATGGATGATGAATCCACTGCCCGCATCGTTCGTTGTGCTTACAGCCTCAAGGAGCTCGACATGTAATCTCCGCCCGTCTATCTCATTATGTTTACCAAGTAGAACTCTTCCTGTTTTCCTCCTTACTGTTATTATTGAGATTGCCAAGTAGTTCACCTTGAATCCTTCTGTTTCTACTAGACCCCTTTTCTTCTTACTAAATTTTTGATATTTGAAGCGTCTATAGTCATCGTCAGTTCCATTAGAATAAAACCAATGTTTTAGATCATAGAGGAGACGCTAACTCGTATTACCTAAATCCAACCTTTAATACTCAAAAAAGTTAAAAAATACTAACAGCACGGACTACCAATCTATCTTAATCTCAAACTGATGCTTTAAAATAGGTTTTGTATTTGTTCCTCTCGTACATATATTCCACTTATCATTTGTCTGCTTAGAGAATACATGAAACAGCTCAATTGGCAAAAGCAGGGCTTTGAAAGTTGGTAACTATATTAATGAGAAATGAAAGGTATTCTTTTTTTTTTTTTTTTTTTTTCAATTTTGTTGAAGCTACAAAATTATTGATCTTTAATTGTGTATTGCCTAAGCAATTATGCATTGCAATTCAGTCCTTGTTACAGAAGGGCAACCTGGGCAGGACACCTTGTGACTTGCAACTTATACTCGGATGTTTAAGCCTAATTATCAAATGGGTATGGAAACTGGAAAAGTAGAGGATGGATTTTGATCTTACCTTATATAGGCAATTTTTTGGGTAATATGTGGATATATGGACGGGTAGATCTGGGTTTGGATGGAGTAAATATGGGATCATAATTTCTGGATGAAACAGATATATATGGATCAATGAATCTAAGGTAACATGATGCATGAGTATATATTGTAAATGTAGTACAGTTGAAAATTTTCTGAGTTGAATTAAGGCTCTTGAGCCTTGGCTAATCATAATACATCGATGGGGTAACACTGCATTTCTGTTTCCTCTTTTTATCAGCTCATGATATCCAATTAGCTAATTAACCATTTAATAAGTGAATTATTCTCAGCATGCTGAATAGAAAACAAAGACATGGACTTCAGGATTTTAGGTTTAATTAGGTGTTTTTAGAATTTTAGTAGACCTATTATGGTTTTATTCTTGGGATCTAGTGACTTTCAATGCTCATCTTTGATCCTTGTCCATGAGCTGGTGACTGGTAAGATACAAGAGGCAGGATATGAATCTCTGACTGCCATAATATATTCTTTTTCCACATTTGCCTCTACAATCATGATTATATGTATTATGTACTAGACTTTGCCATACTAGTCTGTTACTCTAGGCTTGTCCATTTTGAAGAAAAATACTAAACACAACTTCGATTCTGGAGATGGACAACGTGCTTCTACACAAAGATAATATTTTTTAGACAAACTTTTTGTTTGTATCATTGTAATTCATTTTGAGTGAAGTAGAGAAATTATTTTGTCAATCAAGTAAATGTCATGCAGTATCAAATTGTTTTGTAAGTGTTACGGTTTAATGGGATATAAGTATTTTCTTTGGCTCTCTATAGTTGCTGATGGGTGAGTATTGTTGGATGAATTCACTCAAGATATGTCAACTTGAAAAAATGGTGATGCCAGGTTGTTTAGCCTGTCAAAAAGCATTTTACATATGAATGGATCAGATTGACCTCTTGCAAACTTTCTGTGTCTTTTCAGTACTCTTTTGGTTGCTTGATATATAAAATCTAATTTAGATAGTGAATCTTATCCATTGTTCCTTCCCTTTTCTCCACATTAGATTCACCAATACAATCAGAGGCTTTGAAGTTACAACCTCCAGTCCCCTTCCCCAAGTATTGCCATGTCCTTTTAGGTTTAACCTTTGTGAAAAGGACATTCTCAAGATGCAAATAGAGGCCATGTGGTGAAGAACCAGCATCGTTACTTAAAGTAATTTAGGTAGCTGTTATATGATGGAAACTCACAAATTACTTGAGATAAAGCTAATGGCTCTATTACCAGAATATATGATTTGAGCAAGCTTCTCTACGCTGATGTTGATACACTGAGCAAGTAGGATGAACAGAAGTTTTTTTATCAATAACAGAATCAATATCATTAGTTAAGAAGAGAATTAGTACATTTTAAGAGAAAGAATGGGGAAGGAAATATTTTTTTTTATCAATATCATTAGTTAAGAAGAGAATTAGCACATTTTAAGAGAAAGAATGTGGAAGGGATAAACTATCTTTAGCCCCTCCCCAACTGAAAAGAGTTTTATTTTAGGATGAACAGAAGATATTTCTAGTTGCAAATAATGTATGCAACATCCTGGACCTCCCTTGATCACTGTAGGGAAATGACTGTGAGTGGAACTTATCATCACTTCTTTAATAAACTTTTCCTTGTTCCAATGAAGTGGAATAATTGAGTTTCATGTTTTAAAGATATTGTATGAAAAGGCCATATGCAGATAATGAAGAACCATAAGACTGAATTACCTGGGATGCTTGTGCCCATAAGAAATCACGAAGCCACCCATTAATAGTAATGGAACTCTGGGCAAAGTTTCCGCCCGTGATATGAGTTACCACCCCTTGATCATTTATACTACCAAAAGATATTGAATTAACATAACGTGTTGTAAGTTTTCTCCCTCATTTGCTTTTATTTTGCTTTTTACCTCGTCAGTTCAAGAAGTCGGTGGGGCTGCCAAATAACAGATGATGGACTACATAAAATTTCATTGGCCAAGTGTGTCAGCAACCTGACCTCAATATCCCTGTGGGGCATGACAGGCATCACGGATAAAGGTGTTGTTCAACTGGTATGTAACTTTTATCACATTTAAACATCAAAAATAAAATAATAAATAATATGATGATTAGGCTGATATAAAATTGGTGCATTATTTTGTAGATAGTTTATTCTTAGTATCCAATCCAGTATTTTAGGATGTATACAAATGAAACTTTTGGGTGTTTTCTCCATTAATTCAGCCTATACATATTTTCTTCTTCTAATTCATTAAGCTGCTTTAAAACTTTGATCTTTGTATTTGTTCATTTCTTGAACATGCACACAAGTGACCCGTGAGATTGTTTGCAAAGGTTTAGCATCTAGTATTGTCCCTCTTATTGATTGATAATTAATAACTTTTATCAATCATATCGATCATAAGCGAAAAAAAAGAAAGAATGGAACCTCAGATATTGTCAGTTAACATAATAAAATGTCAGCTGTTAACAAAGAAGCGGATTCTTCCATACTTATCATTTGTTGTAAACCATTATACTCGTAGTGTCATCCTGATCAGGAAAGACACACATGTCCTTTTGGGGATTTATCTTGTCTTCTTAGATTCTTCAATGTACACCAGATCATTCCTAATTGGCACATTTGTTCACTAGTGTTTGGAAACCCATTCTTTGCTTTGTTGTGTGCAGACACGTGATACTAACTCCCATCTGAAGCCAGAAGCTTGCAAAGCGGAAAAAAAAAACAAAATATACATTAAGCAGGATGAATACACTATATCAATTAGAGCCTTTTTTTTTTTTTGAAGAATTTTCTTAATTCAATCAGGTGGAGTATCATGTCATGCTGTTTTGGATGTTAAATTTATATTTGAATAAAAAGCAAAACAATGTGGTTCACTGTATAACTCTGAAAACAAGATTTTCCTAGTATGTTCCTTTGGAATTTGGTGCTATTGCAGAGGAAACCTACTGGTAGCAAAAGGATCATATCTTTAAGTGATGTCGAGAACTGTGTGTGGTGTTGGAGTAAACCCATTTTTTTTAACTGGATCATATCTTTTAACTTTTCCTATCAAGTTGGAGAATATTATTGTGTGTTTCTGCTATTATTGTAAAATGAAGTTTTGAATAAAATAAACTTTTGCCTGAGTTATTGATTCACCTTGACAGGACATCCCACCTGTGCCTTAATACATTATTGAAACTAGGTGTCATCTTAGATGGCTAGCCTAAACTAGTTCCCTTCTGCAAGGTGCACATTGTCAATGTTCTAAATTTGAAAGTAATAAGAAGGCCATTACCCAATATCAAGGTAATACTGCCTACAAAATATGTAGCAATTAAATTATGGACTTATCACATTATTAAAACTTATTAGTTTGTAGCACAAATCTACTTCTGGCATGCCGCCTCTTCTCTGTTTCTTGGCTTTGGAAATTGTAATACCATGTCAGTTGCAGTAAGGTTCCATGTTATTTCCCTCTTGGGAGTATCCATCCTTTTTTATCCTTTATATAGAAAAGTTGGAAAATAAGCTCTCTTAAGTGGTATTAAAATCTTTCTTGTTCTCTCTTCTCTTTCATGTCATTTTGTTTATTGAATTGCTTGTTTCCAGGTTTCAAGAGCTGTTTCTTTGCAATACCTCAATATTGGCGGTACATTTGTTACTGATGAATCTCTCTTTTCAATTGCAAACAACTGCCCACATTTGAAGGTGAGTTTTCTCAAAATGCTGCATACTAAGTTTTTTTCCCTAGTGTTTGGGGATACTTCATAGATTTCCTGCATTCTGAGACAATAAAAGTGCTCAATTTTACTTATTTGGAAAAACATCAACAAATGTCGTTCTTTTTGACATTTTAAGAGAATGTTACTTATGGAAGATTTCATAGTTTAAGAGAATGTTGTTCTTTTTGACAGACCATCATCCTCTGGAGCTGTCGCCATGTTACTGAAAATGGACTTATCATGCTTGTAAACAAATGTCACAAACTTGAGTCAATAAACGTGTGGGGGATGAGGGTTCCTGTGGATTGCTTTATTGGTTTGCTTGCCATTAGTCCTGCCCTTCAGATAAAGCCTTTGGGAGTGCCTCTCAATGCTAGTACAGTTTCACTTTGGCCCATCATGTAACTTGTCATGTTTTTTAATTGCTTTAAGAAGGTCTATGTACATAATTGTTTATTGCTTTTCCAGTATTATAAAGACACCATCGACTTGGTTGTATTAATTCACTTTTAGTTCAATTGTTTCATTGTGAATCATTCTGGTGTTTTATAACAGCCTTTTGGTGCCTGACTTCAAACAATGACTGTATTGGTATTGCATTTGGAGGGACCATATCTCTCTTTGGGTGAAGCTAATGAACTGAGATTGGCAATAAGAATAAGATTGACCCTTGCCCCAAGTCTTGTTCTCCACCTCTTTTTCTTCTATCTCTTTGATTCGTTCTAGTATAAAGAGAGTTGGGTTGGAGTTAGCGGTTGGCTGGATGGAAATTTATTTCTAGCTGATATGGTAAGGAAAATGACATAGTTTATCTATTCTCAAGCATCATTTATTGGACATCTATTTTGAAAATTTTCAGTTTGGATCTCCTACCCACACCTACCCATGCCTCACTACTGTAAGAACATACTCCATATTTGCATGTTACCATTCACGGGGAGATGTTACCAATGTACATCTGTATTGTCATGCGGGTAGGAGATCTGAATTGGAAAATTTTCGCAGTGAATTTCATAACCAGACACTCATTTAAGATGTTTAGAAACCTTGACTTTTCCAATTACAGTTGCATTTACAATCTCTGGCAGATGTTTGCAATTGTTGTTCATCATGAGGCTAAAAGCCTAAAACACATTCAAATTTACTATTTGGGAAATTACTTTAAATGCACTTACCCGGGTATCTAGTTAAGTGCATTTATTCATGTTGTTTTATTTTCCATGTAAATAAGACAATAATCGGTAAGTGTTTTCTGAGTGCATTTACTTATGTTGTTTTATTTCTCATGTAAATAAGACAATGATTGTTTTAGCCATAAAAAAAATTATTGTTGAAAAGGGCAATTTTATCCCATCCAAGTGTTGACAACTTTCCCCCTAGGTGGGAAAGTTATTTGCCCATTTGGGAGATATATCACCAGCCAGGAAAACCCCACATAATTATAAAAAAAGAATATGGGTATCTTGATCAATGGAAACCAAAATCCAAAAAAAAAAACTAACATGTCCTTAGCATTAATTCATTCAAGGAAATAAGGAATTCAAAAAATTTTCTATTTCCAACTTCATTTTAGATTTTAGAACATGAGAGAGAGAGAGAGAGAGGAAGAGCCCTTTTTTGATAACCACTCTTTACCCACACCTTTTCACTATAGTGGTGTGTTCTTATCTTTCATGAGCAATTTATACACGGAGAGTGCACAAGTCAGGATTTCATAGGATGGAAATACAAGGCAGTGGCACATTTGATCTATCAACATTCAACACATCAGCAAGGTGCCAACCAGCTCGTTGATAAGGTCTCTCGTTGGTTGTAGCGGAGACTTAGGATCAAATCCTGCCTACACCTGGTTTGCGGGATAATTACTGTAGCTATTCAAATGAAAAAATAAAATCAACATTCTACACTTCCAGAATCCGTATATGGTAATGGGTCAATGGGTTTGTGTCAACTAATTAAGAATGTCCTCCGTCCTCCCAACAAAAACTGTGGATGTGTCTGCACATTTCACCATCCCATATACTATGTCCAACCACATATTAGATGTGCATATATAAGCAAAGATACACCTAATCTGCCCCCAACCCGGCCTAGTCAGCTCGGCATCCAGGTCCTCATCTAGCAAAAGTTCTCCACTTCGGCGTCTAGGTCATCAGCCACTTGGAAGCAAACCAAATGACGAGGTACTTAGCCAAAAAAAAAATTTTGATTCATCAATTGGCGTCGTCCGTGGGAACCGCTACAAAAAGCATTCACAATCAACAGCTCACCTGAAATCAATGGCATCTTCCAGTCATGACGGACAGAGCACTAAAATGAACATCCCTGGGGGGCAACCTCAATTTCCATCAGTGTGCATTGGCCAGTTCACCATACCGCTCACTGTGGCTGGGATCCCAACACTGACCATGCCACAAAACGCTATACAGGTAAACGCCCCGCTCCCTCCAGTCGTGGGCGCAACCTTCGTTGAACCGTCTGTGGTTCCCCCCAGAGTCGGGCAGTCCCAGTTCGATGACCCGGTACACTGCGTGTGAGCCATTCAAGTCCAAATATAGTAGGTCCAGCAGTTCCAACAATACCAGCAACATGTGTTTTACTAGTACTACCAGCAGCAGTTCCCTCCACTGTCGCAAAGCCAGTAGTCGGTTCTACCCTGACACCCAGCAACTCAGTAGAACCGACCTCGTGTGCAGAACACTGGATCTCCCCACCGAGGCGAGGAGACTTCCCAGGTCCCACTTCCTCTTGGGAGCCAAGTCTCACCTCGCGGTAGGAAAAGACGGACAGATCACTCCGCTTGCTTCACAAGGCAATATCGGAAACATGTCCGGAGAGACACAACCCAATAGAGCTACTCTTCCTCGGTGTTTGCATCAGGAAGGTGGATCGATAGCAGGTAACTGGTTCGGGGTGCTGGCCGCGAACTCAAGGCAAGGCCCTTCTATCCGCGACAGTCAACATCAAAACCCAAGGAACCAAGAGCTACCTCATAGCAGAGTAGTACCAGACCATATAGAGGTTAGCAACACCAATGTCAAGCCGATAAAAAAGCAGCAACGAAGGCGTCGCAAGGCACATCGAACTTCAGCTCAGAACAACCAACTCGCGAGGCCAAACCAGTAGGAACAGGTTAAAGGTAAAGAAGAGGTGAGCTCGGTAGCCACAAAGCCCGCCCCTCTACTCTCTAGGTTGTCCCCTCTGTCTCCCGAGCTCTTGGCGACCCCGATGCCCAAGGACTTCAAGATGCCTCCCCTCAACAAGTATGAAGGATCTTTTGATCCTAACGATCACTTGGACTCCTTCCAGTGCCAGATGCACCACATTCAAAGGAGTAGCTCGCACATGGTATCGGAACCTCGCGCCAGGATCAATCAAGAGTTGGGCGCAGTTCGTGTAGTTGTTCACCTCGCACTTCATCACCAGCAAGAAGTGTCCAAGGTCCCAAGAGAGTCTCCTTAATGTAGTTTAGAGAGAAGGGGAGTCCATCAGAAGCTACATCAAGTGCTTCTACGACACATGCCTGCAGATCCCCGACCTAGACCCAGTGGTGAGACTCACGAAAGCAAAGAAGGGCATAACTCACAGGGAATTCAAATGGCATGTGGTAGCCAACAAGCCGAAAGATATCACAAAATTCCTCAAGCTCGCCGACCAGTTCATCGGAACCAAGGAAGAGATGAATCAGAGGACCGATAATCTAGCAGAGAAGAGAAAAAGAGTAGGTGACAATACAGGTAATGATGGGAATAAGAAAAGAAAGAGTAAGTCCCCAACCAGGGGAGGAAACAAGTCTGGGAGCCGATCTTATTTCGCGATCTTGCAAGTCAGGTCAGCGCTCCAGAACCCCACCTGTAGAAAGGATGAACTACACACCCCTCAACGCTAAGCGAGGAGAAATCCTGATGGCTATCAAAGACTCCACCTTCATCAAGTGGCCTTCTAGGTTGAGGGGAAATCCCGCCACCATAAACAATAACGTTTACTGTCACTTTCATAAAGACCACAGACACAATACAGAAAACTGTAGGAACCTCCGCGACGAGATCGAAGAGCTCATCCGTCGTGGGTATATGAAAAAATTTATACAAAGAGAAGAAAGAAACCAAGCAGATCGACAAGGGGACCAGAGAAGAAATACTCCCGAGTTCAGTAACAGACAGAATGAGCAGCCGCCACGACAACTGCTCGAGGAGAGACTGATCCGCGGAGTAATCAATATGATTACTGGTAGGTCCATCATCGGGGGTTGCACTTCGGCAATAGGTCGAACTTCAGTTCGCGAATTAGAAAGTGAGGATCAGAACCCGCCAAAGCGACCTAGAACTAAAGAGCCGATCTGCTTCACGGAGGATGATGCGCGTGGGATCCAGTAACCCCACGATGACGTTCTAGTGATAAAGCTGAGGCTCAACGACTTCGAAGTCAAGCGCGTCCTAGTTGACTTAGGTAGCTCGACCGACATTCTGTTCCAAGACATCTTCGACAAGCTCCAACTCCAGGAAAGCGACCTTAAGCCAATGGATACCCCCTTGGTAGGCTTCAGTGCGAGGAAGTCAGACCCCTAGGGCGAGTTTTAGTACCTATGGAGGTCGGCACGTGGCCGAACATAGCGAGGTTCGAGCACACGTTTCTAGTAGTCGCAACCCCATCTCCCTATAACGCCATAGTAGGTTGGACCATTACGCAAGCCCTACGTGTGGTAGTATCCACCTACTACCTGGCAATGAAGTTCCCTACGAACTACGGAGTAGGGGTTGCGCGAGGAGATCAGCTCGAATCTCGCAAATGCTACGTAGCTGCCCTCAAGGGGAAAGCCAAACTAGTAGCTGACGTCGAGCTCGAGCGACCTACGGAGTATGCTGAGGAGCGAGCTACACCTACAGAGGAGATGGTTCACATCCCGGTCTCGACTAATGATCCCACTCAAACCCCCCAGATCGGTGTTTCAATCAAGGAACCACTTCGCTCTCAACTGGTAAGTTTTTTACTTTAGAATTTAGATGTATTTGCTTGGTCCGCAGTAGAAATGCCCAGAATAGATTCTAAAATTCTAACTCACAAACTAAATAATGTTCTCTTAGTCAGGTCCATTAGACAAAAAAAAACACAACCTCGCCCCGGAGCACTGGAGGATAGTCGATGAAGAGGTCAGGAAGCTCTTAGCGGCAAACTTCATCAGGGAGGTTCATTACCCAAACTGGGTAGCTAACCCAATTCTAGTAAAAAAGGCCAACGTTAAATGGCACATGTGGATGCGACCTCAGGGCATGATTTGCTGAGCTTTCTGGATGCATACTCGGGTTACAACCATATCAGGATGGATCCCGTTGATGAAAAAAAGACGGCCTTTATAACCGAGCTTGGATTGTACTGCTATAAGGTTATGCCCTTCGGACTAAAAAATGCCGGGGCAACCTTTAAGAGACTTGTAAACAGGGTTTTTGAGCCGTTAATCGGCAATAAAGTTGAATGTTATGTAGATGATATGGTCGTTAAGACCCAATTTTCAAAATTTTTATTAAATGATTTGCAAAATATTTTTGAAATTTTACGAAAGTACAACATGAAGTTAAATCCCAACAAATGCGTCTTTGGGGTCACCTCGGGTAAATTCTTGGGCTACATAGTCAATCGACGTGGCATCGAAGCTAACCCGAAAAAGATAAAGGCCATCTTAGATATGAGACCTCCTCGCAAACTAAAAGAGGTTTAGAGGCTGAATGGCCACATAGCCGCTCTGAGTCGTTTTATGTCTAAGTCAGCAGATCGCTGCCTACCTTTCTTTAAGGCTATAAAGAAAAGTAAAGACTTCGAGTGGATCGCGGAGTGTCAGCTCGCCTTTGACATGCTAAAAAGATACTTAGCTACTACCCCGGTTTTGACCCGACCCGATGAAGAGGATATTTTAAAGTTGTACCTTTCCGCGAGTGACAAGGTGGTCAGCTCGATACTGATAAAAGAGGTAGATCGGGTCCAATGACCCATCTACTATGTTTGCAAGGTTTTGCAGGATGCTGAAATAAGATATCCGGAGATCGAGAAGCTGGCGTACGCGCTAGTCATAGTAGCTCATAAGCTTCGTCCATACTTCCAAGCCCACACTGTCGTCATCCTCACCAACAAGCCTCTAAGACAGATCCTGCTCAAGCCCGAGGTGTCTGGCAGATTGACAAAATGGGCCATCGAACTCAATGAGTACGATATCCGGTATGAACCTCAGACGACAATTAAAGCCCAAGCCTTGGTCGATTTCGTGGCAGAATGTACGTTCAGCACCGCAATCCCCAAGCTGGACAAGCTCGAGCACACGGAGGAGACTTCAACCACTGTGGCACCAATCCCGGTTAGAGCAGGTCCAACCTTGGACGAGGAGCCCTGGATCCTCCATGTTGACAGCTCGTCCAACCAACAAGGAAGCGGTGTGGGAATAATTCTGTACAGTCCAAGCGGGGTGAAGCTGGAACACGCACTCTGGTTCGAGTTCGCAACATCGAACAACGAAGCAGAGTACGAAGCACCGGTCACCGGTCTCACTTTAGCGAAGGAAGTAAAGGCTAAGCAACTTATCATATGCAATGACTCCCAGGTTGTGGTCAACCAAATCAGTGGCGAGTATGAAGCTCGCGACACCTCCATGGCTGCTTATTTGGCCAAGGTCAGGGAGATACTGCGCGGCTTCATCTCCTACTTCATCAGGCAGATCCTGAGATCCGAGAATGCAGAGGCCGACGCCTTGTCCCGGTTAGCTAGCACAAGCAGCAACACCATGCGGACTGTGTTCATAGAGGACTTACCTTGGCCCAACATTCTCGAGGGGGGGGGGGCAGGAGAGGTCACTCTTGTAGCACAAGTATAGCCGAGCTAGATCGACCCGCTCGTGATTTACCTGCTTCACGGGACCCTCCCTGTAGAACGCAATGGGGCCCGAAGAGTAGAGCGCCAGTCGGCTAAGTACGTCATCGTAGACGGATATCTTTCACGCTCCCCTACTTGCATTGCTTGTGACCCTCAGAGGCCGAGCTGCCTATTAGGTGTCGAGATGACTAGAGTGTCGAGCTGACCAGAGTGCCGAGCTGGGAGCAGATTAGGTGGCGAGCTGACCATGCCGAGTTGGATTGATTGTTGAGCTTCGTAATTTTTTAGAGACCTACAAGGAATCAATGTCAGAGGACCAGGGGTGGCTAACCCAGCGAGGTCGCTCCGATGCTTAAGTCAGTACTCTCATAGTAGACCTATTCATGGGCTAGGTAGCCTGATGGCCCAGCCCAGCCCGCACCCCGATTAGGCTTGGTCATGTAATTAGGCCCGCGGGCCTGACCTCGGGACTAACAGAGTAAGCTTGACTATGTTTCGGGTTGAGCTCAGGATTTGTCGAAAAAGCCCGGCCCGACTCAATATTATATATTTTATAAATACATAATATGTATTTTATATATTATATAAAATATATAAATAATATAATATTTATTAATATATATATATATATATATTTATAATTTAATATATACATTTTTTATTTTTTCTTTATAATTTCTCTCTCTCTCTCTCTATCTCTATTCAGCCGCTTCAGCAATAGTAACAACATGGGATAAATTTCGGGCTCGGGCCCAAGCCCGGGCTTCGGGCTTTTTATAAGGGTTGAGCTCGAGCTTGGGCCTTAGAAAAATTTGTTAATACAGTGAAAGCCCGGCCCATGAACAGGTCTATCTCATAGTAGACTGCGAGCTAAAAATCATAAAGTATGAGAGCTAGAATATGCTTATTTGCCCTCCCCATACCATTGGGGTTGGTGCCTTTATATAGGCATTGTTTAGCGCGGGCTTCACGCACTGTATCCGAGATTTTCGAGAGGTCGCCTAAGAGGTCCAAGATTTCCGAAGGCAACCGCCATGCACGTTGACCATCCTCCGAAACGCTCGATACGCGAGCCAACTTCCAAGGATCGTGGGAGTGTTGGGATATGCGTGCCGAATTTGTCGACGAGCACGTCTCGCAGGTCGCCAGATCGACGCCTGTGCCAGGCTACCAGTTCGATACCTATGCCAGATCGGCGTCTGTGCCAAGTCGCTAGTTGGGACACCATCATCTTGGTTAAGGCAAGTTGTTGCCTAAGTGATTCCGGATGTCACCTATTTATTCTGAGATGCCATATGCCACAATATCATTGGAGGGCCAAATCCGCCCTCATCATGTTGGAACTGACTTGCAATGAATTTTTGCTGGGAGGGGATCTGGACTCGGAATGCTTCTTACCCGAATTATAAATGATGTATAAAGGTGAATCCAAGCCTAGTCGAGTTGAATACCTGCTTATTTAAGCTTAACTCGTTTTGAGCTAGATACTTGAACTAATTTAACTCGAGTCAAAATGTTTTATTTGACATATATAACATATAAGTACCAGTATTTAGGCTGAATGCCAATTTAATACTTGAACTTTAAAATATAACATTCTAGTACCCGAACATTCATTTTGCGCCGCTTTAGTACCCGAACTTTTAACTCATTCGAGTAGTAGGTAGGCTCGACAGTCGACACCACCCTATTCATGCAACAGGAATGGCAATATTTGTAATTGTTGGAAAATTGCGGACTTTACAATTCTTCGTCCAATAAAACCCTAATGTATTTATTATCAACGCTCTCGAGTTTCTCTTTCTTCTCTGCCCGCTCTTCGTTCTCCCGTGTTCATTCCCCGAGTCCGAGATAGGTTTAGGGTTTTGAGATCACAGAGAAAGCATCCACCTAATGGCGGCCGTGGAATCTGTTCAGTGCTTTGGTCGCAAAAAGACTGCCGTTGCAGTCACCTACTGCAAGCGAGGTAGGGGCCTCATCAAGATTAATGGCTGCCCGATTGAGCTTGTTGAACCGGAGATTCTCCGTTACAAGGCCTACGAGCCAATTCTCCTTCTGGGTCGTCAGAGATTTGCAGGTGTCGACATGAGGATTAGGGTTCGGGGAGGAGGTCATACTTCACAGATATATGCCATCCGTCAAAGCATTGCGAAGGCCCTTGTAGCTTACTATCAGAAGTACGTTGATGAACAGTCGAAAAAAGAGATCAAAGACATACTCGTTAGGTATGACAGGACGCTCCTCGTGGCGGATCCAAGGCGCTGCGAGCCTAAGAAGTTTGGAGGACGGGGAGCTCGCGCTCGCTTCCAGAAGTCATACCGTTGAGTGGAGAAAGAAGAACAACAAGGAGGAAAAGACGAAACGGAGTGGTGTTACTTATTTGTTCGGTTTTTATTTTTCATTATTTTTTAGTTATTGCTTATTGGAACTTTGGAAGTCAGGATGTCAAAGCCGCTTACCATTTTCTTTATTTTGAGAGATTTTGCATAAACCTCTATTTCTTAATCTAAAATAGTTTTTATTTCTGGAGATTTTTTACTGCATATTTAATGTTGGATGATGAATTAGGGCCTTGGGTTTAAATTGAGAAGTGCTTATGCTTTTCTCAAGTGGAAAATGATTTACGAAATTGGTTTTTCCCTCTTCATTTGATTTTTGCTATGCTAGTTTGTTATTCCATCTTAGATTTTTGTCGCTTTAGCGGTAATTTAGGGTTTTAAAGTTTTATAGATGATCCTGCCTATTTTTTCCTCTCGGGGTTGTACTACAGCGAGCTAGTGTTCTATGAAAGTACATATTCTTGAGTTAGATAGATTGTAGTCAACTGTTTCTTTGGGAATTAGGATTCACGTCATTTTTTTTGTTGTGAAATATCTCTAGCTTTTTAGGAGTTTACTCCCTGATAGGCTGCTGGGACTAGCCGGGAAAGCAATGATGTTCTTAGTTTCTCACCTTTTGATTTCCCCAAGTCTGTCTGTTTAAACTCTATCAGCATCTGCTAATGTATATCACTGATAGCTTGATGATGGAAGGTATGCCATGTTTTCTGGTGGACCCATTTGTCGTTTCTATTCTTGGTGCATGTAGTTTTATCTTTGTTGGTGTTTTTTAGTAATGCATTTATTGTTACATTTTTTTTTCTGAATAAACAAAACATAAAATTAACCAACAGCATCATGCAAGTCTGAATAAAATAAAAGGTTTCTCATAGTCATATAGGAGGATGAAACCAAACCATCTAAGGTTGAAAAGTTTTTAGCCTTTTGAGCTACAAGGTGAACAGTTCTATTACCCTGTTTTTAAACATAACTAAAAAACGTGGTTCTCAAAGTTAAATCATAAAAGTTTAACAAGGTTCAAATTATAATAATAGGATCATAGAGAGGACACGGAATCATTGTTAAGCCCAGAGATAGCAACAATAGAACCAGACTCAATGACATAATGTTTCCACTGTTGATCTAAAGCAAATTTAAGGACAATCAAAATAGCTTTCTTCATTTCCAAAACACCTGTAGTTAATTAGTTATATTTAAATAAGCCACCTAAACCTGCAGAAAATGAACCATTATCACATCTTACGAAGTACCATAAGAATCCAAAGATGAAAGAACTATACAACCATACATTTAAATACCTCCCAAAAAAAAGAATACAACCATACAGTTAAGTTTGAAATAATCAGTAGGAGGTTGGGACAGGCAGACAACCTACTAGACTCTTCATCTGGATTCCAGTGAATGGAATTTCTATGAGAAGTGATAGACTTATTATTCTCTTGATTCTTAACTAGCAATCAAGTTACTGTTCCGAACATTCGGATTCCTGAAAGTTTAAAACTTATCCAGATGATTGTTGAAAATGATTAAGTACGTATAAAAATTTTTGCTTCTTCTCTCGTAGATGCTCTACCAATTTACCATAAAATAGATAATCAGCAAAAAGAAGATACTTTACTTTAGAAGCACTTCTAACTACACTAATAGTCTATTATCCTGAATATTGATAAAAAAGTCTATTACCCTGAAATTTATGCTTCCCTTCAGCTTTTTAGTAATCTTGTAAGCCCATCCATACTCAATATAAATGTATTTTCTGATGCTTGAATCCAATTGATTATTGTATTTCAGTGTTTTAGTGTGTTCTGTTAATAAGAAGGGAGTTGCTGATTAGTTGAAAGTTGAAACCGGGAGTGTTCTGGACCATGAAAAAAAATGCACACATGCACAGATATATAGAAAAATGCCATCTTGTACGGTAGGCTCAGTTTGTGAAGAGTGCAAATGCAAATATATTCAGTGCAAAACCTTGTATTTGCAGTGTACGTATTTGCATTTGCATTCTACCTAGACTGAGCCTTAACTGTAAAAATTTCAAAAGCCTCAACTGTAAATTTATGTCAGATAAGACAACAGAAAATGATAGTGTCGCTTAGGCTCAGTTTGGAAATAGTACAATACTAATATATGCTGTACAAATATATACAAAATACAAAATTTTGCACTCTACAAGTAGTACAAGATTTTGCACTCTTTTCAAATTGAATATAGTCTCAGTTCGGTAGGAGTATAAATGCAAATATGTAGAGCAACAGAACCTTATATATTGTATTATTTTGCATGCAAGTGCACTGTAAATATTTGTATATATACTCTTTTCAAGTCCAGACTTCTGGTAGCTCTGAAGTCAAAAGGTATATTGAGTCATGAAAATCTGAGCAGCTTGAAACTAGTTTGGCAGATGCAAAACTCAAAAGGCTTTATTTGGAGCTTCCTGAAACTGAATTTTTTGTCAAGTCTCCCTTTTTTTTTTTTTATTAGATGAAGTAATTTTATTGGAAAATGGATAAAATCAGATACAAGTGTCTCATGGAGAGTACAACTGTGCCTCATACAAGTGTTCCCTCTTTGTTCCCTGCTTCGCCTATCTATTGTTAATTCCCTATGTTAGCAAGAGTATTAATAAAGAAAGAACAACTACCCATGAATTCGAGTATGGAGTTCTTGCCATCTATGGTCACGAACGAAATGAATCCACCGTGTCTAGTTTGGTATATACAGAATCTCGTTACAAGATTATTTCTACCTGGCTTGGTAGGAACCGGATTCTCAACGGTAGCTTTATGAAAAAAAATTACATAAGTATCACCATCCATGTTTTTTTATTTTGCATTTGATTAAATATCACATTCATATCTTCATCCCAAATGCTTTGTAGTTTTTTTTGGGCGGCCAAAATTAATTGTTTTTTAGTGCCTTTATAACTAATTGAATGTAAATTACGGGTTTTGCTTTAGGGAAAATCTATGATGCAGAAAAGATATGGTATAGAAAGAGTTTAGACCAATTAAAACCCATGCACGAATTTTGATAAATAACACTATGCTCCCTACCACACTTATGATTCTGATTTATTGGTCAATTGCTTTTTGGATGTTATATCTTTTCCACATCATAGTTGAAATGGGAAAATCTATGACGTGGAAAAGATATTGTATAGAAAGAGTTTTGACCAATCAAAACCCACCCATGAATTTTAATAACCACCACCTGATTGGTTATGTTTATGATTCCAGTTGATTGGTCAGAAGTTTTTCAGATATTGTATCTTTTCCATATCATAGTCCAACCCTTTGTTTTTTGGCCCATTTATTTCTCCCTTTCAATGGTCGGAGACCTAGTTATTTCCTTCAATGTTTCCGTGTGAAGATTGGCCGGACTGAAACTGCATTCTCTTTCTTTTTCATTTTCTCCCTGGTTTTCCGTGTCACAACTCACAAGAATAGTGGAAATAAGTAGTGTAGCATCAGAAAATAGAGAGGGCCAAATACACAGGAGGTATGGTTTTCAGTGTCGTGGTTGTACCAAACTTATCGGCGAATGTGTGCCAATACATAACTTTTGCAATCCAGAAATATTGAACAGCCAACAATTATTCAGCTCCTGTGCAGTTGGAGCTCGTGTGTTGTTTACCATTGCAGCAGTTAGGTTGTCTAGCGCTCTCTGCTTGTGGGCTTTATTCTGCTTTCCTCCTCCCTATTCGAACTACAACTACTCATCTGATGACTCGGATTCCTCCTCTGATCATGATTAGCTTTTGTTTGGATGAAAATGCACCAGAAATTCAGGATGCATCAACCTGGTGTTTTCTTCCTCTTCCCCTCTATCCTCTTGGATAGGACTTGTTTTCTTTCCACAAAACAAACATGTAAAAAGGATTATGCCCACTAATTTCCTTTCTATAAACCAAACAATGATAATGGAAAATTTTACACATTATCATTCCATCTCATCCCATTCCACTCAAATCTTCCCACAAACCAAATGGAGTCTAAAGAAATTCCTTAAAAATTTTCACAATTTTTTTTTCCGCCAAAAAAAGATGCCCTGAAATGGTGATCCGTGCCAACTGCCGAATGGAATTCTGTCTAGATAAGGTGTTTTTAACTTGTCATGGCTCAACTCTTCAGGAACCAAAAGCCTGATAAAGGGTGAGCCTACTTGGGTTTTGGGGAAGTCGGGTTGGATAGTCGTAGCTTGCGCTCTTGCCCAAGCCAGGCCCTAACATGCTCAATTCAGCTGAACTCTAGGTTTGCAGTAACTTATGTTTGGGTATGATCTTGTATGTCTCATGCCCATAACTTGGCAGATTTGTTGTTTGTTAGGTCCTTACCCTGCACAATTCTGTGGTCATTTACCCATTTATGGTCTCCTATCCTTCTATAGTCATAAAGCATGTAATGCAGAAAAGGAGCAGGATTGAAAGAATGCGGTGGCTGATGAATCAGATTTGAACCCAAACCTAAAGTTGTTGTGTCTCAGTAGAAAAGGGAGAAAGGGAATTGATGATCATTTCCATCTAAACCAAACCATACACTTCTACCTCCGACAGATACACCTCAGATGTTCCTACAAGTAAACCTGAAAAATCCAAACTAAAATCATCTATCGGGGCTGGATAGAAGATTAACGGTAAGCAAATATAAAAATGGATTTAAGACAATAATAAAGAAAAAAATGAAGTGCTTTTTTCAGTCTACTATGTAAATATTGGAACATCTTTCTACTACCAGTAGAGATGCCATATGAAAAAACTGATAGATGATCATTTCATAATTTTGCTTAGCATTTGGACCCACAGTATCACCTGAAACAAATTTATTTTGGAATTTCAGATTTGATGAGTTCATTTTCAAACACTTACTGTGTTAATAATTATCAAACAAACTTGAAATGACCTTTATCCCAATTTCTTATTTGAAGCTGGGAATAGATCCATTTGATGTGGCTAACTTGTTCTCTAAGATGTCAAAGAAAACCACAACAGACACATTTCGTTTCACATGGCATCCAAAGTAGTAATTATGCACTCTTAAGTAGCTTGCAGTGTCTAGAAATGTACTCATAGCTTTGTAATTGAGGTTTTCGATTTGATCATTCCAGGGGTCTAGAGCAGCAATTGGTAATTACAGTAAGTAATTCCTCTCAAACAGAGAAACAACACCAATTGCATTACACACGAATGGCCATTATATAGTAATATATTTGGTGATTGTTGTGCCACAAAAAATCTCAGTAGTTCACACTTCACACATCAACAATTCCACAGTCTTATTTCCAACTCCATTAGTGTGAACTGGTCCACAGTGACCTACAACATCTTTTGATAATATGAAACCCTAATGTTCTCTTAACAATTTTGTTGCAACTTATGGAAGGTTGACTTATCCCAACAAATAGAGTGTAGATTTCCTGCACAGACATTAATGAACCAAAAATTGCTTCAGGATGTATGCTCAAGATTTGAGAGCTGCTAGGAACCTAAGTGGGGGCAAGCAGTTAAAAATAAGTCAGTTGCTTCTAGTGTCCAACATTTTGAGATAATAGTGCTACTAATAAAACCGTTATGATCCAAGAATGGTAGCTTCTAATGTTTAAAGGACTCCACTAGTACCATTGTAATAACCACACTTAACAAACATAATACAAAAGTTCCCCGTGAAATAAGTACTCACACACATATACTTACAAAAAGTGATTTAACAAAAAATTCCCCCACTAATTAACATCTCTAGCTGACCATTAGGACTCTAAAATATAATCTTAGCCTCCTTTCCATATAAAGTAAATAAGAGATTTCCCATTGTTGCACAAAACCTAGAAACACAGATTCGAATGACACAGTAAAACAAAGCAGAACAGAGATAT
Source organism: Nelumbo lutea (assembly GCF_056320005.1). Classification (NCBI taxonomy): domain Eukaryota; kingdom Viridiplantae; phylum Streptophyta; class Magnoliopsida; order Proteales; family Nelumbonaceae; genus Nelumbo; species Nelumbo lutea. Next base: position 10,912,429 of record NC_142688.1, on the reverse strand, counting down.
GAGTTTTGCCTTTGGCCTATGTCCACAGGTGATGGAGGAACAGAAAATCCACTATATTAACTGTGAAGGTACAAGGTTGAGCTACCTCTATCACAGAAAAATCCAAAAGTACAAGGTTGAGCTGCCTCTCCTCATGCCCAATAGAATGACATACAAATATGAGAGAGACCCCAACATAATATATTTGGATCTGGCCCATAAACAACAAACAAGGGTCGGGTCTAGAAACTCCCCTCCCCCCCCCCCCACCCCTCCATACCCTGACGATCCAATCCAAGCCTTCTGCATCTACCAGAGATCTCAATAAATTTTCCATCTTCAGGTTTTTCTCCACAAATGTTGGGTCAAGTCATGAAGCAGGCCACAAAAAGAATTCAATGCACAACTCAACACCCATTCACACCAGACTGTAACTCGTACGAGAGTGACCAGTACAACTAGACCAGCTCTATATGGGATTGAACCACCAAAATTTAGGTTGATGGGGCAGGCCAATAGAATGGAATACAGTCCATTAACTCTTCCCAACTTAGTCAAGAAGGGAAGTTAACTCTGTCCAAATGGTCATGTTGTAACCCAAAAAGAAAAAGTAATACTAAAAAGTTTTACTTTAGGTTTTGCCAAGAAGTCAATCATCAGTTTACTAACCTAAAAATTTGTACAATATTGAATACACAAGCATCAAACTATGCACCCAGTAGTGTTTTCCTACAAATCTCCATCTAGGAGGAGGGGAAAAATCTAAAGTATTTCTGAAACACCAATCAAGGCAGACATGGTGTAGGGGTTTTGTATCCCAATGTCAGTTCCCCCAATTCTTGCATATTTATGTTTATTCCCCCTCTCCACTCACTCTTTGCACTGTAAACACACACATTAAGAGCCATTACACGATGTTGGTCCCAGCTATCTAGGGTCTTGGGAAGGGCGGACTGGATGCAAACCTAACCTTTGACATGTTATAAATAAAATTGTACCCAATGTTGTACAGAGACACATTGGTCCAGTGCAAATTCATCAGAACAGTCAACCTATGATGCATGTACACCAGATCTACAAATTAAATTCCCAATTTATCATGTAGAAAGGGAAAGTTAGAATTTCCCAATGTTACCCTACTACTGTTATACAAAATCAAAGGTCAAGACTCTCTTAGGGTTCTTAATTTGTACTGACCAAATCAACTAAAAGTTCCTACACGAATAACTCCTAGTGGATAATGACTTCGGAATTTCCCAATGTTACCCTACTACTGTTATACAAAATCAAAGGTCAAGACTCTCTTAGGTTCTTAATATGTAGCGACCAAATCAAATAAAAGTGCCTACAAGAATAACTCCTAGTGGATAGTGACTCCCACATAAAGTTTTCTCCGCATGGATGTTGTTTGAGTTAGTTTGGTAATCTATATTTGATAATTGATATCAGTCAACTACTTCAACAATGCAAAACAATGAAAAGATGTATTCTGGCTACCAGAATTTCATGAACACCAATACATGCCTCTTCCTAGTTGATAAACTTTTTCGATATATGAGTCTATAATAACAAATAATAATAAATTAACTTTTCTGTACTATATTCAAATACATACTCTATACCACCATTTCAATGTATTTCTCAAAACCCTTGCCATATTTTTGAATCTGATGTCATTTTAATACATTTCCGGCCAATATATGCAATATTTTCCAGTATCTAAAAAACACCAAGAGATATCTAATGCTAGTAAGGTTCCAATACTGATGCAGTTTAGTGCTAGATGCTGTCTCAATTTATCCATTTTCAAATGACATCAGATTTAAGAATGGATTTGTAGTTTTTGCTTTTTCAATAATAAAGATTATCCTGAAGAAAAAGAAGGTGGGACAAGAAAAGGAGTACAATATTTCCTCGAGAATTAAAGGAAGGAGAACAGGAGGTAGTCATTAGGGATTAGAATTTCTTCTTAATCTGTAAGAGACTCTCTAAGCCATTATATAAATTTTTGCATTGTAACAACACTGTAAACATAAGTATCAGTAATAACCATTAGTCCTCTAAAATTTCTCTTTCCTAAGTTAAACATTTGGGTTTTGCATCTAAATTTGTAGAATTTACTCCAAATTTGTAAGTCAAATGTGGATGGAATTTCTTTCTCTTAGATAAACATTTGGGTATTCATCACAACTTTCAATAGAATTGTCATGTGTTCCCTCTGGTAATGAACAAGGTATAAGGTAGAAGGACAAACAATATCAATAACATATCTCAGACAACACATTTTGTGGTCTCCTTCTACCTAGTACCTTGTATAAGCATATAGCCCGGCAAACAGATTGATTGAAAGCATGAGCTTCCTCACCATAAACATCGTATGTTTCAGTTGAAATCAAAGTTTAGCTATCAAACAAGTAAATTTATAAGGGTTCAATGAAAATGCAGTTCTAACTAACTATTATCTGCCTCAATTGTTTTCAAATTCCAAGCACTTCTGTTCGCAGGAAAAAGATTAGGTTCATCAATAAAGAAATGAAGAAGAAAGTGATAGCTCATCAAGACCTCCTGCCGAAGAGAGGAACGGAACAGAAAACTGTGATATTTCTCATACAATAGTGACAATAATAGATTCATTTGTATTTCAATTTCACAGTACTGAAGCACGATCGATAAGATAACTCCTAAAGTGGCATATACCTGAACCACCATTTTGATACATTGGTATTTTGGTGCCTCTTGACTTCTATCTACCAAAAATCCCCAAAACAAATCCCACCTCAACTTTCAACTTTCGCCTGAGAACTCAAAAGAGTTGTTGCTTCCACAGTTACGTTTAGTATTCCAGCTAGCCTGTCTCAACCTTCCACTAGCCAATGCAGAAATTTAGTCAACTTGTTCTAAAGCCCAAAATTTATGTAATGGCTTGCAAGGCTATATAGAGTAGAAACCAATCATCTATCTTGTGATGTTAATAGTTACAATGACAAAAAAGCCATCAGTGAAAGGCAAAATAAGTTAAGAATCAAGAGATTTAAAAAATGGTTTGGTGAAGTAGAACTAGATAACTGAACATATCCAGAAAAGCTGCTTCCAGTCCTTGCTGTAGGAGTTCTATTAGTTGCAGCAGTTTCCTTGCATGATCCCTTTGGTGCTCCAACCTGCAAAAGTTTCATCAGGGGAGTGACTCTTTCAAGGAAATACATGAAATAATATTCATGTCATTATGAGAGAGTTGGATGAAGGCATCCTCCATGATATATCATAGGTCCAATTGACCCATCAAGATGATCCTAACCATCAAATTTATTGCCTTATGATTATCCAAATGCAGTTAAAAGACTATAAACAATCTCCATAGTAGGTGGATGAATCATTGAATTGAATCACTATTGAACCAAGAACATGTACTTCCATATGCTACTCTTTCATGTGATGGAATGAAAGTTCATAAACAACTGAAATGGATAAGCATAGTCATAAACCTGGCAAGCAGTAACAGTACTACACCCACATAAAGTCAGTCCATTCATTCTGTCGAGAGCATCAAAAACACCTCCTCCATCACTCCTCTGCAATATTTGAGTTTCCCATCAGGGTGCCGAATTTTCATATATTTATCTATATATTTCCCTTCTAGAAATAAAAAAGTTATAATACCATGTAAAAGTTTACGGCAACAAAGTTAGGCATCACATTTCCAGCTGCTTTGTAACAAGTACCGACCATCCCAATAAGTGTAGCTGAGTTCTCTTTGCAGCTTTCAGATTCTACTGGAAACGTAGGGAAGTAGTTCTGTAGAAACAGGGATGCACTTCTTGAATTTAGTGGTTGTGACTCCTTTCTGTTGGAACATGAACCTTGTACAAAACCAGGATCTCCAGCTGAAAATCAAAACATGATTGCACTATAAAACAAATATAACATCAAAACTTCAAACAAATGAAAGTTTTTGTGCTTACGCTCATTTTCCAGAATGTACTTCCACTGATATGCAATTCCTTCGTCAGCTTCCTTGGAAGCATCAGAGGTGAAGACCAGGAGTCGGTGATTCTCTGCAACCATGTCAGTAATAGTAGGCCAATCCTCACCCTTCTTTGGCATCTTTGAGACAGGAAACCAATACTCTAGTAATCCAGCATTAGTGAAAAGCCTTGTCAATGCCTTAGGCGTATGCACATAGTCCTCAATTATAATGGTCACAATCTCTGATGGGTTTTCACTCAAAAATGCCTCTACTTCCTTCAAGGTGTTGATTGCAGGTTCCTGAAAATGCACGCAGCACACAGTAGTAAGATCATTTGCAAAAGAAGTTTAGATTACAACTGAATTGGTTAAACCGAAGTTTAGATTACAAAAGCAGTGAAGTTGTAGCATTGTCCACGCATCGAATGGCAGAGCCAGACATCGTCCTCGAAATCATACATGTCCAACATCAACCCTCTTACACCATTCTAAACAAGTCCCAGAATTTGAAAACTAAATTAGTTGCCAAAAGAAGAAACAATCACTCCAACGAATTGAAATTTTGGAGAGAAGGATTCTAGTTATTGGTGCATACCCTCAACTGATTAGAAACAGAGTCTTCTTGATTATAAAATGTCATCCTCTGGACACCGGGCAGGGACGGTGCGTCAACAATAGAGAACGAGTTGTGGGTCACCAGCCATGAATACTTGTTGAAGGGAAGCCCCGGAATCTACCAACACCCAGAACACGGTAACTCAGATACCACATCAGAATAAATAAGAAGAATGAGTTTAGAGCATAGAATCTGAAAGGAATTGTATCGGAAAAACAAACCCAAGAAGAAAAGGAAGAACATACGAATGATGTCGGTTGGATGGCCTGGCCTCTGGTGCAAGTGGGCTCTGTCTTCCCGCTCGCAGGGCAGTTGCCGCAGTACAGACCAGGTCCACAGTCGGTAGGAGTGGAACACGAGTCGAGAAACTGAGAATTTGGAGTATACTTAAAGTTGGGATTAGGGAAAAATGAGAAGTAAAGAGACAAAACAATTTCAGGTTGTGCTTAATCTGATCAGAGATCAAACCTGACAATTCCCGTTAGAGCAAGCACGGCAACTGAGGACAAAGGTTGAGATGATGAACAAAAGAAGAGACCCCCCTGAAGCCGCTCTGCATGTCTCCCGGTGATCCGCGGAACAGGTTAACATGGGAAGAGACGATTGCAGAGCGGGAAGGGAAAGATCCGGACAGGAGTAGAGCGGAAGGACAGAGCAACAGAAAGCAAGCAGATAAATTGTTATTGTTTTGAGGTGGCCTTTCCTCTTTTTATTTTCTTGTCTTTTCTCTGTTTTTCTTTTAATTCTTATTGATTTTTTTAAGTGCTTTTCACGTGGTGGGGTTGGAACTTATTAATGAGTTAGGTTAGGCATACTGCTCCGTCCGATCGAGGTCTACCGTCTACGGTGTGATTGATTTTACAGTACAACATTTTGTACATAAAATCGTATGCAATTACAGTTAAAACCGTTGGATGGGTATTCATCTCTTTTGTGAATATAGGATCCCCGTCATAATCAGCTTTTCGAGAATAGTTGTGGGACATACCCAACTGATCATTTGTGCCGTCGTGGATTGTCCGTCTGATCCAATCAGTTTTGATTATAACCAAGTAACTTTTCTCCTCGATATGTATTCCATGATGTTATCTCACGTTCAACAGCTTCGGATCGTCCGATTGATCTAATACAAATATACGGCGGTGTAAATGAAAAGAATGCAAATTAATAAATTATGGTTTATTTTTATTTTTGGTTTTTAGAGTTTTTCCTTATTTTACTGCGGAGTGAAAACAAACAAAACAATAACATTTAAAACGAGAGTTTGCAGTCAAAAAAAAAAAACATTTAAAAGAATCATCAGAATTTAAAACAACAGTACTTCTGTACTGTTGCACCACTGCAAATAAAATTGCACAACAAACAAACAATGCCTAAGTTCACTTAGCAATACCTTAACTTATTTACCAAACAACGCCTAAGTTCAATTGCACAGCAAACAAGTAGGCTGTGAGATCAAGGTCCATGTAGTATTGTTATTTGCTACTTACTTACGTGCAGACGATCCAATGGCTGAGATCAAGGTTTTAAAAACTGACCCAAAACCGGAATCGTTCTAGATCAATGGTTCGACCATCCAGTTTGAATGAATAACCCCATTTTGACAAAAAAAAAAGGTAAAAAACTATTGAATGGATTGATGATTTGACCGTCTAAATCAACGGATTGTTGATCAATTCAACATTTTTTTTATCAAAGACCAATTTGGGATAAAATTGAATTGGTTGCCTAAATGGTTCATGGGCCAAATGGTCTGACCATCTAGGTCAATTGAGATTCGAAAACATTGGTTGAATGAATGGTTCCTGAGAAATCACCCTATTTTGTAAGGGTGCAACTTGGGTGTGCCTGGGTTGGGATTTTGTATTGGGTCGACTCGAGTTGCACCCATATTGCTTTGTTATAATGTATATAAATTTATTTAGGCTATGTTTGAAAAGATTACAAATGCAAATATGTAGAGTGCAAAGCCTTATATTTTGTATTATTTTATATTTACTTAAGCTGTACATATTTGCATTTGTACTCTTTCCAAACTGAGCATTAACATTTTCCCATCCATTCTGGTAAATGCTTATACTGTTCAGAGAGAGATGCTTTAGCATTCATTCTAATACAAAAGGGCTTGGGAGGACATTACCATTTTTAAAAAGGAGACTCTACTTTCCAATTTAGAGAGAGAGATGCTTTGGTGTTCAAAGCTAGTACGAAAGGCTTGAGAGGACATTATCATTTGAGAAAGGATTCCCAATCTTGTGAGAGAATTTTTAAGCCTGAGCCTGCAAGTTTTTTCTTGTCCTTCTACTCATTTTTATCAAGCTTAGAAGAAAAAATGTTGTTTCGAATATCATAAGCTATAGGTCCAGTTTTTGCTTTCATTTCAGGTTTGCTTATGTAGTGTTGCTCTCTGATTAATAATATTTCAACTTGCCAAAAAACCTAAAGCTGTAGTAGAAGCATACTTTAAAATTAAAATGGATATTAATTACTTCCAAATTGATCAAATAAGATCCACGTGAAATCATCAATAAATGGATGATGAGATCATTCAGAAGAAGAGTGAGTTTGGTCACAAAAACAACATTGTGCGTATGCATTAAGGGGTGTTTGGTTAATTGGATGAGAATGAAACTTTTGACATCAACAACCCACTAGGCTTAGTTTGGAAAGAGTACAAATACAAATATATAGAGTACAAAACCTTGAATTTTGTATTATTTTGTATGTATTTATACTAGACCTGTTCATGGGCCCGGCTCGAGCCGGGCTTTTACTCTTCATTAATGGAAATATGTTAGGCCCGAGCCTGAGTCCGGCCCGACCAACGGGCCTACAACTTGGGCCTGAGCCCAACCCTGATAAAAAGCCCAAAGTCCGAGCCCGAGCCCAAGACCAAAGTCCGACCTAATAAAAAAATTAGAATTTTTCCTATTCAATAATAAATATAAATTAGAATTTATTTATATTAAAAAATATATATTCAAAATTTATTTACATTAAAAAAAAAGAATATAAAGAAGAGAAAAAGGATGTGGAGAAGAAGGGTTCGACTAGAAAAATAAGGGAAAGAGGTGAAAAAAAGAGGAGTATTCAACTAGGGTTTTTAGGTTTAATTATAGGTTAGACCGGGCCGGGCTATTTTGGCAAATCCCGAGCCCGACTCGAATTTATTGCGGGCTGGGATTTTTGGCCCGAGGTTAAGCCTACAGGCCCATATATCTGTTCAAGCCCATTCGGGGGCCGAGCCGACCCGTCAGGCCACCCGACCTATGAACAAGTCTAATTTATAGTATACATATTTGTATTTATACTCCTCCCAAACTAAGCCTTAGTGAAAAAATTACAATTGGTTTTACCTCTATGAAGTATGAACTGGCTTTCTTAAGCAATGTGTAAATTGATGACGAATAACTAATGCAACAAGCTACTTCTTGATGATCAACCATAAAACTACAGACGAACCAAATACCGCTTAGCTAGGACGCTAATGTGGAATTTATTAAACAAGGGTAATATATAATATAAGTCATTCAGCTTTCAATAAAAAAATAAAAAAAAAAGGGAAGGGGTTCAAATTTAGGTGCACCAGTCAGTTTTGTATGTTGATCCAAGATAAGTTTTATTAGAGTCTTCTCTGTGTGCTATGAGGTTGTTAAGAATTTTGGTGCTATAATAAAACCGATTACTCAGTATAGATTGTTCAACCACTACTTAATAAATTAATTAATTTTAATTCATTTAATTAGTTTTTTTTTTGGAAGGGGGGGTTATCAGATTTATCAATGGACCGAATCAACTTTGCATGCTCAATTAAATCAATCCAACCTTACTATGCAATCATGAAACAAGCCCTTGATCTAAGAAGCCTCCATTGTCCTGTCCCCGTGTACTGGGATTTTATCAGCTAAAAGTGTTTTAATTAACGAATTGCACAATCCTATAATGGTTGGACCGTTCAAGCCAATGGTTCATTGACAAAGTCAAAGATATGTGAAACGAAACTGATTAATTTTATCCTCTAGGAGATGGGTTGAACAATTCAGATGTTTTAATTTGAATCAGTAATGGCTTGGATATGCAAACACACACTCACAATCAAAATCAGACCTATAATCAACCGGTTACATCAAAGCCTGGATCTGCTCCTCACACCATGTTCTGGCCACACATCGGGAACATTTCTTATATTTGTATTTATTATCAATAAGGAAATATTCCTAATACACAATGGGATGTGACTGTAAGGTTAGTGTAAAAAGCGCTCTGTGAGGACTGAATCCCAATTGTTACATCAGAGATTTACAACTTTGTTTTTAACTTTTCTTTTCTATCAAACCAAACACAGCCTAAATGAAAAGATTTACCCTTCACATTTCATCTCTCACATCTTTTGATGTTTTTGCACAATACCACTCATTGTTAACATATCACATGTAACAGAAAAAGTATATATCCAAACAGTTAAAATATATAAATGAGGTTTTTAACGAATAAATAAAAAGGTTTACCAGGTATATATTATATGGTTATGGGATAGTGATGAAATTGAATAAGAATACAACAAATAGGTGCAAGGTAAGTTTGTCTGTTTTAGAAAATACTAAAATGAATTTAATTATTTTTCTCATTTTGTCCTTGTAAATAATTTACCTTTAAAAGAGGTTACTTGTTTAGGTCACATCATAATTTAGAAATTTGGCTAAAAAATGAACCCCAAGACTTGTTTGATAGATAACTGGATTTCAATACTGAAATCCACCTTTTTAACATTGACTGATTTTGCAAAAAATTGTTCCCTTTTTTGAAAGCAAACTTTTCTCCCATTTTGAATGTAAAAACGTTTGGCTGCGTTTTTTTTTTTGGGTGTATATACAGGTCGTGTAAAACTCCACTTTCAGTCCGTATTCGTTAGCATTTGGATGGAGTGTAGTTTTACATCGAAAATTGATGTAAATTCTACTCACGGTAGAGATTTACATCAATAATCGATGTAAATACAACTGATAATCACACTTTTCAAAGTTACAGCGGTTCACTCATTTAAATTGGTCAGTGTTGAACTCCATTGGTGTGCATTTACATCAATAAATATTTACACCAAAAAACAAACACAGCCTTAGCCTCAGTTTGGAGGTGTAAATATAAATATCTACAATACAAATGCATGGTTTTGAACTTCACTGGTATTTGCATTATTCTTTTTAAACCGAGCCTTATTAAAAAAATAAATTTAGGCTGTATTTGGTTGCAGTGCAAATTCATTTTCAATGATGCAAAACTATGATAGTGCAAATGATTTGGCTGCAAGTTTTGATTTATTTTTGTTTCAAATTTTATTTTATTTTATTTGGTTGCATTAAAAATGAAGTAAAATAAGACCTAAAGAAGAATAAAACAAAACCCAAAACAAAAGTAAACCAATATTTATATATTTTTTTCATTTGCACTCCCATGCATTTATATTAGTGCAAATAAAATTACACTGCAACCAAATACAGCGTTACTTTCATTTTCAGTGCAAAAAACATATTCTTACCAAATATTTACAAAATTGAATCAGAGCACAGATTTACTTCAATTCAGAAGTTGCACTCATACGAAGCAGAAATGAGTGCAAAGAAGATCTCTCTCTCCCTCTTAATTACAAAGTTATTCAATAGAAATAGAAATAGCATTTGGGAATAACTAATTGTGAGTTTGTCTTTGACACTAGATGATGAAAGCCGATAAAGATGCATCGACCATAATAAAAGAATCAATAATAAATGCATTAATGACATTATTGTGTGGTTTTCTGCAAATAAAAGTCAAATATAGCAGAATAAATAACAAGGTCGTGCATGGGACCTTCATCATGCTTGTGGGTAGAGATGTGGGAACAATTTGTGGGTAAGAGATCCTAGCCCATCACAGCATTGGTAATAAGGTTGTTGTTAATTTGGAACTGGTGGAAAGGAAAATTTAGGATGAAAAATGCACTCTTTAGTTTTTTCCTGATTTCATGGGACCACAGTAGGATAATCTAATCCCATCATATTCCCAAGCACATAACTAATAACTCTTACAATCCAAGTTTCCACTACAATCAGCCACAGGTAGAGTCCTTACCAACTAGAATCCCCATTTCTTCTTCACTTAATGGTCCTCAGCAGCAGCCCTGCATTGAGATTTGAGAGAATCTCACAATGAATGAAAACATACAAACACAGGAGATTATTTCAGATATGTGACTGCAACTGCTGTAAGTTGGGTGCAAGGAGATTATATGAGAAAATCTTAATTCTCAGTTCGGATCATGTAAGCATAACCTTGTAATCACATTTAATAAGCACTTAAAAATTTTTTTGATACTTGTCCCTTAAAATGAAAAGATTAAAACCCACTAATGGTATAATTAATTTTGTGTTGCTTTCCTCTTTTTGGATGATGAATTTGCTTTCGTTATTACAGTGACGAATAGTCAGAAAAAACTGTTATAACAGTAGTTGCATGCAAGCCCACAATGAATGGTGATTGAGCCATTGAAATAAAAATTCAGTTGATGTGATGCCTCGAATCTATTTGAAAAGTTAGTGTTTTCGCATTTCATTGGAGTCACAACAGAATTTTCTCTTTGATGTCTGCTTTCTCATGCATTTTGTGGCTATTGGTTGTAGATAGTTTTTTTATTATATTAGTTAATAAATCCATTACATAAATGATATATGTTGATGAAGGAAGATTTGGCCCGACCTCACAGTTATGTAATACGTGACAAAGGCAATAGCTCGGTACAAAAACACGTTTAAGGCACAAGCACCAGGGGGAGAAACCAGCGGTCCGAACTCCCTACTAGGGGCCTCAATTCACCCTTAGCCCCAAACCAGACAGTAATCTGAACTGGCCTGCATGCAAGCAGTTCGGGACACACCTCGCTGAACTAGTCTGCCTTGAAGCAGTTCGGAACACACCTCACCGAATTGGCCTACCTTAGCAGAACAGGACATATCTCCAAATTCAAGACTTCGCCTCGCTCACCACTCCACCACATCGCCCTCAGGGCACCAAAACCAAACAAACCGCACTATGCCTAACACCAAGGAAGTCCGTACCCAAGGGCGGCACACCAAGGAAGTCCGCCTCCTGACACCGCCATCTCCAGTTATAGAGACGGCTCCGACAAAAGGCAGTGATGGTTCTATCCTGGCAAAAAGGATGACACCCGAACTAACAGATTCAAGGGTAATCATACCCGACCTGACAAGGGCTTCGAAGCGAGTGCGCGAAGTGATTATAAAAGGCCCCCTACCCCCAACAACAAGGTATGTGAATTTTGCGCTATCTGGTCTACACTTTGCCTTTAAGAGATTACTGACTTGAGCTTCGGAGTTATCACACCGGGTTCCCCCGAAGTTCTCTCATCTTTCCCGTTTCAGGCTCCCCGATGCTCCAGCTCAGAGACGAATTCGTTGATAGCTAAGACTGGCCGGATTGCGCTCCATCAATTGGCGCCGTTTGTGGGAACGCTTCTAAACGCCTCCCTCTAAATCTCTTTTACCTACCTTTCTTTCAAAAAACTCCAACACCCACTCCAACACCAAAATGGCCTCCTTCAACAGTGTCGGACGTGAAACCGAAACAGCCACTACCGGAGAGCAACACCATGTTCCGACGGTAGCACATCTAAACACTCCCTCGTTGAACATTCCTCTTCCACTCCCCATCGAAATGAACTTCGTGGAACCAACTGTTGTCCCATTAGCAGCCCGCCAAAACCAGCTAGATGATTTGATGCAATGCATGCGGGCAATGCAAGCCCAAATGTAGCAATTCCAGCAGCACCAACTCCAGCAACACCAGGTGTTGCACCACCTCTCCCAACACCATTATCAGCAACAGTTCCCTCAGCTACCCTTGAACCAGCCACTGCTCCCCCCGGCACCCTGTTTCAAAGCCGGTCAAAGCCTCCCCTCAAAGTGGGCGACCTCACCAAGGAGAAGCTTCCCAACCACAGAACCCCCCTAACAGTCAGGCCGAAAGCAAAGAAAGATCACCCCCGCCTCGCAACTCGCGGGTGGGTCAAGAACCTCGCCCACGCAGTCACCTCAGCACTCTAAGCCCGAGTTCCCACTCACGGAGAACCGGTTCAGCGCCTTAGCAACAGGCCAACAGTCCGGGCCCATCGAGCTCGGCAACACGGAAGCCAGCAGCGCTAGCACCAGGCCCACTCAAAGAAGGCGCCGGCGAAGTCGCCGAAATGCTACCCGTGTGCTACCCGAGCTCAGAGGCAAGGAAGAAACGAGCTCGGGCGAGGTAAAAACCGTCTCCATTCTTTCATTTCCTTCCCCCCTTTCAGCAGAACTTCTGGCAGTCCCCTTGCCTAGAGATTTCAAACTCTCATCTCTGGACAAGTATGATGGGTCCTTTGACCCCAACGACCACGTTGACGCGTTCCAGTCGCAACTGCACCTCGCTAGGGCCAGCGAGTCATGCATGTGCGTGGCCTTCACCACCACCTTCAAAGTGGTGGTCCGCACCTGGTACCGGAACCTTGCTTCCGGGTCAATAAGAAGCTGGGCCTAGTTCATGCAAATCTTCAATGCGCACTTTGTTACCAGCAAGAGGTGCCTTAGAACCGAGGAATGCATCTTCGGGGTAATCCAAAGAGAGGGAGAACCAATCCGGAGCTACATTAAGCAGTTCAATGAAGCATGTTTGCAGATCCCTCGGTTAGACCCCGCGGTACAGTTCGCTGTGGCCGAAAGAGGGGTGACGCACAAAGAATTCAAATGGCACATGGTGGCCAGCCAGCCAGCAACCGTGACCAACTTTCTCAAGCTCGTGGACAAGTTTTTGAGAACAGAGGAAGGGATCAACCAGAGAGTCGAAGGCAGGGTTGAAAAAAGAAAAAGAGAAGGTGAGCCCTCCAACCCCAGTGACAGAAGAAGCCAGAACCAAGAGGCGAAGCCAAGCCAACCGTCCCGAGCTCCCTTAGTAGTTCGGATGGACTACACGCCATTTAACACAAGGTGGACCGAGATCTTGATGACGATCAAGGACGCCCCCTACATAAAGTGGCCACCTCGCCTAAAGAGCAACCCAAATGAAAGGAACAAAAATTTATATTGTAGTTTCCATAAAGATCACATTCATAGCACCGAGCAATGTAATAATCTCTGCGACGAGATAGAAGGGCTCATCCGTTGCGGGTACTTAAGAAATTTTGTACATTATGATAATAGTAATAAAGCAGGTCGGCAAGGGGAACACGGGAAGGATGTCCCCGAGCCGAGCAGCAGACCGGCCGAAGCCTTGTAGCGACCTCCCCCAGAAGAAAGGCCAGTCCGGGGAACCATCCACGTGATAGTGGGCAGTTTGGTGGTGATAGGTTGCACTTCGGCGACAGCAAGGACGTCAGTTCGCGAAGTAGCCCGAGAGGAGCAGAACCCTCTCAAGAGGTCGAAGACAGAAGAACCAATCTTTTTTACAGAAGATGATGCGCGAGGTGTTCACTACCCCCACGACGACGTGCTCGTCATAAAGCTAAGGATCAACGACTTCGAAGTTCGGCGCGTACTGGTAGACTCAGGCAGTTCGACAGACATCTTATTCAAATCGGCGTTCGACCAATTGCAGTTGTAGAAAAGCGAGTTGAAACCCGCGCACACTCCTCTGGTGGGCTTTAGCGGAGAGGAAGTCAGGCCCCTGGGGAAGATAACAGTACCTGTGGAAGTCGGCACATGGCCATGCGCGGTAAGACTCAACCACGATTTTCTGGTGGTCGCGACCCCCTCCCTATACAATGCCATAATAGGGCGACCAATTACGCATATTCTGCGTGCTGTAGTCTCCACCTATTATTTGGCAATGAAGTTCCCAACGGACTTCGGTGTGAGGGTAGCGCGGGGCGACCAACTTGAGTCCCGCAAATGCTATGTTGCCACCCTAAAGGGAAAAACCAAGGCAGCCGACGACCTCGAACTGGAGCAGCCTGCGGAGCAGGGCGAGGAACGAGCTTCGCCCACTGAGGAAACAGTCGCAGTCCCGACCTCGGCTACAGATCCGACACGAACACTATAGATCGGTGCCTTCGTCAAGGAGCCTTTGCGAACTGAACTGGTGAGTTTCTTACTCCAAAATTTAGATATTTTTGCATGGTCCACGGCAGATATGTCCGGTATTGACCTCGGCCTTATAACTCACAAACTTAACACTGACCCTATAGTCAGACCCATTAGACAGAAGAAACGGAACTTACCCCCGGAGCGCTGGAGGGCGGTCGACGAAGAAGTTAAAAAGATCCTCACAACGGACTTCATAAGGGAGGTTCATTACCCGACCTGGGTAGTCAACCTGATGCTGGTCAAAAAAGTGAACGGCAAGTGGCGCATGTGCGTCGACTACACCGACCTGAACTGAGCTTGTCCAAAAGACTGCTTCCCCCTGCCCCGAATAGACCGCCTAGTGGACGCGACCTCGGGACATGAGCTGCTAAGCTTCCTGGACGCATACTCAGGCTACAACCAAATCAAGATGGACCAGTCCGACCAAGAAAAAACCAGCTTCATTACCGAGTTCGGCCTGTACTGTTACAAGGTCATGCCCTTCGGGCTAAAGAGTGCTGGGGCGACCTTTCAAAGACTTGTAAATAAGCTTTTTCGACCCTTAATTGGCACGAAAATAGAATGTTATGTAGACAACATGGTCGCCAAAACACAGTTTTCCCATGAATTAATAAAAGACTTGGATTCTGTTTTCCAAATTTTGCGTCAATACAAAATGAGACTAAACCCAAACAAGTGTGTTTTCGGTGTCACCTCGGGTAAGTTCCTAGGGTACATTGTCAATCGGCGCGGTATTGAGGCCAACTCGGACAAAATAAAGGCCATCCTTGATATGAGACCACCTCGAAAAGTAAAAGAAGTTCGAATGGACCTGAGATTGCCAGCTCGCGTTCGACGAGCTAAAGACCTACCTCGCCACCATACCAACCTTAGTCAAACCCGAGGAGGGCGAGGTCTTAGAATTGTACCTCTCGGCGAGCGATGAGGTGGTCAGTTCGGTATTAATAAAGCAAGTAGATCGGGTCCAGCAGCCTGTCTATTATGTTAGTAAAATTCTACAGGGAGCAGAGACGAGGTACCCGCAGATAGAGAAAATAGCCTACGTACTGGTGATATCAGCTCAGAAACTCTGCCCGTACTCCAAGCTCACACCGTCGTCGTCTTAACCGACAAACCCCTAAGACTAATCTTGCCGAAGCCCGAGGTCTCCGGTAGGCTAACGAAGTGGGCCATTGAACTCAGCGAGTACGATCTCCAGTACAAACCGCGGACCGCAATTAAAGCTCAAGCTTTGGCAGATTTTATCACCGAGTGCACTTTCAGCTTCGAAGCCCAACAGGTTGAGCCCGAGGTCCCCAGTTTGGGCGAACCCGGAGCTCCCAAGCAAATAGAGTCTGAACCCCGTGAAGTGGCAACTAGTGTGGCATCTCTCCTGGTCAGGCGAAACACGAACTAGGATGAGGAGCCCTGGATCCTTCACGTAGATGGTTCCTCGAACCAGCAAGACAGCGGGGCTGGAATAGTCTTATGCGGTCCGGGCGGCACAAAATTGGAATACGCACTACGCTTTGAGTTCGCGACATCCAACAATGAGGCAGAATACGAAGCACTGATAGCCGGGCTAAACCTAGCGAAAAAGGTAGGAGCAAAGCACTTGGTCATCTGCAGCGATTCCCAGCTCTTGGTCAACCAAGTTACGGGTGAGTACGAAGCACGCGAGCTCTCAATGATCGCATACTTGGCGAAAGTAAAAGAGGCACTGCTCAACTTCCATTCACACTTCATCCAGCAAATCCCGAGGTCAGAGAACACTAAGGCCGATGCCAGCACAAGCCACAATAACATGAGAACCGTGTACATAGAGGACTTACCTCGGCCTAGTATTCTCGGGGGGGCAGAAGAGGTCGCTCCTGTCCTCGAAGCAGACTCGAGCTGGATCGACCCACTCACGAGCTACCTGCTAGACGGAACCCTCCCTGCAGAATGCAATGAGGCTAAGAGGGTGCAGCGCCAGGCAGCCAAATACGTCATAATTGACGAACGGTTGTATCGATGGTCCTACACGCTCCCCTACTTGCGTTGCCTGCGACCTGCCGAAGCTGAGTTCGTACTCTGCGACACTCATGAAGGTCTGTGCGGCAGACACTTGGGGGGCAGAGCACTCGCCCAAAAAGCACTTCGGCAATGATACTACTGGCCAACGATGAAGGCAAAAGCCGTCGAGCTCGTCAGAAAATGCGACAAGTGTCAGAAGCACGCCAATATCCACCATCAGCCTGCTTCCAACCTCAAGTACCTCACCAGCCCGTGGCCCTTTGCACAATGGGGCATCGACCTCCTGGGGTCATTCCCACCAGCAACAGGTGGAAGAAAATTCCTAGTTGTGGCAATGGATTACTTCACGAAGTGGATAGAAGCCGAACCTCTAGCAACAGTTACAACCCGAAACATACAGAACTTCTTTTGGAAGAATGTAGTATGTCGCTTCGGGTTACCTCGGGTACTAATCTCTGATAACGGCAAGCAGTTCGAGGATATCAAGTTCCAAGAGTGGTGCGAAAACATGGGGATTCGGCTGAACTTCACATCAGTCGCGCACCCGCAGGCAAACGATCAGACGGAAGTAATGAATAGAGCCATCCTACACGGACTGAAAGCACGTCTAGATCGAGCTAAGGGATTGTCGGCCGAAGAGCTACCAAGTGTTTTATGGGCTCACCAAACTACAGCAAAACCGTCACGGGAGAAACCCCCTTCAACCTCACCTACGGCATTGAAACAGTGATCCCGACGAAAATCAAAGTACCAACATTGCGACTAGAAACATATGACGATCGGACAAACGGCGATGAGTTACGTACCAACCTTGACCTACTGGACGAGGTAAGGGACCTCGCGCACATCCGGACAACGGCATACCAACAGCAGGTAGCTCGCTACTACAATGCTAGAGTAAAGCAGCGAAGCTTCCGGGTCGGCGACCTGGTCCTTCGTAAGATTATGGTGCCCGAACCAGGCGTTGGCAAACTTGGACCAAACTAGGAGGGGCCCTATAAAGTAAAGAGAGCACTCGGGGGGGCATACGAGCTCGAAACCTTAGAAGGCAAGCAAGTACCCCGAGCATGGGACATTGTTAACTTAAGGTGATACTATTTATAAACCACCAAGCGAAGTGGACAAAATCGCTACAAAGGCCTTAGGGCCATGATGCAGAGCCAAAAGGAGGAACCTCGACGTAAGCAAGCAAAAAAAAGTCGGGCATACTATCAACTCAGCAAAAAATCAAATCGCTACAAAAGTCTTAGCGCCGAAACAGGTCGCGGAAGTACAATAACCCGGACAAGAAACAGTGGCATATTATCAGTTCGACAAAGAATCAGTTCGGGAAAAAGATTGTCTATTCCGTTGCAAGAAACAGGAGTACATTGGCCATCAGAAGGCACTTCCAAAAAAAAAAATCTTTACATGCCCGGAGCTACTTCTTCGCCATCAAAAGGCACTTCAACAACACCCGAAGGCCCTACCTCTCCTTCAGAATCTGGCTCAGCATCAGCAGCATTAGCCATCTCCTAAGTTATACGCGAAGTGGATATGGCACTAACATCGAGGTCGGGGTACGTGTTCCGGATCATCCACCGGCTCAACTTGAACCCCCTTCTGTAAGAATCCACCATCAGGTCGTCAAAACGCAGAGAGGCAATATAGTCTTCAACGGCCTTCTTCTTGGCGTCTTCAATGCCTTGGGAGAAAATCTGCGTTTTCTCCCTGATGTCCTCCTGAAGATATTCGACATGATGTTGCAAATCCAACCTCAAGTCCGCCATGTGCTTGACGACTACCCCCATTGCCTCGGCATCCCGCTGAGACATCACCTGCCTGGCCATAGCGACGCGAGCAGCCTCCTTGGCTGCATAAGCGGCTACCTCAGCAGCTCGGGTATTCGCCTCGACGGCATGGAAGGCCTCCTAGGCAGCATGAGCGGCCGCCTCAGCAGCTCGCGCCTGTCGCGAGCTCCTCTCCACTTGGGCTGCTAAGGCGTGAATAGAAGAATTCACCTACCAAAAGAAACAAGTGAGCAACAACAGCAAAAGCGATAGAAAATGAAGGCAGACGAAATCTAACTTACCACCATAGCGTGTGTTACGGCGCAGTAGGCGACCTGATTCAAAGGAAGATCGGTCCACGCCGCGATCTCCTCGGGGAAAGTAGCCTCCCTACTCTTCTGAAGAGTGTAGTTCGGCGTCAACACGCTCCTGAACTCCCCTTGAGCTCGCGTATGAGCGGACCTAGAGTGAGCAAGAGCGCTGGAGTAAGCAGGAGCACTCGTGTGAGTGGTCTCAGTGTAAGGCACCCCGGCCGTTTCATGCATTGGTGGAGTCACCTTGGGCTCCCTGGGCAGATCCTCCGGCGTGTGGCCTGGAACTTGAGGCTCCTCATCCGGGGGCAACTTGGTACGAGTTTTCTTGGCGAACCGCTTCCTCCTCTTCATGCCTTGGAACAGGCGCCCCCCATGAGTTCTCTCCGTGTCCATCACACCTGTAGAAACAAGTTCAGGCCTACCGCAATAAGCTTGGCCTCCGTCAAGTACTGGTGGCACTTTAAACCTTGCCGTGCCCATTGTCGGAGGCCCTTTACCGTCTCCTTATCGAGAGTGACACTAGAATCAGGAGCAGCCTCACCCCACCCGGTCTAAAAGGACCACCCTTGTGCACTTCGCACACCGAAGTAGTCCCGCTACCACGCTGGGACCTTATTGGGAAGTTCGTGCAGAAGCTTAAAGCCAGGGCGAGGAGACAGGTAATACGCCTGTCTTCCCCCAGGAAGAGAACCCGCTTGTTTCTTAAGCATTAAGATGGAGGAGAATATCTCCAAGTCTAAAGGGAAATTCTGCTAAAAAAAAATGGAGACTGTCCCCACCAGGTTCCAAATAGAGTTCGAATGAAGCTGGCCAATGGTAACACCGAAGTGGTTTATGACTTCGACGAGAAGATGGTGGAAAGGCAGTCGCAGCCCCGCAGCGAGCTGCTCTCGAAAAATCACGATCTCATCAGGACCGTGTTCCCAGGGAAAGCTACCCGAAGGAATGAAATATGTATACCCCCCGGGCAGATTGTAAGACATAAGTATAGATTGGAGCCCCTCGGGCGTCATGGTCGAAGGACCAAACCTGTCTAGCATCTGACCTCGGCGAGAGGTAGACACCAAACTACCCGAACAGGCTCGACCTACAGGTTCATAGTCATCTTCAAGTTCCACCTCAGGATCACTAAGGCAGTCGGGGGATAAGGCTCGGTTTGTAGAACCTACATCAGTCCTACTTGAAGAGTCGTCTGAGCTATCAAAGCTAGACATCGAGGAAATGGATTCAAGAAGGTACTCACCAGAAGGAAGTTTTGAAGGCTCCGGAGATGGAAACAAGCCAAAAAACCTTGAAGGCTAAGTAACCAGCCTAGACGCGAACTGAAAAAACCTGGACGCAAGCTGAAAAGCTGGACGCGAACTCAAGAGGAAAACCGCGGAAATGACAAATCGACTGGGGTCCCCTACTATTTATAGCTACAGTATCCAAAAACCGACAGTGCAAATCAAAGACAATCCGACGGCCCGCATTCGCGCTGACCACACATCCCCTGAGATCGAGACGTGATTGGCGCACGTCTTTCCGAAAAGGGAGAAACGTCAGCGCATGTCTTTTGAAACCGACGTCGCACCGGTGCATGTCTTTCCGAAACTGACAACGCGCCGCACGCCTCTCTACCACTAACAAAACCGCCAGTGCACATCCCTTCAAAAATGATAGTGTCGCGCTTTTTTTAAAATTGAAAGACCCGTTGTCACGTCCCAGCGGCGCGATCTTTTGAAATTTGAAATAAATACGCGCTGCCACGTTCGTTAACATTTATGAGCAATAGGCACGTCTCCCGCCTTCTCGGATGCTCCAGAAAACCGCAGAACCCTAGCAAAAGCACCTCACGCAGTCAAGATTCAAAGAACGAGGAAAATCCACCTACCACCTCGCAAAACTCCCCGCCCCAGGGCAAGACCCTTGGCACGAGGAATGGGGGGCAATTGATTAAGGAAGATTTGGCCCGACCTCACAGTTATGCAACACATGGCAAAGGCAACAGCTCGGCACAAAAACCCACCTAAGGCGCAAGCACCAGGGGGAGAAACCAGCGGTCCGAACTCCCTACTGGGGGCCCAAACTCACCCTTAGCCCCAAACCAAACAGTAATCCGAACTGACCTGCATGCAAGCAGTTCAGGACACCTCACCGAACTGGCCTGCACTGAAGTAGTTCGGGACACATCACCGAACTGGCCTGCCTTGAAGCAGTTCGGGACACACCTCGCCGAACTGGCCTGCCTTGAAGCAGTTCGGGACACCTCACCAAACTAGCCTACCTTGAAGCAGTTCGGGACACACCTCACCGAACTGGCCTACCTTAGCAGAACAAGACATATCTTCGAACTCAAGACTTCGCCTCGCTCACCACTCCACCACATCGCCCTCAGGGCACCAAAACCAAGCAAACCGTACTATGCCTGATATCGAGGAAGTTCGTATCCAAGGGTGGCGCACCCGACTGACTTGGGATCTGACACTCGACGGCCGCACTCCAAACGACCACCTGCCACCGCCATCTCCAGTTATAGAGACGGCTCTGACAAAAGGTAGTGACGGTTCTGTCCCGGTAGAAAGGACGACACCCGAACTGACAGATGCAAGGGTAATCATACCCGACCTGACAAGGGCTTCGGAGCGAGTGCACGAAGTGATTATAAAAGGCCCCCTACCCCCAACAACAAGGTATGTGAACTTTGTGCTATCTGGTCTACACTTTGCCTTTGAGAGATTACTGATTTGAGCTTCGGAGTTATCACACTGGGTTCCCCATGGAGTTCTCTCATCTTTCCCGTTTCAGGCTCCCCGACGCTCCAGCTCAGAGGCGAATTCGTTGACAGCTAAGACCGGTCGGATTGCGCTCCATCATATATAAAGTGATTAAAATTATTTTCTAATTAAGATATTTTTTCCTCAAGAAAAAGAAAACAAAGATATCTTTAATTATATATGAATTAATACCCCTTAATATCATTGGATGGCAAATACCCATTTCCCGTACAATGAAACATCAATACAAAGGAATAAACCTCCAACTTTTTTAAATAAGACAATAAGAGAATTAAGTATTATATGTAATTTCAATACTTATGTTAAACCATACTACTGTATAAATTGCCTCTGGGCTTTATCAAAATAAATACTAATGACTAAATCAGCTGGATTAATCCACATTAATACAAAATTCTTCCTTAAAAGAATCCTTGGGAGATGGTAAACCGTTCTTTAAGAGTTAAGACCAATAGGTTAATCCTTTGGACACTTTTTTTTGGTGTGTGCCTCTTTTTTTTTTCCTTTTTTGAGTTACTAATAAGTGTGTATGCGCTTTGTATGGGACAATTCTATTTGATAATAATGACAGTAATAATGTTTTTAGATTTTTTTTATTATTAAATACCCCATCCAAATGATAATCAAATCGAGTTGGGAAGTTTCAAGTATTACTGACAAGTCTATCTGTTTGTCTAAATTCTTTTTTTTTGTAATGTTTTATCTTTTTCGTGTATATTTTTTATTCATTTATCAAAAAAATGTAAGATTTAAATAGAAGAAATTGAATGGGGTGAAAATGTATTAGTTCGATTTATAATTTAAACCTCACAATTAAATAGAGACTATATTAAAAAATGAGTACTTTAATCAAAGTAAATTTCCACAATTTTATTCATATTTTAATAGTAGTGTAAATATAAAATCATAAATGTGTGCAATTTTTCTATATATATTTTTTGTATTTGTGTGTAAAAAAATTTTGATATGTCACACTTACTTTTGTGTAATATGATAATTGCATGATATTATATATGTACCTAAATGTGTTTTTTTTTTTGTAAAATTTATGTATTTTATATTTTATTAATTTTTATTATTTATTTATGACATTAAATGCTAACACATTTATCCAAAAAATTTAACTATTGATCTTTGCCAAATAGTAAAGTAATCTCATTTTTTTTTATTCTAAATTATGTATTTCATTTTCATTATCAATAAAGTGTTATTATTTATTACACTTATTTTTTAATTTATTTAATAGAAATATCATAAATGTGTCTAATTTTTCTACATCTTTAATAATTTCTTATATTTATTTCTATTTTAAAAAAAATTATTACCTAACTATGACTTCATAGGTTGATAAATTTGATTTTGATGGTTGAATTGCTTTGCCACCACTTGGATAAAAAAATGATTTTGTTTTTGAGTTGGTTTTAAAATATATGGGTTTATATTATTAAAGAAATAGATATAATCAGTAGCATTTATTAATGAAAATAACTTAAATGTAGGATTTAATAAAAGAAAATGATAGTTAATACCTTATGTATAAGACTTAATGATAGAGGATTAAATGAGGCGGAAAGTAATAATTGAAGTTATATTTTCAACCCTTACAATTAGATATTGACTAAATACACAAATATAGGCATATTAAAATTGTAATAAAATGATTTTTATACCCTTTCTCAAGCAAATAAATAGAGGGTAATTTTAGTCTAAAACATATTTCACTATGCATCCACACTATATACAGTATAAATTTGTATATATGTGTATGTATAACTCATAATATAATGCCTACTATCCATCCTCACAACTCACAAATCTTAAAAGCATTAACAAGTAAATTTATGCAGATTCATGGGGTTGAATAGGAATTTGATTAGGTTTGGGTTGAAATATGAATTTTGATGTCAGTTTTGTTATAGGCCAAGGCCCACGTTTATGGTTGGTATTGGATGGACCCTTAACCTCACTCAACCCATCTACATTCTACCCGTGTTTTATTAGAGAGGGTCAAAAGGGGTTTAAAGATATTTAAGAGGAAATGGAGGGACTTAATGGGGGAGGGGATGTGCTACAAACATCCAGTATTAAAGTGAGATAATGGGAAAGATAAATGAGAATAATTTTAGGGTCATTTATTAAAACACCCCTATAGTTTCATGGATTTACTAAAACTTACCATATATATAGTTTGTGTTTGACTAAAACACCCGTATAGTTTGCAATCGATTTACTTAATCAACCTTTTATTATATGACAATGGAAAATGACAGTTTTGACTCTAATGCCCATTTTAATAAGTTTAATCAAAAGGGGAATAAAAATAAAAATACCAATTTTTCCCCTAGTAAAACACGAGCAACCACTTTATTTGGCTCTATTAGATCAATTTTGTTTTCTGTATAAAGAAGTGTTAGGAGAACTATACTCAGATGGCAAAACAAACACTTCGTAGTGAAAGGGTCAATTAATTAAGTAAATAGGTTACAAACTATAGGGCTGTTTTAATTATAAAATGAAAATTATAGGGTAGGTTTAAGCAAATCCATGAAACCATAGGGGATGTTCAAATAAATGACTCGTAATTTTATTAAAGGATAGTAATGACAGGTTTGAATAGAGAAAATTAAAACAGCTTTTATGATGAGACACGTTTGTACCCTGAGTCCTCAGATTTTATGATAAGAGATTAAGATACTTAATTTGGGTTGAGTTGAAATTTGATTAGGTTTGTGTTGGTAAATTTGGGAGAAACTATAGGGGGTGTTCTAGTAAATCATCCATAATTTTATAATTTTATTAAAGAACAGAAATAATGGATTATAATAGAGAAAATTAAGACATCATTTTTATGGTGAGACATGTTGTACATTGAGATTTATGAGATTTTATAATAAGAGATTAACATGTTGGCTTGAGTAGAATTTTGGTTAGGCTTGGGGTGGTGAATTTGGGTTTTGGCATCAATTTGGTACTAGGCCAAGGAGGTTCATATTTACAAATGGTGTCGTGTTGGCTCCTAACCCCACCTAACTTATCTAAACTTATAGAGGGATCAAATGGGAGAGGGAGATATTACAAACATTGAATATTGAAGTAAGAGAGAGAGAATGATAAACTTTAATAAAAAAATTAAGACATTAAGGTTGTATTTGATTTGAGGAAAACCTATACAAAATTTGTAAAGGTTTTTCTACCTTTCCCTACCTTTTTCTTCAAACCAAACATAGAGTAAAGGGTTTTTATGAGGAGACATATTTGTACCTTGAGATTTATGAGATGCTTAATTTTTTTTTCATTTTAATAAATTCTCTATTACTAAAATGAGAGAAGTGGTATGGTTACTTGTCAAGAAATGTAACTGAATGAATAAAAGCATCTGCAACACTTTTTTTTTTTCCTTATATAAAAACCGTTTATATATATAGTTTTGGTTATGAGTATTGTGTTCCGATTATATTTGGGTTTGGACCAGCTCTTGCTGTTCTGAATTGATTAAAACTTGAACGAATTATGTTGGCTGATTAGCCTGTCTTCTGATGCGGTTGACTGAGACACTTGTAAAATGCTCATGCATTCAGTTTTATATACACCATGGGGGGAGAGGTTATTCTCCAACAGGAGCTGGACTATCATTTGTGCATCGCCTTCGAGATGAACGGGGGTGGTACCAAGGTCCACAGCAAATCGGATACCTCTTAGGAACGCTAAAGCTTCAGCCTTCAGCGACAATAGGAGGACCTGGCTATTCAGGTATTGCTCATTCATAAATGAATAAAGTTGAGAGCATGGTTTTTAAAACTGATCCGGTGATCGAACCGGTCAGGTGTTTGGTTATCGGGTCGAATGGTTCGATCGTTCAAACTGAGTGCTCGACCTGTTCTGACAGAAGAATTAAAAAAATAAAAAATGGTCAAAACCATTTGAACAGTTAACCGTTCTGTTCAGTGGTTTGCTGACCAAGATCAATAGTTTTGAGGGAAAATTCGGTTTTTGAGAAAAACGGAACAGGCCAGGTGAATGATTCCCGATTTTTTCGGTCTGACTATCCGGCTTTAAAAACCATGGTTGAGAGGGAGTCTTTGAGGATGATGCCAAAGCCAGAAGCTGAAGTCCACGTAGCACCATACATTCAGTGCATGAGAACTTGCAATTATCTTCCTTAAAAGGTTTACCTTCAAAAACATTTAGGATCTGTTTGATTTGCAGGCGGAATTGAAATTAGAATCGGAATTAAAATCTTTTGAAACCGGAATCAGAATGATCTGTTCCCATAGTTTAGATAGGAATGAAAATATGAATTAATAAAATCAGTAGGAATGAAATTTCATTCTCAAGGAAAAAGAGGGGAATGATTATTTATATTCCTTCAAATGGAAGAATGTCATACCAACAAGAATAGAAATAGATTCCAATTTCAGACCTCACATTCCTGCAAACCAAACGAGGCCTTTTTCACTCTCCAAATCTGCCACATGATTGCAGATCCGCCAACAAACAGGTAAATAGAGTTGACTGATCCATTACCAAGAGTCCTCGACTGCACAAGCTACTCTGTAGTTGACCTGACCAGTTTGGGTGAGAAGCGGTCTTTAGGCTCATGGATGATCCGAACCAGATTTGCTGAGAGAGAGGACAGTAAAATAAGATGTGTTTTATCGTTTCATCCTCCCCTTGGCAAAGAGGGCATGATTTATTGAATAGGATATGGAGGGTAAATAATTCAGATCTGGTTGATAAAGCATTTGTGATGCATTTCCATTAAATTTAAATCTAGATACTTTTCACTTCAATCAATTCCTCCTTATTAAATTTAAATCTAAAATATCAATCCTCATCCTCTCATTAAATCTTATATGTGAAGTGTTTTTCATCAATAAATAAATTGTACCACCTATATTTATATCCAATACATTTGACAATATAGAAATCATACTCTCTAAAACTAACCCAAAGCAAAACTCAAATTATTCTTCTATCAATATAATAGATGAAAAATTCAACCATTTAGGTAAAATGGATCAATCCATATTGTCATAGATAAACAATAATATTTTAAAATGAAAATACATACAAAAAATTAAAAAAGTTGAAGAAAAAATTGAACAAATTATTATTGTTATCATCACATCATCTTCATCTAAATTGTCGTGTCTAAAGCATATGCGCATTTGCATATAATTTATAAAGATTTTTTTTTTATTTTATTTTTTATAAATTTTGTTATAATGTAATGTCTGAAAGGACAAATTTCAAAACAAAATAAAAACCTTGTTTTATCAACATATAAGCACTTTACCATTTACTGCCATTTTTATTAAGGCTGTATTATCAAAAATGAAGCTGCAACTTGTTAAATTTGGCTAGTTATACATATCAAGTATAATTGGGTCGGGTAAGACCCGATTAATAGTCGGTTCTAGGTCTGGTCTTACAGATTACAGAACCGATGCTTCGATAGAATTTGGTTCGGATTTCGGAATCAATTCCATCCTTCCCGGGCTAGGCCCGAATCCTGGACAGCTGACAGCTCCAGGCTAAAGTCCATATTAAACTGGGCCCAGGGCTTAGAGGATAATTTTAAGGGCCTACTCTATGGCCCAGCCCAGTTAGATCCCTAAGTAAAATAGCTTCACGGCTCACGCACAGAGAGAAACGGCCTTCCTCCAAGTTGGTAGCTACTCATTGTGTCTTGCATGTCTGCTGTTCGTTTATTGCAGCTCAATCCTGGATTTCGGAGTTACTTCTTTGTTGCAACTTGCAACACAAACCCAAACCCCTTAACACTATCTTCTCTTGTTCGATTCCTCGTCGAATTCAGATCAGTCTATCGTCATAGGAAGACTTCTCTATCGTCGTACTCGTAGTCTCGAACACCTGAACAGGTAAGCTCTCTCTTTCTCTCTCTGCGTCTCTCTGTCTCCCGCTTACCACTTTTATCTACTTTCTGTCATTATACATTACCGTCTTAATCTGCACACGATCTCTCTGGTCCTTCTTTTGATTTAGGGTTTTTCTTTTCGAAGCTTCGATTGATCGTTCCCTGTGGTCGAGACAATTGTCATTATATAGTTATTTTGGGCATAAGTAGAGATCTGCTTATTTGGGTTACAGTGCTTATAGTTGCTTAGGTTTTAGTTTCATTTTTCTTTGCAGGCTGAGCTCTATTCTGAATCCGATTCTGTGGAGACAAAAATTGTTTAATCTATATGGGTAGAAAGAAGCCTTCAGCGCGGGACGACGAGAACCCTGCTGTTTCTCAGGGTGGGGCCAAATCGAAGAAGAAAGGGCATGCCATCGACGACGAAGAATACTCCATTGGGATTGAGGTGTCCGAGGATCAACAGAAATCTGGTTCCGAGAATCAAAACCACGAGGATGACATCATGCCCATTGCCGGCAAAAAGAAGGGGAAGAAGGGCAACTCCAAGGCAACAAAGCCCAAAGATGAAGATGAAGAGAAGACCGTAGAAGAAGAAGTGGAGGACGATGTTCCTGCTATTTTTCTTACTGGTAAGAAGAAGTCGAAATCAAAGAAAACTGGTAACAGTGTGTTCACTGTATCTGCTTTCGATGCCCTTGACGAGGAAGAGAAGACCGTAGAAGACGAAGCGGAAGACGATGCTCCAGCTATTGTGCTTACTGGTAAGAAGAAGTCGAAATCAAAGAAAACTGATAAGAGTCTGTTCACTGCGTCTGCTTTTGATGCTCTTGACGAGGAGGAGGTGGGGGAGGATAAAGATGATGAACGTCCCCACAGAACTTCTGTCAAGGAGGATGATGTTGGAGAAGAGGAAGAGGAAGAGCCCGTTGTTACTTTCACTGGTAAGAAGAAATCTTCGAAGTCCTCCAAGAAAAACAATAGTTTGTTCACTGCTTCTTCTTTTGACGCCATTCTCGATGAAGGTGATGGTCTTGAAAATAATGAATCTGCACAGAAAAGCACCAAGGAAAATAAAACTAGGGATGATGATACTGCAATTGTTTTATCTGGCAAGAAGAAGTCTTCCAAATCGTCTAATAAGAGTAGTAGTTTGTTTACTGCCTCTAGTTTTGTTGGCCTTGTGGATGAGGACGAAACCAATGATGAAAATAAAGAAGTGGATGAAGATGCTCTGGTTACCTTCTCTGGTAAGAAGAAATCATCAAAATCTTCCAATAAAAGCAGTAGTTTGTTTAGTGCTGCTCTCCTTGATGAAGATGATGGCAATAATATTTCTGCATCTGAGCAGAAATCATCCAATAAGTCTGGTGATGACACCATAGATGAAAGCACAATGGAGAATGAAGATGCCCCAGCAATTGCTTTCTCTGGTAAGAAGAAGCCTTCTAAGTCAAAGAAAAATGTTAGTCTCTTTGCAGCCAGCAATTTTGGCACAGGCCTTGAAGATGAAGTGACTGCTGTAACTGAAACTGGGCAACCTTCTCTAAGAAGCAGTAGTAATGAAGCCGATGGAAATAATGTGATTGATGCCAAAGCTAGTAACCAGGGAAGTGAGGATATGGTGGAGACATCAAAGAACAAAAAGAAGAAGAAGAAGAGTGGAAGGACTGCCCAGGAGGAGGATGACCTTGACAAAATTCTTGCAGAGCTTGGTGAAGGCCCTCCTCTTCCCAAACCTATTGCTCATTCTCCGCAAGAGGAAAAGGATCTGGTTCAATCTGAACCAGTTGCTCCACTTGATGACAAGGGTGAGAAGGAAACTGAAGCAGAAGCTGGGGAATCTGCAGCTGCGAAAAAGAAGAAGAAGAAGAAAGAGAAGGAAAAAGAGAAGAAGGCAGCTGCAGTCGAGGTAAAGGAGGAAAAAGCAGAAGAAACCAAGAGCAAAGTTTCAGACAAGAAGGTTCCAAAACATGTTAGAGAAATGCAGGAGACACTGGCAAGACGCAAAGAAGCTGAAGAAAGGAAGAAGAGAGAAGAAGAGGAGAGGCTTAGAAAAGAAGAAGAGGAGAGACGTCGACAAGAGGAACTTGAGAGGCAGGCTGAGGAGGCCAAGCGGAGGAAAAAGGAAAGAGAAAAGGAGAAGCTTTTAAAGAAAAAGCAGGAAGGAAAGCTCTTAACAGGTAAGCAGAAAGAAGAAGCTCGTCGTCTGGAGGCAATGAGGAACCAATTTCTTGCTCAGGGTGGTATTATGCTTCCTACTGCAGACACTGGTGTTACAACAACAAAACGACCAATATATCAGACAAAGAAGACAAAGCCCAGTTCCACACAAACAAATGATAGTGCCCCTGTAAAAGATGTGGACAAGATAGAGTTAAAGGAAACCCAACAGGATGCTTTAGCTGAGGTTGAGCAGCTGGAAGTTGAGAAAGTTGATGAGGCGGTGTCAACTGTGGAAGAGAAACTTGAAGTTGATCATGGGGTTGAAGAGAATGGTATAGAGGATGAAGATGAAGATGATGATGATGAATGGGATGCAAAGAGTTGGGATGATGCTATTGTGAACTTGCCTTCTAAGAGTGCATTTGCTGAGGAAGATGCTGAGCCCGAGCCTGTGGTGAAGAAAGAGATGAAACCTGTCAAACCAATGACTCCTGGTGAAGTAAGAGTGCCCCCTCCAGTGTCCAAAGCCACAATTGCTGCAAAGAAGGCTATTGCTCCCTCAACTATGAAAACAAAAAGCATTGAAAGTAAAGAGGATCAAGAAGAGGTTGAAGTCACAGCCAAGAATATGAAAAAAGAAGGTCCAGTGAAAAGAAAAATGCAGTCTACAGAGGTTCCTTCAAACCGGAGTGCGGAAAACCTCCGTTCTCCAATTTGTTGCATTATGGGTCATGTTGATACTGGCAAAACCAAGCTTTTAGATTGCATACGAGGCACAAATGTTCAGCAGGGAGAGGCTGGAGGGATTACACAGCAGATTGGGGCAACCTACTTTCCAGCAGAGAACATTAGGCAGAGAACCAAAGAGCTAAAAGCTGATGCAACATTGCGAGTTCCTGGTCTTCTAATAATTGATACACCAGGACATGAATCCTTCACAAACTTACGGTCACGGGGTTCAGGTTTATGTGATATTGCAATTTTAGTTGTCGACATAATGCATGGCCTAGAACCACAGACAATTGAATCTCTCAATCTTTTAAAAATGAGGAATACAGAATTCATCGTTGCATTGAATAAGGTGTTTTTTTCTCCTAAATTGTTAACCCTACAATATTTCTGCTTTCTGGTGATGTAGCACAAAACATGTTCATTTTGGTAAATGTATTCATGTTTCCCTATTTTTCCTTTGGCCATGAAGGTGGACAGGTTATATGGGTGGAAGACTTGTCCAAATGCACCTATTGTGAAAGCTATGAAGCAACAATCTAACGATGTACACAATGAGTTCAAAATGAGGCTTACTCAGGTAATGTATATCCGGATCCCCTTTTTTTGTGCTGAGGCTTGTCAAAGGCTAACCTGGTTATAACTCCCTTTATTGTTCCCAGATTATTACCCAGTTCAAGGAGCAGGGCTTGAATACGGAATTGTACTACAAAAACAAGGAAATGGGGGAAACTTCTAGTATTGTTCCTACAAGTGCAATCAGGTTTATTTTTGATGACCTTTTTATTCTCCTCTGGATTACTAACCCTCATCAAACAAAGTTCGTCAATGATACAAGGAGAAAATCCTATACCTAAGAAATCTTCAAGCATAGAGTATGAAACACATGTAGCTGACTAACCCCGATGGTTAGAAATGTATAGATGAACAAGATAGGGGAATTGTATACTTTTGTACTACAAAAAGAAAGAAATAGGGGGAACTTCAGTATTATTCCTATAAGTGCAATTGATGTGTACCTTTTTTTGGATCAGTAACCATGATAAAAAACTTATTAATAAAATAAGGAAATAACCCTACGCTTAAGAAACTTTCAAGTGTGGGATAAAACACAACATCTAGCTGAATGAGCCTTCTTAGAAATGTGTAATCAGGCCAGGTGGCTGCATCCCTAAGCCTGGTGCCCTGCAAACTAGACTGGACATTGTCATCCTATCCTTAGCTAGAGAATCAGCCAGGTTTACTTTTAGTTGCATAAGAAATGGAATATGCTTTTATTTTTTGTTTGATTTTATTTTCTCTTTTATCCTTTCTTTCATTTGTTCTTTCTTTCTTTTTCCTTTTTTTGTGGATGTTGTTAATCCATTTCTTTTCTGGTTGGATTCTGATCTTCTGATATTCTGGGAATATAACAGTGGTGAAGGCATCCCAGATCTTCTGTTGCTGTTGGTGCAGTGGACTCAGAAAACTATGGTGGAAAAGCTTATGTTTAGCAATGAAATACAGGTGTGTCTTTTCTCTGGTCACTGTTCAGTTAGCTATATGCATCTAATTGGTGGAATTTGCTATCTCTAATTTTGGGATGGGACTGTTCAGTGTACGGTGTTGGAGGTTAAAGTTGTTGAAGGCCATGGGACAACTATTGATGTCATATTAGTTAATGGTATGCTTCATGAGGGAGATCAAATAGTTGTTTGTGGCATGCAGGTAAGTCGCTTATCTTTATTGAAATACATGCATATGTATGTATTTTTCAGGATTTTCATGTGTCAGTATTATGATTGCAGGGGCCCATTGTTACCACAATCCGCTCTTTAATGACCCCTCACCCAATGAAGGAGATCCGAGTAAAGGTCAGAGTTCTTTCATTATTTTATTTTGCTTTAGTTGTCATCTTGCCCTTATTTACATGAAAGCATGAAACCACTGAACCTGGAAAGATGATATTGACCCAACTATCAAGCTTCCATGCACAGCCAATATGATGCATCATTATTTTCTTCATTCTTTCCAGTCTAAATCAACATTTTCATCTACTTAGTTTTTGGTTTCTTTTGCCTTTAATACGCAGTCTAGTATACTGCTATTGTCTTTCTCGTTTTCTTCTTTAATTCTAGAAATTAAAGTGTCCATTTAAGTTCCTCTATCTTACTAATATTTCACAGTTTGTTTTATCTTTTTCTCATATTGGATATGCATGACTAATTGATTTGAAATGATCTAAGTGACTGACTTGGAAATATTGCTGCAACATTTTTTATTTGAGAACAATTGCATTGGTGATTAGGTGTTTCAATAGTGTAGATGATTGACTATCTGGTCTCTATCAAAGTATGTGTTCCACTTGCTTTAAAGTTGACCACCTAGATTCTTGGCATGTTTTTTGCAATGTAATGGTGTTATTTAATTACCTAAACAGCCTTGGCTTCATGCCAGGGGTGATCATTGGCTGGGCCAGGCCAGGCTTTGGGCCTAAGTTACAAACTAAATTTTATAATATATATTATAATATGTATTATTTTATAATATTTATATACATAATATATTTTTTTATGAATAAATGTACATGATATAATATAGAACTTATATACAAGTATGTACTTAATATATATAAATAATATATTGCGGGCTGGGTTGAAAATGATCACTCTACTTCATGCCATGGATGCCAACCATCGAAGCTATCTTTTTCATTTAAAAAGTTGATATGCAAGTTAAGAAAGAGGAGGAACCTTCACATGGCTCTTATTGATCTATGAGAAGCATATGATGGGGTCCCTAGGGGGATAATATGGTGGGTTTAGGGAAGTTGTCACTAGAGCATCTAAAGAGAAAGAGTTAAGTTCCTATTTATCAAAAATATAAGAGAAGTTCCTAGTTAGAACTTAGAATATGTCTACAGCATGGGTCAAAATTTTGTGCTTATATATTTGCATCGGTCATGGTTAATCTAACTAGGCATCTATAAGAGCAATGTTTTAAAAGATGTCTTAAGCATATCTAGGTGCACAAATAAAGCACATTTTAAGGTGTGCACCTTGCTTCAACCTAGGTATGACCCCTTTCAAAGGCACATCCTAGTGCACCTTGCACCTTGGCCCATGTAGACACTTTTATGAGTTTTTTTTTTTAGTTATTTCTTATCCATTCTAATGTGGTTCAAATTTTTACAATGGTTAACTTCTAAATTACATTTTTGGGTGCTTGTGCAATAGTAATGGTTTATTAACTTTAAAAGAAACAAAAACCAAAGACCTTTTGAATACCTAAAGTTCTAGTTGTTGCATATAGGATATAGTAAAAGTTTCACTAAAGAAACAACAACAATACTAATTGAGCTCTGATCCTTTTTTTTTTCATCAGAAACAATAACTTTCATTAGAGATAAATTAAACTGAAATACAGAATTCAACCCTTATCAGAAAAGGTTGATCCAATAAACATCAAACATTACAGCACTGCCCAATAAAGACTCTCCCTTACAGTCCCTTGTTTTGCTAGGGCGTTAGCAAAACCATTTGCTGATCTCCTTACCTACTTGAACCAAACACCCACCTTCCTTGTTATGCTAAGAATTTCCCTTATCAGCTGTCTATATTGCCAAATTCCCAGCTGCCCCGATTGCATCCACCCAATTACCAACTAGGGGTCTCCCTCTATCTCAATCTACTGTAGCCCCAATTGTTTGGCCAGTTTACACCTTGATGTAGTACCAAGATTTCCGCTCTTAAGGAATCTCCAACTCCTATTGTACCTGAAAACAAAGCCATTATCTTGCCTTCATTATCTCTGAAAACACCTCCTGTTCACCCTTTGTTGTGCCGGTGGGGACCAAATTTCCTGTATCATAGCTTTGGAAGTAGTAGTAGATGCCACAATACCCCAACTTCTATAAATGTCTTCAACTAAGAAATCCTTAAAAAGATCATAGGATTTCAACCAATGGATAACCTTAGTAGTTATTCCTTCCACAACCTCTTCCTTGGATCTAGAACTGCCTTTGAAGATCCTATTGTTTCTTTCCTCCCACACTGACCACAATACAACAGCTCTAGTGGCTGTCCACATAATCCTTCCACGAATGGTTGGTTGCCTATAAAAAGCTGGATCAAAGAGGTTCACCATGCTCAAGGAGGGAGTCCACCTGCAGCCAAAGAGAGAAGAGAACCAAGACCAAATAAAGAACACAAAGGGACATGATATTAGTAAATGTGAATTAGACAACCTACAAAAGAGAAGACCTTTTCTCTGTATTTCTCCTAATTGGTGTATCCTCTGTAGAGCTCACGGTGAGGATTGTTACCATTTATTAGTATCTTGTCCCTTTTATGCAGACCTTTGGGCTTGGCTACTTTCGTTGTTTGGGGGTAGTTGGAGTCTACCAGCAGAAGTTCACATGCTCTTCAACCATTCTACCTTTTATTGGCCTACAAAAATAGGGAGAATTATGTGGAGATGTGCTCGTGCTGCCTTGACTTGGACTCTTTGGGAGGAAAGGAATCTCAGACTTTTTCAAGATAAGGAAAGGAACAACCAAGATTTGAAAGACTGTGTGTTAAACAGGGCAATACATTGGCTGAAGACCTTGGAAATCTTTCATCAATTCTCCTTTAATGACATTTGGAGAAATTGGTCAGCAGTAGCAAGGTGTTCATCTTTAAAGGCCAAATCAATTACAAGCTGGTCTCCTCCACCCGAAGGCTCAATTAAGTTGAACTTTGATGGAAGCGGCATGGGTAATCCAGGATTATCCGGAGTGGGAGGTGCTTTGAGAAACGAGAAGGGAGAGATCTTGTTGCTCTACTCAAGTCTTTTGGGAATTGGGAGTTCCATTAGGGTAGAACTTTTAGCTGCTGTACAAGGGGTCCAATTTGCAAACCAACTGGGGGTACAACATCTAATAATCGAGAGGGATTCCAAAGTGGTGGTGGGTTGGTTAAAAAATTCTGAAGAGGCTATGTGGCGATACAAGAATGAAATGAAGAAATTTAGTTGGTTGACAAGGAATATGTTGGTCACTGTACAGTGGGTGGGGAGATCAGCAAATACCTTGTCAGATGTGTTAGCCAAGCAAGGGGTAAATAGGGAAGAATTATTTTGGGCTCAGTTGTGATTCTTGTTTTTCTTTCCTAGTTTACTTGTAAGTTTCAAGGAGGGGCTGCAGCTCGCGCCTCTCGTTGGGATGATGTATGAACTCACTCTAATTTGCTTATGAGTCAATAAACTTATTATTATTCATAAAAAAAAAAAATTGTCTCACTAGAAGCAACAAACATGGGGGGAGAGACACATTTGGCCTCTTTTTCTGCAATAAATCCAAGGTGTTGATTTTTTGGAGTACCACTTCCCAACAAAAGGCCTGAATTTTAGGGGGTACAGGGCTACACACCTCCTTTGAAGGAAACTTCCCTACAATGTTAGAGGTCTGAAGCAAAATGTTATAGAAAGAAGAGCAATTGAAGAAACCAAAAAGGGAAGGTTTCCAAATTCTGCTAAGACTTCCCCTAACTGAGTGATCAAATCATCAACCATCCCCATTTCAGAATCCCTAGACCTCTTCTCAAGCCCAAATCCCAAGAGTTATCAACAAACACTAAAGAGATCACTTTTCTTTTGTTTTCAGACAAGGAATAAATAGAAGGAAATCTATCTCTAAGGGAGTTTTCACCAACCCAAACATCTTCCCGAGGGTTTCCCCAAATCCCTTTTAAGTCTAAATTTTCTCCATCATTCCTTGGCAGAGCCTTGTAGAAGGACTTGACCAAAAACAGTCCATTATGGGACTCTTTCCACCACCTTGAGTCCCACCTATGCACTTGTGCTTCAGCTGACTATAGCTTTGCAAGTAGATCTACACATTCCCGGATTTCCCAGTCAAAAAGAGATCGTCTAAATCTTGGGCACCACACTTCTCTTCCATTTCAAGCCCTTTGGTTCCCCATAAAAACTCCCTTTACATTTTTTCTATTGAACTTATCACAAAAGCTGGAGCCTTTAATAATGAGGTAGTACACCAATAGATATTAGACAGCACACTCTTAATAAGAGTTATCCTACCACCAAGAGAAAGATACATCCCCCTTCCATCCTTACAACCTTTGGTCAATTATATCAAGTACCAATTGCCAAGCTAAAGAGACCGAACGAAGCCTTTGCCCCAATTAGGAAGCCCAAATAAGTGAAACTCCCCCACCAAGCAACCCAAGGTAGCTGCACAATCCTCCAGAAGAGTTTCAAAACATTCCCTACCCTAACCATCACACTTTTCATCAAGTTAATCCTTTGCCTTATGAACATTTCAAAGAATCTTAGCACTCTTAAGTTCAGAGCTTGCTCATTGAGGCACCCAAAAATATCAAGGTGTCATCAGCAAGCTGGAGGTGTATAATTGGAACTCCAGCTTCTGCTCCTCTACATAATAACCAACTTAGAACTTCCACTACCAGAACAAACAGTAAAGGAGACAGGGGATCTCCTTGTCTTAGGCCCCTTGAAGCTTGAAAGAAAGGTGTGCAGATTCCATTAACAAGGGTCGAGAAAGAAACCAAAGACATACATGCAAACATCCAACTTCTCCACCTCTCCCAAAAACCCACTTTAGCCATGACTTCTTCCAAGAAACCCCACTATATGGTCATAAGCCTTCTCAATGTCAATCTTGCAGATTGGAAGCATTAATACCTTATGATCTTTTTTTTTTTTGAAAGAAGGTAAAGTATGATTGTATTAATATACGGTCCTGTGTACAAAGATAAGCTGTACAAAATGAAGGACCTCAAAAAAAGGCCATCCTCAAAAAAGTATGATCAGATATACTACCTCTAAAATCATTATGTACAGACATCCAACTTCTCAAAGCCTCTACTGCCAAGTTAATGGCCTCAGCTTCCGTAGTAGATTTTTCCTCAAAAATCCTGTTGTTCCTTTCTGACCACACAGCCCACATAACTGCTGGAGGGATGGAAACCCAGCATAACTTTCCTTCTTTGACAGCCCCTGAATATGCCACTCCTCTAGCAGAGCTCTAAGGCTGGCATGCACCAGCTTAGGTTCAGGGATTTGCAGAAGTGTGACCATACTGCAGAACTAAACTTGCAATGAAGGAAAAGATGCCCAGAGGATTCCATTTGCAGATTGCAAAAACAGCACCTCCAATCTGGCAAAATAAGACCTTTATTCAGCAGCATTTCTTTAGACAGACACCTCTCCAGCACTGACACCCAAACAAAAAACTTAATTTTTGGAGGAGCCAAGTTCCCCCAAGTGGCCTTGCTGGGAAAGGGGGTTTCAGGCCTTCCCACCAGAAAATTGTAGAAGGATTTGACTGTGAATTCTCCAGATTTTGACCATTTCCAGACTGTTGATCTGGAAATGGTGTTTGTCCCCCAACTGGTGTGTTCTTTGCAAGTTGAATGGTGAGACTGCGATGCATCTTATCTCTTGCCCGTTTATTAGCTTTCTTTGGGATTGGTTTACTTCTCTCTTGGATCCAGTTGGTCTTCTCCCTATAGGTTGGAGGGATTGTTTAGCCCTACTAGCATTAGCTGTACAAAAAAGAGGGGTAGGACCTTGTGGAGATGCACTAGAGCAGCACTAATTTGGTGTGGGAGGAAAGAAATGCAAGAATATTTGAAGAGAAGGAACGAAGCAAGGAAGCCTTTGTCAAAACTATAACATTGAGGGTAGCTCATTGGGCAAAAAGTTCGAAGCTGTTTTTGGATTTCAAGATTGAAGATTTCTTCAGAGCTTGGGGTATCATCGCTGCATCCTCAACTACAAGACAAAGATCTGTTAAGGTTTGGTCTCCTCCAATAAATGGTTGAAAGAAACTGAATTTTGATGGGAGCTGTTTGGGTAACCCAGGCCCCTCAGGTGTTGGGGGAGTCATTAGAGATGAAGAGGGGAACATAAATGCTTTATACTCTGGCCCTGTGGAGCAAGGTGATGTGGCAAGATCAGAGATTTTGGCTGCAGTTTTGGGGTTGAGAAGGCAAAAGAACTGGGTATTAGTAGGCTGATTATTGAGGGAAATTCTAAAACTGTGGTTAAGTGGCTGGTTAAAGGGGAGGGGGTAGCATGGCACTTGAGGATTGAATTCAGAAAATTCAAATGGCAGTCACAGGACATGTTAATCTGAGTGAAATGGGTGAGGAGGACTGCTAATAGCTTGGAAGATAGCTTAGCCAAGCAAGGGGTGCATAGAACACATGTTTCTGGGCTCAAATGTAGTACTGATTTGGGACGGATTCTATGGCTGGTTCCTTTCACAACTTCTGGTTGTAATCATGTTTCTCTCATAATTAATGAATTGTTTTCTGTGTTGCTGATCAAAAAAAATGTCAAGCTTGCACATCATATTTGAAATAAGGAAGCATAAGAGGCAAAATACCTTGAATATCTTTCCAAGGAGAACACTGAGAAGCCCTAGGGTCGAGTCCTGCATCCCAGCCATTATCTACCAATCCATGAATACTAACAATCACTCTAGACCAAAGTTTGTCATGTTCCATTGGTAGTCTCTAAATCCATTTCCCCAGCAAAGTCGTGTTTCTTAATCTTATATTTCCTAACCCAAGGCCTCCATCATCCCTACTCCTAGAAACCACCTCCCACTTCACTAAGTGATCCTTCTTAGTATCCCCTGGTTCCCACAAGAAATCCCTCATTATCTTCTCTAACCGGTTAGCTACTTTCATTGGTACTCTAAAGGTAGACAGGAAATAAATTGGCAGGTTGGCTAAGGTTGACTTGATCAAGGTTATCTTACCCCCTAAAGAAGATGTAATTCCTCTTCCAATTTGCTAACCTCTTGGAGAATCTTTCAATTATAGGGTACCAAAAACTCTCAACCATTGGGTTCCCTCCCAATAGTAGCCCCAAATATTGTAAAGGCCAACCCCCACTTCACACCCCAAAATCCTAGCTAGGGAATCCACCTCCTCTCCTCCTAAATTGAGCCCTGCCACACAAATTTTTCCCCTGTTCACTTCAAGATTGGACTTCCTTTCAAATTGAAGCACTAGACTCTTTAAGTTCCGTAATTCCCCTTCCTCCCTGTCACAAAACAAGATGATGTCATCTGCAAATTGTAAGTGTGTGGCCACCACCTCCTCCCTACCAATCTTCCAACCTCTTATCAAATTGTTAGCATCGACCCTTGAAATCGTGGCACTCAACACATCAGCTACTAGGGTAAAGAGGAATGAGGACAATGGATCTCCTTGCCTAATACCCCTCTTTGCAGGAAAGAAACCCCTAGCTACACCATTCAACGATATTGAGAAATGACATGATGAAATGCATCCCTTTACCCAACTGCACCATCTCTCCCCAAACTCTCTCCGCTTGAGAAACTCTAGTGAAAAATCCTAGTCCACCATGTCATATGCCTTTTCAAGATCTAATTTGCAAACCAACCCCTTTTCCTTTCTCCTCTAACCTCAACACATTCATTGGCAACAAGTACTTGATCTACAATTTGTCTTCCTTTTACAAAGGCCCCTTGATACGGTGAGATTAGAGACGGGAGGATCTTTTTTAATCTTAGCGCTAGGACCTTAGAGATGATCTTATACATGCTTCCCACCAGGCTTATAGGTCTGAAATCCTTTGGTTGGAGAGTGTCCTTCTTAGGAACCAAGGCAATAAAAGTTGCATTTGCTCCGAAATTAAATTTGCCTCTCTCATAGAACTCTTCAAAAACCTCCAACAAATCCTCTCTAATTATCTCCCAACAATCTTGATAGAAGGCCATTGAAAAACCATCAGGCCCAGGAGCTTTAGCTCAATCCATGGAGAAGATTGCATTTCTCACTTCTTGGGCCTCAAATCTTTTTTTCAAAGATTCCAATAAGACACTATTTCCCACCCTCTACTCCAAGTCCTCTAAGCTCTCACTAGGTCTCCCTGTGTTGTCATATGCTAATTTGAAGTGATTAACCAAAGCTTGAGCTATATCATCTTCCCTTGTCAGCAATTGCCCATCCCACTCCAATTTTGAAATATAATTCTTCCTTCTCCTCCCATTTGCCAACGAATGAAAAAACCTTGTATTGATGT
Organism: Nelumbo lutea; assembly: GCF_056320005.1. Lineage (NCBI taxonomy): Eukaryota > Viridiplantae > Streptophyta > Magnoliopsida > Proteales > Nelumbonaceae > Nelumbo > Nelumbo lutea. Next base: position 10,872,081 of record NC_142688.1, on the reverse strand, counting down.
CCCCTTCCTTTAGCCATTTGCACCTGGATTTTTGCCTCCAACTTATCTCCTCCTTCCTAAGAAGATCTTCCAGTTCCTATTTCAAATTCCATCTTTCCACCCTACCCTCTTCCCCTAGTCTTCTTTCAGCTTCTAGTCCATCTAGCTCCTGCACTCTCTAACTGATTTCCACTTTGCTCTAATCTACCAAAAACCGCTTTATTCCAAATCTTGAGTCTAGCTTTCAAGAACTATAGTTTCTTGTAAAACCTATACCCCTTCCATCGGAATTCCACTTGGTCCACTTCCCACCATTCTTTTACCTTAGCTAGAAACTGTAGATGAAGTAACCACATGTTTTCAAACCAAAAAGGGCACGGGCCTCCATCTAGTCTTTCATGAGACAACCCGATTGGGCAATGATCTGAAATAGGTCTCGGCAATGCTGTAACACCTAAAATCCCCCATTCAACTTCCCAATCCACTATAAAGAGGAACCTATCCAATCGACAACAGATAGGGTTTTCTCGGAAGTTTGACCAGGTAAAATTTGCTTGCTGAAGAGGGAGGTCCTGCAATGCAAAATTCTCCACAAAGAGATTAAACTTCCTCATGCTAGATGTAATCATTGCCCAACCTGATTGGGCAATGATCTGAAATAGGTCTCGGCAATGCTGTAACACCTAAAATCCCCCATTCAACTTCCCAATCCACTATAAAGAGGAACCTATCCAATCGACAACAGATAGGGTTTTTTTGGAAGTTTGACCAGGTAAAATTTGCTTGCTGAAGAGGGAGGTCCCGCAATGCAAAATTCTCCACAGAGATTAAACTTCCTCATGCTAGATGTAATCATTGCCCAACCTGATTGGGCAATGATCTGAAATAGGTCTCGGCAATGCTGTAACACCTAAAATCCCCCATTCAACTTCCCAATCCACTATAAAGAGGAACCTATCCGATCGACAACAGATAGGGTTTTCTTGGAAGTTTGACCAGGTAAAATTTGCTTGCTGAAGAGGGAGGTCCCGCAATGAAAAATTCTCCACAAAGAGATTAAACTTCCTCATGCTAGATGTAATCCTACAAATAGGGTTATTGGACTCGTTCAAGAACCTTATTACGTCGAAATCCCCACCCAAACACCAAGGGCCATCCCACAAACCCCTAACGGCTGCTAGTTCTTCCCAGAAACCTTCCCTTTCCTTGTAAGAGGTGGGACCATAGACATTAGTTAGCACCCAAGCCCACCCATCTTCCTTTCTCTTCAATTTTATTGACACCGAGAAGTTCCCAATTAATTCTTTTCACACTCCCAGTTTTCATTTCTCCACAAAGTAATAATTCCCCCTGAAGCTCCCCACGATTGTGCAAAGGCCCAACTCAAATTTCTTGTTGACCAGATGCTCCTCACCCATTTCTTGTCCACCTCATTCAATTCTGATTATTGTATTGAGACCACATCTAGCTTTTCTCTTCTCAAGAAGTCTTTGATCACTCGCCTTTTCTTTGAACTCCTCAAACCTCTTACATTCCAGCTTATTAACTTCATGGACAAACATTTCAGGTAGCCCCAACCAAACCACCATCTTTACTCCTTTTTTCTATCCTTCCTACCCCCACTCGCTTTATCATAAACCACCCCACTCTTCAACCTCTCCACCTCACTCAGCTTTTTTTTCCTCTTCTTAGAAAGCTCTCCTACCTTCTTACTAAACTCTTTCACCTTCTCATTTCCTTCTAGTTTCTTACCTGACCCCTTCTTTTTCTGTTGTCCTTTTGATTTTCCACTATATCCACTTTTCTCCACTGTATTGGGAAATTGAATAATCTCCTCCTCAACCCTAACCTCTTTCACATTCAGCTCTTCTTCCATCCTGATTCTAAATAGTTCCAAGATCAACTCCCAAATTTTGTCCCCTAGTTCTCTCTCTTCTACTTCTGAATTTATCTCCCCCACTACCTCTGTCACTTGTCCTGAATCAAACGAATTGGCAGACTTTATAGTTGGGCTAGAATCACCTGTAGGCCAGACACACACAGGACTTGGGGAAACAGAGTTAGTAACCAAAAACTGAACCTGAAAACAATCCAAACCTTGGGAGGAAGAAGACGCAATATGAGTTGCTAGAATATCCTGAACCCCTTTTGTTTGACTTTCGCTGGGAATAGGACCCTCGAAATCAAGATCTGGATTGATTGCAGTGGGAAACGGGCAGTTTATAGCTCTGCTTGGAGGAACCAGATTGCCAACACACACCGTACAAGCACCCATTCCCTTGTCTTTACAAAAGATTGAATCCCCCTTTCTCCCTGTTTCGGCTTTCTCCTCACCCGAGCCTGTTTTCTTTCTTTCCAACTCCTTTCTAGGCCGAACCAACTCTCCTGGAAGTGTACATGCCTCATCTTCGAACAATAATCCTAGGTCATCTTCCTCCCCAAACTTTGAACGACATTTACTCTGTATACTACCATAGCTGGACTCTTCAACATAGAACTCCTCTTTCAGAGACTCATCATCTACACTTACCCAGTCTGAAGCAGAATCCTCCTCATCTAACCTCGTGCGATTGTATCTCGGATTAGGTTTATCTCGGCTAGTGGAGTAAGAGGTCAGTCTTGGCTGCCACGCTAAAGTCGGACCAGACATTCGTTTTTCTTTCGAGCCAGTTGCAAACCAATCTGAAGAGGACGAAGATATACCACAGCGAATGTCCATAGTCTTTTGAGCCTTGTTCCACCTCACGTGCCTATTTAAGTGGTCACCTGATTTATCTATGGGCTTACTTGCTGTTAGAGTCTTATTTCCAAGACCATCCACTTGAAGTTTAAGACTGGGCCCACTAGTACCCCTCACCTCAACCGTTGGCCCATCTTTATCTTTTTGAACCTAGCCCAGTCTTTTTAGAAGTTTAGTATTGGTTCCCTCGCTGCAGGCCTGGGCCATATCAAATGACAACCCACCTGGTTGCTGTTCCAATCTACCTCCACCTGTCCCTACCTTTGGACACTTGTTCAAATTCAAAAAAGTCTTCTGACAGACTTTCTCCACCTTTGGACGTTACTACCTGAGCAAAAGTCCTAGCCCGATCCTCTGATTTGCCAATTAAAGTGGAAGACTCGGGTACTGCTTTCCTATCCCTTGCTTTTACAGTTTCCTTCCCAGTGTTAACTCGAACCTTGGAGGCCACGTCATCTTCTTCTTCCCCGCTCCTCCCCAATCTCCACCATCTAGCTTCTGTAGATGTTGCAATCCAAACCCTGAGTTCTACATTCCAAAAACCTTGGGATAAGCTCTGGCTTTGCTCCAGCTACATTAATCTGCACGGCACTCAGGTTGGAAGCATCAAAGGAAACCATCTCGCCACCACAATGCTTCGCAACTTTCCTCAATGGAAAGGCAACCCAATAATTTCAGATTGATAAGTTCTGTGGGTTCTACCAAGTGTACATTGCATATGGCTTCCATTTCTCCAACACCACCACACCTTGCTCTATTACAGCCAAAACAGTAGCAAAATCCAGAGGAATCCCTTGAAAATACACTACAGCCTTGTGGTCATCAAAGGGAGAAATCTGCAACACCCCTGTAGTCTTCAATATCTGTTGGACTTCTTCACCTAGTTGTTAGACAGTTTTGTATGCCCTTAGCTTCAATCAAAATTGATGTATTTTATGAGTTTATTGTAAATGAATAAAAGTACATATTTGATTCATGTTCCCTTGGTATGTTTCTGTGTATTACCCTTAAACTGGACACTTATTGAGACTCGTGTTAGTTTAGAATGTTCACAGCCTGGGTCAGTCTGGGGAGACCTATCCTGACAAGGCTGACACTGTGGTGCCACCAAGTCGGTTGGGGTGGCTTGTCTCAGCTACCAGGGTGAGACCCTAGGCACATACAGTGTGAGATTAATTGAATCTTTGAACTGGACCAGATTTCCAGTATTTCCCTGGACCTTGGAGATTGATGGGCAAAACTGAAAAGTTACACCCGACCCCTAGACTCGATTATGATACTGCACTAGGTGTCGAATCGGGTTGCCTTTGATGTACCAATCAGTGAGATCCTTAGTGGGGGTCAAAACCTGGGTATGTTGGGACAATCCGAGAATTCATCTGAGTGGGTGATCATAGTGACAGGATTAGCCCCTTTGTCGGACAAAGGTAATGATCGGGGGTGCACTCTCACTGTTGGAAACCAAGACTGCCGGCAGCCGATTTCAACCGTTGAAATTTGTTTTGCAAAATATATTTTATATGAGATATAAAAGTATATATATTATGGTTTCTAAAATGTTTGCAAATGGTTTTAATTCCCAGGATCCATATAAGTGGAGAGTGCAACACTGTTCCTTGCAGCCGAGGGAGAGGTCCTCTCTTGTCGGGCAGTGTATGATCATTATGGGCTGAGAGGTTAAGTGTAAGACCATTGAGGATAATAACTGATGGGCTAATCTTGCATCTGCCCACAGTCCCTGGGTGTTACAAGGTGGCTTGGCCCAGGGACCACTTAGGGTAAGTGTTGGGCCCATAGAGCCCATTCGATGGGTTTCAGGGGGTGCACTGTCTTTAACAGTGTATTCGACCAGGCCTTGTAACAAAGGCTGGGCCGAACCCATGTGGCTGATGTGTAGATCAATGCTTGGGTCCCACGCCATACAAGGAAGCCCAACTGGGCAGCAGTTAGGAAGGTTAAGTGAGCACATAAGCTTAATGGGCCTAAAGCCCTTTTCGAATTGGGCTATTAATTTAGTTAATTAAAGGGGCGAATTCTGAGATGGATTAGCAGTTAGGATAGGGTCTTAATCCTATCCACTCAGAGAGTCTAGATCTGAATGTGATTCAGATCTAGAAACCTCCTAATAAGATTAGGATAAAGCTAATCTAATCTGCAGATAAGATAATGGTTTATCCTTATCATTAGAAGAGAGGGCTGATCCAAATATGATTTGGATAAACACCTCCTAATGGGATTAGGAGCTGATCTTTTCAAGTTAACAAAAGGAAGGAGGGGGCGACAGCCTTGAGAGAGAACAAGAAACACATCAGATCCTCTTTAGTGCTGAAATCAAGAAGAGAGAATTCTGCACCCTGCGAATACTCTCTTGCCGCCTCCCTACTCTTGCCGCCCTGTTTTCCAGTTCGATCTCCAGCTGTGGGAGAAGTCAAGATTGGATCTTGACATCAATTCTTTGAGAAATGATTGAAAAGGGAGCTGTGCTCACGTTCCATCCTGCTGTTTCTTGCGAATGACAGAGTTCTTGGGGAAGAACACTGCTGATTCTGCTCCATCCTGCACTGCGCCATCTTCAGTGGGAGCAGTCTTTGGATCCTTCCTTGGGCGTGAACACCTTCGTTGGGAGATATTACTTCTCTGTATCAGGTATCTTTCTCTCCCATTCCTTTTGGTTCAGATCTGGTTCAGTTTAAAGGTTCAAGATTTATCCTTGAAAATATGATTTTCTAAATAGGGAATGTGATTCTCAGTTGAAGGGAGAGAAAAATTTTTGAAATTCGCCCCTTATTCCGCAATCTTTGGGCGTCCATGTGATGGATCTCTCAACCCTTCACTAGTCTCTCCCAATCTTTTACTTTCTTGTTTATCGAGAGGACAAGTTTAAGCTGCCAATCCTCTTTAGGTTTATTCACCCACAATTTCACCAAACCTAGTCCAGCATCAATCTGCAATTTACTTTCCGTCCCTATCTCCTCTCCTGGGATCTCCCTGAAAACTTTCCCTGACTGCCCTTCAGATTGTTCCTTTATTTTTTGACCATCTTTTAGGGCACCTTCTCTGTCATTAGTTACCTCCCTTCCTTCAGGGAAACAGGTAAACTGCTTCAGCCCCTCACCAAAGTGTTTCTGGACTCGAAAAAACCTCCCATACTTGTTCTCTTTTCTTTCAGCTACGTACTTCCTGTTCTGTTCCAATAGACAGCACCTCCATTCCCTTGATTTTTCTGTTATGTGAGCTCCATCGAGAACTCCTTGGAACCATGGTACCGCCTGCCCTTCGAGAAGCAAAGAAGCTTTCCTCGATTCTACAATCTTTAGAGAGAGTTCATTTCTAGTCCAGATTTCTTCTAAGATGAAAGTCTTCGCTTCCACCTTCAACACTTTCTTCCATCTTTTAGCTCGCAGGAACTGACCTTCCCTCCCTCTTTCCAATCTTCCCCCGCTGACCTTCCCTCCCTTCATGGCTTAATTTTACTAATGATCCGAGGGTAGTATCACTGTTGTCCTGTGCATATTAATAGCAGACTTGCAGTTGCCTCTATCTGCCTTAGCACCTATTGAGCTCTGATCCTTAACCACAAAATATATTGAACTCAACCAAAATCATAAAAATCTCTTGTACTACAGGCCAAAATTTCAAGTCTATGGCACTGTCTCCAAATCCTCAATGTGTGCTTCTCAACAGATTTTGAAGAGGTATTAGTGTAAAGGCCTCAACCTCCTATAGGATTAGGAATGCAAAATGTCTAATATCACACTAGCCACTTAAAGTAATGCAATTAGGAGAGAGACAAGAATATTTTAATTTCACGTGTTGGATGCTTGAAGCATTTTGGCACAGTCTAAATTTGTTTGCTTTTACTTTTACTTTGAATTTGTTTTATATGTTATGCTTGGGTATTTTGTCTTGTGCTAAAAAGCTTTTTAAAACATTTGATTTCTTTTAAAATTCAAATTTTCATATATTTTATGTATTAATGTCTATTTATTTATTTTAAGAATTTGCACATTGCTTTGCACTGTTGTGTGCCTCGGGTGCTAGAAAGCCCTTCCATTTTTCTTGTGCTTTAGCACTTTTAAACTACTAGGTAAATGTAACATAAAATTGTTAGAAACACTTTAGGAAATATGCTCTAAGTCTGAAATTTAAAAGGTGTGCCTAGGCACATTTCAAGGAATGTGCCTTGTCTTGTCCCAGGTACTACTCCTTTGAAAGACATGTGCCTGGTACACTTAGTGGTGAACTTGGTGCACCTTGCTCCTAAGCCCAGGTGTATACCTAAGTCCAATCTTGTGCTTTTCTAGCATAGTGGCCCTCAGACCCCTAATCAAGCCCCTTGGGCCAAGCCTATACAAGTTCTCGTGGAGGTCCTAAAATATATGAAGAGATTGAATTTGTGATTGTAGTTGCATTTCATTATATTTTAGGATTAGGATTCAAATAGTTTGATGAAAAATGTCTTATATGATCCCCCCCCCCCCTGGCGAGCAAAAGCTCTAAGTTGTTAACTTGTCTATTTTCAGGGAGACTTCTTGCATCATAAAGAGCTGAAGGCAGCACAGGGTATCAAGATTTCTGCACAGGTGGGAATAGTATCAACAATGTTTTCTGAAAATGCACTTCTACAATCCCAAGACCCCAGATAGGGACTGACATTGGGTGTATAGAGAAAGAGTCTTTGTGCAACTATCTGACATTTTCTCTTTGTATGCTTGCTTGCAGGGCCTTGAACATGCCATTGCAGGCACTGGCCTATATGTGGTAGGGCCTCAGGATGACCTGGAAGATATCAAAGAGGCAGCCATGCAAGATATGAGGTCAGTCATGAGCAGAATTGACAAGAGTGGTGAGGGTGTCTGTGTACAAGCCTCTACTCTTGGATCATTGGAAGCATTGTTGGAGTTCTTAAAGAGCCCAGCAGTGAATATACCTGTCAGTGGTATAAGCATAGGCCCTGTACACAAGAGGGATGTTATGAGGGCCAGTGTCATGCTTGAGAGGAAAAAGGAATATGCTACAATCTTAGCATTCGATGTCAAAGTAACACCTGAGGCTCGTGAGCTTGCAGATGAAACCGGTGTTAAGATATTTATAGCTGATATAATTTATCACTTGTTCGATCAGTTCAAGGCTTACATTGACAATCTCAAGGAAGAAAAGAAGAAAGAAGCTGCTGAAGAAGCAGTCTTCCCATGTGTTCTTAAGTTAATTCCTAACTGCATTTTCAACAAGAAGGATCCAATTGTTTTGGGGGTTGATGTTCTTGAAGGCATTGCTAGGGTATTGTATTTCTTTGCTTCATCTTTACTGTTTCCACCGAACTCGCTGTTTCGGGAGTGTGAAGCCTTGTACTTTTTAGATTTTTTCATGTCCATAATATAATTCTAAATATGCTGCATTTTACTCAGGTTGGGACTCCAATCTGTATTCCTTCAAGGGATTTCATTGACATTGGAAGGATTGCATCCATTGAAATCAACCACAAACAGGTTGATGTAGCCAAGAAAGGCCAGAAGGTGGCCGTAAAGGTAAAGGGTGATGCAATGGAATCACAAATGATCCCAAGTGTTGTAAAGTTGGTTACAGAAGTCGATTATCCTGCATGTAATTTGCTTCTGTTGTTCTTTACAGATTGCTAGCACAAATCCTGAGGAGCAGCAAAAGATGTATGGAAGGCACTTTGAGGAGAATGATGAGCTTGTTAGCCACATCACAAGGAGGTCCATAGATGTGCTAAAAGCTAATTATCGGGTAATCTCAATAAATTCTTGTAGGTATTCCATTTCTCACAGATTAATGAACAATGACAATGGAGCTAAAGTGTTTTTTGTTGCCTGTCCCGACTTGTACAGGATGATCTCTCTATTGAGGAGTGGAGGCTAGTTGTGAAACTTAAGAATATATTCAGAATACAATAATTTACAAAGTGGTCACAAAATTCAACTGGCTGCGCTGGCAGATGTGTGGGAATGAATGACTGGTTGTAACCATCTCTCTTCAAAAAATGCAGGTTCTGATGTAGAGGTTGAAGAGAGTTGGTTCATGATGAACTGTATTTTTGGAGCTCCAGACTGGTATTCTTTTCAGAAGATATTTTCATCATGAGAAAAGAAGTTGCGGAAAAGAGCTTCTGGTGCAAAGCATTTTGGGAGGGCGGACACCCTTGTCTCCATTGGGCTGGAAATTGGCCTTTTTCTGCTGTTTTCAACTACCAAATTAATATCCTTAACTCTATGTGGCGCTACAGAAGGTATGGGGGAGAGATTACTTTTGTTCTGAGGTAATAGCTCACCTGTAGGCTGCAAAAGTTGGGAAATTGCAAACTGTTTAGAGATTTGAAATTTATCTTCAAGATAAATTTTCTGCCATTTCAAGTTTCTGGAATACATAAGAACATTGTCAGTGATTGTTTTCATTGCAGGTTTGGTCGCAGGATATGGATATCTTTCACTAAAACAAGAAGGGCTTTTCTATCCCCATTTTCAATCCTTTCTTTAACTTTGCTGCTCCTACATAAGTTGCACTACAAACCATTTTTCTGGAAGGAATTAAAGATCTCTTTGGTTGATTGTTTTCTGATCAGTATTAAAGAGTTATAGGGTTTGTTTTTGGTTCATGAGATGAGTTCATCCCTCTTGTAATAAAATTAGCCGAGTTATTTAGTCTTTACTCTCTACACACACATACAGTAGTTCCACCTTATGAACATGCATTTCCTGACCTTTGAAAAAAAATAAATAAATGTCATGATTAGTTTGGCTCCAAAATGTAGCAACTAGTAAATGGTACATATTGATTGTTTTCCACGTTTCTTCCTCCAAAACTCCATCCTCTCAATCTAGTTGTTCTAATTCAAAGAAAAAAGTGCTATTAATTTCTTTTCTTGATCCAAAGTTATTATTTATTTGAACTTTTTGTGTGGATTAGTTTCTTTTTGGTTCTGTTTTTGTTTATGTTGTATTAGTTCTATTTTTTATCTTGCACTTATATTTATCTATGTAGTGAGAAAAAAAATGAAAAATAGGTTTGTTGTTCATCTTATCATTGTTAAGGTGTTGCCTTGTTATATACCTTTTTCAGAGATGAAAACTGATATGTAACTCCCTCAAGCAATAACGCCGGAGCACCGCTCAAAGAGGGGTCCCCACTGAAGAAGATGAATTTGCCCTTTCTTATTGGTTTATCTTACTTATATAGGCTCATGGCCGTTGCAAGGAAATGATTTGCAATAATTACAATTACTGAACATAATGGCAATGATTCTCCAGTCTCTCTAATCAACTCTAACGGTCTCCAGGAGTGCCCATGGCTTTTACATAAATACCTATGCCAGTCCCGTACACGTCAGCAGTGGTAGGGGTAGAAAGATTTTCACCCGCTGGAACATTAAGGCTTGTAACATGCCTTTTATTGCTGAGGAAGATATTATCCACAAAACTAGAGCAAGATGAGCAAAATGGAGGGGTGAGTCTAATCTAGAAAGCAGTTGTAAGGCTAACAATGTTGTATGGAATAGAATGCTGAGCAGTTTAGAGACGTGTTCAAAAAATGAGTATGGTGAAAATGCCAAGGTTAGGATGGATGATTGTAAAAAGTAGAAATGAAATAAACTCGTGCCAAGGAACCTAGGAATAGGTTCAATGGGAGAAAGTAGACATGGGTGGTTTGTTCATGTGGGCTAGGGTTGGACAAAAAAGGACATGGGTTGATATAGACATAGTAAGAAATGATTTTAGGGAAGGTTGTAGATTAATAGTACCCTGTACTTTGGGCTTAGTATCATTTTGGTTTTGAAATTTTAAAGCGTGTCAATTTAATACCTAAACTTTCAATATGTGCCAATTTGTTAGTATCTACCATTAATTAGCTGTCAGTTACGTGTATTATGTGACATAATGTGCAACTTAAAATTTTTGAAAATATCAAAATTGTTTTTTAAGAAAAATAAACTGAAATTGAAATAGAGGTGTAAGCTCCACAAAAACCAAAATGACTCCCCTCAAATCCATCAACAGCACAGGATCCCTTTCATGCATCAGTATTTCTATTAAAACCAGAAAATAAGCATAAAATACCTGTATGTGTATTACGTGACATCATTTGCAGCTTGAAATTTTTGAAAATATCAAAACTATCCTTTGAAAATAATGATAATGATCTAGCTCCACGAAAACCAAAGTGACTCCCTCAAATCCATCAACAGCAGGGTCCCTTTCATGCATCGGTGTTTCTATTAAAACCAGAAAATAAGCATAAAATACCTGCATGTTGTTATGGATTTGTTCTGTTCTTGCGTGACTTCCGAGACCTGCGGTTCCAGAGTCCCATCAGCAGTTCAGTACTCTTCACCAGTCATGCCGTTTGATTGATTAATTAACAAATTAAGTAATCAGTTAATGAGAATGAATGACGAACCAGATTTCTTTTAATTATTTAACCATTATCAACTTGACATCACAGGAAGACGATTACTGGAAGGATCTGACACCAAAACTCTCTAAGCTCACGTTGATCAGACTGTTGTTGTTTGAACTTCGATGGTTACAACTAACAGCCCTTGTTCTGTCCTTTACTTGGAAACTGGAAAGTGAAGACGAGAGAAGTGTGCAACAGTCCCCCCACCAACAAAAGAAAAAGAGGAGTAAAACAGGGAAACTTGGTTAAAGAAAGTGAGACAACAAGACGCATTTGTTTGTCGTTTAGGAAATCTCGTCTGAGCAGTGGCAATAGCCGAATCCAAAGTTTCACTTTCAGCTCTGGGGTTTTGTAAAACACTGAAAGCCCGATTGGCCTCAGTAAAATATCAGGCGGTGGTTGGAAACGAAAGGATTCGTTGCACTTGCATCACCCTAGACCAGATCCGTAGTGGATCTCGATGTGGGGAATTGTTGTTTTTTCTTGGATGATTGATAAAAAAAAAAAATTAGATGACACTTACAGGGCATTTATGTCTTTTTTATATGCTACATAACAGCTAATTTGCTACGTTTTAGAAATTTAGGTAATGTATTGGCACAGTTTGAATTTTGGAGGCTAAACTGAGACTAGGCCCAAATTATAAGGTACTAATATGCAATTTTTCCATGATTTTAAGTGTTCATAATTTAATAAATGATGTAGCCTTAACAAATAGGTGTAGGTTCAAATGTTCAATAGGTGATATAATAAGAAAAAGTAGACGTGAATGGTTTGTTCACATGGGCTATGGGCATATCAAAAAGGACAGAGTTATAATGATGCAAAAATAACCACCACGAGACCTATGATGAAGGCTATATCCATCGCCAAAGTTAGTGTGCATCGCACAGTTAATAATCGTAATTGCAAAACTAGATGACTCCCAAAGTCCTATAAAACCTATGATGACACTTGTGACATCATGTTGGTATTCCTATCCGTAGCAATGCCACTTAGCACACATGACCACGAGAAGTGACATTGTGATAATTACAATGACAAACATCGTAATACAATTAATGAATTACGCGCTATTGCATTCACCTCATTATTTAACCTGACATCACATGATGCCACTAAGGCAATGCCTAATGTACAATGACGTCGGTTTATCTGCAATTTCATATGTAAATACTTAGACATTTCTGTAGGCGGCACTATCCGATGTAGTCATGGATAAGTTTTCAAAAAGGGCTATAGCTACAAATATGCCAATTTTGAACACGATAATTTCCAATGTTAAGAGATTCTCATAGACATGTAGCAAAACACTTAATTGCTTACCTATTTTATGTATAATGAATTATAACCACCTTTTTGAGATATAGAAGTTCCATTTGTTGTCTTCCATGTTCCTTCTTATAGCAATACCTCTCCCTCTATCGAGATAAGGGAGGCCCGAAGCCCTCCACACGAGATCACTATGAGAGCCCTAGCAATCCAGCTCCTTACTTCTTTCAGTGTCTCATGTTCCTTGCTCTAACCCTTGCCCTTACAACCTCGCCTAACCCTTCAGTCATCTACCATCTTTCGTGAAGACCTTACATTGTTGCCTTACCTCCCCATTTACCCCACTTACAGTAGGAAATGATTTTAAGTGCTTATAATTTAATGAATGATGTGGCATGAAACAAAAGTGAATGGTAAAATAAGATCCATGTAGTCAACCCTATATAATTGGGATAAAGCTTAGAGGATGGTTATGGTGATTTAAATTTTCATAAATCAATCTTTTAATATTTATTGATTAACATTTAAGAAGAGAAAGTGTTTGAAAGTTAATATTTAGAATACATGTAACTATGACAAATAATTAGAGCATGACATAGTGGTGGATTTATTGTCTTTCACTTTCAACCTAATACCAATGTTCTAATCTTCTTACTCTAGTATTTATACAAAAAAATGATGGGTTATAATATTTAGGGGATGGTCAACTAGACAATTTTAAAAAGTGTTAACTGGTTAAATTACTAAGGTTTTTGGTTGGTTGTAGCAGACTTGGGATTGAACCATACCTTCATCAAGGTTGGATGCATGGGTTTGGGGGATGAGCTGTCCCCATCTAGCATTTCCATGAAGGAAAACAAAATGTTAGACAGATTTGAATTTAGATAGTTATCTCAAATACGGGAGATTAAAGCTTGAAAATTGGAGTTAATGAGAGAAAGAAATAATAAAATTTGAATATAAAGGGTCATTTATTAAAACACCCCATACAGTTTTATGGATTTAGTATAGCCTACCCTATAGTTTGTATTTTACTAAAACACCCTTATAATTTATAATTAATTTACTTAATCAGCCTTTCATTAGATTAAAGTATAAATGACAGTTTTTGACCCTAATGTCCATTTGAATAAATTTAAACAAAAGAAAATAAAAATGAAAATATAATTTGTTCGCCCCTTTTAAGACATGAGTAACTATTTTATTTGGTCTTTTTTTTTGTACAGAAAAATATTAGGGATATTTTTTAAATAAACAATCATGGGCCAAGCCCTTCAACATTTTCCACTCAATATAGGTGATCAATTTACTATTTTCAATAGCAAAACAAACACTTCTTAGTCAAAGGTCGATTTAATTATTAGGATGTAAGTTATTGGGACATTTTAGTAAATTGAAAACGATAGATTGCAGAAAATCTGGACATTCAGACCAAGTAAAGCAAGAAGAAATTAAGCAAACATGTTGAGCTAGAACGTGTGCTTCTTCGTTTGCAACCCGAGGGGTATAGTTGACTCTTAGGTGGGTGAAATTATGCATAAGAGTCCTGCAGTCCGTAATTAAGGCCGAGTTTGAAAGGAGTATAAATATAAATATATAGAGTATAAAGCCTTATATTTTGTATTATTTTATATGTATTTATGCTGTATATATTTGCATGTGTTATAAGGTTTTGTGGAAGATTTAATTTCATATATCAGTTACGCTGTATAAATGAGTTATGCTGTATATATGTTTTGAAAGATGCAAATAAGAATACAAGATGTGGAAGATTTAGTGCCTATTTGGCAAATCTTTTTCCAGAAGATCCATTACAAGATCTTATGGTTAAAAGACAAAGTGAGCTTTTTCAAATAACTATTGGAAAACCAAACTGTTTGATTGAAATATTTTACATAGATCTTACAAAATACCATAAAAGCTAGAAGACTGTCTGGTAATGTGAATGTCTTGTGTATGGGCCAACAAACCTTTCATTTAACATGTGGGACCCACATTTTACAAGGTGGGCACGACATACCTTTGGTGGCCATGTGCGGACATGTATGTAGGGCCCCACATACATTTTACAAAGTGGGCCCCACATGCCATTGGTGGACATGCATGTGGGTCCATGTGTGGACATGTATGTGGGGCCCATATACATTTTACAAGGCAGATCCCACATTATAACTAACGTGGACCCCACATTCATTTTACAAGGTGGGCCCCACATGCCATTAGAGGATATGCATGTGGGTCCATGTGTGGACATGTATGCGGGCCCCACATACATTTTACAAAGTGGATCCCACATACATTTCACAAAGTGGTCCCCATGTACCATTAGTAGGTCTCAGTTACACATTCAAATAGTTTTTGTAGAAAGATAAACCATTTTCTTCCAAGCGTATGCATCGTACCACATGTTCGAAGAAGACGGGGTGCTAAAAGAATGTAAAAGCTTCATTTGAAGCTTCCTAAAAAAGTCCAAATTCGGGCTTCTAGCGTCTTTTGTGGGCTGGAGCTTTTTCCGAATAAATCTTTCTATTGCCAAATGAGAAAAGCTCAAAATTCAGACTTCCGAGCTTCTAAATAACCTGAAGCCCGCACAGAAAGACTTGTCAAACACAACCTTAATGGTTCTGATCCACTAGAGAAGCAGGGAGGCAGGAATCCTCACAGCTTCAATTCCTCATAGATTTCTTGATTATTTTACATGTCCGAAATTCTTAGGTTGATCATTTCTTTCTTTTTCAGGCTGAGGTGTATGGAAATGGAACAGTCGATTATATTGAATTTATTACTGCAACCATGCATAGGTACAAGTTATAAATAGATGAACATCTATAAAAAGCCTTCCAGCATTTTGATAAAGAACAGGATGCCCGGGCTGCTAATTCTATGCCGTTTGGAAGCTCCATAGTTCCTATTCAAAAAGAATAACCGTCGTTGGTATGAAGAGGAGAGAGAAACTGGCTTACTTAGTATAAGAGACGGTTGTATTTGCATTGATAGTGGGAATAGTTGGATATTTTTATCTTGTTATTTTTTATACTTGTTTAATGGTGGGAGTAACTGGAACATCATTTGGTAGCAAGAAACAATTGTATTTGCATTGATGAAAATGCCAAACATTCACAAAATTGTATTTTTATTTGTCCTTCAAAACAAATGAACTGAGTGCAAAGTGGGTGTATAAATCTTGAACCACTTTGCACTCACATGAACCAAACATTTTTGTTTTGCACTCTACAAATTTGCATTCGTTTTCCAACCAAATGGATGCTAAGGTACGGATACGCCAAGGAGGTTCAATAAAACCATCCAACAAGATCTGAACAATAATATTTGCCACCCTATGAAGATAGGCCCAAAGTAGATGCCAAAATTAAGCCTTCTTTGAAACCATGTGCTTCAACTTCTTGCATATTGCTAAACTGAGAATGAATTGATCTCCATGAGCATTATCGACAATAATTCTAATGCCGCTGGAAGTTCCATGACAAATGCCGTCTACATTGATTTTAACCATATCTTCTCGTAGTTTCTATCAAATATCCACTTAGAGGTATAAATCGGGCCATGCTAGGCTGGTACAGTACTTACCCATGCTTTTGGTGGACTGTGCTTCTTTCCCCTAGGACAATTCAAGGGATTAATCTGACACAACCACGGCCCGAGCTTATGCAGGCTGAGTTAGGATGTTGACCGGAGGGTTATGCAAATGGGATCGATCATCAACCCGATCCAACCAAACCCGATTTTTTCGGGTTAGATTCAGGCAGTCAACCCAGCCTAAGTTGCAGCCTTAGGTACAGCAGTTACCCATGGGGTCGGCTCGACACAATCCACACATCAATAGCACCGTTTTACATTTTACATGTAGAGCATCAATGCCATAAAACATCTCAAACTTAACCTTAACCTTGGTGATATGTAGTGTGCAAGTAAGTACAAATGTGTGAATGTAGCTAACTGACTAATCACGCGTGTTCGGTCTCATTGTATGGAATACTGGTGTATTTACTCGTATGGAACATGCATAGATTTATCAAATAAGAGGGCTGATAAGTTGAACTTGATAACCCGTAACCTTTGAGGGAGTTGAGATAATCTGCTCTCATCTAATCTAAGGAGATATAGGACAAGTCGAAAATTAGTATTAGCGGGTTTTTTCTATCTATGCCCAGTCGACAGTCGCGTATTGAAGATCTGTCTGGACTGAGTGTAGCGACCCGACCCGTGTGTCATAACTTGCAAAACACTTCTCTGGGCAGCTGACTTCCTCATAAATGCAGTTATGAATTCCCAAATTAAAACTATTTGCGGGTTGGGCTCTTCTTGGTTGTCACGTGAACGCGACAAGCAGCTTCTGCTTCTGCTTATGCAGGTTAATAGAGGGAAGAGCAATTTATTTGGTATAAGAACATATTGTTTAGTTTCTGGTAGGTCCCGCATGTGCATACCACTACCAGGAAATTAAGAATAGGGAACTATTTTATATTAACACACATCTTGTGTTAGTTGGCCTCGTTTAAAAGCTACAAGAACATATATACCACACGTCTTGTATTCTTGTGTTGGAGATCATTTTATTATGGCCGAGAAAGTCGGTCTTCACACGTCTACCACCGCAACCGCAAGTGAGTGGGTGTGTGAGGCCAACCAAACCAATTGGACAGTCAAGTCAATAATAGGGGATGATTTGATTGGCAAAGCAATGCACGGAAAATGGCCGAACAAACCGGGAATATCTCTTTAATTAATGGAAGATTGGTTTTTGTGTTGGATGATAAGTCATGTATTCTCTGTATTTACTGTTAATATTCGGACAATATTGGGTTTTTCAAATAATTGAAACTTGGTGCTTTCAAAACGAGCAATCAACGTTACGTACGCTACGATATAAAAATCGACGGCCGGCTGTAAAACTGCCTTTCACTGTACGCAAAGCTTGGCATCTGACTTCTGCGACTTTATCCTATTACATTACGCACATTTGATCTTTCTTTCTCTCTCTGGCCTTTTTGACCACTGACGAGAATGATGGAGCGAGAAGAAGACGAGCCCGTATCACCGGCCGGACGGTTTTTCCTGCGGCCAGAAATGGATCAAGTGATTAACTGCGCACTGGGCTTAAAGAACTCCCTCGATGTTAACTACTTGAAAGAACATGTCAAGAGCTCCATCATGATACAACACCCAAGATTTTGCAGTCTGTTGGTGAGGGACAACCAGGGGAGGGAACACTGGAGAAGAACTGAGGTGGAGATTGACAGGCACGTACTTGTTCCGGAACTCGGTGGTGAATTCGACGATGAGGAGATGGTGAACAGGTACTTGGCAGATCTAGCCGTGTCATCGCCACTGGGCACGGATAAGCCGCTCTGGGAGTTTCACTTGTTGCGGGCCCAAAAGTGCTGCGTTCTGAGAATCCATCACGCGTTGGGGGATGGGATCTCCTTGATGTCTCTATTCCTCTCTTGCTGCAGGAGGGCGGATCGTCCAGATGAGGTGCCATCCATCTCAATAACATCATCTTCTTCGAATTCGAATTCCTCAAAAGCTAAAGAAAACAAGCCGAGCAGAAGCAGCAGAGGAGGTTGTGGAAGGTTGTTATGGAAAGGGGTGTTGGTGGTGTGGTTCACGATAGTTTTCGTGGTGGAGTTCATACTTCGGAGCTTGTGGGTGAAAGATGAGAAATCGGCGATAACGGGTGGCGCTGGGGTGGAATTGTGGCCAAGGAAGTTGGCCACGGCCAAGTTCAAGCTTGACGACATGAAGGCCGTCAAGAATGCCGTCGCTAACGCGGTACGTAACGTTTCGGCCCCCCTTTTTCTTTTTCGTTTTCGTTTTCGTTTTCGTTTTCTATGATGCCACAAGCCCACAGGACAGGACTATCGTACCAGAACAGCATCCAAACATCTCCCGATTTCTGTGACATCATATTTGCAAAATTTTGGACATTAACATAAACCTCTCATTGAATTGAAGGCTTGAAGCATAACGTTGAAAGTACATCAGAAAATAAAATATTTTGGTACCCGATATGTTGTTGTACAATGTTTTTATTTATGATTTTATTAAAAGCCAATATGACAAAGTAAAGTGGGAAATACCGAAATAGAAAGCTGGAACGCCTTTCAATGACGTGTGGGTCAGGTAGGCACAGCACATATTCAATGAGCACTTAAAAGTTAAATGTACTGTTAAAAGTTTTTTAATATTTTTCAAGTGCAAGGTGAGCGTATAAACAAAATTTATCTTACAATGCTGCACCTACTTTCATATGAGCTGTGTAAAAAGCTACATAATAGATGATCTATGATTGGACAAGTCAACATTTAAGTAGGTATTTATTTACACACAGATGCGGACCCAATCGGAGGTTTTCTTGTTTGGTTAGGATCCGGTACGATTCTTCCATCAAACAAAAATATGGGTGCTGTCATGGTCTGGTTTTTTGTTATCTACAATTAGGATGGAACATGTATGGTGGTGCAAAGATTCAGTTTCAATCCAATCTTTTTTCTATTTAATTGAATCTTTGGGGAACGCTTGTGGTGGTGGGGGCTGAGAGCCTGAGACCATGGTAGTAAAATTTACCGATTAATTTACATTAAAAAGATTCCCTAATCGGGTTTAATCAGGGACTTTCTCTGCATTAAAAAAAAAATCATATTTCTGCTGCTTGGCATATTATATAACAAATCTAAGCCACCCATAATTTAGACCAATCCAGATCTGCTGGATTTGGGATATCTTCCCCCCAACATGATTTATGTCATGAACCAACCTACCATAAAATTGGGGAACCATCATGCCTGAGATCTGTGGATACGGATCATATTTGAACTGTTGGGACTTTTTTGTTTAGAGCAGATCTGCACTTGATTTGCGGCCCGCGAATTGTACATCAGAAATTTATCTTTATCTTTATTCTCATAAAAGGTATATTTGTCTTGATTTTGATAAGTTTAATTGTACAATATCAATTTTATCTTTACTATGCGTGTGCCCTTAACACCTATTAGTAATAAATCCCCATTCGATTATATGATGAATTGTTGATTACTCATTTCAACCATACATGATATATGGTATTTAGATTTAATTTTTTTCACCTGGTATATATATTATATTACAATTTTTCAGAATGAAATGTTTTCAGTGTATGAAAATGCTTTTTTATAAGTGCTTTGGCAAAAAAAAAAAACTGTTTCAAAAGAAACATTTATTGTGTTTCTGGCCCATCTTGTTCTGCCACTTAATTATCAAAATACCCTGTTTGAAAGAAGTGTTTTCTCACCGAACACTTGTAAAATGCTTATTCAATTAGAACTTATTTGAAAATACCCATCAAAACAATAAGTAATCCCCAAAACCACCTTACTAGCATTCTTATTATTATTATTATTATTATTTCCTTTCTGGTAATAATATTTCTATATATTTTGTGCAGACAATAAACGATGTTCTCTTTGGAGTGATATCATTCGGGCTGACAAGATACTTGCAAATGCAATCTCCGAAAAGTAATTCTCATTCAAAATTTCTCTTTTAATCTATATTTAGCTATAAGGCACTTACTTGCCACAATTGAGTGGATTTTTCCAGAACAACGAGAACTTCAACTCACAGGGTTGGCAATGGTCAATTTACGACAGGAAAGTGGGTTGCAGGTATTTTTTTGAAAACCCATTCGGGTCCGTTTGGTAACAACTGAAGTGGTTTAACTGAATGGTTTAATCTATATCTTCAAATATTTTATAGTTTAAATACTTTTTCCATTAAATGAAAAAGTAATAAGTCATCTCAATGCTTACATGGACCTTTTTCTCTCATTTCTCATACATGATCATATTTTTCTAACTAAATTATTAAAAATATAATAAGAAGTTACAAATAAAATCCTCTTATGTCTTAATTTTCTTTAATAAAATCCATCACTAATTTCTACAATAACATTATTCTTGATATTTTTTCTTTCTTTCTATCCATCATCTCTAAAATATCTGTGAACCCATTTTGACTCTCCCTACTTAAACCTAGGGTTTAAGTTAAATGGATTGAGTGTTTAAAGACCAATCCAAAACATGGACCTAGGGGATACAAGTTGCATTTAGCTGGGTTGGAAATTTTTTTAATTTTCAATGGGCCTGAACCGAAATCTTAGCCGATTTAGTTCAAATTCTTCCTCCTGGGCAACCCGGCATAGTTGTGGATGCCTAAACCCTAAGTGATGTCAAAACCCTTTGCCAATTCAAGCATAACCAAACTTCTATTCAACCCCAGACATGCATACATTGCATTGGTTACAGTAGGTAATATGTTCAAACCGAACAACTCACAGATTAAAACAAGTCAGAGAAACAAATGCGCTCTGTAACTTACCTTTTCAATGAAACAATGTGGTCGAAGTGAATTAAGAAGGATGTTGAACTTCATTCCCTTTTCTTTATCTTTTGAAATTCATCTAAATTCAACTGAATCACCTTGAAGTTATTCGCAGGATCTGTCGAATATGATGAAAAACAACAATTCGAGATCAAGATGGGGCAACCAATTCGGATTCCTTCTTCTTCCTGTTTATTATCATGAAAATGTGGATGACCCTCTTCAGTATGTAAAACGAGCTAAAGCTATGCTCGATACGAAGAAGCAATCGTTTGAGGCACACTGCTCATATGCGATTGGGAAATTAGCAATGTGGGTTCTGGGTCCAAAGGTGATGACAATTCAAATCATTACACTTTATCCAGAACTTGCCAGCCACAAAAGAAATGGATTTTCTGATATTGCTCCGATCCGGTGGTTTCTTCGCAGGTGGCGACCACGCTTAATTACAGGATACTGTGCAATACGAGCTTCACAATCTCAAACATCGTTGGACCACAGGAAGAGATCATGGTCAGCGGGATCCCTGTAACATACTTTAGGGTAAACTCGACTGGTTTACCCCACGTAAGATTGCCAACACCATTGATCTATTCTTGGGTTTTGTTTTCCAAAATAACAACTCTGTAATTGATTCAGTGGAGAGAAGGGAGCTTAATTATCTACCAATGGAACTTGCAGGCACTTACAATGCACATGGTGAGTTATGCCGGAAGAGCAGAAATGCAAATCCTTGTGGCGAAAGAAATCATCCCCGACCCCCGAGTCCTCGCCAAGTGTTTTCAAGACGCATTGCTTGAATTGAAGGATGCTGCTGCAAGATCCATGAAAGATTGATCCCATTGCTCAATTACTCTGGGTTACAAGCTCAAATACACGAAACCTACTACTACTACTACTACTACATTTTCAACATTTGTTCAGGAAAAACTGCAAATCGAAATCACTCTCGGGGCCTCGCCTTACAGACCTTTTGAACAAGGTTCAGCCCAAAAGAAAAGATATGAGTAACTGTAAGTTTGCTTAGTTCTAAACTGCATCTCGGACTCGGACAGATGTGTCCATGCACTCTCGTAAGAAAAGAGACCCCACTCAAAAGAGAGCTCGCATAAAATTTGGCTGGTTGTATAATTTTAAGATTAGCTTTATGATAGTTTTTCCGTTCATTCTTTTTTATGAACTCTGTGGGGGCATTTCCACGTTTGGTTCTATAGATATTAAACTTTTTATTTTTCTATGAATATCAATGGAAAAAGTAAAAAAAAAAAAAAGTATGTTTGGTTTCCATCTCCAAAATTGCTTTGAGCTTGCGCAATTTAGGCCAAGGATAAGAATCCCAGCTTATAACTGACAAAAAATATTTCACAACAAAAGAACTGATAATAAGTATAAATGCATTTGGATAAGCTTAAGAATTTGTGCCTTTAAAATTCAAAAGCACAAAGCTCCAATTTTAGGCCTTATGCGTTTACTAAAAAAAGGCTTATGGTTTGGGGCGTGAAATTGATTTGGCCTTAGATTATTATGTCATCAAAATGAAATTCTTACCAAACGCTCAAGACACTTTCCGGCTCCTTTTTTTTTTTATTTCTCACAGATTATAAAAGCAAAAGATTATCCAATCCGAACAGAGCCTAATTTATAAACTTATTAATTACTTTTTGATAAATAACTTCCCATAAACATAGTGGTAAATCAAACGCCACATAGATGATAGAATGCTGGTAACGGCCCTCGTAGGACTGAATAGGTTAGGTATCAATTCCAATCTAGGAACTAATTTGATTATATTCAGATCATATTTACATATGACTATATCTGTCGTTTAGAGAAAAGAGGGAGCCCAAGACCCAAGAGGCCTCAAATCATCTTTGAAAAAAAAAAAAAGGAAAAAGAAAAAGAAAGGCCCCAACTCTATGCTCACACAGATTCCCTTATTCACGTGGTCATTTATTTTAAAATTCAATTATTAAGAAAGTAAGAAGTTGAATTGGGATCTGCTCCTCACGGGCCACATCCCACTGTTTAATGGGAACATCTCCCATGAATAATAAATATGCAATTAACGGAGATGTTCCCGATTTGTAGCTGGTACATGCTGTGGGGTCAGTGTGAAGAGAGCAGTGAGGAGCAGATCCGATCTCATCATTACTCTAAAAACAAATTTTAAATTCTGCAACGTCATCTTCCCCATTAAATCCTTCATTTCCCCTTAAATTTATCTTAACTTCTTTTTGTCCTTCCCTAATAAAGTTGGGGCATAAATATAAATTAGATAGGGGTGACCATGGACCAGGGCAGGGCTGGATTCCGGGTTTATGGCTTTTATGTATAAATTATTAAATATATATATATAGTATTCTATATTATATATATCATACTGTGTATAGAATTTATTTTATGCATTATATAACATATAAAATATATAAAAAACAAAAAAAAATTGTGGGCTGGGCATAAACACAAACCTAAACCCAAGCCCAGAATTTCCAGGCTCGACTTTCCCAGCTGGGCGGCCCAACCAAAATCCTGACCCAAATTGTGAGAAGAGTCAAATTTGCCTGCCCAAGAGTAATTTTTCAATGATACGTCACCAAATTTCCGTTCAAGTCCTACCATTTTATGGTTCTAATCTAGACACCAAAATGCATACGCACAGGAGACTCAGACTGTATCCATAATTGTAGATTGATGTCCGTCCCGATTCCTAGGTGACCCTTTTTCTTCCATACCCAAGATAATTGGATCAACAGATCAGTAGCAATGCCTTAAATATCTTGCTAGGTAGTTCTCTAAAATTTCCTGCTTCGACAGAAGACTAATAACAAATTAACAATTGCTTGAAGTTGAAATCAATCACAATCAAAATTCAGGAATTCCTGGATGGAGAAGAATGTCATTCCCACCCAATGGTAAATAGGAAAAACCATGATATTAATGGAGATGATACTTCTTACAAAATGTTAAAAGAATGACGAAAAATGGCATGCCATTCTATTAATAGGTTTGAACTAAGCGAGCTTCTTTGCACGACCACTTGAAGAAACTTCCTCCTTTTTGGACCCTGTAGCTTCAGGCTTTTTGGCCCAAGCAGGAGCTCGGTCTGGCTCGTAGCGATAATCATAAAAGAGTTCCTCCCCAGCATTTATCCGTTCCTTTGCAAATATACCCACCCTGTGATCCCCTGCTACCATGATGACCTACATACAATAGCATTGTTACCAGCATGAGCAACCAATAAATCCAACACATTGACCTTTCTCTTGGAAGGTTTGTTGTACATGCATACACGCGTGTGTGTGTGTGTTTTAGAGAGAGAGAGAGACCTTGGCATAGCAATTTGGATCAGGAGAATGATTAGCAAATTTCAATTTATCACCTTTCCGATAAGCATCAAGAACAAACTGAAAGAAGAAATAACTTTATCAGTAAAAAATCAACTAAAAGGAATAAAAAGACAAAGAAAACTATCATATATAGAATGGATGATGCCTGATCATTCAGATTGAAAAGAAATGATGAATTTTCACGATCATATATCTTTCCACGCTTATCAGCTTCTCGGTGTGAGATAAGTTCTCCGGTGTACTCTCCCAGGTATTCATGTTTGCCAACACTATTCTGAAGAATTTGAAGACCCTTAGTATTTATAGAAGCAGCCATGATACAGCACTATGTGTTTAAAATGAAAAGAAAAGAAAAGGTTACCTTAAGAAACGCTCCCCAGCCAGATACATCAGACCTTCCAAGTAAGACCTGATCATGTACATAAATCAAGCTTGAATCCTAATAAAATTATGGCCAAAGAGAAATAGCCTCATCTCCAATTTATGCAGTTGGCATATTTTTACTTCTGCTCAATATTATATTGATAAAATCAGTAACGCCATATGCACTTTATGATCATCTATACCATACTGTAATTCAGCTAGGAATAGGTAATATTCATGAAATGATAAAATTTGGTAGCCTATGTGAATAAAAATCATGAACAGTGTCATCAAGATTACTGAAAAATAGCCAAAATTGGATATGGAAAAGGCAGAGTAGCAAGTCAGGCTCCTGGAAGAACAGGGACACAAGGGTAAGCCAATATAGCAAGGCAAAACAGGAAGGGAATCAAAGGAGAAAAGGTGAAAATAATTTATCATAAACATCATGATCAGGATATCTGAATTATCTCAAAGGATGCCATTATAAAAATTGTGCAATTATGTAACTAAGATTTCTAGAACTAAAAATTTTCCAGCAGGGTTGTATCTGAAATTGGAGGGAAAAAACACAAGACGAGTAGAGTGGACTCCACAGAAAGAATTAATGTACCCAGAGAAAACTGACCAAATTTCTACATAGTGCATTTGTATGTGTATCTCTATATGTGTTTTTTCCAAAACAATTAAGAAAACTTTGGGTTCCACCAGAAAAGATGAAAAAAAAAAAAAACAATAGCCGAGTTTAGTTGCATGGCTTCTGGATGCCAGCTTTTGGAAAAATCAGCCAAACCGGTCATAGATCACAGCTCATGGTGACATTTGGGAAAGGGAAAAAGTCTTCTTTCAAAATTAAAAATAGATTATAAGATGAAATTTAATTTTTCGAGGTAGTATGTCACTGCCTTCTGACACTCAGAAAAAACCTTGCCCTAGGGATGTGTTCCATTTTTCAAATGCTTATTCCAGATTTAGTAAATAAAATCTACTGGTATATCCTTCTCCATATGATATATGCATCAAATAATATTCAGCAGAGTATTATGAGAATTTGTAAGTTAAAGGTCATCCCATAAATAACTAAACAAGAAATGCTTAAGCATTATTACCCTTTGTTGTTGCTTGAGAAGAAGCTTCATATTCCTACATTCATAATTATCACCTCTCTGGGAAGGGACTCCAAGAGTACCATCACCGCAACTGTGAGGAAATGTCAGAACACAAGTGAAAGAAACCTTAGATAAAACACTAAAGGGAAATAAGAAAAAGAAGTGAGGAAAGCAGAGCAAGATCAATAAATAAAGTCAATTATGTTGCAAGCAAATATGCATAAATTACTCAAAAGTTTGTTATTCAAATAAAAGTGATTGTTGATCTAATCACCCAAAATGGCCCTTTTAGGACTTCAAGAGGATCTGAAGTTCTTCAATCATCCAATGCAATCATGCATTAGAACATCCTCACTAAAGCATAACAGCCATGCTTGAAAATATATCCTCGTATGATGGGTACAAGGACACAAGTCACACAACAGAGTCGCCTTTCATGTTTACAAGACAAATTATCTACTGTTCCAAATTCCCATCTATCCAGTGACCCTGCCAAAAATCCTACTCTTGCCATAGCACATACTGTTGCACTTTCACCATTGACCAAGGCTTTCTAAATATGACATGTAAGTAGAGAATGCTTTGAATGACAGGAGAAAACAAAAGCCCAGAAAAGACATGAAAATATAGGTAGATACAAATGTCTTCTTCCGAATTCCAAATTAAGCAAGAAACTGCACTCAAAAGCATCACAAATTTGAAATGAAAAACCAAACTAAAATATTTCATGTATTGCATGAAATATTTATTAATGAAAGCAACATAACTTATAGTCCATGACACAAAGTACCAACAGAATTCAAAAAAGTATTAATTAATTTATTTATTTATTGAGAAAAGGTGAGTTTTCTATTAAAAGAAGCAAAGATAAAGGCTGCTGAGGGAGGTGTTTCCTCAACAGCCAAGTACATCAAAGCAGTAGTAAAACATTAGCAGGAAAGCCTTATAGAACCAAATCATTATCCCACCAAATACTACTCCAATGACTAAAGTTGACACCCTTAAATAAATTGTTGACTGAAGCCACTTGACTAACATCCTTTCCACCTTGCCCTGCACCTGCTCAATTGGGAATGCCTCGTCTTTGAAAATGTGGCTGTTCCTTTCTTTCCAGATGCACCAGCAAATAATGAAAGGAGCTAAGCGCCACAAAATCTTCCCCCTTCTACTAAAGGGTTTCAATCCCCAGGAAGCCATTAATGGCTCTAAGGTAGGGAGAAGGACCCAATTTACAGCAAAGAGCTTTAAGACGTGAGAACACAGACTGTAAGAAAAGCCACATATTATGAAGAGATGATGTATGTTTTCCTCCACCATACCACATAAGCAAAACCCATTAGCCAGGTACATTCCTTTCTTTAGAATATTAATAGTCTGGATTTTACCTTTTAGTGCAACCTACATGAAAAACAAGACCATACAAGGGATCCTAGTATTCCAAATCTAAACACGAGGGGGCTGACACAGTACAGAAATGAAACACGTGAGAAAAGCTTCAAAGAAAAGAGCAGAAGTCGAAGTTTAGGAAGAAGAATTCTTCACTAAAAAATTAAGAGAAATTTGATAACAAGGGAACTGCCTTAACTTTCCCCTAGATACTCTTTGTATAGGCATACACCCTTATAGCTCCTATTCCTAGTCTGAAAACACTCCTTAATAGAATCCTACTAAAACTCTTTAAAAAAGAAAATCTTAGTCTAAGAAAACACTACATAATAGAATCCTACTAAAACTCTTTAAAAAAAAAGAAAATCCTAATCTAAGAGAACACTCCAAAATAATGCTAATTGAATATAAATTCGAAATAATGCTAATTTGGTAAAAACGAACTAAGATAGAAATCCTATGATGACGCTATCATGGTGCGTCATCTCTGCTTCTTATGTGTCTTGGAATGGTCCCAACTTGCATAGAACTTATCGGCCTTCTCCTGTACTGCGTCAGGGGCCCAGAATCCGAAGGGTTCAAGAGAGTCAACATTGACTTGGTGATGAAAATTCCAGACTTCTCCAAGGGCCATCAGATTCTATCTTCAGCTTGCGATTGGTGTTTAATCTGTTCTAGCTGTTGTAACAGAGTTATTAAAGCCTCCAAATTCCAATCATCTACATTTCTTCTTAGCCTTAATATTCAGGTAACCTGAGAAGTGCTAACTTCAAGGCAATTACAGACTCTAGCATCCCCGTCTTGTACTAAAGCAAAGGACTCTCTCACCTGAGCCTGGTTTCAAAGAGACAAGGTTGAAATTTGAAAAAGAGGTTCCTGTTTTGCATTATTACCTTCCAAAGACCAATGCCATAAGACTCACTGACCGGGCCCGATTCCCACCCCAAGCTAGCTTCCCCATACTTGTTTTTTATGAGATTTCTCCACTGGGCATCATGTTCTGTGCCAAACCTCCACGGCCATTTGGACAAAAGGAACAAGTTTACTTGCTTCAGAGGCTTAACACCCCAACAACATAACATTTTTGGTTTACAAATCTCTGACCACGCAACTAAGTGAAATTTCCTTTCATCATCCTTTCCCTTCCACAAGAAATCTTTTCTTAGTTTCTCAAGGGAGTTTAAGACAGATGTTGATGCTTGGAAGAGTGACATGTAGTAAGTGGATAAACTTGAAAGGACACTCTAAACAAGAGTTAACTTACCACCCCTTGACAGATAGTGTGTCTTCCACCCTGCTAGCTTAGACTTTACTCTTTCAATCACTGGGCCCCAAATTTCTCTAGATAGCCTAATAAGGTCAATTAGGTTACCGGTCTGCACAACCTCTCTAATTTCTTTCACGTGGAGAAGTTCCAGTGCTAATCCAGAACATGTCATTATGGGATGGCTCTTAGCTGGCCATGCGTTGGCAACTTGGCATCCACTTGTATTATTTGCCCAATGGGCATTAGATTGTCCAAAATTACCAAAAAAGTCATTTTTTATAAATAATTGCCAAAAAAGTCATTCTACACAAAGATAGTATTATTTGCGTTTATAAAACTTTTATCTAAAGGATGCAAGATGCATTTCCCTGGATAAAGTGGATTCCCCATATGAATGAAAAATACATTATCAGATGAACTTGCTAGAAAAGAAACAAATAAGGTGGAGATTTAGTGCACCCCTACTAATATAAGGTAGGAAAAGTGATGTAGGCCAGCTAACTTCAAATTTTTTACAAGATAAAACGCATGATCCATGAAGAAAATTTAAAGCAGAACAGAGGAAATATACTCTGATGATATAAGAATAACTAATCATTTTTTAGGCTGCAGAACATTCTAGGTTTCATCTTATGAAATGCAAATAAGCCGGCAATATAGGCAGGAATCAGATATGCACTTTGATGATTATGGATTCTTTTGCATTTCAATCACATGTGCAACAATTAGTTAAAACTTCCACAAAAAAGAATCCCCCAATGAAAGTAATCCTGAGAATATGATATGACTTTCTAAAATAAATGATGAAAAATGGCTGTAGAACCCAATGCTAGAACAATTTTGAAATTGTCAATCCTGGTAAGAAAAAAAGGATAAGCAAATGCACATACCCAACCCAGCAATTTCTACAAACATCTGGATCACATTCTCTATCTGCAGCAAAGCATGGGCATTGTCGACTTCGGCATTGGCTTTTGGCACAATGGCAGCCTCTAAACCGATTCTTGCAACTCTTAGGACACCTAGATTCGAAATTCGAGGAAAAAAAGGCATCAGTAAGAACAATCTCTGCAACAACATTAACATACTTGAGAATACAATATTTAAGTCTATGTAGAAATAATTACTGAAAGTAGTGAAAACTTGGGGGCATACCAGCAAACTATTCATGTGCAAAAGATATTAGCACATCGAAAACAAAGAAAAATCACAAACGAAAATCTTATATTGAAAAAATAAGGTATAGAATGACTAGAAACATCTCAGATAAAATGTTCAAATATATATATTCTTCAGTCAGAGGGTGGGTCATGGCCCTTGGCGCAACAGTTGGGTTGCACCATTGTGACCTGGGTGACCAGGATTCAAATCTTGGAAACAGCCTCTCTGTATGTACAGGGGTAAGGCCGGGTACATCTGGCCCTCCCCAGACCCCACATTGGCAGGAGCCCCATGCACTGGGCTGCGCTTTTTTATATATTCTTCAGTCAAATTTAAAATGAGCTGAGAAACACTGGGACTGAGTGAAACAAACAAACAAGGAATAACTGATTTTTTATGAATACAAGAAAAAACCGCTATTTAAAATTCTTTTTTAAGTGCATGATTCAGAACGAAATTAATAGGGCTTACCCACAGTATTTCTCACAGCAGGTTCCATTTAAAAGGCAAGCACACTGCTTCCCACATGCTGATTGGCAACCACAAGGGTTATATTGTCGGCATGGCTGGTCCTTCCTCTCAGTAATCCGTTTCCTAATTGAATGGTAACCAGCAGACTTCCAAGTATACTTCAACCGGCGAACTCTACCCCTCCTGCGCACAAACCTTGACCTTGTTCTCAGTTCACTACCCTGAAATATTTACCAGAAAAGGAGTGGGAGAGGGAAGATATTCACTCATTGTCAGAGAAAGAAGGGTCCAATGTTGACATATTGAGGCATAAAAACATACTAACCATAGTATCATTATAATCAACTTTGGAATGGCCTTCAACCAGAGAATTTGCACCATCACCTACCCTGTATGATAGCTTATTTTCTGTGCAAATCATGTACTGGAAGACCTCTGCACATGTCCTCATTCCATTCAAAAGATTCCTTGAAATTAGACAGCTGTTCAGATAAACCAAAGAACCCTTGTAAAATGCATAACATAATCAGTGCATGTATTGTTAAATCTCTTTTTTAGAAAAATAGAGTACCACAGTGCTGTAGAATATGTCTCCAATAGGCCAATGTTTTCCATCCCCCCACCCGAAAACAAAAAAGTGATTCACCTTTACTGTCATGGAGGAAGAAACAAAAACAAGCTAAAAGAAAAGAGAAAAAAACTGAAGCAGAATATCTAACCCCTGGTTTTTATTGTTTTCTTGATTTCTTTTTTATATTTATTTTAAATCATAATCAATTTAGTATCCCTAGTATAAGCTCTTAATCTTCAACCCTATCCGTTCTTTAATCTCATTGATTCACTCTCTTATATTATTGTTCTCTTGAACCACTTAAATCTCATTGATTCATTCTCTTATATTATTGTTCTCTTGAACCACTTCTTCAAATCCCTTAGTCCCATTATTATCACCATTCAGAACCCTAACCAAATAGGATTTTGAAAATCTAAGTACATAGATGATGGTCATTTTTATATCCATAAAAAATGATTATCACTTTTATTTGCGATTCCTATTTATATTATGGTTGAAAGGCTAACAAGAAAGTTATAGGTGATTATTTACTACAGTAGGAATCCAATGAAAATTTTGGATTAAGATAGAATGATTGCAAGAATTTATCATTTTCCTTTTTATTTACTTATATGAACATAAAATACTTTTGCAAAATTCAACTCAAAGCCAGATATGGATGTAAAGATCCATAAGAAATAAAACAAACTTGCAAACATATCCCAATTTCAGAAGAAAATTAATAAATAAAATATGTACAAAACGAGTGCATCATAAGAAACAGAAATAGAACAATATCAATTCTCTAAGAATTCTTAAAAGAAATATCTGAAATAGAAAAAGCAGACAAGACAGTTTTACTATTATGAAAAAGACAGATCTACATACAAAACAATTAAGCAATTTGCATAATTGTCAAGGTGATGCCTAGTTGCCACCTAGGTGATATGGCATCATTCAGAGATCACCACATGCCTCATTTTGGTGTTTCCATATGGTAAGTGTAAAGACCAGCTAAGCTGCATCATGTTGTGATAAATAATGGAAAAGAATGTAAAAAGGCATCATAAAAGACCAAGTTTAAACTTAAAATCCATAAAATTGGCTTTGGTCTTTTAGCTTTCTATTTTAAGCTTTTGTAATCATTCCTCTCTATCTTTGTAACTGTGACCAGAATAAGGACTCTAGGCTTTCATTTTTTCCTTTTCTCTGCAATTAACACAAGCGCATATTCTCTCCTTAATATCTTTATCGTATTTAATTCAAAATAACAAAGGCTTCATGCCTTGTTTTCTTCTATCCTTCTGCTTAGCACATGCACACACAGACACATTCTCTTTGTATCTCCCTCCTGCATTAACAGAGTAGAGATCCATTCCCTAGTTTTTCTTAGGCTATATAACATTGTCTTAATTCTACCTAGAGTGTTTGACTATTTTATGCTAAGACACTTTCAATGTTTCCTAGTTGTTATGCCAACTAAGGAAACAAGTTAATCATAAGAGAATGGGGAAATAAACTAAAATTACCCAAACTTTTAATTAAAAAAAAAAAAACATCGCGCACCAGGGCAACAAGGTGATCTGCTGTTGCCCAGCCTTGAGTTATCCCTTGGAGGCTCGGCTTGCCCAGTCGCCAAACAGTTTTGCATACTGTGTAATAAAATACTTTTATATTGTTATTTTTTTGAGATTATAATTATAAAATAGACATTATTAAAGAAAACTATTCATTTTTTGCATTTATAAACTAATTTCTTTTTATTATTTTCTTATTTGTTAGGGTTTAATCAACACAAACATTGCTAACTGCTGCATTGAACCCTCAATGACTTCAAAATCTGAACCAATAAGGGAAGAACTTAAAATTGTGTCTAATCAACACATTTCTTGTTGCACATCTCCTTTTCTTTTCTTCTTTTCCTATAAATAACAAAAATACGGGTTCAGCCCCTATATTTTTTGAATTTTCTTTCCTTTCTTCTTTTTCTTCTCATAAATATGTTGATTTTCTAGACTTAAGCATTAAGTTTATAATTTTCTTATGAAAATTATGGATAGTTATTAAAGAAAGTCAGTTATGGAACCTAGGGAAATACCCTAGGATATGTGATTTTTACTTAAAAAAATCCATCACCTAGGCGACTAGGCACCCCCTTGTCGCCTAGCCTCGCCTTGGCACCTTGAAAACTATGCTTGACAATGTGTTGCTATAAACTTCTGCAGTGTCAGTATGTCAAACTTGTTGACAGTTAACACCACCCATGTCTTAAGAGTCTCATACACCTGACTGGACACATCTAGAGTGCTCATTGAAATGAGAGACAGTTGGCATCTCCCGTGACAGGGACAGGAACAGCTGTCAAGCTTACCTGTTAGCACATATCTAGAGATTCTAGACTTGTATAGCTCCATTTACTTCTAAAGAATATAGATAAACACTTGCCATTTGCAGTTTGATTGCAAACAATTACATCTATTCTTTCTTAAATTTGGTGGCATTTTAAGTGTACAAGCACATATATACACAGAGGCCAACTTTCATATGTTGATATATGTAGATTTGGGGAAATTGCCATGTCTGGTATGCCATCTCTATGTTGAAACACGACACTCATGCCTGTGTTCACAGATCATAGAAAAAAACTTGCTTTACAAATATATTTATCCATTGGAAATTTTTAGCAGCCTTCAAGTTAATAGAGATTAGTAAGTTCAGATTTTCAACCAGTCATATGCCTTGGGAATATTCAAAACCTGCCATACCAAAACACAAGCCTACATGCAATTCAGATGGATTCCAACACAGATGGAATGCTTATGCACTAACCTATTCCTTCCAAAAATCTCTAAGCCTTTCGCAAAAAGGCCCTTCTCGATAGCTTTCCAAGATTTATCACCAGTTGCTTCATGTTTGCAGACATTTTCATCAACAAACTCTTCTTTTCTTGAGGTTTCATCACTAGTAGCCACCAGTGGGCCTTTTGCCATCTCATCAGATGGTTCATCATGAACTTCAGCCAATGCAGATTTCTTACTTTCCTGAATTGGTGATTCCTTCCTCCTAGACTTTCTAATGGGTGGAGTTTTTACTTTCCGTTGTGAAGAAATAGCCTCCTCATTTTCCTTGCGTGAATTAGATCTAAGCTTCATATCTCTGGGCCAAATGCATCCACTCACAACAGAATCAGAATCAGAAGTGACCATTTTCTTCTGTCTCTTCCGCATGCAAACAACAACACGCTCAGCAACCCGTTTACTGTTTCTCTTACGAACTCCACATTTTCCAACAAGCTTAGCCTTTGGAGGTGATGAAGAATGGTGGATGGAAGCGGAATCCTGCCTAGGTCTTATCTCTGATTCACTGCTCTCTGATGCATTTCTTGCATTAGATGAAGCACTTTCACTCTGATTAGATTTTGTTTTTCTGCCAGCTGATGGATTAGCACCTTTCTTTCTAGGAGATATCTGATTCCCAGCACTACAAGATGAAGGAACTGGTTTTTCTTCAAGACCATCATGCACCGGAGAGCTCATCGTAGCAATACTTTCAGATTTTTGTTCCTGAAAAATCATTCAATTCACAAGCACATGAAGAAAACTTGACAAACCAGGGATTATAAATGCCAATTTGATCTTCACATAAAATTTTCAGGAAGCAGTACAGGCAAGGAAACAACAGCAACCGTTTTCATCATATTGAATTACATACCAGCCGATAGCAATGCATGCCACATGGTACTTTTTCCTCATCTGGATGGTTCCATGGGAGTTGCTTATCAGCCTGATAAGATGGGAATAAACAAAAAAGAACATCAATCCAACAAGCATCTAGACAGCATGAATCTCAGTGCACAACTTACAGGAGAAACAAGATCCTGTGAACATCCATGTAATCTACAATCAAATACCTGCCGGAATAAAAAGAAAATGCATCAGAAATAACCATTGGGATAAATTATCAGAGATTATGGCAAAACATAGAAAATGGTAAGGATGGTTCTTACTAGACATCGCCGACAAAATAGATTATCAAAAGAATCCAGAGCTGCATCCAGATCTTTATCGAAAAAAGAATCATCCATTTGTGTATTATCTTCAATATTAGCCTTCTTAATGAACAGTGCATCTTTCTCTTCCTTCGTTAGAAGTTCGTATCTTGCCTGTATAGAATGTTTGACGTTGTTTCATACCTCTGTAAAGCCAGCACAAATTGATTGGGAAACAGCTGGACCAAAGTTTCACACTATGACCAGTTTTTCAAACAAACTGCAGGGAAAAGTAAAGTGGGGCAGAGAACAAAGACAAATGCTTCCTTTAACTACAGAACTAGGGCACAAAATTTTTCCAACCTGTATCATGTTTATTATCGTAAGAAGCATACCTTAACCTCACAAGGTCTTCTTGAAAAACATTGTGCTAGTAGATCAAGCACATCATCAGATGAACCGACCTCTTGGATAGCCTTTCTGGTAGAAAACATAAGGACACAATGAGTTTCCCTTGAAGCTGACCTAGAATGTAAAAGCTATGGGGAAAACCAAAATAGCTTTAGTACATTTTGTACCCAAATTATTAAAGACTGATTCAGTTGTTTGTGTGCTGGCTTAATGAATCTTTTCTTTACTCCCAGAGAAAGATAAAGTCCACAAAAGAAGGAATAAACCAAGTGAACAAGGAAGTGCATGAATCCAATATAGATCCATAAATAAAAATAGAATCTTCACATATCAATTACATACATCAAACTGTCCATAGCCAAGTATGGATAAATAAAGGTGGACCAGAAGCATTTGCAACAGACCATGGAAACAAGAAAGAAAGTTCTTTTTTTTGGAGCAAAGGTAAATTATAATTATATTAATCAACAGGTCCTTTGTACATAAAACAGAGCAAGGAAATAAACAAAACCCTGCATAGGGAAATAATCTAATGGCAAGCATGAATTAAAAAAAAAAAAACGTAAATCTTGTGCAGCCACCAAAAGGGATAAGGTATAAGATAAACCAAATATAGGTGAGAAAGTATCAAT
Organism: Nelumbo lutea; assembly: GCF_056320005.1. Lineage (NCBI taxonomy): Eukaryota > Viridiplantae > Streptophyta > Magnoliopsida > Proteales > Nelumbonaceae > Nelumbo > Nelumbo lutea. The sequence goes on along the minus strand of NC_142688.1, from coordinate 10,836,608 downwards.
ACATTCTGATGAAACATATTAGGTAAATCCTAAACCATAGAACCCCCTGTTTTCACATCCTTAAGAAATGCAAAATATTGGAGCAGCAACAAATCAATAACTAAAGTTCATTATGCCAAAAAAAAATATCCATTGCATTTTAGAACAGGAAAAGGGAAAATCCTCCTTTCCAAGGTTAATATAAAAATTGATTACAGTACCATGTTATTAGCATGGTATTAGCATGAACATTGTAACATTGTACATCTGAATCCTACATTCAACTCTAAACACCATAGATACACCTTACAATATAGTAAACCATGTATTCAACGATAAAAGCTTGGCTGTTTGTAAGAAAACATCTTGGGCTGTTTCGAAGCTTCATGTGCATACACGTTAGCATGGGTGTGGGCTAGAAGAGTAATTGCAATCAATATCCTCTAATTAAAAAGACAAACAAGGAACTGATTGGGAATTGGGGTAACATGTCATGTATACGAAGCCCACAAACAGCCAACCCTTTTCCAGTATTCAACAACAAATTCAAGGTTACTTCATAACATAGCAAGTTAGCAACAAGCCAAGTATCAGGGAATGTTCATCCTAGAAAATGAGCCTCGCCTGTGAGCCCAAGGCCCTAGATGCACCTGAGGTGCACCATTTGAAACACTGTCCAATCCTATGCTTGTATGGACTTCTTGATTTTTTCTTTTTTTTTGAAAAAAGGTTAACTTTATTCGATAAAAAGAAGAGGTACATGAGGAGATGTACACAACAATTAAGCACTCAGAAAGTTACATAGGCAGAAAACTATCACTAAATAGGTAATCCCTGTGAGCGCCAGATTTAGCTAGACTGTCAACTTCAGAGTTTAGCTCCCTCGGAATCCAGACCACATGAGCATTAAAGGAAGAGAGGATGTCTCTCGCTTCAGCCAGGTAGTGAGCTAAGGACCAAGGCCCACTGTCAGGACTAGAAAGCCAATTAATGGTGTTGGCTGAATCTCCTTTAATGGTAAGATTTAATAAGCCCATGTCTTTTGCAATCCTGATGCCGGTTAGAGCTGCTTTATTTTAATTTGATCAACAACAATCATACAATGGATACAGCTCCTGTATCACTAGGTGGATGGCAGCCTGGCAGTAGTGCATAATGTTTTCTTAGAACAATTTGATTCATTACACCTATGAACATTTTGCACTGTACATACTCAAAACTATTACAAGAACAAATTTAGGGAATGAACACATGAATGAAACGAACTGTCTAAGCCTGAGGATTTCCTTCCATGAAACAAATATTTTTTTATAGCAAAATAAAAGAAAGAAATTACAAGAAACGTGACAAGAAGTCACCCAAGATAAGGAAAATAAACAAGAAAAAGATGGAAAACATCCAGTCAAACCCATACAAAAATCTAAACAACCAAAACAAAATTAAACTTCTACCCTCCAAACACAAAAACAAAGACAACCTCCCCAGCCAGGCCTCAAACAAACTCAAACCCCCAACAAAAAAAAAACACTAGGTTCCAAACAAATAATTGAAGGAAAACAAAAGGAAAGAAAATCATAACAAATAACAGTCTACAAAATGATAGAACATGAGAGGAAAAATCATGGATTTCTATCAGGAATTTTAAGAGCAGAAAAAGGAAAGTAGAAAGCACATCCACAGATGTATATATAAACTTCATTTGGCTTTATGGTTATACCAACCGAAGGATATAATCTTCACAATTCCCAAATTCTCTCTTGTCTTCTTCCTCCTCAACTATTTCCTCCTCGCTGTCACTGCAAATTAGAGCTTCTCCACCATTCTGGTCATAATAAATTCTTCTTCGCCCAACCACTGATTGATCCTCAGTCATTCGCTGGTTTCTGCATAGATTTGATTATGAAACCATTCAATAAGTAGCATAATCTTCAAAAATGTTATAAAAAAAAGTGCCCAGCATGAGCTCAAACTTTAATCAAAATTAATCTAAAAAAGTTTGAAACTTGAAGACACTAATGTGTTTTTATTTTTTTTATCAATATTGAATACACTAATGTGTTTCCAAACAGACGACAACTCAGAAACGATCAAGCCTTGAAAAGAAATCATGCAGCCAAACAAAAACAGTAATCACAAAGAAAGCACCACCACAATGAATTGGCTAATACTGGAAAATGGATAAAGAATACCCCATCTGGATGGATAAAGCTTAGTTGACTTCTGATCAGGTGCATGATAATGAAAGATACAAGCTACCATGTATTTTTTATGAGAAAACAAAGATAAATTGTATAATAACCAAACAAAGAAGTATAAAAAAGGCAGAGAGAAAATCTTTCTCCACAGCTTGCTCTACAATATAATGTAAAATCTAGCCTGCTGTGTTCATTGTTGTCAAGGCATTCAGATGACTCTGGGCAACAGTCGGGTGCCCATTCACCTAGGCTACAAGGATTTTATAAAATAAATTAAAAAACTATGCTCTGGTTAATTCCCTATAGTTTTATATACCAATCAACATGCATATTATTTGAAAATTAGCAATTCTCTTTATCAATAACATTAAATTTCCTCTCAAAATATGGCAAGTCATCATATCTAAAAGACATAGTATTTTAAATATATTAATTCAAATATTTTCAAAAATAATGCTAATATAACAAGTTTTTAATAGAGCAATTTCATATCCACTGTATTTAGGGATATCTTTTCAAATAAGAAGCTAGCCCACTAGAAAATAAGTAATTACTGCACAAAACTTTAACAAAGGAAGCTAGATGCCCTTAAAAGTTCTCCTAATTCTTTCTTTCCAATATATGCTGATGTCAAGAATGGAGGGCTTTTTCTTTCTTTTCTTTGTTCAGGTCAAACAATGGAACTAGGTATGACCAAAATTCACATTCAACCTTGACAACAAGAGAAAGTGTTGTGTTTGTTTAAATTAGATGACAAACTTTGTTAAAACAGTAAGTTGTAACTACATAAGACCATAAAGGAATTCTTACAGGCAAAAACAACAAATATCAAATTCACAATATATATATATAGCAGATAACTAATTAATCAATAATAGGATAAATTACAGACCACCATCCTATACTTTGGGGATAGTGACACTTAACCCCTCGAACTTTCATTTGTGACAAAGACCAACCCTGAACTTTCAGAATCAAGCACTCTGCCCCCATCATTAGCAATGGGGTATCTATCCAAAAATATCCATGTAGTACAGGATGGAAATCTGTAATTTACCCTAAATAATAATTACCTCATAAAATTCATATTAATGAGATTTCTAAGGACAAATAAATAAGAAGCCTAAGATCATACACCCTATGCAAATAAACAAGCACAAATGTATAAAACTAGTAAATATTTGTCAATTTGCATACTGAAAAAAATCAAGCATTTACTTGTAAATAAGCTATATGTAACAAATGTAAACAAAATAAGAAAATCTACCATCACATAAGTCATAGAATAAATATGACAAATGGCTGTGCAAAAAATGGTTGCTTAACATACCTATCCAAAAATATCCATGTAGTATAGGGAGGCAATTTCTTCACCTCTGGGAGCTTGATAGGGCGAACTATGTTATTCTTCACTCCAAAACTAGTTCCTATAAGAACTGCTGATGAGGCATGGTTATCTTCCTGAGCGCCATTTGTATCCTTTTCACCATTATTTAGATCAAGACCATTCAGCATACCAAGTGTATCTCCTTGTCTCTTCACCAGTAGGCCTAGATTTTTGTTGGTACCATTTATCCCATTGCATCTTCTTTCTTTTGACAATGCATAAACATGATTGGTAATACCCATCAGCTTTTCCTTGTTTTCTTCCATTCTTTTCTGAACAAATTAAAATCAGTTTAATAAATATTTTTAAGGGCCAAATCCATAAGAATACTAGCTCAAAGTTTGAAAATAGCTATCATAAGAATTCACCTTTATAAAAACGCATCTCTCAGCAGCAACTTGTTTCTTCAAAGAATCAATAATTGATATGATATCCTTTCGACTTTGACTTGCTTCCAGTATCTGTCAATTAATGTACAGTACTATAGTTATAAATAACAGAAAAATAAGGGATAATGAAATAAAAATAAATCTGTGACAAACGGCCCATTTGGTTTGTGGGAATAGGGGTCTGGAATCGGAATCAGAATGGGCCATTCTGATTCCAACTGTTTGGTTGGGAGGAACCGGAACCCCATTCCCGTTCCTGGTGGAATGGCATTCCCCCATTTGAGGGAATGGTCATTCCCTCCCCCTGGCCCCTCCCTTGTGAATGAAATCCCATTCCATCTGATTCTAATTCCCATTCCGATTCTTGACTGAAACAAACAGACTATGGGAATAGACCATTCCGATTGCGATTCCAACTGTGAACCAAACGGACCCTAAAATGTAATTAAAAAAGAAACCCTACTGCAATCATTTTGTTATGGTTAACAAAGACAAATAACAACGTTAGTTAGAAGTAGAGCTTTGGTGCAAATTGATGACTCTAAGAAGGGCAACAGGAAGGCAAAATAATTGAGGCAGCAAAGAACATATTTGAAGACATATTCCCTGAAGGGATAATTGGTTCTAAATAGGAGGGGGAAAAAAAGAATAGGTCAGGTACTGTACCAGTAGTCAATCAGAAACCCCAAAATAGGTTGCTAATTATTTAAAAAAAAGTCTTAAAATCTAAGGTAAAACAAAAGGTGTGATAACCCAAGGTCAAAAATCAAAACTAATAACCAAAAATCAGTCCTACGATTTGAATTTCAACTTTCAAGTTTTGACTGGTTACAGTCAAGCATATGTGAACCTAGAACAACAATGCACTTAAGTACAAACAATAGGAAACAATATAACAAACAAAAAGTAAAGCTGCTAATAGACAGAATATGTACACAATTTCCATTTGTTATCTGGCAAACTGAGTACACTTAAAGCCTTTTCGCCTTTGAGGAATATAGGTCAAAATTTGGGCTCAAACTTGCAGACTTCTAGCAAGGCTTAGATTCAGTTCATGAAAATTGGCAAGTCAATTCTGAAAGCCCACGAGTTTATCTGGCACTACCCATGATACAAGATTGGGCCCCTATTCCAAATGTCAAAAATCTGCTCAATATGATAGTGGTGTGCTTTGATATAGCTCACTGCTCCATATAAATTCTTTTGCTGGATTATCTTCTAGTGGCAACTTGGCATGTCTAGGAACCAACAGAACAAGTGTTTCACTTTGAAAGCCAAAGATCCTACATCTCTAACCCAGTAAGATAGTATACCAAGGCCATTAGCAAAGCCTTGGCAAGACGAATTTCTTAGAGGTATGGAGTTAGAGGTTGCTTAACTCAAACAAGTGAAAGTCCAATTTGAAAGTGGCAATTTCTCCTTTAATTTTCACTATTTTTTATCTATTTGTTGAGTCGTCCATTTCATAAATTAGAAATATCGCAGTTAGCTGCTTCAAGACCTTGTTGGTATTGTCATCGCTGATAAGAAAAAAGGGCAACCCAGTGCATGAGGCTCCCGCCAATGCAGGGTCTGGGGGAGGGACAGATGTACACAGCCTTACCCCTGCAGATTATATACAGATAGGCAGTTTCCAAGATTTGAACCCTGGTCATCCAGGTCCCAATGGAGCAACCCAACTGTTTCATCAATGCCCACCCTCTGTCATTGTTAATAAGAGTGTATTATTTTCAGGAACAAGAAAAAAATGCACTTAGATACCTTTTTTATGGGCATCTCAAAAGCAAATAAAGCCTACCTATCACAAAAGGCTATAAATGGTGCACCCTAGTTTATATTTTGGGTTCTGACTAAAACCAGATTCAAACAGGAACTAGAGATCCTTAGTTCAGATTCTATTCCTCGATCACCTTATTTCCAACCATGGGTCTCTCTCCATGATCTTCTTCTTAATAATCAAACTATAATCATCACATTGGCATTCCATGTAAATAAGCAACTATAAATGAACAAGCAAAAAAAAAGAACGGGGAAAAATGAATAAAGTAGAGTTGCAAGCAAGAACTCTAGTCGATAATGTGACTTTTTCGATAAATTAGTGGATGATGTGATTTGCAAACAACAATAACTGTATTATTTATTCATAACCACAGAAAATTTCAACCTTCAATGAGCTTAACGTGAAGGAGTATGGGGGCTTGACGACTACCTAAGCATTCTTTTAATCAAATAATTACCCAAGCAATTTTCTAGCGAACCTCTAGTTTTCTTCCCTCTTTTGCCATCTTCACCTCGCCCACTGGCCTTTAAAATAAATGTACCTAACTCACTACTGTTACTAGGCAACCAACGGCAGCTGAAATGCACTTCACTCTACCAGTAGCTTCCATCCTTCCACCAACTACATTGCATTTAGCATTTGAACCGGGAAAAATAAATAAAAATTAAGTAATGTATATGAGCAGAAAAAAAAAAAAGGTATATTGGTCGTGTTCACTGGATTAAAAATAAATTTGACAATAAAAATGTGCCCTGTAAAACCTGTAAATCAGATTACCACCACCGGAATGAACCACTGTAGTGCAAGTTGCAGAGAGAATAAGAGAAAAAGGGGATGCATTAAGGTAAAAATAAAAGAAAAATAAAGGGAATACCTGAGAGTCCTTTGAAGGGTCTAATGTGCTAGCGGAAGCGCAAGGCGTGTCCTTCGACGACATTGAAATTGCTAGGAATGCGAATGATGCAGATAAAATCAGGACACTAGTACTAAAATAGGTGAGACCCAAGTCCGACGGGCGACGGTTAATGAGGATGAGAGGGGAGTTCTGGCAAGTCGTCCTTGAAAACCCTAATGTCCCATGAGAAGGAGGAGCGAGGAGATGGACTCCGATGTCGGAGATGATTTCGAGTAAAGAAAAAGGCGTCGGAGGATGAACTTGATGGGGGGAGAGAGAATAGAGAGGGAGAGGATTTGTTTTTGAAATCAAATGTGGTAATGTACCCCCCTCGGCACTCCGCAGTATGACGGAGACCCCCCCTCTCGAGTCTCTCTACTCACTAGCTGCTACGGCCTCCCTCCATGTCTCCTATTCACCTAACCTCTTCTTCGTACTTCGTACTTCATACTGCGTAGTTCATACAACTACGAGTCCTTTTTTGGTCCGGTTTTGTAGGCGCTTGCGTCCTTCCCCATCCTGGAACCAGCGACGACAGTCTGAATGACTTTTATTGAGTTGGGGGTTCGGGCTGTCACAAATGGGCGCCTCACATGCACATCCACCGTGCATTTGAAACATCTTCCGTAAATAATAATAAATAAATACGGAAGATGTTCTCAATGTATGATAAAAAGTGTGTGAAGCGCCAAGAGCTATGAATGATCCATCTGGATATTCTGATTTGTCATCTGTGTGAGCTATGAATTCGTATTGGCTTCCTGCGCTGTGCGCCCCACCGTTTTCGGTGTAAACTTCATACTTCATCCATACATCGATAGAGTTCAAATGCTAATGGGTTTAAAATAAATAGTTCAGATCTGCCTGTAAAGGGGGTGCCCACAATGTCCCTCGTCACATCCCGTCGTGTATTGGGAATATCTTCCGATGATAATATTAGAACTGATGATATCATCATCAGAAAATGTTCTCAATATATGTCAAGGCCTAAATCTGAACTCTAAAATAAAGTGAACCGTTGGAACCTTTTTATGTGTGATGATGATGTAAAAGTATATTGATAAAATTGGTGCATTATTTACATTGATTATTGATGAAAAACTCAACTGATGGGGAGGTTTACATTGATTTTCAATGAAAATCTTACATTGAAAATAAATGCACGAAAATACAAACCAGTAGTGGAGTTTTACATCAATATGCATTTGTACCGGAAACAAATGAAAGCGCAAACAAATAGCGGAGCTTTACATCAATTCACATTTACACCACAAACAAATGTAGCCTAAATGATATTAATGCCTCATTTGTTTTTGAGAAGCCAAGTGGATAAGTTGGTGAGTTTCACGGAAAATAAATAAATCTATATTCATATTTTTGTATTAGTGGGTAATGTGAAAAATAATGATTTTTGAATGGCTCATTTACTTGGGTAATCAATACTTTCCCGAGACTTTGATCAATTATTTATCCATTTCCACGAGAAATTGTTAACATGTGATGGGATAGTCCGACAGTATTGTCCCTTTAATCATGCCACTTTTTTTATACTAAGGCTGCATTTGGACTTGTAAATACAGTCCATATAAATTGTAAAGTTGAGTTAGTTTTACAATTATAAATATACTTTATTACCAAACAGACTTTTAGATGTAATGGATGAAAACATGAATTCCAATAAAGCATGTCTTTTTTTTATCAAAAGTCCACTTGAATGCATATTTACATTTTTTTTATTAATATATTTGTACATATCATTGTCCATGTAAATTTTCATTAGAAAATGTGTTTTGTCATTTGTCAATGCATAAATGCAATATTGCCAAACATAGACAAAAGTGAACCAAATTGCAAATTTACCTTTAATCCGATTTTGACTCTATTTGCATCTTTTTCAAAGCAGCCTAATAGTGAAACATTAAAAAATTCACATATGCACCCTACAATATATCCCAATCATGTATTGAGAACATCTCCCATTTACAATTTCATGAATCAGGAGATGTTTCCAATGCAGGCACGCTAAGATGTGCCTGTGGGAGGAGGCATGTGATCCCAACATTGAAAACTGTTTGAATGCAACGTCATGTGACCTATTTAAACTCTTAAAACCCTTATTTTACCCTTCTTTGGCCTTTGCTTTTTCCAGATGTAAGTCTAAACTCTGATCAGTTCTCCCCTTTTTACACTGCACATTTGGTAAAGATGCCTTCAACACATATCTTGGAGCCAATGAAGATGGAAAAAAAGTTATTCGGGGGTGAGTTTGAGGGAAACAAAATTCGATGAGAACTTGTTCCCCTTCATTGTGTACTTTGGATCAAGGCATCGGAGAATGGCTACATGAAGAGCTTCCAACCATGTATGTTTCAAGAAAGATCTTCCAATTTCACATTATCTATTCCTTCATCTTTGGATTTAAAACTCGGTGCAGGTTCTAAAGTCCCGTTTTGATCTACAATGGGGGTTTTGAACTCAATCCCGGTTTTCTGCTCTGACGATCAAATCAGGAGAGTTTGGTGAAAACGTCATTTACCTTTTAAATAATCTAGCAATGCATATTATTCAAATAAGATTATTAATTGAATAATTAATAATTATTACAAATTGATTAAATAATTTGTCCATTATTAAAATCAATTCAAAATAATTACTTCATTAAAGTCAATTGAAACAATAGGAGAGGTATAAGTATTTTAACCATGCATCTTATTTAAACAAAACCAGATTGGGATTAGCACAAAAAGGCTTTATTCATTAGAAATATTAATAATATTATACACATTGTACCGTGTAGAATATGGTAATGGATCCAATGCACGATATGGGACAATATTTGTGTGAAAAAGGACTTTTTTTTTATTGTATTATTGATCAGAATTGGTTATTGAGATAGAATTAATCATAACATGGCATTATATCAAAATTTTCACCAAACATGATGCTTCAAGTGTAAATGCAAAGAATTTGGATCCAGTCTTCAAAAAAAATGTGTCCTCACAGCCTCTTGCACTTATGCACTGAGAATATTTATGTATTTGTATGTTTTTATTCATGGGAAAATATTCTTAATGCACCAATGCACAGCAAGAAGGGGCTGTGAGAATGGTGTGATGGCGATTGTGTGAGGGTTGAACCCGAAGTCAAAAGCAAAAAGCAAGTACCTAATAACTTGTTTGTTGATTCATTCATCCACCGCTCTATTTTGTGTGACAACCATAGCCCTACTTCGGTTTTTTAATATAGTCAACTTTCTCCACTTGTAATTGTGTTAGTTGATTTTTTTTAAGTTGTGCTTGTTTGCAATGCAATTATATTTATACTAGTATAAATGAAAAGAATGCAATTTATAGTTTATTTTTATTTTAGGTTTTTCTTTTTTTCTGCTTCAGATCTTAGTTTATTTGTACTGCAATCAAACAAAAAAAGACAAACTTTAAAATGAAAATAAATCAGAATTTGCATCTAAATCATTTATGTTACCACAAATTTGCATCCCTGCAGATAAATTTGCATCGCAACCAAACACACCCATAGCTACAAATCAAGAACCAGTTTCATTGTTTGTTATTGGCTTTAAGTGATTAGGGTTGCTTTGGTTCAATTGAAAATCGTGAGAGAAAGACAAAATCATTGATTTGGTTCATTCTTATCTGGTCATACCTGGTTAATTAGTCTGACTGATAGTCTATTCATTACTGGCCAAGGCTTCAATTCTAACCTAAGCCGAAGTTAGGTTCATAGTTCATAGCTTTCAGGGTAAAATGCTTGAATTACCCCTGGATCTTGCAAATTTGACTGTATTCCTGTTTGTAAGATGACTTAAAGTATCACAATGGATGAAAGATTGAAACATCTATATTACCCTTCATTATTCTTCAAATTTTCAAAACATTATTTAAAACATCTCATGTAGCACGCTAATAGAGAATACAATAACAACAACAAAAACAGCGAATTCATCTTTTTATCACATCAACAATGAATTAATCTATTTCTTCTGACCATATCCACTCCCAGCTGCTTTGACTTATTGTTCAGTATCCTAAATCATTTGACAGGTCCTTGTGGTACATGTGAATGGAATGTAATGGATTTGAAACTTGAATATCAACCAAATTGTGAGAGAATCGAAAATTGACAACAATGTGGAAAAATTATTCATCCTCATATGCACTCCGTCCACTTTTAAAATCTATAGAGCATCATATGAGATGGAGCAGTAATTAAAATCCTAGCAAAGAGGAAGCCGATGCATAAATGGAAATCATAAAATGTTCTCTCAAACAAATTTTTAAAGGAGGAAATCTAATAGCTTTATCGGGTAATAAAAAAAAAGAAAAAGCATCATGGATAAGTTGCTCTGGTGTTTAGGAGAATGCAATGGAGCATTAAAGTTGGTCCTACAAGTGGAATTCCGCCTTGGTTTATCATTCTCATTCCTCATAATATTTCTCTTTTTTCACTATTAGTAAACATGTACGTGCATTTGCACGTAATAATATCTCTAAGACAAAATTATTTATAATTCATGGACAGTTTTTGAACAGTTATAAATGGACAGTTTATTAATTATTATAAGTAGGCGGATTCTTAACTGTCATAAGTGGGTAGTTTTTTTAGTGAGAATAAATGACATATATGCCCTTTTTTATGCTGGTTGTATGTTGCTTAGATAAGGGGTAAAGTCCAAAAAATTGGGATATTCGCTTTTTTATTAGTGGTATTGATAGATGCATTTGGTTGCAGTACAATCTTATTTGTACTAGTACAAATGCATGGGAGTGCAAATGAAAATAACACAAATTCTGGTTTAATTTTGTTTTGGATTTTATTTCATTTGGTTTCATGTCTTATTTTACTTCATTTGTACTGTAATCAAATAAAGTAAGGTGAAATTTAGGGCAAAAATAAATCAGAATTTGCACCCAAATCATTTGTACTATCATAATTTTGTATCAGTGCAAATTTATTTGCACTACTATAAATACAAATGCATATAAAATAATACAAAATACAAGGTTTTACACTCTACCTATTTATATTTATACTCCTTCCAAACTGAGCTTAAGTTGGGGCTTCATAGTCACATCCAGTAATCACCATTAAACTCATCCCCATTTATGTTGGAGCCAATTAGTCGAAAAAGCTAGCAAACAAATTGATGTTCAGCTCTTGTCAATAGGTAAGCAACTATTTTCATGGGCATGGTCGCAAGGCATACAACTGAAGTTTTAGTTACCCACAACAGATGTTATTAGGTATTCATTAAGTCAATCTCAAAGAAGCTAGTTTATTTTATATCACTTTTAGGCCTTGTTCACTTTTCAATAAGTTACTTACCCAAGTAAATGTAGTTACCAGAATAAGTTTTTCTTGGGAAACACTTACTCGGGTAAGTGCATTTACCCATGTCCCACTCCCCATCGGGGACAAGGAATCCTTGAATTTTCCCTACTTTAATGCAACCACTTAAAATTACATCATATTGCCTTGAAAGAAGGTACATATTATTGATATGGGAATTTAGGATATTTTAATAATTGAATTATAACATTTTGAGAGTATTATAAAAATGAAATTAAGGGATCCTAAGGTTTTAAAATTTTGGGAATAACTTAGAAGCATCTTAGAAATTAATACTAAACCCATGAATATTTTACTAGTTTATTATCGAGTTCGGGGCTAGTTCAAGGAATAGGGTTGAGCAAAAAAAATGAAAAATTGAACCGACCAAAACTAAACCGGTCAGTTTGGTTTTGGTTAATCATTTAAAAAAACCGACAATTAACTGAACCGACTAATATATATAGTAATATATAGTTATATAATATTATATATATGTATTATTAATTAATTATAATAAAAATGGTTAAACTGTCAAACTGACTACTGATAGTCTGAGACTTTAAGGCTGCCAGACTGGCGAACAACCTGCCTAACAGCCTGAGTTGTTTAACTTTGACACCCGTCGCGCAGGATCCCTATTCCCCCATCCCTCTCTCTCTCTCTCTCTCTCTCTCTCTCCCTTTGGACTTTCGGAGCTCCAACAGATCAAAGAATGAAATCCGATTGAGTTGAGGGTGAGTTGAGCAATTTGGTTTTGCCATGTTCTGGGTCTGTTGTTGGCCCCAAACTCACCCTTGGCCCCAAACTAGAAAAGTAATCCGAACCGGCCTGCATATAACAATTCAGGACATACTTCGCCGAACTGGCCTGCCTTGTAACAGTTCGGGACATACTTCGCCGAACTTGCCTGTCTTGTAACAATTCGGGACATACTTCGCCAAATCGGCCTGCCTTGTAACAGTTCTGGACATACTTCGCCGAACCGGCCTGCCTTGTAACAGTTCGGGATACCCATCGCCAAGCTAACCTGCCCTATACATACATCCGAACTCAAGACTTCGCCTCGCTCACCACTCCACATCACCCTCAGGGCACCAAAACCAAGTAAACCGCACTATACCTGACACCGAGGAAGTACATACCCGAGGACGCCGCACCTGACTGACTTGGGATCTGACGCTTAACAGACGCAATCTAAATGACCACCTGCCACCGCCTCCTGACACCGCCATCTCCAGAGAGATGGTTAGGCAGTGATGGTTTTGTCCCAGCAGAAAGGACGACGCCCGAGTTGACAGACGCAAGGGTAATCATACCCGACCTGACAAAGGCCTCGGAGCGAGTGCGCGAAGTGATTATAAAAGCCCCCTGCCCCCAACAAGCAAGGTATGTGAACTTTGCGCTATCTGGTCTACACTTTGCCTTTGAGAGATTACTGACTTGAGCTTCGAAGTTATCACACCGGGTTCCCCCCGGAGTTCTCTCATATTTCCCGTTTCAGGCTCCCAGACGCTCCAGCTCAGAGGCGAATCCGCTGACAGCTAAGACCGGCCGGATTGCGCTCCATCAATTGGCGCCCTCTGTGGAAAAGCTTCTAAAAGCCTCCCTCTAAATTTCTTTTACCTACCCTTCTTTCAAAAACTCCAACACCAAAATGGCCTCCTCCAATAGTGTCGGACGTGGAACCGAAATAGCCACTACCGGAGAGCAACACCATGTTCCGGTGGTGTGCATTGGGCAGTTCACCATCCCCCTTTCAGTGGATGGGATCCCAAGTCTGAATGTGCCACAGGTGGTGGCACCTCTGAACACTCCCTCGTTGAACATTCCTCTTCCACTCCCCATCGAAACGAACTTCGCGGAACAAACTGCTGTCCCACTAGCAACCCGTCAAAATTAGCTAGATGATCTCATGCAATGCATGCGGGCAATGCAGGCCCAAATGCAACAATTCTAGCAGCACCAACTCCAGCAACACTAGGTGTTGCACCACCTCTCCCAACACCATTATCAACAACAGTTCCCTCAGCTACCATTGAACCAACCATTGCTTCCCCCCGACACCCTGTTTCAAAGCCGGTCAAGGTCTCCCCTCAAGGTGGATGACCTCACCAAGGAGAGGCTTCCCGACCACAGAACCCCCCTAATAGTCAGGCCTCATCCCCGGGCCGTAAGCAAAGAAAGATCACCCCCGCTCGCAGCTCGTGGGTGGGTCAGGAACCTCGCCCACGAAGTCACCTCGACGCTCCAAGCCCGAGTTCCCACTCACGGAGAACTGCTTCAGCGCCTTAGCAGTAGGCCAACATTCCGGGCCCATCGAGCTCGGCAACACGGAGGCCAGCAGCGCCAGCACCAGGCCCACTCAAAGAAGGCGCCGGCGAAGTCACCGAATTGCTACCCGTGTGCTACTCGAGCTCAGAGGCAAGGAAGAAACGAGCTTGGGCAAGGTAAAAACAGTCCCCATTCTCCCAGTTCCTTCCCCCTTTCAGTAGAACTTTTGGCAGTCCCCTTGCCTAGAGATTTCAAACTCCCTTCTCTGGACAAGTATGATGGGTCATTTGACCCCAACGACCACGTCGACGCATTCCAGTCGCAAATGCACCTCGCTGGGGCAAGCGAGTCGTGCATGTGCGTGGCCTTCACCACCACCTTCAGAGGGGTGGTCCGCACCTGGTACCGGAACCTAGCTTCCGGGTCAATAAGAAACTGGCCCCAGTTCATGCAGATCTTCACTGCACACTTTGTTACCAGCAAAAGGTGTCCCAGAACTGAGGAAAGTATCTTTGGGGTAATCCAAAGAGAGAGGGAACCCATCCGGAGCTACATCAAATGGTTCAATGAAGCTTGTTTGCAGATCCCTCAGTTAGACCCCGTGGTACAGCTCGCCGCGGCCAAAAGAGGGGTGACACACAAAGAGTTCAAATGGCACATGGTGGCCAGCCAGCCAGTAACCGTGGCCGACTTCCTCAAGCTCGCGGACAAGTTTATGAGAACAAAGGAAGAGATCAACCAGAGAAACGAAGGCGGGGTTGAAAAAAGAAAAAGAAAAGGCGAGCCCTCCAACCCCGGCGACAGAAGAAGCCAGAACCAAGAGGCGAAGCCAAGCCAACCGTCCCGAGCTCCCTTAGCAGTTCGAACGGACTACACGTCATTGAACACAATGCGGATCGAGATCTTGATGACGATTAAGGACGCCCCCTACATAAAGTGGCCACCTCACCTGAAGAGCAACCCAAACGAGTTGAACAAAAATTTATATTGTAGTTTTCATAAAGATCACGGTCATAGGACCGAGCAATGTAATAATCTCCGCGACGAGATAGAAGGACTCATCCATCACGGGTACTTAAGAAATTCTGTACATTATGACAATAGTAATAAAGCAGGTCGGCAAGGGGAACACGGGAAGGATGTCCCTGAGCCATGCAACAGACCGGCCGAAGCCTTGCAGTGACCTCCCCCAGAAGAAAAGCCAGTCCGAGGAACCATCCACGTGATAGTGGGCGGTTCGGTGGTGGCAGGATGCACTTCGGCGGCAGCAAGGACGTCAGTTCGCGAAGCAGCCCGAGAGGAGCAGAACCCCCCCAAGAGGCCAAAGAAGGAAGAACCAATCTTTTTTACAGAAGACGACGCATGAGGTGTTCACTACCCCCATGTCGACGCGCTCGTCATAAAGCTAAGGATCAGCGACTTCGAAGTCTGGCGCGTACTGGTGGACTCAAGCAATTCGGCGGACATCCTATTCAAATCGGCGTTCGACAAATTGCAGTAGCAGAAAAGCGAATTGAAACCCACGCACACTCCATACAACGCCATAATAGGGCGACCAATTACGCATATTCTATGTGTTGTAGTCTTCACCTATTATCTGGCAATGAAGTTCCCAATGGACTTCGGTGTGGGGCGACCAACTTGAGTCCCGCAAATGTTATGTTGCCGCCCTAAAGGGAAAAACCAAGGCAGCCGACGACCTCGAACTGGAGCGGCCTGCGGAGCAGGGCGATGAACGAGCTTCGCCCACTGAGGAAACAGTCGCAGTCCCGACCTCGACTACAGATCCGGCGTAAACACTCCAGATCGGTGCCTCCGTCAAGGAGCCTTTGCGAACTGAACTGGTAAGTTTCTTACTCCAAAATTTAGATATTTTTGCATGGTCCGCGGCAGATATGCCCGGTATTGACCCTAGCCTTATAACTCACAAGCTTAACACTAACCTTGTAGTCAGACCCATTAGACAGAAGAAACGGAGCTTAGCCCGGGAGCGCTGGAGGGCGGTCGATGAAGAAGTCAAAAAACTCCTCGCAGCGGACTTCATAAGGGAAGTTCATTACCTGAGCTGGGTAGCCAACCCAGTGCTGGTGAAAAAAGCCAACGGCAAGTGGCGCATGTGCATCGACTACACCAACCTAAACCGAGCTTGCCCAAAAGACTGTTTCCCCTTGCCCTGAATTGACCGCCTAGTGGACGCGACCTCGGGACATGAGCTGCTAAGCTTCCTGGATGCCAACTCAAGCTACAACCAGATCAAGATGTACTAGTCCGACCAAGAAAAAACCAGCTTCATTCCGAGTTCGGCCTGTACTGTTACAAGGTCATGCCCTTCGGTCTAAAGAATGCTGGTGCGACCTTTCAAAGACTTGTAAATAAACTTTTTTGGCCTTTAATTGGCACGAAAATCGAATGTTATGTAGACGAATGGTCGTCAAAACACGATTTTTGCGAGAATCAATAAAAGACTTGGATTATGTGTTTCAAATTTTGCGTCAATATAACATGAGACTAAACCCGAACAAGTGTGTCTTCAGTGTCACCTCGGGTAAGTTTCTAGGGTACATTGTCAACTGGCGCAGTATTGAGGCCAACCCAGACAAAATAAAGGCCATCATTGATATGAGACCACATCGGAAAGTAAAAGAAGTTCAAAGGCTAGACGGCCGCATAGCCGCTCTGAGCCGCTTCATGTCCAAGTCGGCATACCGTTGCCTGCCTTTCTTTAAGGCAATCAAAGGCAAAGGGTTCGAATGGACCCGAGATTGCCAGCTCGCGTTCGATGAGCTAAAGACTTACCTCACCACCGTACCAACCTTAGCCAGACCCGAGGAGGGCGAGGTCTTAGAACTCACCTCTCGGCGAGCGACGAGGTGGTCAGTTCGGTATTAGTAAAACAAGTAGACCGGGTCCAACGGCCCATCTATTATGTTAGTAAAATTCTGTTGGGAGCAGAGACGAGGTACCCGCAGATAGAGAAAATAGCCTACGCACTGGTGATACCAGCTCGAAAACTCCGCCCGTACTTCCAAGCTCACACAGTTGTCGTCTTAACCGACAACCCCCTAAGGCAAGTCTTGCTGAAGCCTGAGGTCTCCGGTAGTCTGACGAAGTGGGCCATCGAACTCAGCGAGTACGATCTTCAATACAAACCACGGACCATAATTAAAGCCCAAGCTTTGGCAGATTTTATCACCGAGTGCACTTTCAGCCATGAAGCCCAAAAGGTTGAGTCCGAGGTTCCCAGTTTGGGCGAACCCGAAACTCCTGAGCCAATAGAGTCTGAACCCCGTGAAGTAGCAGCCAGTGTGGCATCTCTCCTGGTCAGGCGAAACACGAACTGTGATGAGGAGCCCTGGTCTTTCACGTAGATGGTTCCTCAAACCAGCAAGGAAGTAGGGCTGGAATAGTCTTATGCGGCCCGGACGACACAAAATTGGAAAACGCACTACGCTTTGAGTTCGCGACATCTAACAACGAGGCAGAATACGAAGCACTGATAGTTGAGCTGAACTTAGCGCAAAAGGTAAGAGCAAAGCACTTGGTCATCTGCAGCGATTCTCAGCTCGTGGTCAACCAAGTCACGGGCAAGTATGAAGCACGCGAGCTCTCTATGACCGCATATTTGGCGAAAGTAAAAGAAGCCCTGCTCAACTTCCAGTCACACTTCATCAGGCAAATCCCGAGGTCAGAGAACACTGAGGCCGACGCTCTATCCTAGCTAGCCAGCACAAGTCACAACAACATGAGTACTGTGTACATAGAGAATTTACCTCAGCCTAGTATTCTTGAGGGGGCAAAGGAGGTCGCTCCCGTCCTCGAAGCAGAGCCGAGCTGGATCGACCCACTCGCGAGCTTCTTGATAGACGAAAACCTCCCTACATAACACAATGCGGCCAAGAGGGTGCAGCGCCAGGCAGCCAAATATGTCATAATTGATGAACGGTTGTACCGACGATCCTACACGCTCCCCTACTTGCGTTGCCTGTGACCTGCCGAAGCCGAGTTCGTACTTCGCGACACTCATGAAAGCCTATGCGCCGGACACCTGGGTGGCAGAGCACTCACCCAAAAATCACTTCAACAATGATACTACTGGCCAACGATGAAGGCAGAAGCAGTCGAGCTCGTCAGAAAATGCGACAAATGCCAGAAGCACGCCAATATCCACCATGAGCCTGCTTCTGACCTCAAATACCTCGCCAGCCCGTGGCCCTTTGCACAATGGGGCATCGACCTCCTCGGGCCATTCCGGCCAGCAACAGGAGGGAGAAAATTCCTAGTTGTGGTAGTGGATTACTTCACGAAGTGGATAGAAGCCGAACCTTTGGCAACAGTTACGGCCTGAAACATACAGAACTTCTTTTGGAAGAACATAGTATGTTGTTTCGGGTTACCTCGGGTAATAATTTCCGACAACGGCAAGTAGTTCAAGGATATCAAGTTCCAAGAGTGGTGACAGAACATGGGGATTCGGCAGAACTTCACATCAGTTGCGCACCCACAGGCAAACGGTCAGACGGAAGTTATGAATAGAGCCATCCTGCACGGACTGAAAGCACGTCTAGATCGAGCTAAGGGATTGTGGGCCGAAGAGCTACCAAGCGTTTTATGGGCCCACCGAACTACAGAAAAAACTGCCATGGGAGAAACCCCCTTTAACCTCACCTACGGCACTAAAGCAGTGAACCCGACAGAAATTGAAGTACCAACATTGCGACTACAAACATACAACGATCGGACAAACGGAGATGAGTTACGGATCAACCTTGACTTACTGGATGGGGTAAGGGACCTCGCGCACATCCGAACAGCGGTTTATCAGCAGCAGTAGCTCGCTACTACAATGCCAGAGTAAAGAAGCGAAGCTTCCGGGTCAGCGACCTGGTCCTTCGTAAGATTATGGTGCCCGAACCCGGCGTGGGCAAACTTGGACCAAACTGGGAAGGGCCCTATAAAGTAAAGAGAGCGCTCAAGGGGGCATACGAGCTCGAAACCTTAGAAGGCAAACAAGTACTCGAGCGTGGAACATTGTGAACTTAAGGCGATACTACCTATAAACCGCCAAGCGAAGTGGACAAAATCGCTTCAAGGGCCTAAGGGCCATGATGCAGAGCCAAGAGGAACCTCAGCGTAAGCAAGCAAAGAAAAGTCGGGCATATTATCAACTCGGCAAAAAATCAGTTCGCTACAAAATCCTTAGCGCCAAAACAGGTCGCGTAAGTACAATAACCCGGATAAGAAACAATGGCATATTATCAATTCGACAAAGAATCAGTTTGGGAAAAGGAACACTTAAGCAAAAAGATTGTCTATTCTGTTGCAAGAAACAGGAGTAGATTGGCCATCAGAAGGCACTTCCAAAAAAACAAAAAAAAAAAAAGAAAAATCTTTACATGCCCGGAGCTACTTCTTCGCCATCAGAAGACACTTCAACAACACTCGAATGCCCTGCCTCTCCTTTAGAATCCGGCTCGCCATCGGCAGCATTGGCCATCTTCTGCGTTATACGCGAAGTGATGGCAGTAACATTGAGGTCGGGGTACGTGTTCCGGATCATCCACCGGCTCAGCTTGAACCCCCTTCTATAAGAATCCACCATCAGATCGTCAAAACGCGGAGAGGCAATATAGTCTTCAAAGGCCTTTTTCTTGGCATCTTCAATGCCTTGGGAAAAAATCTACATTTTCTCCCTGATGTCCTCCTGAAGATATTGGACTTGATGCTGCAAGTCCAACTTCAAGTCCGCCATGTGCTCGACGACTACCCCCATGGCCTCGGCATCACGCTGAGACATCGCATGCCTGGCCATGGCGACGCGAGCAGCTTCTTCGGTAGCATAAGCGGCCACCTCAACAGTTCGGGTATTCGCCTCGGCGGCACGGAAAGCCTCTTCAGCAGCATGGGCGGCAGCCTCAGCAACTCGTGCCTGTTGCGAACTCCTCTCCACTTGGGCTGCTAAGGCGTGAATAGAAGAATTCACCTACCAAAAGAAACAAGTGAGCAACAACAGCAAAAGCGATAGAAAATGAAGGCATACAAAATCTGACTTACCACCATAGCATGTGTTACGATATGGCGTATGACCTGATTCAAAGGAAGATCGATCCACGCCACGATCTCCTTGGGGAAAGTAGCCTCCCTACTCTTTTGAAGAGCGTAGTTCAGCATCAACACACTCCTGAACTCCCCTTGAGCTCCCGAGCCAGAGGGCCCAGCTCGCGTATGAGCGGACCCAGAGTGAGCAGGAGCATTGGAGTAAGCAGGAGCACCCGTGTGAGTAGTCTCAGCGTAAGGCACCCCGGCCGCTTCATGCATCGGTGGAGTCACCTCGGGCTCCCTGGGCAGATCCTCTGGCGTGTGGCCTGGAACTTGAGGTTCCTCATCCAGGGGCAACTCGGTACAAGTTCGCTTGGCGACCCGCTTCCTCCTCTTCATGCCTTGGAACAGACGCCCCCTACGAGTTCTCTCCGCATCCATCACACATGCAGAAACGAGTTCGACATCCAAAAAAATGAAGGAACAAAGCAAACAAGAAACCGCAGAACTAGAAACCTACCTGAACTCAGGCTAGTCGCAATAAGCTTGGCCTTCGTCAAGTACTGATGGCACTTTAAACCTTGTCGTGCCCATTTTCAGAGGCCCTTCACCGTCTCTTTGTCGAGAGTGACACCAGAATCAGGAGCGGCCTCACCCCACCCGGTCTGAAAGGGCCATCCTTGTGCACTTCGCACACCGAAGTAGTCCGGCTTCCACGTCGGGACCTTATTAGGAAGATCGTGCAGAAGCTTAAAGCCCGGGCGAGGAGAAAGGTAATACATCCGTCTTCCCCCAGGAAGAGAACCCGCTTGTCTCTTGAGCATCAAGATGGAGGAGAATATCTCCAAGTCTAAAGGGAAATTCTGCTCGCAAAAAAGAGAGACAGTCTCCACTAGGTTCCGAATAGAGTTCGGATGAAGCTGGCCAATGGTAACACCGAAGTGGTTTATAACTTCGATGAGAAGAGGGTGGAAAGGCAATTGCAACCCCGTAGCGAGCTGCTCTAAAACAATCACGATCTCATCATGACCGTTTTCCCAGTGAAAGCTACCCAAATAATTGAAATATGTATACCCCCCAAGCAGATTGTAAGACATAAGTATAGATTGGAGCCCTTCGGGCGTTATGGTTGAGGGACCAAATCTGTCTAGCATCCGACCTCGGCGAGAGGTAGACACCAAACTGCCCGAAGCGGCTCGGCCTACGGGTTCATAGTCATCAAGTTCCACCTCAGGATCACTAAGGCAGTCGGGGGATACGACACGGTTTGTAGAACCTACATCAGTCCTATCTGAAGAGTCGTTTGAGCTATCGAAGATAAACATCGAGGAAAAGAGGTGGATTCAGGAAGGTACTCACCGGAAAGTTTTGAAGGCTCCGGAGACGGGAACAAGCCAAAAACCTTGAAGGCTAAGTAACCAGCCTAGACGCGAGCTGAAAAGTTGGACACGAGCTCAAGAGGCAAACCACTGAAGTGAAAAATCGACTGGGGTCCCCCACTATTTATAGCTACAGTAACCAAGACCCGACAGTGCAGATCAAAGACAATCCGACGGCCCGCATTCGCGCTGACTGCACATCCCTTGAGATCGAGATGTGATTGGCGCATGTCTTTTCGAAAAGAGCGAAACATCAATGCACGTCTTTTTGAAACCAACGTCATGCCGGCGCACGTCTTTTTGAAATTGACAACACGCCGCATGTCTCCCTGCAACTGACAACCGCCAGTGCACGTCCCTCCAGAACGGTAGTGGCACGCTTTTTTCAAATTTAAATGACCTGCTGTCACGTTCCAGCGGCGCGAATTTTTGAAGTTTAAAATAAACGCGCGCTGCCACGTCCATCAACATTTATGAGCAGTAGGCACGTCTCCCGCCTTCTCAGACACTCCAGAAAATCGAAGAACCCTAGCAAAAGCAACTTGCGTAGTAAAGATTCGAAGAACGGGACAAATCCACCTACCACCTCACAAAACTCCCCGCACCAGGGCAAGACCCTTGGTGCAAGGAGTGGGGGGCAATTGATGAAGGAAGATTTGGCCCGACATCGCAGTTATGCGACACGTGGAAAAGGCAATAGCTCGACACAAAAACAAGCCTAAGGCGCGAGCACCAAGGGGAGAAACCAGCGGTCAGAACTCCCTACTGGGGGCCCGAACTCACCCTTGGCCCCAAACCAGAAAAGTAATCCAAACTGGCCTGCATATAACAGTTTGGGACATACTTCGCCGAACTGGCCTGCCTTGTAACAGTCGGGACATACTTTGCCGAACTGGCCTGCCTTGTAACAATTCGGACATACTTCGTGCGAACTGGCTTGCCTTGTAACAGTTCGGGACATACTTCGCCGAACCGGCCTGCCTTGTAACAGTTCGGGATACCCCTCGCCGAGCTGACCTGCCATATACGTACATCCGAATTCAAGACTTCGCCTCGCTCACCACTCCATATCGCCCTCAGGGAACCAAAACCAAGTAAATCGCACTATGCCTAACACCAAGGAAGTCCGTACTCGAGGGCGCCGCACCTGACTGACTTGGGATCTGACGCTTGACGGCCGCACTCTAAACGGCCACCTATCACCGCCATCTCCGGAGAGGCGGTTAGACAGTGACGGTTCTGTCCCAGCAGAAAGGACGATGCTCGAGTTGACAGACGCAAGGGTAATCATACCCGACCTGACAAAGGCCTCAGAGCGAGTGCAAGAAGTGATTATAAAAGCCCCCTGCCCCCAACAAACAAGGTATGTGAACTTTGCGCTATCTGGTCTACACTTTGCCTTTGAGAGATTACTGACTTGAGCTTCAGAGTTATCATACCGGATTCCCCCCGGAGTTCTCTCATCTTTCCCATTTCAGGCTCCTCGACGCTCCAGCTCAGAGGCGAATCCGCTGACAGCTAAGACCGGCCGGATTGCGTTCCATCAGTATATTTGGTTGTTGTGATGGGGAAGAGAAAATGGGATTATTCTCATAAGATTTTAGTTTTCAAGTATTTGTTCGAATGGATGGGAAGGGAAATGCGTGGAATATGGGTTCCCAAAATGGATGAAACAGGGTTGGGTTGATTTGGTGTGATCCTAGTGCGAAAGGAAACTTCTGAGAAAAAGATCAAGCTCTTCCTCCTATTCTCTTTTTAGACAACCATCACCGTGAACCTACGTCAACAATAGTCTTTTCGCCGACGCCATTATCATTGATCTCTAGACAAGGAAAGAGTGTAAGACCATGAACATGACCGTCGACGACCGGTGAGTATTTTTTATACTATTTCTATAGCCATCAAGCTCCTCTTGTTTGTGAGAAGAGATGGCTGCTCTTCGGCCATAATCCATTCTTTATAGCATGTAACCTTTTGATTTTTTCTATAGATTAAACGCTTCTTTTTGTGTATGTGTGTGTGCGTGCGTGTGTGTTTTAACTTGTAGGGTCCAAATCTCCTTGCTCACTCGCACAAAGGTAAGATATCTTAACTATTTTCAAATCCAAAATGATGAACGACTGTTATAGATATATCGTAAGCTCTATATTTTTTCGGTTTTGTGGTATTTTTTTTTTTCAATATGGTACGTTTTGGGTTGAGATGTATATCATTTTTGTGATTTTGGGGTTTGAGGTATGTATCGTTTTTGCTCACTTTCGCAAAGGTAACAATGTTCATACGACCACTAATTTGTGTTCATTTTTTCCTTTTTTTTTGAATAACAAGATGTATTTGACACATTATTGAGATGAATACCATCATTTGATGGATGGATGATTTTCTCTGAATTTTTGAATGAATACAAAACTTTTGTTTTGCTGATATTGGCATGAATACAATGTCAAGCAATTGAAAACATTACATTGCAAAACTAACTGATTTTCTCAGTAAACAAACACAGGAAACTAATTATTTAGCATATTGTTTATAGGGAAACAAACATGAGATGCAAATCTAAGAAAAAATATTTTTTCTTCCCATTATAGTCTTTCTCATCCCACCCTTTCTAGTTTCATCTTTTCTTGGCAGCCAAAGGTATCATTATAAGCCTCTTTTTTTTTTTTTTTTTTTCAATAAACCATTTTCAATAACAAGTCGATCACAAAATTGACAAAGTATGGATGGGTTTTGGTGATTAGGGTTTTTTCATTTTTGGTAAATGGTGATTAGTGATTAGAGATTGGTGAATAAGATAGAAAGAACAAATTTGAATTTTCAAAATATTATAAAAGTTGCGTGGACCCTTTTCAGATGCAGGCCTAATTGGCATCCCTGCATTAGGAACATCACGGTCTTGCATTGAGAATATCTTTTCCATGGATGAAAAAATCAATTACTCGAGATGATTTTAATAGAATTGGGATCTGTTTTTCGCAAAGCGTTCCTCACACCAACCTCGCAACCACATCCCACCGTGTATTGGAAACATCTATCATAAAAAAATAATAAATAGAAACAAGAGATGTGCAACTGGAGTGAGGAGCAGATCATGATCATCCCAATACATGGCTGAAATAAGATCGGATTCAGTCCTCACAAAACAATGTTCATACAGTATTCATAATCACTTATAGCTGTGTATTGTAAATTTCTCCCCATAAATAAAACATTCAAATACTGAAATATTCTCAATTCACATTTGGAAGTGGCTTTGAGTATAATGTGAGTACGAATTTGTGATTTACCGGCTGAAAGAGCTTTAGGCTGCATTTGGAATTAGTATAAAATGTTATAGGTGTAAAATTACATTGATAACGTTTTACACTGAATTGTGAAAGTGACTGTTGCTTTTTGAAAAACATGATGAGTGGAAGAGTGTAAAGTTTTACATCGATAAAACCGACGTAGTTTTTTCATTGATTATAGATGCAAAACTTTATGCTTAATGAGGTTTTACATTGATTATCGACATAAAACTCCTCTCCATCCAAAACATATGTAAAACTGAAATGGAGTGGAGTTTTATGTCAATCATAATTGCATGCTCCTTCTTAACCGATATAAATTTTACATCGGTTATTGATTTATATCACTTCCAAATGCAACCATAAAATTCTTGATTACATGCTCCTTGCAACTAATGAATTGGAATTTGCACCTCACACAACCCCATTCTACCATGTATTGGAAGTAGGGGTGTCTATGGACTATCTAATATATATATGTTCAAATTTGTTTTGATTTAAACCCAAATCCGATCCAACCCATCAGGTCTAATTCAATCTAATAAATATTTTAGACGGAATTGGTCTAATCTAATATATCTCATTGGTCCGTCCAATCCGTCCAAATTGATTTTGGACCGGACGGAATCCAATCCAATGACGAAGAGATTCGGACTCGCAAGTTCGCAACCAATAGGTGCTTACCACGTCATGCTTCACACGTTTCGTTCAGCAGGACCATTCCTGCGTGATTGGACCTGGATAGGAGAAACTAGAAAAAAGGTACTATTATTAGGTCTGGCATGGTCGTCGTTGTGGCGGTGTTGGAACAAAATGAAGGTGGGCGGGGGAGTGGTGAACGGATTACCTTGCGCAAGGGTGCTTCCCACATTATTTCTCCGCCGCGGCCGACCTACAATCAGATGCTTTTCCACTTCCTCGTTTTCTGGTAATGTCTCCACTATCAGCAGTCGTCTCTCTGTACCCGCTGTTGTTCTTGTTTGTATATATATGTGGATAGAGACTGAATCACAACTCGGAATTTGGTAGTATCTACTTTTAATGGATATATGTCCAATTTAATTGGCATTTTCTCGGAAAAATAATCTTATGTTTCACCGTTTAGCGTCTGCTAACCTACATATTGTGCTGCTTGCCCAAAATATATAATGGTCCTCAACCGCTCTTTGGGTCTGAGTGTCTATCTCATATATGCTCTTATTTTTTTGTTGATTGAAGAGGATTTTCTCAGCATAACTATATAGAACAAGGGAATTGGGAGAGGGTCTTGGAGTCTATAGTACTTGCTTAATGTTGTTTTGTGCACCACCATTTTGAGATGGATACTAAGTTCTGGGTTAGCATTGCCATTATTATGTACTAAAAAAGTAATCAAACTCGAAAAAGATATGGAGAGGGAACATCCCTGAACAGTCTATGTGTTATCCTTTGCGACCTAAGAGTCTCAACTGTTTTTCTTAATGGTTGCCTCCACTGACGTGTTTAATTTGAAGATATGAGAGATCCTTTTCAACCATATTGTTTTTTTTTTCCTGGAAATGTTTAGTCCTTGTTGTCATAGCAGAGCTTGTTTAGCTTTGCTACCTGGGCTGCTTTGGGATGGGCTTATAATTCTTTGACTGGCACCGGCCTCCACCTTGTACGTCATTATTGTATATTTTTCTGCTTTCTTTAATCTTAATACAAATCTTCTTGACTACTATTGTTGATTTGTGTTTTTGTATAAATAAAATGTAAAAGGAAAAAGAGGAAAGTTATCATTTATACTATTGCCTTTGCTGAGCAGCTATAAACTTAAAACAGTTTTATACTAGGTCAACGGATGTGTTTCTTTCTGTTTCATGTCACCTTGTATATTTGACCTTTTCATGAGCATACTGCTGATGAAGTTAAAAATTATTTTCTTAGCATCGCTGACATGAGGAGTTAGTTCTGCTTGACAAACATGGTATAATTAGTTTTTGAATAAAATGCAGACCATATCTCATTCATCAAAGATGTAGCTGCAACTCAACCTCCTGAACATCTGCAATATTTGTTGAAAATGCTTCAAACGAGAGGTAAATTGTGTCAATCTGTTGATGGTCCTCATTTTCTACTAAAACATCTCTTGATTATTCTGTTCACTTCTATATTATCATGCATTCCCTTTTGTTATTGCCATCTCAGCATGGGAACGTAACTCTATTATGTAGCTTGTGTGGAGTTCATATGGTTACCTCTGGTTCCATGGATGAAAGTTGGAGCTATACATAGCGATGGGCAAGAAATCCCTGTATTTTATATTTTATACAAAGCAGTTTTACCTTGGCATGCGGCACAAACACCACACAGTCAGATATCTGGAGGTGTTTGTTGGGTCAACCTTTAGAAATAATGGCAAGGGGGGATACTATTGTATGTATATCTTAGATTACATAAATAATTAAAGATATGGTAAAAATCAGAAAATTAAGAAAAACGGCTTGAAAAACAAAGCTTTGGTTCCTTGTTGAATATATCTCTTTCATTACACATTTCCAAGAACACTAAGTGCTGATTTTCTTTTTTTGTTTTGGTGACTTCAACTTGGAGCTTCATTGGTACGTTAAAAGAAGTATCATGTCAAGTGTCCATGGAATTTGTGGTGGCCTGTTAGAAGTTAAAACTGCCACAAATAATAAGCAAGAGGCTTGATCTATGTAGAGTCATTCGAATATAGTCTAGTTGTGAAGCTGTGATTGAAGGTAACAAATTCATTCCTGATGTTCCTTTAAAGTTTAAACTGGATACCCAAAACATAAAAGCTTTCTTCTTTGCCTTTTGGCTTTATTCACTGCTCATAGGTCTGAGGTTCTACACATTTGCCTTTGCCACCTGTGGTTCTTCATAATTGGCTTTGCCAATTAGCAATGCTGTAAAAAATTCTGATGCATTGTTGTTAATGTGGTTGTCAAGAATATTACTCACTGTTTGTTTGATACCATGTGAGGTTACTAATTGCATTGTTGCCATATTATTACTTCCCTCTTGTGGGTTCCATGCTAAGCCCAGATCTTTAATTTTCTCCTTTGTTGTCCTATCCCAAGTTCAAATGTCTCATAAGAGAGTGGTACTCTAGAATTTTCTTTGTCACTTCCAGAGAATAGTGCTTTTCTGCTCTCTGATGCATTTTTTCAAACTTTAATGCCTTGTTTATTTATGGAATTTCATCTTTAAGATTATTCTTTTACCCACTCAACCTCCAACACACATATTTACTATAGGATGCCGAGAGTTGCTTTGGTTCATCCCAGTATCTTTAATATATTGGGCAACTCTCGCAATATATTGCGCAAGGTGCCGACTGGTTGGTTGGTAAGGCCTACTGTTGGTTGTAGTGGAAGCTTGGTATCGAATCCCACCTGCACCAGGGTTGGGGGATGGGCTACCCCCTGTTGTGTAGCTCCATGGAGTGAAAAAAATATATATATATACTGTTCACTCACATGCAAAAGCACATGCTTTCTACCAGGGGGACAATAGTCATCTATGTATTCTTTTTTTCCAAATCTTGTTATGGATTATTTTCTTTGTAACAGGTGAAACCATCATTTCTCCTGGAGCTAAGCAAGGTTTAATCCCCCTTGCTATTCCCCTGTCAGAAAGTCAATCAGGTTTGGATAAAGTACTTTCTATCTATACCATCAGCTAGTTTCATGGATTTCAAGTTGAATTATTTTTATCCTTTGACTCTTCCCTTTCTCCATAGGTGCTGTAATTGCCTTGCTGCGATGGCCAACAGCTCCTTCTGGGTAGGAGATCAATAATTTTAATAATATATTCTTTTGTTTTGCAATGTCATCAACAATATTGCTATTGCAAAATTTCTCCTGCGGTTTTATCTTCATCTGTCATTGCATTCACACAGGATGGAGATGCCAGTTGTGGAAGTCCATAAACATGGGGTGTGGCTTTTAGCCAAGAATGTAATATGTTGAACTGACATAATGCTTGTTTCTGTTCTCAGATTGATGCATTCTACTGGTGAAAAATTGAACATATTTCAATTTTTATTTGCTTTTCTCTATGATGTATCCTGACTTGTGTCATTTGAGTATTTCTAATCCAGGTAGATCAATATATTCATAGAATATTGGTTGAGGAGGATGCCAACAACACACAGCAAAGTAATGACAAACTATTTACTGCTTCATCTGAGGCTGGTAATAAACTTTACAGAAGGGGTGACTTTGCTGAATCTCAAGTTGCAAGTCTTGATGTCTATCTTTTGAAGAAGGTAAGAAGTGGTGTCTGAATTATGTTGTATATAATTAAACACCAGATAAATTATAAAATCAATTTTTTGTGTTTCAGGTTGGTTTGTTTCCAGATGTTTTAGAACGTAAAGTGATGGGACACTTCGAGAAAGGGGACCATGTGAGACTTCTGTGATTTAGCTTAGTTTATGATTTGGGGAATTCTGGATTTTAGGGTTGCCCCCCCTAAATTAATTTTACTTGTGGTAAAGGTTTCAGCACTGGTGACTGGGGAGTTCTACACAAAAAAGGAACACTTTCCAGGATTTGGGCGTCCTTTTGTATTTAATGCAGAAATTTTGCTGAAGTTCGTAGAAGCCTTGCCTGAATAGTTTCAGAGGATGTGTTTTACTTGTTCTATGGAAGTGGTTTATGAAGTCAGCCAAGTGAAATGGCATCTTACAATATTCTTAAGAAACCTTGTAATGCATCCTGACAGGGTTGGACGTAATCTAGAAGCTAAAGATGCTGCGAGGGGGGCACTTAAATCACCATGGTGGACTTTGGGATGCAAATACGAGGTAATTGCTTCCAGTTGTCATTAATTCATTTGTTGTTTCCTTTACCGGTCCAAAACTCTCTCTCTCTCTCTCTCTCTCTCTCTCTCTCTCTCTCTCTCCATTCTGACATTTCTCTGATTGCTATATTTGGAGTAATGGCTCCTGTAAGTCCTATTCAGGAAGTTGCTGAAATTGCACAGTGGGAGGATGAACAAATTGAATATATCAAGGAAAAGGTAACAGAAGAAGGTAAACAAGAAGATCTGAAGAAGGGAAAGGCACCTGCTCAGGTTGCATGATGATAGAGATTTTCTTTTTAATTTTATTTCTTGAATTGATTAATATGGTAGTTGACATTGATTGCAATTGCAGGTTTCATTGGACGAAGCTGCATTTTTATTGGATTTAGCCTCTGTTGAAGGGACATGGGCTGAATACACAGAGCGAATTGCTGAATGTTATAAAGATGCTGGACTGCATGATATTGCGAGATTTGTGCTGTACAGAGGTTGAATATTGATAGGTAAGGTTTAAGTTAGTGGATTGAGAAGAAGCTGTTGAGAAGTTTACGGTTTTCCATTTTTGAATGTTCCTTTGTTTCTGGGTTGGTGGTGCAATTAGGAATAGGGCATCATACAAGAATGTTGCGAGAATCCAATGGATGTTGGTGCATGCAGGTCTCAAAGGATAGCTGGATGGTTCATGCCCCGTTCACAATTTTTAGTCTGCACTCCGCACTTCCGCAGGTTGTCTGATGGATCTAGGCAAAATTAAATTGTTCAATCTGCGATTTTGATGCATTAAATTCAGGAAGTAGATCCATTTCTTGGATAGATAGAAATATGGGATCGTGATTACAGCAAGCAGATTGAGTTTCTTTTACTTGATTCGTCTAAAAGTTGGCTAAATTGGATTATAAATCGTAGTTTGCAAATAGATGGGGTTTGGTTATATTAGGGCTCACTCTTCTCACAAGTCATAAGTAGGGGTGTCCAACAGTCAAGTTAATCGAACCATAGCTATTATTATTTTTTTCAAACTGAACCAGTCCTACCAGTTTTTTAGTTTCTCTAAACTGAAACCGAACCGGTACCATCGGTTGATCGGTTTGATTCTTTGTTTTTTTGGTTTTTTTATATATATTATATTATATAAATGTGTATAAAATTATATTATAAATAATAAATCATATATAATATATTATAAATATTATAAATCATATATAATATATTATATATGATGCATATATATTTATAAATAATATATAGATAATATGTGACATTAAAAATATATATAATATACATATAAATATATACCAGTTGGTTTGGTTAACTGCTGATTTTTTTAGGTTAATCTAAAACTGAGTTGATCCTTCGGTATTTTAAAATATACCAAACTGATCGGTTCAATTAATCGCATTTTTTGGTTTGATTATTTGGTTTTTTGGTTTTTCATGGACACCGGTAGTAGAGGTGTAAATCAGGTCGTGCCGCTTGTGGCCCAGCACGGCTTGACATGAATTTGGACTGGCTTGACATGGCCTAGCACAACGGCTCGTGGGCTGTGCAAGGCCCGACATGATCGTGGGGGTTGTTTTGGGCTTGGTGTTTTAGGTCCGTGGGTCGGCATGACGCGACTGAGTGGGTAGTGCCACCCACGGCCCGCATGCCGGCATGACCCAGCACAACTCAAATATATTATTTATATACATTATATATTTATATATATGTAATATATATTATGTATTTATATAAGTTATAATTATATAATATATTAATAAAATAAACAATTCTTTTTAATTTTATTATACTAATTTATTTAATTATTGTATATATAAACAATTGTATACATAAAAAATTCATAAAAAATAAAATTTAAGTTTTTTTTTCAAATTTTTTAAATAAATAGCTGACTTGGCCTTGCCCAAGGCTTGGCCCACGGACCAGCCCGGCCCCGCATGGGCTTGGGCCATGGGCCATGCTGTGCCGACCCCTCAAGTCATCCTGGGAAGGGAGGCACGGCCTGGCACTGTGAGGCCGCCTGCAGGCAATGGCGTGCCAGCCCGGTCGTTTTGCACCTCTAATCCCTAGTCACAAGGGCTTAGAGGTAAGTTGAGAGTTTCAAGCTATCTATGTGATCACGAGGAGAGCCTGCCAAAACGGCCTCCATGAACCCCATAGTCATACCCCAAGCCCGAAGGCCCTTAAAAGCAAAAGCTTCAACGAATAAACTGTAACTATCCTATCAAGGATCAAGCTTGTTTGTTGTTACTGACTTGCTGCATTTGATACCAGGGCTGATCATGGGCCGGACCAGGCTTAGCACATACGTGAACGGTTATATCCCAGGCCTGGGCCTATGCGATCAAAGGATACAATTTTTTTTATTAAAACATTTTACAAATAAAAATATTGTGTAGGGTAAGCTAGTCCAAGCTTGGCTTGGCTTTGCGCAAGTCTGTATAAAATAATACATTATTGCCTCCGAAGCAAGGTTTTATTCTAAGGCAACGAGTCATGTGGGACATGACTCGTGATAAAATACCGACCGGTGAGTGGTCTTCTCTCTTTATATACATGGAGGCCTTGCCTTCATTCTAATACTTGCCGATGTGGGTTTTGAGCAATATTCGTTATTGAGGATTCCGGATCTCCTGCCCATGTCTATCCATAATACATCACCCCCGTGAATTGGGAACA
Organism: Nelumbo lutea; assembly: GCF_056320005.1. Taxonomy (NCBI): domain Eukaryota; kingdom Viridiplantae; phylum Streptophyta; class Magnoliopsida; order Proteales; family Nelumbonaceae; genus Nelumbo; species Nelumbo lutea. The sequence continues at coordinate 10,804,185 of NC_142688.1, read as the reverse complement.
TCTCTCCCTACATAATACTACGCAGAGGATGAGATGTTCTTCATGTGTGGTTGCGATAAATGTGGGCAGGAAATCTGGACTCGTTATTGAGTGCTACAATACTACAATATTGAGTTTTACCCTAAAGGACTTCGGAAAAACTTTGGCTGTTGGGTCCCAACTCCCAACAGCCTGGACTGTTCTGTTGAAATGTTTTGGTGCATGACACGTTACCAAGGATGGGGTAAAAGAGTAATTGCCTTCAATACATATATTTTTTTCACAAAAAAGACAAGCAAGGTTCCAACCGCACTAGAGAAAAGGCTACTCTCCACTACATGAGTTGTTTCAGGTGTCATTACGGGTGTCAATGGATTGGGTTTGGGTTGGACCCTCTGAATCAAAATCAAATTGAATGGATTGGATGGACCAGTAAGACATTGAATTGAACCATTTCAGACTTATAGGGTGTTTGGTATGGTTTCCATTTATTTGGTAAACGGTGCCAGGTCATCGCCATGTGGGCATTCTGTCCTATCATGTTATTTTGCATGCCTATTTATTTTATAAATGTTTGTCTTACTTTGCATGCAAACCAACCATTGGGGGGAGTTTCAATTTAATGTTTCCCCAGCACAAAGATGCTTATTTACTGCTCTACTTATGTGGCGTTTAGTGGTGTTTACCTGTCAATAAATACCAGAAAACATTTATCAACCACTTTTTCTCAGTTTTGAAGGCAAATCAAGTATAAACCTTTATTTAATGATTCAAACTTATACTCAATGGTTCAAAGTGTTTATCAGATTGGATTGAACCTGATTTATCTGTAATGAAAAAATTTATATTGGATTGGGTTGTATCAAACCAATGTCTGGTCCACTGACATAAGATAAGAGTATGAGTGTCAATTGACCAGGTTTGGGTTAGATCTAATCTAAATTAAAACCAATTTAAACTGTTTGGACATTGAATTGAACCAATCCAGATTGATCCAAAGTATTCATCGGATTGGACCCGTTTCATCTCTAATGGACTCGTACTCGTTGGTTACACTTCCATGATACCGGTTGATTGGTTAAAGTTTTTCTGGTATCATAGTCGAACCCTAATTATGTAATTACATATACAATGCATATTGCGGGCCAGGTCTGAATCGGGCCTGAACATAAAAGCACATGCATTTAAATAAAACTAAATTTGATCATGTCGGATGGATCGGATGGAGTTTGTCCATATTCAATCAAATTATAAACAGGTCGAATTCGGATCACCCTTGACCACATCGAATTCGAATTCAAATGTGGACAACATTTGCAGGCTTGCAGCCCTACTCGAGAGGAAATTGTCAACAAAGACGTGAATCGCATTTAAGTAGGCTGCTGCGTATACCCCTCTCTCCTCTCAATCATATACTATTTTGTGAATAGATTCAATACTCTCAAGCGTCTTGGCCCCTAACCCAAAATATATACAACGGGAATCCAACAACGCAAAATGACAAACATTATGAATCTCTCTCTCTCTCTAACCTTTCAGTATTTCCAATCCCCAAGCCCAAACTCCAAAGCTGTAATCAAACACCAAAAGTTAATAAAACCAAACCCTGCTAGGTGGAAACTACTGTTGTTGTCACCAATTCATTGTTATCATGTAACAACAGTGAGAGATGTCTTCTTGCTGTTACCCATCTTCTTTCTTAATAGTAGTTTTCTCAGAAAACCTGCACCTCCTCCACGTTTCTTAATCGGCACAATAGCAAGGGTTTCAACTGTGGTGGTCTCATTTTTTTGCTTTGATTTCTTTGAATCCAGAGCCTTCTCTGGAGATTTTACTGGGACTATGGGACCATGGAAGAAATCGGGAGGTGGACTAGGATGTTTCTGTGGATCCATAGTGCATATGATTTCTTTGGTTTTGGGAGACTTGGCAGCATCATCCTCAGCTAGCATCTGATCAAGTAGGGAGGAGCGATGGTTCGTGTTGATGTTCTTGTTGTTGGAGGCGGTGGCAGGGGAGGGGATAACTTTGTCAAATAGAGCTGCCTCCCTAGGCGAAGCTAATGCTTTCAATTGTTTTCCCAGGTTTAAGATGGTTTCCTGGCATTCTGCCAACTTTTCCGAAGCAGCTGCGATCTCCCAGTCCTGCAAAGTTGAATTGTTACAATTGGAATTATTCCATTGCATAATTAGTAACTTACTTGAGATACATAACAAATATGTAAAACTTTCAAATATCATTCCCATCAATTTTTTTCAGTCAATTTGTCTAGGCAACAAACAAGATTATGGTGTTGAGATTTCTTGGCACCAATTACTTTTCAATCTCTTATTGTCAAGAAATTGATGTGTGCAAAATACATGTATTAGCATGAAATTATGGGGAAATTTTTGGCTGTTGGGAATGTTCTTCCGCATGACACGTTAGCATGGATGTGGTGTAAAAGAGTAATCGCTCTCAAATATTCTTTTGGCCAAAAAGACAAGGGGACTGAATGGGTTGACCTGTCATGCGGAAGAACGTTGCCAACAGCCAAAAGTTTCTTGAAATTATGGAGGATAAGTTTCTTTTGAATTTTTCTATATCTTTGTCTCTTAGAAAACTTCCTTTTTTTGATTGTTAACAGGGTAAATATTTTATTATGTAAATTGTACAACTCTTCTCTCCCACTTCTCTCCCAAAGAAGAACAGACAAATATAACCAGAAATTAGCCAAGGGCTAACGAATAAATACTACTGGTTCAATTACACATTAATATCACTCTCTGGTCCTGGTGTACCCCACTCTAAGGTATTTTTGTGCACCACCAATTGTGCTAATCTTGACCTTCCTTCATTGAGAATACTCCATGTCATGGAAATTTGTTTTTTTTTTTTGCTTGGGCACTTGCACAGCTCCTTGTTGTGCAGATTGTTTTTTTTTTTTTTTTGCTTTTTGGCTGGTATATTACTTTACCTTTTTCTCAAGAGAGAGAGAGAGAGAGAAACTCCATGTCAAGGAAATTTTAAGCTTAACACACACCGGCCTTATGGTGGAGTTTTAAGTCTTAACCTTGTTGCTCAAACTGGGTAATTTCTGCACAGCTCCTTGTTGTGCAGATTGTTTTTTTTTTTTTGGCTTTTTGGCTGGTATATTACTTTACCTTTTTTCTCAAAGAGAGAGAGAGAGAGAGAGAGAGAGAGAGAGAGAAACTCCATGTCAAGGAAATTTTAAGCTTAACACACACGGGCCTTCTGGTGGAGTTTTAGGTCTTAACCTTGTTGCTCAAACTGGGTAATTTCTGGATGTGTTGCAGTGTTTTTGGGAGCATGTTATTGGAGTTCAAAACTTGCATGCTAACTTATTATTAATAACATCCTCCTAACTGTATTAGAAATTGTTGAGAATTTCCATGATCCATATTTTCACAGAAAGCAACTTGCTGGCAGATGATTTTGCCAATATTGGTTGATTTGGGCATGAATTTCCCTCTTCCTTTGTGATCCATGTTTTGCTTCCCCCTTCTATTTTATTTGCAATTCTTTGGGAGGGAATGGTATCTCTAATTATCTATCTTCTCTGAGTAAGTGTTGCAGTGTTTTTGGGAGCATGTTATTGGAGTGATCTAGATGGAGAATAGTTCAAAACTTGCATGCTAACTTATTATTAATAACATCCTCCTAACTGTATTAGAAATTGTTGAGAATTTCCATGATCCATATTTTCACAGAAAGCAACTTGCTGGCAGATGATTTTGCCAATATTGGTTGATTTGGGCATGAATTTCCCTCTTCCTTTGTGATCCATGTTTTGCTTCCCCCTTCTATTTTATTTGCAATTCTTTGGGAGGGAATGGTATCTCTAATTATCTATCTTCTCTGAGTAAGTGTTGCAGTGTTTTTGGGAGCATGTTATTGGAGTGATCTAGATGGAGAATAGTTCAAAACTTGCATGCTAACTTATTATTAATAACATCCTCCTAACTGTATTAGAAATTGTTGAGAATTTCCATGATCCATATTTTCACAGAAAGCAACTTGCTGGCAGATGATTTTGCCAATATTGGTTGATTTGGGCATGAATTTCCCTCTTCCTTTGTGATCCATGTTTTGCTTCCCCCTTCTATTTTATTTGCAATTCTTTGGGAGGGAATGGTATCTCTAATTATCTATCTTCTCTGAGTAACAGTTAGAAGATGCTTTCCCTCTCCCCCCATAATTTTCTCTAGGTTGTAATTTTGTTAATAAAATTTTTAAGGGTTGCCCCAAGCTCCTCTAGATTTTTCTGGGGTTAAAAAATGGTCATCCAATACCTCCAAAGCTCCACTAAGGTGCTAATGTGAAATTGAAGGCAATGAGTATACCATCATTTAGCCTTTTGTTTATTTGTTTGTTTCTTTCAACTTTCCCACTAAAAAAAAGTGTTTTCCTATATTTTCATTTAAAATATACCCATGATGTTTTTTCCCTATTTATTACTCCCCATAGATATTGATGCATGTAGAAAATAGATTAGGGACATTTCTTCTGCATCCTCTTCTTCATCTTACTTTTCCTCTGATCTGATTTTTTTTCTTTACAGCTTTGTTGCATTTATTAGTTTATAACATGCTGAAGGAAGCTTTGCTCGAGTCAATATACATGTCCAAAGGTTATAAGACCCAAGTTTAAATGATAATGCCCAAAGTTTTTCCCTGGTGAGGCATGCATTTCATAGTTTATGATATGAGAAAAGGTCATTATCCAATGTTGTCCCAGCTATCTTAGGTTTTGGTAAGGGTGGACTGGATATGGCCTTAAACTTTGCCTTTTTTTTGGCACAAAGTGATAGCTCCAGACTTAAACCCATTACCACTAAACCAAGCAATCGCCCCTTGTTTACAATTTAAATATATGATCTGTACTTATCGGATGTTCATACTAAGTTACACTGATAGACCATTAAAAAGTCTATTTACTCTGTCAAGTTCAAATATAAAATTTTTACTGATGCATAATAGAAAAACAAATCAGGATCTATGATCAAGTTTGGCAAAAGTTTTGGTTTTGGTACCAGCTGCCAACCTGACACAACTCTCCTCCTTTGTCTTGGTTTGATAATTTGTAACAAGGGAGAAATTGAGGAGGATGTCATGCATAGAATTAGAGCATGATGGGAAAAATGGAGTGGTTCATCCAGAGATTTATGTGATAGGCAAACACCGGTATACCACTTAGATTAAAGGTAAAATTCTATAGAACAGTTGTAAGGCCAGCTATGCTGTATGGAGCAGAATGTTGGGTGGTTAAGAAACAACATTGTCCAAAAAATAATTGTTGCAAAAATGCTTATGCTGAGATGGATGAGTGGAAAAACTAGAAAGAATGGAATTAGAAATGAAATCATTCAAAGGAACCTAGGACTAGCTTCAATAGGTGATAAAATGAAAGAAAGTAGATTAAGATAAATTGGTCATGTGCATTGAAGACCATCAGCAGCACCCATAAGAAGTGATCAGTTGCAAGTTGAAGGGGATAGAAGGGCTAGGGGTAGACCAAAAAGGACATAGGTTTAAGCAGTAAAAATGATTTAAGTGGCTAAGCACCCATCATTTAACAATGGATATGGCTTTAAATAGAACGGAATGGAGAGACAGGATTTATGTAGCTCACCCATATAATTGGGATAAGGCATCGATGAGGATGATGATGCAGAATAGAAAATTGATCTCTTAACAGAGGTAGATATTCTAGACTTGGAAAGGACAAATATACAGGTAAAACAATAACCTTTACTATTCATTTCAATTCGTCAAAATGATTTACTCTACTACAAAAGAGCTATCAAGTAAAGAAGACGGGATCTTACAGTTCGAAGATGCTTTTTCTCTTGATCTGGATCAGGATTTGGAAATTCCTTCTTTGTTAAACTGTGAAACAAAAGTTACAGCTACCTGAGATGAATCATCACCGTAGGAGCAAAACTTATTCAGATTCCAAAAACATAATCGTGCAAGAAAAAAAATTGTACCTTTCTAGCTGGAGTTGCAATTCAAGACAAGTTGCTTCTAGTTCTTCACAACAGTTGCTTTTATCCTCGAGCTCTGCTTCCAGAGAAGAGAACTTCTGGAGAGTCTCTTTTAGTTCAACTCTGGCAACTGTAAGCTGGGTATCAAGATCTTCATTAAGTAACCTGTGATTTTCGATTTGATCCTCTATAATCCCTTTTGATTCTTTTAGGATTTCTAGTTGTGTTTGTAAACTTGCAATGTTTTTTTCTGATTCCTGAAGTTGAGTTATCAAGGATTCACTCTTATCAGTTGCTGACTGGAGCCTCCCTTCCAAATCTTTCTTTGCAGATTCCATGTCCTTCAGTTCATCCTTTAATCTCCTATTTTCTTCTTTGAGAACACCCTGAATTTTTTCCATTTGGGATAAATTACTGTGGCCATTTGATAGATGTTCTTCAGATGAATGGGATTTATCTGCTTCTGGAAGTGAACCGTTCAGAGTAATTTCATTTTCAATTTCACTTCGGGTATCATCCCAATCAAAATTTTTCCTAATTGTATCCCTCATGCTTGAAACATCTTGAAGGGAGAAACAGTGGCTTGTCACCCACTCGAAAGCTGAAGTTAATTCTCCGGAAAAATTTTCAAGACTAATTTTTCCATTCAACAGATCATTACAAGTGTGGACAAACTGCTGCAGAACAACACCAAGTTCAGAACTTTTCCATTGAAAGAGACGAACTATGTAGCCTGTAGGTGTTGCTGGGTTCTTATATGGCAAAGAATTCCCATCATTTTCTGTTAAGATCTGAGGGGTACCATAATCCATTAAAGAAGGTTGATTAATCCCTTCAATAAGTTCAATAAGTCTAGAGATTGACTTGTTAAGATTTGATTGAAGCTGGTGGTTGGTGACCTCCTTTGATGACTTGCTCATTCCATATGGTCCATCAAATGAATGCACTGGTGGAGAGGCACTAATATGTCGGTGATCTGATGCTACTGCATTGCTCAAGTTTTTTCCTGCATCAACAACTTCACCATTGTTTGAATGACTCACATTTATCAAAGCAATTTTAACTTCCTCAAGAATCTCACTAAGGCTTCTCTGTGTAACCTGGTTTTGCTCCAAGACTACCTTGAGGATATCCTGAAGCCAATGAGGATATTTTCCAATTAATATATCCTTTGATTGGATTTTTTGATTTATGTGACCAGAGCCTGAATGACTATCCATGACTGGAACTAGTTCCTTACCGGTAGTATCTGAAGGATAAATACCTGATTCAGTTTCTAAGGGTCCCACAAGTGCACTACTTTCATCTGAAGAAAGAAGGGAACTTTCATAAGGCGTATCCATAGAAACAATTGCCAATTTTTCCATCTCAACAAAGTCATCCATCAGACTGAAGTCTGAAATTCCTATAGATTTACATGACAATGGTGTCTTTGGCTTTCCATTTCTGAAGTTTTCCAATTCTGAAATCAAAGCAGAAGCCCATGATTCAGCACAGCTTAACTCATCTTCATTGCCAACACCAGATACTGACTCAAGGGAGAGTCCATTTGATCTAGGACTACTTCTTGCCAACTCCATGGTTTTATGACCTTTCATCATCAATACTCCAAGTTGAGCCTCAACTTGTGATAACTTAAAGGCTGTTCGTGCACCCATGATCCTTGAGGATTGGAGTTCGCTCTCTTTCTTGCTTAAAGCTTCTTTGAGAATCTTATTTTCTTCTTCCATGCCACGTAACCGTTCAATTAAGAAATTGATCCTTTTAGTAGGAGTTTCAGGAGTATTGTCTTGCACAAAGTCCATTGTTTGAGCTGCCACTGAAGAACCTGACTTTCTTCTCCTGAAATCAGTTGGATCCTTTCCAAGCATCTCAACTTCATTTTTCATTTTAGCCAAAGCAGCTGGACCTGGCAATCTCTTTCGAACCAAGAGCCGCAATCTCTGACATTCCGTTTCTAATTTTGCAATCTTCTTCACACTCTCCAAGTGTTGCTTGTGTGATGCATCAGCTGATTGACGGTTGAATTCCCTCTCCTCATTCCGGATCTCAACTTCTTTCTCAAGCATGCGGACCTCATATTTGAGAGAAGAATTATCCTTCTCAATAGAATTTAATCTAGTCATTAGTGCATTAAAATCAGCTTCTACCTGAGCCTTGCTTGCACTCAAGTCATCAATGAACTTCTCCTTTCCCAGGAGGGCCTTACTCAACTGAGTATTCTCAGCACCTAACATGGTAACCCTTTTACTTGTTCCAGCTAACTTCTCCTCTAAAGTTATCCGTGTTTTTTCAAATTCTTTTGTTGTCTTTGTTATAGCATCATGAATCCTTTTCTCCTGTTCTTCTCGAACAAATCGTAGCTGCTGCATGCATTCCTTCAAAGCTCCATCCAAGTGAGCTAACCTTTCTTCTGTAGCCATCCTCTGCTGTAAAGCTTCATCCAGTTCTTTCCTGAGAGACAATGCTTCTGCTTCTGCCTTCTCCCAGCCTAGAATGATTTATCAATTAGATAGACCAAGATAAAATCTGAAAAATCCTTCAACAACAATGCTTAAGGAAAAAAAAGTGCACACACTGGAATATAAGTAAGAAAGTTTTGGGAAGGAAAAATTAGCAACAGTAGATAACCTGCAATGGCTTCTGCTACAGATTTTGCATGCTTTGTGACAAGATCATCTTTTGCATTACACTCAGAGAGGGCAGATGAAAGTTTCTCATTCAGATCTTTTACAGATCTTTCTAGATCTACTTCTTTATCTGTCACACGTGCCTGTCCTCAATCAAACAAAATATAGAATAAATAATTTTCCAAAATTAATGATTGATAGGAATTACAAGTGTAAGCAAAAATCAATGGTCATCCATATGTAGAGATTCAACCAATGCCCAAAGAATCTAAGCCCTAAGAGAGTGCATTCTTTAACAACATTTGGTTGTCCTTAAAATTTCTGAAGATTATAAAATTTCATTTCTTAAGAATTTTGAAACTAGCCAAAAAACAAAAATTTTCATCACATGTGAAACACAATTTCCTGACAAATTGGTTGAAGTTAATATGTCAAAATATACTCTTTTTTTATAGGTTGTCAAAATATACTTAAACCAAGGAATTTTTGAATCAATGATATTTTGGTCCAAAATACTCCAGTAGTTTATTCTGGAAATATGTGGTCATAATGACAACAGAATTCAAAATAATTTTGTCAAGAAGTTATTCGAAAACATAGAGTCATTTTTTTTTAAAAAAGAATTGCCATATGCAGAGATGGAACAAGTTCCTGAATTGAACTGCTGGATTCAAAGAGTGGATGAAACAAGTTCCCCAAGATGACTGATGTATCTGTTAAATAATAGATATATTGTGGAAAAGCAAAAAACTTCAGTCTCCTGGTGGTTTCAGGAGTCTGGATTCGCTGCATCATTCTCCATTTGACACACTTCTCCACTAGCCCTCTTAGTGGGTTCTATATAGACCTGGTCATTGGTATTCCTTGATCCAAATAATCATAACAGGTCCATCAATTACTCATGGGCTTTGATAACTCTCTCATGCATGTATTCGTGAAGTGTCTTGAGCCCTTGACCTTATCCAAAATATCTCACAAAATGAAGCCATTAACTATATTTGAAATCAAATAATGTTTTTAAAATCCTTCAAAAAATTAAAAGAGAGAAATCTTAAAAAACATATGTTTTAAGCATATAGAGCTATATGATTTTCAAACATTAAAACCTCCCTCCATCATCATGGACAATTCTATTGCAAGATTGGCATTTGGGATCTAACCTCCCTTATGACTCTCCAAGATAACAGAAAGATGCATATTTAGAGATGCTATCTGGTAAACTATATTATGATTAATAAAGTTGGTACAATTACCAAAGAAGGAATTGGTCCAAGTATGATCAACTAATTGACAAAAAAAGTAAGAAACAAAATAAAAAGAAAATGTAGTTGGAAGCATCTAATTGATTTGAAGAATCAAGATCTAGATCTTTAACTCTTGTTTAATACATAAATGGTTGCATAAGTTACACTTCTTCCCCCTTCTCTTGAGCCCTCATGTAATGCTGGTTTTGATATCTCCCAGTAAAAGAACCATGTTGTTCTCCTGGTTCTGTATCTCACTATTTACTTAACTCTATTCATGAATGGAATACAATTAAGTCAAACTGTAGTTTTCTTACTGAGGTGTAACAATGGTTTGCTTAGTGATTGCATAGGGTTTTTAGGAACAAATTTCACTTCAATCCATCAAATAGTTGGATGCAATATAGTTTACTGATAACACCATTTTTTATCAGTAACAGTTGAAATTGTATTAATTGATAACAATATAAGTATAACGCTAACACCATTAAAATATAACATGTGATGCAAAAAATGCTCTGCTTGCATTTCCAACATTTTCTTTTGTTGAAAGGCAGAAAGGGAACAGTTCAATCATCAATATATAAATTGAATAAAAGGTCACCAATTACCTCCTCATCTTTTCCTTTTGACAAGAGGTTGGCTTTGTCACTTACAACAATTGTCTTCTCTGATGTTTTTTTCCTCCAAAGCCATGTCTTCTGGTCCATGATTTCACCAAATCCTGCCATACAAATAAAACAGGAAAATTTTCATGAGAAAAACAAAACTAAGCCTAAAAGAAAAAAATGAACATTATATTTTTAGTTAAGCATATTTTTGATGAATGTACTTTTCTGGAACTTTTTTTGGTATTACATGGTCTCTACTAAATGGATGTTGTGTTGTGCTGAAATGTGTCCGAGTCTAACAAGACAAATGCGATTTTTTCTTTTTTTCTATCAAACAGCACTTGGGCTCAGTTTGGGAAGAGTATGGATACAAATATGTACAATGCAAATACAAGGTTTAGAAATACTGTTTACAAGGCTTTACATTGAACGTATCTGCATTTACACTCTTCCCAAACTCAGCTTTAGCAACAAAGGCAACAGTTTGTGTAGGTATATAATATTAGAACTCAAAAACTATGAATTGTTTAGTAGTATGTATTTTTCAATAGAGGTGTCTATGAGTCCATGTTTATCATCTTGCTGGGTCAGACTCTTGGACATGCGTTGGATCCCAACTCACGTGTCCATGTATATGCAACACTGACTTTTTGGTGAATGTATACCTCCATGAAAGAGAGTCATAAATAAAAGGGCCATGACCCAATAATGATCCCTGCTATTCTGGTCTGGGAGAGGTGGACTTTATATGGACCTAACCTTCAGCATTTTCTTGCATGAAATGGCTGCTCTCAAACTTGAATCCACATTCTCATGCTTTTCAGTCCGAGATGTCTACCATTGGATTAAGCAATTACCTCTACAGTCATAAATAATTACATTTTCCTTTATAGTACATCCAACTTGTTTTCCATAAGCACGACATTTTTTCTATGCCCTTAATAGACGTGTCCTTATTTATGCCTAACAACACTAATGAAGGAATTGTGCCTTCTATTTCTGACAAATCACATTTCTTGATGGACACTTAAGTCCAATTGGTCCATTTTTAAGGCACATGTTCAAGTCTGACTTCACAAAGCAAACAAACATACACACACACAATTAAAATTAGCCAATATTTTTTTTCCTCAATTCTGACATTAAATGCCTACTATATAAAGGTCTAAAATGTTTTCTGTGTTACCGAGTAAAATTTCATAGAGAAAATAGCATTCATCATGTACATTAACTATTTATTTATGTATAACTAGGAGAAAAAGGAAAAAATTATGCAGAAGTATCCCTTGAGAATACAGAGAATTTGAAATCTGAAAAGTTTTTGACCTGGACACTTCATCCATTTAGAAGAGTCCAAGCAAAACTGATTTGTAGGAGGAATATATTTCTAATAACAGTATGTGTATTTCCTGCGGTATATCAAAGACTCAATCTTCTACCTTCTTCACTAAGAAACTGGTAGGAGTTGATTTGACACCATCTAAGTAATATAAAGTAAGAATCAGTTGATGTGGGTTGCCGAGGTAACTTTTGGCAAGTCTATGTTCCTTATGATATATTTATTACATGAAGAATCCGATTAGGCAATGGAGAAAGGACGAAGGAAACTTCACTCTGCAGTTTGAGAACTCCTGAGATACATAAAAGCTTGTCTATGGAAAACGATGGCTTTAATTCTTCTTGTGATAGACTATACGAACATAAATCAATGACTTCTATCTATATTTTTCTTGGTCGAAACTCAATCTCATATTCTCATGGAAGAGGAAGCCCACAATCTTGTCTTCAGTTCAAGAAATGAATCGAAAAGCAAGAATTGTCTACAACCAGCAAACCAATTAAGAAACTAAAATTTCTACTCTCTACTTAAGACCCAAACGTTTTGAGACGGATCATCATATGACAAAGAGAAAGAATACAGCACCCATGTCAAATTTATATAGTATACATATTTCAATACGAAAACCACAATCTCACAAGTCTAGACTTGCATGCTAGTTTATGAGAAATGATGCAAAACTTCAATATGCTAGTGCACAGCAACAGATATGATACATGTGCACACAATCTCTCATCCACAAGATAAAAGCATAAGTATGAAAAATTTATAAACATTCTGCTCTGAATCTGGAGTCTGGATTTCAAGATTCTACACAATGACATAATATGCAAGGTTATGAAGCAGCAATATAATAATGATTTGAAAGGTGTATAGCTTATGGAAAAACCACTCCATGGCAGAAGAAGCCAAAATCCATACAGTTGCAGGTAAATGTAAGAAAGAACTCCCAAGATCAACAGAGTTTGAGACAGAGTGTGTGTGGAGAGGAGTCGTCTGCATGTGAACAAGAACCTGGCCATTATAAAGGAGCATAGGATTGATTTTATTATTATTTTTTAATTTTTTTTAATGTCATAATCAAATCAATGAGACATCCATGGATATACCCTGGTTAGCGTGCGTCGCATGAAATGATCATACAGGCAAAAAACGACCATATGTGAAAGACGATTTCGTTCGAAAATACATGTAACTCAACCCTGCTCTGTTAAGATCAAAAGGAATGGGAAAAGGAAAAACAGAGAAAGCGCGTTTTTAAGGTCAAAGGGAAGGGGGAGAGGAGGAAGATAGAACCCAGACAAGAGAAGCAGCAGAACATAATTAAAATAAACAAAACGTATAATGGTGCCCGCGTACAAAAACTAAAACACGTGTAAGAGAGTTCGGAGCTGCTAGAGCTCTCACCTGACGTCGCTAATTAGCATCAGCAGCTTACTACTATGCATGGATCATCAACTATCACCCATACCCAAACAGAGAAACAACCAGAACCAGAGAGTACAGAAGAAGACTGTAATAAGAGGGAAAAAACAATAGTGGGGAGGGGTAAAAGGAAGGGAGGACAGAGATTTTAGGAGGTTGAAGTTGAACACCGCTGACACCCCCTTGACCGGAATAAACGTTGCAAGAAACAGAGAAGGCAAGGGAGAATAAATATGTGGGGTATTATAAAGCGTAATAGCAGAAGGCGATCATTTGATTCTGCGAAAGGTGATGTCGAGAGAGAGAGAGAGAGAGAGAGAGAGAGAAGTGTCGGCCTAGAATTGCCACGAGGGAGTTAGGGACGCGTACTTCCGGGCGATGAGGTTAGGACTCGGGTGGTGTTGTTGGTAAGTGGAGACCGTGGAGAGAGGAAGAGCAGATGTCTTTGTCATCAACCATCCAATCCAAGTAAATAAGAAGTTAAGAACTAAAGATTCTTCGTTTTTCTTTTTATATTTAATAATTAATTAATTGGTCGATGGCATTTTTATTCCATTCCAAAAGTAAAGATAAATAAGATTTTTTTTGGGTAATAATATAAAGTGGAAATAAAGAAATAAAAAAAAGTATGAAGTGTGAAGGCGTTGGTCACTTGGTGATGGACTGATGGTATTGGTGGGAATGGCTATGATTGGGCTGAAACGTGGGTCCACCTACCACCTCTACAGAGAAGGACAATATGGGAATTTAAGTATTTTCATATAACATCCATTGACCACAAAAGGGCTACACGACGGTGGTAGGAACTTGGTGAAGGCGGGATTGTTTGTTACAAGTTACAACTTACAAGTAGCGAGAGACAGAGAGACTCCACCATGAGACTAGCTGGCACCTTCAAATTCAACACCAGACGATTGTCCCGGTGTTTGGTTGTCGGGGGAGTCGGGATTCGGGACCTTAAAATGGTAGTTTGTTCCGGTATACACTTCTGTTGGGCTCAAATGAAATTGGGTATCGTAGGACTAAAAACAAAGAAGTTGGTTATACGCTTGAACCATTTCCAATTTAATGTCTTCCCATTGTCAAGACGGCATAAAATCTGGCATGTCCTAAAACGGCTTGGCTCGGACCTAAATTTTGAGGCCTGATCCGCTGATATTCATATATTTTTAATGAAGAAAAGTTAGACCGGGTTCAATACATATCAGGAATCAGGATGGGCGGTAAAAATCGGTAAGGCTATGAAAAACCCATTAAAAACTTTGAATAATAGAATCATTTACATTAGAACTCTCTTATTTCTTACTTGCAACTGAGTCGAGTTTTAATCAGATAATTCATTCAGGTTTGAGTTCAAATATCAAAGTAAGTTCGATTAATCATTTATAAAATGTTCAGCTCAAAATTCGAATTTATCGAATATTTAATCAAATGAACTTCAACCCAAAAATAAAACTCGAATTAAATTCAACCTCAGGTGTAAGATTATTCAAGTCAAACCAAATCAAAATATGTCAAAAATTCAGCTCAGCTCGGCTGGATTGCACCCCAAAGTTGAATGATTCCTAACCCCTCCTTCATATGGGAGGATACAGTTAATACAACTCTGACGTGCGAACCGAGCCAATCGATATCATGCACTGATTTTTTAAATCGGACCAGTATGCCGGTTTGATTAATTGTCCATTTTTTTTATGTTAATTGAAAACTGAACCAATTCGATTCAGTTTTCTCGGTTTGATTCCATTTTTCACTTTATTGGTTTTTTATGAACAATTGCAGAACTGACAGTCTGACAGAGTAACCTATTTGATGTCAATTACAAAAAAGAAAAAAAGAAAAAAACTAGACCGTTTGATCTGATTGCAGTACTTGCACACTCGATTAACGCATGGATAGATAAACGGTAAGTTCCAGCCAAAAGTGCTCTGCCATGTGCAAGAAAATCGCTACTTTCTTGATTGAACAAAAAAAGAAAAAAATTTTGAAGCACGACCAGTTGCTAACTTGCTACGGTGTACGTGAAACCGGAGCTGCGGGTTTGATGCGAGAGTAGATGACAGATTAATACACGTGGCTAATTAAAGGACCGCATTGTATTTGTATATGGCAGAGACAACAATGATGCTTACACCGCAAGCTTCTGGATCCGGTGGCCAGAAACGAACAGAAAGGCGTGTTTCATGGTTTATTGAATAAGTAGCGTTCATGTAATAAAAACATTGTCTTTAATTAAGAAAAAGAAAAGTAAAAAAAGGAAAGAAGATGAGCACTTTGGCGCGGAGCTATGATTGCGTTTGACGTATGGTCCCACCTTCTCCTATTATTTTGCTTTCCTTGTTACACTTGCACTTGTTCTTCGATGGAAGGATGATGCCATCTTGTCACGGATTTTATATTTGGTGGGTTTATTTTAAGGGACATTACCGATTATTTTTTTTCAATAAGATTATTGAGAAATTTTATGTCATTTTCAAGTAGATTTCTAAAAGCTTAACATACTCTTTGAGTAGGGGTGGTCAACCTCTTCTAGTGTCTAATCTTTGTATTCTTAGACCAACATTTATTGTGGGGCGGCCCAGATTAATGGGTAATATGGCTATCAGGGTTTCTCATGGGCACATACATGCTCATGGGGATAGTGCATGGACCGGCATTGCACCACCGACATTCAAGGGAGGCTCTGCACGTGGGTCTGGCTTATGCATGTCCCTACACCTCGCTAGCCCCGTGTCTGAGCTGAATGAGCTATCCCGTTGCCCATAGTGCACGGGTGTGTTTTGGCCCAACGGTTGCCTATCATTATCATCACATCAGGTGCTTACATCATCAACATACAAGAGTCCCTCTCATCGGCACCCAGTCACCTCTCATCATGGTCGTCTTCCTTTAGCACGTAAGAAGCGCCTCCCATGGATCGGCTAGAGCCAGCAAAGAGCCCCGATCATGCGAACTAAGTTCATGATCCAGTGCTACTAAACTTGGTGGAGTCCCTCTCATCGGCACACAGTCGCCTCTCATCATGGTCGTCTTCCTTTAGCACGTAAGAAGCGCCTCCCATGGATCGGCCAGAGCTAGCAAAGAGCCCCGATCATGCGAACTAAGTTCATGATCTAGTGCTGCTAAACTTGGTGGAGCCATTTCATCGGGCAACTCCTAGCCTCGCATCATACAAAAGGCTTGTCCCGGCCTACCTTGCCTTGGATGCCGCACAGGTTTTCTTCCGCTACAGATCTACCCCGTGACAGTTGGTATCAGAGCGAGCTAGCCAACTGCTGCCGCAATTGGTATCAGAGCAGAACAACATAGAGCCAGTTGAAGCGGTAATCTCGACAAGCAGCACATCGTGGGGTGCGGTCCCTAGGCATTTCCACTCGGGTTCAAGCAAGCAACTTATATCAGGCCTAGCAAGAGGCCATTCATCGTGTCCTCATTCCAATGACCCTGAAGTAGCGCTCATGCGGGGGCAGACGCATTGACTATCTCATGGAAGGCATATTGTGGTGGTGTGAGTGGGGGAGTGCCATGCTTCCTCACAGACATCAGTTGCTGTTCATTTTAGTGAGTTGTGGGTGGTGCGCCTACACCTTGGTTTCATGACGAATGAGCCATTATTTCGTAGCTTGTCAAAGGCACTACTAAGGCGGGGACAACAAGCCCTAAATTGGTTCATGTAGGTGGAACACTTGCAGCAATCAATACACATCACTTAGGCGAGTGCATGTTCGGCAATATCATGGGAAAAAGTTGCCACTCACGCACATTGTGTTCAAATCTCCTTGAAGTAGCAACGCATTGGGGCCCCCTCGGAGCGAAGAGGTAGCCTGAGTCGACGTGGTGAATTGTAGTTTCGAGGGCCAAAAGAGCATAAGCCATAAACTAGGTTTGAGTGACCCGCACTCGGTGAGGTGAAGTCTGCAGGCTAGCATGGTGAAAGGGTACCCAAGACACATCGCTAATAACAGGAGTAGACCTATCACTTTGTGTCCGGTAGCACCACCGAAAAGTTACCATGAAGACAATCGAGCCATGGGGTAAAGAGATACATGGGGCGGACCTTCGTGAAGCACACACATTCAATTTTTTCAAGGGCCCTTCTTTCACACAGTTCAATGGCATAGCCATCGCGCGGTTTGAGTAACTTCAACACTAGGGGTAAAGTCTTGACAGGCCAGCATGGTGAAATGGTTCCATCCCTATAAATGAACACCAACACAAGTGTATGGCGCGAGACACAAACGCTCATTCACAGAAGGAGCCATTGTCAAAGATGACAATGGGTTGAGTGGGGGAACCTGTCACGGTCTGACACATGCTTAGCCTTACCTACGCTTGGCAGGCTTACGTTAAGGGACATCTAGTCATTTTTTTCCAGTAAGATTATTGGGAAATCTCATGTCATTTTTAGACAGATCTCTAAAAGCTTAACGTATTCTTTGAGGAAGGGTGGTTGACCTCCTTGGGTGCCTAACCTTGGCACTCCTAGACCAACATCTCTTGTAGGGAAGCCCTGGTTAATGGCTAGCATGGCTACCAGGGTTCCTCATGGGCGCACACATGCTCATGGGAACAGTGCATGGACCGGCACTGTGCCACCGACACTCAAGGGAGGCTCTGCACATGGGTCTGGCTTATGCATGCCCCTACACCTCGCTAGCCCTGTGTCTGAGCTGAATGAGCTATCCCGTTGCCCATAGCGCACGGGTGTGTTCTGGCTCAGCGGTTGCCTATCATCATCAGCACATCAAGTGCCTACATTATCGGTATAGAAGAGTCCCTCTCATCGGCGCCCAGTTGCTTCTCATCATGGTCGTCCCCCTTTAGCACGTAAGATGCGCCTCTCATGGACCGGTCAGAGCCAGTAGAGCCCTGGCCATGCAAACTGAGGCCATGATCCAGTTCTATTGAACTTGGTGGAGCCATCTCATTGGGCAACTCGTAGCTTCGTATCACACAAAAGGCTTGTCCTGGCCTGGATGCTGCACAGGTTTTCTTTCGCTGCAGATCTACCCCTATGACAGTAGTGACATGCTCTTGTCACGGTTTGACACAGGCTTAGCCTTACCTACACTTGATAGGCTTACGTTAAGGGACATCATCATCATTTTTTTTCTAGTAAGATTATTGGGAAATCTCATGTCATCTTCAGGTAGGTCTCTAAAAGCTTAACGTACTCTTTGAGGAAGAGTGGTCGACCTCCTTGGGTGCCTAACCTTGGCACTCCTAGACCAACATCCCTTGCGGGGCGGCCTTGGTTAATGGCTAGCATGGCTATTAGGGTTCTTCATGGGTGTACAAATGCTCATAGGGACAGTGCATGGACCGACACTACGCCATCGACACTCAAAAAAGACTTTGCACGTAAGTCTGGCTTATGCATATCCCTACACGTCGCTAGCACTCCTTATACCACTCTCACATTAAATCCCACCTTGCTGTGAGGTTAGTATTATGTGTGTAGCAAATCCAGTTGCACATTGTGAATATTTCCATCCAAAATATTTTCATACTTGGATGTTGTTATTGATGAAGAGATGTTTCTAGTGCACCGTGGGATGTGATATGAGGTTAGTATGAGTAGGACTCTGTGGAGAGCAGATTTCTAATAACTTCATGGGATGGAAATAGTTCTATTGATAGTAGAGAGTAAAGACCTGTAATTAAATCCTGCCGCCCGCTGTGAGGATGAAATCTCAATTCTGAAAATGGGCTGTAAGGAAAAAAACCTCATGAGAAACAATGGCTAACTTCATAAATTAGTTCCCTTTCTTCTTCTTCTTTTCCACGAGTTACAGTGTAACCAATCCTCTATATTCACATTCCCACAACCCTGGTGGTAGTGGAATTTGATTCAGGTCTCCATTGAAAACCCTAGAGATTGTACCAACCGAATTATCATCAATTGATCCCTTGTTATGACTGTGTTTGGTATCATTACTATTTTTACCAGAAATATTGGGGGTTTATGAATATAATAAATAGGCCATTTTTTATATAAAAAATATATTTTCAATATCAAATGATAATACTATTACCATTTGATGAAAAGCCAAATTTGATGTTTCTATTATAAATACAAACACAAATCCAATGCATACATTTTTTCATTGGAAGTGGTCAATGGTATGCTGTAATGGGGTTAACTTTGGCTGTTGGGCCCCAACAGCCTATGCTGTTGAGACAGTTTCTGGGCTGGGCAGTTTACCTATTCATGTCCTTGCTTTTGTTTTTAGTCAAAATAAATTAAGATATAATTACTAATTTACCCATTTTTATAGTAATGTGGCATTTCCAGAAATTCTCTCAACAATATAAGTTATTGGCTCCCAATAGCTAAGGTTTTTCCCATGTAATGGGATAAGATAACCTCTCAAAAATTTATACTGATAAACCCTAAACATTTTTAGTAGAAACAGTAATAACATCAAACATAACCTATGTTACTGTTCTAAAAACTGGATCAGATCAGACTGTTGGAATGTTTAACTTGAGAATCGATCATAATTCCAGGTCTGATTTTGGGTTAGACCGCCTTTTATGAAAAAAAAGAAACATTGACTTGTAATTATTCGTAAAATTAGACTGATTTTGGGTTGGACTGTCAGACTGTTTAACCTGAGAGCCAGGTGGTCGAACCACTAAACCGTTCAATCTCCCGATGTTCACAATACATGGCGGGATATTAATTACTAAACCACAATACATGGCGTTGTGGGGTGGAGATGTATAGGCAGCAGTTTGTGGGTTTTGGTTGATATTAATTATTTGTAAAATTGAAAATTTGAAAAAAGTCTTTTGATAAATGACGGGCATTATCAACGTCTCTCTTTCCCACCTCCCTACCCCTATCCTACAAGGCATTCAAATTTCAAACGAACGAGTACGTTATTATAGGATGTGGGATGACACTGGGGAGATGAATTCAAGGGTAGGTTTGTCTAAATTAGGAGTACTATAGCTTGAATGCTGGATTTGGAACAGATCCATCCGCATCGAGTCTGATTCGATTATTAAAAGATTAAATCTGCATGTAATTTTTGAATTTATTTGATTAAATTGTTAGATTTAATCAGGATATAATTTTTTGGAAGAATGACTGTTCAACGCACTTTAAAAATTCTTAACCCCACATTACAGTTGGGATAGGTTCATTGACTTCATTCCCCACATGCATTTTTAAGACATGCATGTTTTAGTGAACACATCAAAACTCGATGGGGTCTTGGGCTTGTCTTGAATCGGGGGTCACAGAAAATGTGTTATCCATAACGATAAATGTATACCATTTTGTCTTAATCAAACCGAAACATTTTAAGTAGAATTGTACCCAAAACTTACATCTCTTGGTTTTGCTAAAAATTCATAAACTTCTTCATTAGACATTTTAATTAGATAGGTTAAATTGTAATAATAATGGCATCAAAAAATGATTGAAATAAATAAACTATGATATGAAAACTATTAGAATTGATTTCAAAAACACATAAAAAAAACATGATAAAAGGGTTAAATACTAGAAAAGAACAAAAAAAAAAGATGGAGATAAGTAATAAGTAATAAAATGCATGCAAAAAAATTAAATAAAATATTTTATTTAGTATCGTATACTAAATAAATATAAAAAAGGGTATAAATTTCACACAATACCTTACATATACACATTGCCAAGTTGCCACCCCCTTATTATGTAATATAATATTGTAAGACTTCGACCGAATTAAAAATCAGAGTTCTTTATGGATCATTTTTTTTTTGTTAATTACTGTTAATCCATTCAACTTGTAAAAAAACATCATTTTTATGATTAAAAATAGTCACCACTCATTAATTTTTGTTTTCTTTTTCTTTCTAAAAATTTGGCTTCGGCCAATGCAACGCCCATTCAAACAGCCTTTACAACCTTTGTATTAAAAATATATATTTATGTTTTATTTTATTGAGAGATATTTCTGATACAAGATTGTAAGAGGTTATTAGAACAGTATAAGCACGGATTTGTATTGACCGAAGCTGAACTCTTTTTCAGTTTTTCTTATTCTAATTATTTAGTCTGATATGAATCTTACAAGACAGGTGTAATATGCAATACTTTCTCAAAAAAAAAAATGCAATACCAAAATAAGCAAGAAAAAAATTTTACTATATAAAAGGGAAGGGATGGTTATGCATTTCATGCATGTAATAAATGTTAAATCTAATTATCATTTGCAATATATAGTTAATATTTACACATATATATATGGCACATGCTCTCGTATATAAAAAATTGAAAGTACTATGGCTATGATGTCAAAAATGATACTAAAAAAATCGTATAACCAGTCAACTGGTCATCATAGTGGTAATTAGGTGCATTTAATCAAAATTCACAGCTATTGATTGATCAAAGTTTTTCCGGTATCAGCGATATCATTTTTTTTAATCAAAATATAAATACTCTAGCCAGGACCCATTCTATGAATAGAGGTGTAAATTGGGCTGTGTTGCTTATGACCCGTTATAGCCTGACATGAATTTGGACTAGCCCAGCACGATGGTCTGTGGACCGTGTCAAACCTAGCATGATTATGTGGGTTGTGTCAGGCTTGACACAGTCATGCGGACTATGCTGGGCTTAAGGTTTTAGGTCCATGGGCCAAGCTAACACGACATAGCCTGCAGCCCGGCCCAGTCCATATATATTATTTATATATAATATTATATAAATTATAATTATATAATAATATATAATATATAATATTAATAAAATAAACATTTTTTTAATTTTATTATATTAATTTATTTAATTATTATATATATGAGCAATTGTATTACATTAAAATTCATATAAAATTAATTCTTTTAATTTTTTATCAATTTCTTTAAATAAATAACTATAATTCAATGCACGATCCGACTTGGCCCACCACCCATAGGCCAACGGCCTATAATACGGGCCCGCATGAGCCTGGGCTGTGAGCCATGCCAAGCCGATCCCTCAAGTTATCCGTGAAAAAGGCAGTACAGCCCGTTTTACACTTACCTACGTCGTGTGCTGTGTAGAAACACGATTGTGTGGCTTTCACTTGACACGGAATTTAATTGGGTACACGCGTAATTAAGGTACTTGATATGCCTTGTGTACTATGTACTACACCTAAGTCTCCAACAGTAAACTGTCGGATCCACCTCCACCATTTCCCACGTCCAAATCCAAATCCGAGACTTGTTTAATTGAATTCATTTCGACTATCCCAAGGCTTTTTTTTTTTCATGGTAGCCCATCCCCCATCCCCTCTCGGCCTCACCCCAACCCTGGTGTCCTGATGTTTTTGACTGTTCCGAGTCTCCAGCCGTTCAACGTTGTAAATCAGATTTGAAGCCCAATTTCTTCCAATACCAGGAAAATCCATACTCCATTTTAGTAGTCAATAATTTTTAGAGAAATTTATAGTTTTATTAGCTTCATAATATTTTATTGTTTTTTTTAATATATTGTCGTGACCCTTATTTATACCATAGTATCCCTTTGTATTATAGTAAATTTTCTTACCCATCAAGTTGTCATTGTTTCCAACTATATAAATTCATAAAAATTTCTGAGGTAGAGGAATCAATAAAAATACCTCCATTGGATCCCAATTTGATAATATAGGATGGTCATTAAAGCAATTGAATGGGTGGGATGTGAGATTAAATTAGTTGAACACAATTCATTGAATGCAAGAAATCGAAGTCGTGCATTGGAAACACCTCATCATGAATGACAATATAAGTAGGAGAGATGAGATGTTATTAATACATAATGAAAATGATGTTATGCGAGGTGCATTATGTGAGGAGTAAATCTGGATAATGTTTTAAAAAATGATTCAGAAATGGAATTATTTTGGACACTGGTTTTTAGGTCAATGATCCGATCGTTTGGTTCGAACGGATGATCCGTTCTGACAACAAAATTGAAAAATGGTAAAAAACCGTTGAACGGGTTGACAGTTCGACCGCCCGGGTCGATGATTAATTGACTTTTTTATTGATTTTTATCAGATTTTGGGTTTTGGGTAAAACGGAACCGGTTGCCTAGATGGTTCTTAGGCCGAACGGTCCAGCCATTTGAATCAGCGACGGTTTCAAAACGTTGAATTTGGATATTGAACACAAGGCTATTCAGTGGCACTATGACAATGATAATGGAATCTGGATTTGTTCTTCACAAAGTGTTCCTCACAGCACTTGCAGTACTCTAGGGAGGATTAGGAGGGCCAAAAGCTAATAAACATGGATAAGCCGGGGGCAAATGTTAATAAATATGGTTGGGGCCAAAATATAAGTGAAAAATAAATGGGGATTGTGGGAATTTTTAAGGTATAGGGGGTCATGGCTCCCCGCTGCCACCCTTGGCTTTGCCTCTACTCGGTCTTGTATGTTGTCATTCATGGGGAATGTTCATAATGCATGGCTGCAACATGCTATGAGGTAGGTATGAGGAGTGCTTTATGATGAGCAAATTCAGATTCATGTTAACATCCTATGCCAAGCCTAAATACATGGGCCCATAATTATTCAACGGATAACTTAGCATTTATATGGTTATCGTGAGGCGTTATCATTGGTTTCACAATTTGCTAAACAACTATCATGTTCAACTAATACCAACTAATACCAATGACTCTTGTGATC
Organism: Nelumbo lutea; assembly: GCF_056320005.1. Taxonomy (NCBI): domain Eukaryota; kingdom Viridiplantae; phylum Streptophyta; class Magnoliopsida; order Proteales; family Nelumbonaceae; genus Nelumbo; species Nelumbo lutea. Next base: position 10,780,312 of record NC_142688.1, on the reverse strand, counting down.
CTCCCAATGGATTCAACGAGTTCGGATTTCTAAACTTTTTTCCTATAATTTTTGCAGTATTTCATGAAATTTTGTAAAACATTTGGTCGATATATAACAGCTTGATCTAGTTTGGCTAGAACCATTGTTTAGAAAACTGGAGCAGATCAGCCGGTTAGACCGGATGAACCGTGACCAGGTCCTGGTTAATTTGGTCATACCCCAAGATTCGTAATGTCTAAAAACCCAATGAAAACCAATTGCCCGACTAATTGGAAAATCCAATGAACCCATGACCTATTATTTTCATATATTACTTAATTAGTACTAATTTACTTCTTTATTTGTGTTAATTAATGACTTTTTATTGTTTATATTACTTTATTATACATGTATTTCAAAGAAAATGTTATTAAGAGATTTGAACCCTGGTCATTTGATTTAAAAAATAAGGAACTTACAATCCACCCACCACATTCAAGTATAATAAAAGTTGTAAAATACATTATATATAGTATTATATAATCCATGGTATATATACACATATATGCCACATCATCATGGTTTGACCCCGATTGAACTTCTAACTCGTGAATCTATTCCTTTTCCCGTTCTATGCCTTGTCCGGTTCTTTGAACATTGGCTAGAACTCAAGTTTTTGAAAATTTCATCATTTATTTTGCCAGTTTTATCAAATATTATTAATAATGTAAAATCAATACCATAAATACATTAAAAAATTATTCGCAATTCTCAAACTTGAAAAAAGTTAGTCCAACATGACCATTTTTCCAAATTTAAGGGAGTTCTCCAACGTGAAGTGTTTTTTTAAGTGGTGAGTTTCAAAAACAAATCAAAACCATCTAGTTTGAAAACGATTTAGGGGATGTTTGGAACCGTGGCCGTTTTTCTAAAAAATGGTGCCATGTTGGATGCATATAGGCGTTTCAACAAATGCCCATATATAAGATTGTTTGGTTCATGAATTTTTTGAAAAACGCTTGAACCATGGGCATGCCTTGTAAATTGGAACCCCACCGATGCCTTGTAAATTTGGCATTTCATGCATCGGTGAACCGTTGCTGCCAATGGCTGACTGATTGGCGGCTACATGTATCCTATGTGGTGCTTACCTGTCATACATACATGAAAAATGGTGATGAAAATCACCTTACCAAACAGCATAGTGTCAGTTCACTGCCTACATGGCAGAAACACTCTCAAACAAATTCAAAGCGTTTTTTTTTTTGTGAAAAACGAGCCTTAGAAGCATGAGCGTTTTTTTCTTAAAAATTGATCCCAAAAAATGCCCACACTTCCAAACACCATCTTAGTTTTCTAAATAAAAACACAGATAACATATTACCGATTACATGTGTGTGTATTCTTTGTTTTTTTCTTCCAAAGTTGAAACTAAAACTAAAAATATGTTCTTGAGTGTCTGATTTGAAAAATATATGTATTTTTATCTGGTTATTCAATTTATGTGCTACAAAGTTTGTTTTTATTTTAAAATCATAATTTTTATGTTTTCAAAAACATGAATTCTTTTTTGAAACAAAACCAACTTATTTTTACTTTTAAAAACAAAATTACAATTCAATAATGCATTTTTATTTTTTGTTTTTTGTTTTTTTTTTTTTTTTGCTGATGAGGTAATTTGACAAATAAATAAAAGCAAAAAACAATCATGTTATGCAATGCCCCCCGAGTATCAAAAAGTCTTGGATTATCGGTAACTTTTTCGGATCAATATTATCTATCTTTTACTGATCTGTAAGGCAAGTATGGACAAAAATGGCAAAAATGGCATTGGACAGAATATATATCACCATCATCTAAGCCTTATAGACCAACTATATGAAGCTTTGTGCTTTTCGCAATAGATATAATCATTTCATTCTGTTAATATATAATAAAGTTCTTGATATATGCTTTCTCATTAGTAAAACTATTTAAGTATTTTTTTTTATTTAAAATTTTTAATCGACAGAGATTTATTTATTTAAGATAAAGGTTCCGAAATATATTTTCATCAACCTCACTCAACTGAATTGAAAGGCGACTCCAACTTACTTTCAGTAGGCAAGAAGTCTCCAATTCAGAACAACCTACAATTATTTACCAACAACTTAGTTTCATCCTTGCTTCACGACACCTATTTGTGATCTCGGCCGACTTGATTGATTGGGATTGGATATATATCATCATCAACAGACTACAGTGGGGCATTTCCCGTGGAACCAGGAATTTTCAGACAATTCTTAGTTGCAACGAATAAGAGATTGAAATGGGTGAGTCATATTATACGGTATAAATACAGCCAAATGATGGGGAATAAAAAGAAAAGTGTCTGTCTGTTTCAATATTGGATCCATGACACTCCCTTGACTCCATACCTTCAAACCTGGATTTGTATCAATGTGTACTGTTTTGCCATGAATGCGTGCCCAGTGGTTAGGGCGCACGCATTCATGCATCCTTATCTTTCATTTACAAGGGCGCATCCACCGTGTAAATGGGATATGCCCATTCTTAGCTGTTTCTTTAATTTCTTCACTTTATCTTCTCTTCTGTATGGTATTGGGTTGAATGGAACCAGTAGGGGACATTTGCCATTCCACATTGGATTCTTTCATCCTTATCTTTCATGGCTTTATAAACAAGCCAGCTGGCTTTGGAATATTGCCAGCTGCCAATTTTTCTTTTCTCTGTCGTTTTTCCTTAGGATATGTTTGATTTGAAGGAAAAAGTAGGGAAATAAAGGAAAATGCAGCATCTGGTCCACCCGTTTTAAGAGTCAAGATCCACATCCCCAGGTAGTTGGGACTTGGGACCAATAATGGGCTACACCCCCATCCCCCTACCCATAACTCTCTTGTAGATTTTTTTTTTTTTTTTTTTTTTTTGTATTTGGTATCACGCACCACTAGTGTCCTCCCTTTTACCAAATCAGTTGTAGAGGTCGAGGGAAATTGATTCAGCGTCAATACTAGAGCGAACCAGTTAATATATTAATGAGTCACATCTCTGTTAGGTAATGATCATTTTGGTTGGACTCGTCCAAATGAGGGCTCCAATCTTCTACAAGCATTCCATATAGGGTTGGTAGTAGATGAAAATGAACAACTTAGACAATGTTTTCATACTTTTGACGTGGAAAACTGAACGAGTTTTGTCGCATCAACCAATACTTTATTCCCTTTCATCTTTGTTCGTTAGGATTTTTGTTTACAAGCATTCCATGGAAAAAATGCAACTGGGTTGGATGGTTGATGAAAAGAAAGCTAATTTTCATAACAAAAAAAAGGGTCCCAATCTGTTGTTTCTAACTATTCCAGTCTTTCCAGATGCCCATTGAAAAAAAAAAAAGGAAAACAAATCAGATACCCATCTGCTACGTGCAAGTGTTGTAGAACAAAGCCAGACAGAGATTGGTAGGCAAAGGGTTTCCATCCTAGCGCAAATCATTAATACTTTGGGTGTTGTCCACGGGCCATTTATTAACAATCCAAGATATTAAATTGGACTTAATTATTGCTTTGTCCTTTAGTGAATGTCATTAAGTGCGTGCATTTTTTAATGGTTGAATGGCGTTTCATCATCATCGCATCTAAGCCTTTGAACCAACTATATAGGCTCGGTTATATTATAATCCTGTTTCACCATCATTCAGGTTAATTATTATACCTCTAAATAAGGCAAAACAATAAGCCACTCATTTCGGCAGTGGGTCGCATATGGTTTCGATCCATTTAAACAGGATTACTACAAGATTATAAGATGGAAAGGTATGGGACAGGTCGGCTATGTTGTTGATCCAGCTGAGTACATCTAGTTTGAAAATGCTTTGGGTCTTGTTTATAGGTGAATTTGTGGCAATCCGAATATTTGGCTATTTGAATTTAGTTCGATCAGCAGAAAGATGTTCAATTCAAGTTATATATAAGTTTGAATTCGACTTGACTCAAAATCTCACATGCTTGAATTCAATTTGGTTCGAGTTCAAGAGCGAGCCAAATTTCATATGATATATATTATACAAATAAAGTTAAATATATTATATAATATAAGCTCAAATAATCTCACAAGTTTCATGAGATGAGTTTTATTGGGCTTGAACTTAGTTTAAACCAAGAGAGATCGATTTTTTCATAAACCGAACTCAAATAACTTGTGAAATACTCGGTTAATGTCCACCCCTACTCTTGCCAAATTTAAATATGACTGGATGGAGTGAATTGGGCCCATATTTGGTTCATTTTAATTGTAAATGTTATATAAATTAAACCAATATCTTATATCATACTGATTAATACTTATTTGCCCACACGTGTTCTTACACTATAACACTAATATTGTATAAAGTTGATACTTGCCATAGCTTTTATGCGAGTCAGGAAAAGCTCCGAAGAGACTCACCAAACCAAAAACTATGTCAAAGTGTGTGTATGTATATGGTATATAGGAATGGCAATGGGGCAGGTTTGGGGCGGGGATTACATTCTTCATCCCCGACCCCGACCCCCAAATCACCCCCCATCCTCATCCCTGATTCCCATTGGGAAAAGAATTCCCCTCCATCCCCTACCTTGACAGAGATGATTTCCCCATCGAAGACCCAAATCCCCGAGGATTTAACCATTAACAAAGTAAAAATGTTGAAAACATAAGCAAAAAAGGAAATAGAAATACAAGGATTTACCCATTAACAAAATAGTTGAATCATGTATAAGAAATATGAAAATAATAAAAGAAATCCCACACCTGTTTGGCGGTGGCGGTCAATGACGACGATAATAGACAAAGGTCAAAAGAAGATTGAAGAGCCAAGTTTCAATTCTTTCTTCTTTGAGTATCTCTGTTCTCTGTCGAGACTCGAGTGGTAGATTGGTAGTCAGCAACGATAGATATCCGATGTCTGATGGGCGAGTGGTGACAACGACAATGTCAGTGAATCGGTAACAAAGACAGGAAGAAGAAGACTAGGGTTTTAGGCTCAAAGTTCTCTCTTCTCTGTCTATCGAAGTCCTGAAGACTCAACACTGTCGAGTGTTTTTTAAGCCTTAATAAAAAATGAATGACCCCATCGGGTCAGGGAGCTTGGGTACCCGTCAGGGATAGAGAAAATTGCCACCCCTAATGGTATAGACAATGTGTGGATGCGACATTTGTTAGAATAATATTTTTTATAATCCCCTTGATATAGAAATCTAGGGTAATGAGTTAGAAAGGAGTTATTGCTTGGTCATGACAAAACACACAAATAATGGATTATTTAAATGATGTTCTATGGTGGTGTTTTACGTTATAATGTTTTAAATTAAATCATGATTTTTTTGGGTTAGTTGATGAAACACACAAATACCAATTGTTTTTTAGTATCATGTTTTATACTAAGAGCATTACCTGGAAAAGTACGGATTTCTGAATTTCACTGTAGATCTATAAACATTTAAAATGTTAAATACCCCCATTCTATACATCAATACCCGCCCATGAATTAGTATCAATTCCGAACTGGCATCTACCCCAAATGTACTTTGGGCCTAAAAGTTTTGACATTGGGCTGAACCGTCATTCTCCCGGGCATTATCCTCTCTGAACTTTCTGACAATATTGCATCTTCACCCCTCCATTATTTTGAGCTGACAGAAGCAACAAAATTACCAAAATACTTGACTTTGACCATTTGATTGGCAAATTGTCTTTAAAATTTGCCATTCCCTATTGCATTGGACTATAAAATTCATAATTTTTTTTCTATAATTTCTATTATATATTTAAAAATTTTATCATTTGTATTTTTTTTTTGCAATTCTGATTTTTGGGTTAAAATATATATTTTAAAAACATATCATTTTAAAACTTGGTTTTTTATTACTAGTTTTTTTTTATTAATTTTTGTATCTCCTACATTTTGAGAAAAATATGTGTGATGGATATGCGGATCAAAGCGGATGGGTGAAGGTTATGGTGGTTTGTAATCCACTATTCAAGCATGACATAAGTGTCTCTTTAGCTACATATCTTAAATAATTGGGAATCACCCAATGAAGAAAACTAGATGCGGAGCCAGGGGTGGTGGAGGGGAACCATGCATCCCCTCCCCCAAATGCCTTAAAATATGTTTCACTTATACTTTGACCCTCATTCTTATTTTATTAATATTTAGCCCCCTAATCTATGTTCATTAATATTTGACCCCCTAACAAAAAATCCTAGCTCCGCCCCTGATTCCGAGTCTCCAATCCCTCCCCTGAACCCAAGAGGCCAAGACAAAATGTGGTGCAGCTGTTATAAGTAAAATTTGTCCAATCAAATGTATATTCATGTAAAATCATTTATGATTTATGTAACACATGCGTGGAATGAAAATGGAAACACAACAACACTATTCCAAACACCACTTTAAACAAAATGACCGAATGACTTAACATCAATTTCTACCCTAGCCATCAGGCAATGGTACTTCCTTGTTACCCCCAATAAAAAATAAACACGATTTCCTTCATTTTAAATTCAATACATCATAGTGATTTATTTTTCAATGTCATTGTTGCATGTTTGTGTTTTATTGGGGATCCTACGGAAGTGTGCATGATCATAGCAGATGTGATCTCTGACCAAAAACCACATTGATGCCAATGACCGTTACATGATATCTGAACTATAATTTTCTAGAAATTATACAATATTCATGTAGCTGACCCCATATGGTTTGGTCAAGACTTGATGATGATGATGATATTAAACAGAACAACTCTGGAAAATTAACCTTACAAACATGATTGGGCACGTGAATTATAGTTTTTGAACAATCATAAAGAATTATGTAGCTGACTCCATATAATTGGGATTAGACTTGGGCCATGTTTTCGAGTGCTTAAGTTAAAAATAAGTACTTATTAAATAAAACAAGTGCTTTTCGAATAAGCATTTATTTGCATTTGACATCTAATTTTTTTTAAGTGTTTATTTTAAAAATAAGCATTTATTTCGTATTGGGTGTTTGGTATTCTTTTTCTCCAATAAACACTTAAATAAGCATTTGTAATTATTTTGTCATTCATTTTCTTTTAAAAATTCAAAATATACCCTTATGGAAGTGCTTTTATTAAATTACTTTTATAAAAACATTTTTATGAAAGTACTTTTACAAAAATACTTTTATTAAAAAAACTTTATAAAAATACTTTTATAAAAGCACTTTTATGAAATTACTTTTACAAAAGTACTTTTATAAAATTCAATTAGGTTATGTTTTGTTTGAAGGAAAACGTAGAGAAAGGAAGGGAAACCTATACAAGGTAAGGTTTCCCTACCTTTCCCTTCCTTTCTCTACTTTTTCCTTCAAACCAAGCACATTGTTAGGGATTATTTTATAAGTGGTATTTTAAAATTCAACTAGGAATAGTTTTGGAAAAAAAAAATTGAATACAATAAGCATTTAAAAAACTGTAAATTTAGACTAAGAAAATAATACCTCATTTTTAAAATAAGCATTTATTTTGGGCTTATTTTCCAAATACCAATTAGTGTTTAATGGCTCAAATAAATATTTATTTTTAAGCACTCTCAAACATAGGCTAACATAGGCTTGGTTGATGATGATGATATTAAACAGAGCAGTTACTAATAAGGAACATGAATTATAGTTTTCTAGAAATTATAATGAAAATTAACCTTACAAGTATTACAAGTATAATGGAGTACGAGCACGAAAAAGACATACAATGACATAGAAATTAGACATATCTTTCCATGGGTCTCACCTAATCACCTTTTAAGCACTCTGGATCCAATGCGTTTGGACTCTACGGGATTTTCTTTTCGAGCCCACCAAAATTTTGGCACATCAATCGGTGCTCAACTGGCCATCATCTGCAACTGGTTGAAGCTTTATGACTAATAAAATATTTTTAAATAAAAATTGAACAAGAAAGAGTGCTTGTGGTCCAGTATGAGCTCTACTCAGATATTTAACACCACAACGAATACAAGTTAATTCAAACAACAAATGTAAAATAGCACAAAAAAACCAAAAAGAAATACTCAATAGATACAGAGGAAAAGAATTTCCAAACATTCATACAACATTACTATTTGTTAGAATTTAAAAAAAAAAAAAATGATTCTATCATCGGCATTCAAGAAGGAAAGATGAAAAACCCTAGACATAGACATCAGCTTTCTTCTTAATATTCTCGATGTTTGAAACTTTTTGCTAACACCGTTGCTGCTACCGTTAAAATCCACAGTCGCCGTGTTGCCCGTCGCCATTTTGTTGTAACACCGTTGACGAAGGCTTGTTGCTGTCAATGGTGCGATTGGGTGAAAAAGATTAGAGTTTAAAAACGTGTGGGCTTTGAAAATTTCTATTGTATTAGTTTTAAAAAATTATTAGCTTTTATTTAAAATTATTTTTATCACTCATAAAATTTCAGCCATTTGAAAGTAATATTTAATAGAGCACTGAACGGTATCAAAATTTTAAGGGAGAATAACCAATCAGCCCAAATCAGAATTTTATAGCCCCAAAGTAAAGGGAGAATGCATCTTGATTTCAATATTTCTCTCAAATTTGAATGGAATGAAAAAAAATGAAAATTACGGATGCATACAATACAGAATTCTGAATTCCAATTTCTCCAACTACTAGTCCTCTTCATCTATAAATCACATCCTGTCATATCAATTCACGCTCAGTATGTATTCCTCCTTCGAACTATAAAATTCTAAGAAAATCCCTTAATCCAAACGCACTGAATGTGAAGTGTAAAAAATGATGATTAGACGTCACCTTTGCATTATTGGTTTGGTTTTGATGTAACGGCATGGTAGCTAAGTAGCTTCAGTCTGCTGCAATAGCCATCCAATCGCATTGCACAATAATCCATTCAGATAGTACTCTGATATATTTCCATATGTTCATTTAAGATTGTAGGGTGGTTGACAAATAAAAAGTTAAAACTAATATATGCGACTCTTAGAAACTTTGCCCTACATACGTACTTGGGGAAAATACAAAATGTTATTGGGAAAAGTGTCCTCACGTGCCTCGTGCAATTTGGGCCGGGCTGGCTTTGTTGAGATATCAACCCTAACCTAATTCGACGTGAGCTACTAACCACTAGATGATGACCACAACATCCTCTTTCTATACTGTAATTCGTGTGAGATATTTCTGATGTGAAGTTATAATGTCTTGTAGCCAGGATTTGCCGATTAGGCCAGCGTTTTGTGGTCAGCAGATCCGTGTCAAACTGTCAATTTATAATCCAATTCAATTCAACTTGGGTTCTTTGACGCCAACCCAACCCGGACCATGTTGATTGGGTTTATATATGTTCAGTTTGTAAAGAGTATAAATACAAAATTGTGGAGTATAAAATCTTATATTTTGTATTATTTTTTATGTATTTGTATTGCACATATTTGTATTATATTTATATTTGTGTTCTTTCCAAATTGAACCGTATATGTAAATTTGTGTATTATAGATTTTTTTTTAATTTTTTTAATTCGCTAATTCACAAAAAATGACTTTGGTTCTCACAACCATTGAATTATTCAAAAAAAAAAAAACACTTTAGATTCTCAAAATATGATGGAAAGTGCACTTGTAAAATCAGATGGCGTTGGAAAATTTGGGAAGTTACATGCCACTTTAGATGTCAACAAATCTATTAGTTAAATAATAAATTTTATTAATCTTGAAGTAAATTACTTGAAGGATATAATTAAGAGTAAATTATTACATAAAACCAACTTAATTAGCTTAGCTTATCTAATAGTAAGTTAACAATCACTTAATTCACTTAACTAACTTAGTAACTCAATTTGCTTTTTTTTTTTACTTTATTTACTTAATTAATAGTAACACAATTTACTTATTTACATTAATTAGCTTCTATTATTTAATTACTCTAATTACTTGGCTTAATTTGCTCAATAATTTCAATTAAATAGTTAATTCACTTAGTTGATTTAATTTACTTATTTAGTTTAATTAGCCTAATTTCTTCAACTACTCTATTTACTTAGCTTAATTTACTTTATTTGTTCAACCCAGGAACTGATCAATTGTTTAATTCCATTTTATACTTGGGCCAGAATTTTCTAAAAGGATGTTGACTTGGTCAGCAAACTGTTAACTTGAACAGTTGAATCGTTGAACTATTCAACTAGGTGAATGATTTTGGGTATTTTATTTTAATTATTTATTTTTCCATTTTATTTTTTCAAAATAATCTGTTTGAACTGAATGTTCGAACCACTGACCCAAAAATTGATGGCCGGAGTGGTTCTGTTTTCAAGTTGGTTTTTAAAACTTTAATTAATTGGCTTAATTTACTTATTTAGATCAATTAGCTTTATTTATTTAATTTACTTAACTTCCTTAATTAATTTAATTTACTTATTCAAATGCTTAATTTACCTTGTTGGCTTAATTTATTTAATTAGTGTAATTGATTTAGTTTACTTAATTAACTTTATACCATTATAGACCTTAAAGTAATTTACTTTATCAAAGTGGCCTTTTAAAGCTTGAGGAGTTCTACATAAGCACGCTTTATCATTTTTATTCATTCTCGATCCATCAACAACGTCTCTATCATGGTTTGAAGGCAAAATTGGGCCCTTTAATTCTTTAGCGTATAAACTGATTTTTTTGGCAAAATTCAAGAGTTATTAGAGCCAAAGGTCTCCCATTGTTGCTCGTAGGGCTTGCCTTCGCTAGTGCTAATTGTCTACTAATGTATAAAAAAAAAAGACCAAAAGTCCCTCCAAAATTTATTAGATTTAGTATTAATGTTTAAACCTATTAAATGATCCAGATTCACCCAAAAAATCGAAACTTCTTGTATGCCACATAAATATTGATATTGATCATTTGAATCACATAAGAAAATGATATATAGACATCATATTATAATAATATTTTATAATAAAACATCCTTCATCATAATGCTCTCTTCACTATGTTCACATAAATATGCTTGCAATTGCATACTTAAATCAATGCATGCATCAATATAAGAAATGATTTTATAAGTGTAATCCGTTGGGTTTGAGTCGAGTGTATTGCCAAATGCCAACGGCATAGGAGGTCAAATCTGGCTATGTCCAGGTCTTTTAATTTTTAACAATAAATAATGTATAAATATATTTTGTTATATGTATTATTATATATTAAATATATTTTTTAATTTTTTATTTATATAAAATATTAACAATTATAATTTGAGATTATTTTTTTTTTTATAAAAATAGCGGGGTAAGGTGCCTATGACTCTTTGGGATACATAGATTTTAAAATTAAAAAAAAAAACATCTCAATTAAATATCGAAGTATAAGTTATAGCTTCAGAAAATTTACATGTATTCACTATTCAGTGTGCAACCCACAATCCTATCATTGGATCGAATGAATCAATTATCAAACTGGTCGGGTCTAATGGTTCTTGAACAAATCAATGGTTTTGACCGTCCGATGGACCTTAACTAAACAGGATCTGAAATTCTAACCGAATAACAATTCGATCAACCGGATCTATGACGGGTTAAAAATATTGGATACATGAGATTTAAATTATAATATTTTAAAATCGTATTAGACAGAAAACAAAACGTAAGAGCGATTCATCTAATCGACTCATGTTAATGTTGTTAAGACAAAGGCTTAGATGCTCGACAAGATTTCACCTTACAAACATTGGAGCCCGTGAAAAGACATGCCATCAGACGAAATTAGACATATCTTTTCATGGGTCTCACCTTGGACTCCAAGGATGATGAATAGACGTCACCTTCAGATGGTTTGGCATATATAGTAGCTTCAGTCTTCTGCAATGACCATCCCATTACAAAGCACTATACTAGATCCATCCAGGTATCACATTGATAGATTTCTGTATGTTCATTTAAGATTGTAAGCTATTTTATATATATATATATATATATAAAGGAATAGTTCTACAATTCTATTGAAGTCATCGCAATTGGTAGATAATTCTTTACATTGCATCATGAACTTATATATTCAAAGGTCCCATTCACATTTTAGTAAGTTATTTATCCGAATAAATGTATTTATCCAGGTAATTGTTTTTCAAGAAATGTTGAAAATGTTTATCTGAATAAGTGCATTTACCCATATTCTTTTATTTCAATGATCATTTTATCCATAAAAATTTATTATTACAAAAGGGGCATTTTTGTCTATTTCAAGTGTTGGTAACTTTCCTCCAAGGTGAAAAAGTTATTTACCTACCTAAGAGATGGGTATCACTTACCCTAAACTTTTCCTGATCTTCACATAAATCTGAAAAAAGAATATAAGATTTTTGGTCATGGGAATCAAAATCCCATTGACCAACTTTCCCTCCTCTCAAAATCAAAAAAAAAAAAAAAAAAAAAACGCCCCCAAAGAATTCTAGCAGACAACTAATATGTGCAACTCTTAGAAACTTTGCCCTACAGGCCACAGACGTTTTGGGCCTTAACAAAAGCCTTCTTAAATTATTATAGGACCTTTTAACACATGAGCAACTAACTTGATCATAATGCCATCCGTGCCCTGTGCTGGTTCTAGCTAGCTCATTATTAACAGGTATGATATAATTTGGAAGAGCTCAGATTTTGTGAAAGTAAAAATCACGTACACACTTTGAGAATATGACATAAAGCCACACATTGAAAATATCTCTTGTACTTAAATGTTAAAGTCATGTGAAGATATTCTCCATGTATGGATGGATGCTATGCATTGAGGGTGTGTATACGATTTTTGCTTTCAAGAGCTCCCATCTTACAATTTGGGCCGGGCTGGCTGAATTGATATTAATTCTAAAGAATCTAATGTGTTAATATCTCAAGTTCGACCCTAACCCATGGCAATTTCAAGGGTTTTGGCTCTAGCCCAACTTTAAAAAACCATGCTTTGCAAATTTTCAACAATGATGCTCTTTATTTTAATTTTATATTTTAAGGACATATATTACTGTTTAAACCTATAAAAAGGCACTGACTCTTAGTATTTAGCATTTCGGTGATTCTGAAACCAACATATATCATGTATTGATACTTTAATTAACATATAAATATCATATTATAGTAATATTTCACAACAAATACTGTTCATGATAATCCTCTCTTCTCTCTCTGCTCACATAAAATGTATCAATATAGAAGAATAAATGATTATAAGTATATATAATATGCTGGATTTTGGTTGAGTGGGATTGCCAAAGGCATCAAACCTAATTCAACCTAACTCAATACATTATATCGCATTGAAAATTTTCAACACAAACTTTCGCTGATAAGGTGTTTCATCAAACCTACGGTAAGGTCAAACCGGGGCCAAACTGCACATAGATATTTGGAGTGGATTCAGTCCTTACAAATTGCAGCTCTCTCCACGAATAAAAACATACAAGTATAAAAGCATTCCCAATACACGGTTACAAATAGTTGTGAATACGGTATGAACACCAGTTTTGTGATGACAGAATCCCATCTCAGATACTTGATACTCTGGCAAGGCCCAGGCCCCTTATTTGGCATTAAGTGTTCTTACCTTAACCCCAGTGGCCCATCCCCACTACCTGAGATGGGCCTTAGGACTGGGATCAACCAGTCAAACCAACTCGAACTCAATTCCTGTGTGTTTACTGTTTAGCATATTCTACACCTCGTCTACAAAAAAAGGGTTATTTTATAAATTGGAAGCATTATATATCGAATAAATACATAAAGTTCTTACATGATCCATGGGTGGAATAAGGTTTAATTCTATCTGATGTTTTTTTTCAAATTCTGGCGGCCTAGGAAGAGTGGCAAATTATATCTACCCCACCACCAAAAAATGGAATCTAGATCCCATATTCCCATTCTCCAGCACATTCCCACTCCTACCAAGAATTTGGTTCAGAAAATTCATCTTCTTAGTCCAGATATTTAGGCCGAAGACAGGTTGGTCTGGGTTCATACGCCTTCTAGCAGATTCACCACTTGTTCGTGCAAGAAACTTCTTGCTCGAAGCAATCCAAGTGGATCCACGTCAAGTTACCTTCATAATGACATGAATTGGAAACATTTATGGAATAACAACTATCTTCCCCTCGACTAAATGTTCGTATGGAAATCCTTATTTAACATGCTGCCCAGTGCCCACAAAAGCAAACCTTGCAAGACATTCCATTCTAGAGGACACCTCTTGTCCCCTTTGTTTAGAACACAGAGAAACAATGTTACACACTCTTTTGCTTTGCCCCTCAGTGCAACCGATCTAGTTCGGTTCTTGTTTACGGTTCAGGCCCACTCAGTACCAGTTCAACGACATTGCAAACTACAGTTATCTCTGGTGGAAAAAAGATAGAGATGGACTTGGCTCTAACGATATCTGGTTCCTACGAGGCTGCCTTTTGCTTCGTCATATTTGGTTAGCCAGGAATGCCCAAATTTTCGACAACAAAATGCCAAACCTGGTTAACCTCATTCAGCACTTTCACTCTCATCTAAATTCTGTTCTCTCAGCCTTGTCAACCACTTCTCACACGGTTTCCTATCCAGTTCAAGCACCAATCTTGAATCCTCGTTGGGAGAAACTTCCACTTAGCTTCTTGATGAAGATAAATGTTGATGCTGCTGTTGATTCTTCATCGGCTTCTGTTGGGTTGGTTATGAAAGATCACTCAGGGTTTTTCTTCTTTGCTCGAGCCTGCAAAATTAACAAATGTAACCCTCCGTTAGCAGAGGCCTCCGCTTTCCTTGAGGGTCCTTCCTTTGCCTTTGCCTTGAACTTCTCTCTTTGTATCTTTGAAGGCAACGCTTTGTCCATTGCCAACTTTCTGTTGGTGGATTGTAATGACCCACCGTGGTCCTTGGAGACTTCACAATATGATAGTCACTTACAGAGGTTTATTGTCTTGCCTGCCCTTTAGCTCGGTTAGATTTATTCCTCGTAGTGTAAACAATGCTGACAATGCTGCTCACCATACAACCAGACATGGCCTCTCTTGAGGCATTTTTGTATTTGATATTTAATCCCTGAGGCTCCGTTTGGCTTGTGGGAAGATTTGGGTGGGATGGGAAAGTGTAAAAATTTATCTTTCCATTGTTTCGTTTTATATATGGGAAAATAATAGGAAAACACTATTACCAGGGAGAAGAGAGAAGAGGGAGATGGAGATTGAGGGAGAGATAGAGAACTCCATGACTGAAGCTTCGAATATGTCCTCCGACACCGATAGGCCCCCCTCCTACATGGGTGCTTAGTCAACCACTGTGCAGTGCTCTCCCCTTCTTCGCACTTTTTCTGTAACAGGGGATGATCGAAGATGAATAGCCGTTGTGGGGTGTTCTGTTTCACCAAGAGGAAGTCAAACAGTAGTGGTGCGAAGACGATGAACAGTGCTCTGGTCACCACCGCTGCTCTTTCCCGTGTTCGTTGTTGAGAAGACGATGAACAATGTTGTGAAAAACAAAACACATAAAGGGCGGAAAGTAAAGACGTAATAGTGCTGCGAAGATGATGAACAATGCTCTAGTCACCACCGCTACTCTTTCCTTTGTTTGTTGTTCAGAAGACGATGAATAGTATTGCAAAAAAACAAAACATGAAGAAGAAAGAGAAGAAGAGAGGAGAGAGGGAGGAAGGGAGTAGCTAAGAGGGGGTGCTACTGCCGTTGCTCTACTTTTGGGTTTGGACGGGGAAGGGGAAGTAACACTGGTTTCTCAGTTTTTCCATTGGGGTCACACTGTTTTAGTGTGACCCCAATTCCACAATTTTGGAATCTATCATCCCACATTTTCCCATCCCATCCCTCTATTTCCCTTAAAACAAACAAGAAAAAAAGGAAACAAACAGAGGAACCTGAGTTCCTCTGTCAATCTATTGCATGGGATTTATCAACGGAATAAAGTTGAATGAAATTGTGCCTTAGGGCTTAAAAAAATAATAAGTACATAAAAATCATGTTTCGCATACTTTATAGAAAGAAAGTGCGTTGTTTGTGAGTAAACAGAAGGTCGTAGGAAAGGGTGCAAGGAAAATATATTTATTTTGTTATACATTGAGGAAAAAAGGAGATCACATCTCTGCTCCACAAGGGGCCACCCCAAAATGCATCCCTGCCATGTATTAGAAACATTTCCCAATGATAACATTATCGGTTTTGGAATTATCATCTAGGAGATGTTCCCAATACAAAGCGGGAATGTGCTGTGAGGCGTTGTGGGGCGGCCCTTGTGGAGCGGAGATGTGAACTCGAGGAGAAGATGGCCTTTTTGTTGGGTGCAAAACTTTGAATGCAAGTTTTATATAATAAAGATAAAAGTTATGTAGGGAGTTCAAATCAGCCCCCCACAGCATCCTACATCACATTCCTGCTGTGTATTGAGAATATCTCCTGATTATAATATCAAGAATGATGATGTCATCATCGAGAGATGATCCCAATACACGGTGGGGATGTACTGTGGGACGTTATAGTAACAGTCTTATGGGGCTGATTCAGTCTCAGGCTTGTATTGTATATGAGCCTTTACGAATTTAAATTAGGGCATACATAATGGCCCAGCATTGACCTCGATCCCCAATGGCCCAATGCCCCAATCCTAAAATCGAAGAAAAGAAGGAAGAGAAAATCCCAACCGAGTCGCCACAGTTATACATGGATTGGGAGCATCGTTGGGACAGTATGTGCTCGAAGAAATTACAGAATCAAAACCATTACCAAATTCCGAACCAGTGCCGAAGGAGTTCTGCTTCACTTCCTCTCATCTTCAATTTCTTGGGCGAGTGCTGAAACGAATTAGTCGACAATGGTTCAAGCAAAACACCAGAAGTCTAAACCCAAAAAGCAGCCCCATGTAAGTTTTTGCAGCGCCCTCTTCCGAACTCCCCAACTCTATCTGGTACATTTTTCCCATCTTAAAGTTGTCAAAATTCACTGTTCAAAACTTATCAAATGCCAGAAGAAGTTGACGAAATATCTGAACCATACGCATAATGTGATATTTCCATTGGTTCTCAGTTTGTTTTGGTTATGACCTTGAAATCTGGTAGCTAAAAGCTAAATCCTGCTTCTTTGAACGTCTTTTAATGCTTGAAAGTGTGTGTTATAGTTGTTTCTCAACCTTGATAATATCGAAACTTCTTACGTATGGTGTGAACTTTCTGTGCTTATTGAAATTCTCTGTTCAATATACATGGACCATCCACTCATGCAAAATTGTGCGCACATTTTCCGAATTGTTTATGCATTTTGGTTGTTTCTGCAGGAATAGATTTGAAACTGTTTCCCGGTTTCTCAACCAAGATCAGTCATATGAACATTGTCTGATTGCTGATAAAAAAAATGAACATTGCCTGATAACCGTTGGATAGGTGGAAATATGATGAAGATAAATCTTTTAAGACAATGAATACATAGGGATCTGATTTTATTTATGCTGTCAATAAGGGCTTAGGATGGTTGATGAGCCATATACTTCTTACTAGCTAGTTTTGAAATCTCGTTGTCCCGTGGCTTTCTTAATAAATCTTCATCTGGTTGATTCATCTCTGGTTGCCCCTATGAACAGTCATTCTGAAAGCAAAGAATACTACAAAAATCCAGACATGTGAAAAATGGAATGTATCATCAGGTTCTTCCTTTATGCACCAAAACAAAAAGAAAATTCCTTTCTCAAATGGAGCTTTATCAGTGTATTGTGAAGTCCAAAGTGAACATGGACACTCCAAACAACCACTGAAGGCTGGATGAATACATGCTGGAATAAGAGCTTCAAAGTTAATTTCACTTTATCCTGAAGGCAGTACAACCCAAAACAATGTTCTTTCCAGGATGAGGTGGGTGGGTGGGGGAATCTAATGCCATCCAGTGTATGTACACTTTGGTTGGATTGAAAAAAGAAATAAAGAGAACAAGAAATCAAAAGATGCAAAACAACCAAACAAAAGGTCTAGGTCTGGTAGTGCTAGATGTCGCAAGATCATTTCTTTTTTGATGAATAATGAGTGAATTTATTAATAGATTAAGAGCATAAAAGATACACAGAGAAAGTTCCCAAATTGAGGCACAAGATGCAGCCTCGTATTAAAGCAGACAATTACAGTTTAGCCCAAAACATCTGATTCCTATGCACCCATTGTTTAGCTAGTGAATCTGCTAACCCATTTTCTGATCTTTTTTCCCATTGGAATTGGACTGACATGTTTGTAGTTAGCCATTTAAATCTTCATAGTGCCCCTTTATAGGACTAGGCTGCTGTTTCTGGTTCTTTTAACCACTGAATCACCAACATGGAATCACCTTCGATTAACAACTGTTCACAATTCAGTTCCTTGGCAAATTCAGCTCCTTGTAGCACTGCTTGAATTTCTGCATTGACTGAATCCCCTACTCCTATAGGGCCAGAATATAAAGTGATGATTAACCCCTCTATATTTCTAAACACCCCCCAACACAAGAAGGCCCTGGATTGCCTAAATTGCTGCCATCAAAGTTGAGCTTAATGATACCCTCTTGAGGAGGTTTCCATTCTGCTGATGGTTTAGGCCTAGTACTAGAGCTTTTGGCAACCACTTCCCAATTTCTCCATAAATTGTCAAAGGAGAATGGAGAAAATAGTTCCAAGGTCTTTACCCAATTAATGGCTCTATTAATTAAGCATTCCTATACAATGGTCTCGTTACTCTCGTTCTCATCAAAGATTCTGGCATTTCTTTCTTCCCAAACAGTCCAAACTAGTGCAACCCTATCACACCTCCACAAGACTCTACCTCTTTTCTTAGGCCATCTGAAAGTTGTAGGTTCAAATAGATTGCTAACCTGCATTGGCATTGTCCACCTGCATCCAGAGAGACTTAAAAGCTTTTCCTAGAGACCTACAGCAAAGGGATAGGATATTAGTAAATGGTAACAACTTTCTTCACTTGCTTTGCAGAGGACACACCAGTCAGGGGATAAACTGAGACAAGGTCTTCTTCCTTGTAGGTTGTTCAAGGAGTTAGTTTTTCAAGTGAGGCCTCCCAACAAAGGGCTCCTACTTTGGGGGGAACAGGTTTAGACCAGGTCTCTTTACAAGGGAAAGGCTGAGAGATAGGGACAGAGCATAAGGAAGAGAAAAAGGAGGCACAAGAGAATGTACCCGAAAGATTAGGGGACCAAATACGAGCATCTGGTTTTGAAGGGTACAGACAGATAAGATCAGGCAAGCAAAGTAACTGTGCTGTGGTCAAGTTAAGAATCTCTTAAATCTCTACTGAAACCCAAATCCCAATTGAAATCCGGTGACAAGGAGAAGGAGACATATACTGGTTCATTTTTAAAGCGAGAGAGGGAATACACAGGCGGAAAAAGGTTCTTGAGGGTTGAATTTCTAATCCATAAATCCTCCCAAAAAAGAACCCTAGCATCATTTCATTGTTTTACACTACATGGATACTGAATTACATAAGATGGATTTTGGAGTTGGTTACAAAGGAATGGTGTTGAAGGGGGCGTATAGCTAACTCAAGGAAATATTAATAAAAAATGTCTCTTGGAACATAATAGAGACTATGTAAACTCTGTTCTCCTTGTCTATTGTTCTTTTGATTTATTGCTATTACCCCCTTCATTTTGGGGCTTTCTTGGTTGTCCTTTACTTTTAACCCCACTTTATATTGTTATTTCTTACTTATAATACATGACTATTTTACTTTCATCTATCACATAATTCTTTGGTAAAATCTCATTTATATGCATAGCAAATTTCATGGGCAGGTAAAAAAGCAAGGGAAGCAGAGTGACCTTTCAGAGTTTCGCTCCCAGCTTGATGCTTTAGGCTTGAAAGTTGTTCAAGTGACTGCAGATGGTAACTGTTTTTTTAGGTTAGTCCTAGGTGGACAATCTCACATTTATTTTCGTGGTAATAGCATAAAATGCCCGTGAACAGTGGACTTTATATGATGGCTGGTTGATCTGATGTTTCTGTTGTATCTTTCAGTTTGAGTTTCATCTTTTACGTCAAGTATATTCTTGTAATTTAGGTTGATTGTTAGATAGTTTGCAGGGCTCTTGCAGATCAGTTGGAAGGAAATGAAGAGGAGCATGGGAAGTATCGCCATATGGTGGTACAGTATATTCTGGTAAACAACTATTTTTCTTAGAAAAGAATGAATGCCTTGTAGTTTTTATCCGACAATTATTTTCATTGGCATTGCTTCAGTTAAGATGTTAGTAACTTGTATTTCATATGAAACCTGTACTGCATGAGCTCATCTTGGATACCCATGAAATAACACACAAATTGCAACAAAAAAGGTCCCATAATTTTCTTTTCTTGATCCATAATCGAAAAGATTTCTTGATCAAAGGAGAACAAGCAATAACTATAAAGTTTGGCTGAAGTACTTCTGTAAGTGGGAGTCAGCTCCAAGCCTCAACAATGCCATCCACATGGCTAGAAACATAGAGTGCAAGTTGACCCTCCACCAAAAAAAAAAAAAAAAGAAAAAAGGAAAAAGAAAAAAGGAAAAAGATAAAAGATAAAGTTTTCCTCATAGTTGCTGATTCCAATACATCTTAGCCCTCACTCCATCTCTAGACAAGACTATCTGTAATGAGTTGGCAAACCTAAGAATTCACCTAAAGAAGATGTGCTCTTTGGAACCCTCAACTGTAGGAATAGTGTTCTCTGCTCCCTCTTCTCTTTCTTATCTTTGAGCAACCTCCTTTGAAGAATCTGAACTCTGGTCTTAAGGCAACACTTCACTTTCATCTTAACAATTTCACTTTTTGACCAACTGGCCAAACGGATTCAAACATGTAGAATCGAAGATGGGTTGCTTTCCTTGATATGGGCAGATCCGAAAGGCTTGAAGATCTTCATTTGTTTTTATCTTTTGAGGCATCTTTTATGGTTTGGGCTTCAATGAATTATAAGGCTTGTAGAGCCTCTCTAACATCATAGATTGCACTAAAAATATTAAAGATTAGTTGTTCATACTTCACTTGTCATGAGCATATAAAAGTTTATACTATTGGTGATAAATAACAGCTGAAACTTGTATTTTGAATCATTCAATATGATAAATGGTCCTTATATCCTTTCTTTCATCAGGTTACCAGAAAAAAAATATAGGTGTTTTATTATTATTTTTTACAGAATCAGAAAATTTGTGTATTAATAAGAAAGTATATCTTCTTCTTCTTCTTCTTCTTCTTCTTCAATTAAAGTATCATTTATTAATCAGAAAATATAGGGTGTAAGATGTATAAATTTAAGGTCCATAAACAATCAAGAGGTATAAAGAGGGATCCGAGTTACTTGTACTTGGGGCATGTGATCTAACTGAATTTGCTCGATATTCACTGGGCAAGATTTATTTCAATAAACTGTTCAAGAATTTCTAGAAGTGTTTGTTGTGATTTGTTCTTTGAAGAATTGGATTTGGAAACACAAACACACCTTTGGTCCTACAACAAGGCCCAACTGTACTAATATACTGTTTATCCATATCCACCTTCAATGCTTAGCATATCATTTAATAGATGATACATGGGACCTGGTGCTTCAAAAAGCACTTTGACTTGTATAATTTGTTCTGTGGACTTTCATATCAACCAACTAATACAAGTAAACCTGATCTCAGAACTGTGTCTAACAGAAGCATCGGGAAGAGTTTGAACCTTTTATTGAGGATGACATTCCATTTGATGAATATTGCCAGTCCATGGAAAAGGATGGCACATGGGCTGGACATATGGAATTACAAGCAGCTTCTCTTGTTACCCGTAGCAATATTTGCATTCATCAAGTAAGATTTTCCTCCACTTTTTATTACTTTCTTGTTTACATAAAACCAAATATTCTCTGTTTCTATTACTTGTTTGGAAATTTGCTTTGCTGATTGTTTAAGCTAAGCAAGGGGCCTAAAGGGAACAATTATTTTGGGCAGATCTGTACTCTTTTGTTTTTGTTTTATGTAATTCTCAATTTTCGGGAGAGGTCTTGTGCCTCTCCAAGGGTAGCCTGTAATGCTTTCACCACTTGATCTTTTTGATACTAAAATCCTCTCCATCTATAAAAAAACCACTTCCTAACCTATGATACATGGATACTTGTGCAATGGTGCCATATCATGTCATATTTTAATTTTTAGTGTAAGTTTCATATCTGACAACTTGTTAAGCTGTGTCCTTTTCCTGTCTGGGTAACATGGTCCTAGACATCATATCCTATGAAGTTTCTAGTTAATTCTTGTTTATCCCATTTATATGATGATTGTTATAGTTGAATGCTTAGACAGTGATGTGTTGGCTTAATTAGCATGGATTCTATATTATGAAAGCATTGACTTTATTTTTTTGTTAACTTGGCAGCTTAATTAATATGTTAAAAAAAGAGGTAATAATATAATATACACAATACAAATCATGCCCGAGAACCTCATATTTCAATTATAGGCTAGTTCATTTACCTTAATCCATTAGAACCCTTTCAATGATCAGCTGTCATGTTCTGTTTCCCTATAGCAAGAAAACATGTGATAAGCCATTTCATTTAGGACATTCCATCAAAAGTCTCATTCAGTAGCCTAGTCTTTTAGTCTAAAGCTTGAAAGGATCAGTTAGACCAACAATGCATGCCACCTTTCTATCTAGTGTTGTGCAAAGAAATTATGTGTTTCTTCATATTATGATCCATAACATTTAGGGCAAACTATCAAAGATATAGATATTCCTTTTAAGATCTTAATCAAGTATAAACAGTAGATTTAGTTAGACTGTTAGAGTTGCCAAACCATTAAGGACTTGGTTGTTCCAATGAAATGCATTACCCCCAAAAGAAAAAAGTAAAAATATTAAGAGAAGCATATTTAACAATGCATAGACAAATAAATTCATTGTATTTGTTTTCAAGCTGATTATGTTAGATGTATGGTGGGTTTTGTTTTTCCTTCTTTTATGTCAGTAGGATTATAAAAGTTCGGAAGGTATAGATGATTTTTCTGAGAAAGAGTACTGCTGAGATATGTAGTAATGTTTGGCAAAAAAGTGTAAATGTTGAATGTACATCAGTGTATAAAATTTACAATAGCAACCTTCTGTAAAGAAGAAGGTAGAGAAGGAGCTTTCACCATGGAAAAATTCCTTTTCCACCCTAGATCTAGCTAACCCATCTACAATTGAGCTGAGGTTTCCTTCAATCCATTTTGAAATCAGATCTGAAATAAAGAAAATAAGAAGAGAAGAGTGAAAAGAGGGAAAAGAAGAGGACAGAAAATAGAGTGGGAGAGAATCATAGCGAGAGTGCCTCTCTAAGGGATGCTTCCATTGTATGTATATAGTGGTCTTTTTTTAATAAAATTTCAAAGTTACTTATAAAAAAACAGAAAAAAAAGAATCATAGTGAGAGTGGTGGTGCCCATTCTCTTATTTTATTAGGGTAACTTTAAAATGAGTAAAAGGACAAGAATACCCCTGTGCTCCATAGAGTACACACATTACGACGCATTTAATTTCAGTTAAAATGGCATTCAGGGTTTCCCTAATTTCATGAAGGAAATGAGTGATACACCAAGGAACTCTTTCCATGCCTTGGCTCTATAAATGATATTTGCCGAATTGCCTTCAATGGAAATAGAATTAAAGTTTGCCTGTTTAGTAACTTATCAAATAGAAAAAATGGTTTGCCTGTTTAGTAATCTAGTAGTCCACATTCCAAAAGACGGGCAGGAACTTCATCTTTTGTGGGGGCTGTATTGGTGATAGGGCCACTGAAAGTCCAATACATATTTACATCAGATTTGAAAACACCTCACTGATACCCGATGGGCTTGGTTGCCGTGGGAGCTTCTATCAAATCATAATTTTATCTCCCCATGCACCCAACCTAGGGGTTTGTGCTCTATAATGCCTGCTTACCTGTACAAGGGTGTCATATGGTCGTATCATGTTGGATGCTTCAACTCTTTAGTTCAAATTCTGTATCTGACATTCAGCAATGTCCTTACCATATCTGGGTAATGTGGGTTGAAGGTGTCCTTGCAAGAGGAGCCTTGGGGAATGATCAATGAATATAGGATCTCTGGTAGGTCTCTCCTTAGGTCATCAGGGGATATGCCCCAAAATTCTTTTGAGGCAATAAGCAGCACAAGCTATGGAAGGAGAGAATAGAACTCCTTATAGCTAGTTAGCCACAAATTATTCTTTCTTGATTTTAAAAATGTGTTTATTCTTTTTTTTTTTGATAAATAAAATCATTTCATTAAAATAATGATTAGATACAAGAAAATCCCCTTAGAGGCATGAGACGCAGCCTCTCCGAACAGCAAATACACAAACTACAACAGAGAATACATGAATGTTGATGTTAAAACAAGAGTTACAGTTGTGCCCATAACAATGTTTCCCTATTTATCCCTTGTTTTGCCAAGACATCGGCAAAAGCATTAGCTGATCTCCCAACCCACTGTACTGTTATAGACATATTTCTTGTCAGCCATTTGAATTTCTTTAGCTCATTTTTGTAGCTCCAAGTGACATTCTCCGGATTATTTAACCAGTCCACTGTCTTAGAGTCTCCATCAATCAGAAGCTGCTCCACGCCCACTTCTTTTGCAAGAAGTATTCCTTGTATTGCAGCTAACAGTTCTGCCCGGATAGAGTTCCCAACACCTAAAGGGCCAGAGTAGAGTAAGACAATCTCTCCAGCCTCATTCCTCATCTAACAGTTCTGCCCAGATGTGTTTATTCCTTTCTTCTCAGAGACCTAAATAACTGCATGAAATATATTGATCAGTGGATGTTTGCCCCTAAACCCAGACCTTAACTTTTCAATGACAGAGCATTTCTAAGATACCAATAGAAGCTACTGGCTCCAGTCTCACTAGACTCAATAAGAAGTTTTATTAGTTTTCTAGTCTCATGACAGTGAAGTAGGTGGTGAGTGATGGACCTCCCCTCCCTCCCAATGTAAAAACTCCGAAGTCTCTTTCATTAGAGTATGGCACAAATATCAATTTTGTCTCAGTAAGCTCTTCAAATGAAGAAGAATACCCTATGTGTTAAGTAGAAATCTGCTGAATTAAAAAATATAAAAGAAAAGTAGTTTCTTGAAGAGAGAAGGAGAAGAAGAGAAGTTGGAAAGAAAAGAGAGCAATGATTTGGTCGGCCCTTCACTTATTATTTATACTAAAATAATAGAACAGTACAAAGACAACTATGCCCTTATAGGGCGGCAAAACATAAAACAGCATATATAACACTCAAAAACATAATAAAATTTGGACTTACATAACTATTATGGTCCCCACCTCCTATCTAACAACTAACATAAAACATCTACTCAGAAAAACATCATAAAACTAATTAATCTTCAACACTCCCCCTCAAGTTGGGAGTAAATGTCATACATTCCCAACTTGCGTAGATATGTTCAAGCTTGTTCTTTGCCACTCCTTTAGTGAGAACATCAACTAGCTGCAACTTTGAAGAGACATAAGGCAAACAAACTTCTCCGGTTCTTACCCTTTCTTTTATAAAGTGTCTATCAACTTCAATGTGTTTTGTCCTATCATGCTGAATTGGATTGTAGGCAATATTGATTGCAGCCTAATTGTCACAGTATAACATCATAGGTTCCTCCGCTTTCACCCCAATGTCACTCAAAAGAGATCTAACCCAAAGAAGTTCTGAGACACCATGAGCCATGGATCTATACTCAGCCTCTGCACTTGACCTTGCCACAACCACTTACTTCTTACTCTTCCATGATATCCAGTTTCCACCTACAAAGGTGTGCAGACTGAAACAGTCACCTCTAGCAGCCACCTATCCATACAGAGATTTTTTGAGTCTGCACACCTTTCCTTTACCAACATTTTCATAGAAGCCTGTTAGAATGTCCATATATACCTCCTCCTGTAAATGACCATTGAGAAAAGAATTTTTGACATCAAGCTGGAACAAGGGCCATGAATAGGTGGCTACTAGAGATAAAAGGATACGAACTGAACTCATCTTAGCTACTGGTGCAAAGGTTTCTAGATAATCAACACCATAGGTCTGAGTATACCCTTTTGCTACCAACCTTGCCTTGTACCTCTCTATCTTGCCATCGACCTTATACTTCACTGTGGATACCCATCTACATCCAACTGTCTCCTTGTCTGGGGGGAGATCAACTATTTCCCAAGTTTGGTTTTTGATCAAAGCATCCATCTCATCTTGCATGGATGTTTTGCACTCAAGTTTGGAGAGAGCCTCAGTAACATTCTTGGGTATAGACACAGAATCCAGGGAAGAAAGAAAAGCACAATAGGAGGGTGATAAGGCACTGTAGGAAAGATAGTGTGAAATGTAGTGGGCTGTACACTTTCTCTTCCCCTTACGAAGTGCAATGGGAAGATCAATGTCAGTGGGATTAGTTGCAATAATGGTGTTAGGGACAGAAACATTATCATCAGGAAACATAACAGGCTCAGGCTCAAGAGGAATACCCGGAACTGTATTTGCCGAATTTGGAGTTTTAGAAGGACTAACAGAGAGGTGTGGGTTGAGGATGTGTGGAGTCAACCATCATCTGCCAGCGCTGATATTTCTGTGAGGCTGCTTGTAGTGGCTCAGGTAATGAAACTAGAGGTGTAGGTGCTGGCTGAACTGATGGAGGCACCACAGAAACAGGAAGAGGAACATATTGTGAGTTCTCTTCCCCAAAACTCTCCCCCTGAGGAGAACCACTCGAGAAGAAGAATGTGGATTCAAAGAAGGTAACATCCACAATGACAAATCTACTCCTCGACACTGGGTCATGACAACAATGCCCCTTTTGGTTCTAAGCATACCCAAGAAAAACACATTTCTTGGCCTTAGGATCTAATTTCTTATGATGAGGGCCAAGAATGTGAACAAAAGAAACACAACAAAAAACCCTCAGAGGTATATGAAATATCTCTCCATCTGGAAAAAGAAGGCTAAATGGCACCTTAAACCCCAAAGTCCGTGAAGGAACACGGCTAATCAAATGCACGACTGTAAGAACTGCATCTCCCCAGAACTGCACAGGAACTGAAGCACACACCATAAGATTCCTTGCCACCTCCACATTGTGTCTGTTTTTCCTCTCAGCAACTCCATTATGTTGCTGTGTATATGCACAACTGCTCTGATGAACTACACCATGTTCTAAGAGATACGTGGTCAGGTCCTTCTCAAAGTACTCTCTGGCATTATCTGATCTAAAAGCCTTAGTTCTCACTCAAAATTGTGTGAAAACCATCTGGTGGAATTGTTGTACCAACTTAGGAACCTCATCACGTGATCTCATCAAATATATCCAAGACAATCATCCACAAACAAGAGAAAGTAACGGAATCCTCCCATGGAAGGGATATGGTATGGCCCCCATACATCAGTGTGAACAATATTAAAAGCAAAAGTACTTATTTTATTACTTGGTTTAAAAGACTGTCTACAATGCTTTCCTAACTGACAACTCTCACACTCCAAAGTAGATAACTGAACAGACTCAAACAACTTTGGCAAAAGACATTTCAAAGAACTAAAAGAAATATGTCCCAAGCGATTGTGCCAAAGCATAATCTAGTTCACCACTCGCTACTATTGTTTCTGCTAACATGATGGCCCTGATGTCTCGGAATCTCATCCAGAAGGTAGAATCCATTCACTTCACGACCACTCCCAATCATCTTCTTTGACTCCAGATCTTGCAAAACACAATTACCAGGAAGAAACGTCATGAAACAATTCAAATTTTTTGTCAAAGAACTAACAGATAATAGGTTGATATGAAGTCTAGGGACATGTAAAACAGAAGACAAAGTTATATTATTGGTCACTCTAACTGTCCCCTTCCCAGCAATGGGCATATGTGAACCATATGCTGTAGAGACTCTGTCTCTACCAGAGCACAACTAATAGGAACTGAAAATGGTAGGGGCATTAGTCATATGCTCAGATGCTCATGAGTCTATAATCCAGGGAGGTCCCTCCTTACCTGAAGTGGATGCAAGATTTGCAGTTGCATATGAACTACCTGTATGTGCGAAGGAAGTGGTGTAGTTGGCTCCTGCATTTTGCTGTCCATCTGGAGGCTAGAGCTAGATGAATCTTTCTTACTTATAAGCTGTCCAAACCTTTCCAATTTTGTTCTCACTGCTACTACTGCAATGGATTCCCAATTAGTTTGGGAGAGAGGGGCTGACGCTGAAGAGTCTCCTCTAGTGGCTACATTTGCATTTCCCTTCTTGTTTCTTGTCCGAGCAGGCATAAGATTTGGATGAAGCTTCCAACAAGTGTCCCTGATATGCTTAGGCTTCTTGCAATAATCACACACCAAGTCCTTATCTTCCCTTCTAGTCTCACTACTTCCCCTGTCTCCATTCGGCTTAGGTTTTGTTGTACCAACCATAGCTGATTGGTCAATCCTAGGCTGTCTCAGCATTACATTCCTCCTACTCTCCTCTCCAGAGACAAAGGCATAGGCCTGAGAGAGTGCCACACCCTCCCTAGAAAGAATATGCTGCCTAGCAATGTCAAATTTAGGGTTTAGTCCTGTCAAGAACTCAAAAACCCTATTCCTCTCTACCAGTCTGTGATAAGTTGTTGCATCATTTACATTTTCCCATGCCACAGTTTCTAAGTGATCTATTTCCTGCCATAGGGTTTTCAGCATGGAGAAATACATAACAAGAGGTTTTTCTCCCTGTTTCATACTTATCACCTGATTTCTTAACTGATAGACTCTGGCTTCATTTTGCTTCTGAGAGTAGGTTTCAGTCACTCCATCCCAAATCTCCTTAGCAGTATTAGCCCATAGAAATTTTTTTGCAATATGAGGTAACATAGAATTACACAGTTAGGACATTACCATGTAATTCTCCTGCACCCATCGGGAAGAGTTTGTATCAGGTTTCTTCTCCTCCCTAGTGAGATACCCTAATTTTCCACGGGCACCAATAGCCATCTTCGCTGATTGTGCCCACTCCAAATAATTTGTACCATCAAGTTTTACTGTAGTAATGAACCCAAACAAAAAAATATCACTACTACCTCCAACACCCAGTCCCACAGTACTGGTAGATTTCATCTCCATATTCCAACTCTCCATCTTACTTCAAACAGTTCAACAATAAGAAAAAATAGATTGGAGGCCTTCAAGAAATAATTTAATATCACACACAGAAACCAACCCTTCCGAAAGAAGAAAACCCTAGCTGGAGGGAAATCTCTCTCTTCCCCATGCCTCCCAACAGAGAGAAAAGTGAATCGATCACCCCGGGAGGCCCAAAAACCAAACCGCCCTCTTCAGAAAATCAAAAGAAAACTAGCAATACCTGGGTGCCCAAGATCAGATAAAAAACAAAGAGTCCAACTTTTTTGAGACTCTTCCCCGAACTCCAGTTCTTCCTGATTTTGGTGTCGAACAATAGATCACTTTCCTGATGACTAGATCCCACCAAAAACTCCAAGAACTGGGCAATCTATAGTAGATTGATCAGCCCTTGACTACTTCATGCAATTGGCTGATCTAGGGCTGCATGAGAATGCTTCAAGAAACCCTAGCCGATGCTTTGATACCAAGTAAAAATATGCTGAATTAAAAAATATAAAGAAAAGTAGTTTCTTGAAGAGAGAAGGAAGAGAGAAGGAGAAGAAGAGAAGAAGAGAAGAAGAGAAGTTGGAAAGAAAAGAGAGCAATGATTTGGCCGCCCCCTTCACTTATTATTTATACTAAAATAATAGAATAGTACAAAGACAACTATGCTCTTATAGGGCGGCAAAACATAAAACAACATATATATCACTCAAAAACATAATAAAATTTGGACTCACATAACTACTGTGGTCCCCACCTCCTATCTAACAACTAATATAAAACATCTACTCAGAAAAACATCATAAAACTAATTAATCTTCAACATGTTACAATGGAGGGACACAGTTTTCTTTCTAAAAAACATATACCACCAAGTCAGAAATGATCTAAATGCATTTATTGAGTTCATAGGATAGGAGGATTTTCAAACATATTTTCAAGGTACCAAAGACGGAAGCAGTGCTGGAAAGGATGGAATTAAAAACTACTACTGCAAATCTAAGTCAGCTCCAGTTGGTGGCATTAAGTTAGGTAAGATGGTTCTGTAATGTGCATTTGGGACCACCTTGCATGGTTGAAGTACTAACTTACTACTTCACTCACTACTAGTAAGTGAAGAACAAGGATGCACAGCTGAATTGAGGATATGGCTCTTGGTGGGAAGGGGTGGTGAAATAGGATTTTAGCCAGCCCCACGTAGCTTGGATAAGGCTTTGTTGTGTTGAGTTCTCATAAAAATTTGGCGATTGCAGTAATTTAAAAGGCGTGCCTCAGGCATGGACTATGTAGTCGTTAGCTTTCTGCTGTGTATTACTCCCTGCGTTTGGACCACATTTGGATGCAGGAGTGATAACATTTTTATTATTATTTGAATTGTTTTGATTGATAAAAATAATGATCAAAACAACATGTTTCTCAAATCATAGGGAGGCAGTTGTCTCAAAAATCTAATTGCCAAAGTAATATTGTGTGTATGTGGGTGTGTATTTTAATTGAGATCTAGGCAGGAGCATCTCATCCGCAGGGTCAGGATTGAGTGTCCAGAGGCTGTTCTCTCCTACGTTTTTCAGTTGGCGTAAGAAGAGAGGGAAGGTTATGTGGAGGAGCATTAGGGCAGCTGTATGTTGGCCCCTTTGGGAAGAAAGAAAGTTACGAATTTTCTCAGACAAGGACAGATCCCTGGCAAACCTATTAGATTTAATACTTTTAAGGGCTGTCCATTGGCTAAAATCTCTGGAGCTGTTTTCAGACTTTCCTGTGGCCGACTTTTTAAGAAATTGGAAAGAGATAACTACTTCTGCTTTGTGTAAGAGGACTCCTAGTCCCTCATGGTCCCCTCCTCCCTCTGGATTCATAAAACTGAATTTTGATGGCAGTAGTTTGGGGAATCCAGGACCTTCTGGGATTGGGGGAGTGCTTAGGAATGAGGAGGGGAAGGAGACTCTATTAGGGCTGAGATCTTTGCAGCTCTGGAAGAAATTCAAAGAGCAAGGGAACTAAATATCAGACATTTGGTCTTGGAAGGTGACTCGAAGGTGGTGATTAGCTGATTGAAGGAAGAGGACAGTGGCTTGTGGAGCTATAATAATGAAAAGAAAAAATTATGTTGGTTGGGCAGAGACATTGAGATACATTATAGCTGGGTGAAGAGGTCTGCCAACTCATTTGCAGATGGGCTGGCCAAGCAGGGGGTGAATAGGGAGGCTATCTTTTGGGCTAATTTTTAACTTTCTGTCTTTGTATTCTGTTGTTGAGGAGTTAAGTCTTTTTACCTCCCCTTTTGTATCTAAATCTTCACAATTATTCGCATCATTTATAAAGTTTTATTGTTATTGATAAAAAAAAAAACCTTTGGTAGAAACCTTCCCATCTTTATTCATGGCTGCATTGAACAGGGATTGATGCTTTAAAGATTGCTATGAAATCCTAAACAGAGCTGCTGCGTGGAACTCCCAGTTCAGGAGAAATATGAATTATTGGGAGGTTGAATCCATGGTGGACTTGTTGCTATACAGGTGGGCAAAACAGATAGGAGGTGCTGGGAGTGGGACATGTGAGGTGCTTCTCTGTCAAATCTTTTTTTTTTTGATAAGTAAAGTCTTCGAGAAGCTGGACTATCAATCCCTTGATGAATTCCCAAGTTACTCAACCGGCAACGGTGGATTTATGACTTTGCTGATAAAAAAAAATCCCAAGTCACTCAATATGGCAACTAGCAGCACCTTTGGAAGTGGCTTTTTTAGCATGGACTGCAACCTTAGAGAGATGCATAGCAGTTGATAGGCTATTGAGTAGCGGAATGGCACTGAGCAATGTTAGTTGCACCCTTTCTTTGATTGCTTCTGCGATGAGAAATCACCTATTTCTGCACTTCCCATTTGCTGCAAACATATGGAAAGTAGCCCTGGATGCTTTTGGATTGAGTGGCTGCTTTCCAGATTCAATTGAACATTTTCTTCAAGAATAGCAGGGGCCATTGCTTGGTGCAATGGTAAAATCTTGGCCTGACAAGGCACATAACATGTACATATCAGTGGGTGGGTAGGGAGGCAAATGCTTTGGCTGATCATCTTGCTTAACCGGGGGCTACTAGGGACCATTTATTCTGGGCAGCATTATAATTTTTTCTGATCTTTTGTAACGGTTAGGGGAGGCTGCATCTCGTGCCTCTCCAAGGGATTCTTGTAAAATCTTATTCCTATTGTTTAATGAAATCATTTTCAATTATCAAAAAAAAAAAAAAAATCTTGGTCTGACAAGCATAAGAACAGGGGTTTTGAATCTGAGAGCAGCCATTATGTGCAAAAAATGCTAAATGTTAGGTCCTTATCCAGTCCAACCCTCCCAAGCTCCCATATAGCTGCCCTGACATTAGGTAATGGACTTACTAATAATAACCATTAAAAATCTTTGCTGTGCAAAACATGTTTACTTTGTTAAGTAATAGTACAATTCTTATTTGTTTTAATTTAGTTAAGAATTTAATATTTTTGATAGGTAATGGTTAAAAATTTATTGATTATCAATACTTGGGCAAGTTCTTACTTGTCTGTAAACAGCTGATGTCACCTCGGTGGTACATAAGGAACTTTGATAATCGTGGAATTCGTATGATACATTTGTAAGTACCTTGTAAATCTTATATCTGGTAGAACATTTCCCATTATAACTGAAACTTGAATGTTTTTTTTTTTTAAGCAATTATAACTTGAAACTATTGCAGATCATATCATAATGAGGAACATTACAACAGCGTGCGGTTAAAGGATGATGAATGCAATGGCCCAGCTAAGCCAATTGTGATCAAGGTTTGAGTTTACTAGGACTTGTAATTTTAAGATCCATAATCATATTTTTTTTTTTGTTTTTCTATAAAAAAACCTATAGTTGTATTGTGCTATTCCTGGTTCATGTCTGAACTCCAATATGTGAGCAAAGGTTTTAACTTATATTGTATTTTGATAATTGAAAAATTAATATCATTAATCAAGCATAATAGAACTTTAAAAGCTTCCCTTGAAGAGGCGCAAGGTGCAGCCTCTCCCAATCAATACAAAGGATCATAAAAACAGTTTTAACTTATATTGTTACTCTTGAAAGGCTGATGCTGATTGTGATTAAGGTTGGAATTTGCTGGAACTTGTTACTCTTGAAAGTCTTATTGTTTTTTTTTTTTTTTATCAGCAAAAAACTTTCATTATTAACAGGGAAATTAAGATACAATAGATAAAGATTGCAGAGGGACAAATTGCAATCTCCAGCAATTAGTTACAATTCTGCCCGGTACAATGAAGATCTATTTGCCCCTTGTTTTGCCAAGGTATCCACCATCCCATTTGCATCCCGTTTGACCCAACCAGACTGAGAGTTGAACTTCCTTGCAAGTGTGTCAATTTCTCTGAAGATAAATTTGAGCTTCCCAGGTACTGATGTGATGTTTTTGGCCCAAGAGATGACCAATAGTGAGTCTCCTTCTATTTCTAAGTCTGTTGTTCCTATTTGCTCAGCCATCTTTAGACCTTGAAGTAGGGCTAGAGATTCAGCCTATATTGAGTCACCAAAACCTATTGGTCCTGAGTAGAGTGCCACCACCACAACGAAATGATTTCTAAACACACCCCCTATGCCTGCCCTTCTTGGGTTGCCAATAGAACTCCCATCGAAGTTCAGTTTGGGTACATCTGTTTGTACTACTTCAGCCCAATTTCTTACTATCTCATTCGTGGAGTAGTTTCTGAATATCTCCATGATCTTCACCCAATGTGCAATTTTGATTTTTATGGCTTCAATAACTTCCTCTGTTTTGCTTTTTCCTGAAAAGATTCTTAGGTTTCTTTCCTCCCATATGGTCCATATTGTAGCTGCTCTTACTGCCTTCCATACGCACTTTCCTCTTTTCTTCTGTTGACACAGGAAAGAGGGGCTGAACAGACTTGCCACATCCTGTGGGGGGAGCCCATCTGCATCCAAAGAGAGAATAAACAACATTCCAAATACCCGAAGCAAAAGAGTAGGATAAAAGTAAGTGGGTTAGGGTTTCACCACATCCCAAACAAAAGACACGCACATGAGGAGAGAGGCAATTGTTTGGCCTTCTTTTCTGTAGCACATCACAAGTGTTTACCTTCCTAAGGAACACTTACCAATAGAAAGCTTGTACTTTTGGAGGGATTTGTTTAGACCAAATTTCTCTCACTGGGAAGTTCACCCCCATAGGATCAATGTGAGTGAGCAAACCAAAGAAAGATGCATAGGAAAATAAGCCATCAGAAGTTGGGGACCAAACTCTACAATCAGCTATAGATTGGTCCAAGTAGACCCTCTCAAGTGTTGAAATCAAAAGCACTAGAGACTCACACTCATTTTCCTTCAACCCTCTTTTGAAACCAAAATCCCAAGAGATCCCCGACTCTGAAAGCACACCAAACCTAGCAACAGGTTTGTTTTTATGGTTTGATAAGGAGTGGGGGTTAGGGAATTTGATCATAAGAGGCACATCCCCAACCCAAAGGTCTTCCTAGAATTGAAGAAAGGTTGGATATACCTCAAAGATTGCATTCCAGGGAGAGGATGGAGCTGCATTGTGGGCTAGTTTTGCATCCCAGTCGTTATCTGCTTCACTATGTAAGCTTTTAATGACCTTGTGCCACAACCTTTCTTCTTCACAAGGGAATCTCCACAGCCATTTCCCCAGAAGGGCCTTGTTTTTCTTTAATAGGTTCCGTGTACTTAATCCACCCTGCTCCTTAGGGTAACAAACTTGCTCCCACTTCACTAAATAATCTTTCTTTTCATCACCTGGTTCCCACAAAAAATCCCTCATAATCTTCTCCAACTTCCTAACTATTTTCATCGAGATCTTAAAGGTGGAGAGGAAATAAGTGGGTAGGTTTGCTAGGGTTGATTTTATCAAGGTGATTCTTCCCCCCAAGGATATATAATTTCTCTTCCACATTGCCAACTTCTTCATGAACCTCTCTACCACCGGTTTCCAAAAGCTTTCAGCTTTCGGATTCCCATCCAAGGGCATACCTAAGTATTCCAGAGGCCAATTTTTCACTTCACAACCTAGCAGATTTGCCATGGCTTGGATTCCAGCTACACAACTTTTTCCCGAATTGACTTTCAGTTTGGAGACCTGTTGAAATTCATCCACCAATCTTTTCAGATTCCTTAAACTGGATTCATCACAATTTTCACAGAAAATGATTATGCCATCAACAAATTGCAATGAGACACCACCACTTCTGATCTACCCATCCTCCAACCTTTAAACTGGTTTTCTTGATCAGCCTTGGTGATTTGTCTACTCAAAACCCCAACCACAAAGGTGAATAAGAATGGGGATAAGGGATCAACCTGTCTTAGTCCTCTTTTATCCTGGAAGAAATCCTTTCCTACCCCATTCATCAGAATAGAAAAATGTGCTGAGCTAATACATTCTTTAATCCACATCCTCCATCTTTCACCTAGCCCCATCTTTTCCATTAAATTCAACAGGAAGGACCAATTCACCATATCATAAGCTTTTTCTAGGTCCAATTTACAAATCATACCTTTACCACCTTGTTTTCTCTTAGCTGCCACACACTCATTTGCCACTAAGATTTGATCCACATAGGGCAGTACAGTCTTCAACCTACCAACCAGGACTTTAGCAATGACTTTGTACAAGCTACTCACTGGACTTATCGGTTTGTAATCCTTAGGGGTTTTGACCTCTTTCTTTTTTGGCACTAAAGCAATAAAAGTTGCATTTGCTCCAGGCGATAATTTTCCTTCTCGGTAGAACTCCACAAATACATCCATTAATTCATCTTTCAAAATTTCCCAACGATCCTGATAGAAAGCCATTGAAAATCCATCCGGACCCGGAGCTTTAGATCTATCCATCGAGAATATTGCTTCATGTATCTCCTCAATAGTGAAGGCTCTTTCTTTCTAGGAGATTAACTTTGGATTCTGGCACTCTGTCCCACTGTAAATCTCCCAATTCTGCAATGTTTTCATCAGAGGATGCTAGGATTGACTTAAAATGATCCACAAAGCATCTTTCAGTTTCCTCTTTTGCAGTTACTACTCTTGAAAGTCTTATTGTGCTATTCCTGGTTCTTGTCTGAACTATAAAATGTGAGTAAAAATTTTTAACTTATATTTTTATTCTTGAAAGGCTGATGCTGTCCTTTCAGCAACATCCCATCAAGTGAAGCCCGCAGCCGCCAAATCAAAAGGAGGCTCTTTTGACAACAAAACTACTACAGGATCGATGAAACTGGTCATGGCTGGAAGTGGATGTGAAAATGTTGATAGGGTTGAACAGGTGAGAGATCCTCCTCTAGATTCAATTACTATGTTCCCATTTCTCAATACCTCTGTTGGTGTTTCAAGTTCTCTGATTTCTTAATTATGGATTTGCTGAAATTAGTTGATTATATGGTCCTATTCCAGGTTTTAGAACAATTATGTGGTGATGTAGATGCTGCAATAGAGTTTTTAATAGCAACACAAAGAATGGATGGAGATTCAGTTGAAAATGATCAACTTTCTTGCGGAAATGGTACATCCCTCTAGTGTATGTGGGTGTTGATACTTTTTGACATTAATAAAATCCATCACATTACTCTTAAAAAAAAAAGTCTTGTGAAAATTGTGCTTATGTAAATGGCTGATTGGCATCTTCTGCAAATTCCTGACACTCTGATAGTAGTAACAGAGTCCATGTTTCTTTTGGTTTTCATGTTGAGGTGATCACAGTCTTGTTCACTAGTTTTAAACTTCCTTTCTTTCTTCTCAGGTATTGCTAACAAGGGAAGTCTTCCTTTCACTAAGCACAATGTTTTAAAAGGTATGCCTAGGCTCATGGGTGAAGTTCATTCTGCGGGGTGCATTTCATCCAAACCTAGGTGCACTTCAAATATCTCATTGCTATGTTTTGATGAACTAAGCTTGAATTTGGTGTTTTAATAGGTAAATTTTAGAGTTTAAGCAGTTTAGCCTTCTTTTCCAAAGGTTGTAACCTATTTAGGACTTCAGTCTACAAAGCTGTGACCTTAATAACATGGTGACTTATTATGGGTTTTCTGTGGCCCTGCCTCAGCCATGGATGTAACAGGTGCTATGTCTAATATCCATGCTCTACTGGAAGGTTTTAGAATTGCCAGGAATCAGCAGATTACATGATTACATGCTTAGAAGTGGAAGGGGACTCAAGAGTAGTCATTAGTTGGGCCACTGCCCAAGTTTCTGGACATTGGAAGCTCTCCCACTTTCTGCTGGAAATCCATGAGTTGGTTTATTCTATCAACTGCAGCGTCGGATGGATCCCCAGAGATCTGAATCAGGTTGCAGATAGTCTAGCTAAATCTGGGTTGGAAAGGGATTTATTGTACAGTGGAAATACTTAGCCAAATGCTTAATATGGGCCTGGCTCACTTTTTGCTTCAAAGCCTTTGATCTTGTACATCCCTATATTTTTTGTTTAATGAAAAAAAAGGATTTACATATTCTTCTTCTTCTTCAAAAAAAAAAAGGATTTACATATTCTTCTATCAAGTTTTTTCTTTTGTTTTTCAATTTTCATAAGTGGTGCCTCACTTTGTTCAGGAGTTGTCTCTCTTCATGCTTCAGGCTTTAGGAACCCTATGCACTTCAGTTGCATTTCTCACTTAAAACACTGACATATAGGGATTCTTCATTTTTAAATAATACCATGGCATCATCTTTCTTTTCTTTTAAGATAAAACAAAAGGAATAAAGGGAACTGTAGTAGAATGGTTGGGGTTTTCTTGTCCCTAGAAATGTCCTCCCTAGATGATTAAGGCTTTTGCAAGGACACTCCAGTATGTGTTCAATGGAAGCTATCTGGATTGTAACTTTTAAATTAAAAGTTATTCAAAAGAATTGTGGGGTTTAAGTTCTGATGGAAATCACAAAGAGACAAGGAATCACAAGGATGCCTATGTTACTTGGATATGAAAAGGACACAGCTGGATAAGGTATTGGATACAAAATTTACACTAACAATTTAAGCATCTGACATGATATGGAACCCTTGTACAGGTATCTGGGTATCATAGGACACTCTACATGGGTGTTGTCTACATATGGCTGCTAAGTTTGGAAGGGTATTCAGAAGACGTATAGTCAGTTGATGAAAGGTATAATCTACAAGATAGGTAATTGTGAGACTCGAGAGAGTTAGATTGTGGCTGGATTGTTGGTCTGATTAAAGGCCTCTTTCAGTTATCCAGATTTCTTTGCAATTGCAGATGACAGAGGCTGTGGTGGCTCATTATTTTCAGAGGGAGAATGGTGCACTTTGGAAACCTTGGTTTCATGCATATTTGCATGATTGGTTGATTCATGAAACTGCTATCCTTCTTTTCAAGCCCCAAGGAATGCATAGGTTTAGCCTTGAATGATTGTAGAAGGTGATGATGAGGGACAAGTGGTTTCTTTTCTATCAGGTCTTTTGCTGAGCACCTGATGCCAGTTGGTAGTCCATCTTTCCCCTGATGTGATGTGGCGTATGCCAGCCCCTTCCAAATTTGCCTTCAAGATGTGGACAGAAGCACTTGGGAAGTGCTTACCAGAGGTAAATTCATCAGCAGAGGAATGAGCGTTTTTAATCCAGGATGCACCATGTGTAATTGGGAGCTTGAAAAAGCAGACCATCTTTTTATCCACTGTCCTGTTGCTCATAGAGTCATCTTTTCAAAGCACTTAACCTGCATTGGACTTTTCCAAGATCTGTAAAGGAACTATGGATGGGTGGAGGGTAAAAGGTTTAAACAAGAAAGGGCGGCATGTCTGGTGTTCCATGATTTGAACTATTTGGATGGAAAGGAATGCAAGAGTTTTTGAAGGGAAAAAGCTCTTGAGTATAGGAAATCATCAAGAATGCTGTGGGGAGAGTGTTTTCTTGGGTGTTGATAGGTAAGGATTCAAAGATGTCCCCCAAAAAATTCTGATGGAAATCTATGGACCTAAAAATAACAAACAAGATAGGGAACTAAATGAAGAACTGCATATAGGAAAGCATTAGGGCCATTACAATAATAAACTTGAGGGATTTCTCCAATTTCTCCTGGCCCACTATCAGAAAAGCAGTAAAGCTCCAATTTGGTAGTAGCTCTCAGGGGAACCCCAGCCCAGCAGGTGCTGGTGGACCTTCTTTAAACAGGGATGGAAGCAAAAGCATTTGATGGGCTTATAGTGGTCCCTTGGACAACTGAAACTTAACCAAGGCTGAGGTACTTGCCTTCCTCACAGGGGCCCAAGTGTCTTCATCTTGCATCTCATGGTTCTAGCAGAGATTGTCCAACACTGTGATAAAGCAATGGATTGGATCAGTGTCCATGGAGGCTTACTGGTTATCTTAATGAGATCGGGAAATATTAGTGTCTGTCAATGTGCAAATCAGATGGATA
Source organism: Nelumbo lutea (assembly GCF_056320005.1). Classification (NCBI taxonomy): domain Eukaryota; kingdom Viridiplantae; phylum Streptophyta; class Magnoliopsida; order Proteales; family Nelumbonaceae; genus Nelumbo; species Nelumbo lutea. The sequence goes on along the minus strand of NC_142688.1, from coordinate 10,740,782 downwards.
CTGAGGTGGTTGAATGCTACTGCAGACTGGTTGGCTAGATCAGGTCTCAATGTAGAATTTTTGCATAGAGAAAGCTCAATGTTTTAGTAGCTTCCTGTCTGGGGGGTTGGGCTGTATATTCCTTTTGTATACTATTTCTTTCTTTCTTTCTTTTTTATCAGCATTCCTTTTGTATACCATTCCTTATCCTCTCTGGCAAAATCCTTCCTGTTGCTAATACAATACTATTACCTTTGAAATGATAATGGTTATGATTAGAATAGGAATATGCGAGAATTAAAACAGGGGAAAAATTAGAATATGAATACTGTGGGAATGTATGTGCTCCTAAACAAGCTCTAAGAAGTGAATACTTCAGCATCTGAGAGGTGAAAGATGATGGGAAGATTGCAGCAATGGAAGTTTTACAGTCAAGTCTCTTACAACACTATTACCTGAAACCAAGTGGAGAACTCTAATATCAAAGGTATTTGGAAGAATCCTGTTCCCCAAGGGTGGTGGGGAAGTTTTTGCACGGGCTGGTAGCAATAGTTAGAATGCTATTTTCAGACTACCTGAAGAATAGAGTAGTCAAAATGGCCAGCATACCCACCGTGTCACATTGGTTCTGAAATTGTTGACCATTTATTCATCTGTTGGCAGGCTCTCTTTGGCATTTTTTTCCTCCTCCCTGTATAGGTTTCAGCTTCATCATCATAACACTCCTTGGGAGATATTTTCTATGTGGCTGAAGATTCATGCCAGCAAGAAGGCAAACATTTTTTTGGAGCTGTATTCCATTTGCTTTGTTGGAGACTATGGAAAGAAAGAAAAAAAAGGCTATTTAAGGATAAATCTCGAATCTTTGTGAGATTATGTGCTGACATTGGAAAGGAAATAGTAGCTTGGGTGCTGATACTTCTAGATTTTAATGATGTCAACAGATCAGATTTTAGGGAAATTTTTGGAAAACTATTGAAAGGCCCAACGCTGTATCTAGTAGCAGTTAAAATTGTACTAGGGTGTTAGATGATCACCCTTTTTCTGATATACTGTTTTATTTTCTTTTAATGATTTTTCCTTTTTACTATAAAAAAAAGAATATGTGGGAATTAGAAGAAAGTGATTACTTTGAGATGTAAAGTAAATGTACTTAATTTCTTGTCTATAGGACCATAAATAGAGCTGGAACTCAGGAAGTTTCAATTGAATAATCTAGAAAACAGAGATGGCAGCTTGTTGCTTATTCTTGTTTTACTAAAGAATAATGAAGACAATGACACAAAAGGAACATAATGAAGTGGCAAATGGAGTGGATAACCACAAATGAAGATGTTGAGCATAAAATTTATTAGTTAGTGGAGGTACTTTGACTTCGATTAGCATTACATAGGTACTCTGATTAACATCTTGGCTTTTTTTGTACATATATAAATACATCTTCATTAAATACTTTATTATTCATCAACAACAACAACAGCAATAGTAGTAATTTCATTCAAACTTTTAATTGTAAATGGAATGGTGCAATATTGTTTTCTTTTTGAGGTTAAGGCTTTTATTCCCCCCCTTCCCCCCCCCGGGTGCCTCTTCTAATATTAAGCGCAACTTTTAGTCTTTTAGTATTTAAATAGTAGCACCAGTCCACTTTAGTCTTTTGCCTAAGAAAGTTAGTGAGCTCCCATTGTCATCCTTAAGATAGAAATCTGTTATTCTTTTTTTACTGGCATATTTGGTAAAGATTATGGTCATTGGTCACTATGTAATTTGAATCATGCTATTGGGACTTTTTTTTTTTTTTTTTTACCTTCTAGGTTTTTTACCATGTAATAATATATACATGTATTCCCAGGTCATGGAGGCAGTGAGCAGTATGAGAAGGTAAACGAAAATGAGATATGTGAAAAAGATAAACCTAGTACTGATATTAAGTCCACTCAAAATGATACAAGATCACGTCAGGATGACAAGGTTAAACTTTACATGCCATGTACAACAGTCCTTTCTCACTCTGGAGGTGTTTTGAGCTTATCTTTATGGATTCTTGATAACCAACTTTGTTTTTAATCTTTTTCCTGGTTCCTGCAGAAAATCCCAAGAAACAACGTGTGCCCTTGTGGTTCAAAAAAGAAGTACAAGGCTTGTTGTGGGTCAGTCGCATCGAAATCCTCTGCTGAAGTTGTAATGTATACTTCTTGAAATCCTCTTAGCTTTTTCCCATGTTAAGCCATTCAAACTTGGTAATATATAGAAACTGCAAATTCTCTTAGCTTTTGTATACTTCTTGAAATCCTCTTAGCCTTTTCCTATCAGGTTGATCATTGATTTTTATGAGGAGAATATATAGAAACTGAAACACCTCCTCCCTCTCAAATAAACAGAATAGTAAAGAAAATCAAGGTGTCGTCTAGGCAACAAGGCACTCTTGGTTAGATGCCTCCAACGAATGCCGTGACTAATATAAAAAAAGGTCTGTCTAGGCAACTAGACACCTACCTAGGCAACAAATATCACAAGGCAAGTGCCTCATTGTAATATTATTTATTATCACAGCTGCATATTATTACTATGTTAATACATCCTATCATATTCAAATATTATGTTATACCATTTATGCTTTGTGATTTTCCCATAAAATTGATAAAACATAACAGATTTAGGGGTTTTAAGACAAGAAAAATAAAGGAGGATGAAGAGTTCTATTTTTAACTCCTTTTTTCTTAGTTACTTTCTCTCTCACATTAAATTGAAAAGTACTCTGCCCCTTGTTCTTTTCCCTTTCATTGATCTCTCTCTCTCTCAAAAATTTTTAGTTAGTATAAAACTATAGCATTTTTCTCATCTTAATAATTTTTTGACATGCAATTTCTCTATTAAATACTTATTTTGTTGTAGCATTGTGTTTGGAATATTAAAATTCTATTCCCTTTTAAATGCGATGATTTGTAAAATGCATTGTTATGTAAAATTAGAGAACTAATGTTACTGGTAAAATGCATTGTTATTTTTCCAAACTTGGTGTATTTCTGTGAGAAGAAGCTTACCTATTTTTATTGTTGGGCTCTATCTCAGCAGCCAACAAGCTACTTCTGGCACAAATAGAAAAGAAAGAAAGCAGGGCAAGAAATGTGGGTCAACCAAATCTGCACCTTCCAGTGAATGTAGTGAACCACCGGATGTGGGTGCACTTTGTATCTGAGCAATGACTCTGAGGTATCTACATGGCTGCTGACTATTCTGCATTGTCCGAAAGGACATTCCTTCCTGCACATGGTCTAGTAAATTAATTTCCTCTGGTCTCCCTAAGCGGATGGTATTCATGATGTCAACACTGGTAGGAAACATTGTTTAACGCTGAACTGGTACTTGCAGGTCAGGTATGAATGCTGTAATAAGTATTATTTTTTCAGTGTGTTTGTCTACTTGTCATTGACGATGGCACTACAATTGTTGTGTTCTTTGTTTACATTTGATACTTGTCTAAGAGATATGGATACGAAGTGTAGCATATCTGACCTATATATACTGATGTTTATAATCTTCTATTGCCAAAAAAAAAGTATATATTCTTCACCAAAACATGCTCTATTCTCGCCTTGACTAGTAATTGCCCCAAATTGTGCTATTGCCTCTTGTTGCATAAACATGACAAATATTAAAGGAGAAAAGAAAAAAGAATGAATTTGTGCCTTTGGAGAAGAAAGGAATGCCGGAACTGAAAGGTTAATTACAATGGATGGTGATTAACTTTTTAGATCCCGTATCGCATGGGGTAAATCGGTAATTGAGCAACTTTTCCGTGTTCGAGCACCGTTATAACGGTTCCCATGGAAAATGAACTTCCCGGAGGGTGGGTACCGAAAATCCGGATCTCTTGCCCACGTTTATCTCTACCACACATGGAGAACATCTCATCCTCTGCATAGTATTATGCAGGGAGAGATGTTCCCAATTCACGGAGGGTAGTGTGCTGTGGGTAGACGTGGGCAGGGTTCTCATGGGCAGGAGATCCAAACTCGTAGATACCCACTGAAATCGTTGATCATCTCCTACCTTAGTCTTTACATGGGTAAGTGGAAATGCAACTGAACATTTGCATTTAGCACGGAAATTTATTAAGCCAACTCTTGCTCAGGTAAGTGTGTTACCTAGATACCAAAAAACTAAGGGATAATAACTCTAAGGGATAATAACTTTTTCAGCCCACCTCACAATTCTTAGTCCCACTGTACAGGTGGGAGGGGGGGGGGGGGGATTTCAGAGTTCTATACCTAAAAGAAAAAACCTATGCCGCTAGACAGACATGATACTAGAAGGCTTTTGTCCAATCAAACAACCCCTGCTGAATTTTGATAGATCCCACTTAATTGGTTACCGCTTATATGATACCGGTTAATTGGTTGTAAGTTTTTTCACTATTATGTCTTTTCGGTATTAAGTATACTAAAATCTCAACCTAAACGTTTCAAGCCTCGTCATGTGAGGCATGTCCCAAACTCCCAAATAAAATATACATTTTATAATTTTCTGCTATTTTTTCCATATGGCTACAGAACTAATTTTCCCCAAAATCCAAAATCAATCCCCTAAATTCTGGTGAAGGCAGGATTTGATCCCTCTAACCAAGAATCAAGTAGAGACTTTATCAATAAACCAATTGGCACTTTCGTAATTTCCTGCTAATCAGTATCAGCCAAATAACCAATTAGGGGTGCAAATGAAATGGATCATGGTCCAATCCATATATATATATATATATAAGTTATTTATTTAGTTGTGATATCTTTGTGTTGCGTTTTTTGTAATTTTTATAAAGATAGTATATAATAAAAATAATTGAAAAATATTTGTATTTTTTGTTTCACTTTATGTAAAGTGTTTAAATTTTTTCGTTTTAATAGTTCATTAAATTTTAGAGAAATTAAATCGAATCAAATCAAATTTAAATATCCAACATCCTTTAATAGACACGAATTCAAATTGACCTTTTGCCAGATCCGATTGAATCATCAGGTCGATCGGATTCGGATACATCCGATTTGAACTCGATCCGATCCGTTTGCATCCCCATACCAGTAGCTGTTCTGTTTTAATCGGAGAAGGAAAAAGCATCTGTCACGTGAAAGGCCAGAATCCTCTACACAAACCGGACGATACTGGACCAATCACAATGTAACATTACTATGCACCCTGACGTACGGTACGCATATTTACGGTTTGATTGGTGTATATCGTAAATTGCCCAGCATTACGTGTAGAACTGTAGACGATTAAGCCAACTCTTAGCAAATCCGGAGTCCAGATGCCGCCGGGATGGATTGTTACTATTTATACGAGTTTACGGGCTATATTTCCTGTCTTGCTCTTTGTTTCATCTAAAAACTCTCGTCTTCCCGGGGTGAGACATAGCAACAGTCCAAGGCAGACAGAGAGAGAGAGAGAGAGGGGGATCGGGGACAATAAGAAACGGGGGCAAACCCTAAATTTGTTGTTTGGTGGTTAGGCAGCCATGGAAATTGCAGCCGCACCATCAACCTCGCACGACAGCGAGAGAGACAGGAACATTATCTCGGTTGAGAGCTTCGATGGTTCGTCTTCTTCCCTTTCGAATCCCGTGAAAACCGAGAACAACATACATAGCAAGTACGACGAAGAGGACGATGAAGAGGACGTTTGTCGGATTTGCCGAAATCCCGGCGATGCCGAGAACCCTCTTCGATATCCCTGTGCTTGTAGCGGAAGTATCAAATACGTGCACCAAGATTGTCTCCTCCAGTGGCTCAATCACAGCAACGCTCGCCAGTGTGAGGTATGTTTTTGCCTCATCGCTCTTGTTTTTTCAGGCGCTTACTTTATTTGTCGGTTTTTCCGAGGTCTTTATTTGTTAGGTGGAGTGATCTATTCTCTGTAATTTTCTTTTCCCTTTTTGGTATTCGCTTTTGAATTGTTTCTGAACATGCATTTTTATGAGTGTTCCAATTTCTTGAGAGGTTAGATGATGAACGTGAGGGCGGGGGAGGGGGGTAAGAATTTCATGTTATGAAGTTTGAGTTGTTATAGTTCCTTCAAATGGAATGCTCATGACGTGATCTGGATATGGATAAAAGTTTTGGTTTCTCTCCCTTTCTGATGACAATTAACGACCTTTGGCAATTAAGTGGATGGCGGAATTATCCTTTTTCAAATGATAAACAGACTGCAAACCATCACAAGGCCTACTAGACTTGGGGCTGCCCTTCTGTGACGGCGTATCTTGGTTTCCGGTAACTTAGATAAATTCAACTCTTCATTTAGATAACAATTTTAGGTGTTTGGAATTTGTTTTTTGTCTCCTTAGTAAGGGATCACAAAGATCAAGTCAAAATGGAAATACGGGCTCAATGTAATATTTTTAAGACGGCAAGTAGACGTTATTTCGGAACATTCTTGGTAGAGCTGTCTAGTTGTGTGTGTTTGGATCTTATTTTGCAGTTTTTATCAATAACGTTGAATTTTGAATAGTAAGGGATCACTTTTTGCTTTTGATACATGACAGGTATGCAAACATGCATTTTCTTTCTCTCCTGTTTATGCTGAAAATGCTCCAGCAAGGCTTCCTGTCCAGGAATTTATAGTTGGGATGGCAATGAAGGCCTGCCATGTTCTTCAGTTCTTCTTGCGCCTTGCATTTGTGCTATCTGTTTGGCTCCTCATAATACCCTTCATTACATATTGGATTTGGAGACTGGCTTTTGTGAGGAGTCTTGGTGAAGCTCAGAGATTATTCCTGAGTCATATGTCCACAACAGCTATCCTTACTGACTGTCTCCATGGGTTTCTACTTTCTGCTAGCATTGTTTTTATTTTTCTGGGAGCTACTTCTTTGAGGGATTACTTTAGACATCTGCGAGAGCTTGGGAGGCAGGAGGCTGAAAGAGAAGATGAAGGTGAAAGAAATGGTGTGCGTGCTGCAAGAGAAGATGTTGGAGTACAAGGTATTGTTGGTGCTGGTCAAATAATTAGAAGGAATGCAGAAAATGTTGCTGCTCGGTTGGAGATGCAGGCTGCACGCCTTGAAGCACATGTTGAACAAATGTTTGATGGTCTTGATGATGCTGATGGCGCAGAAGATGTACCTTTCGATGAGCTTGTTGGCATGCAAGGGCCTGTTTTTCATTTGGTTGAAAATGCATTTACTGTGAGTCTACCTTTTCTGCTTTATTCTAGATCCTTATTTTTCTGATACACCGGTGTTTCTGTGTCAGTAGCTTTTAATTGATCTTTAACTTAATGGGATTTTTAATTTGTTTTCTTCTACATCTGGGCTCTGGAAGAGTACAGCAGCAATCAAGGTTTAAAATGTCAATTTCAATGGAAGTGTCCACCACTTAAAAATAAGAAATAATTTGGAGATATAAAAAATTTGTATATTTTCGTAAAAATTTTATAACATTTTAAGTATCAAATATCAATTTATGAAATATTTGCTAATATTTTTAAAAATTATAAGTCATTTCCTTTTAAATGATTAGATCATTATAAAGTGAGATGCTTCTAAAATGATTATACCATTTCAAGATGGCCTCTTCCACTACTTAGAATAAACTTAAGGGTTTAAAACTGATTATATAGTGCAAGGTGCTAACCAGCTGGTCGGTAAGGTCTCCTGCTGGTCGTAGCGGAGGCTTGGGATGGGCTATCTCCCATTGTGTAGCTCTTCAGAAGAAATAAAAAAAATGATTATATAGTGTCTTTTTTATCAGTAACTGAATGTTTATTGCTTAAAAACAGAATTTTACATTGGTAATGTACAAGAATTACATGATATGTTTAGAAACTTGAAAGTAGAGTCACCTCAATCCTGATACTCCAAGTTGCCTTTGTCAAAATCATGTGCATTAATTAGCTGGCTGGCTTCTTTGGATTTCTGGCCTAGCAGAGCATTGGCTAGGCTGCTAGCACACCTCTTTACCCAACTGAAATTAATTATCAATTCTCTTATAATCTGTGTTCTTGTATTTTTAAGGTCCGTTTTTTTACTTCAATCCAACCAACCCAATACCATCTTGGTATCACCAATCACCATGTTGTCAAAATTTAGTGGTTTAGACAATTTGATACCATGAAGGACAACCATAAATTTGGCTCCTGTCAAGTTTGATACCATGAAGAACAACCATAAATTTGGCACTTGTCAAGTTCCAATTTCCCATTGTTCCCAAATATAAGTAGAGGAAATGGCCTTGACTATCTCTAAAGATACCCCTATTTCCAGACTGTCCAGTGTTGCCTAAACTGCATCTGTCAAAATTCATTTTGACCATACATTGTGATGGTGGAGTCTCAATCGATGAGTATTTTGTTTCTTACCAGAGGAGCTTGAGCCACCATTCCAACATCTAATCATTTCAATAGTCGAGAAATTTGCAAAAGTATCCATTGTCTTAACCCAATTAGCAACTTGCACCGAAATATTCTCTATTATTGTTTCCTATTCTGTCTTGGAAAATTGTTGTATAGTATTGGCTGTTGATATTTTAGTCATAAATATTACTTTATTATATTACCTTCAATATAAAAGTTATGATTTGCATATCTATATTTTTTTAACTATTAAATTGTTAATAAGAGTTTAAAATATTGAAGCAATGGTTAAATTATATATATTTTTGGAAATATTTCATAAAGGAAGATATAATGGGTTTAAAGATGGTTAGAACAAATTATTTGGATGATATCTATGTTTATGTAAATTGAAAGCCTTACATCAAAAAAGTAAAACTTGTTGAGAACAATATGTGCATGATTTCTACATAAGCAATTCTTCCCCTCTGTTTCTATTAACTTTTTTTTTGATATCTTCTAAAGGGCTACACAACAGGGGGTAGCTGATCCCCCAATCCAGGTGCAGGCAGGATTCGCTTCCAAGTCTCCGCTACGACCAGCAGGAGACCTTACCAACCAGCACCTTGCTCTGTTTCTATTAACTTTGCCTACCAAACCCCCCCTCCAAAAAAAGAAGAAGAAGAAGAAGAAGAAGAAAAGACCACTATATCCTTTATTTTCTTCACTTATGCAATAATTAGGACATTATGGGAGGTAATAGATGGAGCATTTTTGACATAACATTATGGGAGGTAATAGATGGAGCATTTTTGACATAATCCCCTCCTCCCCCAATGGTCCAATTTCTTTCTCCTTGTGCACTTGAGGGGGGGATTGATTTAACATATGTGTAGTTGCAAAGTATGAGTTACAATTTTGAACTCAGTTAATAGAGTCACAAGGGGGGCACGGGGGGGGGGGGCGAGTTAGTGGGAGTCAAAATATGGGTTCTGATCTTTAAATGGCAAAATCTGAGGCTGATACGTGCTAGAATGTGGGTTTGAGTCTAAGATTACCCACTTTTTTGAAGGATGGGTGGAATTTATACACTTAGAAACCAGGTTTTTTATGTTTCAGAATTATACAAATAGAAAGGGGTGGGGGGTGATCTTTTCACCCTTTTATCTACCAGAAAACTTTCATGGTTACTCAGTGCACAATAGTGTATTTCTGTTCAAATTTTGAACTTACCTGAAGAGAGGGTTGCAGATTCCATTCTGATTGTTCCTACCATTTTGGATGGTCTTCTAATAACATTATAGGAGATTATTGTATACATGTCTATATATTGTGAGCTTTCAAGGAGGAATAAGAGAAAAAGAAGGAATTTTCCATGCTTTTTCTAATTTTTTTCTGGATCTTCCACAGGAAGTTTTATTAGATTAGAGAGGTGAAATGTTCCTTACAAAGCTATGTCTTTCTACTTTTTGCCACTAGTGATTTACAATGTTGTATTTATGGTTTAGCTGGAACTTGAAAAACAAGTAATTGTTTTGTGCCTGTTGAATACTTGAATTACACCATGTGGGTATGCTAGCTTATGTTTTTTTTCCATCGTTCAGGAAGCTTTATTATATGAATATTCCTAATTGTTTTTTCTCTATACAGGTTCTAGTAAGCAATATGATATTCCTTGGTGTTGTAATATTTGTGCCATTTTCGCTAGGCAGGATTGTCCTCCATTACACATCTCGGCTTTTTTCTTCAGCTACAAGCCCAGTGTTGTCAACTGGCATGCCACTTACAGAGTCAGCCCTCTCGTTGGCAAATATTACATTGAATAATGCAGTAACTGCTGTTACAAATTTGTCATCTGAAAGTTACAAGGATGGTCTGCTTGGTCATGTTGTGGAAGTGGTTGCAGAATCATTGAATGCGAGCATGGCTACTATAGATGAAGCCTCAAACAGTCTTAGCAAACCAGTTTCAGCTGATCTCTTCAAAGGGGTTACTGTTGGAATGTCATGCCTCTCTGATGTTACTACTCTTGCCATTGGGTACTTGTTTATATTCTCTCTGGTCTTCTTCTACCTTGGAATCGTTGCTTTGATTCGCTATACCAGGGGTGAGCCTTTGACTATGGGGAGGTTTTATGGTATCACGTCCATGGCAGAAGCAATTCCATCTCTTGTCAGACAATTTTTGGCAGCAATGAGACATTTAATGACTATGGTTAAGGTTGCTTTCCTTTTGGTGATTGAACTTGGGGTTTTCCCTCTTATGTGTGGGTGGTGGCTTGATGTTTGTACCTTAAGGATGCTTGGAAAAACAATTTCCCGGAGGGTTGAGTTCTTTTCAATCTCTCCCCTAGCAAGCTCTTTGTTACATTGGGTTGTAGGAATCATATATATGCTCCAAATAAGCATTTTTGTCAGCCTTCTCCGAGGGGTATAAATATAATCCTCTAACTTCTGGTCATGCTTATGTCATTATTTTTGTAATGTTGGTGATCTTGTCTCCTTTCTTATGATCTAATCAACAATTTAGCATCCTGCTTGTAATAGGTCTTGCGCAATGGAGTTCTATACTTTCTTAGGGACCCTGCTGATCCAAACTACAATCCATTTCGTGACCTAATTGATGACCCTGTGCACAAGCATGCTCGTCGAGTTCTATTGTCTGTGGCTGTTTATGGGAGCTTGATTGTGATGCTGGTTTTTTTACCTGTCAAACTTGCAATGCGATTGGAACCCAATATCTTCCCGCTGGATATTTCGTAAGTTGGACCCATATTTTGTGGCACTTTCTGTTCTCTTATTCAGTTGCTTAATCTTTTTCTGATATTGGAAGTATTTGTATCTTGCAGTATATCTGACCCATTTACCGAGATTCCTGCAGACATGCTTCTCTTTCAAATCTGCATACCATTTGCTACTGAGCATTTTCGGTTGCGAGCAACAATTAAAGCACTTTTCCGCCAGTGGTTTAAACTGGTTGGTTGGGCACTAGGATTAACTGACTTTTTGTTGCCCAGACCTGAGGATAATGGTGGCCTGGAAAATGGAAATAATGGGCTGATAAGGCAGGACAGACTACGTGATATACAACAAGGTGGAGTTGCACAGCAAGATCGACCCCTGGTAGCACTAATGGGTCCTGGAGATGCAATTAGAGGTATACATATGCCAGCAAACTCCAATATTGGTGAAGAATATGATGGTGATGAGCAGGTTGATTCTGAGTAAGTATTTTGTCTCTAAGGCTGTACATAGTACCTACAATTTCATGGTTGATTAGACAGCGAAAATTTGAAATTACTTCAAGAGACAACTGTGCCACCACCCCGGTCTTGCTGGTATTTGAGGTACAGTAAGGGACCGAAGGGGCAATATATGCTGGACTTTTAGTGGTCCAATTGGCTTGGTTGACTCCACAAAGGCTGAAGTGATGGCTGCTTTCACTGGAATCAGGATATTAAAAAAGTTGGGAATTCAGAACTTGATCATTGCAGGTGATTCAGCAAATCAGTGTTTTAAAAGTGCAAGGCGCAGGGGTCAATTTGCGCCTAGGCGCAAGGCACAAGGTGAGGCACGCGCCTTTTTGAAGCAAGGCGCAAAAATACAAAAAAATGCTAAAAAAATAAAAAAATGAGAAAATTCAAAAGAAAAGCCAAAAAATTCAAAAAAAAATTAAACATAACATTACTAAAAAATATAAAGTTAAATTTTAAAATAATGTTTTAAAAAACCTATTATCTAAAATTAAAATACATAAACATAAGATGTAAAGCATATTCAAATGAGAATTTAAAAATAAAATCAAACATATAAAACATTTTCAAGCATATTACATTCCTGATTCTACGAGCCGCCTTTGTGCCACGCCCCTTGAGGCAAGTCCAAACAAGTCTACGTTAGGTCTTAAATTCTTAGTTTTCACACAAAAAAATAATGATGTTATAGTTTTAATTGCTTTTGAAGAATACATTTTATTAGGATGAATGAATGAACAACATTACCAAATTGGGGGTCCTTTTCAAGCATCAGGCGCATGCCTAGGTGCACCAGGCGTGCCTTTTGAAAGGGCTGCGCCTAGGACCTAGGCGAGGCGCATACCATGAAATGTGCCTTGCCTGTGTGCCTAGGCACATCTTTTAAATCACTGCAGCAAATACGATAAAATGGTTAAGAGACAAAGTGGGGGGGGTCCTTGGAGATCGAATCATTATTTGACTGAAACTTGGGATTCTTTGGATTGTCTGAATGTTAACTTAGTTTGGATTCCTAGGGAACACAATCATACTTCAGATGGCCTAGCTAAGTTTGGTGTGTACTTGGAGCCATTTGTATAGTGACAAGCTTCCTCCTTTGTAACTTGTAGGGGATCTTCCCCTGCTTTGTATATCTCCCCATGTTCCCTCTCTTTCTCTTAATGAATTCTGGTTAAATTTTCTCAAAAAAAGAAATTACTTCAAGAGAATATTATACTTCTATGGTCCATTCTCATCCTTTTAAATATTTTTAGTTGCTGAAGGTTGGTGCACAAATGAAGGGTTGCACCACTTGGTCACCATGCACCTGGTGTGCCTTGAGCCTCATGTGGGTGCCTCAATTAAATTTTGCTCCTTTTACACTTTTTGAAGCATGGTGTTTCACTCACTGAAGCTCTAAGAACCCCCTTTTTGCTAATGCTCATTCATTCTTCTTAATAAAAGATGTTTTTAAAAGATAAAGAACTATAATTAAAATTACGAAATGTTTTTTTTTTTTATGTATAGATTGAAAGTTTCATATGCTTGAATTGTTGAGTGCTTGAATATATTTGTGTTATGTTTTGCTTTTATTTTTGCATCTTCACTTTGAATATGTTTTATGCGTTATGTTTATGCATTTTAATTTGAGCTAATAGGCTTTTTAAAATATATAGTTTAAAATTAAAGTTTGCACTTTTTATTTTTTTTGATTTATTTTGCATTTCTTTTTTGAAATCTTTAAAAGTTTTCCGCCTTGCTTCAAAAAGGCGCACACCTTGCCTTGTGTCTTGCACCTTGGGTGCAAAAAGTCCTTTGCACTTTTTTTTCCATCTTGGATTTTAAAACATTGTTTAACTACATAACTTTTATGGCTTAGTCAGATTGTAATTATGACTTAGATAGTAGTCTGTCAGGTATTTGGAGAACTGGAAATATATGACAATAGTAGGTTATGTAGGAGAGCAGCTTGTGGAGATTTGGGGTTGGTGCAAAACATTGATGAAATGTTTCAGAGTATTGACTTTCGAACTGCTATCTCGAAATGAACAAAAAGAGAGCGCTATCTAGTATTCTGACTCAAGATCATAATCCACCTAATCAATCTAAAGGAAGGTCAGAAGGGTTAGAGAACTTTCATGGTTTAGTGAGTGACGTTAGTGTTGGTGTACATTTTAGATTTTACAGTTTTTTTGTTGTTCAGGTACATTTTACATATTGCATTATAATAATATTCCTGAATATTCAGCAATGTCTTCTATTCATGTAGGGTATTGATGTCTTTTTCTTGGTTAGTTTGGTCTGGGGGGTTCATGTTTTACCCTTGGGAACTTACAAAATGTGAACTCTTGGCAGGTACAATTTTGTACTTCGGATCGTGCTGTTGTTGGTTCTGGCATGGATGACACTGCTTCTCTTCAACTCGGCCTTGATTATTGTGCCCGTTTCACTTGGACGTGCAATTTTTAATGCTGTTCCTCTTCTCCCGATAACTCATGGCATTAAGTGCAATGGTAATCTGGTTATAGATTCTTGTTTTTGATCTGCACCATTTATGCTTGTAGATTGAAATTTCTGACTACTTCTTTCCTTAGATTTATATGCATTCGTCATTGGAAGCTATGCCATATGGACTCTTGTAGCTGGAGCCAGGTATTCTATTGAGCATGTTCAAACACGGAGAGCAGGTGTCCTTTTAAACCTAATTGGGAAATGGTGTGGAATTATCCTGAAAAGCTGTGCTCTGTTGTCAATATGGGTAAGCCATCTCACTGAGAGATAATATGTGGTTCAAACATTTTCTCTTTTCATTATATCTTTAATGTTTATTGTTGTGCTCCAGATATTCATCATTCCGGTCTTGATTGGTCTTCTATTTGAACTTTTGGTGATTGTACCAATGCGGGTTCCTGTGGATGAAAGCCCGGTTTTCCTCTTGTATCAGGACTGGGCACTTGGACTCATCTTTCTTAAGATCTGGACCAGATTGGTAAGTGTTCTATATGCTTCTAAGTCTATGCCAACCAGAACTGGTGCTTAGACTGTCTGGTGCACACAAAGGGCTTATATACAGTGCAGGGTGGCTATGTAATGTAGCCACAATAGACATCTACCCAAAGATCTTGTGGCTCGATTGAAATTAATTGATGATTATAATTTGGATGATGATAAAATGTATGACCATGGTTCAAAGTATTAATACGTATTGGTTTTTGAGGTTGCCGATAAACTATATATAAGGAATTAGGGACATCTGACAGATCAAATGACGGTAGTAGGTGTAGTGAGTGATGGTGGAATTATGGCTGTTCAGTGAAAATGTTGGAAGCATACTGTATCAATGCTTTGAATGCCTCAATACCAACTGTGTCGATACTTTGAATTTTGAACCATGATGACAATGTAGATACACAGTATGCTGCAGATGCATGGTTGTTTGCTTTTGTCTTACTGCAGGTATCCAGAAAACAGTACACCATCCATGGGGTTGACCAGCCTAGGGCCCTAGGCCTTGACCTGACCATTATAAGAACTGTTCCCTTTTTCTTTCTTTTTTTTTTGGGCACAATGCGCAATTCAGAAAGCTCGAAAACAAAATCTAGCTTTACCTTACTCTCTGAATGCTCACATGGGTAGATTATGGAAACAAAGTTGACTATAGAGGGCAGAAACAAATGAAGTACGTTGGTGCATTCTTATAAGCTAACAATGAAAAAATGATTTATTTTGTTATGGATACAGGTTATGCTGGATCACATGACACCTCTAGTGGATGAGAGCTGGCGAATAAAGTTTGAAAGGGTGAGAGATGATGGCTTCTTCCGCATGAGAGGGCTTTGGGTTCTGCGGGAGATTGTGACCCCAATTATGATGAAGTTGCTGACAGCGTTGTGTGTTCCTTATGTATTTGCAAAAGGGGTCTTCCCTGTGCTTGGCTATCCGTTAATAGTAAACTCAACTGTCTACCGGTTTGCCTGGTTGGGTTGCCTCAGTTTCAGCTTGTTGTATTTCTGTGCTAAAAGATTTCATGTTTGGTTCACCAACCTTCACAATTCCATTAGGGATGATCGCTATCTAATTGGCCGAAGGCTGCATAATTTTAGGGAGGATACAGCAGAGAATGGCAGCGAGGCTGAGATTGTTCGAGAGACACCAAATGTAAATTTGCAGAATGCTGGATTAATCCAACGTGAGCAAGAGGCTGATGTGGGGGTGAGACTGAGGCGAGCTAATTGGCATAATCTCCAAAATTAAAGCCTGGATGTATAAGTTGGGTGCAGTGGCCGGACGATGAAGTGGATGGTGGTCTTGTGCATAAGCATAGAGCTTGATGACTAGACAGTAGCTTATTTCTGTGTTGGGATTGCTCCCCATGGTTGTTTAGGGGAGAGGCGGAGAGCTATTGAAGAGTAGATCAGATTTACCTTCTGAAACGTGATTTTGCTATCACGTCTATAGCGGATGAAGAATAGCAACAATGAGCTCTGGAAACATGAAGTACAAACGGTAATGTTTCCTGATTAATATATGATTCAACATCTGAGATAATGACTGTTAATTTTGAACTGTGCCTCTTGATCATATTCGACCAAATCGTGATCGTTGATAGCATCGCATTAAAATTAAAGCCGTCATTCACGAGTGAGGCTGGTGTGCCCGAAGTGTGCCTTTAAAGCCTCTCATTGCACCGCACACATGTACGTCGTGTGCGTTGCGCGGTATCAAACTCCCATAAATCGGTTTCTATTAAAATATTGAAAATAAAGCTTATAGTTTTTCAATGTGTGACAAATTCAAAACTTGTAATAAAAAAAGTCATTGGATTTATAATCTCTTATGAGATTAAAATCTAACAGGGGTGGGTAGAGTTTTAGTGAGAGGGAGATCTGGAGTTTCTTATGCATAAAGGAATTTGGATCTGCTGGACAGAACTAAGAATTCTGGGGTGTGGCTCTCAATCTCATAAACATTGGATGCAGCGTTAAAAACTCGTATTCTCTGCATCTTTATTTCCAGACAAGTTGCGTTAAGAAATCTGTAATCGCCGGTCGTGGTCGTGGCAGTTACATGTGGGTGATGAAAACAACATTTAGTGGTGTTTGTCCAGGGAGACTGCTTCCATAAACTCCTCATCCGACTCCAGTGCGCTCATTTTCTCAGGTGAAAGGCACACCTCCAAATCCACGCTCCCTCCCCCTTCTTTTCCTGGGAATGACGATACCTTTCCGTCGAACTTGTTAGCAAACCCACTTCGAATTGCTACTCCTTGTCCCCACCCAAAATCATTCCCTCCATACATGTCAAATCTAGGCGAGCTTCCAATCATCACGCTGTATGGATCAAAGAATCGTCCGATCTGGTAGAGTGAAGGGGCCTTCATCCATGTCTCCAACCAGCTGCGCACCACACTGTCCGTGTGACTGACCACAGCCTGATGCAACATCCAAGCTGCCCACCCAAGACCATGGCTTAGTAGTTCACCTGCTGTGGTGGTTCCGCTCACTGTCTGAATGCAATTGCCGAAGTAGTCTGGCGATATTGGCGGGTTTAATCTCGTTCTGTTGTTGATAGCCATCCTGCAGCTGGTTTTTTGGTTAGAAGGTAGATTACGCACCCGCGTCACGGACCTCCAAACCAGTGCACACAAAGACTGGAACGTGGAGATGACGGCAGTCTTGCTTTCTGCATTTGCCCTTGCTTTCAGTCTTGCCAAGGATTGTGGTGAGAAGTGGAATATCCTCTCTCTCAGTGGGGGTGGTCTGTATCTGTCAATGAATTCGCTGTGGTGAGTGAAAGGCAGGTTGATGATGGGACCATGGCCGTCGGGGAACCAGCGCTTCAGTACGGGCGGGCGTGAGATATAGTCCTTTCCTTGGTCCCTGGTGAGCTCGGCCCAGGTGTTAAAGAAATGCCAGAAAGAGGTACCATCACCAATGGTGTGGTTGAAGGAACAACCTACGAACACACCATCTAGTAACTCCGTCACCTGCACAGCAAGCAGAGGCATAGTGTGGCCATCGTGGTTGACAGCTCCATCATGGGTAAAGAAGGACTGGACAAAATGGGGTACGTCGATTGGGGAGAGGACATCGGCTACCGTCACATCTGCAACTGCGTGTATAAATTCGGCTCCGGGAGAATCTATGCAGTCAACGAAAACTGTGTAAGGAGGAGGGTTATCTCGTTTCTGTACTGTTACGAAGCGACCGGCAAGGGGGAAGAAATGAACCAGTGTGCGAGAGAGAGAATGTTTGAGGCGATTAATGATAGCATCGATGCTGGAATAGTCTTGGTTGTCGGAAGGTGGAGGTTTGGCGAAGAGAAGACCCTTTTGGATGTAGTGCACGGTGAGCATGGCGAGATCCCATGGGTTCAAGTAGTAAGGATGGCTTGATTCATCGGGAAGATGCGCTGGTTTGACGGAGCATCTAGAGATGTGACGAACAGTAACAGGAGTTGTCATGGCGTTGTAACCTGTGACACAACACAAGTTTTGATGGACTAGCGGATCTCTCTCGCGTTCTCTCCTTCTCTTGATTTTATACATACATGACCAAGATTTGGACTGTTACATTTTTTTTTTTTATTGTGTAGAGAAAAAAAAATTAATACCAACTTGTAGCGCAAGACGCCAGCGAGCCAATGAAGTAGGTAAGCTCCATTTATATAACTGTTGCGACTGAAGTAGGTAGTAAGTGCAATTACTTGGAACTTTCACTAGCTTTTTCACAACTGCATTAACCTTACTTGAACTTTGACCAGTTTACACATTTCGATTAGGGTTTTTAGCATAGCATATAAGGGCAATTTTTGGGTTTAATATCAAGAAAAGTAATATATGTAAACAAATTTCAAAAATAGATTAATTTTTTAAAAATAATATTAATAAAGGATAAAAATATTATTATCATCTTTTTCTTGCTATTTGTTCACCGTCTGCCACTGCCCGCCACCACCGTCTGCTGCCGCCTCCGCCTCCGGCAACGTTGTCGGAGGTGGCGGTGGCGACGCTGGTGATTTCTCTGTCTAACGCCGACACCTCCGCCTCCACCTTCAACAACATTGCCGGAGATGGGTGGAGACAGAGGTGGCGGTGGCGGCGGGCAGAGAAATAATCATCAAAGCCATCGTTGCCACCTCCGGCAACATTTTCAGAGGCGGATGTGGCGACGGGCGGCAGCGTACGGCGACGGATGGTGGCTCTGATGAATAAATGACAAGAAGAAAAAGATAAACACTAATTTTGTTCTTTATTGATATTATTTTAAAAAAGTTAATATATTTTAATTTTTTTTAAATATATTAATTTTATTAATATTAAATTCCAAAAGTTACCCTTCTATGCTATTACCCCTTAAACTTATCCCTTAATTCAACGCTAGGAATGAGCACAGATCTTTAGAGAGCAAAACAATTATGGCTATGGGTATGAGCATTCTTCTTTTAAGGGCGGTTTACTTTATTTTTTTCAACATGTGCAACACCCAAATCGGCGTAAAAAAAAATGTGGTCCAACATGGCGAAATTTGCAATTTGGAGGGTCCACTGAAAACCCTAATTGATATTCTTTGAAAGGGTTATTTATTCGGGCTATTGTATACAACTCAAGATTCGGTCTTACCTCTTGAGTGCTTGACAGCGAGTACTACTAGTAATTCCTACCATTTCATCCCAACCCACGTTGCCTTGGGGGTTAGACAATTGACAAATGGTGTCTCATATGTGTGTGGGTGGATGGAGACCATTTACCAGCCCGTTGTTAATTTATATAATCTCTATAAATAAATGCGACGCAACCACACGCTAGATGCACCTATTTAGCTTAAGTGACAAGCGACGAAGGTCGCCGTTGAATTCGTCAATAGTCCGTTGAGCTAATGGGCAGGTGATTTGAGCTCGTTGATCTAGGTGGTTGAATCGTCAATTCATTTGACTCCTTTTTTTTTTTCGTTTGAATTAGACTGTTCAAACCATTAGACTAAAACGGTTTTAATTCTAGATCGATTTTTAAAACATTGTTAATCAGAGGCAGAACGGCCAACACAGGCAACCCCCGAACCCGAACTCTGGTCATTATGCTTCTTGGATCCGCCCATTCGCCCGGCTCACTTATGATAATGTAAAAAAGGATGCATGGTGTCCGTAATTTATAGCCTAGACTATCAGATTAGAAGTAGAAAGTTAGAAACTTGAGCTACCGCTCAGTGGCTGTGAATTGTTGAAATTTGCAAGATTCCATGGAATTCAGATTTCCTCACTGAGTGTGACTCACACCAACCTTACAGTATACAATACATCGTAGTCATATATTGAGAATATCTTTTATATTTAATGTTATCGTTCATGGAAACATCTTCTTAATACACGACTGTGATGTACTCTGAAATTGGGGTGAGCATTGTAAGGTTTTTAAAATTGACTCAGACAACAAACCGGTCAGGGGTCCAGCTCCAAGGTCAAATAGTCTAACAATTCGAACCAGACAACCAGCCCGCTCTGACAAAAAATTAAAAAAAATAAAAATTGGTCAAAACCATTGAACAGTTCAAACGGCTCAACTGCCTAAGTCAGCGGTTTACTGACCAAATCATCATTTTTTGGCAAAAATCTGATTTTGGGAAAAAATGGAACCGACCACCCCGGTCCGATTTGGTTTTGAAAACCATGATCTCACACCTTTAGCTAGTTTCTTGCACTTGATAAAGGATAATATCAAGACTCAAAGGAGGAGGTACATGTGATGATGTGAAGGACCCCCCTACCCCTTAATAGAATATTCCCATATTTTCTCCATTTTTTACATTTTTTCTTATTTTCTTTTGTTTTAAAAATATAAAACAGTAATCATTGTTTATTTTGATTAAATTAATAAAGTAGCATATTATACCTTTGGGTTTTCCAAGGTCTCTTATTTTAATGCATATTATTATTATATTTAAAAAAAGACATTTAGACATTTTAGAGAGAGAGAGAGACAGAGAGAGAGAGAGAATAGTAATAATCAAGGTTCAAAGTATCGAAATGATATGCCCGATCATTTTGGGGTCCGAAACACCTGTTCGAAATGCCTGTTTACAGGTGTTTCGGGACCCCACTCTTTTTTAATAAAAAAATATGTTAAAATATCTTCCCAAAAACCAAAATTTGAAAAAAAAACCAAAAAAGCTATTTTCGCTTGTATCTAAGTATCGATATGCCTCTATTGATACACATAGGTGTATTGATACCTTGAACCTTGGCAATAATATAAATCAAGATTTTTAAAACTAAACCGGACAATGAACCGGTCAAAGGCTTGGTTCTCAGGTTGAATGGAAAGACCATTCGAAACGAACGAATGCTTGTTCTGACAAAAAAAATTAAAAAAATAAAAAACAACCAAAACTGTTAGACGATTCAAACGGTTTGACCGCACGGGTCAACGGTTTGCTGACCAAATCAACGATTTTTGGCGAACTAACAGTTTTGGGGTAAAACAGAACTGGTCACCTGATCGGTTTCCAGTTTTTTCGGTCTGGTCCGGTTTTGTAAATCATGATATAAATCAAATAATATAAATAAGTTGAGGTTAACAAAACTTAGTAAATATTAAAAATGTGTTTCAATTCCACTTAAAAAACTAACTTAATAAACACTAATAAAAATAAGAAATTTAAATATAAAAATGTTAATTGATACTTTTAATAATATTATTAGATAACTTATGAGTTGAGACCTTAATAAACTCTAATAAAAAATATTAATTGATAGTTTTAAATTTCAATAATTAATTAAAAATTCAAAAAAGTATAAAAAACTAAGCATAATTAAAATACTAAAAATAATTAAAAATATTGAAAATTAACAATATTTTATATTAATAAGGGTATTTACTGAAAATAATTAAAAAGGGTATTCACGTGGTTCAGACTCTATTGGCTTGGGAGCTCCGGGTTCACCCGAATTGGGGGTCTTGGGCTCAACCGGTCTAGGGGCTTCGAGGCTAAATGTGCACTCGGTGATAAAATCTGCTAAGGCTTGGGCCTTAATGGTAGTATGTGGCTTGTACTAGAGGTCGTACTCGCTGAGTTCGATAGCCCACTTCATCAACCGATTGGAAACCTTGGGCTTGAGCAAGACTTGTCTTAGAGGTTTGTCTGTCAAGACGACGACAATGTGAGCATGGAAATATGGGTGGAGTTTTTGAGCTGAAATCACTAGTGTGTATGCTATTTTTCCTATCTGTGGGTATCTCATCTCTGCTCCCTATAGAATTTTACTAACATAATAGACGGGCCGCTGGACCCGATCTACTTCCTTTATTAGTACCGAACTGACCACCTCGTCGCTCGCCGAGAGCTACAGTTCTAAGACCTCGCCCTCCTCGGGTCTAGCTAAGGTTGGCATAGTGGCGAGGTTGGTTTTTAGCTCATCGAACGTGAGCTGGCAATCTCGGGTCCATTCGAACCCTTTGCCTTTGATTGACTTAAAGAAGCAGGCAGCGGTCTGCCGATTTGGACATGAAGCGGCTCAGAGCGGCTATGCGGCCGTTTAGCCTCTGAACCTCTTTTACTTTTCGGGGTGGTCTCATTTCTAGGATGGCCTTTATCTTGTCTGTGTTGGCCTCAATATCGCGCCAGTTGACAATGTACCCTAGAAACTTACTCGAGGTGACACCGAAGACACACTTGTTTGGGTTCAGTCTCATTCTATATTGACGTAGAATTTGGAAGACAGAATCTAAGTCTTTTATTAATTCCAGTGAGAACTATGTTTTGACGACCATGTCGTCTACATAACATTCTACTTTCATACCAATTAAGGGCCGAAAAAGCTTATTTACAAGTCTTTGGAAGGTCGCCCCAACATTCTTAAGTCCGAAGGGCATGACCTTCTAATAGTACAGGCCGAACTCAGTTATGAAACTGGTTTTTTCCTCGTCGGGCTGGTCCATCTTGATTTGGTTGTAGCCTGAGTAGGCGGCCAGGTAGCTTAGCAGCTCATGTTCCGAGGTCGTGTCCACTAGGCGGTCAATTCGGGGCAGAGGGAAGTAGTCTTTTGGGCAAGCTCGGTTCAGGTCGGTGTAGTCGACGCACATGCGCCACTTGTCGTTTGCTTTTTTCACTAGCACTGGGTTGGCTACCCAGCTCGTGTAATGAACTTCCCTTATGAAGTCCGCTGCGGGGCTAAGTTGCGTTTCTACTGTCTAATGGGTCTGACTACAGGGTGAGTGTTAAGTTTGTGAGTTATAAGGCCAGGGTCAATACCGGGCATATCCACCGTAGACCATGCAAAAATATCTAATTTTTTAAGTAAAAAACTCACCAGTTCAGTTCGTAGAGGCTCCTTGACGGAAGCACCGATCTGTAGCGTTTGCGCCGGATCTGTAGCCGAGGTCGGGATCGCGACTGTTTCCGCAGTGGGCGAAGCTCGTTCCTCGCCCTGCTTCGTAGGCCGCTCCAGTTCGAGGTCGTCGGATGCCTTGGTTTTTCCCTTTAGGGCGGCAACATAACATTTGCGGGACTCAAGCTGGTTGCCCCGCGCTACTCCCACACCGAAGTCCGTGGGGAACTTCATTGCCAAATAGTAGGTGGAGACCACTGCCCGCAAAATATGAGTAATTGGCCGCCCTATTATGGCGTTGTATCGGGAGGGGGTCGCGACCACTAGGAAATCGTGGTTGAGTCTTACCGCGCAAGGCCATGTGCCGACTTCCACAGGTACTGTTATCTTCCCCAGGGGCCTGACTTCCTCTCTGCTGAAGCCCACCCGAGGAGTGTGCATGGGTTTCAACTCGCTTCTCTGTAGCTGTAGTTGGTGGAATACCGATTTGAAGAGGATGTCCGCCGAACTGCCTGAATCCAAAAGTACGCACCAGACTTCGAAGTCGCTGATCCTTAGTTTTATGACGAGCGCATCATCGTGGGGATAGTGAACACCTCGCACGTCGTCTTCTGTGAAAAAGATCGGTTCTTTCGTCTTCAGCCTCTTTGGAGGGTTGTGCTTGTCTCGGGCCACCTTGTGAATTAACGTCCGTGCTGCTGCCGAAGTGCAACCTGCTACCACCGAACCGCCCACTATCACGTGGATGGTTCCCTGAACTGGCTTCTCTTCTGAGGGAGGTCGCTGCAAGGCTTCGGCCGGTCTGTTGCTGGATTCGGGGGCATCCTTTCCGTACTCCCCTTGCCAACCTACTTTATTATTATTGTCATTATGTACAAATTTCTCAAATATTCGCGATGGACGAGTCCCTCTATCTCGTCCCGGAGATTATTACATTGTTTGGTACTATGACCGTGATCTTTATGAAAACTACAGTATAGATTCTTATTTCTCTCGTTTGGATTACTCTTTAGGCGAGGTGGCCACTTTATGTAGGAGGCATCCTTGATCGTCATCAAGATCTCAGTCCGCCTTGTGTTCAACGGCGTGTAATCCGTCCGAACTACTAAGAGAGCTCGGGACGACTGGCTTGGCTTCGCCTCTCGGGCCTGTCTTCTTCTGTCGCCTGGGTTGGAGGGTTCGCCTTCTCTTTTTCTTTTCTCGACCCCGCCTTCTGTTCTTTGGTTGATTTCTTCTTTTGTTATCATGAACTTGTCCGCGAGCTTAAGGAAATCGGCCACGGTTGCTGGCTGGTTGGCCACCATGTGCCATTTGAATTCTTTGTGCGTTACCCCTCTTTTGGCCGCTGCGAGCTGTACCGTGGGGTCTAACCGTGGTATTTGCAAGCATGCTTCATTGAACCACTTGATGTAGCTCTGGATGGATTCTCCTTCCCTCTGGATTACCCCGAAGATACTTTCCTCGGTTCTAGGGCACCGTTTGCTGGTAACAAATTGTGTGGTGAAGATCTGCACGAACTGGGCCCAGCTTCTTATCGACCAGGGAGCTAGGTTCCGATACCAAGTGCAGACCACCCCCCTGAAGGTGGTGGTGAAGGCCATGCACATGCATGACTCACTAGCCCTAGCGAGGTGCATTTGTGACTGAAATGCGTCAACGTGGTCGTTGGGGTCAAAGGACCCATGGGGACTGCCAGAAGTTCTGATGAAAGGGGGCAAGGAACTGAAAGAATTGGGACAGTTTTTACCTTGTCCGAGCTCGTCTCTTCCTTGCCTCTGAGCTCAGGTAGGACACGGGTAGTAGTTCGGCGACTTCGCTGGTGCCTTCTTTGAGCAGGCCTAGTGCTGGCGCTGCTGGCCTTCGTGTTGCCGAGCTCGATGGGCCCGGAATGTTGGTCTGCTGCTAGGGCGCTGAACCGGTTCTCCGTGAGTGGGAACTCGGGCTCAGAGCGTCAAGGTGACTTTGTGGGCGAGGTTCCTGAACCGCCTGCGAGCTGCAAGGCGGGGGTAATTTTTCTTTGCTTTCGGCCTGGGGATGAGGCCTGGCTATTAGGGGGGTTTTGGGGTTGAGAAGCTTATCCTCGGTGAGGTCGTCCACCTTGAGTGGAGGCCTTAACCGGCTTTGAAACAAGGTGTCGGGGGGGAAGTAGTGACTGGTTTATGGGTAGCTGAGGGAACTGCTACTGATAATGGTGTTGGGAGAGGTGGTGTAGTACCTGGTGTTGCTGGAGTTGGTGCTGCTGGAATTGTTGCATTTGGGCTTGCATTGCCCGCATGCATTGCATTAGGTAGTCCAATTGGTTCTGGTGGGTTGCCAGTGGTACAACAGTTGGTTCAGCGAAGTTTGTTTCAATAGGGAGTGGAAGAGGGGTGTTCAACGAAGGAAGGTTCAGGGACGCCATTGAACTTGGAGTTGCTCTCCAGTGGTGGTCGTTTCTGTGCCACGTTCGACATCATTGGAGGAAGTCATGGGTGTTGGAGTTTTTGGAAGAAGGGTAGGTGAGAGAGGTAAGAGAGATTGAGAGGGAGGCTTTTAGAAGCATTCTCACAGACTGCACCAATTGATGGAGCGCAATCCAGCCGGTCTTAGCTGTCAACGATTTTGCCTCTTTTTGGTGCAATGGGAAGCCTGAAATGGAGAAGATGAGGGAACTCCGGGGGGAACCCAGTAAGATAACTCCAAAACTCAAGTTAGTATTCTCTCAAAGGCAAAGTAAAGACCAGATGGTGCAAAGTTCACCTACCTTGTTGTTGGGGGTAGGGGGCCTTTTATAACCACTTCGTGCACTCACTTCGAGGCCTCTATCAGGTCGGGTATGATTACCTCTATTTCTGCCAGTTCGGGTGTCATCCTTTTTGCTGGGACAGAACCGCCACTGCTCCTTGTTGGAGCCGTCTCTGTAATTGGAGATGGCGGTGGTAGGTGGCCGTTTGAAGTGTGGCCGTCAAGCGTCAAATCCCAAGTCAGTTAGGTGTGTCGTCCCTGGGTACGAACTTCCTCGGTGTTAGACATGGTACGGTTTGTTTAGTTTGGCATCCTGGAGGTGAAGTGCTAGAGTGGTGAGTGAGGTGAAGTCTTGAGTTCGGAGGTATGTCCTAAACTGCCATAGTGCAGGCCAGTTCGGTGAGGTGAGTCCTGAACTGCTATAAGGCAGGCTAGTTCAACGAGGTGTGTCCCGAACTACTATAAGGCAGGCCAGTTCGGTGAGGTGTGTCCCGAACTGCTATAAGGCAGGTCAGTTCAGTGAGGTGTGTCCCGAGTTGCTATAAGGCAGGCCAGTTTGGGTTACTGCCCTTTGAGTGGCTTGGGGCTCAAGGGAGAGTTTGGGCTCCTAGTAGGGAGTTCGGACTGCTGGTAGGGGAGTTCAGTCCGCTGGTTCCTCCCCTTGGTGCTCGCGCCTTAGGCGTGCTTTTGTACCGAGTTGTTGCCTTTGCCACGTGTTGCGTAACTATGAGGTCGGGCCAAATCTTCCTTCATCACATATATATATATATATATAACATAAGTTCTTTTTTATATATGTAATAGTATCGGGCTAGGCTTATTTGAAAAAGCCCAAGCTCGAGCCCACAAGTTTGAAATTTTGTCAAAGCCTGAAGAATAATAGGTCAGGTATGGTCGGGCCGTCGAGCTACCTAGCCCGTGAATAGGTCTAATTGTAAACATAAACAATTGTATACATAAAAAATCATATGAAATAAAAATTTAAACATCTTTTTCAAATTTTTAAAAATGAACCTCTCATAGCTTGGCCCTGTCCATAGCCTATCTTGACCTAAGGCTTGACTCAGCACGACCCAATTTACACCTTTACTTGAACCCGTCCAATACTGAGGATGGGGCAATGAAATTCGAGGATTCCTCATCCTTGATGAGGACTGGGTGCCTTGCCCTTGAACTCGCTCGTCATTGAGGAGTGATTGCCTTGCCTTGAACCCGCCTAACACTGGGGACAGGGCGAGGATGGGGTAGAGTGCCTTGACTATGGGGCAGGGACAGAGATGGGGTGCCCCGCCCAGAACACACCCCGTTGTCATTCCTATATAATTGTTAATTATTAGTGAAATTAATAAAAATGTTAGATTTTGTAATTATTTTTATTTATGTAAAGCTAATCAAAATTTTATTTAAAAATAATAAAAATAATAACAATTATTAAAATTATTATAAATTATTAATAAATCTAAATTTATTAAAACATATTTATTCATATTAAATTAATAATAATTATTTTCTACATATCAACCTTTAATGAAAATACAATTATTAAAATTTTAGATATTAACAATAATTTTGAATACTTTTAGTTAATTAACAACAAAATTTGATTATTAATTTAATATTAATTAATAATAAATAAAATTATTAAATCTTTTATATTTTCCTATGCATCACATGGGCCCCCGCTAATACATTTTTAGAATCCAAAAGTTTTTAGACTGTTTTGCCCTTCTAAAACACTTGTTTCTCTGAACGAATGTTGGTAACAAGTCACAACATACTAGGGGTGATCATTTTAGCCTGACCTGGCCTGGCTTGGAAATTCCGAGCTTGGGCTTGGGTTTTGCGTTCAGGTCTGGCTCAGGCCCAAGCCCACAACAGGCCTGCAAATTTTAGGGCCGAGCTTGGGCTTGTATACATGTTTTTTATATTATAATATATATTTTATATATAAATATTATAACATGACATGTATAATTTATATTATATGTAATATTTTATATTATATAATATATAAAATAAACGTTTATATGCATGTTATGTCATTTAATATAAAATATTATAGATATGTAATGTTTTATATATAAAAGACATTGGCCTAGAATCAAACCCAACTCGGCCCGGGCTCGTGTAGACCTGAACTTGGGCTTATGTTATAGGCCCGAAACCCCGGGCCTAACCAGGCTTAGGCCTAAGATATAGCCCTTATCATAAATGCAAAGCTCGACCCGGGCCCGGGCCCGACCCATGATCACCCCTACAACATACTTTATGAAAAGTGCTGTTGAGCAAGCACAACATGGGTGGTTTTGTAATTGTGTCATCATTATTACCGGTCCATAATATCTCAAAAAGAACTATTTGGTAATTTCACTTTTACCATCAACCTCATTAACTGACTGATCGAATTGAAATGCTTATTCTTAGTATTTCAGTGCACAAGTTTTCAAAGAACTTACGGGCTTTATAATTGATGAAACTAAAGTTGGGTAGAACATTATACCTTTTCAAAACTTTTTTTTTATTATTATTAAAACACAACAATTCAGTTCTGCTATTATCAAATTGTCCCAGGTGTAATTATACTTTATATTTTATACTATCTATACTATATTATGTAGCGACATAGGCCACCTCAGCAGCCCTCTCCTTCTATACCCTCTTCTCTCATATCTCCTTAATGCTCTCTCCTTTTTTCCTAGCACCTCCCCAGCCCTTTCATGTAGCCATGGGGCGGCCATCTCTTCTCACTCGGGATCTGCTACCCACAATTTGTTCCCTATAAATGACAAGGGAGATATTCCCAATTTGCAACTGTAATGTCTTGTGGGTAGAGATTTGGGAACAGCACGTTGGTAACAGACCCAAGCTCCTCTCTTTTTCACTAAATCCCATTCCAACTCTCTCTCTCTCTCTCTCTCTCTCTCTCTCTCTCATGCTCATAACCACTCAACCAACCCCCTCCTAAAATTTCTCCTAATAAACTATCTCTCCCACCTAAAATACCTCCTAAAACACCTCTTAATCTATATTACATGCCCTATAAACCATCTAAAAACCAAACAAGTGGTTAAATTAATTTTGAAATATTTTTCATATTTTCAATAATTACTGATATTATTGAATATTATTTAGTAAGTATCAACACCTAATCTATATATTTTTTTCATAATTTTGGTAAATTAGAAAATTTAATTACTAAAAATTACTTGCTGAAAATTACTGATTTTGGTAATTTAATTTCAGAAATGTTTGAAAATTGGTGTAATTGGAGTAGGTGATATTACTGATTTTTCATAATTTTACTGTTCACTCCACCCTAACAAGTCTTAGTTCCACCGTATAGTTGGAATAGGTGACAGTTCGGAATTGATGCTAATACACAGGTGGGAATTGGTGTTAAAAGTGGAATTGTTTGAAATTTTGAATTGTTGTAGGTCATGAAATTCAGAATTCTGAGGTGGGGTTCAGTCTACTTAGTTTCACGGTACAATTGGGGTAGGTGCTAGCTCGGAATTAATGCCAATACATGAGCAGGTATTAGTGTTATAGGTATAATTGTTTGAAATTTTGAATTGTTGTAGGTCTGCCATGAAATTCATAATTCTGGGGTGGAGTGCAGTCTATTTAGCTCCACCGTACAGTTGGGATAGGTGCCAACTTAGAATTGATGCCAATATATGGGCAGGTATTGGTGTTATAGGTGAATTTGTTAGAAATTTTGAATTGTATAAATCTGCCATAAATTTCAGAAGTATGAGGCGGGGTGCAGGCTACTTATCCCTAAAATTTAACATGAAAACATTGGGTGACATGACAAGAATTTGTGACCATCCATTGTCCAATCCAAAGGTGCGGTTCCTCCTTTTAGAAAGAAGCCAAAGTAAACTCCAACTTTGCAATATATGATACAGCCATATATACAAGTCAAGCTTTTCGTAACAGCCTTTTGGTTTCTAAAAGTTAAAAAACCAAGAAAACAAAAAGCAAAACGAAAGTTACTTACATGTTTGATTAGGGATGCACATATACGATTAGGTCATTAGGGTCCAAATCCTTTGCAAGTCTAAATATCAAAAAATCTAAAGTTAGGTTAAGGCCAAAGGTTCAAAGAAAAAAAAAAAGAATAAAAAGAAAGAGAGTTGTAACCTTGGACTTTTGCCATGTTTTAAGAAATGGTGTATAGAATTAGGCTTTTTGTCCAGCCCAGGAGCTTAAAGTTACGTTCTAACCCATCTTATCGTGGGTCCGTCTCATCTTGTCTCAATACGGACCGTATAGACCTCCATAAAAGATGCTTTCTTGCATTTATAAATTAATAATTACAAACACTATTGGAATTTGAAATGTTATGTATTCATCAAACGACAAATGTGTACCAAAAAAAAAAGAATTTCAAAAAATAACATTTTTTTCCTGCTTCCTAGCTTCTTAATTAAAATTAACAAAATTTTGATTTTAAAGACAAATCTTAAATCACAAGATGAAAGCGATTTTTTTTTATATATTTATAGAAGCCAAAATTTTACTTTTGGATTTCCAAAGCTAAAAAGAAACCTGAACAAAGGACCCCCTAGGTTATTTTTTGCTAAGCACCCCTCCAAAGCCAAAATTTTACTCGCACCAAAAAGTAATTGTGTTGGAATGGCATTGACAATTTTTAAGATTGTACAAAAAAAAAAAAAAAAAAAAAACTAAGGATTCTGGGAATACGTTAATGTACCCCTTAACTAAGGCTCTATTTGTTTGTGTGCAAATTTAAACCGAATACAAATTTTGCACCTTGTTCAGTTTTGTATTTATTTGCTTGTAATTATGATTTACACCTTATCTAATACAAAATGTGTACATTTTGTCTCATTTGCACTCATTGACAAGGAAAATTTTAATTATCAAAAATTGAAGAAAATTCAAACCACTTTGCTTGTACTTCATTCTCTCTCATATATTGTGGGGACCACATAATCTTGAGTCCCAGTTCCAATTTCACTCAAATAAATACCTTTCTCCTACCTGCTTTCTCTTTCATACGAGGAGAAGACTACATTTTATTTTATTTTTTTCTTTCTATTTTCACAAACAAATAGAACAAAGCCAAATATATATATATATATATATATATATATATATATATATATATATATATATATAACAAGAATTTACACTGCTTATTTGCACTATGCAATTATAATTTCATTTACATTGGTGCAAATGCACAAAAGTGCAAATTGAAACAATGTAAATTATAGTTTACTTTTGTTTCAGATTTGACGATATTTTATTTGTTTGTATGAGAAGATGATGTGGCTCGCAATTTATATAAAAAAGAATGTAAGATGAAGGCTATCCTATTTGTAAGGAATAAGGTCGGAAGCAAATTGATGTGGTCTCCACTTAAAATCAGAACTCAGAAGGAATTTGATAGGAGGAACAAGGTAGGAATTTGGGTTTTTTCAAGATTCCTAATTACTAGTTTACAATTAGGGGTGTTCAGGGTTCAGTTCGGTGCAATTTGGAGAATATCCCTAGCCAAATCATTAAAATAATATCTAAGAATTTCTACGGTCAAATCAAATTGATGAAGGGTAATTTCGCCTGACCTCATAAAAAGGGGACACATTGACACGACATGATCAAGAGATGACAATTCAGCCTGACAAGTTCAATTTGCAACAATTGAGCTCACGTATTCAGTAACCTTGACACAAAGGCCGCCTCGGCTCAAGGATCACCTCGGAGCAGGGCCACCTCGGCGCAAGTCTCACCTCGGCATCGATGCACCTCGATATCCAAGCCAGTTCGGAACTAAAAGACAGAAGTACCAGTTCGGAACCAGCACTCAAAGCGCCATGTAACTGACTCCCGTGTCACCAACTCCAGAGGTCTCTCCAACGAATCTCGAATCCCTCGAGATTAGGTTAAGTTAATAGACCCCGACTTTTTCGGGATCACGATAAGGACTTATCCTGACTCCATTGGAATCGGAAGTGGAATGAGACAAGCATTACCTGTATACTGCTCATTCAGAAGCGGAGCAAACTCTATCTCCACATGCCGGATATCCCAAAACTCTTTCGTGTGCCCCACAACTACTCAATTATATAAAGGATCCAACCCCGATGGTTTGAGGTACACGTGATTTTTATGCTCTCTAGCTCTCTACACTCTCAAAGTTCTCTAGCTCGCATCAGATTACTAACTTAAGCATCAGAGCGACCTCGTCTGGTTAGCCACCCTGGGTTCTCTGATCCTTTCTTGTAGATTTGCTTAGCTCGCCGTCCGACTAAAAGCCATATCATCCTCCAGCTGGGAGCAGTCAGACCGTGCATCATTACAAACCATTTTATTATGGTTTGGTGTGATTTCTAACATGTTATGGGTCATTATATTGGATTTAACCATTTTAGAAAGCCCAATCAACACACACACACCATATGCAACTTTATTTACAACTAGGAGTATAAATTGATTGAATTTTGAATTGAATAAAGCAATATCCAAATTTAAATTCGATAAAGTATTTTATATGTTATATAATTTAAATGTTAATATATGAATTACGAAAATATTTAAATACTCTATATACTAAATATATGAGTTATATAATCAGTAAAATGCAGATATTTATTGAAACGAATCAAGTCATATCTGGACTTGATTTGATTAATGCCAAATCTCGAAATTAAATTCAGGTTATCCAATACTATTGGCACCGATATTCACAACTGAGAAAAAAACTATATGCCAAAATTGCGCCTATGCAAATGAATTAGCATCTTCACACCTCCCTTAACTTGAAAAGAAAAAAAAAGAAAGGAAAGCCGTCTTCGGACATCATTGAACATGTTTTAGGTTTTGGTCACAATCAGTTCTAAAATAAATCATCACAAACATATTTACTTTGACTTTGCCAAAGAAAATGGGGAGATAGTTCCTTGCTAATAATCACTACCAAACAATATTAATTTGTCTAACTTCTGAGAACCAGTGGCATCTGATTTTTGTTTTTTTACCAGTTTCTTATTTTTCACGTTTGTAAAATTACTTATGGTAACAGAGAAACTACAAGCAGTTGAAATCGAAAATCCTCGAACTTTAAAATATGACTATTCAGTATCTAAACTTTCAAAAGATGACAATGCAGTACTTGTCATTAATCAGTCCGTTAATTAACCTTTAAGTGATATTTGAAAAGTCAAAAATGCCCTTCACATGCCATCTAATTCTCTTTATCAATCATCTACATGTTGACAAAAAACTGAACAATCCCAAATCATAGTCTTTTCTATTCAAAAAAGTTGGTGATCGTTTAGAAGATTTAGAATTTGGACTGTTCATTTTATTGTCAATGTTTGAATGGTTGATAAAGAGAATTAGATGCATTCTTAGGGCATTTTTGACTTTTCAAATGTTACTTAACGATTGATTAACAGACTGTTTAACGATAAATACTGGATTCTCACATTTTGTAAGTTTAGATACTGGATTGTCGT
The DNA here is from genome assembly GCF_056320005.1 of Nelumbo lutea. NCBI lineage: Eukaryota > Viridiplantae > Streptophyta > Magnoliopsida > Proteales > Nelumbonaceae > Nelumbo > Nelumbo lutea. The sequence goes on along the minus strand of NC_142688.1, from coordinate 10,707,713 downwards.
ATTTTAAAATTCAGGAACCAAATTTGTGCTCGAGCCAAAATGCAAAATACTGATCAGAAATTTTCAAAAAAAGAAAAATGCTGCAAACCTTATTGCCATTACAACAAAAAGGGGTATACTTGGGGCTTAGAAGACGAATTAGGGAGGGAAGCCGGAATATTTGGGACTTATAAAAGGAAAGAACAAAGAAAAAAATAGAATAAGGTGGGTAGTTGAGCTGTGATTATCACCGGCGAATCCGTTGAAGCAATTAAATAGATAGAGTTCAACCCGAGCAACATATGGTAGGAATTACCAAAACAACATAGAGGAGCCGGTGGGCCGGAGCAGCGCTGGAGGTATTACTTGTTTGGGATTTAATTTAATTGGATTGGTTGGATGGATGGATGTATTTGGAAAAGTAAGATAAAAAGAGTGTGATAACGGGAGCGACATTTGGAGAAAGCAAAAGCCGTGCTCCCAAATACAAAAGCACAAAGTCGTAATCAGGTCTATTTGTTCTTTGTTTTATATATTAGTTACACTTCCACAAATAGCTAGCTTACAATGCATTGAAAAGTAAGTTGTTTGGATGCTTCAACAAGAAATTAAATTATGACTCGTATCCGGTCATTCGTTCATTGATGGGGCGCGGGATGGGAATCATCAAATCAATCAATACTCAATAGAAAGAAAAATAAATTAAAGAAAATGATGGGCGGACAAATTGAATGAAATGAATTGCTCGGTGTTCTCCGTTAATTTGTAATTTGTGGATCAGGTCAGATGGTGCTCAGCCCTAAACTCTAAACTATTTATTTTACAAACTCCATATTTATCGAAAACGTAAAGGTGGCATGGCCGTACATATTATGGTCTCTTTAAACTATGATAATTGCATAAGAAGAAGATGAAGCTGGCCTGTTTGGTTTATCTCTGCATCTCCCAAATATCTCAAACGCTTTATGTGATCCGAATTATTATTATTATTATGGCCCCATCAATACAGGAGCTAACCAAATAAGTTGCCAAATCCAGTCTACTAATATTTTGCATATCAATACATTTCGGGCCTGATACATGTATATTGGATTTGGATCCAATATATAGGTCCGTTTGGTTTTCAGTTGGAATTGGAATTGAGATTCTTCAGAATCGAAATTAGAATGGTCTATTGCCTAGATAGGAATGGTAATGAAAATTGAAATCAGCATGAATGAAATCTTATTCCCAAGGGTGGGGGAGGGAATGGCCATTCCCTCAAATGGGAAAATACCATCCCACCAGAAATGGAAATGAGATTTCAATTCCTTCCAACCAAAACAGTTGAAATCAAAATAACTCATTCCAATTTTGATTCGAGACTCCTATTCCCATGGAGTAGGAGTATAAATGGATCAAATTCGAATTGAATAAGACAATATCCAATTAAACATTTAAATCTTAGATTTAATTCGATTTGAATTTGACTAATTAATTAATTTAGGTAATTAATAAATATATAAAATTATTATATAATTTAATTATATATATATATCATATAAAATATTTAAATATTTTATATATTATATATAAAAATTAAATAATTAATCGAATTGGGATGTTTATAAATCAAATGAGTTCATATCTAAATTTGAATCCAATTAACTGTTTGGTATAAATAAAATATCCGAATTTGATTAACTAAACATTTGAATTATTCATATTTGATTATGAAATAGCCGGCATGCAAATGGAATTGTGTTGAATCCTCTAAAAGACCTCTTTTATCTTTAGAGTGAACAAATATCATGACATGACACATGAAGTCATCTCCCTACATTGTGGGTCCCAAATAAGGATTAGACTCTTGATGATTTACCGGGTGTCATCCTGTTCCAGCATAGGATTCGGAGTCTATTAAAATTGAATCTCTCTCTATAGTGTGGGGAAATCATATTATTCCAACTACTTGGAGAAAAAATAGGAAGATTTATTAGAAGAAAAGGAAATGAAGAGGAAAAAGAGAGGGCAGCACAATCAATCCCAATTCCATATGTTTTATATTTTTGTAATGTTGTTAGTGTATGCATGCACGTAAGAAAAAAAAAAAAAAAGAGTACAAGAGTGGGTGTACATGTAACATAATATGTACAAGATAGGTACGTGTCAAAAGAGGATAGGATAATAGATGGAGATGATGGACAGTAATTCACGTGCATAAGAGACCGTAATGTTTGTATTTCATTCAACAAGCAACACTTTTTATCAATCAACATGGACACACCTACCCCTACCCTCTCCAAACCCAATTTTGGTAGCCTTTACAATTGCTTTCTAATTTTTTTTATTTCTTTTTCTTTTTTTGTTTTTCGCGTCTCGACTCTCCTCCCTTTTTTTATTTTGTTATTATTGTTATATTCCTTGTTACTTTTTTTTGGTAAAACTATATTCCTTATTACTGTATGCAGCAAATTAACCTAGGCCCAGCTATGGTGTTGAGCTACACCCCCTCTCTCCTCCCCTGGGGACCACAGCAGCTGTGAGTGACGAGACGGGACGGATTATAGGTAGGACCAATGTGTAGCTATTTTGGTGTTGGGTCGGCAGTTGCTTTTATGTTGTTTATTCTAATATATATGGTAAAATCTATATATTTATATATACCTTTATGTGGCCCAAAACGAATGTGATAGCGTGCAAATGAGGCAATGGGAATGCGTCTCCAGGGTCCAGACTCGAGAGCAGCGTTTGAGAATTGAGACACACCAACGACAAAGGTGATAGGTCCCTCCCCCCCCCTCCTCCCTTTCTCCCCTTTGTCCTCCTTACTCCTCCGTGATGATCACTTGGGATTTCGATTTCCTCTCAACAAAAAAAAAACTAAAAACAAAACCTTATTACCAACGACATGGTCCAACATGATCTCTGTCCGCACACCTCATGCATTGGAGATGATGTTGGGACGGTATTTTAATTGTTGGGATGAGATCCGAACACACTCTCTCCTTTCCGTGAGGATCACTTGGGATTTCGATTTCCTCTCAACAAAAAAAATAAATTAAAATAAAATTACCCATGACATGGTCCAATATGATCTCTGTCCGCATATCTCATACATGGAGATTGGAGATGATGTTGGGCGGTGTTTTAATTGTTGGGATGAGATCCGAACACACTCTCTCCTTTCCCCTTCCCCATGTGGTATATATGAGAGAGAGAGGGGGGACGAGGTGGATGGAGGAAGAGGAAATAAAGGAGCGAAAGCCAGAAAAGGAAAAGTGAGAAAGTGAGATAACCGGAACGGTCGGACTTTGATTTAGGGTTGGTGCGTCCCCGAAGAGGAAACCAAAAAAGACTGCCTTGTCAGACCCCTCACCCCAATTTATAATAATGTTTAACGCCACGGCCACGCTACCTACCTTTACAGTTTACCACTTTACCTTCCCAGTCTTGCTTGCGTATCCAACTATCCCCTACTTTCATTGACTCTCTCTCTCTTCTCACTCCCTGTCTGTCTCTTGCTATTTCCAGCCCTGAAACCACCCGTCTTCTTATAAACATGCACTTGTTCAAGTATTCCCTCGTACAGAAAAGAGAAAACTCATCTTATCTCTTTATTAGAAAATTCGCTTTTTTATTTTTGATTGATTGAGTCAATTTTTCCTGTATACGTCCTATCTAGACCGTTGAGGTCTCTAAATTTGCCACCCATTTAATATCCTTTCGACAAGTGTCAAAGATTTTTACCCTAAACTAGATGTTTCATTTTGTGATTATTTGTTTTGGAGAGAGAAAGAGAGACGCTGATGACGATGACGATGACGATGATGGCGACGAAGCAGATGAAGTGATGAAGTGTTGTCGTAGGTGGCAGGGCTTTGCAGATCCGATGCAAAGTGATGAAGTATCTAAGATAAGGGTCGTGAAGCTGCTGGTATTCGTGTGGTACAAATTTATATGGAAGGGGCAAGGACCAAGTGGGACTGTGGGAGGGACCTCTTTTCTGAGGTCCACCTTAGCTACTAACTATCATTTAGGAAATCAACAACCACCCACGGACGTTGCCTGTCTTTTCTTTTTTAAATATATAAAATTTACCGGGACCCAGCCATAAAAAGTTGAGAAAAAACAATTATTAATAAAGGAGAGAGAGAGAGGTTTTGCTCTCTCTCTCTCTCTCTCTCTGTTTTGAGTGGGGTGGGGAGGCCAAGACTCAAGAGGAGGTTTGGTTCCGATTCCTTACTTTGCCATTTCCTTTACAGAGGAATGGGACATTATTGAACGAAAGTAGGAGGAACAGAACTATTGCACTGGGATTGGGATGTGATGACGCCCATGATGATGGAAGCAGCCTGCCTTATTCCCTAAACTTTATTATTCTTCTTCTCATGTTTTTTTGCTTTGCTAGTCAGGCAGGGGAGTTGGATTGTATTACTTTAATAACTAGATTAACTAAAATACCATTCCAAGTAATTAAGTTGTTAAATAAATTATTGTCAAAATCAAGTTGCCACTTAATTATTAACTAACTAATATATAGGAAATACTACGTAACTATTGTCTATTGATTGCTTAACAGCCGTATGAGGACGTGTCGGAACAGACGCCGTTTACTCCTAAGCCCACAGAGTTGAAGATCAGAAGATGCGAGCTTTAGAGGGTTCCCCTTTTTCCGATTATCGGAGGAGATGAGGTGGTAGTGGTAGGACTGGGCAAGCTTTGAAGCCTTTAGGAGGTTAGGTCTCTCTCGTCATTATAGCCATGTCTGACTGTATTCGCCGTGAACTGATTTTAAGGACACCGACGATAGCGACACGTCATTCTTTCACCCTCAATCCGACGATATTTCCGAGAAGTAATTGGGCTTTTGTCGGGGCTGTGCAATCTGATTGACCTACTGCCAGCTACTGCTGATACACATACCCCTCCTCTCTTATTGACATTAGTATTAATACATTTTAATAATTTATTTTGGGGTTCCACGCCTGCTTTTCTTATAATAAGCTATCATTACTTGATTAGGGAATTTTAGACAGTGTAATCTATCAGTTTCAGCTTTTCAACGATTTCCGAAGAGTGGTCGTGGTCGACCGGAAAACAAGGGTATTTCGCTAACCATCAAAAATAATAATAACCCATTTTAGACCGAGTAAATCAGTAAGAGGAAATCAAATCAGATCAGCAATTACACAACGCAAGAAAAAGGCAGAATCGTTTCTCATAAGATTGGAGTTTGGAGGGAGCTCCTGTTAGTTACCTCGCTCAAGCTCTTTTCATCTTTACAAGTGGAAAGTGGATGGAGTGACTAACAAATAAGATCGACACAAAAAACGATTGATGAGATTGAGAGAAATGGCCGACGCAGAAAGACTTTCGACTCTAACAAGGGTCAGGTCAGGTGGGTCTCGTCAGAAAGTGGAACCCATTCTTCTGCGGCCAATTTGGAGACTTTATTATCTGCGATGATGGGAATCCTGATGATGCTGCAGCCAACACTTGGGGTGAAGAACCAGCAGAAGCCCAGCTACTACTATCACTGCCTCGGTTCCATCCCGATATTTGCCGTTGTTGGGAATCGCCCGTCGCTAGCGACAGAACTCCTCCTCCTACGACTCCAATCCGGTCATCCCCGTCGCAGCTACTCGGGAATGGATACTACAACAAAAGGGCAAAATTAAGTACAACAGTCCAATTGTTAGAAACGGCAGCATCTAATCGCATCGATGATGATACTGAAATGGGTCTCAATTCTAAGTTCTAAATAACAACACCCACTTGATAATTCGAAGGATTGAATTGTTGTTGCAGGTGCAGGATGTGAACCTTTGGGGATTCCCCGCTTCGCCGTAATTGCCCATGTCCTTGCATTTCATTTCCCTTCAGCGACACCGGGGATTGAATGTGAGTCTGGTTGAGCATCCTCACAGCTTCGTTCTCTTCGCTCTCGTCTTGTCTGTGATTGCTTCTACATAGCTCATCCTGCATTAGTTCGAATTTGTTAAGGCTCGGTGGCTATACTTGATTAACTAAGAAGCAACAGAACACCAATGTACCTTGGACCTACAGCCCCCATTGCTGATCCCCCAATCAGCTTCGATAGGCGTTGACGAGTGTCGCAGATCTCCCATCCCCAATTCAAGACCATCCCGCTTCGGGGCAGAACTGCCCAGGCTTAAATCGAGATTGTGATCCACATCTTTACCTGGACAAGGGTTGCCATTGCAATTTTCTTCTCCTTTTTTTTTTCTTACTACTAGAAAGAAAGAAGAGAATAAATATAAAAGAAACAACCATAATCGTTTTTATGGCTTACCAGTAGCATTGAGCTCCTCTTCGTATATACTCGGATCAAAATTAGTCACAGCTTCCTTACCGTTAAACTTGATTGCAGCTTTATCATAAGCCCTGCACAGATATCAATCAACACATTAACACTCTAAAAGCTAACCGACGAAAGAACAGAAGATAACTAGTCGTAGCCTCGTAGATATGCACCCAAAACAGAATGCTCTAAGCATCAGCAAAAAAATCAAGCATATGAAAATTGAAGGGAAATACCTGGCTGCTTCAATTTCGGTGTCAAAAAGACCCAAGTATACATATCTGCGTGAGTAATGTCAGAAGATTAATTAGAGAAAGAAGAAGAATCGTCTTATCCATTAGCTACGAGAAAGGGAAATAATGTAAAGATTTTCAATGGAAGATGAAGAAAAGGGTAGAGTACAATTACTTCTTGCCTAAGAACTGGCCCATTCGAGCTTCCCATCTTCCGCATTTGTGCAAGGTTACGCCTCTAAATTTGGAACTTCCTCTGGGAAAGCCAGTGCTTTGGCGGCGAAGTACATGAACGAACTCCTCCTTGGTTAGATTGCTCATCTGTCACCACCATCACATTACAGTGCCTCTTCTTTCAATTTCAGTTAAATATTAAACACCCAAAGAAGGCTTACTGTAGAAGATTTAATTAATAAAAAAAAAAAGAGTGAAGATAAGTTGTATCCCCTTTCGCTCTCACCTGCTTCAAATCTTCCTCATAATCATCAAGACTGAAATTTATATCTGCTTCTACTCCGCGGAACTTGATAGCTGCTCTGTCGTATGCACTGAAACAATATTTCTCTGTTTCAGAAAAGACGATCTCCATACAACCTTTTTAAAGGGTGGATAAATAAAACAAAGGTACAGAATAATTAAACTACAAGCATCGGAGAAACTGGGTTGTAGGGAATGGGGCTAAAAGCTCACCGAGCAGCTGCATGTGCCGTATCGAATCCACCTATTACCACATAACAGAAACATCTCAGTATCAGTAACCACACACTTCATCCACCCAAAAGAAATCAGTGTTTTTCCCTAACAAAACAGAAATTATTATCTGCATACCCAAATAAACTTGCTTTCCGCAATCCCTGCATCGAGAACGACATGGAAAGGACATGAACATTGTAGTTGAAGAAGTTGAACAGCAACAAGAGATTAAGAAAAGAGAATTATTTAGAAGAGAAAAAGGGGGAGAAAAGAAATGATGATAAATATCGCATTTAGACAGGAAGAAACGAACCATATATGGGACTCCCAACGTCCGGTTCTCCTGTAAAAGGTAACGCCACGATACTGTGAGCTTCGAGACCTTGGCCCTCGCCGGCTCTTCTTCATGGGCTGGGAAACGTCTATAGGTCTGGCAGCAGCAAGAGGCTCCGACTGACAGAATTTGACACCAACCCAGTGAGCCCGCGGCAAGGAGGCCGTAGCGACAGGAGTCGACCCCATTTCCGAGTCCTCGATCGGAAAAAACTGACGGGTCACCACCGGTTCATTCTCGGAAAAGCAGTTGTCATCGTCGGTCACAGAGAAGCCGAAGATCTTACTACTCCTTTTCCTCCTTGCGCCTCGATCCTCCTCCTCATCCGATCCATCTTCGATGACCAAAGCCGAGGAGCTGGAATTTTCATTGGAAAAGGATCCGACCCCCTTGCCCTTGTCCTCGTCTCCATCGACCGACGTCTTCTGCGAGGAACAGCCTTCGGATTCCTCCTCTTTCCTCTGATCAGGCGAGTCGTTGAGATCCCACATGGTGTCTCCTCCGTCGTCGTCTTCTTCTCCTTGTTTGTCTGTCGTGGTGGTCTCCAGAATATGGAAGATCCAAGCTGCTCCGACCTTTCCACGTATGAACAAAGAACAAACTAGGATCACCGATCATCTCTCTCCATCAAGATCGGAATTTGGGTTGCTGTCGGCAAAAGATATCTTGCTTTCTTCCCACTCTGTATAACGAAATTCATACAACCACATAATAATATCTCTGCATAATGTTTTGCTTATTTTAATTTGCTTTTTATTTGTATATAATTATATACCAGCCAGACTTGAGAAAACAAACGTAAGAAAAGAGTTTCGATGCAAAAAGGCACTCCAGAACTGCTATCTCCCCCAAAGTGCCGAATACAGTATAGACGAGGCCAGGACGAGAAAGCTTAGCTAAAAGCAACAGAATCCACCATTGGTCTCTCTCTCTCTCTCTCTCTCTCTCTCTCTCTTCTATCCCCTAGTTTCAATCATTCATATTCATATTCATAGACCCCCTATATCGCCCATCAACAACCCCCCAACCCAAAGACTTTAACTGATTACTCATCACTCTCTCTGTCTCTGTTAATTTCTCTCTTTAGACTTATACTGGTTAATTTCTCCATTACTTGTAGTGAAGCTAGAGGGGAAAAAAAACAAAAGTGGAAAAAGAGAACCATCTCTTTCTTGGTTATATTGTTCCCACGTTAACCAAATCGAAAAGCATCTCTCTCTCTCTCTCTCTCTCTCTCTCTCTCTCTCATTATGAATTTCATTATCGGCTAAAAGAAATTCCAGACACTACTAATTACTTGCTTATTTCTTCTATTTTTACAGTCATTGGTTATCATTTCTCTGAGATTAAATGTTGGTATCATCTCTCTTTTATTTTATTTTATTTTTCCTTTTTTATTAATATTTCATCCCGTACAGTACATAAAAAAAGTTTTAATTTTTACAGAACTTTCCTTTTCTATCGATCATTTGTATTTTGAAATCTAATCTCTTTTAAATAAAAAAATCTAAAAACTTGGTAACTGACAGGGAAACAGGGGGTAGTTTGGGAAGAAAAAGGAGAATAATATTGACTCGCCATCGCCAACCCTGTCATTCATCCAGACCCTAGTGCCTAGGGGCAAGCACAGAGTTAGCAGGGTTTCAAGAAAAGGAAATGGGAATAATGTAAAGAAAAGGAAGGTGTTTCCAGAAAAGTCCAATCCAAGAGTACGGGAGAGGGCCACGTTGCCACTTTTGGTCTTTCGAGCGACCAATTGGACATTGAGGTCCGCAACCCAGGCCCACGAGGCCGCACCTCGTTTTTTTCTTTTTATCATTTTTCTTTTTTTATATTTATAATGAAAAGAAGTCAGTGACTTTTGGTTAAAAAAAAATAAAAATATACTTTGGAAGAAGATGGCGGGTGTGTGTGTCACAAAGGAAACAGAGTGTGGACCCCACAAGGTAAAGGAGCTACATCATATCGCATCAGGACAAGGCAACTCTAGCCAGTGCATCTCATCTTCAGAGATGGGGGAAAAACCTTCCACTAATGGAAGCAAGACGAGGCTACCGTCGGCAACGTTGTTTTCCTCAAGTGGAAACAGCATGTATGTGGGCCTCCCCTCCCCCCCCCCCACCCCCACCATTTGAAGTAGTAGATAGGCCCAGGCCCACCCATTATGTCTCTTACCTGTCCAACCCACGTCCATACTCTGATAGTCCCGTCTACACTCTCCCTCCCCACTTTTGCCTCTCAGTCTCATATTTGATATTTCCTCCCTTTCCTTTCTCCCTCCGTCCGATCCGTTGGCTTCACGTGCTATTCCAAATCAAACGGTGATTAGAACCGTGAACCAAGTGGGACCCAACAAACCAATCAGACGGTTGGCATCATTTCACACATGTACGAAACGAAAGCCATGTAGTTGACTTGTTCGACTTTAACATCGACCACCAGACCAGATGGTACAATGTTTGACACATTAATTTTGGCCTTCATCATCAATCATCATTCATCAACATCTGGTTGACGCGTGGAATGGGGGGACAAAGGGAGCAACTTATTAAGGTGGGGAAAAGCATTCTAATGCACCGGTCGGTAGGTATGTTGCTATCAAAAGGGAATCCTCGACTATCAGTAATCACCTGCCAGCTATCCTCTTTCCGTGAAGAGAGAAGTCTCAGACTCATCTCAATATGGATCAAATATAGATAATTGAGTCCCCCCATTTTTCTCATTTTTAACAAGTGATGATTGAATGAATATCCTCGAATTTGAAATTCATCTAATCTAATAACGATCAAAACAAACAAGGCTCTACCTCCCTTTTACTTTTTTCAACAAAATTTAATTAACACTAATCTAATTAAAATTTTATATTGGCCAAGGAAAATAAAAGGTAAGCATGAATTGATTTTTTTTTTTTTTTTTGTTTTATTGAAAATTTTGATAGGCCAAGCGTTGAATTGATTGGCTTGGGTAGGTTACATATAGGTTTTCTGGTAAAAGGAATCCTATGCCCCAAAGGGACCAAGACGTGTGGCTTTTTGGCTCACCTATCTTCTTTTCTATGGTAAGTACCAGAAAGACTTCTGGATCTTAATGAGGAATAAGAGATTATTTTCGTTTTCGGAAATTAACACTTAAAACTCCAACGTGGCTCTTTTTTTTTTTTTTTTTCCTCTTCTCTTTTTGAATTTACATACTAAATCATAAATTCCACCCAAAAATATGAAACAAAAGGGTATAGTGGTCTAAAAGGCTGGGTCCGTTTGATTTGCAGTTGGATCTGTTTAGTTCGTGGGAATAAGGATCTGGAATTAGAATAGAATGGCCCTATTCCGATTCTTACCATTTGATTGGACGGAATTGAAAATCCCATTTACACTCTTGGTGGAATGGCATTTTTCCATTTGAGACAATAATCATTCTCGTTCCTTCTATTGGAAATAACAATCTCATTCCAGCTGATTCTAATTCTAATTTTTATTCTTGTCTGAACCAAACATGTGGCAGAATAACAATTCGGATTCATGTAAGGGAAGGTTTCATAAATAGTATTTAAGTTGCTATTTACATTTACGTCAGGCCTCGATCATAATAGAAATTTGTAAAAATAACCAAATATTATACTAATAAATTACACCAAATAATTCTCCTAGTGAGTTGAGTAACCAGTCTCAAGCCCAAATAGAAGAGGGTTGTGTCCGATTAATAGTCAGTCTTAAAAGTTTTGCCAAACCTTAACATAAATATTGTATAAAGATAAATTATGAGTTAAGCATCCATGATTTGACGATGGTTATGGCATATGGCACTAAAACACAATGATCAAACATGTAGCCGATCCATATACTTCATATACTTGGGATAAGCCTTCGATGATGATGATGATGATGATGATGTGCGCCATGGTGAATATCATTTCCATTAGTATTTGATGTGATAGAAGTACATACTCAATAACACTAACCATAAACTTTGATATTGTAGATAATAATAGAAGTAATTGATGTGATAGAAGTACAAAAATGTTACACAATACAAAGAAATAATTTCTCTCAAATATTATTGTCTTCTGATGAGAAAAACTCTTCTCAAAAAATATACAACTTTGTAGCTCTTGAACATAAAATACAAATTGTTTAGAGATATAAATCCTAAATTGGAGAGAAATAGAGGTATGCATATAAATTTATTTTATACATCGTAATATATAATAAAGTTGTTATATTATGACATTTTTATTTTATTAAAATAAAGGGAAAATTTCACATGTAAGATAATGAGTTGGAGTATGCATTGTGGTTCGATTTCCTTATCTCTAACAATGAAGTCAAGTACCATGCCTTGTTTGCAAGTCCTCAGGTTGCAAACGACCTCGGAGCCAAGCACATTGAGGTTTTCAGTAACCCACAATTGACTGTGAACCATGTGAATGGAAAGTATGAAGCCAAGGAGTAAAATATGGCTAAATACTTGAGCAAAGTCCGAGAGTTAACTAGTCACTACAAATAATTCGCTCTGCACCAAGTCACATTAGACGACACCCTATCAAAACTTGCAATCTATTCGTGATCAACCCTCAGTCGCATTTTGCACACCGAGAGCTTAACACAACCCAGCATCAAAGAGAAGCAAGTATATCTTGTCCAAGCTGCACCTTGCCAGATGGATCCCATTCTTGCCTACTTGCAACATAAGCAACTATCATTCAATAATAATGAGGCAAGGAGAGTCCGACAGCAATTAGCATGGTATTGAAAGAATGGTAGGATCCATCTAATGGACGTCATGAAGGGTGCGGAGTGGGTGAGCAAATTTCAAAAATTTTCCTACCTTCTCCCAATTGGGAATCATATTCCCTAAATTTAGAATACAATATTCAAGGATTCTACTTGAACCATAATCGAACCAGATCTGAACCAAAAGAAAAAATGGAGGATTATACCAGATCCAGAGAAACATTATCTCCCAAAGTTGGTGTTTACGCCCAAAAAAGACACCAAGATCCGCTCCTGCTGAAGATGACACAGTTGTGGATGGAACGGAACCAGCAGGGTGCATCCTACACACTGGATCCTTCGCAAGAACCCACTAGAAACTCTGAACACTGAATCCTTTTCAGTCTTTTCTGCAAGATTGATGTCAAGAGCTGATTTCTTGACTTCTTTCTTCTGCAAAGATCGAATCTTGCAAGAGGGGATGGTGGTGGCTGGAGGAGAACTCCTGGGATGAAGATGGCTGAACAGATTTTCTTCTCTCTGGAGTTTTGTGAGATCTAATCTTTGTACGCAAAAAGCTTTCTTGCTTATTGTAAAACCCTTGGTTCAAAAACTGATGTTTTCGAATTGGTTTTCTCCTCCTTTCTTCTTGATTAAGAAAACCTCATAATTAGGAATTATTCCAATCCAAATAAATATTTGGATAGGGGATTATCTTAATCCTATTTGCAAATTAAGTTAGTTTACTCTTGATCTTATTAGGAGGTTACAAGATTCAAATCTGATTTGAATTTGGTCTCCTAGAGTGGATAAGGTCAAAAGCCCAATCCTTTTATTAACATTAATATCAGATTCGCCCCATAGATGGGTGATCATATCAGCCCAGCTCGTAATGGGCTTTTGGCCCATTAAGTGTTCAGTGTTTAACTAGTTTCCAATCTACTACCCAGTTGGGCTTCTTTGTATGGCGTGGAACCCAAGCATTGATCTACACACTAGCCACATTGGTTCGGCCCAGCCGAATTCACTGAAAAACTCAATGATCCCTTGAGCCCATCACATGGACCCTATGGGCCCAACACTTACATTAAGTGGTCCCTGGGCCAAGCCATCTTATAAAAACCCATGGACTGTGGGCATGTGCAAGATTAGCCCATCAGGTATTATCTTAAATGGTCTTACACTTGACCTCTCATCCCTTAATGATCAAGCACTGCTCGACAAGAGAGGACCTCTCCCTCGGCTGCAAGGAACAGTGCCGCACTCTCTACTCACATGGATCCCGGGAATTAAAACCATTTGCAAACCTTTTGAAACCGTACATATACATTTATATATATATTAATTTTGCAAAACAAAATTCCAACAATTGAAATCAACTGCCGGCAGTTTGGTTTCCATCAGAGAGAATGCATTTCCAATCATTATAATTGTCCGACAAAGGGGCTGATCCTAACACTATGATCACTTACTCAGATGAATTCTCAGACTGCCCCAACATGCCCAGGTTTTGACCCCTGCTAAGGATCTCACTGATTGACATATCAAAGACAGCCCGATTCGACACCTAGTGAAGTGTCATAATCAAGTCTAGGGGTCAGGTGTAACTGTCCAGTTTTGCCCATCTGTCTCTAAGGTCCAGGGCAATACTGGAAATCTGGTCCGGTTCGAAGATTCAAGCAATCACATACTGCATGCGCCTTGGGTCTTACCCTGGTGGCCAAGACAAGCCATCCTAACACTTAGTGGCACACCAGTATCAGCCTTAGCAGGATAAATCTCCCCAGACTTATCCAATGGCTGTGAACATTTAAAACTAACACGAGTCTCTATAAGTGTCCAGTTTTAGGGTCTTACACAGAAATATACCAAACAACATGAATCAAACATGCACTTTATTTATTTTCACTAAATGTCAAAAGTACATCAAATTGGAATGAAGCTAAGGGCATACAAAACTGTCTAACAACTCCCACTTGCACTTAGGTCCAATCCAGTACAAGCCGGAGTCCCATACTTTCCACGTGTTTCTCAAACACCTTCTGTGTCAGTGGCTTAGTCAATGGGTCAGCCACATTATCCGCCAATGCTACATTCTGAATTAGGACGTCCCCTCTACCAACGATCTCCCACAGTACATGGTACTTTCTCTTGATGTGCTTTGACTTCAAGTGAGCCCGAGGCTCTTTAGCTTGAGCGATTGCTCCATTGTTGTCACACAACAACGGGATGGGTGATGTGCTGGATGGAATCACTCCCGATTCACGTATGAATTTCTTCATCCACATGGCTTCCTTGGCAGCTTCACTTGTGGCAATATACTTGGCCTCGGTTGTTGAGTCTACAGTGGACCCCTGTTTGCTGCTTTTCCAGCAAATAGCACACGATCCTATCCTGAAAACATACCCAAATGTACACTTTCTATCATCTGAATCTGACTGGAAATCGGCATCGGTATACCCTAGAACTTATAGTGAACTACCATCGAATACCAAACAAAACTCTTTTGTCCTTCGAAGGTATTTAAGTATGTTTTTCACAACAGTCCAATGCTCCTATCCTAGGTTGGCCTGGTATCTGCTTACCACACTCACCGCCTGAGCTACGTTCGGGCGAGTGCACAGCATGGCATACATGATGCTCCCTACGGCTGAGGCATAGGGAACGTCTCTCATGCCCTCAATCTCCTTAGAAGTCTTGGGAGACATTTTCTTGGAGAGTGACTCCTTGCCTGAAAGGAACATTTCCTTTCTTGGAGTTCTCCATGCTATATCTTTTGACAATTTTGTCAATGTAAGCAACCTGGGATAATCCAATTATCTACTTCGATCTATCTCTATAGAGTCGAAGACCCAGTATATATGAAGCTTCTCCAAGATCTCTCATGGAGAACTGTTGTAATAGTAATACCTTGACCGAAGTCAACATTCCTACATCATTCCCAATGAGTAGAATATCGTCCATGTACAATACCAAAAGGGTGATCTTATCCCCACTGGATTTCCTATAAACATAGGGCTCATCCGAATTCTGCACAAAGTCAAACATTTTGATAGCATAATCAAAACGAATGTTCCAACTTCTAGAAGCCTACTTAAGTCCATATATGGATCTATTAAGTTTACATACCATGTGTTCCTGACCAGCAGCAATGAAGCCTTGTGGTTGCTGCATGTAGATATCTTCATTAAGATCTCCATTCAAGAACGCGGTTTTGACATCTATCTGCCAAATCTCGTGGTCATGGTATGTTGCTACAGCTAGCAGGATCCTAATGAATTTGAGCATCGCCACGGGCGAAAAGGTTTCCTCATAATCGATACCTTCTTTCTAAGTGTACCCTTTCGCCATCAAATAAGCTTTGTAGGTCTTAATCCTGCCATCGGGGCCCTTCTTCCTCTTGTAGATCCATTTGCAACCAATTGCTTTTATCTCGGAGGGCGGATCTACTAGAGTCCAGACTCCATTGGTCTCCATTGAGTCCATCTCAGCTCTCATGGCCTCCACCCACTTCTAGGAATCTATGTCTAATATAGCTTCCGCATAAGTCATGGGATCCTCTTCACTAGTCAAGGCTTCCACCAGGTAACTATCCTGGTCATAACCATATCAGACTGTAGGTCTGGATGCCCAAGTGGATTTTCCACCAAGTAACTTCCTCTTGTAGATCCATTTGCAACCAATTGCTTTTACCCCGGAGGGCGGATCTACTAGAGTCCAGACTCCATTGGTCTCCATTGAGTCCATCTCAGCTCTCATGGCCTCCACCCACTTTTGGGAATCTATGTCTAATATAACTTTCGCGTAAGTCATGGGATCCTCTTCACTAGTCAAGGCTTCCACCAGGTAACTATCCTGGTCATAACCATATCAGACTAGTGGCCTGGATACCCGAGTGGATCTTCTAGGTTGGTCACTACCTGGAGCCTATGGGACATCTCCCACTGCACCTGAGCTCTCCTCATCAAGAACTATTTCTTGACGATGGGTTTCCAAGATGTAATCAGTTTCTAAGAATTGGGTGTTTCGACTACATAACACTTTTTGCTCACTTGGGTCATAGAATAGATAACCCACCAAATCTTTTGGGTAGCCTATAAATAGGCAATGACTGGTTTTGGATTCTAACTTGTCCGTACTTGTTCTTTTAATGTGTGCAGGACAACCTCAAATCTTCAAGTGTCTTACACTTGGCTTTCTTCCGGTCCATAGTTCATATGGAGTCTTTGGAACCGATTTGATTGGAACCCGATTCAGTACGTAGATAGCAGTCTCTAATGCATATCCCCAAAAGGATGTGGGTAATTATGAGTGGACGAGAAATGACCGGACCATGTCCAACAAAGTCCTATTCCTCCTCTCTGAAACACCGTTGAGTTGAGGTGTGGCGGGAGGAGCTAATTGTGACACTATCCCGTTGACCTTTAAGTAGTCCCTGAATTCGTCAGAGGGATACTCGCCACCTCGATCTGATTGAATGGCCTTAATTTCGCTCCCTGACTGTTTCTCGACTTCCTGTCTGAACTCTTTGAACTTTTCAAATGACTCAGACTTGTGTCTCATTATGTACACGTAACCATATCGTGAAAAATCATTTGTAAAGGTGATGAAATACAGTGTTGATTTCGTGTCCTAACACTCAGGGGACCACATACATCAGTATGTATTAGGTCAAGTGTGCATGTAGATCTTTCAGGCTTACCGTCAAATGGCCGCTTAGTCATCTTACCTTGAAAGCAAGGCTCACAAATGGGAAGATTTTCTATGGTTAGAAAATCCAAAGGACCATCCTTTACCAGCCTTGTGGTTCGGTCACGATTTACTGTATCACCATTACAGATAAGATGATTCAGAGCTTTTTCTTTGCCGATTTGGCATCCCATACATGCTCGTCACCGACAACGGCCGATGTTTCAAAGATTCCAAGTTCAGAGAATGGTGTTGAAGCCTACGAATAAGGCAACAATACACCTCGATCGGCTACCCTCAAACTAATAGGACGACCAAGGTCACCAATAAGATGATCCTAGACGGGTTGAAGGCAAGGTTAGATAGAGACAAAGGGCTTTAAGCGAACGAGTTGTACAACATTCTATGGGTGTACCGAACAACACCTAGGACTACTATGGGTGAAACTACCTTCAATTTCACATATGGGGCGAACCATCCCAACAGAGATTGTCCAGCCGACACTACGAATTGAGGCATACTAGGAAGTTGAGAGTAATGATGAATTAAGGAACAACCTTGACCTAACGGAAGGTGTCCGACACCAAGACCAAATTAGGGTCGCGACCAACAAGCAAAGAGTTGCAAGATACTATAATTCTTGAGTTAGATAGCGTCACTTCAAGGAAGGCGACCTCGTCTTTAGAAAGCTCATGGTTCCTAATCCCAGCATTGGGAAGCTTGGCCCATACTATGAAGGGCCCTATAGAATCAAGCAAGTAGTAGGACCCGTCACCTCTTGGTTGGATTATATGGGTGGAAGACCAATGCTTTGTACCTGAAACTCTATAAATCTCTGAATGTATGTTCAATAGAAGTGTAAATACCTTAGTGGAAAACTACAAATTAAAAGTGCAAGTTCCTCTCACTCTGGATCTTTTTCTGTGTAAACGTTATCGTCCCCTCTGGCTGTCAAGACTTCTCATTCGACCATCTGCAACAACCTTTCTCAAGGTTATAAACTTGGACCATTCGTTGCCCCCCTCAGCTGACCAACTGTAGCATATGACCTTCATTAAGGTTATGCGCTCGAACCAGACGCCAGCCCAAGGCATCCAACACTTTGCGAGTCATGCACTTAATTGGCTTTTGACCTTCTCTCTAAAGGAATGAGCTTTCGGTACCTCAATAACTATTGATAAGTGGCCCATGACCCTAGCCTTGGTCTCGCGACCTCACCAACAAAACCCCCGCAGAATGACGTACTAAGCAAAGGGAATTTTTTCACTCAGGTAAAAAGTTTTGAGACCTCGACAATAGTTATCGAGCACTTGTGACATCGACCTTGGCCTAAAAGACTAATACAAAATGTCTTCACGAAAGACTAGTAAGGAACACTTTCACAAAAAAGAGATACTTTATTAAAGAATGGCAAAGATTCTTTACAAAAATGCCCCTTCAGGGGGCGGCATCATCCCCTTGCACAAAAGAACAAAGAGAAGAAGAGAAGAAGGCATCTTTTGACAAGAAACTCATGTTCCATTAACTCAAGTGTCTTTACAAAAAATAGACCTATTATGGGGGAAGCGTTGGCCCCTTAAAAAAAATACATGGAATAACTATTGAAAAAGGGCACCTCGGCCCTAGATAAATATTTTTACTGGGCATCCCTAGTCTAAACCTCGACCTCAGCATTCTCATCCGCCATTGCATCCTGTCTGATGGTCTAGTAAGCGTCACATTGAGCCTCAATTGTGCCCATCACATCAACCTCCTGCTGGTTCTCGTTGAAGGGATCTAGCTGACTAACACATGGACTCTGCAGTCCTTATACACCTCCAAGTAGGTTGTGAAGGCGAACTTGGCAAAGTTCTTTTTGTGCTCCACATGGGCCTTATAATCCTCCATGGCCCTAGAAGATGCCTCTTGAAGCCTTTCTCTCCATGGCCTCCAGCATGGACATCGCTGACCTCAGCTGATCCGTCTTTGCCACCACGTCGACCTCAAGTTTCTTCTATAGCTCGTACTCCTCACGTGCCTTTCCTTCCCATCAACAGCCTCTCGACCAGCTTGTGCCTCAACCAACTAACGCCTCAAATGCCCAGACTCTTCTTGCGTCAAGTTGGGTTCTCATGATTCGGTCTATTATGATTGATACATTGAGAACCATTTAATATGGTTTTTTTTTATATTGATAAGTGTATTCTAATTCAAAGAAAATAGTAAGCAAAGATACTTGTATCCTATGTAGAGAACATGATGGAACTAACATCCACTTACTGGTTGAATGCCCATTTGCATATGAGTTTTGTCCCCTCAGTCATTACTCACAGGCTAGCATGGACCCAAGTCGTAGGCCAGTTCTACAAAAGAAGAGGAACTTTGCATCGGAGTGTTGGAAAACCATCGGAAAGGAAGTGGATAACCTGCTTGACGCCTGCTTCATCCGAGAGGTACACTACCCTAAATGGTTGTCTAACGTGATTATGGTTAAGGAAGCTAATGGGATATGGTGCATATGCACTGATTTCATAGATGTCAACAAGGCATGCCCCAAAGACAAGCCTTGACGATGATTAATCAGATCAAGATGCAACCTGACGATGAAGAAAAGACATCGTTCACCAACAAGCATGACACGTACTGGTACAAAGTAATGCCTTTTGGACTAAAGAACACCGGGACCATCTACTAGTGGCTAGTGAACACAATATTCAAGAACCATATACGAACATCGAGTCCTACGTTGACGTAATGATGGTGAAAATTCTGAAGCGAAGCCAGCACACCTCGGACCTGGGCAAGACCTTTGGGGTGCTAAGGAAGTAAAGTATAAAGTTGAACCCCAACAAATGTGCCTTCGGTATCACCTTGGGCAAGTTTCTAGGCTTCATGGTCACTCAACGAGGCATAGAGGCAACCCCAAAAAAATATAAGCCATAGTTAACATGGAGCCTCCTCGGTCCACCAAGGAAACTCAGAGACTCATCGGCTAAATTAAAGTCCTAAGTAGTGCCAGAAAGCCTTTGAATAATTGAAGTCCTACCATGCATCACCTCCTCTACTTATGTGACCCCTCCTAGGAGAGACCTTTTTCTTATACCTCTCATTCAGGGATGAGGCCATTAGCTCAGTTCTAGTACAAGATAACAAAGGAATTCAGAGTCTGGTCTATTATGTCAGAAAGGTCCTTCGACGTTGAGACCAAGCACCCGGAAGTGGAGAATATAGCCTTCATGCTGGGAGTCACAACCAAGAAACTAAGGTCTTACTTCTAGGCTCACAGCATCTCAGTATTGACCAACCAGCCCCTCAAGTAAATACTTTGTAAACCAGAGACCTCGGGTCAGCTAACCAAATGGGCTATCGAGCTATCGGAGTTTGACTTACACTACAAGCCAAGTCCCATAATAATAGCACAAGTGTTGGCAAACTTCTTGGAAGAATGCACTTTCAGTTGCGTCCAAGGCCAAACCCCAAAGAGGATGAGAATCACGAGAGGCCTCAGCCCACCTAGACTTTATTCGTGGATGGATCCTCCAACGCCCAAGGAAGCAAAGTTGGTCTCACACTTCTCACCCCATATGAGAAATAGTTGGAGTACGCGTTGCGGTTCGGATTCCCTACCTCCAACAATGAACCCAAGTATGAGGCCCTACTCGTCGGCCTACAGCTCAACGAAGACCTTAGAGAGAGGCACATTGAGGTCTTTAGTGGCTCACAACTGGTCATGACCAAGAGAATGCGGAATATGAAGCAAAGGAACAAAATATGGTTAAGTACTTGCTTAAGTTTGAGAACAAATCAACCACTTCCAGCGCTTTACCCTGCACTAGGTCGCACATGCCAAGAACACAAGAGTCAACACCTTGTCTAAACTTGGAATCTGTTCAAGATTGGCCCTTGGCTGCACAATACACGTTGAAAACTTAATATAGCCTAGTCGAACCATGTTTGATGGGTCCTACTTGATGGACTTGGAATATGTTCAAGATTCCCCGTCCAAGTCGAACCCTATTTGATGGACCCAATCCTTGCCTACCTATAAAGTGAACAGCAGTCATCCGACAAGAATGAAGAAAGGAAGGTTTGGCATTAGTCAACCTGTTGCGCCCTACTTGAAGACAAGCTATACAAAAGATCCTTCACTTTTCCTTACCTTAAATACCTCCGTCGAGGAGGACAAATATGTGTTTTGAGAAATTAACAAAGGCATCTACGTCAACGACCAGGGGGCAGAGCTCTAGCACAAAAGGAACTCAGGCATGGATACTTTTGGTCGATCATTTAGAATGATGCTATCGAGCTGGTATAGAAGTGTGACCAATTCCAGAGGCACTCTAACATACTCTATCGGCCTACGACAACCCTCACGGACCTTAGTAGCCCCTAGTCCTTTGCATAATGGGGAATCTACCTCCTCGGGCTGTTCCCCTAGCCACCGAGAATAAGGCACACCTCGTTGTCACGGTTATAGGGAACATCGAGCCCTTGGCAACCATCACGATTAAGGCAATCCAAACTTTCTTCTACAAGAATATCAGTTGTCGTTTTGGCATTCCCCATATGCTCATCTCAAAAAATGACTTCTTCAGAGCATGGTGTGGAAGTCTAGGGATAATACAATAGTACACCTCGGTCAGCTACCCCCAATACAAAGGGCTAGCCGAGGTCACCAACAAAACCATCCTAGATGGGCTGAAGCCAAGACTAGACAGAGACGAGACGGACTATGGGCAGATGAGCTATACATCATTCTGTGGAACGTGGGCCTACCAGATGACACCTAGAACAGCCATAGATGAAACTCCCTTCAACTTGACATATGGAACAAAGAGCGAAATGAGAACAATGAAAAATTAAGGAACAACCTTGATCTATTGAAAGGCGTCCAAAAGCAAGCTCATATCATGGTCACGACCTATCAACAAAGAGTTTTCAAATACTACAACTCCCATGTATGAGAGCGTCACTTCAAGGAAGGTGACATCGTCCTCAATAAGGTTATAGTTCCCGAGCCTGGCATTGAAAAACTTGGCTCTAACTGGAAAGTGCCCTACTAGATCAAGTAGGTGGTTAGCCCTGACACCTTTTGGTTGGAGTACATGAGTGGAAGACCAGTACCTCATACCTAGAACTTCGAGAAACTTTGGATGTATTATCAATGATGTAAATATGTCTAGTGAAAATTTTGTGAATAAAATGTGCAAGTTCCTCTCACCTCGGTTTGATTCACCCTAGTGTAAGCATTCTCGTCTTATCCAATCGCTAAGACCCCTCGGTCGAGTAACTAGTCGTAGCACACAACCTTCATTAAGGATATACACTCAAAGTGAGCATTGGGCCATGGCATACGCCTTTTATCTAAGGCAATAACCTTCAGGACCTTGGGATTGTTAATGGGCGGCCTATGACACTAGCCTCGGCCTCAATGATCCTCAAAAGAAGCGAGTCTTTGTGAAGGCCAAAGAGATGACATCGCCCCCTCACTTAATGCAAAATATGATGAACAACACACTAAGTAAATAACGCTACTCCATCAAGACAAAGGCACCCCGTGACCTCAGCCACGTACCATTCACTGGGCCTTAGCTACACATGAGCCTGATGTCTAAGTCCCTAAGGAAGAACACGCTAGGTAGGCTAAGGCCATCGCCTTCCTTCCTTTCGCTAACGAAGAGGGTCCCGAGACCATAGCGACAAGAATCAGCCTCGGCCTAAAAGACTTAAGGTTAAATGCCTTCCCAAGTAGCTAAGTCAGGAATTACGAGTTTCTTTGCAAAATCTGCCCCTAGAGGGGAGGCATTGTCCCCTTGCGTGAGAGAAAAGAAAAAGGGAAAAAAAGGAAAGAAATGGCACAATTTTCATAAAAAACTCAATATGGCAAAAAAGTTGGTATATTTATTCAATTTTCCTTACAAATAGAGGCTTCTGATGGGGGAGGCCGATCCCCTTACAAAAAGTAGCCTCGGCCCTATGCAAGCATACTCACTCGTTCTTAATGTCAACATGTTCATCAACCGCCACCTCCTGCTGCGTGGGCTGTTGAGCGCTGTCCCAATCCTTGGCCGCATCCACCACCTCAGTCAACTGTTGGCTCGAAAGGTGAGGACATGGTTGGCTTATGTCAAAGTTGGAGAAGAATGCCAACACTTGAGCCTGAGTATTCTTGACCCCCTTTAGAGCCTCTACTCCTCCACAACTCGGGTCGATGCCTCCTAAAGCCTCTACTCCACCTCATCTAGTTAGGCCCTAGCAGCCCTTAGCTGCTCCCTCTTGGCCGCCACATCGGCCTCTAGCTTCTTGCGAAGCTCGTGTTCCCCACGAATCGTCTCGGTAGCGGCCTCTCAGCTGGCCCGCTCCTTGGCCAACTGGGGCTTTTGATGTTTGATCTTCTCCTGCCACGTCCGTAGCTGTTGTATTATTACTTCCATCTTGTCGCAGAGTCTGACAACGCAAGAAGATGTCTGCGAAGATACAAGGAATTCAATTTAGTTATAAAAATCTAAGTAAAAAAAGCAATGTCTTAAAGCAAGTAAAGGACTAGACTTACCTCACGCAACATGTTGAGCAATGTGTCTCGGACATCTTGGGGGGAGACCTCGGTCCACAATTGACAATCTCTAACGGGAAGCGTGCCAGTGACCACGGCGCTACCGACGCCTGCGTTGCTCAAAGAGTTGTCATCCCTGGCGCTCCAATTCTAACAAAACACCAGGCACACCACTAGCGGAATGTCGTCTCGCAGATCTGAGGATTGAGGCCTCAACTGTCAAGACCCCCAACAATACCCTTGGCTCAACGGTCCCTCACCACAACCTTCTTTGCCCTTGAATCTTGAGGGACCTCGCCCAGCTGCTTTGGTATGTCCACCTTTCTATTCTCAGCCTCAGCATTCCCCTTCAATGTCCATCTCTACAACCAAGAAAGACGACTAATGTTAGAAGAATGACAATGAACATAGAACAAGCGACACAACTAGATAGCAACAGGAGTGCCCATACCAAGGGGGACAGGACTGAGGCTAGCCAACACCAAGGCCTCCTCTGCCACTAAGGGTCCAACATGAATCGTCCCAATCAACCAAATCTGATACATCATGGCCAACTCTTCCTCGTTGTTGTATGGTCTGATCCTCTTGGCCAACGACTTTGGCGTTTCCCAATCAAACTAGAAGGACCATCCTTGTTGACCACAAATGAAGAAAAACTTTTTCTCTAGTTTTGGACAGACGACGGGTTGTCCACTACTCTACCCTGTCAGCCTTGGAAGTACCATAGACCTTCCCCGTTAGGATGCTTCCTCATTGCGAATAGACCTCGAAAGACTTTCAAGGTCAAGGACACATCTCAGAGGCAGGCCATCACCAACACGGCCACTATGGTCCTAATGGTGTTCGGAGCAAGCTGGCTGAGGGAAATTTTTAGTAGTTAAGGATTTTGGGGACAAGTGGGGGCAAGTGAAAATGAAGGCCGAAGTGGAGGTAGTGCTCGTGCACAAAGACCTCCCCCTAAGCGGGATGCTATGGCCAGTCACCAATGCAGCAAACTCTAACCCTATAGCCCCCTATAATAAGGTACATCTCAGATAGAGTCGTCACTTGCTCTTTGTCGATCTCACTAAAGAAGTCGGAGTGAGGGTAACGCACCAATGTCATGCCTCAGCGGTCGGCCTCGGCCCGCTCCTCGACTGTAGGCTCTATAGTCTCCTCCATCTCCACCACTTCAAAAAGATTAGGGGCATTCCCTACGGCATCAACCCTTAGCCTTGTGGAGCCAGTACTTTCATTGGGGGAGACTACATCACGTTGGTTGCGCTTGGCTCTCCATGGGGCCGTCCTCTCCCTCAGCACCTGGACACTAGACGCCCAAGGGGAGCTCTCGGACTCACTGCTATTTCTCCCACCACTGGCTAAGGTAGAAGGAGAACCACTAGGGTCACTACGGTGAAGAAGGGCATAACACTCAGGTCCCAAGTTTGAGGCCTACATATTGAAGACGAGAGTCCTTTACCTAGTGTTTGTTCGAAAAAAGTAGACTTAGGGATTGGTTGTCAGTAGCCGAGGTCTCTATGACCATAGTGAAGACTCAAGGTTTAAGAAAATGGTGTAGACTCGCTCAACCAACGTCCCTATTTAAAGGAAAACATACGGCTAGATCTCTTTGATCCAAAGGCCATGGACTAGCCGATCTAATAGCCCAAACCAATGGGCTACACGTAGCATCAACCTTGGAAAGATGAAATGATGACGAAGGAATGAGTTAGTTCACCCACTAGCTCTAAGTCAAGAACAACCCAAACCGAATGCCCCTCCGCATCATTTTGCACATGACCTTGACTGGTCAACACCAACGACCCATCCCGTATACGAACCTGCACCAAATGACGTCGACACCTGTACGGGGAACAACCAATGAACGCTGACGTGCCACACCCAGGCAACCACCACACAACCACCAAGAATGGTCCTTTGCAGCTGAGGCCGATGCCTTTAGCAAATCCATTATACTCACTTCGGTCGAAGCTGAGGTCTCTACGTAGCATGCCATCCAACCTCAACCATTTCAGCCTCAAGAGTGGGGGTCAAGTGATGTAGGGATTCTTAGCAAACCTCAGATCGCGTCATGTGGCATTGGCCATATCAAATCTTGGCCACACATCACCAACTACTTCCCACCACTCCTAAGGCAAGGTTAGCTATAAATGGGGGCACTCACCTCAAGGTAAGCATATTCAGAATCCCAAGAGAATCATTCTTGGCTATTAAGGACTAAGCTTTAAGCTCTCGTCTCTTGCCGGGTCTAACCCCTCTTAAGCTTTCGGGTAACTTGACCGTCAGAATATTCACCCCTAGCATTACACTCGGGGCCTCTAACGTGTACTCTTCTTCTGTTTACAAATCAGACATGTCGGCCTCAAACACTAGTGAAATCACATTGTTGCCCTTGATCTCATATTTGGCATCAACACCCTCTATCATTGTTTGGAGTATTTGGAAGGAGAGATGCGTGAGGGTGTTTGAAGGCAATAGATCCCCTTGTAATGTGATGACTAATAAAAGTTAAAAGATGGTTTTGTTGAGATTAGTGTTGTTTAGAGAACTCCTACAAATGTTTGGACTAAAAATTACATGGTCCAAATTCTTAATACTCCAATTAAAGAATTTCAGAGAAGAAGACTTAGGGTACGTTTGGGAATGCTTATGTTAAACATAAGTGGTTATTTAACAAATGCTTATTCAAATAAGCACTTATTTACATTTCACACCAAGCTTTTTCAAGTGCTTATTTAATAAAATAAGCACTTATTTCCATATTGGGTGTTTGGTGGTATTTTTCTCCAATGAATACTTATTATTTAAAAAGGCAACTTTTAACACTCATTTCAAGAGTGCCAAGACTAAAATCAAGAACAAGTAATAGTATTCTTGGGTTTCGGTAATTTATAGAACACCCAAGCCCATTGGGTGTTCCGATGGATGATAGCCACTCACCTCCTTGAATAAAAGATGCCACTGTAAACTGGGCTGCCTCCATTTATGTTTCTGCATAAAACCACCACAGGAGTGAAGAAGTGAAGAAGCTTCACAGGTTCAAGCCCAGAACCGTTGCTCTTCGTAAGATCAGGAAGTACTAGAAGAGCATGGAGCTCTTTATCTGAAAGTTACCCTTTTAATGTCTCGTCCATGAGATCACTCAGGACTTCAAATGGAAAAGATGGTGGAGAAGAAAGGGTTGAGTGGTCAAACCCTATGTTTTTGACATTCAAAGGGAAAAGGTGGTATTTTAAAATATAATTGGGGACAAATTTGGAATAAAAATTTTGAATAAGTGCTTATTTATAAGCACTTAAAAAAGCTAGAATTTTGGGCTTCTCCAATAAGCCCTTTATTTCTAAAATAAGCATTTTTTTGGGCTTATTTTCTAAATGCCAATAAATGTTTAATGGTGTGGTCCTAAGTGCTTATTTGAATAAACACTTATTTTTAAACACTCCCAAACTTGGCCTTAGATAGATTCCTTAGAAGTTTCCTATGCAATATTGGTTAAAGTTGAATCTTGATGGTCGAGGGAACCCAAGTGATAATGGAGGGGGAGGCATTATTAGAGATGCTTTTGGTGCCTTCAACTTTGCATTTTATAAGTAATATGTCTATGCAACTTCCATTCAAGCTGAATTCTTAGTTTTGCTTGATGGTCTCCACTTTTGTCTCCATCATGGGATTGTTGAAATAGAACTAGAAAGTGACAACAAGACGAGGTTCTTATTGAGATCATAAAGGTTATCTTTACTTTGAAAGAAAAAGTAGGGAAAGGAAGGGAAAAGCAGGGAAACCTATACAAACCCTGCCTTTCTCTTCCTTTCCCTACTTTTTCCTTTAAACCAAAGCAGGGAAAAGCAGGGAAGGTTGCTTAGATCTACAAAAAGATCACGGTCATTGTTAGCAACATGATATATATAATTTCTCATTGCTTGAGAGAAGGTAAAAGGCGAGTTGATTTCTTCGCCAATGCTGCTATTGAATATTAAAGCCATGACATTTACGAGATAGTATCGCTTATTCCAAACGATCTTAGGAAACTTTTTAAGGAAGATTAAATTAATATTTCTATTTTGCATATTAACTAGTTTGATGTATTTCTTAAAGTTGTGGAAAGGTAATAAGAAGGTAATGTTGGCAACTCTTTCTTACGGGTTTGAGGCCCTGTTTTTTCAATGAATTTGTGGCTTGTTTGGAATTGGGTTAAGATAGTGAAGGAGAGATTTGTACGGGGCCAAGTGGGTTATGTCTTCTCACTATTCCGTTGTTGTTGTTATTATTATTATTATTATTTGACAAGAGAGGAGAGAGATATATGACACTCATGAATTTAAAAATATTTTAAAGTATCGTTGTCTGTACAAATCAGCAGTAGGATATATCTATATTGTGAATTTGACTTCACTCACATACTTTTGTAACCTTGTATTGGAAATATCTACCCATAAAATCAAATATATAAGTAGGGAGATATTCCCGCTGTAAAGATCGTTGGAACAGACTTTGCTGTGACTGAATCCGGACTCATGTATTGTTGTCGTGCAAATAATGGAGATCATTTAATGGTCTGCAATTTCTTAAATAAACAAAGGTGAAGAAAATGAATCTTTTTTGCCCAAAACCATTTGGATGGTGACCTGACGTGAATGTTACCGCTTTGACAAATCACGCGTGTCGATCATTGATTGGCTTCAAAATTTAGGCAATAAAAGGAGAGTAACGCTCATACGAGAGCCTCACGCTGAAAAAACCATGTGCGCCTTAAGGTGTCGATCTTTCATTGGTCAAGAAATTTGTGCCACTTAAAATTTTGTCAATTTTCAAAATTTGGCCGAAGGAGTGACAAACACGGCCGGGGTCACACCATACATTCAGCATTATCCCTCTCGTTGAATCAATGCACATAAGAGAATTCAACTTCTTGCCACGTGGGATGAAGCTGACGTGGAAAAAGAGATAAAGCCATTTTTGGACCAGGACGTAGGCAGCACTCATACCTCCCTAAACATTAGTTATTATCATCATTCGTGAGCGGAATACCGGAATACGGCACAGAATTTTTTGTGAAGAGAAAACGAGGCTAAATATGTGATCCCCATCCCCCACAAATCCACCCGTGTAATCAATCATATGGGTTTTTATCAAAATTCATATACGATTTTAATTGGTAAAATATTTTTAATATCATATTTTTTAACATTATAGATATTCTTTATATTATATAATCAAATTTAATTTTATGACTTTTGCCAAAACAAGTAACTGCTTTATAGTATAGATAGACAAAAATATAGAATATAATTTAATTGTGGAAAGGAAAAGAGGGCAAGTGTTTAATTTTTTTTTTTTAAAGACCCAAACAGCTCTCTCTTCTAGCTGGAACTATCCTGAATTGATAATTGTTGGAGCTGGTCAGGAGAATTTTGCCTCACTGGTGCAAACTTTAGGAAGGTTCCAACTGGTTTAGTTGGTTGTAGTAGAGACTTGGGATCCAATCTCCCTGTCAAGAATGGGAGGTTATGGGTTTGAGGGATGGGCCATCTCTCTGTGTAATCCTTTAAATAAAAAAAAAAGATAATAAAAGAAATTAATAAACAATTTAAACACTTGAAAAAAATAGCCTTAGCCTCACTTTCAACATAATCGCTAAAATTATATTTCTTTTCCGGGAAACTGATCTACATGTGAAAATTGTACCACAAATTAAAGAAAAAAAAAAGAGAAAAAATCAAAAAGAAGAAAAAAAAAAAAGGAAATATTATGGTAGAGAGGAATAGAATGGGAATACATGGGTGCTTCCCCAAAATGGAAGAAACCATTGGACTAGAAGAAGGAATCTAAAGATATATTTGTTGTAATGGATGTTGGGATTTTTATAAAACGTCAAATAGTTGGGTGTTGAAAGTAGACAAATTGCAAACAATATCCGAACAAGGTGGGCATTAACCAATCAATTCAAAGAGAGAAAGAGCTCTCGATTTTTTTTAGAGGATGAGTGGATACAGGTCATCCACCCCTTTTCCATATGTTTTGTGTGGAAGAAAAAGAAGAAGAATGGTTTGATCGATTAGAATTAACATAATAATTATTGAATATTTTACAGAAAACCAATTATAACACTCCACATCAGTCAAATAAATTAAAATATATAGAGGACGCACAGCTAGTTATTCAACCTTTTATTTATATATTTTATGACTGGTGCTAATTATTATCATTGATTTTATAGTCTGTTGAACAGTTGAAATAGAATTAACTAAACCTGATAACTGCTGAACAATTATAGAACCAATAATAATACTCCGCCCACAGATTGAGATGGAATTAGTAGAACCCAACATCTGCTGAGCCTTTGAATTGGCGAACCTTATCACAAAGATGGGTCCTTAACTTAATTTGTCCTCACGGTTGAGCCTATGGAGTTTGCCAAAGATAAATGCATGGATTAAACCACTCCTGTATCCTTATTATTGTATTGATTTGAAAGTTATTAAAAGGTTTAGAGAAATAACAACCTCTAAGCTAAGTATTTTGCTTTTAATTACTCGTACGTCCATATCAAAAGGGTATTTGTATCTTTTCATCCTCACAAATGAAAAGCAATCATCAGAGGTCGTCTTTAATTCTCATCCCCATATTCGTAGAATTAGCATTTCTCTGAATGAATTTGGCTCCAAAATAAAGGAAATGGATATTGGACCTACTCAGAATTCCAAAAGATAAATTTAGTACGTAGTATTATTATCTAATAATTTTGAATCCTCATTTTTGTTGTTTTTTTTTTTCTTATGATTTAGACATTTAGGGTATGGGATTGATCAAGAATAAAAAGAAGGAACATACATATAAAATATTGTGAATAAGGCATTGGAATTTATCGTAGGAAGGGTGAGACTTGAAACCAGTAGATACCATGCATCCGGGTCGACATGAATAATGAATGACTCCATTGAAGTGCTAGACTTTACCCAAGAGAGATGTTATTATCGTGCACATGATCTATCATTGTCAATTAATAACATCAACAACATCGTACGTTAGAATTGAGAGAGAGAGAGATTTGAAAGGAGGGCTGTTATTGGCCCTGTTACAGAAATAATAAAGAGAGAGAAATCTAACTAAAAGCTTGCAAAGATTTCCGTGGGGGAGTGGAGATTTGGTATCTAATTTCGTCCTGGTCTTTCCTATCTATCAACGACAAAACCATTAATTTATAGCACTGCAACAATGACCCAATGTGTCCCCCAAACCAAATACTTATTTTATACATTCAAATTCAAATTTTATATTGTTTAATTCTTTCTTTCTGTCTTTATTCCTTTTTATATTTTTCCAGCCCTTGACCTCCCCTCCCGGTCTGACCAAGAGGTTTATCGGGCCCATCTGCCTCTGGTTCTAACTTCTAAAGGGTACGTTGTCTTGTCATAAGACATATATAGAAGCTGATGAAATGAATCAATAATTAATAAACCTTTGAAAATGGACCCTGCAGACTCCTGACTCCTCATCCACGTGCTTCTCCTATAATGCATCTTAGCTGGAGGGTTACAGCTGATGGGGATCCATCGAGTAGGTTGGCTGAACAGACGGATCGAGACCGTTAACTTTTAAATTACATTGGCAGCATGGGAGGCTCTGAAAAGAAAACATCACTTTAGAAATTCTTTCTATTGTATAAGTATAGGGTTCAAATTAGAGCTGCAAACGGATTAAATTGAATATGGGATATACCTAACCACATCCAAAGTTGATTCATTCTCATTAAAATTGAGTTTACCCATCAGATTTAAAGCATATTTTTATTGAATTCGGACTGATTTTGAATGTTGGACAACATTAATAAATTGAAGGAAAAACAGCTAAGGTACTAAATACTATTAATATATGAATTAGAAATGACTTTGATATAGTATATCATGAATAAAATGAATTGAAAATAACATACATGAGACCTGATGAACCTATATATGACACTTTAATTAACATACAACATTCTAATATTTTATTAATAGATATAATATAATTTCACGTATATATAAGCATTTATCTATATATTATATGCTGATGAAGGAAGATTTGGCATGACCTCGTAATTACGCAACACATGGCAAAGGCGACAGCTCGGCACCACAGTGCGCCTAAGGCGCGAGCACCAAAGGGAGGAACCAGCGGTCCGAGCTCCCTACCAGCAGTCTAAACTCCCTACTAGGAGCCCAAACTCTCCCTTAGGCCCCGAGCCAAACCCAAAGGGCAGTAACCCGAACCGGCCTGCCCTATGGCAGTTCGGGACACACCTCTCTGAGCTGGCCTGCCCTGTGGCAGTTCGGGACACACCTCTCTGAGCTGGCCTGCCCTATGGCAGTTCGGGACACACCTCCGAACTCAAGACTTCACCTCGCTCACCACTCCAGCACTTCGCCTCCAGGACGCCAAACTGAACAACCGTACCATGCCTGACACCGAGGAAGTTCGTATCCAGGGGTGGCGCACCTGACTGACTTGGGATTTGATGCTTGACAGCCGCACTTCAAACGGCCACATGCCACCGCCACCTACCACCGCCATCTCCAGATTACAGAGACGGCTCCGACAAGGAGCAGTGGCGGTTCTGTCCTAGCAGAAGGGATGACACCCGAACTGGCAGAAACATAGAAGTAATCATACCCGACCTGATAGAAGCCTCGGAGTGAGTGCACAAAGTGGTTATAAAAGGCCCCCTACCCCCAACAACAAGGTATGTGAACTTAGCGCTATCTGGTTTTATCTTGCCTTCGAGAGAATTCTAACTTGAGCTTCGGAGCAATCTCACCGGGTTCCCCCCGGAGTTTCCTCATCTTCTCCATTTCAGGTTCTCTATAGCTTCGTTCAGAGGCAAGGTCATTGACAACTAGGACCGGCCAGATTGCGCACCATCAATTGGCGCAGTCTGTGGGAAACGCTTCTAAAAGCCTCCCTTTATAACTCTCTTAACCTCCTCTTCTTCCAAAAAACTCCAACACCCATGGCTTCTTCCAGCAATGCCGGACGTGGCACAAAAACGAACACCACCGGGGAACAACTCCAAGTTTCTGTGGTGTGCATCGGGCAGTTCACCATCCCCCTTTCAGTGGATGGGATCCCCAGCTTGAATGCGCCACAAGCAGTGGTGCCCCTAAACCTTCCTGCCTGGAACGTCCCTCTTCCACTCCCTTTCGAAGCAACCTTCGCTGAACCAACTGTTGCCCCACTAGCGACCTGCCAGAACCAGTTGGACGACCTAATGCAATGCATGCGGGAAATGCAAGCCCAAATGCAACAATTCCAACAGCATCAACTCCAGCAGCACCAGGTACTACACCACCTCTCTCAACACCATTATCAGCAGCAGTTCCCTCAACTACCCCTGAACCAGTCACTGCTTCCACCTCGGCACCCTGTTCCGAAGCCGGTTAAGGCCTCCCCTCAGGGTGGATGCCCTCACCGAGGAGAAGTTTCCCAACTCCAAAACCCCCTTAATAGCTAGGCCTCATCCCCAGGCCAAAAGGAAAGAGAAATTACCCCCGCCTCGCAGCTCGCAGGTGGGTCAGGAACCTTGTCCACAGAGTTAGCACCTCGGCGCCCCAAGCCTGAGTTCCCGCTCACGGAGAACTTGTTCAGTGCCCTAGCAGTAGACCAACATTCTGGGCCCATCGAGCTCAGCAACATAGAGGCCAGCAACGCTAGTACCAGGCCCGCTCAACAACGAAGGCGCCGACGAAGTCGCCGAACTGCCACCCGTGTTCTGCCCGAGCTAAGAGGTAAGGAAGAGACAAGTTCGGACGAGGTAAAAGCTGCCCCAATTCTCTCAATTCCTCCCCCCCCCCCCCGTATCAGAACTCCTGGCAGTCCCCATGCCCAGAGACTTCAAGCTCCCACCTTTGGACAAGTATGATGGGTCCTTTGACCCCAACGACCACGTCGATGCTTTCCAGTCCCAAATGCACCTTGCTAGGGCTAGTGAATCATGCATGTGCGTGGCCTTCACCACCACCTTCAGGGGGTGGCCCGCACCTGGTACCGGAACCTAGCCCCTGGGTCAATAAGAAGTTGGGCCCAATTCATGTAGGTCTTCACCACACACTTCGTTACCAGCAAGCGGTGCCCCATAACCGAGAAAAGAATCTTCAGGTAGTCCAAAGGGAAGGAGAATCCATTCGGGGCTACATCAAGCGGTTCAATGAAGCATGCTTGTAGATACCGCGATTAGACCCCGCGGTACAGCTCGCGGCGGCCAAGAAAGGGGTAACGCACAAGGAGTTCAAATGGCACATGGTGGCTAGCCAGCCGCGACCGTGGCTGATTTCCTCAAGCTCGCGGACAAGTTCATGAGAACAGAGGAAGAAATCAACCAAAAAACCGAAGGTGGGGTCAAGAAAAGAAAAAGGGAAGGTGAGCCCTCCAACCCAAGCGACAGAAGAAACCAGGCCCGAGAGGCGAAGCCAAGCCAGTCGTCCTAAACTCCCTTAGCAATTCGGACGGATTACACGCCGTTAAACACAAGGCGGACCGAGATCTTGATGACGATCAAGGACGCCCCCTACGTAAAGTGGCCACCTCGCCTAAAGAGAAATCCAAACGAGAGAAATAAAAATCTATATTGTAGTTTTCATAGAGATCACGGTCATAGTACCGAATAGTGTAATAATCTCCGAGACGAGATAGAGGGACTCATTCGTCGCGGATACTTGAGAAATTTTGTACAACATAATGATAATAATAATAAGGCAGGTTGGCAAGGGGAGCACGGAAAGGATGCCCCCGAATCCAGAAGTAGACTGGCCGAAGCCTTGCAGCGACCACCTCCCGAAGAGAAGCCAGTTCGGGGAACCATCCATGTGATAGTGGGAGGTTCGGTGGTAGCAGGGTGCACTTCGGCAGCGCGGACGTCAGTTCGTGAGGTAGCCCGAGAAGAACAGAACCCTCCAAAGAGGCCGAAGACAAAAGAACCGATCTTTTTCACGGAAAATGACACGCGAGGTGTCCACTATCCCCATGATGACGTGTTCGTCATAAAACTAAGGATCAGCGACTTCGAAGTCCGGCGCGTACTTGTGGACTCAGGTAGTTCAGCGGACATCCTCTTCAAGTCGGCGTTTGACCAGCTACAGTTGCAGAGAAGCGAGTTGAAGCCCGCAAACACTCCTCTGGTGGGCTTCAGCGGAGAGGAAGTTGGCACATGGCCTTGCGCGGTCAGACTCAACCACGATTTCCTAGTGGTCGCAACCCCCTCCCCATATAATGCCATAGTAGGACGGCCAATTATGCATATTCTGCGGCCAATTACGCAAGTGTTATGTTGCCGCCCTGAAGGGAAAAACCAATGCAACCGACGACCTCGAACTGGAGCGGCCTATGAAGCAGGGCGAGGAATGAGCTTCGCCCATAGAGGAAACGGTTACGATCCCAACCTCGGCTACAGATCCAGCTCGAACGTTGCAGATCGGTACTTCCATCAAAGAGCCTCTACGAACCGAACTGGTGAGTTTCTTACTTCAAATTTTAGATATTTTTGCATGGCCCGCAGTCGATATGCCCGGTATTGACCCTGGCCTTATAACTCACAAACTTAACACTAACCCTGTAGTCAAATCCACTAGACAGAAGAAACGCAACTTAGCCCCGGAGCGCTGGAGGGCGGTCGATGAAGAGGTCGAAAAGCTCCTCGCAGCGGACTTCATAAGGGAAGTTCATTACCCGAGCTAGGTAGCCAACCCAGTGCTGGTGAAAAAGGCAAGCGGCAAGTGGCGCATGTGCGTCGACTACACCGACTTAAACCGAGCTTGCCCAAAAGACTGCTTCCCCCTCCCAAGAACTGACCGCCTAGTGGACGCGACCTCGGGACATGAGTTGCTAAGCTTCTTGGACACCTACTCAGGCCACAACCAAATCAGGATGGACCAGTCTGATGAGGAAAAAACTAGCTTCATAACCGAGTTCGACCTGTACTGCTACAAAGTCATGCCCTTCGGACTGAAAAATGCTGGGGCAACCTTCCAAAGACTTGTAAATAAGCTTTTTCGGCCCTTAATTGGCACGAAAATAGAATGTTATGTAGACGAAATGGTCGTCAAGACACAATTCTCACAGGAATTAATACAAGACTTAGATTCTGTCTTCCAAATTCTGTGTCAATTTAGCATGAAACTGAACCCCAACAAATGTGTTTTCGGTGTCACCTCGGGTAAGTTCCTAGGGTACATTGTCAACCGGCGTGGTATTGAGGCCAACCCGGACAAGATAAAGGCCATCCTAGATATGAGACCACCCCAAAATGTAAAAGAGGTTCAGAGGCTAAACGGCCGCATAGCCGCTCTCAGCCGCTTCATGTCCAAATCGGCAGACTGTTGTCTCCCTTTCTTTAAGGAAATCAAAGGCAAAGGGATCGAATGGACCCGAGACTGCCAGCTCGCGTTCGATGAGCTAAAAAGCTACTTCGCCACTATGCCAACCTTAGTCAGGCCCGAGGAAGGCGAGGTCTTAGAACTGTACCTCTCGGCGAGCAGCGAGGTGGTCAATTCGGTACTAATAAAAGAAGTAGATAAGGTCCAGCGGCCCGTCTATTATGTTAGTAAAATTTTGCAGGAGCAAAGACGAGATACCCGTAGATAGAAAAACTAGCATACGCACTGGTAATTGCAGCTCGGAAGCTCCGCCCATACTTCCAGGCTCACAATGTCGTCGTCTTGACTGACAAACCTTTGAGGCAAGTCTTACTCAAGCCCGAGGTTTCCGGTCGGCTGACGAATATTGGGCCATCGAGCTCAACAAGTATGACCTCCAGTACAACCACGAACTGCCATTAATGCCCAAGCCTTAGCAGATTTTATCGCCAAGTGCACATTCAGCCACGAAGCCCCTGGAACGATTGAGCCCGAGATCCCCAGTTCGGGTGAACCCGGAGCTCCCAAGCCAATAGAGTCTGAACCCCGTGAAGTAGCAGCTAGTGTGGCATTTCTCTTGGTTAGGCCAAACGCGAATTGGGATGAGGAGCCCTGGATCCTTCACGTAGATGGCTCCTCGAACCAGCAGGGCAGCGGAGCTGGAATAGTCCTATGCGGCCCGGGTGACACAAAATTGGATTACGCACTACGTTTTGAATTCGGGACATCCAACAACGAGGCAGAGTATGAAGCACTGATAGCCGGGGTGAACCTAGCACAAAAGGTAAGAGTGAAGCACATGGTTATCTGCAGCGATTCCCAGCTCTTGGTCAACCAGGTTACGGGTGAATACGAAGCACGCGAGCTCTCCATAATCGCATACTTAGCAAAAGTAAAGGAGGCCCTGCTCTACTTTCAGTCACACTTCATCAGACAAATCCTGAGGTCAGAGAACACTGAGGTCGATGCCCTGTCCCGGTTAGCCAGCATGAGTCACAATGCCATGAGAACCGTGTATATAGAGGACTTACCTCGGCCTAGCATTCTCGGTGGGGCAAAGGAGGTCGCTCCCGTCCTTGAAGTTGAGCCGAGTTGGATCGACCCACTCGCGAGCTTCTTGCTAGATGGAACCCTCCCTGCGGACCGCAATGCAACCAAGAGGGTGCAGCGCCAAGCAGCCAAATACGTCATAATAGACGAACGGTTGTACCAACGGTCCTACACGCTCCCCTACCTGCGTTGCTTGTGCCTTAACGAAGCTGAGCTCGTACTCCGTGACACTCATGAAGGACTGTGTGGCGGACACCTGGGGGGTAGAGCCCTCGCCCAAAAGGCACTTCGACAAGGATACTACTGGCCAACGATGAAGACAGAAGCCATCGAACTCGTCAGAAAATGCGATAAGTGTCAGAAGCACGCCAATATCCACCATCAGCCTGCTTCCAACCTCAAATACCTCACCAGCCCATGGCCCTTTGCGCAATGGGGCATTGTCCCAGCGAAAATCGAAATACCTACATTGCAACTAGAAGCATATGACGATCAGTCAAATGGAGACGAGTTACGTACCAACCTCGACCTACTAGATGAGGTAAGAGACCTCGCGCACATCCGGATAGTGGCCTACCAATAGAAAGTAGCTCGGTACTACAATGCCAGAGTAAAGAAGCGGAGCTTCCGCGTCGGCGACCTAGTTCTCCGTAAGATTATGGTGCCCGAACCCGGCGTGGGCAAACTTGGACCAAATTGGGAAGGGCCCTACAGAGTAAAGAGAGTGCTCGAGG
The DNA here is from genome assembly GCF_056320005.1 of Nelumbo lutea. NCBI lineage: Eukaryota > Viridiplantae > Streptophyta > Magnoliopsida > Proteales > Nelumbonaceae > Nelumbo > Nelumbo lutea. Next base: position 10,670,070 of record NC_142688.1, on the reverse strand, counting down.
GGGCATATGAGCTCGAAACCTTAGAGGGAAAACAAATACCCCGAGCGTGGAACATCGTCAACTTAAGGCAATACTGCCTGGCCATAGCAATGTGAGTTGCCTCCTTAGCAGCACGAGCAGCCGCCTCAGTAGCTTGAGTAGTCACCTCGGCGGCACGGAAAGCCTCTTCGGCAGCTCGCGCATGCCTCGAGCTCCTCTCCACCTGGGCCGCCATGGCATGAATAGAAGAGTTCACCTACCAAAAGGAAAGAACAAATAATTAAGAGAACGACAGCAAGAGGGATAAAAAACAAAAGCCCGACCAGAAATCTGACTCACCACCATAGCATGAGTAGTAGCACGACAGGCAATCTGGTTCAAAGGATCGGTCCAAGCCGCGATCTCCTCAGGGAAGGTTGCCTCCCTACTCTTCTGAAGAGCGTAGTTCGGCGACAGCACGTTCTTGAATTCCCCTTGAGCTCCTGAGCTTGAGGGCCCAACTCACGTATGAGCGGACCTGGAGCAAGCGGGAGCACTAGAGTAGGCGGGAGCCCCCGTGTGAGTAGTCTCGGCATAAGGGGCCCCTGTTGCTTCTTGCATTGAAGGAGCCACCTTGGGCTCCCTAGGAGGATCCTCTAACGTGTAGTCTGGAACATGAGGCTTCGTATCCTGGGGCAACTCGACACGAGTTCGCTTAGCGACCCACTTCCTCCTCTTCATGCCTTGGAACAGGTGCCCACAGCGAGTCCTCTCTGAGTCCATCACACCTACAAAAAAGAGTTTGGCATTAGAAAAAATGAAAGTACAAAGCGAAACAAAACCTCTGAGCAAGGAACCTACCCGAACTCAGGTCGGCTGCCATAAGCTTGGCCTCCGTCAGGTACCGATGGCATTTTAGCCCTAGTTGTGCCCATTGTCGGAGGCCCTTCACCATCTCTTTATCAAGCATGACACCGGAGTCAGGGGCGGCCATCCTCCACCCGGTCTGAAAAGGCCACCCTTGTACACTTCACACCCCGAAGTAGTCCTGCTTCCACGCCAGGACCTTGCTGGGAAGTTCGTGCAAGAGCTTAAAACCTAGGCGAGGAGATAAGTAATACGTCTGCCTACTCCCGAGAAGAGGATCCGTTTGTTTCTTAAGCATTAAAATAGAGGAGAATATCTCCAAGTCAAAAGGAAAGCCTTGTTCGCAAAAAAGGGAGATTGTCCGCACCAAGTTACGGATGGAGTTCGGGTGAAGCTGGTTGACAGTAACGTCGAAGTGGTTTATGACCTTGACAAAAAGGGGGTGGAAAGGCAATCGCAGCCCCGCAGCGAGCTGCTCCCGGAATATCACGATCTCCTCAAGACCGTGTTCCCAAGGAAAGCTACCCGAAGGAATGAAATAGGCGTACTCCCTAGGCAAGTTGTAATAGGTAATAAGGGATTGGAGCCCCTCAGGCGCCATGGTCGAAGGACCAAACCTGTCTAACATCCGACCTCGGTGAGAAGTAGACGCCAAACTACCCAAAGCGGCTCGCCCTACGGGCTCAAGCTCTTCCTCAAGTTCTACCTCAAGTTCGCTAAGGTTATCGAGGTATGCAACTCAGTTCGTAGAACCTACATCTGACCCACTTGAAGAACCGTCTGAGCTATCCAAGCAAGACATAGAGGAGTAAAGGTAGATTCCAGGAAAATACTCACCCGAAAAAAGGTTTGAACAGACTTCAAAAATCGGAACCAGCAAAAAACCTTGAACACGAACTAAAAGCCTGGATGCGAGCTGAAACTTGGACGCGAGCTCAAGAAGCAAAATGCAGAACTGAGAGAGCGACTGGGGTCCCCTATTATTTATACCCACAGTAACCGAGAACCAACAATGCAGATCAGAGCCAATCCGACGGCCCGCATTCGCGCTAACCGCACGTCCCCTGAGATCAAGACGTGATTGGCGCACGTCTTTCTGAAACTGACAAAATGCCGGAGCACGTCTTTCTAAAACTGACGAGACGACAACGCACGTCTTTTTTGAAACTGACAGAACGACTAGCGCGCATCTCCTCACCTTTCAAACGGCAGCGGCGCATTTTTTCAAAATCGAAATGACCCGCTATCACGTCTCCCAGCGGTGCGCCATTTATTTATGAAATTTGAAATAAGCGCGCGCCACCACGTCTGTCAGCATTTGTAAGCAGGTAGGCGCGTCTCTCGCCTTTTGGGCGCTCAAGAAACCCAAAGAACCCTGACAACGCACCTCGCGCTATCAAGATTAGAAGTACGGGACAAATCCACCTGCCACCTCGCGAACTCCCCGCGCTAGGGCAAGACCCTTAGCACGAGGAGGGGGGACAATTGATGAAGGAAGATTTGGCCTGACCTCGTAATTACACAACACATGGCAAAGGCGACAGCTCGGCACCACAATGCGCCTAAGGCGCGAGCACCAAAGGGAGGAACCAGCGGTCCGAGCTCCCTACCAGCAATCCGAACTCCCTACTAGGAGCCCGAACTCTCCCTTAGGCCCCGAGCCAAACCCAAAGGGCAATAACCCGAACTGGCCTGCCCTATGGCAGTTCGCGACACACCTCTCCGAACTGGCCTGCCCTATGGCAATTCGGGACACACCTCTCCGAACTGGCCTGCCCTATGGCAGTTCGGGACATACCTCCGAACTCAAGACTTCACCTCGCTCACCACTCCAGCACTTTGCCTCCAAGATGCCAAACTGAACAATCGTACCATGCCTGACACCGAGAAAGTTCGTATATAGGGGCAACGCACCTGACTGACTTGGGATCTGACGCTTGACAGCCGCACTTCAAACGGCCACCTACCACCGCCACTTACCACCGCCATCTCCATATTACAGAGACGGCTCCGACAAGGAGCAGTGGCGGTTCTGTCCCAGTAGAAGGGATGACACCCGAACTGGCAGAAGCACAGAAGTAATCATTCCCGACCTGACAGAAGCCTCGGAGTGAGTGCGCGAAGTGCTTATAAAAGGCCCCCTACCCCCAACGACAAGGTATGTGAACTTCGCAATATCTGGTTTTATCTTGCCTTCGAGAGAATTCTAACTTGAGCTTTGGAGCAATCTCACCAGGTTCCCCCCAGAAATTCCTCATCTTCTCCATTTTAGGTTCTTTGTAGCTCCGTTCAGAGGCAAGGTCGTTGATGGCTAGGACCAGCTGGATTGCGCACCATCAGATCCCACATCAACAGCCCTTTCCTTCTCTCTTCTCTCTTTAAGACTGTGTTTCGTTTGAAGGAAAAAGTAGGGAAAGGTAGGGAAACCTATACAAGCTTTGTAAATGTTTCTGTACCTTTTCCTTCAAACGAAACATAGCCTAAAGGCCCTAAACCCCTCTCCTTTCTCTCTTACCCATTTCTAGCTCTCTCATTCGTTCTCTATCTTTCCTCTTCCCTACTAAACTTGTTTACGGGCTAGGCCCATTAGAATTTTGACAAAAGCCAAGCTCGAGCTCGGTCCATGAACAAGTTTATTCCCTATCTGATCCATTTGCACCCCCTATCCCCATCTTCCCCTAAATTATCTCTAAAATTATCTCTAATTAGGTAGAGAGTTTCTCTCCTAAATTATCTCTAATTCCTATTTATCCTCTTCCACTTTTTGATTTACATCTAAGGAAAGTTTGAATTAAAAAATCCAAGAATTATTTAAATATTATAATGAATTATTTAACCAATTTAAAATATTTATTATAAATACAAAAATAATATTGTTATGGATTGTTCAACTTAATAACTAAATAATATTTTAAAATTTTAAATGAAAAAATTATTTAGAAGTTATTTACAAAATAAAAGTTCAAAACAAAAAATATTATTTAAATGTATTAATAACTAAATATTTTAAATAAAAATATTAAAAATATCTAAATAATTATATAACATAAAATAAATACATTTTAAATAATAAATTTTAAATATTTTACATATTATTTAAATATTTAAATAACTGAATGTTTTAATATTTATTAGAAACACAAGAGTAATATTTTTATGGATTATTCTACCCAAAACCGACCAACCATTAGCAAAAATCGGCCTAATTCAAATAAAGTTAGGTCGGATTGGTTGGTTTCATCAGTTTGATGAACCATCCCATCTGAAATTAATTATCGTTATTTTTATGTTGTAAAAAAATTATTAAAAGTATTTTATAAAATATAAATAATTATTAATTATTTAAAAATTTAAAATATAAAACAATTCTATACTCTTATAACAAAACCCATGCATTGCTAGGGTCCTGCCAGTATTTAAATATTATCAGACCAGATGATATTAAATCGGATATGCTGCATGTCAAACTGTCAAACATTTCGTCCAGAAAATCGGACTCCACCCTCAATCAGGATGGATTCGGATTAGAATCTGGACAAACGGATCCTATTTGCAGCCCTATTTGAAATATAATGAGATGTATCCAATCCTATCCAAAAGGGTTTTCTGGGCCTGATGTACAGTTCAGATTGGCAGCATCATAACTTCACAACCCGTGGATAAAGTAGGTCAACAAGAGAAGCCCAGGCCCCTTCCCCTTGCATAAGTTAGCAACCTTTGTTTCTAAGCAACCAACTCGATTTGACAACCGCCAAAGCTCAATTTGGAAAGAGTACAAATATAAATATGTACACACCTTCCAAACTGAGCCTTAATGTTCAGTAATTAGTTGTTGATTAATTGTAGAGATGATATGCAAGCTATCAGTTTTTAGAAATTGCTTCTCGCGTAAGTATAAAACACATAATCATTCATATACCACTTATATATAAAAACAAAAGAGCTAGCCAACTCATTATGTCTTCAAAACTTATAGTTTTTAAACCTAAAATATCATTAAGCATTTTTTTGGGTGTTAGTCAACAACTTGATAGACCTAAGCTAAATTTAAAAATCTCGACTTTCCTTAGTAGAAACATCTCTTCTATGGTTTTATAAAACTTTATTCACTTTGTATAATTAAAGATTCTTTGAACAAACTGTAAGAGCATAAAGTTACATAACTGTCCATAGACCCAACTAAATCTAATCGGTTGGTCCGGTCTAATAATAACTAACCCAATAAAGCATGTAGTTCCAAATCCTCTCCCCAAAACAAATAGAAAATATAAATAATAGTTGTTTGGAGGAAATTAAGAGGCAGCTCTATTACAATCGACATTTTTACATTACTCCTCCCTCCACCAACATTCCCTCAGACATCTAAGAACTCTTCTCGGTTAGGGTGCTTGGGTGTAAGATTAAAATTTCAATGGAAATGCAGTGTAAAATCTTCAAATTTAGGTAACCGAGCTGCACCCCTACTCATAGCCAATTCTCCCTCTTCGACTCTCTCTCTCTCTCTCAGGTTGGGGTGCAACTTGGGTGTAAGATTAAAATTTCAATGGAAATGCAGTGTAAAATCTTCAAATTTAGGTAACCGAGCTGCACCCCTACTCATAGCCAATTCTCCCTCTTGGGCTCTCTCTCTCTCTCTCACAGGTTGGGGTGCAACTTGGGTGTAAGATTAAAATTTCAATGGAAAAGCAGTGTAAAATCTTCATATTTAGGTAACCGAGCTGCACCCCTACTCATAGCCAACTCTCCCTCTTGGACTCTCTCTCTCTCCTAGACCAACGACATTAAACAGCGAACTACCATCCCTACATAGTGAACCACCTCAAGGAGTCAGGAAAATTCTAACTCCCCATTCCATTCCCCTCAAACTTTAAGAGTCAATCAAAGGTGTCAAATCCATGGTATTTACATAAGGAACTGATAACAATTTATAATATTATTGTCTTTAAATAAACAAAATTTAAGGATAAATTACATGAGTGAAACAGTGTTGCTTCTCTTTTAGGAAATTAAACTTATAAGAACTAAGAAGGCATTGGTTTGGGTAAATTCTATATATTTTTTATAATGTGACCACATCCCCAATAGAAACACAAGATGGAGTCCAGAACACCTCCAATAAAATATGTTCCAACATCCTATCAACATCATCTAACACCAACACCGTATATCTCATGCGTGACAGAATTCCACTTTTATGGTGGGCCTTGGTTTCATAGTGAGATGTGCAGTGTCAAATCAATTGATAGGGTGTTGGAACATGTTTTGTTGGCAGTTGATCGGCCTCTAGGAAAATGTATTTCTTTTGCTAAACTTAGGGGATCTGCCTTTATCATAGAAATTAACCATTATCTTTTTATTGTAAAAGTGGGATTTGCCCAAATTTACCCCCCGTCCTCAACAAGTCAACACAACAATTGGAAAACAATCAAAAACTGAAAAAGAAAAGGAAAGCTAAAAACCTGCCCAAATGAGGGTCTTCAACACTGTCATTCCAACACTTTGTATTAAATAAAAAGAAAGCTAAAAAAGGAATGAGAAAAGAAAGAAAGAAATCTAGTATAACTAGAAAAATCAACATATATATGTAAGCATTAAACAAGACATTAGTTTTAGGCTTCACCAATAAGTAATAGATGAAAAAAGCAGCCAAGTATTAATATTTCCTTGTTCTTCCCTCTACTTCTTGAAGCACACATACCTTTTTATTTTCTTCTTTGCTCTTAATTAATAAATGAATGGTACGCCAATTGGGCAACAATAAATCCCTCAATTTTCATGGTTGGTAAACCTCGCAGCTGACTTTCCACCTTCAATGTTGATGTCAAAATAAGGCCAAGGCAAAACTTGAAGGAAAAATTAGGGTAAATTGTTGAAATCTTCCCTGAAATATATGGTTGTTGCGGAAAAATCGCCTGAAGTTTGGTAATTGCAAAAAAATGAAGCATAAAAATGTTCAAAACATCCATATAGTTATTTTGACCAAAATGTTTATTTTTCAAGTTTTCTCTACATATGAATCTTTGCCCAAAACCCTTCTAATCCCTTTTCTGAAATTGACTTATTTTCCAAATTTTCCTTTCCTGTCAATAGCTCAAAGATAAAGCTGCAACTTTAAATTCTCTTTTTTCTTTTTTTTTTTATTTTCAAAAAAACTTATATCGTTTTTTCTGGATGGACAGTCCATTCTACCTGGTGGCAGCTGACAACAAATCTGGTCTAAAACAGGCTGCAATTTTTATTTCTAAGGCATCGTTTATTTTCGGTGTAAACTTCAGTACTTCATCTATGTAAAAATACATCCATAGAGTTCAAATGCTAATGGGTTTAAAATTAAGTGAACCATTGGAAACTTTTTATGTGTGACGATGATGTAAAAGTATATTGATAAAATCGATGCATAATTAACATTGATTATTGATGAAAAAACTCAACTGATGGAAATGCTTATATCGATTTAAACCTTACATTGAAAACAAATGCATGAAAATACAAACCGGGAATAAAATTTTATATCAATCTGTATTTGCAATGGAAATAAACACAAATAGACACTGGAGTTTTACATCAATTCACATTTACATTGCAAACAAACATAATCTAACGAATTTTTATGTATGTATGTATGCACATCAAATATTTTCTCAATATCTTTCATGTCAATATAGAGGCACCATTAGCAGTTTCCACTAGACTCTTGATGCCTTGAAAAGCACAAAACGATTGGGCTGCTCAAAGACATGCATGATTGAATCAGATAACCCAAATCTTATTTTCATTTGTTAATATTATAATTCAAATTGAATATTACCCATTCGATTCAAATTGGAATTTTGGACAACTTGATACTGTTTTCAGTCTTGGCAGAAGTTTGAAATAGACATGATAGCAAATTGGATTAAATGTTAAATCCGCCTTGACTCAACTATATCAGGTTAGGGTTGAGTTTAAGCTGAAGTTGTGGACGCCGGCATTGATCAAATACGTATGTTTTATTTATTTATTTTAAATGTCACATTAACAAAATCTTAATTGAAACCATCAATTTTGAGAACAACTTTATATTAATTTTAGGGGTAATCTACAAATTTCATTTATTTTTTTAAATCATCACATCAGGGGAAAAACCGAAACACATTCTTTGAACTGTATTTTTGTTTTGGAAAGAAAGAACAAGGTGGTTTTATTTTAAAAGACAATATTTGTTTTTGAAATCATAAAAATAATGGTTTTAAAAACAAATTTTAAATTTTGTAGTGTAAAAATTATATAATTCACGAAACATAATACTACGTAACTAGATGAAAAACATGTACTTCAAACAAGAAATTGAAGAAAACATTTTCTATTTCAATTTTGAAAAAAAAAATTGAAGAAAATATTTTTGTTTCAATTTTGAAAAAAAAAAAAAAAAAGAAGAAAACATGTTTAGCTTCATTTTTAAAAACAAAAGGCAAACGTGTAACTAAAAACATATTTTCTGTGTTTTTGTTTTAAGAATCAATTTATTTACAAACCAGCTGCCTTTATTTTGTTTTTGAAACCAACATCAATATGAAAAGCAATAACACCGGATAACACCCCTTTTATTATTATTATTATTATTATTATTATTATTATTATTATTATTATTATTATTTAGGGTAAATTTTTGAAACATCGTCTGAAGTTTGTTAATTGTAATCATCTCCCCTAAACATTATGACATATTTGCAAGTAGACCCCTTTGTTAGAATCTCTAACAAGAATCAGAAAATGTCCAAAATAACCATACAATTACAATTCAGGCTGTTTTTTATTGAAAAAATACATACATTATGAACAATAAAAAATAAAGAGTTTAAAGTTGTAATTTTACCTTTGACTGAATGATTGATATGAAGGGCAAATTTAGAAAATAATTCAATTTCAGTAAAGTGATTAGAAGGATTTAGGGTATGTAGCGATTGATATAAAAAAAAAATTGAAAATAAACATTTTAGTTAAAAATAATTACATGGGTATTTTAGATTTTGGACATGTTCATAACTATTGTTAGAAGATTCCAAGAGAGGAGGGTGTACATGCAACTGAACTAAAAATTCAGGGAGGATGATTATAATTAACAGTCATAAACTTCAGGAGAGGTTCTAATTATAATATATCCTAATTATTTATTCGGTTAGACAAATTTTTTATCGTTGGTTAAAAGTAATTATTTAAACAAATTGGCGGTAAACTGGTAGCTAGCTAGCCTTGGTGCAAACCAATGTAATTATGGTCGATTTCATTTTGATTTTGGCTCCTTTCACTCAGTTTCAGAGAAGTAGAGAAGCAAAAACGGATAAGAGAGTGGGGATCTACTCTGCACCTGTTTCCACCGATGCATGCATTGACAAGACCCTAGCTAGGGTCTGACGCATGCTGTCATTAGAACTAGGGCAGCGGTTCAATAGCCAGCTACAGCTAGACCGTCTCTCCCTAACAAAGAAAAAGAAGATATCACCACTTTTTCACCAAGAATCTAAAATATACCAATGCCAGCCAATTGTTGCTGAGGGACTGAGGCCTGAGGGTATCCATCCCAGAAAATAAATCGATGATGACGAATTGAATTTGCATCCATGTATTGGGAATCTCGTTTTCTTATTTTGATGATGTCTTTTCTGTTCATAACTTTTGATAATGGGTAGGTAAGGTTGCAATATTTCTAGCCGGTGTAGCCGGCGCGAGCCAGTAGAGTTCAGTATTAATTGTAGTAATTCTAATTCATGCCTATTAAACTAACAATAAATGGCCGCCCTTTGATGGGAGCTAACAAGGTCAACTACGTTACAATCATAAAATGGGACACATGCCAATTCATAATGGGGTGTGGTCACAGTTTTCTCTACATCATATGAAGTGAAAACTGTTTTCACACACTTGAATTTGCCTTGTTCAAATGATAAAAGGCTTCAACACTTACCATTTGCACTGCCAATTTAATTTAGGGAAACGAAAGAAATGCCAGGCCCAGAAATTGCTCTCTGTCTGCTGCTTTGACAATCTATCTACTACCTTTTCCATATCCTCTGAAGTTATAGTAGTGAATAAATTATTCTAATAAAGATAACCTTCAAATCTCTAGGACCGTGAATTCTATACAATTACTATATGCATGGTTTTATGATGAGAATTGATTTGGCTCGACCTTATGACTGGATATCGACTCAACAGTTGCTGCCATCTCAGTAGGACAAGTCACTTCGGGTACCTCAGTTAGGATCGAGGTCCAATTAGCTCATGGTGCCTTGAACTGCCGAAGTGATACGTAGTCAATTTCTAGAAGCTAGCCACCTGCCTCCAAGCTTTACAGAATCACGCTGCATGTCCTTATGTCTTATCCTCATCCTGCCTAGATCAGACGGAAATGATAAGGCTTATCGGCTAGCACGATATCCACCTCCCAATGCGGAATAGACACCTAACAGCACAATCTAAGGATCTCGGAGGTGTTTCATGAGGCCCACACCAACTCACCTATCTAAGGGCATCTACCCCAGTGGTACAAGGTACACAGGATTTTCTGCTTACTAGCTCTCATACTCTCAAGTTTTCAACTCGCACACAATCAATTACTAAATTAAGCATTGGAGCGACCACACCGAGTTAGCCACCCTGGATTCTTTGATCCTTCCTATCTTACAGTTCGACCAGCTAGCTAAGCAACCGACAGTCAAGCTTTGATCCAGCTAGAAACAACCAGATCACACACCATCAGTTCACACAAGTCAAAATTTCAGTAATATTAAGTTAGTCGCATGCACCCATGGAATTAAGGCCAGCTCATTTAAGTTAAGGTGATATTCATTAAAATTTCACGGGGGAATGTAGAGGTGTAAAGTGGGTCATGCCGGGTCGGCATGGGCCATGCCATCCTCCCAGGTGGAAATTTTGGGGATCAGCCCCGCACGGCCCACGGCCCAAGCCCATGCGGGCCTGTGCTAGGTTGGGCTGCAGGCCATGCCTTGGGCTTGGGCGATGCCGGCCTGGGCCGAACTGGGTTGTACTGTCTTTTTTCTTTTTTTTTTTTTGTTTTTCTTTTTGAAAATTTTCATTTCTTTTCTAAGTAAATTTGTAAAACTAAAATATTTAACTTTCCTATGAACTTTGGGAATTGGGAACTATTTAAAAATTAGGAAACGAGAAATCTAAGTTATTTAACACATAAATGAAAAAAAAATACTTAACCAAATTGAAATAAGAATGATGGAATAACAAATTGGAAGAAAAATTGGAATTTTATTTCATTTAAATTTGAATGGTAAAAATTAATGAATTACAAATACAATGATTGGATCATTGCATATTTGGATGAATAAAATATAAAAAATGGAATAAATTAATAACATATAAAAAATACAATATGGTTACAAATTGAAAATACAAAATTACATTGTTAAAAAATTAAAAAATATATATATTTATCAAATAAATTTTAAAATTTTACAATAATTTGAAAAAAATGAAAAATTCTATATAAGTAGTCGAAATTCATGAATCATCATTCATAACTTTCATCATCTGCTTCGAGTGAAATGTCTGGTGTTGTATCATGCCCTCCCTTGTCTTGTAATCTATCTTTTGCATCTAGCCAATCCTTGAAGCATATGCACATCTCTATGCTCTCATCGTTCATGCAACTTCTTTTCTCATCCAGCACCCTGGTACCTGCACTAAAACAAGACTCAGATGGAACTATACACACTGGAGGGGTTAGTAGATCACGTGCCATGGCGACGAGAATCAGATAATTTTTTGAGTGTTCAGTCCACCAGGCTAAAATATCAAAATTATTTAATACTTCACCTAAATTAGAAAATTTTGCTTGTAAATAAAAATTAAGTTTAGTAAATGAACTTGTAGAACTAGCAGATTTCAGCCTTCTATTTATTAAATAAAAAAAAAATCTCCTCTACAACTGGGCTCAAGGTCAGAAGTAGAAGAAGAAGATGATGAACAAGTTGTACGAATATTTCCTACAAATTCAGATTCATACAAACTGTACATTTCAAATAATAAATTATTAACTTATTCTTTTTTATTTCCTATATCAGTATTCATATTTTCACAATATGTTTCAAGTAACATATCTAAACCATATTTCCTAATCCTAGGGTCTAATATTGTAGTTAAACAATAAAGGGGAGAAATGTTCTCCCAATATTTTTTAAATTTACTTTCCATAATTTCAACAATACATTGAAATTGTAGATTATTTCTATATTTAAAAAAACAATCACTAATTACCATTAATTGATATGGTAAATTACAATTAGTTGGATAATAAATTCCAGATAATTCATTTGTTGCATCATAAAAATGTTTTAAAAAATCTCTTATACAGACTGCCATTTCCCAGTCTTCCTCAAATATCATATCACTAGGCATTTTTAAATTCCACCTATACTTTACATCTAATATAAAATGTTTATATTTTAAACCATAATTTTGGCATAAATATTTAAATTCTTGTTTTTTCTTGCCCCTAAACTTTGTATATATATAATACAATTTCTAATTTTTGAAATATGATTTGAAATAATATTCAAGGCATCTTGAATACATAAATTTAAGATGTGACATGCACATCTAATATGAAATAATTTACCATTTAAGCATGGTTTTAATTGAGATTTTAAAATATTTATTGCAAAATCATTATTGCTAGCATTATCAAAACTAATACAAAACAATCCATAAGCATGCAAAGTATTTAAAATACTTGCAGCAATAATTGGGCCACTATGTGGCCATTCAAGCCTAGTAAAACTTAAAATTATTTTATTCAAAAGCCAATTTTCATCAATGAAATGGCCAGTCACACAAATATAACTAATATTAAATTTTGATGTCCAAACATCTAAAATAATTGCAACTTTAGAATTAAAATTTGTTAACAAAGAAATTAAATTTTGTTTATATGAATAAAAAACTTTTAAAGCATCAGTTCTTATAGTACTCCTATAAGCTTTTTTCTTCTGAATATCTAAAATTACCAAACTAGTCCCCCTCCCATTCTATGTTTGGGTTGTTTCTCTCCCTTCATCTTCCTCTCGCTCATGTGTGAGCAAAGATGTCTATTCAAATAACCCGTACTACCCTTGTTACAATAACTAAAGTTTTTCCTACATTTTTTACAAATGGCCCTTTTCCCCTTCCCATCAATATCCTCTACTTTGAAAATTTTTCAAACCGGGCTACTCAGCTTAGAAGCCCTCCTTTTTCCCCTAGTATCACGACTACCAGGGGTGAAAGTTCCACTTCTATGGTGAACACGTTGGGGAATCGGTTTTCAGAAGAGTCGGCCTTTTTTTTTTTAATTCTAAAAAGATAAAAATTAATCTAATTCGACTTACCCAGATTGCCGATTCAAAATCTTAACTTGATTTCATAGGTTGAAGCCTTTCAACATCCAAGCCTCCTAAATTGAGATATTTGAGCTGGTTGAGCAAACTTTCTTCTTGTTGAAAGTCGAAATTTCGATAAAGTTGATACTTGAGAATTGGAGAATGCAGAATTAGAGAATCAGCTAATTAGAATTTTTCAGATTTCATATAATTGAGAATGTATGAGTATGAGAGAGAGAGAGAGAGAGAGAGAGAGAGAGAAAAAGAGATTAAGGGAATTATTGAATTGGTGTGATGAGAATGGGGGAGGATAGGGCTATTTATAGGAATTGATCATAATTCAATTGCCCAAAATACCCAAAAGACTATCTGTCATTTAGTTGTTAGGAGGGGTATTTGGGTCATTGTAAAGTTACTTATAACTTTACCCAAAATGCCCCCTAAACAAATTATATAGTTGTTGGAAGGGCATTTATGTCATTTTTCAACCCCCATAAGCAAAATACACAAATACCCCCTAATATGGTTGTTTATAGCTGTTGTGGGGGTATTTCTATAGCCTAGCGGGCTGTGCCGTGGTGGGCCGTGCTTCGTGCCAGTACACGGGCCACAAGCGGTACAACACGTACTGTCGTGTCGTGTCGTGTCGTGCCAGCCCATGGGCCTCGAACCCCTGGCCCAGCACGGCACGTACCTCCGTGCCAGGCCTGGCACAGCCCGTGGGCCTTTGTGCCGGGCCGGGCCGCTTACACCTATAGGGGAAGGTAGCCGATTAAAAAAAAACATTTGAAAAAAAAAGGATAGTAAATAAACTTTTATTCAAACAAAAAAACAGAAAGGGCCCATCTAAAAAATTAAAATAAAAGAGGTTTTTTATGTTTTCAAAATCAGAAAGCGACCTTTTTAGGTATCCTGTTCTGTTGTCTTAAATAGGTGTGATGTCTTTCAAACGACCAGGCCCCACTACATTTTTGAAACACACTACATGCCTAGTAGTAGTAGTGTTCTGCATTTTGAGCTCAATGAGCTGTGGTGTGTTTCAAAATGTTGGCACTTACAATGCGTCTACTGTTTTGGGTAAGATGTACTGATTCAATGTCAGATAAAGTGAGAACAGTATGGTGTGGTTGTGAACAAAAGAGAAAAACGTGTTGCAAAATATGCCAAATTTTGAGTTCTTGAACTACAAAGTGCTGATTTAAACACCCCCCCACCCCGAAAAAAAAAAAAAAAAAAAAAACGCTTGTATGAACACCCAAAACTGGATGTGGTAAAAAAAGAACCTCAGCAGACACCGAAACTGAGGTCACCAAATAATACCTGTTCAAAAGAACTCCCACTGCCTCCCAATAGCCTAAAGGCCCTAAACATGGTGTCTCTTCATGGACAATGTTTAGAACCGCAGATGTAGGCTGAACACTTGGGGAACCGGGATAGTCATTCCCTTTCTATGGTGAATCGAAGAAAAGACATACACATTGACATTCCCATCCTAATGCTCAGTTTGGCTTCAGTCAGTGCAAGCCGGTGCTCACACTGTTCGAAGTTGAAACAGCCTCTTGCAATCTTACATTAGCAATATATCCCCATGAAATAGAACACTTGAGTAGGAAAATATTCCCAACCCAAAGTTATAAATACTGTCAACAAGTTCAGGTGTTCAACCTATGGTTTTTAAAAACGATTTAAAGACTAAATCGGTCAGAGGTCCGGTTATCAGGTCGAACGGTCAGCCCATTCTAACAAAAAAATATAAAAAATGGTCAAAACAGTTCAAACGACTAACCACCCAGGTCAATGGTTTACTGACCAAAATCAACAGTTTTGGATAAATTTCTGATTTGGGGGAAAACCAAAACCGATCACCTGACCACTTCCCAATTTTTCCAGTCACCATCAGATCCGGTCCAGTTTTAAAAACCATGGTTCAACTTTTTTATCTTCTCCTCTGTAGCCCACATTGAAAATACCACACAGACGAATCCAACTCTTATCGGGTATTTAATTTATGAGCCCCATTCTCCCTCTTGAGTCTCAACTCCCAACTAGTCATAAACACCAAATAGAAAAAGAAATAAAGAAAAAAAGATGGAGCGAGGGGCGCAATTCCCACGTCCCCCTCCCCCCTATCCAATCACCAACGAAGGTAAGGGTTCCATGGTTCTATAGTACTCAACAAAATCCGCAATAATTTACTCAACATAATACAGTACACACGGAATAATTTACTCGAAGTTTCAAAATATCAATAGCTCCAATACGCTGATCAGGGCATATCAGCCTGTATAAAAGCTCATTTGTCCTATATTTTTTTGTTTTTCTTTAATCTAATTGAGAAGATTCGGTTTAAGACCCTTCTACCCCAAAAGGGTTGCTGGAAGCCTGATGGTGGAAGTGAAAAACTAAACAAGCGTTGGTGTATGTGCATCTGAAAGATCAGGGGAATCATGATTATGACAGATAAAGCACAGAAGTTATCTAGGGATCAGGGACTCGGGGCGTCAGGTCATAACCAAGAGCAGTGACGTTGAAGGAGGGTTCAGTCCCGCGTTGTAACCATCAAACCTACAAAGTCATTTGATGATTGAGTTTAAAGCGACTTGGGCCATTTTAATATTTTCATGTTGGTAGGTACTCGAGACAAGTGGCCACCATGAAAGAAGTCTCATTACAGGGCATAAAATAGGTTGTCAGTGCGAATGGTGTATCGAGGTACAAGGTAGGCCGAAGCAGTCTGATCTCCCGCACTGACAATGAAAACTCAAATTCACTAGACCATATAAACTCATAAAAATTCATCGCAGAGATACGGTTGAATGATTGGTGAAACTTGCAGTATCGTAACCATAGCCATCCACCCCGAAATGTTGATGAATATTCATTGGTTGATGTACGCCTTCGTAAAAAGCGTCTAGTGTAGGATATCCAGATTCCCTACAATGGATCCTGTAAACTAGCCTTAATAAAAACAGCAAAACGAGAAGAATATTAATGAGATGGAACACAAATGAAACTTGAGTAAAAGCCAAACATTAAAAATCAGCAATTTCAAGATCCTAAATCATCCCTACACTAATAGCACTTCGACAAAACCGAAATCCGTTTATAATCTCCCCTGTAAAGGAAAACCTATCCCTTTAGACCCCTAAAACTGTTTATTCAAAATCCACTCCCAAATAGTAGTAAGATGCTCATTGTATGCAAAACCATACCCACTAAACTAATTAAGCATTCAGGAGACAAGGTTATCATTCAGAGAGAGCGATGCCAGTTGGTCAGTTGGACTAACGGCCTGCTGCTGCTGCTGCTGCTGCTGAGCAACATTCCTCAGAACTTCCATTGCTTCTGCAACCTTGGCTTTCAAGGCTTCTGGAGACTCAAGCAAATGCAAAACTTCGGTTTGATCCATCTCCAGAAGCATACCTGTCACCTTTGCTGCCATTTCGTGCTCCAGCTGATCCACTAGAGGGTAAAGGCTTTCACCGAGCATCTGCCCAAATGCAACCCAAAATGCAATATCAAGCCTTCCACTTAGACATACAAGTGATTGTTTTTGTAAGAACATAAAAAATAAGAACTTACCGTCCTCTGTTGCTCAGGTGTTGCATTTGCTAGGGCAGAAGCCAAAGCCCCAATGGGAATAGGCTGTGTAATCGCAGCAGCATCACGTAATGGCATGCCACCCATGTCATATGGAACAGAGAGCATGCTACCAGCAACTCCCGGCATGGGAACATCAGGAATGTTACGACCAGGTGGATATCGGTATACACGTCCCCTTGGAAGCATCTATTACTTAATAAGTCAGAAACAATACAACAAATGCATTTTTAGCACAAAGTACAACGGAATGAATAATACCACCTACCTGCGGCTGAATCAGCGGCACGGGCTGCTGGTTTTGTTGTACAGGTCCTGTACCAGCCCGCCTGCCACCTGGACGTTGCCCTGGCTGGCCTTGCTGAACAAGTGGCACAAAGAAATTTGGCAGGGGAGTCCCCCCAGGCCTCATCCCAGGAACGAGTTGCTGCTGATACCCAAATCCAGGCTAACAGTATTGTAAACAGAAAATTCATCAAATACCGATGGTATCCAACCTCAAAGCATGAGATAATATAGCTATTAATTCGGTCTACAATGAGGAAAACTTTCTTCAGGTCGCTACTTGAGACATGGTGAAGTTCAATGAGTCACTGAAAAATGAAGATTACAACCTTTTTGTATAGTAAAAATGGATGTGAACTTTATTTATCAGTAACCTTTATACCGGACTGTTTTGTAAACACACCAGAAGTAGCTGCTGCACTGAATGACTTGTGTTACTAGTTTGGAGTAGGGGGTGATCATGGGCCAGAACGGGCTGGACCTGATTCCAGGCTTATGTCCTTTATGTATTAAATTATGCATATGCAGAGCTCAGACCTCAAGTATTAGGCTCAAACACAGGGCCGGTCTTGAAATTTGCAGGACTGGGCCTGAACAAAAAACCAAGGCCCAGTCCACAATTTCAGGTTGGAGATGCAAGGGCTAAAAATGATCCCACCCCCCTAAAAAATGATACCCGTAATTATTATTTATTTTATTAAAATACAAAAGTATCAAGTAACAAGACATTATAAAATAGGCCCTTGACTTTTCAAGAAAAACTCTTCGGCTCTTCCATTCAAGGATAAAAAACACATTTTCTCTCCTTTTCCCTTTGCTAAAACAACAAATTCAAGACCACTAGTCAAAAACAAAATACAAATTAAACCCCAAACCTTCAGGCCTCCATACATCCCTTTCTATAAATCCTTGACATCTTTTGGGAGTACCACGTAACATTGATGTCATGACCGATGTAAGAGCAAGGATTTTAAAGCAATGAATAGAAGGCTTAGAAAAAAAAATCAGGTTGGGTGTCTCATTATGCAAAGTTGAATGATAACGTCTACTCATCACAAGAACCACTCATTTATCAAACAAAATGTCTACTTAAGATTTCATGGATTTCAATCAACAAGGAAAGAGAAACAGTGAATATAAAAGGCAACAAGGAGATTTTCCTTGGAAAGTTCAAATATTATGTCACTTCAAGAGTGAATATGGAGAACAAGTGCAAAAAGGTTTTCTTTCAAGAGTATAGAAAATGCCTTCACTTGGGGCATGCACTTTCTTTTTTGATAGATCATGCACATTTTTTTGTATTGGTATCAAATGGAAAACATATTATTAATTCCGAAACTGCATTATCAGAGAAACACTTAAGTTCAAATGTGGAAAATACTCAGTACATGAAAAAGAATCCAGGATATAAGGAAAAAATATCCATAAAGCCACAATTAAAAGGTATGCGTATAAAACATTTCAGCCTTTCAGGCAATGAAGTATAAATTATTAAAAGAAAGAAAAAGGAATAAGATGAACTAATAATTTGTAGGACTACCTGTGGAGGAATGAGTGGTGGCCCTTGCCCATAAAATATTTGCTGTCCAAGACCTGGGCCACCAGGGGGATACATTGGCACACGAGGAGCGACAGAGGGTGACATTGCAACAGGCCGCATTTGTGAAAACTGTGCCTACATAAACAATAAGATATCATATACCCAATCATGATTCAACCAAATATGAAGAATGCTAACGTTAATGAAGCACAAAGAAAAATAATGAGAAGCCTCCATCATGGACAAAGTGACAAACCTACACATAAAAAGAACATATAGAAATGCAACCAAACAAATGGACAAAACAACAGATAATAATCTGTAGGTCTTGATTATTTTCTGAACCATGCACAGAATTTCACCATCAAATGTAATGATCTGTCACCAAAACTTTCAGAACAAAAATAATCTATATGGCAGTGGTTTTTGGTCAACATTAGAAAATAAGATACTGGACTGAAATGAATATTGTATTTGTTTCTTTGCTGGCTGATCACTCATCACCTTCTAGTTCTTATCTTTTTCACAATATTTGAACCCTCATTTTTTAATTAACATCAAAAGAAATTGCAGAACAAAAAGAAACTGCAGTGCAGTTCCGCAACAATTTCTATCCAATTACCCCTCTGGCCCTTTACTTGCATAAAAAGTGACACCATGACCTTTAAAATTCCTCAAGTCATGAGACAACATATCATCATCCCATACACAAGAAAGAAATATTGATATGTGCAACAAAGTTAACATGATATTATGATAATAAACAAAATAAAATACAAAACAAGAAACCAATGATGTGCAACAAAGATTCACAATCACAGAAAATCTGAAAATTCCATAAAGCAAATAATATGTTTAAACTAAAAACTCTTTCCATATAATAGCTCGGACAGCACAAAGCTAACATGGAGTGTTATTCAAATGGGCCTGCAATATAAGAATCTCATCAGTCAAATTCAATCAAGATTTACTACCAAAACATACCTGCAGCCTTGCTCTTCTATCTTCTTTCCGTTGTGCCAGTGCAACATATAGAGGTTTACTGACAATCATTTTCCCATTCATCTCAGCAAGCTAGGAAACAAACAAAATAGAGAGTAAATATGTTTATGATTGTTGTCAAATTGTCAGAAAGATGCATAAGAAATCTACTCACAGCTCGAGATGCTTCTTCTGGAGCTGAGAAAGCAACAAATCCTGAACCTCTGCTTATTCCATTAGGGTCCCGCATGACCTGATAACATTACCTCAAAGATGTCAATAGCTATCCAAAAATTTTAAAATTGTGATCAACTAGGTTGTTTATTCTTGTTCACTGAGAGTGAAACAGACCTTGCATGAAGTAATAGTACCAAACTCTGAGAATAATTCCTTCAGTTTATCATCTCCAATGCTATCATCTAAGTTCTTCACATACAAGTTTACACCTTGATATTTATCAACCGCCTCCTTTGCACTCTGCTCAAATCTTCCTTTTAGTTCCTGCTCTCTTTCAGATTTTTTCTGTGCTTTCCCTACATACCACTCTTTATCATCAAACTTCTTTCCATTAAGTGCATCAACAGATTGAGCAGCATCATCCGCATTCTCAAAGTTGACAAATCCGAAACACTTGGATTTTCCATCCCCATCCCTCATCACTACTGCACTAGTGATTGCTCCATATTCACCAAAAATGTTCTTTAGATCTTCATCAGTAGTTGACTCCGATAGATTTTTTACAAAAACGTTATTGAACTTTGCCTTGTTTATAACAGATTCCCTCTCCTGCTTACGAAGAAATGGTCCAACATAAACTTGTTTATCATTTATCAGCATGCCATTGAGCTTGTCTATGGCATTTTGGGCTGACTCCTCGTTATCAAATTGAACAAATCCATACCCTTTAGACTGACCAGAAGGATCAGTAGCAATCTTGCAAGACAGAATGTTTCCAAATGAAGAAAAAGTTTCATGCAGACCCTTGTTGTCAATTGCCTTGTCAAGATTCTGCAAGATAGAGTGATTCCATAATATTTTAATAGAAGAGAATATTTTACACAAATTAAAATGTATTGAAAGGCAGATAAGACTATGAAATAACCAACCAAACACCACTTAAAAAGTACCTTGATAAAAATATTAGCAGTGCCACTTTTACGGATGCTAGGGTCACGATGTGAATACATAATGCGGATAGGCTTGCCATTGAGAGGAGTGAAGTTGAGTACATCCAATGCCCTTGCAGCTGACACAGATGAGAAGAAATTGAAAAAAAAAATGAACTCTTTTCTTTTTATTGCCAAAAAGGAAATCCATTGTTAATTTAGTAAAATGCTTTATTTAAGAAAAGTTCCATAAAGGTACACATACAACTTTTAAGATGCTTGAATGTGACATATAAAACAAACCAACAGTTGTCAATACACAGAATTATTACCATTAGAACTACCACCAAAAAATGAGGAAAAAATACAAGAGGAATAGATGCCTTGTGGAAATCATTTATTCCTGAAACTTATTGGATATTTTTTAAGAGAAATTTTGCGCTTATATTCCATTCCAATATAAGAAAACCAGTTGTAATTAGCAGCAGTATATTGTTATAAAATCACCCACACACATATATCAATAAACAAGAAAAGGACGACAGTTTTACAGCGGCAATATGGAAAATAAGCATGTCAGTATTAGACATGTTCAAGAACCAAACCTCATATACAGTATAATAGCATCCAAACCTCATATACACTACTAATGCAAAAATGAACAGAAAACTCAATGGAAATATGTTAAAAATTATTTATGAAAGAAGCATAAGAGCATAACATAATGAAAGCTTTAGAAAGGAAAAACAGTAAATGCTATGCTACAACTATAACTCAGTGAATCACCAATTGCATCATGTAGTTAATAGATTGCATGCACAAATCATCATGCAGGCACCAATTTCATGCATGTCAAACCAACAATGGCAACATGTGCATCAAGGTACATGAAACAAATAGTAGTAAAATACCTCTACACATTCCAGCTATCCAGAAATTACATAGATATTTTTAGATTAGTATAGTATCTGCCGCAAATACTGTTCTGATCATGGAAGAAATAACGATAATTACAACCAGTTTTATTAATGTGGTTAGGCAATGAGCCAATGAATAGCCATTTTGGCAAACTACTTGATGTGATGACTAGCTTGTGCCAAAGTACTGACTAGTCCACCAAGAAAATTTCCTAATATTTTTTATGCAATCTCATGTGTAAGTTATACACTGGAAACACACGATAAAAGAATGATATCAAATAATGCTCCACAATTTAGCAAATATACAAATGAAAAGATGGATACACTGTGTTAATTTCAAGAAAGGATGCAACTTTGACAATTTGGTGTTAACCTTGCAAGGTGCCAACCAGCTGGTTGGTAAGGTTTCCTGCTGGTCATTGAGGAGACTTGGGATCGAATCCCACCTGCATCTGGGTTGGGGGTTATGGGTTACTCTGTTGTACAAGATGTCAAAAAAAAATAAAGTTCATCCTTGACCGTTGAATCTTCGCACCAACATAAAACTGAATAGAAGAAAACTTAACTAGAACTCCTCCCCAGTGTTTTAAAAGTGCAAGGCGCAAGGGTCGCACCACAAGGGGCATTGTATGGACCCTCATAGTCATAAATAGAAAACATGTTTGCCTTTTTTAAACACCACAGATTTTTTTTGGCAAAGGAACACACCAGAGATTGTTGAGGACAATTCTACATAAATTTCCTTTTTATCTCCTAGCTTATTTGACATAAATAAACAGCTACCTTGTAAGACCAATGCCATTTTTCATATCAGACACCACTTAGTAAGAAAGATGGCATTTAATGCAGACATATAATGTTAGAACTCGATAACGTTTTCTCATCTTGCCAAGTAAGACTCTAGTACACGTGCTGGATTCCAACACCCTGTGTCTGTGTCCATTCAACACTGACCACAAGGAAGAAGATACACCAGAGGGAGAAATTGCTGTTTCTGTGAAACAGTATAAAAAAATGAAAGTGATGATAAATACCCTCTTTTCTATCAAACAAACAACCAGATAATAAGCAATCAAACTGGAACACAAACTTCAAATGCCAATCTGACAACCATGAACCATGATCAGATTATATTATTGGAAATCCTGAATACTGTATTTCTAAAAAGTGGTGATAGAATGCATCTGAGGAAAATTTGCCCCAGTGAGTGCATGATCCCCTTCTCTCCAGAATCCAGATCTGACAACCATGAACATATTGGGAACCCTGAATACTGCATATCTAAAAAGTGATGATAGAATGAATCTGAGGAAAATTTGCCCCAGTGAACGCATGATCCCCTTCACTCCAGAATCCAGATATTCACCTTAACTAACAAGCATATTTACAGACATTCAAATTAAAATAAGCCCATCGGATCTAGGCTTATGAGTTGGAACGTTGTCCTTAAATTTAACCATGCCGATACATGGATAAAACTGGAACAAATATGTATTCTAAACGAAGGCAACAAAAACTGCAATGTTGTTCGTGAAGTATTTCTTTTTAGAGATTTCCATAAAAAAAAAAAAAACTCTCCAATGTAATGTTTCAGCAACATGGTACTAAAAGAGATGCAGAGAAAGCAGTTGGCCACGCCCTCTAAAGACAAGCATCTTTACAAGTCTTACTATCTTTACCACTTCTAACACATTTTTCAAGTTGCTTAGTTGGTTGTAAAACTAACTAGGCATTTTAGCATTTAGAACTGTCAAACTATTCGATGGATTTTCCAAGCTAGTGAGCTACTACCTAATGTGTTCGCTAAAAATTTTACCATTTTACGAGCTATAACTATATGTTGATTATAGACATCCAAATGCTAAAAACCACGGAAATGAAATGGTTGCACCCTTAAGTAACTTCCACGTATTCTCTAAACATCCCACCGATTAATAAAAGACTGTTAAAATCATAGATATAGTGGCTATGAATACCACGAAGCCTTTTATCATCTATATCGGAGCCCTTAATCAATATAGGGTACAACAAACAGCCAATAATGTGTGCAAATCAGAAGATAATGCAAAGGTCAAACTCATTGTAATCGTCAATCAGTACAACTTAAAGTTAAGCGTGATGATCATAAGGAAGCTAAAACTTCAATTTTGCAGGTCAAGCGTGTAGAAATCAATTTAAAGCATTTCGCCAAGATTTGAAGGAGAGTAGAAAACAAATCTCATAAGAGCATCAAAAATTCAAGATTAGCGACAAATAACCAATTAGACCTTCAAATCGGAGAACATTATGCGCTAAATAAACATATCGGGCCAAAAGACTAACCATCTTGGGTGTTACTGTAGTTAACATAGGCATAACCAAGGGACCGTCGGGTGCTCAAATCCCTGCAAACGCGAACGGACACGACCTGACCGAGTTGGCTGAACAGATCGTAAAGCTGCGAGTCCGTTACATTGAGTTCAAGGTCTCCCACATAAAGAGACGTGGAGACGAACTGATTGCCGCCGGAGTTGGTCGCTCCATTAGGACCAGAGAGAGGAGGTTGTGGTTGGACTTGAACCTGCGCCATCGAAAACCCTACCGATCTCGAATCTCCAAAGTGTTTCTCTTTCTTCCTCTCTCTCCCTCTCTCCTGCTTCCCTCTTTTTTAATTTTTTATATTTTAATTTTTTCTTTGTTCTTCCCTCTCCCCTTATTATTGGAAATGAACCCTAGAGGAAATTAAAAAAGAGAACACTATCTCTGCTTATAAGCTGAAACAAATGAAATTAAAGAGACAGCCTCACCCAAAACTCGATGAAATACCGAAATACCTCCAAGACTCTCAAATTGATTGAAATCGAACAGAGCTGATAAAACTGGGACTATACTCTCTTCTCTCTTCTCTCTTCTCTCTTCTCTCTCTCTCCCTATTGGATATTTTTCTGGAAACTTTTCTTTTTTTGGACTTTTTGAGAATACTAAAACAAGAGAGGGAAGGATATAAAGGGGTAGATGATCGTAGATCCCAACGGACGGATGAACGACGACAAGACGCAGACGAGAAGATGAGAGACGATAGTTTTTTAGGAGGGCAGCTCGAACTGCACCGCACCGCCATTCTCGAGCGCTGCAGCTTAAATATCAGGGGTAGGTGAGTGAAAAACCCTAATTTTAATTTGCCTACGGGATGTCCATCGTTTGATCTTACACAGCCCACCACTAGACCTTACAAGTAGACTAACCAGATGCCTAACCAACGGTTGTCAATACCGCCTAGGCCCTAAGGTTTCTCTTATTTGTTATTTTATTATATTCACATTTCTATTATTCCAGTCGCGCTACATCTCATCGTAAGAACAACAGGTGCCAATGTTTAGATGATCTTTATGGTGAGATATACTTGATGGTCCTCAGTACCCAGAACAAATGGCTATTAAGCGGAGATCATACTGCAATTATGATGAGGTCGCCTACATTATAGCCTTGCTCTTTTTTTATTATCGATATCTTTATTTAATAATTAATTTTTTAAAGAAAACCGAAGTAACAAAACAGTTAACTAACTTGAAAATGTGGACCTTATCCAATGGATGAGGCCTGGCGGAAAGGAAACGTGGCAATTGACATTTGACGGCCCAAAACGACATGAAATTACAAAAAGGACCATCTTGAAAGGTTGTTTTTTTCCGTTTTCTTTCTTTGATAAATTACAGGAAGGCCTACCCCCCCTCAGTTTTAAATCCGGGCACTTAGCCTCTTGACCCACAAAGGGGGTTGACAATTCTAGAGTACATTTGTTAAATTGTCAATTCAAGATTCTATGGGCTAATGGTAATAGGGATTAAATGGTGAAAACAACCATTGAAGATCATTCTCTAATTGATCTCAATATGAGTTTTGTTCAATAAAACCAACTAAATTTTATGTTCATAAAACCAACTAATTTTATTTACATTAAAAGAGAAATATGTGAGTATATATATATATATATATATATATATATATATATATATATATCGGGGACCCATGGAATTTATTAAGTGAAGGTTAAACAATAGAATTGCATAAGATTATAGAACTGTTTTATACTTTTAATTTTTAAATAATTCATAATTATTTCAACTGCGATATGGGAAAGATATGATATTTGAAATTTTTTGACCAATCAACTGGTATCATAAATGTGATAGCCAATCATGTATTATTTACCAAAATTCATGGGCGGATTTTGATTGATGAAAACCTTCTGATACCATATCTTTTCTGCATCATAGATTTTTCCTTATATTTTATATATTACTTTTAATATTTTTTTGCAATACAAAAATAATAATAATTAATTTCAACTAGGGTTGTTCATCAAACTGATAAAATCGACCAACTTGACCAAATTGAACCGAATTGGTTGGTTTTCTAGTATTTTTCAGTCAACTTTGGTTCAACAATTTCCCAACCTGAACACGTTGGATCAATTTCATTTTGGCCATTTGTAAATTGACCAAAATCAAACGACTTGGCAATATATATAGATAGATGGACAGACAAACAGAAAGATAGATAGATAGATAGACAAATTATATTTTTAATATAATTATTTTAATACGGGAAAGTGGAAAAATTCTCATATTTCTTAATAAAAAATATTTTTTATCATAAATTTAATTTTTAAATAATATTTTTTAATAATGCCACTATAACTTTTTAATTTTTTTAAATTTAAATATTTTGAACCAATCGACCAAACCGAAAAAAAAAAAAGACCCAATACAACCCAAGTTGTCCAGTTTTCAC
This sequence comes from Nelumbo lutea, assembly GCF_056320005.1. Lineage (NCBI taxonomy): Eukaryota > Viridiplantae > Streptophyta > Magnoliopsida > Proteales > Nelumbonaceae > Nelumbo > Nelumbo lutea. Next base: position 10,643,672 of record NC_142688.1, on the reverse strand, counting down.
TAATGGTCAGTCAACTTCGGGTGAGCAACTCCCCAACCTGACCAGGTTGATTTGGTTGGTCAAACAGCCTACAACAAAATAGAACCAACCCATAAACACTCATAGCTTCAATTAAATTAATAATTTAATATGCCTGTAATAAATAATAATAGTTTAATCTCCAATAATTATTGAAATTTTATTGCAAAAATATACAATTATTAAAACTAGATTGATAATGAAAATACAATAACTAAAAAAACAAGAAATACTAAAAATATATTAAATTAGTTAGTAAATAGTGCAATCTCAAATAACAATTTAATCTCTAATAAATACTAATTGATAAATTATAACAAAAATACAATAAATTAAACTTAAAAAGTTAAACAACAGTAGTTTAATCTCCAACAATTATTGAAAACTTTCTGTAAAATAAAAAATAAAAATAGATTTGTGCATAATTATTTAAAATATATGTATCACAAAAAACAATAAATAATTAATTAAAATACAACAACTATTAATTTTAGTGTATATTAATATATACTAAATATAATTAATATTTTAAAATTATTAATAAATATTAATTTTTTATAATTATTTTCTAGAACTATTATATAAGTGAAATTAGTTATTTAAATAATCTCATTATTTAAATTTGAAAATATTAATTATTTATTGAATTTAATAGTACATAAAATTATAATTTATACTATTATTACATAATTTCGTTATTAATTTTATAAAATATTAAATTATTATTAATTTGAATATTATGTTATAATTGTTTATCTAGTTTTAAGAAAATTTTTAAATCTATTACATAATTTCATTATGTTAACTGTTTAAAATATAGTTATTTATATTTCTTTATTTAAAATATTTAGTTATTTAAAGATTTAAATAATAAATAAAATAATTAATAATTTTCGTTATTTTAATTTTATTTAATTTAGTTCTTAAAATATTTAAATAATGTTTTATTTTTTACTGTTATATTTTTATTATTTGAATAACATTTAAATTGAAAAAACCCAGATTTATATTGTTAGTACATAGTTTCATGATGTATTTATAAAAATATAAAATTTTTAATAATATGAATATTATTAAATCGATTATAGTTATTTTTTGTGTTTTAATAAATATTTTAAAGTTATTATATAATATTTTATAATATTTAAATGAATTTTAATTTTTTTAATTCAAGCTTTCTTTAGATAGATATAAATAAAAAGTGGGAGAGAGAATAAATAGGAACTAGAAATAATTTAGGAGAAAGTGGGGGATAATGGGAGAGGTAGTTTAGGAGAAATTTAAGGAGATGATATCATTTGTGTTATTGGGAACGTGTATGTGTGTGCAAGGGGAGGGAGGGAGAGAGAGAGAGAGAGACAGTAAGAATAATCACACCTTGGTTTGTTACAAGATAAAGCCAATCACGCTATGCAACAAGCCACTTTGACATCAAGATAGAAGGAAGGCGTGAGTTAATAGATTTTGCAGTCAGTAATTATAGGGTTGATTGGCCACAATGGGTTGTGTTGTGTCTATCAACAAAAGTTGAAGTGTTGAACTATAACTGAAGCATCGCCTTCTGTAACCACTTGGTGAAGATTCAATTGAGGCTGCGTTTGGAAACAATGCAAATGGAGTGTAAATCCCGGTTCAGGTAAATTTGCACTATGGTTCACTTTTGCTTGTGTTTGGCAACATTACATTTATGCATTGACAATGACAGACCAATGCATATTTATATTGATAATAAGATGTAAAAGTACATCAATAAAAAAGAAGTAAATTTGCATTCAAGTGGGCTTTTGATAAATAAAAAAAAAAAGCATATGCTTTATTAGAATTCATGTTTGCATCCATTACAACCAAAAGTCTGTTTGGTAAGAAGGTAAATTTGTCAGTGCAAAACTAACCCAATTTTGTAATTTATATGAACCATTTTACACTACATATTTGCATTCACACTTATTTGCATCGTTTCCAAACGCTGCCTCGATTACAAATTTCAATGTATAGAGGAAAGTAAAAGCTTCCCACTCCAAAGTAATATCTGATATGCATGGAGAAAGGGGAATTGCTCATGAAAACATATGGGAGACATTGTGATCACGAAGCACAATACTAACACCAACACCCTCGGTGCTAGTAGCTCCATCAACATTAATTTTCTGCTATTATAGAAAAAATAGATGAAGGATAAAATGTCTCATAAAATAAAACATCGGTAGCTTGGGGTTTTATAATTATACTAGCAAGCCCCATACGATGCATGGGAAAAAAGATGTTAGGTCTTATTAGGTTTAAATCTTATTGCTCTATGGGGTTACACAATTTGGGGGTAGGGATGACAATTTTCTCCATCTCTGCCAAGTACTTGGCCCCCCCAACCAGGCGATAATGGGGATGGAGAGTGCATTAGTGGGGACAAGGTGGGGATGGAATTAATAAGAATACCTAATTGGGGATGGGCACAAGGACGGGAAGTTAAGTCTATATCCCACCCCAACCCTGACATTGTACTAAATATATGTGTATATATATAATATCATCATGTTATTTATATTATATATCCAAATATATTTAAAAAATATTAGTTGCATCTTATTTTACTTTATTTTAAATAAATACTTTTTCTGAAAATAAACTTTTAATTAAAAAATCCAGGGATTCAAGTCCTCGATGGGGAACCCTTCTCCATCAGGGACAGGGGATGCAGGCTAAATTTTATTCTTGATAGGGGTTGGGGTCAAAGACAGAGATTAATTTAAAACTCGAGGTCGAGAAGGGGAGTATGATTCTTGCCTTGAACTCACCCGTTGCCATTCCTACCCGAGGTGTCATCCCCCAAACCCATAAATATAGTTACAATAATTATGGTAACTATAATTTATAAATGTAGTATCCAATACTTATAAAACTTATTAAAATTTTCCAATTATTTATTTGAATAATTGGAAGTTTTATAATTTAACTTTCACTAATTTAAATTACCAAAATTAGTAATTTCTAGTAATTAAATTACCAAAATCACTAATTATTGCTTAAAATTTACAGTAAGTGTCAAAGCTACTAAAAAATATAAAAAATAAATTAATAATTATTGAAACTAATTGTCCACTAAAAAATTGAAAAATTTTAATTATTAGCTGGAAATATCATTAAATATTAATAAATTAACCAAAATTACTAAAAATGTCAATAACTACTTATTGTTAATATTTTAATTATTAAGTTACTGATAATTTTTAATTATTAAATTTGTATTTATTAATATTTTCACTTAATTATTAATTTTAGTAATTATTGATTTCAATAACTAATTTTCATATAAATTTGAACTTAAATTACCAAAATCAGTAGTTTTATGCAAGTAATTTTTAGGTGTTGATATTTACTGAATAATATTAGTAATTATTGAAAACATAAAAAATATGTCACAAATTAATTTGACTACATTTTTTTGTTTTAGATGGTTTATTGGGCATGTAATATTGATTAAGATGTGTTTTAGGAGGAATTTTAAGTGGAAGAGATAACTTGGGAGAAATTTTAGGAGGGGGTTGCTAAGTGATTGGAAACATTGGAGAGAGAGAGATAGTTGGAGTGGGACTCTAGTGAATAAGAGAGGGTTGTCACATGACTACATGGAAGGAATGGGAAAGGGGTCAAGGAGAAAGGAGAAAGTGTTAAGGGGAAATGAGAGAATGGGGAAAGGGAGAAGGAGATGGCTGCTAATATGGCCTATGTGACTAAATCATAATCAGAATGGTCTATTCCCATAGTTTGTTTAATTCAAACAGGAGTGCGAATGGGAATTAGAATCAACAGGAATGAGATTTCATTTCCAAGGGAGGGGCAATGAATGGTCATTCCCTCAAATGGGGGAATGCTGCTCCAGTAGGAATGGGAATGGGATTCTGATTCTGCCCAACCAAACAATTAGGATCCGATTATGATTCCAGACCCATATTCATGTGAACCCAACTTTTCCCCCACCTCCACCTACTTGGGTTTTAGGCAAGTTCATAGAAATGTTTAAGTGGGTTTTTGTTGTAAAACAAAATTCAGTGGGTTCACCCTCTAAATTCAAGCATCACAAGTTGATAAAAAAATTTACTATATTACAGTAGGACAAATACACTCTATAAATACAACACCTATCTAGATGCGCCTCACCACAACGACTAGCCCAATAAAAAGCTCATTATGATCTATACGACTTTACTTGTGTGTAATCAAGGTTTAAAATTTTGATACGATACACCTGATACGGGGCATATCATATCGTATCTTTTAAATATAAATACGGGATATGCATGGAAATCGTGCATACCGTCTTTTTTCATGCATATCGGACCCGTATCGGGGGCATATCAGAGGTTGGGGGTGTATCGGGGCATATCGATAGCGTATTGACGAAAAAGAAACAGCAAAAAACTAAAAAAATAATAAAGGGGAAAAGTAAGCTTATTTTCTCGGAAGTAAGTCTTCTTTCACCCCCAAATGACTCTAAAACTCCAAACCTCATTCTAGAGTGATAGATTTGAAAAAAAGTTGCAAGAAACAAGTGTGAATCATTAATTTTTTTGAAGATTTTTCAAATTTTGAAAAAATATGATAAAAATAGGTAATTTTTTATAATATCTTATGATTTTTTTCTTGAATGTATAAATTTATGTTAATCTACATTTCTTACATTCAATATCATAATTTTTTTGTGTTATCGATAGATTTATGGAAATTTCATGAAGATATTTGGGGAAAATATAAATTAACAAAAATTTTGAAAATGTAATTTTTTATTTGCCTATAAAGACTAAATATGTTTTAGATCTATATATTTATCTATCATATCCATAGATCAATTTAAATTTCTTATTTAATATATATTTTTTTATTTTTTATATTTTTATAATTAAGAAATAAATAATAAATAATTATATTTTATCATTTGATCACAATAATTGACTATATTATAATTATATGGATGATCTATCATATCCAAACACCAATTGAAATTTATTCTTTAATAATTATTTTTTTATTTTTTTATTTATAGAATTAAAAATAAATAATTTATTAATTATATTTTATCATTTGATCACAATGATTGAATATATTATAATTCTATGGATTATTTATCATATCCACAAAGTAGTTGAAATTTCTTCTTCAATAACTATTTTTTGAATATATTATATAATGCTTAGTTACTTTTTTTATATTTTTTGAAAATAAATAATAAATAATTATTAATTATATTTTCACTTAGAAGTTGTGTCAATGCATACTTTATGGTTGGATAGGAGAGTTGGGTTTTTCCCATCCCATAAAACATTAAAGCTTAAGAATTATAATTTATAAATTATAGTTAAGCATAGGATTTTCATGAAATTATAATTAACTACAATATATTTCTTCATAAAACCATTAAAATATAGGGTTTTTATAGTTCAATCCACCCCTAGGGTGGAGCTAGGATTTATAGGGGTGGACTAAATCTTGCCCGTGGATTGCTGCCAAATTCACAGGTAGGATGTGGTTTATAGGGGGGCTACTAGTAGAGTAGGAGGGGGCTGCAATTCAGATTTTTGAGGTGGATTGCAGTCCACTTATTCCTAAAATATATTAATTTAATGCATATACACCTCATTGAGGTCTTATAATTAGTGTTGTTGATGTATTTTTGTGATTTATTAAAGTATTTATAGTGTTTGTAAGCGTATCTATGCATATCTTAGTTTTTCTCCCATATGCATGCGTATTCAAGGCGTATCTTGATATGTCTCTTAAAATTGCCTTTCCAATACTTTGAACATTGTGTGTAATTTTGCAAATATATAAAAATGTGAAATGGGATTTAGTCCTCACAAGACCGTGCTCACATTGTTCACACAACCCTTTTTAGCGTTGCATTGGGAATATCTCCCATGAAGAAGACATACAGGTACAGAGATATTCACAATGTATGGCTGTGAAAACTGTAAGCACTGAATTCGATCTCTAAAATGTCACTTATTGCCATGCCGCTCAGTGCTCACATAATTTACCTGCTTTGGGCCATGTTTGGGAGTGCTTAAAAATAAGTGTTTATTCAAAATAAGTGCTTATTTGGGCCATTTAGAACTTATTGGTATTTAGGAAATAAGCCTGAAATAAGTGCTTATTTTAAAAATAAGGGCTTATTTTTTAAGCCAAAATTTCAAGTTTTTTCTTAAGTGCTTATACAATAAACACTTATTCTACTTTTTTCTTCCAAAATTATCTCTAATTGAGTACTTGTATGAAAAAAACTTTTACAAAAATACTTTTATAAAAGTTATTTTATGAAAGCACTTTTATGAAAGTACTTTTACGAAAGCACTTTCATAAAGTATTTTTATAAAAGTACTTTCATAAAAGTGTTTTTATAAAAGTTCTTTCAAAGGGTATATTTTGAAAATTTGAAAGAAAATTGATAAGGGCGGATTTGGTCCTCCAATGACATCATGGCACATGGTGTCTTGGAACAACTGGATGACACACAGACACCACCTAAGTAATGATTTGGAGTCCCAGATCACGATTCATCTTGCCTTGACCTAGTGACCTCAACCACAACTTAGGTCAGCTAAAAGCACATCGTCCACGGTCGACCTGTAGCACCTTGTCACTGGCCAAAGTGACATCGACGCGAGCAACAACCTTCCTTGAGGGCTTGTCGACCTGATTGAGGTCCAGGTGGCGACCTGCGAGACGTGCTCATCAACCAATTTTGCATACATGACCCGTCACTACTGGGTCTCTCAGAAATTGGCCCCCATACCGAATGTTCTGGAGGAGACTGAACAAGGCGCGAAGATTGGTCTACGTGTACAGCTACCTCCGGGGACTTCGGACCTAACATGGGAAGAAGTAAGACGCGCGATTATTAGCTTACTAGCTCTCATATTCACAAGTTTTCAGCTCGCAACACAACTAGCATACTAATTTAAGCATTGGAGTGACCACATCGGGTTAGCCACTCCGGGTTCTTTGAGCTTTCCTCTTCTTGCAATTCAACTCGCTGACCAAGCAATCGACGTCTGAGCTGCCATCCAGCTAGGAGTGACCAGATCGTGCACCATAAAAAACATAGGGCAAAATAGTCACAAATGCTTATTTAAGTGCTTATTAGAGAAAAAAGAGTACTAAACACCCAATACAAAATAAGTGCTTATTTTACAAAATAAGCACTTAAAAAAGTTGGGTGCAAAATGCAAATATGTGCTTATTCAAATAAGTACTTGTTTTTAAACACTTATTTTTAACTTAAGCACTCCCTAACATCAACAACATTTTGAATCATTTATTGCTTATGCAAAAATTACCTAGACAGTCAGACCCTAGACACTACTTTGCAAAGAAGAAAATGGAGAAGTACCTAGCAAACCAACAAAGTTCTCATCAGTTGACTCGCTAGGCTGAAGCCACATCTGCCCCCACAAAATGCGCCCCAAAAACGTCCCATAGCACATTCCTTCTGTGTATTGAAAACATCTCCTAATGATAAGTATGGGAGATGTTCTCAATAGGGCTGTTCACAAATAAATCCAAACCGACCAAACTGACCAACCCGGCCTAACCCAACCCGAGTTGGCGGATTTTTCTTCACTACCGGTCGGTTTCGGGTTGCAAAAATGAACAAACCAATAATTTGGTTCGGTTTCGGTATTCAATGTGAAAACCGAAACCAAACCAAACTGAACCGAGTTATGTGAAAAAATATATATTCTGAAAAAAATATCTATTAAATATAGATATTTTAGTTTTAAATAATAAATGTATATCTAAAAAATTATATATTCTGAAATATATCAGATATATTTCTGAAATATATATTTCTAGAAATTAGAAAAAATACATTTCGATATATTGTATATATGTTTTGGTTTTAAATATATATTTAAAAAAATATATTATAAAATAATATATATAATATTAGCACTTTGACTTCATGTGCATTGTGCAAGCTTAGAGTTGGTTGAAACCCAAACCGACTCAAACCGACCAGGTCGGTTTTACTTAATAGAGGGTCGGTTTCAGTTTGGTCTATAGGTAACCCGACCAAGTTGGGTCGGTTGAAAAAACACTACTAAACCGACCCAACCCAACCCGTGAACAGACCTAGTTCTCAATGCATATTGAGATGTGCACATGGGGCGGTTTTGGGCGCGTCATGTGGGGGGCAGATGTGAACTCCGTTGGGCTAACTAATCTACATCCTTAACATTTGCGCTTTAAAGGGCAAAGACCCATGTCTCCTGTTTTCTCTGGTGGGTGATGGCATTGCTAAACTCAGTGGTTTTTATTTTTATTTTCCCATGTTGTTTCACTCTGAAACAAACTTTTGTTTTCCGCTCATTTCCTATTGAAACAAACGCAACCTACAAATTATGGGCCCATCTTGTTATCACTATTTTTTTTGGTAATGGAAAATAAACAAATTTCCATCTTGTTATCACTAAATACCTTTTTCCATTTTTGAAATTGTCTTGCAAGGGGAAAAAAATCCTTGTTTTGAAAAGTAAAAACAAATAGACTTTAATTCATATTTTGAAACCATCAAAATGGTAGTTAAAAAACATATATATTGAAGGAAGGTGAAATCCATCATATGGACGACTGGACAATGTCAAATGGTTGGGCCAAATTTCAAAAATTTTCTTGCAACCTTCCTGGCATCGTTTTCCAGTTTTAGAAAAACTACAATTTTCAAGGATCATTCTTGCACCGAAATCGGACCAAATCTGAAATCAAAAGGAAGCGAGAAGTATACCTGATGCGAATTCCACAAATGTAGCTCCCAAAGTGGTAATTCACGCCCAAACTGAATCCGAAAACCAGCTTCCACTAAAGATGGCGTAACTTGAATTGGTCAGTTCAGCAATGCAGTTTTCAACAAATATGCAATCCAACACCTTGGATCATACAAGGGAGGTGAGCACAAATTTTCTCTGTATTTCTCTTGCAAAAATCAGAGGTGGAGCTGACCAAGATCAATCCAAGAAGTAGAAATCCAATTAGGGTTTATGGGGCAGCAAGAATAGAGAGAGAACTGAGAGTAGAGTGATCTGGAGCATATTCGATCTCCTCTTTTCTTAACCTTAAGGATCACCACTCCTTATCGAATTAGGAGGTTCGTAATCCAATTTTTATTTGAATTTGGACTCTCAAAGTGGATAAGAATTATCCTCTTATCCTAATGGTTGATCCAAACCCTTATCCAAACCCATATTCGCCCAAGTCACATGACTGCTTGAAATCGACTGTCGGTAGTTTTGGTTTCCATCAGAGAGAGTGCAGTTCTGATCATTTACTTTATCCGACAAAGGGGATGATCTTGTCACTATGACCACCCACTCGACTGAATTCTCAGATTGCCCCAACATACCCAGGTTTTGACCTCAAAGGATCTCACTGATTGGCATATCAAAGACAGCCTAATCCGACACCTATTGTAGAACCATGATCGAGTATAGGGATCAAATGTAACTTTACAGTTTTGCCCACCAGTCTCCAAGGTTCAGGGCATAACTGTAAATTGGTCTTGGTTTAGTGTTTTAGACAAACATACACTATATGTGCTTTGGGTCCAACCCTGACAGCTGAGACAAGTTGCCCCAACTTTCTTGGTAGTACATCAGTGTCAGCATTGGTAGGATAAACTTCTCAAGTTTATCCAACAACTTAGAACATTCTAAACTAACACGAGTTTCATAAGTGTCCAGTTTAAAGGTAATTACATAGAAATACACTAATTATAACATGAAACAATTATATACTTTTATTCATTTACAATAAATGCATTAATACGTCAATCTGATTGGAGCTAAGGGCATATATTGTCTATAACATGTTTTTCTTTTGTGTGCTATTATTTTAGAGATCAAATAAGCCCCCCACAAGACTGCTTCCCACAACATCTCATAGCACATTCCCATCGTGTATTGGGAACACCTCTCGATGATAGTACCAGAAATGATGGTATCATCATTAGGTGATGTTCCCAATATACGGTGGGGATGTGTTGTGGGAAATTGTGGGGTGCATTCTTGTGGGGGGCTGATTTGAACTTATTGTTTTAATAACCAATTTATTTTCAACCCAATTAGTTTTGTCATGTTTTTTATATAAGGTGGATATAAATGGAAGTGTGGGTATTTTTTAGGCATAGGGGGACGATGCCCCCCTTCAATTCCTGGCTCCACCTCGACCCCTACTACTAATAAGATATTTATGTGTGCATGTGAATTAGAGAGCGGGGGCGGGGGGAGAAAAAAAGAGGAGGAAGAGTATTAAGGGTATGTTTGGTTTGAAGGAAAAAGTAGGGAAAGGTAGGGAAACATTTACAAACTTTGTATAGATTTCCCTACCTCTCCCTTTCTCTCTCTACTTTTTCTTTTTAATCCAGACACAGCTTAAAAGAAAAATCCACATCACATAAAGTTGTTTAGACACATGTATAAGCAAAGTATTAGTTGTGGTTAAAAAGAAGAAGGAAAAAAAACACAAGGGACTTTTCCCTTTTCTCTTCTTTTTTTATCCTCCAAACCCTAAATTAAAGCACAAAGAATATGTAATTTCAGATTTCTGAGGGGAGTACAGTCTACTTATCCCTATATAATAATAGGATGCCATCTTTATTAGTACTACTGCAATAAAGCGTATTGTCTTGAAAAGTGAAAACGCAATTGACTTAAGTTTGTAATACAAACACTCAGCTAAGCATCTCCTCTTAGGGCAACATTGTCGCCTAGGCAAGTATTGAGAAAAGGCAATGAAAGTATCAACAACAAGTGGGGACTGAGCAGTGGGCATTGTGCATTGAACTTGATTGTCTTACCTTTCAGCTTTTAAGGATTAAAGTAACGGATTGGTGAATGAGACAACTTAATTTACACGCTTGCCAAAATATGTATTAGAGACATGTGTCAAATGCCAATTAGTTGTTTAATGCTTTCTTTATCTTAAAACTCGCTTATTAGTGTAGGATTTAGCCTAGAGTGGATGTCGTGGCATGCTTGGTACCAATTGAAACTTACAACCATAACTGGGGAGGATTCAAGCTCTGAAATCATAAATGACGTCGATTTTTATGTTTGTTGGATGTTGACAATAGGCTGTGTTAAGATTTTTTTTGAAGGCAATTTCATTGAGATAAATCTTCCAACAGTACAGGTAAAAGAAAAGGTGGAGAAACAGACCAGGTATTTTCCAACAGTACAGGTAAAAGCTATGAAATCATAAAATTCTCCTTTATGATTTCGAAAGACAATACCAATGGCTGATTGTATGTCATGTTGAGTCTTTCCCACAGCCGTGCATTGGAAATATCTCCTATGAATAAAATGATTCAAGTATGGTGAGAGCATGCTGATGTTTTGTATATATATAGCCAATTCAGACTCAATTGATCATTACATAAGAAATTTAAAGTGTAAAAATTGATTCAGTTGCAATAAGATAAGGTGGCTCGGTTGGTATGGTCATTGGCTTGTAGTCATGATTGGGGATTAGGGGTATGGAGGATGGGTTACCCCATTGTGTATAGCCAAATGTATTAAAGTATAGTTTAACATGCTATTACATTGATATAAAAGAATGAATTGTAGTCAATTGGTGGATTATTGCATCTGGAATACATTAATTGTATGTGATATTGATACTTTGGGGGTAAAATAGTTTCTTTTTACTGTTATTTTATGCTTTTCACAGGGATTCTAAATTTCTAATTACCAACTGAGGGGTGGTTCAGTTGGTATGTTACCTGGTTTGTTCTAGTATAGACACGGATTTGACTCCCACAACCACCAGCTTTGGGGAGAGGGGGTTATTAGTGTGATCTGTATCAACAAATATAAAAGAAATTAAAGGAGTCTAATTAAAACAAAACTCTCTGTGGAGCATCAAATATGTGGCTGCTGGTTGCAGAAGTTTGCTAACTCACTTTTCTCATGTTGCATCATGTCTCTCGGAATTTGATTTCTGTGGCTTTGTTTGAACTTTGAAGAGCTATATATCTCATGCACCAGAACGACTACTCAGGTCGTTTACTCCAAATTTCTTGAAATCTGCTCTTCTCCATGAAGTATCTGATGCATTTGTTGAATGAACGAATCTAGGGTTTTGATTTCAAAAGAAAAGGGGGATTTTAATTTTGATTAATGGTGTGATTTATTTTGTGGCTCAATTGTAGGCTAATTAAGTTGTTTAACATTGAAATCTCAAGGCTAGGGTTAATGATGACAGTAAACATATCACCAAGGCTCATAAGTCATTAGTCTCAACTCTCAAGGGTTAGCATTCCCCTTATATCCCATATATGTCAAGTTATCTTTATTGTTTTTCTTTATCAATGAAGCTCGCAAAGAGTGGAATGGATTTATTCCTTTTCCTCAAAGTTAATTAGGAATACTTTGTTCATCATTTTCAAGGTACTGGTGTTATTATTAAATCCGGATCTCCTACCCATAAGACACTACAGCTGTATATTGGAGACATTTCTTCACAAATGATAACATGTAAGTATGAGAGATATTCTCAATGTGCGAATGTAGCGATGTGAATAGGGTTCTTGTGGGCAAGAGATCCTAACATGTATACGTAGAAGCAAGCAGTTGCTGTAGTTATAGTATTAATTTCTCCATGCAGCAGCCTACATCTATGCAAGAAACAACTTCAACCGAGAAAATACTTTCTGTGACCATGTTGCATGCTACCCTAATGAAATGAAATGAGAACACACCAATTAAGGCTACTTTTTCTTGGCCCAGGAACTCCTCATGGATATGGAGGGAGCCACTGGATAGAGGTGTCAAATCCTATGGATTTTGGACATTTGACAATATATTAGCATGGGGCCTAGACAACACTGTATGGTTGGTCCTTTATCCCACCATTACTAGATTAGGGACTATATTGCTTTCTATCACCTAGTTGGGCTTTCAATGAGATTCGCCCCAGTTCTCGCCCCATTAATAAATACCACTTATCTCTACCCTCCATAACGAATGAATGACATTGGACCTAAAGGAGTATTGGTTATTAGCATGTTTGGTTTTGTATTTTAGGCCCATCGACTGTTTCTTCTCCATTGCCCTCTGAAACCAGTGGCGGAATGTAATCCCTGGCTGAATACCAAGGTATGATTTCATTTCTTCTGTCATTTTTTCATTCCTGGACGATCAAACCAACTCTATTTGTTCTATATATGTTTTTGTTCACTGCGATTTCTAATCTTCATCTTCTCAGTGATGATTCTTTTGTGATTGATTTGCACCAATCATAGGGGTGGTAACCTGATAGGGCCCTTTGCTATGCCCTCTTTTTATCTTGAACTATTCTTTTAAAATTTTCTGTACACAAGAGTTTGAAGGAAAACAAGGAGAAACAGGAAAATAAAGTAACTAAAGGGTTTCAGTCAAGTGGATAAATGATAATTCATCACCTGGCTCATTCGAGGTCTCTTTGCTGCTGAATGACGCACACATGCAGCAGCTGCTTCGATCATGCTGAACATTTCACTTTCCACATAGTTCTTTTCAAGCCTTGGATCTACCAACTCTTAGAATTCTAGTATTTTGCAGCATTACAAAGTTTTAATTAAAGACGAACTGACCCAGATGTGATTTACAACCACACCAAAAAATGAACAAGAAAAAAAAAGAGGTCCAACCTCAATATTGGTCTGAAGCCAGTTAATAATGACACCCAACAACATTACTAACTCACGAAGCTATTGTTTTTACATGTATCATCAACAAGGTTCTATATATAGCTTCTTGAAATGGTCTTTTGGGACTACCGCTGCTTTTGATTTACACTACTTACTGAAGAGTTGGGTATTCTATCTTGGAATATGATGGCATATTGGTTTTTTCTTTTCCTAGTAGATATATATTAAAGCCTTCTAGTCAATTTCCAGGATGCTTTTCCAGTTTCATGGAGTAGTTGTCTTGATCTAGGTTTTTATCTTTTCTTGTGTTGTGTCCCATGTATCAATGTGCAGTTCTCTCCATGAGGTAATAATTTCTTAGCTCACGCATAGGAGCAAAATATCATAGGCGAAACAGAGGGTTAAGATCGCAAAATATCCTACATAGTGGTTGGGTGTCTATTAATGGTGAAAAAGGAAAAAGTGCTTGGCTACTGATAAAAAAAGAAATAAAGAAATAAAAGAAAATTTTGCATGGGCAGCTTGGGAAGCTTTAAACATCGCCATCAATTATAGGGATCATCCAATTTCGATTGAAGGAGACTCGAAGATCGTCATCGGCTGCCTAATAAAGTCTGTCGCACTGCCATGGAGATTGAAGAACATAATCAAAGAGTGCCTTCATGTTAGCTCGTTCTTCTTTGTTAGAGTTAGTTACCATTATTCATTTCGGGAGGTTAATCAAGCGGCTGACTGGCTTGCTCATAATGCTTTTATCAGAGAAGGTGTCTTCGATTAGGGAATTCCAAGGGATTTGAGACTTATTTATTTCGGTGATATGTGGGGACATGCTACCCCCGTCTTTTATAGGAGTTCCTATAAAAGTAATGGTCATTAATAGGTGAATAGGCACATCAATCCTAACCCGAGGGGTAATTTGGTTCTGCCAGTTGTGGGAAATGATGTGATTGAAGCAGTTTTGGATTTCTTTCGTTCTGGCCAACTCCTAAGAGAAGTAAATTCTACCTTGATCTCTCTAATACCTAATCTGATTCACCGCTAACATTTAATGATTTTCGTCCTATGTCAGTTTGTAATTTATTATATCGTTTTATAGCTAAAATCTTGGCTAATCGGCTCCAATTGGTTGTTCCATATCTTATTTCATGGAATCAATCTACCTTCATTAAAGGGCGGAGTATTACTCATAGCATACTTTTGGCCCATGAGATCCTACATGGTTACCATTTGAGGAAGGCAAGGCATATGATTTTGTGGACTTGACGTTCCTTTTCAGAGTCATAGAGGGTGAAGGCTTCCCTACCCATGTTGTGGAATGGTTCTACACATGTTTTTCCTCAGCTAGCTTCTCTGTGGTTGTTAATGGTTCCTAGGAGGGTCATTTTGGAGCTTTTCGTGGACTTCGACAAGGGGATCCCACCTCCCCCTGCTTGTTTTTGTTGATTCTCCAAGTCCTTTCAGACCTTTTGGATGAGGCAGCCACTAAGGGTTTCCTCTATTTACACCCTCGGTGTAAGTCTCCGATGGTAACACATTTGGCCTTTGTGGACAACTTGATTATCTTCTTAGCACCAGATCTGACCTCTGCATTCAACCTCTGTTTAATAATGAGTGGTCGGGTCTTCAGGTTAATAATGCTAAATCTCAAGTATCCTTTTCCTTTGTTAGTGAGGAAGATCAGGTAACCATATTGAACATTTTGGGAATGTCTTCGAGAAACCTCCCAGTCAAATACCTTGGTTTCCCTGTTTCATCCACGAGACTCTCTCAAAATGACTGCCTTCCCTTAATTAAAGCAATAGACAACACGACACATTCTGGTAAGAGTGAGTCCCTCTCGTATGCGAGAATATTGGAGCTCCTCTGCCCGATGATCACAGGCAAGATTCTGTTTGTCAACATGACAAAGTTATTAGAGAAGCTTTGCTCGGAGTTTCTCTGGGTGGGACTTGGTGGTACTGGTATACACAATGTGGGGTGGGAATCTTTCTGTATGCCTAAAGCTGAATGGGGTCTTGGCCTTCGGAAAATTAGGGATTGGAACTCAACTCTCCTCATAAAGCAAATATGGATGCTTGCTTCAAATGACTCTCATTCCCTATGAACAAATTGGTTCACTGCTAGATATATCAACAAGAACTCCACTTGGATTCTTCCTATGCCAAGACGTTGCTCTTGGGCTGTTAGGAGCGTTCTCAAAACCAAAGACCTTGTCAAGCCTTGGATCCGCCACATCATCGTTGAGGGCAAAGATACATTCTTCTGGTTAGACCCATGGTACCCTCGGGGTATCCTATGGGATTCTCTAAATTTGCTTCTTCGGTTTCTTGTTGCCCCCTACAAGCTAGATAAAGTATCTTCTATTGCTACAGACCGTCGCTGGGTTCCCCCCCAACCCTCCTGTTCCTTTGGATCTTGACTGATGGGGATAAACAGTTAACCTATGGATCTCTATCTAGGCTGAGACGGATATAGTTATTTGGACCCTACCAGAAGGGCTGTTTCTCGGCTAAGTCTGCATGGGAATGCATCCGTCCAACTGATCTTTAGTGGGATTGGGCCTCAATAGTTTGGGCTAAGAATAGGATCTTTAATCCGTGCCTGGCAATAAGGGGTTAGGGGTGCCCTTCCATGAAGGATAGGCTTCGCAATCACGGTCTTCCTTCTATTTCTCCTAGATGCCTGTTATGCACAAAAGGGGTGGAATTCCATGATCACCTCTTCTTCTCTTGTGACTACACCAGCAATATTTGGCGAGCTATCTTGGCTAAATGTAGTTTGGTATGGACCAGGCTAGACTCATGGAGCCAAGACGTCATCTGATTCATACAACAAAGCAAAGCCCGAGGCATTTTGAAACTTGCTCTGCTACCTCAGTTTATCGTATTTGGGTAGAAAGAAACAGGCGTTGTTTTTTGAATAAATCTCTATCTTGGGATTTGGTTCTCTCATGCTATTACAAACATCTCAACTAAAGCTCGTAACATAAAATGGAAGGTCCAAGATTGCCCCTTGGTCCAAAGCTTATGCGAGTCTTGAAACCTAAACTGTTCCTCGTCCCAAGCGACGCCTTCGTCTTTATGCTAGATTTCCCCTCCAGCTGGTATGTCGTGTTTGAATACCGATGGGGCCTTTTCTAGATCTAGAGGTGGCATGGGTTTCATTATCAGAGAAGGCAAGGGGATCCCCGTCGTGGCTTATGCAGCGATGGTCCCTCGTGAGGGGATCGTAATCCACGAGTTTCAAGTTATCCTCATGAGTTTGAGAACTGCAAACAGCTTGAACCTTCATCGAATAATGGTATAAACCGACTCTTAGCTAGTGATCTCTTGCTTGAATGGAATGGACTCTCCTCTATGGAAGGTGATGATGCGCGATCCGACCAGTCTTAGCTGTCAACGACCTTGCTTCTGAACTGAATAGCAGGGAACCTGAAAAGGAGGAGATGAGGAAGCTCTGGGGGGAACCCAGTGTAACGGCTCCGAAGCTTAAGTTAGAATCCCTCAAAGGCAAGATAAAACCGGATAGCACAAAGTTTGCAACACTCCTCTTTGGGGGAGTGGAAAGCCTTTTATAACCACCTCGCGCACTCACTCCTAGACTCCTGTCAGGTCGGGAATGAGTATTTCCATGCTTCTGCCAGTTCGGGCGTCCTCGCCTCTACTGGGGCAGAACCGTCACTGCTCTTTTTGTCGGAGCCGTCTCTGTAACTGGAGCTAGCGGTGACAGGTGACGGTGGCAGGTGGTCGTTTGTAGTGCGGCCGTCAAGCGTTAGATCCCAAGTCAGTCGGGTGTGCCGTCCCTAGATACGGACTCCTTCGGTGTCAAGTACGGTGTGGTTCGTCCAGTTCAACGCTCTGGAAGCGAAGTGCCTGGAGCGGTGCGTGAGGCGGTCTTGAGTTCGGATAAGGGGGGAGGTTCCAAACTGTCATAAGACGGGTCAGTTTGGGTCTCTACTTTGTGTGACGGGGCCAAATAGAGAGTTCGGGCTCCTCGTAGGGAGTTTGAACTCTAAGTAGGGAGTTCGGGCACCTTGCAGGGAGTTCGGGCTCCTCGTAGGGAGTTCGAGCTCTAAGTAGGGAGTTCGGGCACCTTGTAGGGAGTTCGGGCTCCTCGTAGGGAGTTCGAGCACTAAGTAGGGAGTTCGGGCACCTTGTAGGGAGTTCGGACCGCTGGTCTCTTCCCTTTGGTGTTTGTACCCTCGGTACGCTGTTTTAAGTGCCGAGCTACTTGTTTTTTGCCACGTGGCGTGATTTGCGAGGTCGGGCCAAATCTTCCTTCATCAATTGCCCCCCACTCCTCGTGCTAAGGGTCTTGCCCTGGCGCAGGGAGTTCACAAGGTGTCAGGTAGATTTGTACTACACTTTGAATTTTGGTTTTGCTGGCGCGAGGTGCGTTGTCATGGTTTCTTGAGCTTCTTCGATCGTCCATTTAGGCGGGAAGCGCGCCGGCCTGTCTAAACGCTGATAGATGTGGCGACGAGCACGTTATTTCGAAATTTCAAAAAAGTGCCCCACTTGGGGGGCGCGATAGCAGGCGTCCTTTCTAATTTGAAAAAGACGTGCCGCTGCCGTTTTTCCTGAGGAGACGTGCGCTGGCGTTTTGTCAGTTTCGAAAAGATGTGCGTCGGCGCTGTCAGTTTCAAAAAGACGTGCGCCAATCACGTCTCGGTTTTGGGAGACGTGCGATCAGTGCGGCTGTAGGCCGTCGGACTAGCTTTGATATGAGCCGTTGCTTTTCAGTCACTGTGAGCATAAATAGCGGGGGGACCCCAGTTGTTGTCACTTCTCTCGAGCTCGCGTCTGAGTTTCAGCTCGCATCCAGTTCGCGTCTAGGTTTTTTCAGTTCGCGCTCAAGGTCTTCCGCTAGTCCGAGCTTCTATGGTCTACAACTTCTGTCCGGGTGAGTACTTTCCTGGATCTCATCACTCCCGATGTCTAGCTCGGATGGCTCGGATAGTCCTTTCAGCGGGTCTAATGTAGGTTCTACGAACCAAGTTGCATCCCCCGATAGCCCTAGCGAGCCGGAGGTAGAGCTCAAGGAAGAGTTCGAGCTCGTAGGCCGTGGCGCTTCGGGTAGTTTGGCGTCCACCTCTCGTCGGGGTCGGATGTTAGACAAGTTCGGCCCTTCGACCATGACACCCGAGGGGCTCCAATCCCTCATTACTTACTATAACTTGCCCGGGGAGTATGCTTATTTCATACCCTCGGGTAGCTTTCCTTGGGAACACGGTCCTGATGAGATCGTGATATTCCGGGAGCAGCTCGCCGCGGGGCTGCGATTGCCTTTCCATCCCCTCTTTGTCGAAGTCTTGAACCACTTCGGCGTGACGGTCAGCCAGCTTCACCCGAATTCCATTCGAAACTTGGTGGGGACAATCTCCTTATTCTGCGACGAGAGCTTTCCGTTGGACTTGGAGATTTTTTCTGCAATCTTCATGCTTAAGAAGCAAGCGGGTCCCCTCCCCGGGCGCAGGCGGGCTTACTACCTGTCTCCTCGCCCGGGCTTTAAGCTTTTACACGAGCTCCCCAACAAGGCCCCAGCATGGAAGTGGGACTATTTCGGGGTGCGAAGTGTGCTGGGGTGGCCTTTCCAGACCGGATGGGGGACGGCCGCTCCTGACTCCAGGGTCACGCTTGACAAGGAGACGGCGAAGGGCCTCCGGCAATGGGCGCGGTTTGGGCTGAAGTGTCAACAATATCTGACGGAGCCCAAGCTCATTGCGGCCGACCTGAGCTCGAGTAGGTTCTTCACTTAGAGACTCTTATCTTGCTTTCTTTCTTGCTTTTTACTGATGGCGAACTTCTTTTCGCAGGTGTGATGGATTCGCGAGGGACCCGGGGTGGGCACTTGTTTCAAGGTATGAAGAGGAGAAAGCGGGTTGCCAAGCGAACTCGCGCCGAGATGCCTCAGGATGCGAAGCCCGAGGTGCCGGGCTATCAGCCAGAAGATCCGCCCAAGGAGCCCGAGGTGGTCCCTCCGATGCATGAGCTGGCAGGGGGCCCTTATGCTGAGACTACATACACAGGGGCTCCTACATACTCCAAGGCTCCTGCTTACTCCGGGTCTGCTCCTACGCGAGCTGGGCCCTCGGGCTCGGGGGCCCCGTGGGATTTCAGGAGTGTATTGACGCCGACCCATGCTCTTCAAAAGAGTAAAGAGGCTATCTTCCCCGAGGAGGTCGCGGCGAAGACTGATCTCCCTCTGCATCAAGTGGCCTACCGTGCCGTTACCCATGCCATGGTGGTAAGTGTTTTCCTTTTTTAGAGCTCTTTGGCTTTTGTTTTGTTGGTTCTTTTGATCATTCAGTCTCTTTTGGTAGGTGAATTCTTCTATTCACGCCTTGTCGGCTCAGGTGGAGAGGAGCTCGAGGCAGGCGCGGGCTGCCGAAGAGGCTCATCGCGCTGCCGAGGAGGCTGCTCGTGCTGCCGAGGAGGCTGCTCGTGTTGCCGAAAAGAGTGCTCGTTTTTCACGGATAAGGCAGGCGAGGTCTCAGAGAGATGTCGAGGCCATGGGAGTGGTGGTGAAGCACATGGCGGACTTGAGGCTGGATCTACAGCATCAGGTCAAGTATCTTCAAGAGGACATCAGGGAGAGGACGCAGATCTTTTCCCAAGGTATCAAAGATGCCAAGAAGAAGGCCGTCGATGAGTACATTGCTTCGTCGGGCTTTGATGATCTGATGGTGGATACATATAGGAGGGGTTTTAAACTAAGCCGGTGGATGATCCGGAATACGTACCCCGAGCTCGATGTTAGCGCCATATCCACTTCTCACATAACTCAGGAGATGGCTAATGCTGCTGATGCCGAGCCAGACTCCGAGGGCGAGGCGAGGCCTTCGGGTTTTGTTGAAGTGCCTTCTGATGATGAAGAAATAGCTCCGGGCTTGTAATTTTTTTTTTATGTACTACCTTACTTTTGAAATGGGATGACTTTTGTTTACGTACTAGTTGTTCTTTCTCCCGAACTGAGCGTATTTGCCGAACTGACTATACGTCCGGTCTGTTTTCTGCCCAGGTTACCGCACTCGTGCGCCCTGTTTTGGTGCTCTGAGATGCCGGTCCCTATTAGTTCGTTGTCTTCGTTTTGCCTTTGGCACTTCTTTGCTTGCCTATGCCGAGGTTTCTTTGTTAGTTCGGCGTCCTAGCCCGTAGGCTTTGGTGGTGATTTTATCCACTTTGCTTGGCGGTCTATAGGTAGTACCGCCTTAGGTTGACAATGTTCCATGCTCAGGGTACTTGTTTTCCCTCTAGGGTTTCGAGCTCATATGCCCCCCCGAGTGCTTTCTTTACTCTGTAGGGTCCTTCCCAATTTGGTCCGAGTTTTCCTACGCCGGGTTCGGGTACCATGACCTTACGGAGAACCAGGTCGCCGACGCGGAAGTTCCTCTTCTTTACTCTGGCGTTGTAGTACCGAGCTACCTTTTGCTGGTAGGCCGCAGTTCGGATGCGTGCGAGGTCTCTCACCTCGTCCAGTAGGTCGAGGTTGGTGCGTAACTCGTCTTCGTTTGTCTGTTCGTCGTATGCTTCTAGTCGCAGCGTAGGTACTTCGATTTCTACCAGGATTACCGCTTCGGTGTCGTAGGTGAGGTTAAAGGGGGTCTCCCCTGTGGTGGTTTTTTCCGTGGTTCGGCGAGCCCATAGAACACTTGGTAGCTCATCCGCCCACAACCCTTTAGCTCGGTCTAGTCGTGCTTTCAGTCCGCGGAGGATGGCTCTGTTCATTACTTCTGTTTGGCCGTTTGCCTGCGGGTGTGCGACCGACGTGAAGTTCTGACTAATTCCCATACTTTGGCACCATTCTTGGAACTTGATATCCTCGAATTATTTGCCGTTGTCGGAGATCAGTACCCGATGTAGCCCGAAGCGACATACTATGTTCTTCCAAAAGAAGCTCTGTATGTTTCAGGCTGTAACCGTTGCCAGAGGTTCAACTTCTATCCACTTTGTGAAGTAATCTACTGCCACCACTAGGAATAATCTCCCACCTGTCGCTGGTGGGAATGGCCCCAGAAGGTTGATGCCCCATTGTGCAAAGGGCCATGAACTGGTGAGGTACTTGAGGTCGGAAGCAGGCTGATGGTGGATATTGGCATGCTTTTGACACTTGTCGCATTTTCTGACGAGCTCGACGGCCTCTGTCTTCATCGTTGGCCAGTAGTATCCTTGTCGAAGTGCCTTTTGATTGAGGGCTCTACCCCCCAGGTGTCCGCCGCACAACCTTCATGAGTGTCGCGGAGTACGAGCTCGGCTTTGGCCGGTCGCAAGCATCGCAGGTAGGGGAGCGTGTAGGATCGTCGGTACAACCGTTCGTCTATTATGATGTATTTGGCTGCCTGGCGCTGCACCCTCTTGGCTGCATGCGGTCCGCAGGGAGGGTTCCATCTAGCAGGAAGCTCGCGAGTGGGTTGATCCAGCTCGGCTCTGCTTCAGAGACGTGAGTGACCTCTTCTGCCCCACCGAGAATTCTGGGCCGAGGTAAGTCCTCTATGTACACGGTTCTCATGGTGTTGTGACTCGTGCTGGCTAGCCGGGACAAGGCGTCGGCCTCAGTGTTCTCTGACCTCGGGATTTGCTTGATGAAGTGACTGGAAATTGAGCAGAGCCTCTTTTACTTTTGCCAAGTATGCAATCATAGTGAGCTCGCGTGCTTCGTACTCGCCTGTAACTTGGTTGACCACGAGCTGTGAATCACTACAGATAACTACGTGCTTTGCTCCGACCTTGTGTGCTAGGTTCAGCCCGGCTATTAGTGCCTCGTACTCCACCTCGTTGTTGGATGCCGCGAACTCAAAGCGTAGTGCGTATTCCAACTTTGTTCCGCTCGGGCCACATAGCACTATTCCAGCCCCGCTGCCCTGCTGGTTCGAGGAGCCATCTACGTGAAGGATCCAGGGCTCCTCATCCCAGTTTACGCTTGGTCTGACCAGGAGAGATGCTACACTGGCTGCTACTTCACAGGGTTCAGACTCTATTGGCTTGGGAGCTCCGAGCTCGCCCGAACTGGGGATCTCGGGCTCGACCGACTCAGGGGCTTCGAGGCTAAACGTGCACTCGGCGATAAAATCTGCCAAGGCTTGGGCCTTAATAGCAGTTCTTGGCTTGTACTGGAGGTCGTACTCGCTGAGTTCGATGGCCCATTTCGTTAGTCGACCGGAAACCTCGGGTTTGAGTAAAATTTGTCTCAAAGGTTTGTCAGTCAGGACGATGACGGTGTGAGCCTGGAAGTATGGGCGGAGTTTTTGAGCTGCTGTCACCAGTGCGTATGCTAGCTTTTCTATCTGCGGGTACCTTGTCTCTACTCCCTGCAAAATTTTACTAACATAATAGATGGGTCGCTGGACCCGGTCTGTTTCTTTTATTAGTACCGAACTGACCACCTCGTCGCTTGTCGAGAGGTACAGTTCTAAGACCTCGCATTCCTCGGGCCGGGCTAAGGTCCGCACACTAGCGAGGTAACCTTTTAGCTCATCAAACGCGAGCTGGCAGTCCTGGGTCCACTTGAACCCTTTGCCTTTGATTGCTTTGAAGAAAGGTAGGTAGCGGTTTGCTGATTTGGACATGAAGCGGCTTAGAGCGGCCATGCGGCCGTTTAGCCTCTGAACTTTTTTTACTTTCCGAGGTGGTCTCATATCTAGAATGGCTTTTATCTTGTCCGGGTTGGCCTCAATACCGCGCCGATTGACAATGTAGCCTAGGAATTTGCCCGAGGTGACACTGAAGATACATTTGTTGGGGTTCAATTTCATGCAAAACTGACGCAGGATTTGGAAAACAGAATCTAAGTCTTGTATTAATTCTTGTGAAAACTGTGTCTTGACGACCATGTCGTCTACATAGCACTCTATCTTCATGCCAATCAGGGGCCGAAACAGGCTATTTACAAGTCTTTGGAAGGTCACCCCGGCATTATTTTAATCCGAAGGGCATGACCTTGTAGCAATATAGGCCGAACTCGGTTATGAAGATGGTTTTTTCCTCATCGGATTGATCCATCCGGATTTGGTTGTAGCCCGAGTAGGTGTCCAGGAAGCTTAGCAACTCATGTCCCGAGGTCGCGTCCACTAGGCGGTCAATTCTGGGGAGGGGGAAGCAATCTTTCGGGCAAGCTCGGTTCAGGTCGGTGTAGTCGACGCACATGCGCCACTTGCCGTTCGCCTTTTTTACCAGCACCGGGTTGGAGCGCCGAGGTGCCGATCTCGCGGGCGAGGTTCCCGACCCGCCTGCGAGCTGCGAGGCGGGGATGATTTTTTTCTCTCTTCAGCCTGGGGACGAGGCCTGGCTGTTAGGGGGGTTCTGGGGCTGGGAGGCCTTTCCTTGGTGGGGGCGTCCATCCTGCGGGGAGGCCTTGACCGGCCTCGGAGTGGGGTGGCGAGGTGGAAGTAGTGGTTGGTTCAGTGGCAGTTGGGGGAACTGCTGTTGATAGTGATACTAGGAGATGTTGTGCAGCACTTGGTGCTGGTGAAGCTGGTGCTGCTGGAACTGTTGCATTTGGTCTTGCATTGCCCGCATGCACTTCATCAGGTCGTCCAACCGGTTTTGGCTGGCTGCCAGGGGGACGACAGTCGGTTCAGTAAAGGTTGTCTCAATAGGGGAGGAAAGGGGATGCTTGTGGCAGGAAGGTTTATGGGCGCCACTGCTTGTGGCGCATTCAAGCTGGGGATCCCATCCACCGAAAGGGGGATGGTGAACTGTCCAACGCACACCACGGGGACTTGAAGTTATTCCCCGGTGGTGTTTGTCTCCGTGCCACATCCGGCGTTGCTGGAGGAGGCCATGAGTGTTGGGTTTTTTGAAGAAAAGGGGTTATGGAAGTTTGGAGGGAGGCTTTTTGAAGCTTTCCCACAGACGGCACCAAGTGCCGAGCTACTTAAAACAGCTACTTGTTTTTTGCCAAGTGCCAATGAACAGGGCAACAATTTTTTTGTCTGGGTTTTTTGAGTCTGTAAATGAGGCTATATTGCCCCGTCTTTTTCTTCAGAGCTCTACCAGATTGTTTGCGAAGAGCCTCATGACTTCCAGGAGGCTCGTTTGTATATTTCTTATTTTTTTTGAATAAAAGTTTCCACTTTCCTATTCCAGAAAAAAAAAAACCTTAATCATTCCTTTAATTCAGGTTACCACCCCTGTGATTGGTGCAAATTCATATTTGCTGCATTTATTTAAGATTATCAAGCATGAAGTTTACCTATTCGGTTAAATCAATAAAAAGAGATTTGGGTTAATAAATAAATCAGTTATTAACAACAAATCTTAGGAAATTTGGCAAATCCAGTCTCCCTTGTGTCCTTTGATCCACATAAATTCCTAGTAGCTTAATCCAACACCATTGCTTTTCCTACCTTCACATTCCTCCTAAATCACAATTTTAATACAGTTATTTTTTCCATATTATAATCTTTTTTTATCAGTAACTAAGGAAATCGGTTACATTAGAATTAAAAAAATAAAATTAATACAACCAGAAGTTGTGAAAGAAACAAAGAGGACAGTAGATGTCCAAACACCCAAAAATTACATATAGGCCCAAAACATAGATTGTCTATGTACCCCTTGTTTAGCCAAATTATGAGAGCCTTTTGAATCTCGTAAGGCCATTCCTTAGGTGCCAAGAGAGTCCTTCCCCTTTCCTTAATTAGTCCACAACTGTTTTGGAGTCACCTTCAATAATTAGAGCCTTTTCAAGCCCAATTCCTTACCTTTTTCAAGCCCAAAAATAGCAGCCAAGAATTCTGTAGAAACCACATCACTATGCCTATCTGGACTTGAGAATAAGGCACAAATGTTACCTTCCTTATAATCTACATTTTAATAAAAGGGAAGTGACTTAATTGGCTGTTGGTTAAGATGGAAAAAACGATCTCAATTTAATTCTCTATTAAACTGTGGTTTAATATTGATGGAGGATGATTTGACCCGACCCCTTGGGACAATGACATGTGGACCTGACTTGGCACGAGAAAACGACTCAGCACCGTAGCCTGACTGCGACTAAGTAATGAGCCTGCAGGACAGCTCACTACGTCATAGCTCGCTATAGGGAGAGCTCGCTACAACGCGAGCTCGAGGTCCCCCGAGCTACTGAAAGGGAATACTCCAGGACAAGTCTATCCCAGCTCGCGAGCAAAGATAACTAGCTCACTCTACACTTAGGTAGGAAAACTGCCCCAAAGGCAACCTTGAGAAAGGTCACCTCAAAGTACTCATAGGAGCTCACTACAAAGTAGCTCGTGACAGGATAGCTTGCTACGCGGTAGCTCGCGGCTAAGCAACATGATGCTTTTAGGAAGCTTCTATCTGACAAGACCATACCTGTCAGACTGCGCCATGTCTCTTGATCGACGGCGCAGTCCCTGTCAATTCAACAGACTGCACCCATGTCTCTCGACAGATGGTGGTGTGCCTGTCCTTCTGTGACGTGTCACTCACCCGATTGGGAAGTACCCTGCAGCAATCACTTGCGCAGCCCTGGCAGGTAACGGCTGCAACAAAAGCCCAGTGGCGGTTACGCTCGATTTGACAAGAACGCCTATATAAGAGCTCACTGGTTAAAATGAAGCTCTCTCTCGAACATCAGAGATCCTATCTGAAACACTTACTCTCGAGCTAATCTTGAAAACTTAGTGATCCAGCGTGACCTACACTCTTAGCCTCTCTACACTCTTTGCTTTCTCCCCCAACGCTCTAACTTAAGCTTCAGAATATTCCCACCGGGAAAATTCCCCGAGAATCCTTCATCTTCTTCCTCTCAGGTGTCGTCCGTTGCCAGATAGGAGCCAGTTAGCATCCAGCTAGGAGTGCCCGGATCGTGCCGCATCATTTGGTGCCGTCTGTGGGAAACACTTCAAAAAGCCTTCCTCTAAGCTTTTATAGTTTCATTTTCTAAAAACTCAACATTCATGGCTTCCTCCAGCAACGCCGAACGTGGTGCTAGCCAGAACGCTTCTGGGGAGCAGCCCCAACTTTCTACTGTCTGTATTGGGCAGTTCACCATCCCCCTCTCCATGGACAGAGTCCCCAGTTTGAACGTGCCCCTCACTGTGGCACCCGCGATCGCTCCACTTCCTTCCACAGTTGGAGCAACCTTTGCTGAACCCTCGGTTGTGCCCCCAGCGGCCAACACGAACCAGTTGGAGGACTTAATGCAGTGCATGCGAGCCATGCAAGCTCAAATGCAACAATTTCAACAATTCCAACTCTATCAACAACAAGTGTTGCACCAGATTTCCCAGTACCGGTATCAACAACAGTTTCCTTCTTTGCCTCAGGCCCAACCGTCGCTTCCCCCTTAGCATCCGACCATGAAGCAGACCAAGCCCTCCCGCTGGAGCAAACGACCTTGCCGGGGAGAGGCCTCCCAGGCCCAGGATCCTACCAAAAGTCAAGCCTCTTCCCATAGCCAGAATGAGAGACCAACCACCCCCGCCTCATAGCCTGCGAGCAGGTCGGGGGCCTCTTAGCCAACCAAGCCCATATCACCCCGGCCTTCGCGGTTCAAGCTCCCGCTCTCAGAGAATCCGTTCGAGGTTCTGGCCGCAGATTGTAGGCAAGGCCCTTCGGTCTAGAGCCACCACCAGCAGTCTGAGCCCGTCGAGCTCAGCGACACTGAAGCATCAAGCACCAACGCCGAGCCAGCAAAGCAGCAGCGAAGACGCCGGTGAGCTCACCAAACTGCTACTCGAGTCTCTCTCGAGCTCAAAGGAAAAGATGAGGTATGCTAAGGTGAAGTGAAAGTTACCCCTCTCCTCTCAGTCTCTTCCCCGTTATCTCCAAAACTCCTTGTTGTCCCCATGCCAAGGGACTTCAAGCTCCCTCCACTGGACAAGTATGATGAATCCTTCAATCCAAATGATCACGTGAATGCCTTCTAGTCCCAGATGCACCTGGCAAGAGCCAATGAATTATGCATGTGCGTGGCCTTTTCCACCACCTTTAAAGGGGTAGCCTACACATGGTACCGTAACCTCGCGCCTGGTTCAATAAGAAGCTGGGCACAGTTCATGCAAGTTTCACCTCTCACTTCGTCACCAGCAAAAGATGCCCGAGAACTCAGGAAAGCCTCCTCGACATAGTTCAAAAGTAAGGGGAGTCAATTCAAAGTTACATCAAGCGGTTAAACGATGCTTGTTTACAAATACCCAACCTGAATCCCGCAGTTCACCTCACCGCAGCCAAGCGAGGTATCACCCACAAAGAGTTCAAGTGGCACATAGTTGTCAATCAACCCAAGACCGTGACCGAGTTCCTCAAGCTCGCAGACCGGTTCATATGGACGGAGGAGGAAATCTACCAGAAGGGCGAGCAGGCCCTTGAGAAAAGGAAGAGGGAACCAGAGCCCCCATCTTAGGGAGACAACAGAAAGAAGGATAAAGCTCGGGGGTCAAAGCCAAATCAGCCTTTCTGATCTCCAGTAGCAGAAAGGGACTATACACCCCTCAACACGAAGCGGGCCGAGATTCTCATGACGATCAAGGACGCTCCGTACGTGAAGTGGCCACCTCGACTGAAGGGGGACCCTAATGTTAGAAATAAAAATTTGTACTATAGCCATCATAAAGATCACGGTCATAGCACCGAAAGTTGTAAAAATCTCCGCGACGAGATAGAAGAACTCATTCGTCGCAGATATTTATGAAATTTTGTACAAAGTAATAATAATAATAATAAAACAGACCAGCAAGGGGAGTAGAGTAGAGATGCTCACGAGTCTAGCACACAAGCACAGCCGCAGAAGTAGCCCCCCGAAAAGAGACCAGTTCGGGGGACAATCCACAACACAGTTGGAGGCTCGATTGTAACGGATTGTACCTTAGTTGCAGCTTGCGCATCAGCTCGCGAAACCACCATGGAAGAGCAGAACCCCCCAAAGTGGCCATGGTTGGAAGACCCCATCTTCTTCATAGAAGATGATGCGCACGGGGTCCACTACCCCCATGATGACACGCTCATCATAAAGGTGAAGATCAACGACTTCGAAGTCAGGCGCGCCCTCGTCAACTTAAGCAGCTCAGCAGACATCCTCTTCAAAGCAACCTTCGACCAACTGCAGCTCCAGGAGAGCAACCTAAAGCCCGCGAACACTCCCTTGATAGGCTTCAGCGGAGAGGAAGTCAGGCCCTTGGGAAGGATTACAGTACCCGTGGAGGTCAGCGCTTGGCCTAGCATAGTGAGGCTCAACCATGATTTCTTAGTGGTCGCAACCCCCTCCCTGTATTACGCCATAGTAGGTCGGCCGATTACCTATGCCTTACGGGCTGTGGTGTCCACCTACTACTTGGCCATGAAGTTCCCCACGGACTTCGGAATCGGGATAGCACGAGGTGACCAACTTGAGTCTCGCAAGTGCTACGTCGCCGCCCTTAAAGGGAAAGCCAAGGCGGTCGATGACCTGGAGCTGGAGCGACCTACAGAGCAGAGCGAGGAGCGAGCTGCGCCCACAGAAGAGACAGTATCCATCCCGACCTCGACGGAAGACCCAGCCCGAACTCTTCAGTTCGGTGCTTCCATTGAGGAGCCTCTGCGATTTAAACTGGTACGCTTTTTGCTTGAAAATTTAGATGTTTTTGCATGGTCTACGGCAGAAATGCCCGACATAGACCCTAGCATCCTAACTCATAAACTTAATACCAATAGTTAGGCCCATTAGACAAAAGAAACGCAACCTAGCCCAAGAGCGATGGAGGGCAGTCGATGAGAAGGTCGGGAAGCTCCTTGCAACTGATTTTATCAAGGAAGTCCACTACCCGAGCTAGGTGGCCAACCCCGTTCTGGTGAAAAAGGCTAACGGTAAATGGTGCATATGCGTCGATTACACTGACCTGAACCGAGCTTGCCCAAAGAACTGTTTCCCACTCCCCAAATTGACCGTGTGGTGGACGCGACCTCAGGGCACGAGTTGCTAAGCTTTCTAGACACCTATTCAGGCTACAACCAGATCATGATGGACCCAGCAGATTAAGAAAAGACTGCCTTTATAATCGAGCTTGGCCTATGTTACTACAAGGTCATGCCCTTTGGGCTAAAAAAATGTCGGGGCGACCTTTCAAAAACTTGTAAATAAACCATTTGAGCCATTGATTGGCTAGAAAGTAGAATGTTATGTAGACAAGATGGTTGTCAAAACCCAGTTCTCATGTGATTTAATACAAGACTTGAATTTAGTTTTTGAAATCCTGCGTAGATTCAATATGAGGCTAAACCCGAATAAGTGTGTCTTTGGTGTCACCTCGGGTAACTTTCAGGGATACATCGTAAACCGGTGCGGCATTGAAGCCAACTTGGACAAAATAAAGGCCATCTTAGATATGATACCACCTCAAAAAATGAAGGAGGTTCAGAGGTTAAATGGCCGAATAGCCGCCCTGAGCCGCTTCATGTCCAAGTCAGCAGATCGTTGCCTACCCTTCTTTAAAGCAATTAAAAGCAAAGGGTTTGAATGGTCCCAAGATTGTTAGCTCGCGTTTGATGAGCTCAAGAAGGGGATGTTTTAGAGCTGTACCTCTCGGCAAGTGACGAAGTGGTCAGCTCGATACTAATAAAAGAAGTAGATCGGGTCCAACGACCTATCTACTATGTTAGTAAAGTATTGCAGGGAGCAGAAGTGAGATATCTAGAGATAGAAAAACTGGCGTATGCACTGGTTATTGCAACCCGAAAGCTTCATCCGTATTTTCAAGCTCACACTGTTATCGTCCTCACCAACAAACCTCTGAGGCAAGTCCTACTCAAGCCCGATGTCTCTGGTCGACTGACGAAGTGGGCCGTTGAGCTCAGCGAGTACAACCTCCAATACAAGCCACGAATTGCTATCAAGGCCCAACCCTTAGCAGACTTCATCGCGGAGTGCACTTTCAGCTCCGAAGTCCCCAGACCGATTGAGCACAAGGCCCCCAGTTCGAGCGAACCCAGAGCTCCCAAGCCGATTGAGTCCAAGCACCGTGAGGTAGCAGCCAGTGCGGCATCTCTCCTAGTTAGGCCAAGCGTGAACTAGGATGAGGAGCCCTGGATCCTTCATGTAGATGGCTCCTCGAACCAACAGGGAAGCGGAGCCGGAATAGTTCTCCACGGCCCAAGTGGCACGAAACTGGAGTACACACTACACTTCGAGTTTACGGCATCCAACAATGAAGCAGAGTACGAAGTGTTGATAGCCGGGGAAGCTCTAGCCAAAGAAATGAAAGCCAAGCACATTATCATCTGCAACGATTCCCAGCTCGTGGTCAATTAGGTCATAGGAGAATACAAAACTCACAAATTGACTATGATTGCCTACTTGCCAAAGTAAGAGAGGCTCTGCCCAACTTTCAGTCACATTTCATCAGGCAAGTCCCGAGGTCTGAGAACGCTGAGGCCGATGCCCTGTTCTGGTTAGCCAACACCAGTGATAACACCATGAGAACCGTGTACATAGAGAACTTGCCTCGGCCTAGCATTCTTGGGGGGGGGGGCAAAGGAGGTTGCTCCCGTCGTTCAAGCAGAGCCGAACTAGATTGACCCGCTCACGAGCTTTCTGCTACATGTGACCCTCCCTGCAGATCGCAATGCCGCTAGAAGGGTAGAGCGTTGGGCGGCCAAATACGTCATAATAGACGAACGGCTATACTGAAGATCCTACACGCTCCCCTACCTACACTGCTTGCGACCTTCCGAAGCCGAGTCCGTACTCCACGACACTCATGAGGGCCTGTGCAGCGGACACTTGGACGACAGGGCCCTCACCCAAAAAGCACTATGACAGGGATACTACTGGCCAACAATGAAAGTAGACGCTATTGAGCTCATCAGAAAGTGTGACAAGTGCCAGAAGCATGCCAATATCCACCATCAGCCCGTTGCCGATCTCAAGTATCTCACAAGCCCGTGGCCTTTCGCACAATGGGGGATCGATATACTTGGATTGTTTCCACCAGCAACAGGCTAGAGGAAGTTTCTAGTGGTAGCAGTGGATTATTTCACCAAGTGGGTAGAAGTCGAACCTCTTGTAACGATCACAGCCCGAAACGTTTAGAACTTCTTTTGGAAGAACATAGTGTGCCGCTTCAGGTTACCTTGGGTATTGATTTTTTATAACAGTAAGCAGTTCGAGGACATCAAATTCCAGAATTGGTGCCAAGACATGGGGATCCGACAGAACTTCACTTCGGTCGCACACCCTCAAGAAAACGGTCAAGTAGAAGTCACGAATAGAGCTATCCTCCATGGACTGAAGGCACGGTTAGGCCGAGCTAAAAGACTATGGGCGAACAAGCTGCCCAGTGTTCTATGGGCTTACCAAACCATAGAGAAGACCGCCACAGGAGAGACTCCCTTCAACCTCACTTACGAAATTGAGGCAGTCATCCCAACTGAAATCGAGGTTCCCTCGCAACAATTGGAAGCATATGACGATAAGGCAAATGAACACGAGCTACATACCAACCTCGACCTACTCTACAAGGTAAGGGTCCTCGCATATATCAGGACCGCAGCTTACCATCAAAGAGTAGCTCGGTACTTTAATGCCAGGGTCAAGAAGCGGAACCTCCGCATCGGCAACCTAGTCCTTCGAAAAGTTATGGTACCTAAGCCTGGCGTTGGCAAGCTCGGACCGAATTGGGAAGAACCTTACCGAGTGAAACAGATACTTGGGGAAGAAACATATGAGCTCAAAACCCTTGAAGGGAAACAAGTACCTCGTGTCACTCCCAGAGCCTAAGGGCCAAAACGCCAAGCTAGCACGACCTCGGTGCAATAAGACCTAGTCGCTTCTATGGCATGGGCAAACTTCAAGGGCAGACTATAAGTCACCTCCTCAGCCTAGGGGCTAAAACACCGAGCTAACTAAGACCTCGGCATCAAGAAAGACTTAGCCACTTCAGTGGTGAAGGCAAAGTAAGAAGTATCAGAGACGTAAGCAGCTCGAGCCTGAACCCTACGAAGCGCTGCTCGTCTTAGTACATCGGTTGGACCAAGGTACAACCTACAAACATATAGTTCGAGCATACATGGTAATCGCTTCGCGATATACCATAGAGATGCCTTAAACGCTAAGGGATAGCTCGGGATAACGATTACCGAAAAATCCTACTTCGGGTATGCATCTCTAATAGCTCAAGTGATGAGATCGCTTTGGCAAAAAATAAAAGAGCACACCATACTTAGAAGAAAAAGAAAAATTTCATTGCCATTCCCAAAAAAAGAAGAAAAAAGTGAGCTAAACAGCTCGAGAAAGTTCAACAATGGATAAAAAAGGGCACAACCGCCCAAGAAGATCTTTGAAGACCGGGTTCTGGCACTCGGTAACCACTAGTGATCAGTCAAAAGAACAGAAAAACATAGCCGCCAGCCTTAGGGGTCCACCTCGCCCTCGTCCTCCGGGGAGTCAGGCTCTTCCTCCTCTGCCTGGTCCGCCGTCTCGGGAGCTAGGCCCTTCATGGTGATGCTGTTAAGGATGAGCCCAGAGAACTTCTTTCAGACCAATCAGCGGCAGAGCTTGAATCCGGAGCGGTACGAGCTCGAGCCATACTCCACTTGGAGGTCGTGATACTCCTAGGAGTCCTTGAAGTCCCAGACTGCCTTCTCCCGCTCGGCCTCCACCATGGTGTCGAAGTTCCGAGTTCGGTCCAGAAGTGTAGACTCCAAGTCCCGAACCTGTAGGCGAAGGAGCTCCCTCTTCCCTGCCACCCTCGACGACTCCTCCCTGTAGTGTGCGCTCTCCTCGGAAAGCCTAGCGATCTGCGTCTCCTGGTCACAGACAAGTAGCTCCTGGGCTTCGCTCCCCTTGCGTGTGTGAAGGAGCTCACCCCGGGCCTGGTCGAGCTCACCCTGGAGCTTCTGAACAATGACTCTCTGATTGCAAACGTCGCCAGAGTGGATATTCGTTTAGAGGGCCATAGCGTGGATGGCGGTGTTCACCTGCCAACAAGAGACTAAGGTCAGAGAACGAAAAAAGAAGGGAAAGAACGGAAAGAAAAAGAAAAGACCACTTACCACCATACAGTGGGAGGTAGCAAAGACGGTGAGCGCCCTTGGCTCCATCTCCCCCCATCTGGCGACCTCCTCGTGGCAGATTACCCTTTAGCTCTTTCGCCCAGCCACGATGTAGTCATTGACCCCCTCCCAGTTCCCTACTGGGAACTACGGGTAGGGGAATGGGTGGGAAGGACTAGGAGGAATTACCCCTACCCTCGAGAGCTCGCCCTCCTCGAGGCCACCCTCTCCGACGCCTCATTCAAATGGGGCCGGTGGAACTTCGGGTGGTGGAGAAACAAGGTCTGGCTCAGCAGACTCAAACTCAGTGCCCCCAGAAGTGGGAGTTCGATCGAGACGCGACCTCTTCGCCTTACGCTTCTGGTTGCTAGAGAGAAGGCGGCGCGCGTTAACACTAGACATGATGGCTGCCAAAAAACCACATGGTATTAGTCTAGTAAAAAAAGGAAATATATGTATACACATGATATATATTTATAGGGCACTGCGCGACCTAAAAGGCAACCTACCCGGACTCAGGCCGGCTTGCGCGAGCTCCTCCTTGGTCAAGTAATCTGAATAGAGAAGGCCTACAGCTACCCAGGACAGTAGCGTTTTCCGAGTTTCAGAGTCCAACTCAGCCCCGAGGTCCTGGATGGCGCCCCTCCAAGAAGTTGGGAAGGGCCACCCCTTGGGGTTACAAATCACAAAATAGTCCCGCTTCCAGGTGGGAACCCTGTTCGGTAGGCCGTGCAAAAGCTTAAAGCCGCGGCGGGGAGAAAAGTAATAAGAACGCCTTTCTGGAGGTGCTCCGGGAGTGGCATTCTTAATACAGAGAATGGAAGAAAAAATATCGAGGTCAAGGGAGAGGCAATACTCATAGAACAAGGAAATGGTCCCAACTACATTCCGGATGGCGTTGGGATGGAGTTGTTCAATGGTGACGTTAAAATGATTCAACACCTCCACTATTTGGGGGTGCAGGGGAAGACGCAGGCCTGCCTCGAGCTGTTCCTGAAAAATCACTATATCATTGGGACCATGCTCCCAAGGAAAATTACCAGAGGGAAGACCGTAGATAAGGTCCCCGGGAAGGTGAAAATGGTGGACTAAAGATCTGAGCCTCCCCATCGTCATAGAGGAGGGGCCGAAGGTGTCGGGCTCTCTGTCCCGAGAGGTAGAAGCCACTTCGCCGGAGGCCTCTCGAGCCTCTGGAACCTGCTCCCAAGCTCCACCCGAGCTCGAAGGGGTGTCATCGTCCTAGTCACCATCCCGGGGATAAACGTGGTACGGATACCCAAACATGATTGAGAGAATGAATGACTCACCGGAAAGATGAAACGGTGTGAGCAAAAGAGCTCGGGCAGACTAGATGGATGCGTGACCTCAGAATTTGAAGACAACAAGTTAGCATGAAAGAAAATAGGCCTGGGGGCCCTCCTATTTATAGCCACTGTGCCCCTAGACTAACGACCCAGATTGAGGCAGATCTAACGGTTCACAATCAAGCTAACCACATGTCTTATGAAATCGAAATGTGACTGGCTGCACGTCTCCCATGATTGAGGTACTGATGGCTACACGACATCCAGAGTTAAGAGTCGCTTCGGCGCATTTCTCGACATTCGAAGCGTAAAAAATCTCCTCACTTTCGTGCACGCATTTGATGTGAACAGTCAATCAAGTTTGAACTTCGATCAAATCCACCTGTCCCACTTCATGAACTCTTCACGCTAAGGTAACACTCTTAGCCCGATCCCTTGGGATAATGACACGTGGACCAAACTCGGCATGAGCAAACGACTTAGCGCAGTAGCCTAACAGCGACTAAATAACGGGCTTACAGGATAGCTCGCTACATCATATCTCGCTATAGGGGCAACTCACTACACCATAGCTCGCTATAGGGGGAGCTCGCTACAACGCAAGCTCAAGGTCCCCCGAGCTACTGAAAAGGAATACTCCAGGACAAGTCTATTCCAGCTCGCGAGCTAGGATAACCACCTCGCTCCACACTTAGGCAGGAAAACTGCCCCAACGACAACCTTGAGAAGGGTCACCTCGAAGTACTCCTAGGAGCTCGCTACAAAGTAGCTCGTGACAGGATAGCTTGCTACGCGATAGGATAGCTCGCTACATGGTATCTTGCGGCTAAGAAACACAATGCTTTCAGGAAGCTTCTATCTGACAAGACCATACCTGTCAAACTGCGCCACGTCTTCTAATTGACGGCACAGTCCCTGCCAATTCAATGGACTGCACCCATGTCTCTCAACAGATGGTGGCATGCCTGTCCTTTCGGGACGTGTCACTCACCCGATTGAGTAGTACCCTACAGCGGTCACTTGCGCAGCCCTGGCAGGTAACGGCTGCAACAGAAGCCCAGTGGCGATTACGTCCGATTTGACAAGAACGCCTATATAAGAGCTCCCTAGTTAAAGGGAAACTCTCTCTCGAACATCAGAGATCCTATCTTAAAACTTACTTGCTCTCGAGCTAATCTTGAGAACTTAGTGATCCAGCGCGACCTACACTCTTAGCCTCTCTACACTCTTTGCTTTCTCCCCCAGTGTTCTAACTTAAGCTTCAAAGTATTCCCGCTGGGAAAATCCCCCAAGAATCCTTCATCTTCTTCCTCTCAGGTGTCGTCCGTTGTCAGTTAGGAGCCAGTTAGCATCCAACTAGGAGTGCCCGGATCGTGCTGCATCAAATATGTAATTTTCTCCTTGGTTATTTTACAATTTCAAACTAGAAAAATAAACACCATGGGAACTATTTTGAAGTTTATGCCATTGCACCTTTGTTTTTTTTGCTAGCATGACCAATCATAAATTAGAGTAGACAGAATAAGAATCATGTAGAGAAAATGAGGAGAAATTATTTGAAAATGGATTATTGTTAAGTACATAAAAGATGATAACTCACCAGCAAGGAGTTCCTATAAGGGGGCATTTTTTTTTTGGATTTTGAAAGGGGGGAAAGTTGGTCAATGAGATTTTGGTTCCCATTGATCAAGAATTCTATGTTCTTTTTTTTCAGATTTATGTGGGGATTAGGGAAAGTTTATTTTCCTGGGTACCACTTACCATCTCCTAGGTGGGTAAATAACTTTTCTACCTAAGGGGAAAGTTGCCAACACTTGAATAGAACAAAAATGCCCCTTTTAATAATGAATTTTTAAGGCTAAAATGGTCATTGCCTTATTTACATGAGAAATAAAAGAATGGGTAAATGCACTTACCTAGTTAAGTGATTCCTAGGAAAAACTTACCCATGTAATTGCACTTACCGGGGTAAGTAACTTACCAAAAAACAAACAGGGCCTAAAAGTAATGGTCATTAATAGGTGAATAAGCACATCAATTCTAACCTGAGGGATAATTTGGTTAATTTTAAAAGTTTAGTGGAACCAAAGAAAAGAAAACATAACAAGCCTTAATGAGGGGCAATTTTGTTCTTTTAAATTTAAGGATGCATGACTTGTTAAATGAGGGTGAAAAGTTGTCTTTTTGAACAAATATGTGTTTGTTGTAGAAAAAGACCACTAAACGCCTAATATGAAATAAGTGTTTTTTTTAAATAAATACTTGAAAAGATGAGTACCAAATGCAAATAATTGCTAATTTAAATAAGCATTTGTTTTTAAACAATTATTCAATAAGCACTTGTTTTTAATATGAACGCCCCAAACTTGGCCTGAGGCCTTAGGGGCCCTCTTTTGAAATGTTGATGAATTCAAAATATCTCACGTGGGAATTGGGGAAACACCTATGAGAACTCTTAGGCTATGTTTAATTTGATAAAAAAAGAGAAAAACAGAAAAAAAAAAAGTTAAAAGGGAAAAAGTTATTAATATGAAATTCTTTCAAAACTTTCCCTCAACTTTCTATTTATCTTGTTTTCTGTCAAACCAAACACTGCCTTAAAAGAAAGGAAAAGAGAACAAATCATCCTCTATACGTAAATTGCAAAATTAACAGTTCTCTCTCAATCTCTCGTCTCTAACGTAGGGGCCATCTTCTGGTGATTTAAGTCTCAGTCAATAAATGATGCATGTACTCAACTGATCAACTCAACTCTACTTTAGCAAGAGTACTACTGAAGTGCACCTGTGGTTAATCTCATGTGTACCTCGATCTGGTTTACTGGTTAATCGCATGATCAGTGCTAGATAGATTCAAATCGAACGTGAGAATTCAGCTCTTTGTATAAATAATAAATAATTTGGCCGGAGGGCCCCGTCAAACCACGTCATGGCCCATGGCCATGGGTATAGATGATGATGGTAGGAGCTGAGCGCAAAGCCCCACAAACAATGGAACAACTAACACTGCCCACTGCCCACACTGCACTGCACTGCATAGACCGGCTGGACTGCAACTGCAGCAGGTATGAAAACAGGTTAGGACTAGTTATGAGGGCCAAGTCCTGACGATGAGGACCAAATGCGTGGACTTTCAGTGTCCTTGCTGCCTTGCTCGCTTTAACTCGAAAGCTTGGGGTCCAATAACGTCTCCTAGTCAATTCAAAAGGATCTCTACTCCATTAACAAATAAAGCGTAGTAAGCGCTTAATTGGTTAATCCAGAATTCAGAAATAATATATAGGATGAAGAGAAGATAATACATTTGATTTGAGCAACTTCACCACGCTTTCTTCTTTCCCGAAACAAAGAAAAGAAAGAAAGCAAATACCAAAAGAGAGAGAGAGAGAGAATTCAAACCAACCCTCTTCTCTTCATCTGCCTTCCGGATGCAAAGGGAAGAGTTCCAGTGTCTTATCTCCCTCTTCTCCTCCTCCACAAAACCCTCTATCCTGTTGGAAGAATTCGATTGCCCAGCCTCGGTGTTTCCGTTTGTAGTGACTATCTTCTTCTCTTTCTATTTCGTCTCTCTGCACCACACCACCAAGGCTACAGTTAAATCTAAGATAAAAAAAAAGGAAAGAAAAACCTGTAATTTGCTCTGCTGATACCTACATTAACATCCAAAGCTACAGTGGTAGCGGGAGGAGTCCTTGGAGAATGAACAAGACCCAAACTGTTGCGCTTCTGCTTTTGTCTCTCCCGCGCTTTGTGGTTTTGGAACCAATAGAAAACGTTCTTTCCTTCAATCTTCCCAAACTTGCCAAGCTGAGCAGTGATTTGCTCTATCTGTTGGGCGTTGGGGGTACGCATTCCACCACGGTAGAGCATCTCTAGGATTCCTATCTGCTCCTGTGTAGGGTTCCACCTTGTGCCTCCAGAAGGAGCGTCCACCTTCAATTTTTGGCCAATTATCATGTTTTAGAAGGGGTTTTTATATATAGCAGCAGTCAGCTGCAGGCATTAACTAACCATAACCAGGTAATTAAACTACACGATAATGATCATATATAGTTTGGTATTAATTAATTACCTGAACGGCTTCTCGCTTGTCGTCGGACTTGCTAGGTCCACTACTACTTTCAGGCTTGATGAAGCTTTTGAGGTCAAGAATAGCCGGAGTTTCACCATTAGTAAGCTTGGGTGCAAGAGGCCTTAGGCGCTTGCAGCCAAGTGTGAGGGAGGGTTCATGCTCCCATAGCCCACGTGCAAGCTGATGAACCTTCATGTTCAAGCTTCTCATGGAGTAGAGAATCGCAAGGTGGGTGGTGTTTATATAACACAGAGAGAGAGAGAGAGATAGAGAGAGGTGTGCCTGTGTGGTGTTGGGAGGTAAGGGGTTCAGAAAATGGGGAATGAAGTAGTGCCTACTGCGTTGGTGAAGAACAAAGACCAAATGATGAGGTGAGGTTGACTTGAAGAGAGAGAGAGGGTGCATGATACAAAAAAGAAAAGAAAGAGGATGAGTGTTGATTGCTGAAAGGGGAGGAAGTAGGAAGAGAGGGCGAGTGAAAAAACAGAGAAACTGTTTGGGAGTGTGTTGGCCCGTCAAATCAGGTGGTTTTTCTTACTTTCGTGATAAGGGGTCATGCGGTTTTCGGTGGCCTCCGTGGGCTCTCCTCACTTTTTTCCCTAAGGCTGTGTTTGGTAGAGGTGTAAATTCAAATTTACACGGATGGAAAATTTGATCCCGGTTTAGTGATCGATGGAAAATTGAACCGAGGTATTTTAGAAATTTTCTCTCATGTTGTTCTGATGTAAAAGTGAAACTCTGAAACTTTGCTCTGCTCTGAATCTTGTCATGGGTCCCATCCCTACTCTGCTCTACGAGGAAGAAAGAGAAGGGTGGAAGGAAGGTAAATACACAGAGAAGATAGAATCATGGATGAGGATTTAGAAGTGGCAGCATATTGGGCTCCTTGCCTCCATTTTTGCTGGTCTTTGCCGGAGATGTGAGAGGGGTAGAGCACAGGTGAAACCAGCATGG
The DNA here is from genome assembly GCF_056320005.1 of Nelumbo lutea. Lineage (NCBI taxonomy): Eukaryota > Viridiplantae > Streptophyta > Magnoliopsida > Proteales > Nelumbonaceae > Nelumbo > Nelumbo lutea. Next base: position 10,603,680 of record NC_142688.1, on the reverse strand, counting down.
TCTTGGTTGGGATAATTTGCAAGGTTTATGTAGGATCTGCACCCCGGGCCGATGAATCTACTACACTGGAGTGGGAAGGGGAAGCCATGATTGAGACTGGACTCAAGGCGGCCGTGTCCGTTGGCTTGTGGGTGCCCTATGTCGTCCTTGTTGTTGGAGCAGAGCAGAGCATAGATAATGACAAAGAGGAAGAAAGAGACGGAGAGGAAGAAGAAGAGAGCAAGAGTACTCCTCCGTTTCCTGGGACAAGTGCTTGAAAGTTTGGCGGGCGTCGGATCTCTGTTGCTTGGAGTTTGCGAAAGCGCATGAAGATGCCATAAACGCTGTTGCTATTTCTGTTGACGGAACCATTTACATGATCAGAGCGGACAGACGCAGGGTATGGGGAAGAACGTCAAGAGAGAGACGGAGAAGAGCAAGCGAGAGAGAAGGAGAAGAAGAGAGAAGGAGGAGAGAGAGAGAGGTGTGTGTGTGACCGAGCGAATGATGTAATAAATACATCAAAAATTTTGATGTATTTATTACATCGATAATCGATATAATTTAACAATACAATGTAATTTTACACCAATTTTTAATGTAAAATTACATGTTTACCAAATGCCTACAAAATCGAACTGAGATACAAAATTTACCCCGGTTCTATTTTACACCTCTACCAAACGCAGCCTAAAGTGGGAAGAGGGGAATGAAAAAGATTCCTCCAATCCCAACACTTGAAAATAGAACTCTTGCTTTTAGGGATACGGACTCTGAATGCCGTTTTTAAGTGGTAGGAGAATGTTAGCCATAGCCAGGAACCAATTACCAAATCTATCTGAACCCAACTGTCCTCAATCCCCACCACCTCTTTATTTCTTTCTTTCCTTTATTTTTATTTTCTTTGGGAACTGCATCACACTGTAGCCTTCCAAAATACAAATAGTATAAAACCACCGAGCCCATCTTTTCCTTGCGACTTCTTATATATGTCAAATTTATGCCTTTTCTTTTTGTGATTTCCCTTTATTATGTCTACGACCTGACGACCTCTCCTTCTTTATTTATGTATGTATTTCTTCTCTCTTACACACATTTCCCATTTTAAACGGAACAACATGTCATCATTTCTCATGGCAAGTGTACCCTACTTTACCATCCACTTTAACTCAAAACGAGCTCAACATAATCAACCGATGATAATAAATAGTTAAATACTCCCCCCCCCCCCTCTTTCTCTCTCTCCAGTCCTTGACCGGACTGGGCAACTCAATACCTCCACGCCACTCGGTGTTATTTCGGGGGCCAGACCTCCAGCAAGCATCGTCGGACCCATTGACGCCCTCGGCCCTTCATCATCTTAAATTCCAAAATCAATTATATTCCATAGCAATTTAAGGAAAAGAAAGAAGAAACTAGCAGCAAGCCGCTGACTTGCAAAAAATTGGAATATAAATATTTAATTGATTTCAGGGGGAAAAGATGAGCTTCCCGTAAAAGGACAAGGGAATGCATGTTTCCAGTTTTCCCCCTCTCACTCTGAACGTACTCATCTTTTTAAAAGAACAAGACATGCTATCATGTTGGAGCCATTATTTCATTTTTTGTTGCTGATTATTATAACAACTTCATCTTGGGCTAGGCCGCTTGCAGATCGAATGGCCTTTAGATAACGATGTACGTGTTGAGTTGGAGTGAGTTCTCAAAATCTCTTTTCTCAATTCTCATACAGGCAAAAGCCATACATTGATGACTATCCACACGTAAGGTAGCTGCTAGAGTGAGTGATTTTGGTTTGGTGTTTGGTGTTTCCCTGATTCTAACCCCGTCCGTGCGCGTGGCAATCAACTAATTGTGTTCCGTAACTTTAACTACAGATGTCTAGCTTCTAGCTAGGCAGTGAATTTAGAAGGGAATGTTGATGATGAATAGTGTTATCATGAGCTAACACCACCGTTTCAGGCGTAAGCAGATGCTGAAACCCCATCAATCACGAGTTGATAAAACTCTTTTATTCTTCTTCACAGTTCACACAATCAGCAGCTTCATGAAGTCATCACCTTTCATCTCCGAGTAAGTGCAAGTCAGGGGTCAGTTCAGGTCACTCGTCACTGCAAAAGAATTCAGACCAATGGAATGACTGTAGCTGCCTGCTCATTGCTGCCATCAATCAAACAGTTGATATTTGTTATGGTCCTACATACGATGCGGACCATGCGTGTTGGTACGATGTGGCCTGGCCATTCACCAACAAAAGCATGCAGTGATCGCTGATCAGGACTCAGGAGTGAGAGACACTGTGACCCATTCTTGATCCCATCTTTTAGTCTCTTCTCTTTCTGATGGGGTTTGACCGACCGGATACATTAGTTCCTGCTTCCTAGTAGTTAGGAACCATATATGGCGTTAAATTAACTAGCTTTAGTAAATAGAACAGTTGTTATTGTTAATGAGGAAGAAGAGAAAATCACTTCTCTCTTCTGCTGCTGTTTCTGTCGGTCAAATATAAAAGAAGATGGGGTGCATGATACAAGTGGATCCCACACAGTGGAAGAAGCGGTGCAGATCCATCATTAGGGGAAGACAATGCCATCATTTGCACGAGTTCATGGGCCACAAAAGAAAGTCTTAAAGCATACAATAACAACAAAACAAACTGTAGCTTTAAAATATATAGATTTCTAGATTTGAGAGAGAGAGAGAGAGAGAGAGAGAGAGAGAGAGAGAGAGAGAGAGAGCGTCTTCAACCTTTTTCTATGACTTTATATTATTCTCTCGTTTTCATTCAGCTTGGGAACACCTTTTTTTTTTAACTCGGAAATTGATCGAAAAGTAGAGTGACGCCCTTTAATAGATCTAATTAATTTGTGCCAAACAAAGTGGATGAATAGGAGGAATCAGGAGATATGGGGGGTCATTGTTCTTCACGTCCCTTCTTCCAGGTTTTAGGCCCTAAATTTTTTGGGGCTTGTTTGTCATACTAATGTTACTACCTAGTTTTACTAGGCAAACGTAGATGGTGCATGTTTTTTGAATTGATCAAATTGTTGAGTAAAATGGAAGCTAAATTTTCTTAAGACTTGGTCAATATAATGAATTAGGTGAGGCAAAAATTAAATAAAGCATATCGAACTAAAGTAGTGCAGCTTAAAGAGTGGAATTGGAATATCCTAGAAAACTTTTTTGCTGGCATCTTTAGTTATCTTGGGGCCGGATTTAGGTTGTGTAATGGTGATTTCGCTTTACCTCAAAAAAGCAAGAGGGAAATGGTGTCACAAAGCATGATCACATCGTGAACATTTGTCTTGTCGTGTGAAGGAAAGTGGGCACAGGTGTGCACGTAAAGGGATTTGTTGGGTGTAATGGATGACAGTCTAAGCACAATCCTGAAGTGATGGCACTAAGGGGCTCAACCCACTTTTCTTTTCTTTTTAACATTGTGGTGTTTTGCACAGACTTGGGAGTTCAATTCTGACTCTTCTCAACCTCTATTTCTTTCTCCTCCTCCTTTTCTCTTCTGTTGGATGATTATCTTTCCCGCCAAACACAATAATGGATGTGAGGAAATTACAACCTACACAATAACAAATTCTGATTTAATTCTGTTTCAGGTTTTGTTTTGTTTCATTTGTTTGCTTTGTAAAATTCAGATGAAGTAAAGACAGACAAACCCAGCTCAAGCAACCAAAGTAAAACCCAAAAGCAAATGTAGTTGTTGAAATTCTTCAATTACAATCCAGTGCAATTTTAGCCATTAGGCAAGATGAATTTATATGGATCCATAACATAGCTAGAGTGGTGGGGACATCGCTTGGATTGGACGTGTGTGTCGTATTTGAAATATAATTGGTCCCACTGGACACCTTAGCCACTGAAAACTGAAAAGGCTCAGCCCTGGTCTTTGTTGTGGTCAGATGGGGCTCAGCCTCATTTACTATCATCTATTACTCTTAGGCAAGGTTATAGGTGGGAACAGATAAATTAGGTATCAAATATGAAATAATAGCAAAAATGATTAAGTCTATATGACATAAGGCAGGTATAGGATAGTAATATCATAATTCATAACAACAACCCGTGACAGGCTGAGATTCTATAGCCAAAAAACCCCGGTCATTACTCATTAGCCGATTCGGAGCATCCAAACCCGTCCGAATAGCAACGGGTTATCCAACTAATCCTGCAAAATGGTCTAACTCTGGAGTTTCTGATTTGTGAACCTCGCCTAGAATATTCCATATGGTTGGAATTTATAAGGCAGAATCCCGGCAATTAAGCACATGAATCCGTAGATGAAAGGCCTAGTCATGAGCTGATACAAGAATAGAATCAAACTATCAAATTTCAAAGCTGATATTTGAATGACAGATTTTCGGCAACAGTTTTCACATATACTGCAGCATATTCATGCGGAAAGAGGGAGGAGGCCAACAGTCCTCTCACCCCTCAATCTTCACACGTACCTCTTCATCTTTTCATTGTGGTTATTTATTTTTAAATTAAATTATTAAGAATATAAGAAGTCATATTAAAACCCTTTTAATTCTTAGTTTTCTCTAATAAAATTCCACTATTACTTAACTAATAAAATCATTCTTACATCTCTTTCTCAACAGTCAATATCTGTAACTTTTCATCCGCATTAATCCTTCATGTCTTCCTAATTCTCTTTTAATCCCTTCTGACCCTCTTTGATAAAGGATAAAAGGAAGGGTATAAAGATTGGTTGCCTGAAACCAAAATGATGTTAAAACCAACTTTTGAGTTTGCTACTATATATATATATATAGTCTAACGAAGGCTATTATATTACCAAGTATTCAGTATATGCATGATTTCTACAATTAGAATATGCTTCTCATTATTTCACAAAGAATGGAATAAGTAATTATATATATATATATATATATATGCTTGTTATTCTAAAAGGACAAATGGGCAATTTCTATATATATATATATATATATATATATATGCTTGTTATTCTAAAAGGATAAATGGGCAATTTCTATGATGACGGAAGGGTATGATACATGAGAATTTTGACCAATCAAACTCCTGGGTTTTGATAATATTAGCTTATTGGTTAATTATTTTTTTTTATGATAATGGTTGACTGATTATGAGTTTTTAAGATATTATGCCTTTTTAATATCACATAGTGAGACTTAAGATAGAGACCATTATTGGAAAAATAATAATCAGAAAAAAATAAAGGCTGTTTTCAGGGAAAATTTTTGGTTGTCTAATTATGACAGTCTAGGTTGTCAAGCCAGCCAAACGAATATATCATTTAGGGAGAACCCTCTTGACAGCCTGTCAAATTTATACAGCCAAAATTTCCCCTAAGGCTGCGTTTGGTAGAGGTGTAAAATCGAACCGGGGTAAACTTTGCACCCCGGTTCGATTTTGCAGGCATTTAGTAAATATGTAAAATTACATGTTATCATTAAATTACATTGATTATTGATGTAATAAATACATCAAATTTTTTTATGTATTTATTACATCGCTCTGTCTCTCTCTTCTTCCTCTTCTTCTCCCTCTCTCTCCTTCTTCCCTTTCTCTCTCGCTTGCTCTTCTCCGTCTCTCTCCTGACGTTCTTCCCCATCTGAATCAAAATTAATTTGAATGGACTAGATAGACAAATAAGACATATTGAATTGGACTGGCCCAAACTTAATGGGCCACCCAAGTATGGATTAGTCCTAGTCCATCAAATATCAATTCATTGACAAAAGATAAGAGAATGATAGCAATGACCAAATTTGCGTTGGAGCCAATCTAAATTCAAACCAATTTGGATAGGTTGGATGATCCAGAGTTCCAGACATTGAAATTGGATCAGTCCAGAATGGTATACAATATTCATCGGATTGGATTGGACCTGATCCATCTGTAATAGATTCATATTGGACTGGGTTGGGTTGGACTAATACAACCTGCTGAATAACTATTTTGTTCAGTTAATCCTTACTCATCTTAAAAGGATGTTTGTTTCTCACTTTTTCCTTAAAATAGGCTTAAGATGAAACATTTCAACTATTTTCTTAGGAGGCGTTCATCTTTTGGATTTTGAGAGTGGGAAAGTTAGTCAATGGGATTTTGGTTCCCATTGACCAAGAAACCCATATTTTCTGTTCAGAGTTATGTAGGGACCAAAGAAAGTTTATTTACCCGAAGTAAGTGATACACATCTCCTAGGTTAGTAAATAACTTTCCCATATGGGGAAAAGTCGCCAATACTTGAATGGGACAAAAATGTCCATTTTAATAATAAAATTTTATGGTTAAAACGGTCATTACATTATTTACCTAGAAAATAAAACAACATGGATAAATGCACTTACCTAGATAAGTGTTTCCTAAAAAGCAAACGGGCCTTAGAGTGTTTTGTTTCCAAAAACAAACCATGTTATCAAAATCATCAAAATTTTGTTTTTTTAAACAAAAATAATTTCCCACTCTTCAAATATTTGGAACAAAAAAAAAAAAACAAACACAATTAAGAATACATTTCTCTATATATTTTTATTTTAGAAACAATCTATTTTCAGACAAGATGGTTTTGATTTGTTTTTAAAATTAACAATAATTGGAGTTGAGAGCGTCCCTTTAATTGATGAATTTGAGATTATTTATGATTGTTTTGTCTGATTTTCCATTCATGTGAAAATAAGAAAAAATTCAGAATATTTAAATTTGCTTTCTTTCTCTTTCAATTTATCTTTTTTATTTGATTTCATAAATCTATAGAGATGTGGTTCGAATACAGCCTGCTCCATGAGCGGGGCGCATTCCGTGTGGAAAAGGCGGGTAGTCTAATTAGAACATAAAGTAAACCTATGAAACGATTTAATCATTGCTATGATAGAGATGCTTTTTGAGTTCTCTAGCGATGTGCCTTTATCCAAAATCAAATCAAAACATGATATTCAGAAGAGGAGAATGAACCTCTGTCCACTTACATTTTTTTATTTTTTTCCTCCATACCCAAAAAAATAAGTGGGCAGAGTAGTCGTGGATTCAAGACCGAATTAGCTAGGTAATTTAGATCCAGCTGGGGAATTCATCGTCACAAATTGGCCGGGCCAGAGTTAACTGGATCCAACCCCCCACCCCCTCCAAAGTTATACATTAATAAATAAATAAATGTCTGTGTGTGAGAGAGAGAGAGCCTTTTCTTTTTTTTGTAAAGACAAAGAAATTGGTTAACTGGAGGGCAATACCCCAAATTTAATATCTAGAGAGAATAAGAGAAAGATGAAGGTATAAGCACCCTTGTTTCATCTTAAAAGGAGGATGTGAGCCCCTGGCCCCCTATGATCGTGAAAAAATTAAACAAGAGAAAAGAAAACACTTGTTGCAGGAGATGCCCAAAGAACTCAAACACAAGATTTAATATGATTCAGTATTTTATGCTTGTGGCCAGAATATATCCTTATGAAATTCATCAATTTCAATTTAATTGTATTACAGGCTTACACTCTTAGCTATTATTAAACCACCTATCTTTTATCTTTAATGGCTGTTTTGATTAGGGGGTGTCAATGATTTTGGGTTAGGCTTTGTTCAAATCGAAATCTATTTGGACGGATTAATAAAATATATTGAATTTGAACGGACTGAATAAACCAATATGACATATTGGATTCAGCTAAGGATCTTACATGCGGTGGCCTAAGACATTTGGATCAAGTAACTTTTACCTTTTGTTGGATCGGTGTGCCTGCACTGCACATTACACAATGTTTAGCCGAGCTGCATCCTGCCCGAATGAACTCAACCCAAGCCGCTGCGCACATCATACTTCATAGTAAAAGTGTTCACACACAAATAAAGGTAATTAATAATCTGCGAATATTTCTTGATATGGGCTAGTGGGTCGAATGAAGCACTGGTCTGGGGCCTCTGGGCTAAGACGGTTTCAAAGTTCATCAGCTTCAACTCTAGTATAATTTAATTGGTGACTGCCCATATATAACTTGCTGAAGCCGGGAGGAGTGCCCAAAGGGTTCGTCATGTCCAGCCCAAGTTGTAGCCCTGATTTTAGGAGTTAGGACAGATACATGGGCCAGGATTTGTCCTATGATGAGTTAATTTCAACTTCCAACCCTAGCAGTAGATACTAAATACCCACCACTCCTCTGACCTCTCTCTTGAGTATTGATTGATTGGCTGCCGGAGTTTTCGTCCGTCTGCATTGCAATATTGTGCGTGTGACATGCAAGCTGGTAGGGTTTCTTAATTTGTTTCAACTTTCAAATGCTAGAACTCAAAGTGCTATTGTGCTGTCATAGCTTACTCCCGAGTGTGAGAGAGGCAAATAGACCAAACCTTCACGTTTCTTCTTCCTGTTTCATGTCAAATAAGTAGAGAGAGGACTCTGTTCAAGCTTTGATATTACCCACTCTTTTAACTTGCAATTTGTGTTTCCAAAGCCGTGATTGTTACGCATCAACTTAAACTTATTTTATGTTTGATGGTAATGATTTTGTTTGGATAGCTACATACAAGGCTACATGGGCTTTCATCCATCTACGAGCTTCCAAGGCTAACAGATTAATAGGGGGCGGGGCGCTCACTTGATTCAGTGGCACTAACATTGGACAGCTGGTACTACACTACTGCTGAATTCAATACCACTTCCAATTCAAAAGGATTTGATTACCCAATTAATTAATTTCACCACTGATCCACTAAATTATGTTAATGAGGGCAAAATATCATAAGAGAACGCTCCAACAGTGAGAGTCCTTATCACTTACGTGGGCTTCTCACTCTCAAGGGCCCATCGTCAACTGACATTATGAGCCAGTGAATGACGAACACGTACGCTAGACTGTGACAGATGATCCGTGCATTTACCGCCATTTCTTTAGGCTACGTTTGTTTGGGTGAAAATTCGAATTGGGGTTAACTTTACACTCCGGTTCGATTTAACTAACGTTTGATAAATATGTAATTTTATACTAAAAATCGGTGTAAAATATATTTTAAATTTTATTTACATCGATAATCGATGTAATGAATACATCAAAATTATCAATGTAAAAGGTAACTGCTCTTTCTTCCTCTCTCTTTCTTCTTCCCCCATTTTTTTTTCTTTTCGTCATCTCCGCTGCAACAGCTGAATCCACCTCCCATCTGTCTCTCTTTCGTTCTCTCTCTTTCTCTCTTCTCCTCCTCCTTTTTCTTCTTTTTCTTCCTCCGCTTCCTCTCCTTTTTCTTCTTCTTATTCTTCCTCTACTTCCCTCCTCATCTGCTAGGATTTTCATCCGGTTCTCGCCCTTTGTTCTGGTGTCTCATCGAATGCAACGTTGCTGGGTATATCTGGCGAGCCAACACGGATGACCAAATCCGGAGATGTCAGTGAAAATCCCAACAATGAGCAACCTGGAAAACAAAGATCCAAATAAACAAATCTTCAGAAAGAAAACCCAAATAGAAATGTAAGTTCTGATCGTTTCTCATAGGAAGACTGGAAAGATCACAACCGAATCGAGTGCAGAGAAATGAGACTGGATGTAAGAGAACCTGAGCATAGTGTTTGCTTTTTCTGCTTTTTTTTTTCTTTTTTTGTCGGAGATTGGATGTAAGATAACAAGTATCCGAAGCTGAATCAAGTCCAGAGAAGCGCTTTCTCAATAACTCAGGTTTTTCCTCTTTTTTCTAACCTAGGAACAAAAGGCTGTGTTTGTGATACAAACACCGAATCAGGGTATTTATGCACTAGAATCGCGTTTGCGGGCATTTGTTTGATGCGTAAAATAGTAATGATTATCAAAGTAAAATTGCATTTTCTAGTACTCTAAGAGAGTTTATTGTACCTATTTTTTTTATACAAATTTGTATTTATTTGATAATTTATATTTTGATCAAAGTTGAGGCATTGGGGCATAAGATAGTTTGAACAGTTAATAATAGGCCCACACTTTTGCACCGATTTCAAACAAACAGGATGAATGAAAAAAAGATTTAAAATGTGAATCATGTTTGCATTCCAAAAAATAGATAAATATATAATGTACATATTTGCATTTGCATTGCAAATAAACGCAGCCAAGAAACACTTTTGTTGATTTCTCAAAGTTTGGACTTCTGATTTCTAAGTTGTCGTCTTTGAGAGGAGATAGAGTTGGGACTTAGTTAGAGGGGTGGAGATTTACATGATGGGTATTCTCCAAACACATACAAAAGTCTAATATTATTTTAAAACCAATCATCCAAATGTAGAAGTATAAATGGGTATAAAAGCCGATTCAAGTTTTACACTCAAAAATTTTGATAGTTGTTAAACTCTTGAGTGTAATTTTGTATTTACACCACAAACAAATGCAGTCTTAATTAATTAATTTCTTCGATTCATTACTCAACAAATACTCCTTTGAGCTATTGAATTTAACACTTCGATCTTTCTATTAGAATTCAATTTATTAACTTCAAGAAGGACTCTCATTTGACTGTTATGTCTTTGTTAAATGTTTTTAAATTCCTAAATTATTCTTTCCATTCTCTTACATATTTGTATAAATTTCTCATTTATCCTTTTTCTCATACATGCTTTACCCTACATATTTTGTCATTTTGGAATATAATATCGTCCTTTCACCCAGTATTTTCAAACCACCATTAACCTTAGACCGTTTAACCCAAAAATCATGAAGGCAAATGGTTTCATTTCATCCTCAACCCAATCCTTGGTCAATGACTCACTGACTAGGTGGTTAAATCGTTGGTCTGTTTGTCCCATTCAACGATTTGACCTTTTAATTTATTTTTTTAGATAGGCACAGTCAAACTGTCAATTTGAAAAACCGATGGCCAAAAAGGTTCCGGTTCCAATTGTATTTTTAAAATCTTACTTTCACCATACAAATATTGGAGGAATATTTTAATAAATTAATTTTTTTTTGACAATGCAACAATACAGTTGAATTAGAAAAATGAAAATCAAATATTCGGTTTATTCGATTAAAAACCAAATCAAATAAATTATAATTTAAAAAATTGAATTAGAAAAATGAAAATCAAACCAAAACTGAATTAGAAAAAAACTGAAATAATCAAATCCAAAATTTTGGTTCAGTTTTTGGCTAAAATCAAATTTCAAAAATATATACTATATTATATATTATATATATCATAACATATAATATATAAATATATATTATGAAATCAAATTTTATTATATTATATATTATATATTAAATATAATATGTTATATATTATATATTATATGCTATATAGCAAAATTCGGTTGATTTGATTTTTTCGATTAACCGAACTTCTAATTTTAAAAACTGAAATCAAAATATTTAAAAACCAAAAAATTAAACAAAATTAAAAAATCAAAATATAAAAAAATTTTTATTCGATTTTTCTGTTTTAACTGAATAATGCTCTCTCTTAAAATGCAGTTTGTAAGAGTAGCAAAATGTTGAAATCCGAAAGTTGAGGCGTCTTTATCGCAAATGAGGTCGGGGACCAAGTGTCGTTACCCCCGGTACAACGTGATAATATGTAATTTAACAAAAAAGGAGAAAATCTTCAGTCATCTGATAACCTTGCACTGCGAATATCTAACCATGAAGGAAAGCATATAAGCTAGGGAGATATTCCTAATCCAAGGCCGTAAAGGTTGTGCGAACAGGCTTTGCTCTAACTGAAGCCGGACTCTCTGATGATATTTCCCTAGTCCTTCTTACATTTGTTACTTATTTAATAATTTGTTATCTATCCGGCTGGAACAAACCCTCATTCCTTCTCAGCCAACTATCGGCAGACTGTCGAAGCCGTCTCCACTCTACCGACTTCATTCCGTTCTCTCCCGGTTGGGGAAGCTAACTTGGGCATATGGGACACACTATTCTTCTCCCGGACGCCCTTGTCACCGCCCGGCTCTGCTCGGCTTCCGCCACCACCTCCGCCTCCTCTCCCGCACTTTTTCATCAGCTGCCTTGTATTCTTTCGTCCTCCCGCCCAAGACCTTCATCTCTTACTCGTTCTCTGTCTCATCGTCTCGATGTCTCCGACCGTGGTGCCAGGTTTCGTGTGCCCTCTTCTGTTGCTGGAAGCGGCGCTTTGATGGCCAACTCCGTGCCGGTTTGTTACTTTCTCCTTTAATCTCCCCCCTTTTGTCAATTATCTGCTCTTACTCCTCATTTATGATGCTCACAGTCGATATTTTTTAGGATTGAATTACCTCCTTACTTATTTCTCTAGAATGGGAGAAGAAACCTCGCCAAACTCTAGATTTCTCAAGATTTACTGCTTCAGCTTTCTTGTTTTTGGAATTCTTTGTAAATCATCCTTCTGTTTCCTTGGCTCAATCTTTCTTCATTCACGTTGTCAAAATTCAATTAATCTCCAACTTTGGCTTTAGGATTGATTAAATCATGGCAGTATTGAGTTAGTGATAGAAGGTAATAACCTTGATATTAAAAAAAAAGGGATATTAGTAGAGAAATCATCTATTTGGATAATAAACCTCTTAATCTTTGACAACCTTGAATTACATCTTCTTTCATCTTTCTAGGATTCTGTCGTCCCACAGCAATTACTAATGCAACCTACTCCACATAAATTGCAGCTGCTTTTTTAGAATGTATAGTTCTTGTGTTTTTCTTTTTCTTAGGTTTGAAAACTAAATTTGTAAAGAACAGTAAAGGTGACCAAGGCCTCAGAAGAAAATTTCTCATTGGTTAATCTGCCAATATATGGAGGCTACGAATGTGAAACATGGTACAAGCAGTAGTAAAGACTCTAATTGACATGTCAATCGAAATGACAGTATTTGTTAGTCAGCAAGTGGTATGCATCGGGTAAAATCACACCCACAAAGCCCTATTACCATAAATAAGGTAGTTTTTGTCTTCGTTCTTTCTTTTTCCTTTTATATATATATATGCAGGAGATCATTACTAAATTCAGCAAGAATGTGCAGAAAAGAAAATAAGAGCAAAACACAACCACGAAATGGATTTATAGTGGTTTCCCACAAACTGAAATGGTTTCCCTTTTTTGTTCCATGGAATGATTCACATGTTAACTTGCTAAGGCTTCAACTTAGGGCAATGTCTACGGCTAAAGGATGACAAAGTTTCCAGTGTAAATATGAATTTACATGGTTATGGATCAAATAATGGATTAATGTAGATATGGATTTATTGTGGGTTTCATCTTTTGATTACCTCTTTTTATTTTTATTTTATGTTGTTTTGACTTTGTATATTGCACATTTACATTTTCTCTTTATCTGCAGCCAAAAAATGGTGTGTACACGGTGGGAGATTTTATGACAAAAAAAGAGGATTTACACGTGGTAAAGCCTAACACAACTGTTGATGAAGGTACATGCAATTCTCAGTTCTCACATTTATGTATAAATTGTAAATTATGTTATGATTCTTCACTTTCTTATGCATCAACAGCATTAGAGACTCTCGTTAAGAACAGGATTACTGGTTTTCCTGTGATTGATGATGACTGGAAATTGGTATGTGCTTAACTAATCTTCTTGTAATTCAGCTTTTATAACACCTTATTTTATGAATTATATCCAAGAATATTACATGTTAATTTTCTCTGCGGTGCTTGTTATCTTTTACTTTTTGGTCATTAAATTTGGATATATGATTTAAGTAATGAACTTATGTCATGCTATCCGGATAGCTAGGGCCAGCATTTGGTAATGTAATGTCTCACTCGGAATTTGGACAAATGGATCTGAATTCTTTAGAGATGTTAACTGAAGAAGGGGGTTTTGTGTGGTGGAAAGATGCCCATTGTGTGATAAGAGGGAAGAAAATGACCTTTTGACAATAAGAAGTGATCTTGGCATGACCCCCTTTCTATTTAGGGTTTTGGGGATAAAATTTTATGGAATATGATCCCTTTTGTCATTTTTGGAATGACAAAATGGAAAGATCCTTTAGAATGCTGCTTGTCCATCATCAAGGATTTTAGGAGAACATTTTCTCTATTTTTTTGGATAGGTCTTGTTTCTACTGTTGCTACAGTAGTCCGAACCAGTAAGGAGAAGAAGAAAGAGAAGGAGAAGAAGAAGAAGAGAAGAAGAACATGAAAAGAACTGTCGAACCTGATAGCTAAACCCTATCAGTCGACCTCTTAATAGTGATTAGGCTTCTAATTAAATGTACAAGAATTAAACTGCCCCTACTTAAGTATGGGACAAAGAACCTCTAATAATACTGCCACACAAGCTCATAACTTAACCAAGGTGAGTTGACTAATCTACCCATATTCGGCTAACTCTAACACTCCCCCTCAAGCTAGAGAATATATGTCATATAATCCCAGCTTGTTACATATATAGTTCACTCTCCCTGAGCTTAAGGCTTTTGTAAACAAATCTGCCCACTGATCACCTGAGCTAACATGTTCTGTGCTTATCTCTCCAGTAAGAACCTTCTCCCTCACAAAGTGGCAATCAATCTCTATGTGTTCTGTTCTCTCATGAAAAACAGGGTTGGATGAGATATGGAGCGCAACTTGATTGTCACAGTATAACTTCATAGGTTTATCCATGTGAAACCCGATTTCTTGTAGGAGATTCCTCAACCACTCTAATTCACATGTAGTGTGTGCCATGGCTCTGTACTCGGCTTCAACACTGCTTCTAACCACAACCGTCTACTTTTTACTCTTCCACGTCACAAGATTTCCTCCAAGAAATGTGTAGTAACTTGTAGTAGATCTTTTATCAGACACAGAGCCCGCCCAATCTGCATCCGTGTACCCAACTACTTCAAGTTTTCCTCCTGGTTTATACAATGGCTCACGACCTGGAGCTCATTCAAATATCTTACAATTCTAAGAATTGCATCCTAGTGAGATATACGAGGGTTTTGCATAAATTGGCTCACCACACTGACTGCAAAGGAGATGTTTGGTCTCGTGATAGTCAAATAGTTCAGCTTCCCCACTAGTCGTCTATACCTTCAAGGATCATCAAATATTTCCCCTGTATCACTGCTCAATTTAACATTTGGTTCCATAGGAGTCTCAGCCGGTTTTGCACCTAACAGTCCTGTCTCGTCCAATAGATCGAGAACATATTTTCTTTGGCATAGGTTTACACCTTGTCTTGATCTAACAACTTCTATACCCAAGAAATATTTCAATGTCCCAAGGTCTTTTGTTTGAAAATGATTTTGCAGAAAGACCTTGAGTTTGTCGATCCCCAATTTGTCACTGCCAGTTATGACAATATCATCCACATAGACCACTAATAAAATTTTTCCAGCTTCTGAGTCATAGTTGAACACTGAGTGATCAACCTGGCATTGTTTCATTCCGAAGTTTTTCACCACTTCACTAAACTTCCTGAACCAAGCACGAGGCGATTGTTTCAACCCATAAATTGCCTTTTTCAGTTTGCACACCTTACCAGCCTCCTCCTGAGCAACAAACCCAAGTGGTTGCTCCATATATACCTCTTCTATAAGGTCACCATGAAGGAAGGCATTTTTTATGTCAAGTTGAAATAAGGGCCAATCATACATAATTGCCAGGGAAATTAACACACTGACAGAGCTAATCTTATCCACTGGAGAGAAGGTCTCCATATAGGCCACTCCATACAATTGTGAATACCCTTTAGCAACAAGTCTGACTTTCAGACGCTCCACACTACCATCTGGCAAGTATTTAACAGTATACACCCATTTACAACCCACAACATGCTTATCAGGAGGAAGAGTAGTGAGCTCCCACGTGTGAGTATGCTGAAAAGCAGAGAGTTCCTCCTCCATTATCTGCCTCCACCCAGGTGAACTAAGAGCCTCTTGGACATTGTTAGGTATGGAAATAGATGACAATAGTGAAACAAACTGGCAATGTGAGGCGGAAAGGCGAGATACTGAAACAAAATTGGAAATGGTATGGAGAGTAGAACTACGTTTACCTTTCTGTAAGGCAATGGGTAGGTCAAGTCCCGAGGGTTCAACAACAGGAGCAACGACAGGATCCGCGGACAAGGTAGAAGCTGGAGGAGGGGCCGGTGTCGTTCGACGTGTATACACTTGCCGAATTGGTGGTCGTTCAGTAGGGATCTGCACTGGATGAGGTGACGAGTCAACTCCAACAGGAACACCCAGAACGGGATCACTAACCGGAAGAGAAAGAGGAAGTAAAGGTGGAAACAAGATGCTTCAGTTCCTGAGAAGAAGGGAACAGATTCAAAAAAGGTGACATCAGGACAGACATAGCATTTCCGAGTAATGAGATTGTAACACTTGTACCCTTTTTGAGTCCGAGAGTAGCCAAGAAAGACACTTAATGGAACGTGCATCCAACTTGTCTATTCCAGGACTCAGATTGTGAACAAAGCACACACAGCCAAAGATACGAGGTGTTAATGGAAAGGGAGACAAGGTGGGGAACAAGATAGAGAAGGGAGACCGACCATGAAGAATAAAGGAGGGCATCCGATTAATGAGGAAACACGCAGTAAGTACAACATCACTCCAAAACCGTTTAGGAACGCTCATATGATGAAGAATGGACCGAGCTGTTTCAAGGAGATGACGGTTCTTCCGTTCAGCCACCTCATTTTGTTGAGGAGTGGATGCACAAGAAGTTTGATGAATGATGCTATGCTGTTCTAAATACTGTTGAAAGGAAGTTAGAAAGTATTCACGACCGTTATCTGAACGAATAACTTTGATTGGAACACCAAATTGTGTACGTATTTCAGCATGGAATTTTTGAAAAATGGAAAATAATTCACTCATTTCTTTCATTAAATAAATCCATGTCATTCTTGAACAATCATCAATAAAAGTGACAAAATACTTGTAACCATTATAAGACTCTATTTTGATCGGGCCCCAAACATCTAAATGAACCAAAGCAAAAGGACTCAACATACGACTTTCAACTCTAGGACTGAAGGAAACACGGCGATGTTTCCCAAACTGACACGACTCACATTGTAACACTGACAAATGACTCAAAGACGGAATTAGTATCTTGAGTGCCTTGAGAGAAGGATGTCTCAGTCGACAATGCCACTGTAGAGGAGTGAGTGAAGTCTGAAGTGCAACTGACGATCCACCACCGTCAAGATAATACAATCCACCAGCTTCATGCCCCCCACCAATCTTCTTCCCCGTCCTAAGATCCTGAAAAACACAAGAGGAAGGGAAAAAATTAGCATAACAGTTAAGAATCTTGGTTAATTTACTAACAGACATAAGATTGAATGGAAACTTAGGGACATATAGAACAAATGATAAAGAAAGAGAAGTCATGTCAACATTGTCAACACCACAGATGGGAAAGGAGGAACCATTGGCAAGGGTAACAGTTTGAGATGTGAAAGTTTCAGAGATAGAAGAGAACACACCTGGAGTCCCAGTCATGTGATCAGAGGCTCCAGAGTCAATAATCCAATGAGAGGTTTTAGATGACAGGCAAGCTATACCTGAGTGGGCAAGAGTAGTAGTAATGTGCTGTGAAATGGACTGAAGGAACCGCTCATACTCATCACGCGGTACACTCACCATCTCCCTTCCGGAAACAGATGTAGATGTGGAAGGAGTTAGGTCTGCCTGTTGATCATCACTGACATCAACCCCACTAGCAACAGCATGATTGACCCATTTAGAGGGAGGGCGGCCATGAAGATCATAACAGAAATTTACGGAATGTCCTTCTCTGCCACACTTCCTTGTAGAGCTACCTTTGCCACGGCCTCTCCCTGAGTCACGACCACCACCACGACCAAATATGGAACCACCACGACCTCCTCGGGAGGCATGCCCTCCCCCTTTCGTACCACGTCTACCTCCTCTGGTTGTCACAAAAGCTGATCTATCAGACTGTGTGGGATTCTCTATCTGTCCCAAAGAAATCCTGCGAAGCTGAGCAAACACTTCCTCAAGTGTAAGAAGGGTAGAGCCCCCCAATATTTGGGCCCTAACTGGTTCATACTCTGATTCCAACCCCACTAAGAACCTTGTGACATCTAGTTGTTCCATCTGTTGTTACTGAACCTTAACATCTGGAGAGGATGATAGACATTGAGTTCATTTCTGAGGTTCTTCATACTGGCATAGTACTCTTCTAGGGTTTTATTTTCTTGTTGCAGACCAAAGTACTTTTGATAGAGTTGATATACCCTTGTAGTATTATCTTGCCCAGAATACAACTTCTTGGCATGTTCCCATATGTCCTTAGCTGTATCTAAGAACATGAAGTTGGCACTTATTTTGGGTTCCATACTGTTCCATAGCCATGTCATGATTTGAGCATCCTCCTGTTCCCAATCATCAAACCCTGGAGAGTCAGTCGGTGGTTTATCTTCTTTCCTATGCTTCACTTTTCTCTTTGCCTTGAGAAAAACTTCCATCGACTTGGCCCATGGAACATAGTTCTCACCATTCAGTTTAATTGAGGTCATCTGTACACCTAGATAGTCAGAGGAAACCACCACACTAGGTTTCTGATCACTACAGCCATCTCCCATTGCTGCCATGATACTTTTTCAATGCTGCCTCTAATCTGAATTCCCAATCATCAACTAAGTGTTGCTGTCAAGAGTTTGATGTTCCAGAACCTACAGCAGTCCCTAAACACAATGATAGATACACACGCCTTTGTTCTTATCCACACCACTACTGATTTCACAAAAAAAAAAAAACACAGACTACACCGACATTAATTCAGCACTTACTAACCACATGCAAGCTCTCTTACAACTACTCAACAGAGTTTGTGCATCACAAGCACCACCACACAGCCATAGCTGTCACACACAATACAGACCTGTTTTAACGCTTTTAAGAGGGCACCACAAGACCAACAAAAACTCAACTAGTACCATTGCATTACACCTTGCACCTTCGGCCACCTACAGTAGCAGCCCTTACACCATTTGGTCACTGTAAACACAGCCTGTTCTTGGAAATTTTCCAAGAACCAGGGCAACAATCAACCTAGTTCTCTAGGTTATGATCAGTCCTCTCAAGTTCTTGAAGATTTTCAACCCAGAAATACCAACAACACACAGAGGAGAGATAACCAACCTTCGTTTGAGAGCTTCAGCCAACCATTCACTGCTGAAGTTGTTTTCTTAGGAAAGGAGGTTCTGTGCACCAGAAAAAAGAAGAGCTGTGATGTTTCAGGCCTGGGACGAACTACTTTTCTCCATTGACAGCCCAGAGAAGAAAAAGGAGAGAACTGAAGCACGAACTGAAGTTGTCACGCTCTGATACCATGTTTCTACTGTTGCTACAGTAGTCCGAACCAGTAAGGAGAAGAAGAAAGACAAGGAGAAGAAGAAGAAGAGAAGAAGAAGAAGATGAAAAGAACTGTCGAACCTGATAGCTAAACCCTATCAGTCGACCTCTTAATAGTGATTAGGCTTCTAATTAAATGTACAAGGACTAAACTGCCCCTACTTAAGTATGGGACAGAGAACCTCTAATAAGACTGCCACATAAGCTCATAACTTAACCAAGGTGAGTTGACTAATCTACCCTTATTCGGCTAACTCTAACAGGTCTCTTACCTTCAATGAATTCAGAGATGTGAGGAGACTTGATATCAAGAGAGAGTGGGGGAAATTGGACAAATTTGATACATTTATATGTCACTTTTTGCACCATTTGGACTGCATCTTTAGATTTTATTTATTGGGGAACTGCTGCATGGGAGGGTACTTAAAAGGTGGCAATGAATTAAAAAAAAGCCATAGCGAGAATAAGATTTTGGCATGATGCTTTTGGGATAGACCCCTTAGGTTTTCCTATCTGGATCTATACGGAGTTCATAAAGAGGTGACTTTTAAAAGTTGCCATGAGCTAAATACTGAACCATTATCAATATCGTCAGAAATTATCGAAAAAAGCAATATCATTGCCCAGAAGAAACTTTGTGGTTGGGAAATGGTAGGAGAGTGTACAAGGTGGATATTAATGGTATATTTTAATCTAATTCTTTTTATACTAATGAAACAAAAAGGAAAATTCTATGAGAAAACTAAAAGGTTACACAGGAAAGGAATGATGAGATAACATCCCATGACTACCACCTACGAACTAAAACAAAACAGGAATTATCTGAATCATTATCATTTACAACATCGAGAGTGTTCCAAAAATTCAGCCCAAAAGCTCTTTATCCACCATCAAATTCCAGACGAACCCATCATCCGGTTTAAAATAAGATATGTAACATCTGGACAAAGTCTTCTTTCATATCTATCTTTTCCCTACAAATGATAATACAGTTAATTGGATTGGGGAAGATAAAAACAGAGATCTAACACCCACAAGGTTTCACTTTTCCTGTTTGTGGTTGGTACTCATAAATGATAATTGTATTTCTCAAAAAATTGGTTCAATCTAAATGCTGTATGTGGAAAGCAAAAAATTAGTGTACCATCTTCTCCTTCATTGTCCATTATTGTTTTCTATGTAGGGTGAGCTTTTGAGGAAGTTTGGCATGTATTTGGTGATGTGGTGAAGCATTCCATTTTGTTTCATGCATGGCCAACATTGGGTTTTGATAAATAGGATTTGCAATGGGATGTCCCTACTAGAAAGGCTTTGGATAAATTTTTCTTAGGCTATACTCCCACTTAATGGTTGAATGAGAATTGCAAATTTATGATTGTATAGATTAGAGGTGGAGGTGCAGGTCCATTAAGTTAAATCTTCACTATGTTAAAGAGGTTGAGTCTTTGACTTTAAGAATGAATATATTCTTCAAAGGGTTAAACAGGCATCCTAGCAGATGTGTTTGCAAGAGAGAGCCAGGTCAGGCCTCTCCTGCATGCCAAGGGCCTGTGCTGGACCCCTGTCCCTTATACCCTTGCTAGGACCCTTGATTTCCGCTCATAATTTACTTTGGAAAGGGCATAAGTGGCACTTTGTTGTATATTTAGAACTATGCTCCTTATATTGTTGTCTCTGAATTTTTTATCATCCATACAGTTATATTTTTAAGAGGAATGCATCTGTACCTATCTGATTTTTTTTTTTTGTTTCTTAAATTTCCTTGTTCTTGTATCAATCATTTTCCACTAGTTTGAAGGAGTCCTCATCATCTTTATTTGACTTGGTACTGGTTTTTTATCTACTTTTTTTTTTTTTGAATTTTGTGTCACTGGTACTAGTTTTAGTGCAACTCTAATGATCTGTTAGATTATAATCATTCAATGTATGTATGACCAGAGGGTATTTTTTGTTGCAGGTTGGTCTAGTTTCTGATTATGACTTGTTAGCACTTGACTCCGTATCAGGTTTTTGTCACAACTTTAAAAACCCAGCTGATTAAGTCATTTTGGTTGGTCTGGGGGAGCTTTTTATCATATGTTGTTTGGATCTCTATTTTCAGTGCAATTCTTACAAGTACTTGTTACTTTGGTTAAGTTCTGTCACAAATTATTATGGCATAACACCTTGTTCTCAATGCACAAAAGTACTGCAATAGATTACTTTTTCTTACAAAATCTAGTGTTGCCAATGTGTCGAGGTGATGGCTGGTCACTTTGTGACAAAAGCCAGTTTTGATAATGTGTTGAGATGATGATTAGTCACTTTGGCCTCCCTATGTCAGTGGGTCTGTTTAAGTAAATCAACATTGACTGATCCTAACGGGTTGTGTCGGGTTGTCCTTATTTGGGTGGGTTATGGGTCAGTTTCAGGTTGTGTCCACCCCATGCCTGATTCAATCCATTGGCATTGTAGCGTTGCAGTGTTTGTAAATATAGCCTTGATTGAGTACAACTGTACAAATGTACTGTTGTGGGGCAGGTTGGCTCAGGTTCAGATTCCCAGTTCATTTAGGGGGTCAAGATTGGAGTCAGGGTTGGTTGGAGTGCTTTCAGCTCAGGGTCAGGTTGAGCCAAAACCATACCCAACCCGACCTATTGACAAACCTATCAGTGTGTGTGTATGTGTGTGTGTGTGTGTGTGTGTGTGCGTGTGTGTATGTGTGTGTCATTTTATCTTTTGTTGCATGCCTGTGTCTTAATATGTTAATAAAGACTGCAAATATGCAACAAAATATATGATACAATCATATAAAGCATTCTTTTTTTCTTGATACAGAACATTTAGCATACATGTTCTTTATTCTGCCTCCTTTGCCTCTAGTAACAATTATGGTAACTAACTGCTCACAGTTATCAATTATTTGTAGTTAAGCACTTCAGCTTTTGTTGATATTAGGTTATTCTAGTCTTTTTTTTAATACAGAAGTATTGTACACTATGGTGAGTGCAAAAGCTTTTTAAATGTCCTTGCCTGATGATTAGGTAGCGGACGGGCTGATACAGGCATGTTTCCTGAAGTTGATAGCAGTTGGAAAGTATGTAAGAACTGCCTTTTCTTTCAATAGCCACTGTTTATAGTTAACAATAATCGTTCAATATTCAATTATTCTGTGTACATGACCTTTTTTCTTTCTTATAGTAGATAGCAGCAATATTGTGCTCTGATGTAATCATGGAAAGCTGGAATTTTATTTTTACCCATTTTGAGTGCTACAAAATGGAATCCTTGGTGAAAGTGTTAATTTTTGGAGATGCATAAAGGAAATCTTAGGATGGATGAGGAACTTTGTATTAACATAAAAAGGTTCCTGGCCTGCCCTTGGTTTCTTTTTTGCTTTACCAGGGTTTATATTTACTTAGAGCTTCTTTGTCAATGCAGTTTCATACTTCTTCCAACAAAAATATGCATTATGCATGCGAGTCTGTTACTTAGTGAAGAAGTTCAATTGACCCAATGATCTGTCCTGTTCATGATGCTTTGAGGCCCAAAAGGAGTCCCTTTGTTCCTATCCTTGTCCTTGTTCATGGGATACATTTTAGAGAAGAATAAAACTTGTGTGTCTAATACAAGTACTTTGTAGGAATCCTTTAAGAAATTGAATGTTTGTAGGTAATTATTGGTCAGGCACTCAGACTCAACTCCAATTAAGGTGGGTACAGGTTGACTTGGAAAGGCTGTGTCCATTCAATTTAAATCTTAGATGTTTAACACTTAAAATTAAGAAAACTGAGTTAGCCCATGGTTATATAACTTATATTAGCAGATACTTAATAAACATACAATCTCATTTATGTGGAAAGTAATTGAAATGGGGTCCGGTGACTGGTCACCCCTTGGGGCTGCTTGGCTTCTGTACATGCTTATACATTTTTAATCAATGAAATTTTAAGTTAGAAATAAAAAATAATAAAAAAGAAAATAGTGCTGAATAGCAAAACTAGCGGTTTGCAGCAAATTGAGTTATCTAATCCCCACCCTCTCATAAAGAATTTGATTCGGCAATTATTCACAGCCTTGTGAAGATGAAAATATTATATTACTGGGTCTAAATAGGGCTTCCCGTTTGTTTTGAGCTGGCATTGTTAAGTTTATTCCTAGCCAACAGCTACAGTGACTATCTTAATTCTCTCTCTCATAGAAATTGGGGGACCACATCAATTTGATTCATATCTTGCTCTCCCCGAATAAATAACCTTCGTCCCGTCTCATTTCTCTTTCATATAAATCTTTTTTTTTGGTAAACCTCTTTCATATAAATCAGCAGTAACATCGTTTTACTTCTTACAAACAAATGATAACTAGGTCAAATTTGAAGCAAAAGTAAACCAGGATTTACACTTAGTCCATTTGCACTCCAATGCATTTGCTCCAGTGCAAATGAAATTCACATTGCAACCTCCCTTTTAAGATGAAATCTTTCTTTTCCTTGCCACTTTCATCAAAACAAATTAAAAGGGAGGGGAAACAAATTTTTTGCTTTAAGATGGGTGGAAGTAATAGTTGAAACAATGAGCCTGAAAACTTTATGATGAGACAAATTTATCAAAAAAAAATTTATGATGAGACAAATGCAGCATTAATTTAAATTTGTTTCTGATATGATGATTAATCACACTTGGGCTCTATGTTTGCAAAATCATTTTCCGTTTCTGATATGGTGGTACACTTTACACAATATTTCTGCCAACTGACAAGGGAGGTTCTTCAGTTTGAATTTGTTTCTGTGAAAGTTGTTCCGACTTTGTGATTCTGGGTAAACTGTCAGACATTCAATGAAGTACAGAAGTTGCTTAGCAAGACCAATGGGAAAGTAGTAGGTGACTTGATGACACCTGCACCCCTTGTTGTTCGTGAAAGCACCAACCTTGAAGATGCGGCCAGGTACATCCGTTATGTTACTCTCTCCCCCCTTACGCACAACTATTTTGTGCATTATAATACCATTGTTGGAAGTCAATTACTTTCTTAATTGGAAAGAGAACTGAATCTTTTACCTCATACCTATGGTTTCAGGTTATTGCTCGTAACAAAATACCGTAGACTTCCGGTCGTTGATGGTGATGGGAAGCTGGTAGCCTACAGACCATCCCAGTTTGTTTAATTCTTTCGTTTTCTTACTGCTAGTTATTTCTGATTGTTCTTGTTTATCCTCTGGGTGTACTACTATTGGCAACATTTTAGGTTGGGATTATTACGAGGGGAAACGTGGTCAGAGCTGCCCTTCAGATAAAGCGTGAAATTGAAAAGATAGCATAAACTCGAGACAGCATAAATTAGCGATTTCAGTTCAACATAATATGGAGTTAATTGGAGGTCGTGATTCTCGCGCATTTTGTTGGGCTAATTAGAGCATTTGGCATCAAATCTAAATTGTAAGAGGTCGTGATTCTCGCGCCAAGTTATAGCTCCTATATTTTACGCTGCATCATCTAATTGCGGGAATTTGCCCAATCTTCATTTATGTGAGCCTTTTCTCTCTAAATGAGTACTGAGTAGGCCGCAGATGTTCCCCGGTTTTGTCTTCCAGATATCTCATCAAATTGGTTTGGGACGGGTCTTATTGTATTGTGTGTTTGAATACTAGAATACTAGAGTTGTATTGTTTACTCATGATATAATATTTTTTTTTGTTGTCCACTGATAAATCATAAAATGTATAGTAACTGGGGCCAGGCTGTGCAGTGCTGCTCGAGTTTGTTTTTTATTTTTTGGCTTAAGAACTCAGATAGCTGAACAAACACAGCAATAAACAACAGGAAAGAAAGCAAACGAAGCAGAAAGAAAGAAACACAATCAAATACACAGATTAGACTCCAATTAAGGTGGTTCCCAACTATCTCGGCTTGAAATCGCTCCATCATCTTTCAACAGAGGGACTAACCAAACTGGGCTTCTCGAAGCCGAAATGCAACCTGACCTTTCTTTTTGAGCTAGTTCATTCGCAGCTCCATTTTTAGATCTACTGCAATGCTTAAAGGAGACATTAAAATCCAGCAAGGAATACAGGTCTTGTAAAAGATGCCAAACCAAAGGAGAACAGTCGAAAGATCTCTGATTTAGTACTGAAATTAGGCTAACCGAGTCATTTTTCAATGCATAAATGTGATAAGCCCATTTTTTTTTTCAGAAATAACACAGTTTAAGATAGCTAACAATTCTGAGTAGCCAGCAGAAATGGATTTACAATTGCCACAGCTAGCCAACAAAAAGGAACCTGAACCATCACAAATCCAAAACTTTAACCCACTGCACCTTCAGATTGAGAACAATCTCTTGATTCTTGATGGGAAACTCTCTACACTTCATTATCCTTTTAAAATAAATCTCCACACTTCATCCTCCTTTTAACATGAATAAAAGTTACAAAAGGGATAGGCTGAACCTCTTCAAAAACACATCTGTTTCAAACTGTCCAAATATCCCACAAGATGATAGGAGATAATTCCTTCAAAAAATTTTGATTATCGTGCTGTTCAAGGGTGATGGCCTTTTTTGGGGGGGGTTTTAGCACATAAGGGCAATTTTTTGTCCTGAATATCAATAAAAGATAATATTTTTATTAAATAACAAAATTAAGGAAACTTTTTTTTGAAAAATATCAAGGAAGGACAATGATAGTGTTCATCGTCTTCCTCGGCCTCTGTATTCATCCGAATGCACTGTTCATGCAAGAGGCGGAGCAGGGAACAGGCGGTCGTGATGTTGTTGCCGTAGCTACCTGAAAGAGACGGCAACACCGTTCTCTTTGGAGATTGCAGTTCCAGTCTCAGCTGGTCGTGACCGGAACACGAAGATTGCATAGGCGGTCGTGACCGGTCTCAAGACCGGAGCAGCAACCGCACAGGCGGTCGTGACGTTGCATGGAACACGAAGGAGAACGGTTACGATCATCACAATCGCCTGCTATTCGAAGAGGAAGACGATAAACCGCTGCAGAAGAGGAAGACGGTAACAGAGGCAGAGGGAGATGATGCTTAGATAATCAAAGCTCTGTCCCTTCGTCTCAGATCGCCGCTTGCAGTCACCTATTAAAAACAATGACAGAGGCAGAGGAAGAGGAAGACAATGAACAATGTCATTGCACTTTGTTGGTATTTTTCAAAAAGAATTTGATGAAGGAAAATTTGGCCCGAACTCTTTATTATGAGACACGTGGCAGAAACGACAACTCGGCAAAAGGGGTCAAGCCTAAGCGGTAAGAGCACACTCCACCGAACTAACCCACCTTGTAACAACTCGGGGTAGACTTCGCCCAACGCCTTGTAACAGCTCGGGATAGACTTCGCCGAACTACCATCTTGTAACAGCTCGAGGTAGACTTCGCCGAACTACCATCTTGTAACAGCTCGGGGTAGATTTCGCCGAACTACCATCTTGTAACAGCTCGAGGTAGATTTTGCCAAACTGACCGCCTTGTAACAGTTCGGGGTAGACTTCGCCGAACTGACCGCCTTGTAACAGCTCGGGGTAGGCTTCGCCGAACTGACCGCCTTGTAACAGCTCGGGGTAGACTTCGCCGAACTACCACCTTGTAACAGCTCGGGGTAGACTTCGCCGAACTGCCACCTTGTAACAGCTCGGGACAGACTTCGCTGAACTGACCCACCTTGTTACAGTTCGGGATACCTCCGAGCTCAAGACCACCTCGCTCAGCACTTCACATCATCTTCTAGGCACCAAAGCTAAACAAGTCGTACCATGCCTGGCACCAGGGAATTCCGTGCCCGAGGGCACCACGCCTGACTGACTTGGGATCTGACGTTTGGCAGCAGCACTCTAAACGGCCACCTGCCACCGCCACTAACACTGCCATCTCCAGTTGGACGGTCAGGCAGTGACGGTTCTGTCTCAACAGAAGGGACGACAGCCGAGTTGACAAACGCCAGAGTAATCATACCCGATCTGACAAGGGCCTCGGGGCGAGTACGCGAAGCGACTATAAGAGCCCCCTGCCCCCCCGGTAAGAGAGGTATGCAAAAACTTTGCGCTATCTGGTATTACCTTGATTTTGAAAGATTCTAACTTGAGCTTCAGAGCCTCTACACCGGGTTCCCCCTGGAGCTTTCCCATCTCTCCCATTTCAGGGTCCCTGCTACCTCGTTCGAAAGCAAGGCAACGGACAGCTAAGACCAGTCGGATCGCGCTCCATCAGAATTATTTTATTTTAATTATTTTATAAAAATATTATCTTTTATTCAGGGCAAAAGTTGCTCTAATATGATAGAAACCCCTTTTTTTTTACATTTTCCTGCATTGACAAGTTCCCCATTACACGTGCAAATATACGATAGTACACATGTGAATGTAATGGAACACTTCATAATATGAAATCCGAAACATTGTTTTCTTTGTTTTTGGGGGTGGTGGGGGGATTTGTTTATGTATCACACTACCATGTATGTGTGGGGCAGAATTGGAATAGCAATTGTAGTTTAGGTTTACATCCATAAAACCTGGAATTAATTTATTCTTTAGACAGTTGAAGAAGTTCGTAAACGTTAGAAACTGTGGGCTTGCTTCTGGGCTCGTATTAGTTTGTTTGAGTAATATTTACAGGGAAAATCAGCCTTTCATATTTATATTTTGGGTTATCTGAGGAGTGGTAAGGTTAGTTGGAAGGGCTCTTGCTTTGTGGATTGCTGTTTGACCTGACAAGAAGACCCGGTAAATATGCATTCACCCACCCGTAAACGCCAACATGTAAGATTCTAAAAATCCAAAACAAGTTCATTAAACTATAATGTCATTTTCAGGTTTGCACTTGGTTGCGTCTATCTATTGAATCGAAAGACCTCTTGAATACATAGGCTAATATCTTGATAATAATAAACCGTCTATTTATAATATGATAAATTACATGGTTTTGTCGATCTAGACAGACAACTCGGGGGGCTATATTCCTTATAGCTCAGTTTGGAAAGAGTATAAATACAAATATGTATAGTGTAAATATATACAAAATACAAGGTTTTGCATTCTCTGTGTTTGTATTTATACTCCTCCAAATGGAGCCTATGATTCAGTACAAATGTAAATTTGTAGAGCACAAAACCTTGTATTTTGTATGTATTTATATTATACATATTTGGATTAAACCATCTGATGTTTACAAAAGTGTACAATGAGAGTACAATTTTACACTACAGATTTGCCAAATTCAAGGGTAAGGCTTTGTTTGATTCTGTGAGTAGGGGGTCACTGGATTGGTTTTGGATTGATTCCGTCCAAATCAAAATCAATTTGAACGGATTGGATGGACTAATAAGGCATTGAATTTGGATGGACTGGACAAACTAATATGACATATTGGATTGAATCTGGTCCATCCATAATAAATTTATATTGAATTGAGCCAATATTGATAGAAGATAAGAACATAGGTTTTAATGAATTAGGTTTGAATTGGAAGTTAAAACCAATCTAAATTAACAGGAATTTGAACAGATTGGACAGTCTCTGGACCAGTCCAAAATAGCCTAAAATATCCATTTGACTGGATTGGACCAGGTCCATTTTTAATGGACACATTGGACTGAATCGGATTGGACCAAATCCAGTCCAATCCGGTGGTCCTCCATCTTTATCTCTACCACCACCGCACCAGGTACCACCCCCTATTTTTCTAAGGGTAGATTGAATAATTCATTCTCCATCTACTTGTGGAACCAGCTAGATTCCAGCATGCATAAAGTAACCTTTTTCAAGAATGTACCAACTGATCGCTATTTTGTGGTAATATAACTTATTAATATTATTAGGTATTACATTATTAGAGGATAGAACATGCTCATACTATTATTTATTATTGAAGACGGCAAGAAAGAAAACAAACAAAAAAAAAATACTAATACTAGCTAGATACTATGTTAAGATTCTAATCTATGCATTAATTTTCAGAATATCTCATTAATAACTTGTCAAATCTGATGCCCTAGATTTCATTATTCATGCATAGCCAAAAGCTCCATGTTTATTTTCGAATTGATCAAATATATTCAACACGCACAATGGGACAGACCATTGTGATTTGCTATGCCTTGTTTTCAACTTTTTTTTTTGTTTGGTTGACAAACAGAAAGTAGTTTAGACTGCAAACCATAATTCAATTCCACATTTTTCTATGGTGTGGGCATCGGAGATTGCCACTTTCCCGTTGATTCACTTTTAGCAATATGATTGGAAACTAGAAAGCCCCATTTTCGGTTGGAATAAATATATTGCTGTTAGTAGTTGTTAAAATTAGAGGAAAACATATAGTCACTAATTATAAGAAAAACTCAGGGATAAGTAAATAACATATTGAGGAGATTCATTCCTAGGGCCCGGTTGCTTAACTTAATTAATTAACCCACTAACCCGAGGTAGGCTGGTTTTCCGGTGATGACTGTCGAGCCTCGATCCCCTGGCCAAAGGTGATAAGCCATATTGTTGTGTCCTGATCCGCTGTATTACTCTATATGGCAATGAATTGGCCAAGCTCATGTGGGGTCGATAGGCTGATGTTGGGCTGTTGAGACTTGAGAGACTGGAGGCTTGCATTTGCACATTTTCTCCAACAGAACTTCTATTAGAAGGATGTTGTAATGAACAATGAAATCCGCAAGTGTGCTTTGGATTATAGATCCCATCCTCGATTCAGCCCATCGCGTCTGTTTATGTCACCATCTTATTGAGTTATTTCTGCTCTACAAACAACTACGACATTGGTCATTGGGTCCTAGTTTCCTACAGCGAAAACAACCATCCTGCTCGATCTTGATTGATTCTGTGCGGTCTCTCAACTGCAACTATCGTGTAATATAATACGATATGAAGTAACCAGTAAACACATCCACACACACACACCAATAGTTGAATCGATCACTACGCAAGCGCTGTCAGTTGTCGTCTTCGTCGTCCTTACCCACATTATGAAGAAAATGAGATATAAAATGGAAGACGACCAGAATCAATCATGATTTCATTGGGCTACAGTAGTAAAGCAGCCGCACACATGTCTTGTTTTATAGCCGTAATAGTAATAAAAAAATAAGCGTGGAAGTAGAACCAGAGGAATAGGGGAGAGAGAAAGAACAGAACTTTCGGTTGCCGTAAAGAGAATTTATCAGTCTCTTTTTTCTTGATGACTTATCACGGGTTAGAATTTAGAAAACAAAGACGAGAGTTAAAAAAAAAAAACGGAGAAAAGTGGCAGAACCAACAATCACAAAAACATCATCGTCACTCACCACCCACCATCCTGTTTAAAGATGCAAATACCAAACACCTAGCTTTCTTTGAAAACCAGCCTCCTCCCTCACCCTCCTTGACTGAGACGGCATTCTGTTCTGTTCAACTACTTGATCTCTTCTCAGCAATCAGGGCCACATCCATACAGTCATTCTCTTTCTCTCTCTCATGTCCACAATCACATCATCCACAACGGCTTCCTAACCAGAAAATACCTAATTCAGTCATTATCCGTGTTTATAAAAAAAAATTCTTTCTTTCACCTGTTCTCCTCCTGCACCGAAGCTAGATATTAGCAACTGAGATAGGCCCAGGCGCTGTCTGTTCACATTCCCAACACACCCTCTACAACAGCTTTCAACTTCCACTTCTTTCCATTTCATTAACTTCTTATTTCTTTAACAGAAAAAAAAAAAGAAAAAAATTTAAGAAAATTCCGAAGAAGGTAGAAATTCTAGGACTGACGAACTTAAGCAGGTAATCTAAACACCTGTCTCTCTGGAACCCCATGAAACTCGATATATCCTGATGTAACCGACTTGGATTACCTCGATGGTTGAGATTGAGATGCTTCTATGATTGAATACAAAGAAGAGAAAGTGGTATAGATGGATCAATCGTCATCTGAGCTCTCGGGAGTGGGTGTCTGATTCAAGTCGGGCTTGCCGGAAGGCCTGGAACTGCAAGAGCTGATCAGATGAGGGGAAGTCTGTTTGCCGGTTGCAAGGGCATCCACCTTGGCCCCAACCTCCGTAGCTTTCTTTCGTATCGAAGCAGCGGACATGTCATGAAGCTCATCTTCTGCTACAAAGAGGTCAGGGAAGTTGAGGCGAGCTGAACGACCCCGCAGATAGAAGACAGCCGTATCGTAGGCGCGAGCGGCGGCAACAGGGGTGGAATAGGAACCAAGCCAGATCCTAGACCGCTTGTTTGGTTCCCTAATCTCGGCCACCCACTTCCCCCACTTCCTCATCCTTATCCCCCTAAAAGGCCTATCTTTTTGTGTCCCCTTTCGCGTTCCTCCGCCTCCTGTACTTGAGCAGCTTGAAGTTGTGGAGCAACACTCTCCTTCCATCTCGAATATAAAAAACAAAACAACCCTCCTCCCTTCTAACTCTCTAAAAGCTCATGCCCCCCCACCGCCACCACCACTTAAACGGAAAAAAAAACACCGCCTGATAAAGGCAACAATCGGAGGATATTTCGGTTATCTTTAGTAACACCAGCACAGGAGTCCTCAACCCTCTCTCCGGTTCTCTCTCTCTCTCTCTCTCAATCTCTGCCAGTCCCAGCAGCGCTGGGGTTTGTGTTGGTTTTGCCTTTTCCTTGCAAGGGCCACTCAACACCTGGATTATAAATATTCAAAGGGGGAAGGAGAAAAGCTAAGAGAAGGGATGGAGAAGGGGAGGATGCTTTTATACGTCAACACATCTATCCATATAAATATATTAAAGACAGACAGATAGATGGATAATAGATATAGATGGGGGTAAAGGCAAGGAGGCAGCAGCACGCATTCCTTTCAAGCTGGGTCGGCTGCCACGTTCTCTTCTCTTAAACTAAATCCAAAATTCGCCGACATAACCTCTCTCTCTCTCTACATGTATTGAAAGAATCAAAGAAGATGAAGATTCAAGCACCTCTCCCTCTCCCTCTCCCTCTTCCTTTATTTCAAAGTTTCAATCCTTTTTATTTTTCAGCGAGTATGAATTATGAATGGGTATTAATCCTTGCCACGTTGCCTGATAAGTGGTGATGGAGCAAGTCGGCGGCCAAGTGCCAACGTGGACGTTTGCGCTTCTCTTACGCCAATTAGTCCTCTCCTCTCTCTCGCTCTCTTGATCACTCTTTACCGGAGCCAGAGGTTATGTGGCCTTCTTCCATTCCTTCCATCTTCTGTCAAAATAAAAAATGCAAAACAAACAATACTAGACTCCCGTCACAGGTTATTTACTCGTACTTTAATGCACCGTCGTTTCTCGACAAGTTGATTAATTCGAACATTTGGAGTGGGCTGCTGCTAGTTTTCTGTTTTGACGTTTTAATTTATCTTCACTTCATTCATTTAATTTGGATAAGAAAATAAAAAAAAAAAGGGAAAGATATTCCCTTTTTTATTTATTATTATACTATTATTTATTATGTAGGGGCGGTTGGAACTGTGACTTATGAAAGTACCGATCAGATTGATGGGATATTTCTCAATTTCTTTATCAGAAATTAATACACCGTCACTGCTCATATGGTGACTAAACTACCCCCTTATATTTATCGTAAGCAGCAGCGGGACTACCTCTCTAGCTACCGTGAAAGTGTGATGTGTGAGCTAGATCCAGAATATTCCGATTCAGACAAATATTTTCTATGCAACTGGTGTTTGTCCAGACGACACGAGATCCTCTGATTCGATTGATCATACCGCCCTTTTTGTCTCTGTCTATTCGGGTACTACCAGTCCTTCAAGTTTTGCCAGGTGGCAAGTTATATTGCAATAGAATTGGAGGAATTTTGTTCCCACTATGGGGCTGCTATGTCGAAGAAGATTCAAGGTCGTCTACGTTGGCCTTGCACTGATTGAAGCCGACCTTTTCTAATGATGAGAAGGAAGAGCAGAGTTCCATGAACTGAAAGGAGAGGAGAGAGAAGTAAGCGTCCGTTTGGGAAGACTTTTACGCAGACGGCTTCTAACGTTGCAAATTTGCAATGTTACATGAACTGCAAAATCATCATTCGGTAAGCCATGAAACTTGTATTTGATAAAAAACTATAAAAACTGAAAAGTCGAAAATTAGTACTTGAGTCATGATATTGTCAGATTCGAAGTATTTTGAATCCAGAACATCATCAGATAGTTCTATCAACTCGATGAAGCTGAGGTGAAAGGATGAAGTCGTGCATCAAGATCTACAACTAAAAGAAAGGTTATAGGTTTAAGGAGTTATTCTTCGGGTAGGTATTTTGACGTTCAAGTAAGTTAGGTGGAGAAAGAGGTGGTTGGGTCGAATAAGTTAAAATAATGTTAGTTCGAGTTGAACAAGTAGTGCAGAAAAATATTGAAAGAGTGTTATTTCGAAAGTCCTTTACCTCGAGCGAGAAATACTTATTTATAATTAGGTGTCCGTATATTACATGGATAGAGTTTTTAGGGTTGTCGGGATGAAATTGTCTATTGAGATCTTCAGGGATTTCTTCTTCCCTGTCAGAATTCATTTCCTTATTCGTATAGGATACTCATTCTTAGTCGTACTCTTCCGTTACACATGATGCTAATGTGGCTAAAGAGAGAGAAAATGTCAATGAAAATTACCATATGATATTCTTAGCCAGTTCAACCATCACTTGAACAAGTCATGAGCTACGAAATTAATTTTTTGATGAAACTATGTCAAGTTTTTCTTTGAAGCGATTCAATCAACATAAAATCCTCCCAAACGGGCTCTTAGTAAATTGGTAACAGCAGCAGCTCAGCTCGGGGGAGGTCGGGTAAGGTTAAGATTGACTTTTCAATTTTCATTCACACAAATAAAAATAAAAAATCATGTAACAAGGAGGTTTAGATGGTTGAATTAATGCCTCATGTTTTCTTTCAGGAAGAAACTAGAAGATTGGGCTGCCCCTACCTCTTAACTTCTTAAACGACTTCTTCTCTTTTTCTTTTTCTTATAATAAATTATTAATAGTAAACATTTAACTAAAGAATAAAGATTAACAGCTTGGATTTGTCAGTTGTCACCTTTTGATATGAAACAGAACAGGGAGAGATCCTCTTCTTCCTTGACTCCGCCTTTTTTTTTTTTTCTTTTTAGTTTCAGATTTAAATGAGAATCATCAATAACAACGACCAATCCTCATATCTTTTTCCTTTTCCTCCCGAGTTCAACTACTTCCTTTCAGTTTTTTAATTTTTTCGCTATGAAAGTATATACATACTATTATCATGAATTGATAAACAATAATGGGCATGCAAGTTGCAAGTGGGCCCATGAAATTTGCGTTACAAAGCCTTGGCGGGCCGCGGCCCCAACAATATATGTGGTAAGTGGTAACTGGTAAGCTCCGTTGATAGGGCCGGAATGGCAATGGCTCACGTTTCTCCTGGAATAAAATATACTTGTTAGAATGGGACAAATTAAACCATCTCTCTCGTATTGTTTTACTAATTATTCTTAAGGGTGTGTTTGGTTGCAGTGCAAATTTATTTGCTCTAGTACAAATGCATGAAAGTGTAAAGGTAAAAAATACAAATTTTTGTTTAATTTTGTTTTGGATTTTACTTTTATTCTGCTTCTTGTCTTAATCTACTTCATCTGTGTCCCATTCAAACAAAATAAGCTAAAATTTAAAATAAAAATAAGTCAGAATTTACACTCAAATCATTTGTACTGCCATGATTTTGTATCAGTATAAATTTATTTGCATTACAACCAAACACAGTTTAAGTTTCTATTTGAAAAGAATACAAATATCGATTCGTGTATATATGCATTTTGATTCAGTTTTATTGATGTAAATACACTTTTACACCATGAAATTATGTTACATCCGATTTAAGAGTGTGTAAAATGGGGATAAGATCCTTGTGTTCATTTACACTCATCCTATTCGGTTACAATGAGATAAATGGATGATGCATTTTTTTCATGTGTTTGGTTGATATATAACAGAAGTAAAAAAGAATACAGATGTAATGACTGTTTGCTTGATATACAACAACTTTTAACTAATCCAAGCTAATACCCCAAGATTTCAAAACCATTCTTCTCCATCACCAAATTCAGGAAACTTCAATCGCTTAGGTTACGTTTGGTTTGAAGGAAAAAGTAGGGAAAGACAAGGAAATTTATACAAGGTTTGTAAAGGTTTCCCTACCTTTCCCTTTCTTTCTATGCATTTTCTTTCAAACCAAATATAACTTTAACAATAACACCGGTGGCAACAATAATAGGATCAGCCAAGACGGCCTTGAAGTCAGCAATAATACAAATATTTACCTTCATAGAAGAGAGGAAAGTATTTCATCGAAAAAACCAATGTTAACATTACATCAATTATTAATGTAAAAACTTTATTGAATAGAATTTTACTTCAATTTGTTATGTATAACAGCATTCCCATACACGAGCAAATCGGTCTGGAGTTTACACCTCAAACAAAAGCAATCGAGACTTGAGAGTAAAATTTTCAATGCAAAACTATACCAATTTTCCACTTGCATAGACTTGAGTACAGAGACCAGATATGCTCCAGACATAGTGGGCTTCACACCAACCTCACATCATTTGCAACCGTATATTGAGAATATTTCCCGTATTTGTATATTATCATTTATGGGAGATATTCCCAATACATGACTGCAACATGCATTAAGGTTAGTGTGAGTGAGTAAATCCCAACTCCAAAATATATTATAAATATTTGTATTTACACTTTAGTTACAAACAGAGCCATAATCAGATACATGTATGTCCAGTTAAATCGTATGTATCACCTTTTGCCAAAATTGGGTGGTCCAAGAACCACGATCCACATCCCTTCCTCCCTGTCAACATGGAGTCATGATTTGTTCTTGGAATGGGTGGGTCCTCTCCAGTGGTCCAAGTTTTTAGTGCTCCAATGACGTACACCAGCATATGTCACCCTTTTGAAATGGTTGGACGGGAAGTTCTTACTGATGGAGATGGGGGCCCAGCCAAGTGGTGGTGGTTAATGGGCTGAACCTTGACAGAAGAGCTGATTCACAGCGGTCCTGTGTAACTCTTTTGAGCTGTGGCCACCTCATGGCCATCGTTAGGTCAATCATTTTAGCAGTGGTATCTCCCTTCCCTCAGCCTTCTCAAACGCATCCACCCAGACGCAGACATATCATATCACACAGTTGAGATGAGGCCAGAGTTCAGAAATTGGCTTCAGTGTCTAGAAGACCTTATTCACACCATTCGCACAGTCTTTTACACCGTGTATTGGAAATATCTCCATACTCGTATATTTTTTTAATGAGAAGATATTCCTAATACAAGACTGTAAGGAATTGTGCGAATGGTATGAGCACTGAAGCAGATTTCCGGAGTTCATACTCAAATCTACTTTTTAAGTTTTAAAATTTGGGAGGAATCTCACCAGTTGTTGACAGCAATAACAACAAACATGCTTTCCAACTCTTTCTTTTTAAGAAATTTTTGCTAAAAATATTCATTATTTGTATCTCAGGCCGATCTTCGCAATTCTCCACTGACACTTGATTGTTCAAGGAACAAGAGTAGCTTTCTTTTTCTTTTTCTTTTTTCTTTTTTGGTGAAAGACACGTTAGAGCTCGCCACCATCAACCTTAATAGAAAAATTCTGAAAATTGTTGTATTGTCCTCCCGTTAACTTGTTATGATGGGCTTGAATGGTGAAAGAGGATTCATGTAACCGACCCCATATAGTTGATAAGCATTGGATGATGGTGATGTCATAACTGACCTCTACTGGTCAAGTTCGGTCTGGGTGAGGGATAACCCAAACACCAAAGGACCAGTAGGTGATAACCCGAACATAGAACCAATCTTATTACTAGTCTGCTGGTTTATCAAACCTGACTTTTCAAAATTTCTCTTAAACTTACCATAACCTTTCAAAACGTTGAGGGAACCCTATGTCATTGAGTTTTTATTTTCTAAAACTCACCATTTGTTAGAGAACCCTTAGTGATCATTGATGGAAGTTATTCACATCAGCATAAATGTATTTTCATGACCAAACAGCCCCTGAATGGCAAGTCAGCCGTATTGAACATATTTGTATGACTAAAATACCCTTAAGTGCCAAACTGCCTTATATATAAGATTTATACTCATTAAGAGACGTTTTGATCTCATTGTGCTGCTTGAAAGTAATCCAAGGAAGCTGAAAAATGGGTTTGGGTCAAATAATAACAGGGGTATTTCTGGAATACTGAAAAATGGGTTAAATATAAAAAAGGGTAAAATGGTAATCTATTAACACCCATTAGTCTACTTAATGCCAAATTACTGACATGGCGTTCCCTCGATGTTTTGAAAAACTATGGTGAATTTAAGAGAAATGTTGAAAAGTCATGATGAGTTTTAGATAGGGGTGGCAACGAGCCGAGTTTTTCACGGGCTGCTCAAGCTTGGCTCGGCTTGTGAGGCTTGCGAGTCGGCTCGAATATATATCTATAAATTTAAAATATATTTTTTATATATATAATTTTTATAAAATATTTTTTCTCAAAATCAAGCTTAAGCTTATGAACTTTTGACTCGAGTCGAGCTCGAGCCTTATAGAATAGTCTCGAGCCAAGCTCAAGTCTAGTACTATTCGGCTCAACTCAGCTTGAACCCACCCCTAGTTTTGCACAATTTCCCAATCTTATATATCCTCTACAAGATGACAACTTTAGACATCTTAGACGAGTTATTATTTATTAATAGAAAGCCATGAGAAATAATGAAGCACATAAAATGTTTGAGGATATCTTCAAATGTGCAACTTTAATGTATGTGCATACCTGAAATGGAGTCTAGATCACCTACCAACAAAATACTTTCCAACACTCTACCACCATCTTACACCGCACATCTCATATATGGCAAGTCCCACTTTTATGATAGGCCCCGGTTTTATAACCAGACTAGTAAATGACCCGTGTTAAACTTACATTATAGAATCAATAATGTTAAATTTATATTTATTAATATTTTAAATAATTATTAAATTTTCAAGAAATATTTATTTCAAAAAATAATTTTCAATAATTATTAAAATATGGTAGTTTCCTTTGTTATTATACGTAGAAGGTTAATGATTAAATGAGTTTGATAGAATGTGGGCAAAAGTGGTTGTGAATAACTACTAATGCATTTTCTACATTTTTTAGGAATATATTGAAAATGGTGATAATGGGTTATGGCCTTTGGCAACAAATTCTTAGAAAACTTCACATGTCTAGCTTTCCAGAAAAATGAGAAGACCGTGTGTCTAAATGGTGGGGGACTGTTACCTGACAGTGGATTGTGGACTTCAACAAGAGTTTCTCAAAAATTGCCATGTGTTTAAATGGTGGGGGCTATAGCCTGAAAGCCTTACTTTAATATATATATATATATATATATATATATATATATATATATATATATTAGATGTTTGGTGTCCGATGTTATTGATAGTGTTGGAAGGCATTTTATTGGTAGGTGATCCCAATTCCACGAAATGAGGGCAGATGGTGAAACAAGCTGAACAGAGGGCCTAGCCGTAGAGTTTGGATCTTCTGCTGCATTTTTCCTGAACATTCCATTCAGTCTATGACATGCGTCTTATTACACATGCAAATACTCGTGTATGAGTAGGGGGTATAACTGATTGACTTCCAATTGAATCAAGTCATATCAAAATTCAAACTCAACTGATTAATTAATAATTATATTAGATATAATATAAACATTTCGTATATAAATATATTACATGCGAGAATACAAGCGAATAGAAGTGCAGGAGAAAAGTTCAAGAGATCCAACCTCGCTCAGGTAGGTAGAAGTAGGACCCAGTGCAAGATTCCTAATTTAGTCCACATAATTCCCATGAATGAATGAGATATTCATTCTTTAACACTTGCAAAGGCGGTGTGAGAACTAAATCCGGTCTCTCCATTTTTGGCAGATCACAATAGAAGATAACCTCGCATCTTCAATGACCCTAGATCGCCACAATTTGCGTGGGTTTTAATTTGGTCCGATGCCAAGACCTCCCCTCAGGCTATTTATTAGCTTATTCACTCCACAAGGTTACCAATTTTGCAAGGAAGAATTGAAAAGTTGAGAACAGGTTCAAGGAAAGTAATAGTAAAAATTTAAGCTAGTAGATCCAATTTAATGTTTATAAATGAATGTACTTTTATCAATTTCAAAATATATTATTAAAGACCAAACTAATATTGCAACATCAAACATGTTACTAAAATGGCTAGACCTGTGGTGCATGTACTACACCGTGAAGAAAAAAAAAACATAAATCAGTGATAAAACAACACATCACAGCTGATATCGTTAGCATTGTTAAGATTTTGATGGTAAATACACTTGTGAAACATGAACCACAAAATGACAATAACTTTGACCAATCACAACCCCTGTGAATGTTGGAATACCAGCTCATTTTTTACAATATCAGTTGATTGATTAACAGTTTTTCAGGTATAATGACCCATTAATAAAATATCTATCTCTGTCTCTTTGGTTAACCAACCCCTTGGTTTTGTGGTCAAGGAGGTGTAAGTTATTAGGTAAACCCAAATGGTGTACAAGTATTTAACCAAAAGGGGAAGTATAAGTAATTTACCCTTCTTTTTATTCTTGGCTTCAGTTCGGAACCATGAAAAGGCTACAAGACACAATTGATGCGTCTTCCAAGAATGCATCTCTCTGAATTCCTCTAAGAAAATTTAATTTCTAACCCAATGTTTTAAAATATGGGAGCGTGACGGGAAGCATTCTACTACCTAGAGCCGTGAGGCGTAGTTCAGAACGCAAGAGGCATAAGCCTCCTGAATACGCATACTTAAAGGAGGGGGGTTAGGAGGAGGATGAAGAGGAAGGAGGAATCTCATTTTTTCTTTATTTTTAATAAAAATCTTTTATATACATTAGTTGAAAGGGGGGACTTGTCAAATCTTGAAAACTCCGAAGGGGGAAGGGGCAAATCACTTTCTTTCTTCTTATCTTTTCTTTCCTTTTCTTTCCTTTCCTTCTCTTTTTTTCTTCTTTTTCTTTTTCTTTCCCTTCCCTTTCTTTTCCTTTCCTTTCTTTTCCTTTCCTTTTTTTTTCCTTTTTTCTTTTTTTTGTCTTTTTATAAGATGTGCATAAGGCGCACGAGGCATACGCCTCTAGCACGCCTCATGAAAAAAGCACAAGTGGCATACACCTCAGGGCATTTTGGAAGTGCCTCGCCTGGAGGCGCACTTATACCTCCCGCGCCTTTTAAAACACTGTTCTAACCAACTACACCAGAATCCTTCTGGACTATGACAGTCCTAAACATGATATGCAAGGAAGTCAAACTTTAATGCCAAGTTTGTTCTCATCAAGACAAGATCATCACTTACAGTGGTATCAAAATCTTTCTTGATACAAGGAAGAAGAGTTCTCTGTATTAAGAGTAACAGAAGTCCAGCATTCTGTAAATATCCTTACCTCCATTAATCAAGCTCAATCCTCAGGAACTTCTAGTCAAGCGTCACCAACACACACAACCCACCTGCCCAAATCACAGCAGAACACCATCAAACAGGAAAAACAATGGATTTCATAGATTAAATACTAAATGCTCAATCAATTCCTCCCATCAAATATTTCAAGATGGCATGCATTTGAGTTCAACTTTGCCTCTTCCAAAGTGAGATTAACAAATGATGAATGTATTCAAAAAATTAATAAGGGTCATATGGCATATAGAGTTTGATTGATTATCTTAGCATCATGGTAACAGCTTACAAAAATGACAAATTGATTATACAGATGCCTAAACTTGCTAGTCCAAGGCGATCAATATCTTAGCATCATGGTAACGGCTTACAAAAATGACAAATCAATTATGCAGATGCCTAAACTTTCTAGTCCAAGAAGGTGATGAAATAAAAAGTGCTTGGAAATAAGGCTTGGCAAACTAACGTGGATTGTGGTCCATGCGGAAACAGTATGCATTTTTCTATTGAAACCAGAAGTATAATTTCACATCAAATACTAATTTTCAAAATGTTCACTAGGCTGAGAAAAGAGAGAGGCAAGTCAATGTTCTAGGAGGAAATCAAGTGGAAAAAATGAAAGTAGAGCTCTATAGTAAGGGAAAAAGTCCCTGGAGTAAAAAATCAGCAACCAAATACCAAGCAGAGGGGTAAGTCAAATAATATACAAAGATCAAATCAGGCAATCACTTTAGATCTAGGCCAAAAGAAAACAACTTGGACCCTTCAAGCAAACCATTAATTAACAAAGGCTAAGGACAAGTTCAACCTGTTCCAGCTAACGGCAAGA
The DNA here is from genome assembly GCF_056320005.1 of Nelumbo lutea. Classification (NCBI taxonomy): domain Eukaryota; kingdom Viridiplantae; phylum Streptophyta; class Magnoliopsida; order Proteales; family Nelumbonaceae; genus Nelumbo; species Nelumbo lutea. The sequence continues at coordinate 10,562,138 of NC_142688.1, read as the reverse complement.
ACAGTAAAATCTCATTAAAAAAAAATCTCACACAAGCTGCAAAAGTCAGCACAAATAGGGACCAAGATGGTCATTGAAGAATGACATCTTAGATAACCATCCACATCTTGAAGTTCCTTGCATAAGCATGTTACAAACATCTACATAGTACCATAGTATCTCACCATCTGATTTCATCAACCATCTCCTAAAGGTGTATTTAAAATTATTGCAGCTGCATGGTTCCTCAGTTCTGGGGCACTCAAAGTTCATGGCAACATAGGAAATATCTTGAACTTCAATAAAGCAATTAATCTTTCCTTGAGACACTGCAAGACAAGAGGAAAAATGGCAAACGCTCTCCCAACAAGCCTTCAAACAAACAGGACTCATGTAGCCTACCCCATATAGTTGGGACAAAGCTTAGATGATAATGATGATGAGATATCCTAATGCAAATTGTCCAACCAAGCAATCTCTAACTTTAGTATTTGATCTCTTCCTCCAATAAAAATGAATAAATAATGGAACAAGAAGACAAATAAAGAATGCAACTCAAAGAAAGATAATCTAAGAAAAGGTAAAACATGAATGTGGTTCCTCTTTTATTTTTAGTTCCAAAACCAAATTTTAGTTGCCAACCGTGAAAGAGAAATAAAGAACGTCACCAATCTATGGAAGCAAGATACTGTAAAGATATTAATGGAACATCCCTGTTCTTGTATAAGTGAAAGGCTGAGAATCCCTAAATTACAAAAATAAACAAGCTCTAAAGCCTACTTGTACACAAATCTGAGAATTCGGTTGAGTTTTTCTTGTCAACCACAAATTTTTCCAGAAAACGCCAATAAGAGAACAACAAATATATGTTCTCCAGACTCCCAGCCATAAGGAATTTCTTTCCCAAGACGGAACTCCCCAAATGATAAATCTATTCTCCCTATAACATGAATTCATTAAAGCCAAACCAAGTATGATAACCAAGATTTATGAGTCCAATCATAATGCAAAGATGAGAAACACAATCAACATAACTCCCTAAATTTGCCTTGATGTAAGCCATTTAATGAATCGAGAGAGTGAGGCCATCCATAAATTTAACAACAATGGAAGAAATACAACCTATAGATGAATCAAAAGTTTGGATCGGACTAGATTTGTCAAAGCAATCTATATGTTCTAATTAGTTAGACATGTAAAATTGACCTTGCTTAACAAGGTAAATGAAAACCTATTGCTATTTAGCATCCTTCCACAATGTTGCATTAAATACAAGCAGTTATAATACAACAATTTACAAGGAAGAGAAAAGGTAGCTGGTGTCTGGGTCCTGCAATAGGTTAATTTCATGAAACAGCAAGTTGGATGCTAGAAACTCAAAAGAGTTTTGGTGAATACCCCTCCCCCGTTAATATGCAGCATAAAAGAGTTTTGACAACTTACAAACAACAAGAGTGAATCGAAATGCAACTAAGGTAATGGCGTTGAAATGTGATGTGGAATTACTTTAGACAGCTAAAAAAAAGTTTAAACAGTGTACATGAAGCTTTGAGGTGTACAACAAACTTATGAATGGGAGACGAATATTTTAAGAAACCGCAAACCAGAACTTCATACGTTCAAACCTTCATTGCAGTGACATAGAAAGGAAAGACAGTCTCGTGGTGGAATCCTTGCCTACTATGAAGAACCCCAATACTGGAAGCCAAATGGATGTGACGATCGTAAACCTTGATGCATGCCCAAAGGTACCGAGTCCCTTTTTCTGTATGGTTTACTTATTGATCAGCATCCATTAATTTGCCCACTTTCAGTCTCTTTAATCATGGAAGCCATTCGTTTTTCTTTGTTTCCAGTCATGTGGAATCTTCTATAATCTATGTCAGTACGATATCAGAAGGGATTGGACAAATCACACAAGTTGGAGTACATGAGAATCTCTTGCAAATTAGAACTGTTGAATCAGAAAATAGCTACTTTCATCTATTCTTTCCTCTTCGTCACTATTCCCATTTCCCAGAACAAATCACTCTCATCAAAATATGGGCGCAGGTTTGTGAAACCACCATGACCCCCTCATTGCTATCGTCTGTCACTCAGTCATCCTCCTCTTCTCCTTCAGAGAACGCCGAAATCCTGAAGCCACCGAATTGGGAATCCGTGATGACAAGCTCATCCACGAAACCGTCCAAATCGCTGTCATAATCACTATCTTCGTCGGAATATGTTAACGAAAACAGGCCATCGTCCCCGTCTGAGTACTCATTTCTTGTCCTTCGACTTTTGGACAACAAGTCTTCTTCCGTCACCTCCCCATTCTCAACCTCAACCCATGAAACCCATAAATCAGCATGTCGTCCCAATGCCCTATCCCAATCACCAACGACAACAGTCCGCAAATTAGAATTTCTGGCCCTCTTAAGCATTTCAGAGAAGTCAGAATCATCAGAAACCAAGAAGAGCCAATCAATATCGCGGTTCATGGAGTGCTGCATCCGCCGCTTGAGTGCCCAATCGGCGGCCTGGGGTTTATCCTCCACCGTCTTCACGAAAACTCCGGCACGCCTTAGCTCCGAAGCAAGGCCATATCCAACCTTGGGTGTGAGCAAAGATCTAGCAGCCTCCTCGTACTTGTGGTTTCCGGAGATGAAACGCTCCTTGTAGCGCTGCCGCTTCTTGCCTTTGAGGGAACGCATACGGCTCAGCTTCTTCTGGCGCTCCCGCTCGTGGAGCTGCTTGAAGTGCTTCTTAAGGTCGAGGTTGGTGCGGCACTTACGGCCACAGACACCGCAAACGTAAGACTCATCTGGGAAGGAAAATCCCTTGCGTTCGAGGATGTCCAATCGGCGGCGCTCGCGGCGTTCTCCGAGGACCCATTGGGGGAGGTGAATGAAAGCATGGCGGTTGGCGTAGGCGGAGATGTCCACTACTTCGCCGAAGCGCTGGGCGACCTTTCGCAGGGCCATGGCCGCCTGGTATGGCGGACCACGAGGAGGTTTGTTGTCGAGGTCCCACAAAACAACTACCTTCTTCTGCTTAGCAGCCCAGACTCCTTGGTTGTTTCTCACCATGTCGATCTCTGAACTGGCAGTGGAGGCTGCGCTGGCTTGGATTCGCCATTGGAACCGCTTCCGCTTCGGTTTCGACTTCGATGGTGGTGCTGCATTTCGTAAGACAAGGGGCGTTCTGGTTCTGGGGATGCTGGAAGGGACAGAAGTAGTAAACTTTGTTTTGAGAAGGAAATGAGGAGAGGCTTTGAGAGGAAGAAAATCTGTTGGGTTGCAGAGGGGGCTCATCCTCGTCATCGTCCCCAAATGGTGGGAGATAATCTACTTAGAGTACTGAACAGTAAAAAACCTCCTTTACTTTTCTCTCGTTTTAAGTTTTTGATTGTCAAATGTGGAGGGGTATTTAATAGAGATGGCAATTTGACTCGTACCGTGGGGCTCCGCCCCGCCACGCGAGGGATTGCAAATTCGCGGGAATTTTTCGGTATCCGATCCTAATAAGACTGTTTATCAAAATCCTATACGTTTTGGGATGGGTTTGAGTTTTGAGTTTAGGGTATTCATACCCGATATTTGGGATATAAATATGAATCTATATTATGTATAAATTTATAAATTTTAAGTATTAAGATAATCATTCTATTATTAATATTTTATTTATATAAAGTTTTTTGGGATTAAAATCATTATTTGATGTAAATTTGAATTTGATACATTTAATGTAAATTTAGATTTGATAGATTATTTATTTCATTTAATTATAAAATGTTAATTTTAAATATTATTTCTTTTAATTTTTAATTAGAATTATTAATCATATATATGTATTAATTGTTTTGATGAACACAAAAATTAATAAAATCTATTTTATATCATTAAATAACACAAAAGGTGAGATGACTTTGTGGCTTAAAGTAGTGCTAAGAGATTTGGTGCTATCATTACTTGATTTGGGTTTAAGTCACATTACAAGCAATAAGAAACTTTTTGCATGAATACCCTACCCCTTGCCATTCCTAGCCCACCCCACCCTTTGAGTCCTAATATCAATAAAAATAAACCTATTAATATAATTTCTAAAATACGATAACTTTTTAAAAAAAAATATATCAAAAAAGGGCAAAAATATTGTTCATTTTCTCCCTCCTTCAAACCACCTCCACCTCCAAACCATCATTAAATTCTCTCTGGCACTGGTACTACTTTGGTCACTGCCCAGCTACTTTGGCCATTCATTCTTAAACTCCCTATGTGAGCAGAGGATATACCAATCTGGTCGCCACTTTCACATTCTTCTTCTTCTTCCGATTGCAGCTCATAGTTTTTGAAGAAGATCATGATACAGGTAATGGTCAGAGATGGGAACGAGCTCTTCAGTTGTTCTATCGGAGGGCGACTGCAACACACACCGTCCAACCTGATGAATAAAGCCTCCATGCTCTCTCCATGTTTTCGCTCTAGAGTTTTGGCATCTCTAGTTGTTTCTCTCTCCCGATCCTCGATCTCCTTCATCGTTGATATTTACTTGTATGGTCTCCGGTCTCCCTCTCAATGCTCTCACTGATATTTGTAAAAGCAATAGTGTTTGTGGGTAGAGGCAGAGGCAGAGGTGGGTGGAGGTGGGCAACGGGTTGGAATTGCAGGAGGTAGACGGAAGTGGGTGGTAGATTGGCGTTGCTGGAGGTGTTCATCTTCTTCTTTTTCTCTCTCCCTCACACACAAAACCGAAGGCGGAAGTGGTTTTTAAGAGAAAGAAAATGAACAGTGTTTATGCTATTCTTTGATATATTTTTTAAAAAGTTAACATATTTTAGAAATTATATTAAAAGGTTTACTTTTATTAATATTAGGGCCCAAAAGTTGCCCTTATCGGCTATAATCCCTTTTTTTACCACTGGTCGGGCTTCAGAAAACCTGAAACTAGAGTTTTGGGACAATATCTGTCTACCCCGCCCTAACCTCGAAACTCGATTATATTATATAACATAACATATATAATGATGAGGGCAAATTTGGCCCTCTAGTGAAATTACGACACGTGGCACCTCGTGACAACTAGGCAAACACCCAAGCAACAACTTACCAAGTTGGTGTCCCACCCGGGCACCGGTCTGGCTGGCCTGGCGTGGCCTGGTGCGACCTGCACGCGGCCTGGCGCGGCTTGCACGACCTGGCCGGATCAGCCTGGCACATGATCCGACCTGGCCGACCTGGCAACCCATAAGATGCCCACTGATGAACCATAACGGCATACCCCGCGAGCTCGGTAGCTCACCAAAGAGCTCGCCAAGGAGCTAGGCAGCTCTCCAAGGACCTCGCCACCAAAGAGCCAGGCAGCTCGGCATAGCTCCCCCAGGCAACTTGCCACTTGTAGGGTAGCTCGATACAGAAGAGTAATTTGGCGTATCGCAGGAAGATCTCTTGCCTGACAACCTGGCCCAGACACCGACCCGCTGACTAACACAGGTGTTGACCTGACAACCTAGCCCAGACACCGACCCGTTGACCGACACAAGCGCCGACCTGACAACCTAGCCCAGACACCGACCCGCCGACTGACACAGGCGCCGACCTGACAACCTGGCCCAGGCGCCGACCTGGCCGCCTGACACAAGCGCCACCCTGACAACCTCGAGGAGTTCACCACCGTACCCCGGTTCTGACGGGATATGACGAGTCTTACTGTTTGAAGGCTTTTCACCCACCTAATCCGTGAGGACACCACTATATAAGGACTTCGACCCCCAAAGCCAAGGGAAGGGAAAAAAGGATGATAACCCCTGCTCTCTAGCTCTCTCATTTCTCTCCAAGCTCTTTGTAATCAGAATGCTAACTTTGGCATCGGAGAGTCCCCACCGGGAAAATACCCCAGGGTCCTTTGATTCAGTTCTCGCAGGTCCCTCAGCTCCCGCCGCCTACAAAGGAGAGGAAATCACCTCATGCAGAGAGCAGTCGGGTTGCGCTGCACCAAGGATCTCCACCATCCTCTAAGTTGCAGGCCGCCTAGGAGCATGTCAAATGACGAGTCCACCAGGGACTCCGCCACCAGGGAGCTCGCCACAAGGGAGCTCACCACTGAGCAGTTCTCCACCAGGGACTCCGCCACCAAGTAGCTCTCCACCAGGGAGCTCACCACCGAGCAGTTCTCCACCAGGGAGTTCGCCACCAAGCAGTTCGTCACCAAGTAGCTCTCCACTAGGCAGTTTGCCATCAAGTAGCTCTCCACCAGGGAGCTCGCCACCGAGCAGTTCTCCACCAGGGAGTTCGCCACCAAGTAGCTCTCCACCAGGGAGCTCGCCACCAAGCAGTTCTCCACTAGGGAGTTTGCCACCAAGTAGCTCATCACCAAGGCACGTCACCACTGAGTCAAATAACGAGGTACTTAGCCAAAAAAAATTATACATCGCAAAAAATGGTATGTGACCAGAAACGGTTACATCAATTGGTGTCGTCTGTGGGAACATGCTACAAAAAGCTAAGTTCTCATCCTACAAAAGCTAAGTTCTCATCTTACCAAAGCTAAGTCCTCACTTTTTGGAAATTGAAGCTATCACTTTATAGTTTACATTTTTTATGAACTCAAAGACTATGCAGGGAGCTAACAGACTAAGTAGCTCTACCAACCTTACTTTCAATCCAGATAATGCCTCATCAGTCCTCTCCGCAAGGTCCCCCTACAAAGATGAGCTCTTCGTGGCTTCCGTGGGAGTTGGCAACCAACAAACTACACAGGCGCCCTTACCGGTCGAGCCTTCCAAGGCTCTTGTGTGAGCTGGCAACTTAAAGTTAGTAGTGCTGCCCCCGAAGGTCGAGCTCCTAGTAGCTTCTTGTAGGAGTGGGTGACCGGCATTACGAAGCTGATGCAACACAATCATAGCTCGACACCTCACAGGCAAAGCCTACAGGCCACATTACTGCTTAAGACCCGATCGCCTCTTCGGCACGGGCAAAGTCAAAAAAGTGTATACTACGAGTCACTCCCAAAGCCTATGGGCCACATTACTACTTAAGACTCGGTCACCTCTCCAGCATGGGCAAAGTAAAAAAAGAGTAGACTACGAGTCACTCCCAAAGCCTACAGGCCACATTACTGCTTAAGACCCAGTCGCCTCTCTGGAACGGACAAAAGTCAAAGAAGAGTAGACTACGAGTCACTCCCAAAGTCTACGGGCCACACTATTGCTAAATATCCAGTCGCTTCCTCAGCAGGAGCAAAATCAGCAAAATTGAACTATAAGCTACCCCAGAGCCTAAGGGCTACACTACTGAATTGGCGGAGACCCCCTCGCCTTACTGGCAGCTCGCCACATACAGGCAGCTCCCGAAGTCTAAGGAATTGGATTAGCACTTACTAGCTCGTCAACTTATGGGCCAAAAGAAATCTACTCCCTTCGCTGAGTTACTCTCAGCTCAGGAGTTGGGGGCAATTGATGAGGGAAGATTTGGCCCTCCAATGAAATTGTGACATGTGGTGCCTCGTGACAACTAGGCAAACACCCAGGCAACAACTTACCACGTTGGTGTCCCACCCGGGCACCGGTCTGGCTGGCCTAGCACGACCTGCATGCGGCTTGGCGCGGCCTGCGCACGGCCTGGCGCGGCCTGGTCGGATCAGCCTGGCCGACCTGGCAACCCATAAGACGCCCATCGGTGAACCATAACGGCATACCCCGCGAGCTCGCTAAGGAGCTTGCCAAGGAGCTAGGCAACTCTCCAAGGACCTCGCCACCAAGGAGTCAGGCAGCTCGGCAAAGCTCACCACAAGCAGCTCGGCATAGCTCCCCCGGGCAGCTCGCCACTTGTAAGGTAGCTCAGTACAGAAGAGTAGTTTGGCGTATCGCAGGAAGATCTCCTGCCTGACAACCTGGCCCAGACATCGACTCGCCGACTAACATAGGCACTGACTTGACAACCTGGCCCAGACACCAACCCACCGACCGACATAGGCGCCGACCTAACAACCTGGCCCAAGCGCCGACCTGGCCGCCTGACACAAACGCCAGCTTGACAACCTCGAGGAGTTCACCACCGTACTCCGGTTCTGACGGGATATGACGAGTCTTATCGTTTGAAGGCTTTTCACCCACCTAACCCATGAGGACACCATTATATAAGGACTCCGACCCCCAAAGCCAAGGGAAGGGAAAAAAGGATGGTAACCCCTGCTTTCTAGCTCTCTCATTTCTCTCCAAACTCTCTGTAATCAGAATGTTAACTTAGGCATCGGAGAGTCCCCGCTGGGAAAATACCCACGGGTCCTCTGATTCAGTTCTCGCAGGTCCCTCAGCTCCCGCCGCCTACAAAGGAGAGGAAATCACCTCATGCAGATGGCAGTTGGGTTGCGCTGCACCAGGGAGCTCCACCATCATCTAAGTTGCAGGCCGCTTAGGAGCAGGTCAAATGATGAGTCCACCAGGGAGTTCGCCACCAGGGAGCTTGCCACCAGGCAGTTCGCCACCAAGTAGCTCTCCACCAGGGAGCTCGCCACTAGGTAGTTCTCCACCAGGGAGTTCACCACCAAGCAATTCGTCACCAAGTAGCTCTCCATCAGGCAGTTCGCCACCAAGTAGCTCTCCACCAGGGAGCTCACCACCGGGTAGTTATCCACCAGGGAGTTCGCCACCAAGCAGTTCGTCACCAAGTAGCTCTTCACCAGAGAGCTCGCCACCAGGCAGCTCTCCACCAGGGAGTTCGCCACCAAGTAGCTCATCACCAAGGCACGTCACCACCGGGTCAAATAACGAGGTACTTAGCCAAAAAAATTTATACATCGCAAAAAATGGTACATGACAAAAACGGTTACATCATATAATATGTTATTAATATATATTATATTGTATAATATAAAATAATTTTATATAAATTAAAAAAATAATAATAAGCATAGAAATAAGAATAGCCGGGTAGAATAAAGTTGGGGATGCTCATTTTTCACGGGACGGGATGGAGTTAGAATTTTTAGTTTCATCGGGATTCGGGTGGAGAATTTGTATTTGGGGTTAGATATGAGACAAGCAAAACCCGGCTCCGCCATTTCCAGAATTCGATTTTCATCATCTTTATCCTCAGAATTAGTCTCAATTAGAATTCGGAAGAAGAGGATAATATGTATAAACAAACTTCCAATCCACTCCTTAATGCTTTTCGGCATTCTCATCGTGCCACATCAGCTGAGTCTTCAAAATATTCTACAAGGTATATTTTACGTATCGAAGAGTTATCCCTTAACTAGCTCTGAAAACTCAGCAAAGACAAGGATCCGGATGAGTTGAAGACAAGAAGTTACAATGGAGCTGGGCTACCAATTGTCTTGTAAACGTCTTTCTTTTTTTTTATTAGGGTTTAAAAGCATGATTTTTAAAATCTTCCCGGTGATCGAATCGCTCAGGAGTCTGGTTATTGGGTCGAATGGTTGAATCGTTTCAACCGAATGTTCAACCCATTCTAATAAAAATAAATAAAAAACAGTCAAAACCGTTTGAATGGTTAACCGCCCAGTTCAGCGGTTCGCTGATCAAAATCAACGGTTTTAGAGGAAAATTCGATTTGAGGGTAAAACGGAACCGGCCACCTAATCGGTTCCCAGTTTTTCTGATCCGATTCAATTTTGAAAACCATGTTTAAAAGTACAGCCCACATTTGCTACGACAGTGTGATAACCCAAACAATTAACTTGAAGCCTTTGATTCGCTGTCATTGCCTTATTTTGAGTTATGATTTAGGAGATAATTAAAGACTTAAACCTAGGGTTGCTCACCGAACCGTGGGGTGATTTTCTAGACCGAACAAACCTGTTCGATTTTTAAATCTAATCAAACCATAACTAAACCGATGCAATCGGTTAACCGCTGTTCGATTTTTTGGTTTTTTTATGCGCTAGAAATTAAAAAAAAAAAGGAAAAAAACCTTCCCTCTTGCAGAAGAGACTGAGTGAGAGTCACGATAGTCTGAGATAGAGTCAAGAACTAAGACTGAGAGAGATGAGAGATTGAGAGAGATGAGTAATTGAGATTGGGAGAGAAGAGGAGACCATTGGGGAAGAAGAGTCTAAGAGAGAGAACAAAGAGTGAGACAATTGGTCTCGTGGTTGAATGTCGGTGACGATGAATCAATCATCGGAGGTCGGAGGTCTGTTGGGGAAGAAGAGAACTGAGATTGAGAGTCTGAGAGAGTGACAAAGAAAGCTCAGAGTCTCAAGAGAGGAAAAGAAAGGGGAAACTGGAAAGGCATCGTGGAGGTAGGAGGCTTATTAGGGACGAAGAGATTGTTAGACACTAATTAGACTGCTAATCTGGTAGTGTTTGCCTATTCGCCAGTCTGCCAGCCTTTCGAAGAGAAAGGCTAAAAGCCTAAAACAAGTCTCAGACTCTTAGTTCGGTAGTCTAACACTCTCAGACTGTCGAACCTTTTTATTCGATTTTCAAAAAAAATAAAAAATGTAATATCTATCTATCTATATATATATATATAGATATAGATATATTACTGTATGTATATCGGCCAGTTCAGTTAACCGTCAGTTTTTTAAATGGTTAACCGAATTTGAATCAAAACTGTCGTTTTTTTGAAAATATCGAACCAAAACCAAACTAACTGGTTCGATTAACTGATTTTTCAATTCGGTTTCAGTTGGTTCGGTTTTTGGGTTTTTTTGCTCACCCCTACTTAAACCTCCATTGAAGTTTCTCCTAAATAATGAAACATTTCCTATTTATTTAAATTGGACTAATACCTCCTTGAGTGATATCATTGAACAAATACCTCCCCTCCGTTAACACTCCATCCAGATCCGTTTTCTTTTTTTTTTTTCAAAACCCAATTTTACCCGTCTCTATATTCTTTGTTCGTCCCCTTGGAACATATGTCAGGAATAATATATCCATGATTTCCTCTTGCATCTTTCATAACTCAACATATCTGCCAACAGTGGTGCTACTCTGAACAGAGTATAAATATAAAGATGTAAAGTATAAAACCTTATATTTTACATTATTTTTTATGTATTTTCATCATATTTATACTCTTTTCAAACTAAGCCAAAATAGTTAACGAATCTGCCAGATTCTTTAATTACAAATTCTAATATTTAGATTAGGAGTTCCAGCGGCTCGAATGCATTGAATTTATAGAAATAAAGTTGATCATCAAAGAACCTTTTCATAGCTCCAAAACCGTTGTTTGAAACAGAGATGTTGCTAGATTCATATGTAACATCAACCAAAGTATCTTCACACTCATAGAAGATGTTATAATTGACCCAAGCTTTTAAGGAGGACCCAAATCACAATCTAGCTGTGCTAATTGAAAAAATCTTGAATCTGGGGTTCATTGCTGAATTTGAACTTAAGATTGGCAATGGTGAAACCAGAAGATTTGGACGATAATATTGGCCACCTGATATCATATCACATATAATTTTTTTTTGTTTATTTCTCAATAAATGGACTGATTGGTGGAACATGGGGCAAGGAAAGGTTAAAGGTCTCTAAACTTAAATAAATACTTGAATTAGAATTATAGTTAGAGGATATGATAGTAGTAAAGATGTAAAAACAATCAAAGAAAATATCATGACGTTATTTCATGAAATACGCCATGATTAAATCAGAAGGTCCTGATTTCTGAACAATGGACTAACAGGCCTGGTTTTGAAGTAACAGAGGCCATGACAAGGCTTATAATTCAAAAATGTTTATTTGATTCTAATCTCTCAAAACATCATGGAAGCATTGGTCGAGATAGATGATCTTCTCATTGTAAGCCTTATCTTTCATCGTTCTGTCCCGTAGTTTTCCTTAGTTACAGATTGGTGGTTTTCCTTAAAATTTAAAGGACAAAGAAAGGCAAAAATGTCATTTTATTGAATATATTAAATATGAAGGTATATCTTGTTGACAGGGAAGGTCTAAGTCCATTCAAAAACTATAGGGCTGGTAATGTGGTATAAGTATTTATCTTAAACCTTAGGGGAGGTTCAAGTTTTTATCCTTTTTTTGTTATATTACCTTTTAAAGAAAATAAATAATACCTTTTTAAAGTTCAGGTATTAAAGTGAAACTATCCCTAAATACGAGATACTAATATGGAATTTTCCCTAAGTTTTAATTGGGATTTTAAAAGGGAGAGGATGTAGCCTGTCCGCCTTCTCATGATAATCCTTAGACCAAAGAATGGGTGTGGTGTGATTAAAGACAAAAACAACTCATTTATTGGTGCTTTTGCTAAATACCATGGTCCATGGCACTACTTCTAATCCCATGATAGGGGGCTATGATTGTTTTAATGTTAGAGTTAGCAAGGGGCATTGTTAAAAGGGCAAACTTCTTAAATTACTTCATAAAGTTTAGAAAATCGATTAACTATACCTTTATTGTTTACATATTATCTTAAAGTTCTTTCAACTTTTTTGGGAATTGTCTAAAACCATCTCTATCGTTAGGTTTCCATCATGCATCATTCACATGTGACATCGTGTTTCTGAGGTTTAGATGATTGATGATCTATGTCAAGATATACAAGTATACACATTGCATGTGTGTGTATATTGTTTTCAATTTTACGACACTATTTCATTCTAATATTATTGTATATTTTCAACTTCTTGTCTATATTAATTTATCTTGACTATTTTTTTTTTCAATTTTCTAAAAGAAATAATGCTACCTGTGGCCTGACCCAACATGGCACGGCCCACTTAGGCTCATGCCGTAGACTGTGTCAGGCTTCCTTTTTGAGGGGTTTCGGACTAAGCAAGCACAATCCACCCAGGCCCACGTGCCGGCTGGGCACGGCCAGCTACAATGTGAGTGGCCCATAAAAGTGGGTTGTGCTAGCGCAACATGGCCCACATTACATATTTAGCGAAGGTAATAATGTCGCATATACCCTTGCCAATCATGCTTAGTAGTTTTGCTTTTGATTCATTCATTCCTCACAAAATTTGTTCTAACACCACCCTTACAATGCTTGCAGTCCTGCATAAACATCTCCCCATGCACCACTATAAGTGTTGTGAGGATGGTGTGAACACAAATTTTGTTAGGACTGAATCTGTATTCTTTCATTCTCAAGATTAACTTCCCTTTTATATACAGAGGTATTTTTTTTAGAGAAAATGACTTGAAAAAACCTTCTTTTAAGGAGTTAAAATCAGCCCCCCCACAATCTCCACTATGTATTGAAAATATTTTCCAATGATGATATTAGGGCTAATGATGTCATCATCGGGATACATTGTGACGTGGGATGTCGTGCGGGGCTGATTCGGTCTCTTTTCAAGGTCATCCCGGAGTTTTTCTTGTACAAATGTATGTGAATGGATGATTATTTTTACATAAAAGGGATAAAGCTTTTATGTCCCCCCTCATACCTACTTTTTTTTATCCTTAATAAATTTTCAATGCCGCTAAAAGCAAATTTAGGGGATTAAAAAAATATTTTTATTAAAAGATAAAATTGTTGGTGAAGATGGGGTCACTATAACTTAGGAGGAGAAGCTTTGAGGCGCGTGTGAAGACACTGTCTTTAGAATGTTATTTGCCCCCACTCAGTTTTACTGAGTTTGCTGTTGGGTTACAGGCAAATTCGTTCCCAGGATACAACAGAGCCTTGGGCGAGAATCTGCAACCAGACCGAACTGAGAGAGAGAGATAGTGAATTTCGAAATTGTGTTTTTGGAGTCTGATTCATGCTCCTTAAATAACTTATGAAGAGGTATGAGGAAAATGTAGGTGCTGGTTTAGAGAAGGCACCTTGAACAGTCACAATTGTTAACAGTTGGTGACTATTAACTTTGAATTGTGCCTCTTGATCACACCCAATCGAATCGTGACCATTGATCTCATCAATGGACCAAAACCAGAGCCACCCATCGCAAGCCACGCGGGTGCGAGCAAAGTGCGCCTCTAAAGCGTCTCATTGTGCCACACACACGCATGCGCGCGCATTGCGCAGTATCGAATCCCCATACTCTCCTCTACTAATTCTAAGGAGTATAAATCAGTTCCTATTGAAATATTGAAAACAAAACTTATAATTTTCCAATGTGGGACAAGTTCAAAATTGGGTTTTTTTGTAAGAGAAACTGATTTTTTCAAACAATAATTGACCAATCAAACCCATTGGATTTAATCTCTTATGAGATTAAAATCCAACAAAAACAATAAGTCTTTTAGTTCAGTCACTTCAGCTATTATCGCCAAATAAAACTAGTCTTTCATCTAATTAATAGATTTTTACAAGCAAGTGGTTGAATAATAAAATGAACCGAAAATTCTAACGGGGACATAGGTCAATTGGTCCGATAGGCCAGAAGAAAAAAAAAAAAAAATATATATATATATATATATATAGCGAATTATAAAAGGAAATAACTTATAAGTAATGAGTATTATTGTGGTGAAACATAGTGGCATTTCCAGTAAACATGGTGGCATTTTTATCATCATCTAAGCGTTGTCCCAACTAGAATCCTGTTTCACATCCTTTACGCTGTATTTGACTGCAATGCGAATAAATTTGCACTGTTGCAAAATTAAAACAGTGTGAATGGTTTGAGTGTAAATTCTGACCACTTTTTGTTTTGAAAATTTTAATTTATTTTGTTTGATTACAGTACAAATAAAATAAATTAAGACATGAAAAAGAATAAAATGAAACCAAAAACAAAACTAAATGAAAATTTACATATTTTTTCATTTGTGCTCCCATGCATTTATTTGTATTAGTACAAATAAAATTGTGGGTACTTGCATCCATGTTATTTTCCAAAAACAATGCCCCTAATGTGATATGATATTAATCTGAGTGGTGTTCTGTATCATTGTGTTGGACAAGTTTGGTGGGGTTCAAACCACCGGACCAGTGTGGCATGTGCAAAAATATGGGATCCAATAATAAATGTTTTGTATGAAATTTATCTTGAAAAAGGAGAAAAATAATTGATAAATATTTTATCGAACAACATTTGAGAACAAACCCTATATACCAATGAGCTGGTGCCGTTTTTTCAAATAAGTGACAATGGTTTCTAGAATGATAATTACTGATTCTCGGATTCAAAAGCCAAAGACAGCTTATAAAAAAAAAAAAAAAACTCCAAACGTTGAAACCAGATGAAATACAAAAATAACACGGTGCCAAACACCACCCACCTCTCTGGCGGAAAAGTTGATCATTTCTTGATCTCTTCCACTAACAAACTGACACACAAATAATTTGGGCAAGTAATGTTAATTTCCACGGCAAGTGAAGACAAGTGAGACACAGAGAGCTAATGTTAATTTCCGTGGTTTTGCCGATTGACTCCCTAGTAAAAAAACAAAAAAAAAAAAGGTTGTGTTGTTGTAATTCATATTATCTGTTTGATTTTATTTAATTATGGGTTCATTGTTTCAACGACTCAATCATGAAATTTTATGTTTTTAAGTTTATTAAAATGTCCGTGGTCTCTACTTTCACTTCCCTCTGTGTTTTTGTTATCTTTTACAACCATGTGCTCTCTAATCAGGGATTCCTGAATGACAATGGGAGAGCAAGTTCTATGTAAACAAAGCCAAACCATCTTCTAGGTCTAGGACCTTATGGGCTATATGTGAAACTCGCCATCACGTTAATTGGTTCCTCTTTGTAATCTCTCTTTCACCCTCTACAGTGTTTAGGTTCAGGTTCAGGACAGATTTGAGCGGACAATCGGACATGCCAACAGGGGAAGGAGATGTTGATGTTACGGCGTGTATAGTAAAATATTCCGATTCCTAATCTCCTGTGCATGAGAATTTTACTCATCGCTACCCACAATACACTATCCCTCTGTGAATTGGGAATATCTCCCCTTGCATAATACTATGCAGAGGATAAGATGTTCTCCTGGCTGCGATAAATGTGGGCAGAGTTCTCGTGAGCATGAGATCCAGACTCTAATATCCCACTTTAAATTAGGAATGGCAATGGGGCGGATTCAAGGTAGGGATCATATTTTCCATTCTCAACCCTAATTTTGAAATTAACCCCATCTTCATCCCAATCCCCAACGGGAATAAAATTTTCCCTCCATCCCTGATCTCCGACATGAATGAATTTCTCATGTGGACCCAAATTCCCAAAATATTTTCAGATAACAGTATTTTTTAAACTAAATTTATTTATAATAAATTAGAATTTTAAATTATAAATAATATTTTAAATATATGATATAATATAATATAAATGATATAATAATATATTTAATATAAATAACAATTAATATATATATAATCGGGATCGGGGCAGGGCAGGGGCCTCAATCCCCATCTCCGACCAGGGATTTCTATTAATTCCCGTCCCCATCCCCGCCCTACCAAAATAATCCCCAACCCGACCCATCTGGTCAAGATAGTCAGGTCCCCGTTGGAGATGAAAAAATTGCTATCCCTAGATCAAATTCCCAAAAGGGGAAGGAGATGTTGCATTGTGAAATGCGTCACAAGACAGAATCATGTGCAGAATTAACAACTTTTGAAATTTTATAAGCGAACTTTTCCTAAGGAAATATTGAATAAAGATGCCAGCATTCAGCATTAGCATATATACGATTCAGGTTCTTCTGCACTAAACCACGTAACCAAGCATGGTGGTCGAACCATCTCTTTTTTTTTATTAATTTCCCTGCAGCATACATTACATACTACAGAGCTGCCCATGATCCAGTCTGTCCAATGCGACCCTACTACACAGTGCCTAGTTTTTTTTGGGTATACTACACTTTGCCTTTCTACGGCTTCATATTCCCACACAAACCAAAGAAAATCCCAACATTTTATAATTTACTCATTAGGATATTTTGAGAAGAGAGGAGCAAGAGATATGGTAGATTTATTATAACGCTGGTCAGATATAATCGGGTCTTAGATCAGACCCACTAAGCCCTTTTAAGTTTTAATTATAGGGCTGATTCGGGTCTGGTTCCTGTAGCGTTGGGTAGGAGTGTAATCAATTTGAGCGAAGCCGAACTTTTGTATATTTTGGCTCAAATCAATTAAAATATTATTAAACTTATAGTTTGTTTTTGAATTTGATTCTAATTTTATTTTTTGGTTTGAGCTCAGTTCAATTTAATATTTGTTGAATTTGAGTTTGGCTGCAAAGCTTGAAAATGAATATCATCATCTATGCCTTATCCCAATTATATGTGATTGACTACATGAATCATGTTTTTCCATTCTATTTTATTTCTCTAATAAATATTTTTTAATACTTCTCTTTTTTGTCTATCCCAAGTTCTTCTAACCTTATGAATCATCTCTCTCATTTTATCACTTATTAAATCTATTCCTAATTTTCCAAATAACTTCATTCCTAATAGTATATTTTCATAATATATATGTCTCAATCTATTTGTTAATCGAGCCAAATGTTTAACATTTTATCAGTCAAGTTCGGATTGGAATAATCAATTGGACTTACGTGGCGTTTGATAACGCTTTGAAGAGGTTTGAAATCTGAAAACATATTGAAAGAAAAAACAAACTTGTCCGTTCACCAGTTCAGTGTTTTATTTATTTTTTATTATTTTGTTTCTCTAGAAGGTGAAGTTTTCTTTTCATTATTTTGTTTCTCTATCAGTGGGGATAGACTCAGGACTCAAAAGAAGAACCGTCAATAATAATATTGTCTTTCTCCCCGCTTCCTTGAGAATTTTTGTTTAATTTCTCACTTATGAGTTATGACAAAACCTCATTGCTCGGATCGACCGTACGCGCTCCTGCCTTTGTTGAACGAATCCGAGTCCACAAGGATGTGCGCCCAGTTTTCCCCGCTCTATCTTCCTTCCTAAACAATTCACAATTGCCTTACTGATATGGTGAAAAGAGTTACTTGATACAAACAGATACGAAAGAAAGGGAGACTAGCTAGTAATACAGAGACCGAGAAGACGAGAACAGAAAATTCTGGGGATGCAACGATGGACAAAAGTTACTGTCTCGGCATTACCTGTCGCAGTTCTTGGAGTGCTTCTGATTGTGTTCCTTCGGCGACGGTGTTCCTCGTCCTCGAAAGGACGACATACTGGTATTACAGAAGCAACCGAGGCCAGAACTAAAAGCTTACAAACTGGGATTACAAAGCTTCACCTAGCCCATGATGGGAACAACCCCAACCACCTTCCTAGTTTTCATCATCTTCATCTTCATCATGAGCTAGATACCAAGAGAAGGGCGAATAATTATGTGTTTCGACGTGGGGTGGTGCTGACGAAATCACTATTCAGTTGGGCCGATCATCCTTGGCTTGTCGCCGAGGCGGTAGAGTATGGATGGTCTAGGTTTGCTTTCATGGTGGGCAGCCTATCATCTCCTTCGACTAAATCGGCACTGTTGAGTTTATGCGCAGCTGACGATCAAGTAAGAGAAAGAGATGCAGACATAAGCTGGGAGATTTTCCCAGAGTCGGTTGATTTCATGCAGAAGATAAGGTTCAATTCTGGACTAAAGAAAATCAACATGGGTACTGCTCCTTCAGCTGCAGCTTCATCTGTCATTAGGTCTGCTTTGCCCTTGCCAGGCCCT
The DNA here is from genome assembly GCF_056320005.1 of Nelumbo lutea. Taxonomy (NCBI): domain Eukaryota; kingdom Viridiplantae; phylum Streptophyta; class Magnoliopsida; order Proteales; family Nelumbonaceae; genus Nelumbo; species Nelumbo lutea. Next base: position 10,543,606 of record NC_142688.1, on the reverse strand, counting down.
CCCTTGAGCAGTTGCTCTTTTCCTCAGGAAGCCTATTTCGAAATTACAATCTTGTCTATCATGGATGAAGACAGGGAGAGCCCCTGTGAAGGAGAGCGCTCTAAGCTGCTCATTCAAGAGACGGCTGACGAGAAGGTGCTGTCCGATTCCTTAATCCATGTTGCCAGCGGCAATAGAAATACTGAGTTGCAAGAACTGAAGCTTAAGATTAAAGAAGATGAAAGGAGTACTAGAGCCGTTATGTTGTCTGTAGGTCTGACCGCAGGAGGCGCCCTTCCGTCCAAGCTCACAGGAAGCTATCCTGGGTCCATCGGATTCAACTCCAGCGGTTCTGTTTACCTTGATGGTAGGTCTTTACCTTTGAAGTTAATCAAGTTATCATTTATCAATTGCTGTGAACGATGAATTTGGTAGGTTACGTGGGTCTGAATTGAAATTTAGCTCTGCTACACATATAATCATGTACAGACCGGCTAATTAATATCTTTGTGTTGCCCTTGCCCCGTCAACCAGGAATCAAGCTGGTGTATGAGACGACGACAGAGAAGACAGATTGGGGATTAACAAACAAAGTGATTGGTTGTGGATTTGATCCTGGTCAAAAGAAGGTATTCTTTACAGTGGATTCGGAATTGGTGCACCTGATCAATTGCAAAGCTGAGGAGTTCGCAAGCCCGCTTTACCCAACTTTAGCTGCAAATATGGACGTCACGGTTTTCGTAAATTTTGGACAGAGTGCCTTCAAGTATGCACCTGCAAATGCCCAACGCACTCCCAACCCTTGTTTCATTGGCCCCCTAGTCCAAGCTCCTGCCGCTGCTATGGGTTACGAAGATAGCCGAGAGCTCTTCTCTATAGGGAGGATTGATTCCCACTGGTTGAACCGAAGCACCACGAAGAACAAAAACGGCGGCGATAGCATTGCAGACGAGGAATCTGAAACTGATCTATTTGAAATAGTCTTGGATAATTACAGCAGGTCCCCAAGAACAGCGGTGAAAGTAGGAATGTGACGCTGGGATCACAGGTGACCGTGACCCACCCAAGACTGCTCAGCTTTATGCCAAGATTTGGGGGGGAGGGGGCCCTTGTGCTTATGCAAGTCACGCGATTTGGCCATCGCCACCATTTTCAGTTCACAAGACTTTTTTTTTTGACATCAAAAAGGTAAATTCTTTGGTTCTTGGCCCTGCATATACATCAGTTCTGTTGATAGTTTCGAGCTGAGTTCATGTACAGTGACCATACTCATTATCATCAAGAAAATGAAATTGCAATTTAAGATCAAGAGCGGTTATATACAGTAAGATTGGGTTACCTGTGACCAGACTGACCTCCAACTCTAATTGCCAATCCTCAAACATACAGGAAAAAAAACTAGTAGACAACAAAGACAGCTTCAGTCTGAAAGCTGTTTAACTATTTGTTTCAACTCATGTTTCCCCTAAGTTAAATCCCAGTTTTTCTATTCTCTCATTTTTCTCTCTGGCCTCAGAGTCAGACAGACCTTAAACAATCACAGAAGACAGAACAGAACCGAGGCGTAGCATATAGACGAACCGCCGAAACAGTAGTCTCGCACCATCCTTGGCTTCATCGAGGTAACGGATCTAAGGCGCAACACAAGACGGAATAGTAGTTTTCTGGTGACTGATGCGAATAGGGAGCTCCTTTTTACACGACCAGACTAAAGCAAAAACACTACTTTGACTTCAGTTAAGAAACGATTTATTCCAAAGAAACAATGAAATCAGGAATCAAGATTTTGAATAAGCTAACAAATACATTTTTTATTCTTCAGTTTTATTCATGCATCTTCTTTAGGTATACATAAAGGGAATCAAGGGTTGGGGGATTGAGCAGATAGCACATTAAACTCCACTGAGGCACTGACCACCTTGCCATGGAGACAGAACCTGCAGTTTCACGGGTTTTGATCCCCCGCCTCCATCTTCGGAGCCAAGAGACCATCTCAGCTACTGGGTCATCAGTAATTCCATAATTGGCTTCATCATGACATCACCTCAAATCGCCTTATTGTCTAAGGAAATGGGATCTTGTTCAATTGAGGGAAATCAGAGAAATTTGACGCAAACAGAAAAGTCATTGATTAAGTTCTATGCGATAAATAAGATGACAACGATGCAATCCATACACATCTAGGGGTTTCAAATGGACCGGATTTGGTCCAATCCGATCCAGATGGACCCGATCCAATCCAATGATACTTCATCCAAATTGATTATGATTTGGACGGGTCAAAACCAAAACCGGTCCATTGACATCCCTATATGCAAATAAATATCCCCCAATACAGATGCACCATTACTGTAGAGAAGATTCTACCCAAAAAAAAAATTGTAGAAAAGAGCATAATCTTTTTTTTAATTTTTATTGTCACCACAACAGTCAGTACTACAGTAAGATATTGAGAAAAAACAAGAGAAAAAACGCTTCTTATCTGCCAGATAAAAGGGAAAAAAAAACCTTCCTTTTCTAATAGGCTTCCACATAATTCATTGATGTTTACATACCAAAGAATAATAGCAACAAGAGATAACCATGTCTCCTCTTGTTATCTGCAACATCTATGCTGCCTTCTTTCTCAACCCCATCCGTGATTTTGCATACCTGGATTTCTTGTTAAGCAAAACCTATATACTGGATTTGGATCACCATAAAGAAGTGCAGATTACATTAACCTATAGAGCAATTCAAGGTGTTTCAAAAGGATACTCCAAACGCATGCCTTCACCATCTAATGATGAGTATAGAACAGTGCCTTGAAGGTGATTCAGGGCCGCAGTAGAAGATGCAACGTCCTGCACATTGCATAGCAAAAAACTTTAATAAATGATGGAGGCATCAGATGTTAGTGGGAAAAAGTGCTACTACGTCAATCTCTCTATCGTTGCCATGCAGTAACTAATTTTTTGATCAGGCCATGCAGTAACTAATAACTCGATTCATGTCAGAAAATAGTTGTTTCGATCATATAATTGACTCCTTGAAGTCCCTATTCATAGTACATTGTGGCATTCCTTACAATGCCATCATGTACGAGGACCTCAAAACTAGTATTATACATGCCGTTACATTACTACTGCAAATTCACTGTTGTAAGAATTTGTCAAGTGCACTTTATCATCATCATAGTTCACTGACTTGGGATTGACTTGGCTCAACCAATCTGGCAGTGGAGTCAACTCAGGCAACCATGCCACATTTAATGTAATATATGATAAAATAAAGAATTTTAAAATATAAAAAAAAAGGTGGTACAATAAGATAAAATTCATCTTTGCATAAATTACAATTTGAGTAATATTTCTTCAAGTTACTATTAATCAGATCTACCTAAAAATAAAAGTACCAAATATAAAATATGTCTGAAGTCCAATTCTAACACTAAGCATTACAAAATGCAATGCTAATACAACAATTAGAAAGAATACCAGCATTCGAGATTCCATAACAAATTAATTCAAATTTAAATATAAAGCTCAACTAAGCATCTTATACTTGCTTGGAATGGAAGGTTCAAGAGGGGCAAACACTGCAAAAGCTTTTTGACTTACATGAGAGGTTGACAATCTCCTTATACAAGTAATCTGTGATAATTGCCATAGCTTTCAAGGCATTGAGGCGAGGCTAAGCGATAGGGGGCGCCTGGCCACCTAGGTAATGGGATTTTTTTTAACAAAGGCCATGAATCCAAGGATAATTCCCTAGGTTCCATAGAAAGCAGCAACCATCTTTCACTATTAATTGTCTATAATCTTCATAAAAAAATGTATAAGCTTCATTTGAAACAAAGAAATCAACATATTCATGAAAAAAATGGAAGAAACAAAAGAAATTTCAGAAAACAGAGGAGCTAAGCCTCTATTTTTGTCCTTGATTGGACAAAATTTTGAATTCTTCCATATTGGTTCAGGTTTTGAAGTCTTCGAGTTACCTTGGCATCACTCTACATGTCAAGTTACCTTGGCATTACCTGATTGTTATAGTTTGGTAGTATATCCTAGAGGTAGTCTCTATTTTATATGATAGTGTGTTGTTTTCGTATCATTTGGTGTAACAATGGGACATACCATCACTGGGTTATTTGGTTTTTCATTTGATTGATAGCATCATATTTGTGCTTTATTGGATTGTCGCAAAAAATTGTTACGAGTATGTAAGTTCATGAAAACCAAATCACCCAAGCATGCATGCACTGGGCGATTTGGCTTATCCTTTGACATATAGCATGTACAGGTTCTTTTAGAGGCCACAAGAAAGTCTTATGATTATGCGAACTTATTGTTCCAAATGTTAGGCTACCTTGATATTTTGTTTTTTTTATCAATAGGTCACCTTGATATTTCTTGATATCCCTAGTAAGGTAGTGGAACCTAGAGGTAGTTTCCATTTTAGCATATGATAGTGTGTAGTTTATGTAATTTGTAACACTTAGGATAGCAATAACAAACATGCACTCACTGAGTAATTTAGTCTTCCACTTGACTGAGAATGTTTGTGTTATATTAGAGGGTTGCAAATAAGTGTTGTGACCATGTTAACTAAACAAAACAAAATCACCTAACCATTATTGTAGGGTTACAAGAAAGTGTTGTGACCATGTGAACTCATCAAAACCAAATCACCTAGGCATGCATTCATTCAGTGATTTGGTTTTTCATTTGATTAATAGCATGCTTGTGCTTCATTGGACGATTGCATAGAAGTGTAGTAGTCACGTGAACTCATTGTTCAACATGTTAGGCTACCTTGGCACTTCTAAATTGTCATAATAAGGTAGTAGACCCTAAAGACAATTTCTATTTTCACATATGTTAGAGGGTTGTTAGAGTGTCCTTTGGGGTAGCAACAATAAGATGCACTACACAGATAATTTAGTGTTTTGTTTGATTAATAGCATGTCTGTGTTGTATACTTTTATTAGAGGGTCGCAAGCAATTGTTCTAACCATGTGAACACATCGAAACCATCGCAAGCAATTGTTTTATTGGAAGGTCAAAAGAAAATGTTGTGACCATGCAAACACATTGCTCCACATGTTAAGCAATCTTTATATTTCCTGATTGTCAAAGTAAGGGACTGGACCCTAGAAGTATACTTTTCAAGGCGTCAAGGTGAGGCTAGGCGACAAAGGGGTGCCTAACCATGTATAAGCTTCATTTGAAACATAGAAAACAAGCATATATTGATGAAAAAATGGGAGAAAGAAAATAAATTTAAAAGACAGAAGTGTTGATTCTCTATTTTTGTCCTAGGAAAAGAAGAAAAGAAAGGGTGAAATAAGAAGATGAAGATGATGAAAATAATCAATATGTGTTGATTGGATTTTTTTTTTTTTTAGCAAATGTTGATTGGATAAAATTTTGAGTTCTTCCATGCTTATCAGTTCAAGTTTTGAAGTATTTGAAGGTTCAAGGAGTATACATGTTGATTGGACCTAAACAAATGAGAAAAATAATAAAAATATATATATATATTTGAACTTAAACTTTAATAATGTCTATTTTATAATTATAACCTCAAAAGGTTAAGAATATAAAAGTATCCAAGAGACCCATGTAAAAATATGTTGGTGATCAAGCAAGGCAACCCTCTAGAGTGCCTTGTCACCTAGGCACTTTGGCTAACTTTTGGCTAAGTATGATAATTGCAACAGTCAATTCACTTTTGGCTAACTTTGCAAGGCATCAATTTATGATTAATATTGTATCACTTCTAAAATATAATGGGCCGACTCTGATCTTGCCAAGCCAACTCCCATTTTTTGGTCCAAAGGGCACATAGCAACACATAGCAAAGAAGAATGTCTTAAAAACTACCATGTGCACTAGACAGATTTATGTGCATAGGAGAAAGAGAATGAGAATGAACTTGACAATCCACCTTAATTGTCACTGCTCAATTTGTTATGGGCCCGAGCGTAGGATCGCATCACGGGTCGCTCCACCGCAGGAACCTCAGATCTTTCCTTGCCCTTGGCCTTGCATATAGGCCCTATTTTGACTATCTCGTGGGTGATTTGTCCAAGAGATCACCGAACTCTCCCTTACTCTCTTTCTTGACTGAATACTCGATCTGTTCATTCAATAATGGCATCTCCTTAAATAGGAGATTACAAGAGGAGGGTTCCTTGTTGGATTCGGCTAGGTTAGTCCTAAACAGACTCAAACTCCTACTTCTAATTAGACTACTTACTTTTAATGGTACTACAATTCCTTCTAAGAATAGGGAACAAGATAAGGGAGAATGGGATAAGGGATAAGGCGCGTTCTCTTGACGTGTCCAGATAAGGGTGGGCCCACCCTATGAGCTGTCGTGTGGGCCCCGCTCTGCTGCTGCTGTCGGGTGTGTGTGCGCGGCTCATGGTGCCGGTGCCGGCGCCGCACGGTGCGGTGCCGCTGCCACGCAATGCGTGCACGCGGCTCATGGTACCGCTGTCGTGCGGTGCCGGTCGTGTGCGCGTTGCTGCCTCAACTGCTGACGTGTGGTGCGGGTGCTCATAACATCACTCCCCTCCTGGACTACAAGCTTGTCCTCAAGCTCAAGGCCTGGATAGGCGTTATGGAGATCAGTCCAGGGGATCCAGGTGGCCTCTGCTGGAGGTAGTCCCTCCCATTCTACTAAAACCTCGAACGTGCCTTGATGGATGCGGGACCGGATGAGAGCGCGGGGCTGGAGGATAGGTCTGCCGTCCTGCAAAGGGGGTAGGGGAGGCACATGGTCGGGAGGAGTGCCAACATAAAGCTTTAAGAGGGACACATGGAAGATGTCGTGGATCCTGTTGTGCTCCGGGAGCTCGAGTTGATAAGCTACCTTTCCTATCTTCCTTAGAATCTTGAAGGGCCCGTAGAATTTGGGGGCCAGCTTAGGGGGCCCCCGGCGCCTGAGAGACAGTTGCCTGTATGGTCGGAGTTTCAGCCAAACGTACTGCCCCGGTTCGAAGGTGACTTCGCGGTGCCGTTGATCGTAGGCGTGTTTCATACGTGCATGCGCCTGCTGTAAGCGCAAGGAGACTTCGGCCAGGAGGGCATCGCGAGTTTGGAGGCTGCGGTCCACTTCTTCCAACCGCGTTGAGCCTGGCTCGTAGGACAAAAGGCGTGGAGGATCTCGACCGTACACAACTCTGAAAGGAGTCATTCCAAGGGAGGAGTCATAGGATGTATTGTAGCAGTATTCAGCCCATGGGAGGTACTCCACCCAGTGTCGTGGCTGGTCACCCACGAAGCAGCGAAGGTACATCTCAATTGTCCGGTTCACCACCTCTGTTTGGCCGTCTGACTGTGGATGGTAGGCTGAGGAGAAGGCGAGGGCAGTGCCCTGTAATCTAAAGAGTTCCTTCCAGAATGTGCTTGTGAAGATCGGGTCCCGGTCACTGACGATGGACTCGGAAAGTCCATGTAAGCGAAAAATGTGGGTGAAGAAGGTATGGGCGACCGAGACTGCGGTATAAGGATGGGATAAAGGGAGGAAGTGAGCATATTTGGAGAACCAGTCCACTACCACGAACAGGACTGACTTCCCCCCGACTTTGGGCAGCCCTTCAATGAAATCCATGGCAATATCGGCCTGAATCTGCGTTGGGAGGGAGAGGGGTTGGAGCAGGCCTGCGGGGTGCAGATTTTCTCATTTTTGCTATTGGCAAACTGCGCAGTTTTGGATAAAGTCCCGCACCGAGGCCCTCATAGCTTGCTAGTGGAAGTCAGCGTGAATATGATGCAGCGTTTTTTGAATGCTCTCGTGTGTCGAGTGGTGTATGCTGGCGATGATGGAAGGGATTAGAAGGCAATCGGCGGGTAGGTAGATCTTTTTGTAGAGCACCAACCCATCGTGGAGAGACCAGTTCGGGTTAGCAGACCCAGACTGTATTTGTTGGACCAGGTCGTTCCATTTTGATGACTATGGCAGTGTGTTCTGAATGTCTTCTAGCAGGGTGGCCTGTGGCTGGGAGATCGGATGGAGGAGCATACTATCTTCTTCTCGTCGGGACAGAGCATCTGCTGCACGGTTCAGGGATCCTGCCTTGTAGTCCACCCGGAAATCGAAACCCAGAAGCTTGTTGACCCAATGTTGTTGTGGGGAGGTGGCCAGTCGTTGTTCCAGCAAGTATTTGAGGTTGTAGTGGTCTGTTTTGACGACGAAGGGTCTACCCCACAAGTATGGCCTCCAGTGTTGTACTGCCTTGGCTAGGCCAATGAGCTCGCGTTCATAGGCGGGTAATTTGAGATGGCGATCAGCTAGCTTGCGGCTGAAGAAGGCTATCGGGTGCCCTTGTTGTTGAAGGATGGCTCCTATGCCTGTGCCGGAAGCATCACACTTGACTGTGAACTCAAGATCAAAGTTCGGTAGCTGGAGGACTGGTGTGGAAGAGAGGGCTTCCCTTAGGCTTACGAAGGTTGCATCGGCTGTGCTATCCCAGTGGAAGGCATTTTTCTTGAGCAGGTTGGTAAGCGGGGCTGCTAACAGGCCATAATTCTGTACGAACTTTCGGTAGTACCCTGTTAGCCCTAGGAACCCATGGTGGGCCTTGGCGGACTGTGGCCGGGGCCAGTCCTTGATGGCCTGAATTTTGGAATTGTCCACAGTTACACCTTGCCCGCTGATTACATGTCCAAGGAAAAGGACTTGGTGTTCCCCAAAGGAACACTTGGATCTTTTAAGGAAGAGTCGGTGCTGCTTTAGGAGCTCGAGCACGACCCACAGGTGCTGAATGTTTCCACCCACATCTTGCTATAGACCAAGATGTCATCGAAGAAGACCAGTACATATTTACAGAGGTGGGAGTTGAAGACTTCATTCATCAGGGCCTAAAATGTGGAAGGGGCGTTGCAGAGGCCGAATGGCATAACTAGGAACTCGAAATGGCCATGATGCGTCCTGAAGGCTGTCTTTTCTACATCTGCGGAAGACATCCTGACCTGGAAATAGCCTGACATGAGGTCTAATTTGGAGAAGAATTGTGTGCCATGGAGTTTGTCCAATAATTCATCTACGATGGGGATCGGGAATTTATCTTTGACGGTTCGGCTATTGAGTTCCCTATAGTCCACATAAAATCTCCAAGTCCCATCCTGTTTGGGTACCAACAGAACTGGGGAGGAAAAAGGGGAGTGGTTGGGCCGAATGATCCCCTGTTGTAGCATATCCGCGCATTGCTTCTCTAACTCATCTTTCTGTCGGTCGGGGTAGCGATAGGGCCAAACCACGACCGGGTCTAACCCTACTATTAGAGGGATACGGTGGTCGCAGGCTCTAGAAGGTGGGAGGCCCTTGGGTTCTTGGAAAACGGTTGAGTAATCGGTGAGAAGCCTCTCCACATCAGTTGTGCGCGAATTCTCACCCTGAAGTGCATGTAGTTGTGTCTTGGTCCTTGTCCGGGTTCCTTGCCAAGTAACCGATTTGCCATCTAAGTGGAAGGTCATGGTCAGGGCAGCGAAGTCCCACAGGATTGGGCCTAGCGTGATCAGCCATTTGACGCCTAGGACGATGTCAAATTCGTCCAAGGATAGTACAAATAAATCTGCTCGGAAGGATTCTTTTCCAACTTGAATTCTGGTGTTCTTGCAGATACCGGGGCTGTGAACTCTTTCCCCGTTTGCCACGGCTACCTGTAGTTGTGGCCTGACTTCCATGGGCAACTCCAACTTGCGGGCCGCCTAATTGCTGATGAAATTGTGGGTGCTTCCAGAGTCTACCAAAATGCGCACGAGCTTCCCCGTCACTAGCGCCCTTGGTTGCACTGTCTGGGAGGTTCTGATCCCTGTGATTGCGTGGAGTGGGATCTCGGGTTCAGTTGGTGATGGCTCTTCCTCATCCTCTTCAGTCTCGTCTACTAGAAGGCAGAATAGTTTCTTGCATCTATGCCCTGCGGAGTATAGATCATCGCAATTGAAGCACTACCCCTTCGCGCGTCGTTCTGCCATCTCGACTCGGGACAGACGTCGGATGGGGGGTGACACCCTACTGCTCCCTGTCTGTGATACTGATCTGGAGGGGTTACCAGTGTGGGTCCTCTGCTCCCTGTTGGGCGCAAGGGTAGACACTCCCGCTGGCCTTGACGGTGCCCAAGTCGTGGTTGAACGTCCAATGCTGAAGGGTCCGTGAGTAAGTTGCATCTTCCGTTCAAAGGTGCGGGCGAGGTTCATTGTCGTAACCAGATTTGGGGGGTGCCGCATCTCTACGTCTACCCTTAAGGGTTCTATCAGCCCTGCTGTGAACATGTCCACTTGCTGATTTGGCCTAACCGTGGCCGCTCTGGCAAGCAAGGTTTGGAACTGGCATTGATATTCAGCCACGGTTCCCGTTTGCTTGAGATTGATTAGCTGCCCAGCGGGTTGTTCGTCATTGGGGGTCCAAATTTGAGGAGGCAATAGGACCTGAACTGCTCCCAACTGAGCCCGGGTTCTTCTTGCTCCACACGATAGAACCAGAGTTGTGCCTCTTCCGTAAGGTGGAAGGCTGCCAGGCTGACCTTGTCTCTGTCATCCCTGCACTGGTTGCAGAAGAACTACTCGCAGCGGTACAACCAACCTAATGGGTCTCCGGTGCCATCGTAAGATGGAAATTCAAGCCGGATGTACTTGGGGACAACTGCAGTCGTCGATGCGGTGGCTTGATGTTCGTTGGCTGATTCTGCCCCGTCCGTGCGACGACTGCTGGTAGAGGCTAATCCCTCAAAATTCTTTTATTTGTTGGAGAGGAACGCTTCTAGCAGGCGACGCAGCTCCCGAATGTCATCTTTGACCTCTCAGACCTCCATATTGGTCTCTACGAGCCTATACTCCAGTTCATGGACTCTGAAAAACAGTGGCTCCTGTTCCCCCATGATGATAGGCTCTGATATCAAGATGTTATGGGCCCGAGCGTAGGATCGCGTCACGGGTAGCTCCACCGCAGGAACCTCAAATCTTTCCTTGCCCTTGGCCTTGTGTACAGGCCCTATTTTGACTATCTCATGGGTGATTTGTCCAAGAGATCACCGAACTTTCCCTTACTCTCTTTCTTGACTAAATATTCGATATGTTCATTCAATAATGGCGTCTCCTTAAATAGGAGATTACAAGAGGAGGGTTCCTTGTTGGATTCGGCTAGGTTAGTCTTAAACGGACTCAAACTCCTACTTCTAATTAGACTACTTACTTTTAATGGTACTACAATTCCTTCTAAGAATAGGGGACAAGATAAGGGAGAATGGGATAAGGGATAAGGCGCGTTCTCTTGACGTGTCCAGATAAGGGTGGGCCCACCCTATGAGCTGACGTGTGGTGCGGGTGCTCATAACACAATTCAGATATGAATCCTCTCTCAAGAAGGTATTTGTAAAATAAAAGAGGGATCCAAATCCAAGATCCTAGTTGTGTGTTCTGTGGATACACTCTGGAGACAGCTGACCATCTCTTCATCCACTGCCCACTCTCTCAGAAAATTTAGCTGCATTTCATCATAGTAGTTAATCACTTCTGGATACAGCCAGGATCCATATCAATCCTGCTTTCCTCATCAAGGATTAGGGGCCCAAGCAATAGAGGGAGAATTATGTGTGACATGATTCCTGCCACAGTTATATAGTCAATCTGGTCTGAGAGAAATAAGAAGATTTTCAAATGCCAAGGTTCTAAAGATGATGAAACTCTTTACAAGATTAATGGGAAGATTGCTTCATAGAGCTCTACTATCAAGGAGTTTTCTTCCCTGAATACCTTTTTTTATCAGTTTTCTTCTCTGAATGCCTTTATGCTCTTAAGAGAGAGGTTTGCATGATCTCTAATTGGTTGTGTTTCTCTCTGTTCTATCTTGCTGCCAGTTTACCTCCCCATGCTCTTTGTATGTGCAGGGATGGAGGTTATACCATATTTTTAAGTACTAAATTTTTACCTTGCCTTGTTAAAATAAAATAAATAAATAAGAGAATCTCATCATTTGGATCTCATATCTCATATCTGAGTCCACACAATGTTCATTCCAGAGAATATGATGGAAAAAAGTAGGACAATAAAAAATGGCAGGCTTGAATCCTCACAATTTGGTTTGTCCAAACCCCAGCATACTTTTTTTTTTCAGAACGCAAACTTCAAATGGAGCAAAAAAAAATATCTATAATTTTCTTGGATTTACTTTAGTTATCCCATGCCTCCAGAAACTGATTCCAAGAGAGTGAAAAATGCATATGAAGGTTTGCCCCATTTAAATTTCTTCCTCTTTCCACTTGAAACAAAACAAGTGAAACTCAGACAAGTCATAAAAACCGATTCCCAATCACAAAAATAGTTTGATCCTGAATTTGACTTTAGGGAACCGTATGCATTTAGAGTCAACAGTATGACATGATGACTCAAGCTCAGGAATCAACTAAACTCAGATGAGTCTCCAATTCAAATATCAAGTTGGCAAGCTATCACCGTGATACTAAAAATTATGAACCACTAGTTACCAGTCAAATGTATGTGCCTACAAAAAAGAAAAAAAAGCTACACCATGTCCATGTAAACTTTTGGAGGTAAACACATCTGACAATTATAATCCATTAGGTCTTTGACATGGTTAGAATGCTAGAATATTAGAAACTTGATGTAATCTGGAATTCTTTTATCCATTTTGAAATGTATCAAATACCAATTCAAATTCATGGGACTCCAGTCCAACCTACTACTAGAAACTAGCTACTCTTCTACCCTCAGGTTCCAACCATCATCATCATCATCATCACCCATACCTTATCCCAACTGTATGGGGTCGGCTACATGAATACTCTTTTGCCAATCCATTCTATTTAAAACCATATCCAACCATAATACCTATATATCTCCAATTCTGTGTGGATTGGAATTGAATGGAATGTTGGACTTTGATCAATAACCATAAAGAACTACTATTAATGGGTGAAATCAGAAGAAACAAGAGTAGAAAAGATGCAGAAAAAAAGAACAAACTCTCTGGCTAATAACAGCATCAGCCTCTCATAAATATCAGAAGGGAAAAAATTCTAGTTTCATATATAGCCACAATATGATATTAAGCACTCTACATACCCCCCCCCCGGGATTCTGTAATTAGGGAGTCAGCTAGCTCACTAGCAGATCCTCTTGATCCAGTGGAACAATATGTTCCTTCTAACAGCCAATGATCTAGCCTTTCCAATACAATGGTGGTGCACACAAAACCCAATTATCGCAACTCTCAACCAGCCTATATCTGGAATTTTGGTTTCTCGCATTTGAATGACACGCTTTCAATCTTTGCTTAAGAACAACTAGATAACAAAGTGGAAGCAAGAGAAGGTTTCTAAATCCATGGAAGGCTGTTATGATGGGACTTGATGAAAATGTATATCAAGGTCTACCTTACCATCTTAGATAGATGAACCGTTGAAGCTAAAACTATTTAGGTGCAAATTCCAAATCCAAAAGAAGTAAAATGAAGACTGTAATAGAACGTACCCCAAACAGGATAGACCTATAACATGCTTGATGTCATATGTCATATGTGCATATTATACATCTATTAGTTTACATAAAAGGTAGAGCCCCACTACTCACTTTCTCGACTCCTGAACTTTTCCACCTAAAATTCTTGCATTTTATCTTATTTCTTTTTGTGTCCCCACTCTATTTCTCTCTACCATTAAAATATTTACATGTCCAATCAAACTCCCACGGTTGCACATGTCTTGTGGCTAGACTTAATCTTAAACCTTTTTGGATAGGATAACTTTATTAGTCAGGTTACTAATGGTGGCAGTAGGATTGGATCCTTACAGGGTCCAATTCCCCGTACTTTACCAACTGGCACATCCACACTTACAGCTCCCCTGAGGTTTCTGACAAACATTGTCACTTTTCTGAGACTCTGACCTCCCGTGTCAGCTAACATGGCAAGAAATAAATCAAACCCCCCATTGGTCTCCCTATTACTTGCTCTTCACATGTTATTACAGTGACCCGAAATTTTCACAAACCTATGTTCCATAATCCATTACCTTGTATAAAAGGGAGAGTTCATTACCTCCTTTCGCCAATTCCCTAACTTCTTTCTCCAGCTTAAAGTCATGGAAATTTATCTTGATCCCTTTGTTTCATCACTCTCTCCTATCTCTCCACCCATAAAAAACTCTACATGTCCAACCCATCTCTCTGTCGCTCTAGCAGATTGCATGTAACACATGTCTGTGTGGGGGGACTGGAGAGAGAAATCAAATTAGACTTCTCAAGCACTCAATTTTCAAGGCTGACAATTCTTTTTCCAACAAGGCTTGTTTTTTATTGGATCCAATGAGACTTGGTCTAAAGACCTTTATGCAATTCATAAAGAAAAGTGCAATAGTAATTTTTTTTCTCTAATACATCAGCAAGAAGTGTCATAAAATGGCAGAGGAAGAACAGAAGTGAACGTTCCTTCTAAATTAATTCCAAGAAACTAGTTTATCCATTGCCTAGTGAAAGAAAGAAAAAATATACACCATTTGCTAAAAAACCAACAAAAAAAATCAGATTTGTCATTTCTTGGGTCTATAGAACATTAAAGAAATATTACTAGTGACTTAAAAGTGGATTTTTTACATGGTACCATAATTATTGGTATTCCCTGCAACAGACATAAAGGAACATTTAAAGTGCCAAATGGTATCAAAGCAAATAGGACCTTGGGTTGAAGCTTTTATGTGAGAAAGCAGTGATATCAAAGCACTATGCTGTTTTTACAATTAACCAGGTAGCTCAAAACCTAATAAATAAAAAAGAGCAAAATTCTATTGCATGTAGAGAGAAGTTGTCTAGGATCCATAAGGCAGTTGCAAAAGAAGCTAATAAACAGCTTTGACAAAGGTAGAATATCTCTCAAAAAATACAATAAAACTTAGGAAATTAACATCCTTAAGCAACTTAACAAAATTTCAAAATTACTAGTGAAAACTAATTAGTTAAGCTCCCAGAAGTGGGAGAGGGAGAAAGGGTAGAGGGTGAGAGAAGGTATACCTGAAAATCAACAAATGCAACAGGAGCTCCATATTTGTTTTGCATCTTCAATTTCAAAAATCCTGGACATCTATTTAGAAAATCCAACAGCATCTAAAAGGTTATACCTACAAAGCTTACAAATTTGAATGTTCATTAAAATTAAAATAAAGTATTCAAACCTTGAAAATACTTGATTTAGTTCTTGTTCTGAACAAGCTGCCCCCAAATTAGCCACAAAAAGTGTTGGACATGGAGCAGTATTTTGTGGAATGTGAGGAACTGAAGCATTATTCTGCCAAATGTAGGAAAGCTCCTTAAAAATGCATGAGTAGGCAAAGTAAATCTGATGTGCATGTTATGTCAAGTTGCAAATTGCCATTAAGAAGTGAAGAGATGCATAAAAAGTGAATCACTAAAACTCCAATAAAATGTCAAAACTCAATTAAAATTTTGTGATCAATCATAGATCACAGAAATATTAGATAGAGTAACCATTGAAAATTTTGTAGATATAAGTGCCAATATTTATTTGAAAACAGATTGCACCAAGCGTACAAATGAAGGTTGGTGGAAGCAAATGTGAAGAATTGTAGAACAATTTAATTATATTTCTTTTTGTGTCTTAACTGTAAAGTCATAAGATATGTGAGGTATGCATCTCTCTCTCTCTCTCTCTCTCCTATATATATATATAGGAGAGAGAGAGCATTTCCGACATCACTTCCCATGCATCTTCACCATGAAAATCAAACTGCCTTACATATTGCCTCAGATTAGTGTTTCACAAAATGACAAAGCACATTGAGATAGATTACCACTTTGTCCATAAAAGTTGCAGAGCAGATACTCCATTTGCTAAGTTAGACAAACCAACTTGCAGATTTGTTCACCAAGGCATTGAGCAGATCTCAAATTGGTGTTACTGTTTCCAAGCTGGGTCTATATACACCAACTTGGGGGGGGATATTAAGCATAAAAATTAGTTTCACTCTATGGTTACTGCTGTTTTGTTGCTAGTTGTTTACAGGATACAGTAGTCCATCATATTTTATTACGCAAGGGAAGTATGGAAAGTTCTGTTTTATTACTTATGTGGGGCATTATTGAAATGTTATTTTCACTTAAGTAAATGATTTAAGTGCTCAAAATTTTAAAATGGATATGGCACTAAACAGAACGGAATGGTAAAACAGGACTCATGTAGTCAACCCCATATAGTTGGGACAAGGCTTAGTGCCCATTTTGGAGGACTTTAGTGTAGCAAGGTGGGCCCACCCGGACAGCCCATAAGCAATGTTTGGTGAAAATCCCCGGAAGCCCAAAATGGATATGTTACAGTCAAAAATACAGCCCTCCGCTGAAGCTTCTTTAATGGCTTATCCAAAGTAAGAAAATGGAGCTTAAAAAAAAAAAACATGGTAAACTCCCATGTCCACTTTCTATCTTGCTTACCTCTTGCTGACACAATATGTGGACCTACTCCTGAAAATGAAAACAACTAACACTTACATAAAACTTTTCACTGTTTTCAAATTATGAAAATAGTTAGAACACTTAAATTATGCAGGGTATCGCACTGGAAAACACCATCCAAGTCCTCCACAAACAAAATATGCTCCTAAAAAATCTAAGAACTTCAGTTCCATTTACTCAACATTTTTCAGTAGTATTTGTTATTTCTTCGTAATCTGTGTTTGAGTATCATGGTTCCTTTTACTCATGTTCATTATTTGTATTGAGGGTTTATGCCCAATGCTCACCCCCCCCTTTGTACTTTAAAGTAAAGATCAATAAGAAATTTGGGTGAAGAATTAAAGACCAATATTATAGATACAGTGAAGTTGTGACTAGTCATTTTGGCCTCTCTAGTTGATAAGATTAGGCACGGACTAGTCTTTAAAAAGGATACTTTCAAATTTAAGATACTGATGCAATCTCATAAATAAGTAAAGACTACAAGTATGTGATTAAAGGAATGACATTGAGCATTTAGCTTACACAGCCTTTTTTTGCAAAAATAAAAAAAGGTAGGACTTCAATAGGCTATGATAGAAAATTACAGCCTTGTTTTCCAAAGAAAGAATGCAACTTTGACTATATGATTTGACTTTCGTTTACAGCAATCTCTTAGCAGCACACCATCAATTGGAAGAAAACTTAAACTCCTCCACTGTCTTCTTTTATTTTATACCCTTTTTTTTCTATTTTATATACCATCATCCAAGCCAATCATGCTCCAGCACAAATATTTAAAACAACAGCATGAATATAATGAAATTCAAGCATATTACATATTATTTGAAATAATATGAGAAATAAACAGATAAATTAACACTTTGAAATGGTTGATTAGGTTGACTTGTCACTAATCGACTAGTTGACTTAGATGATGCTTAGTTGTCCTACGCAACTGCATCATTGAGTATTGACCAACTAATTAGTGTTGCAGGCAGTCTGACCCACAACTGACTAACCAACACTTTAAGATAACTCAATGTGACGTCATCTGTTATCTATAATCACTTCCTGCATCATCCTTGAACATAGCCAGTACATTGACTCTACACTTGACAAGCCCACAATAATTTTTCCCTGTTTATTTCTTGCTTTGCTAGAGTATCAGCAAGGCCATTGGCTAATCTTCACACCCATGAATAAGTGATAGTCACCACTTAGGCTCAGTTTAGAAGGAGTACAAATACAAATATGTAGAGTGCAAAAACTTGTATTTTATATTATTTTGTATGTATTTGTACTGTACATATTTGCATTTGTACTCCACTACAAATACAAATATGTACAATGCAAATACATAAAACATAGTACAAAATACAAGGTTTTGAAATGTACATATTTGTATTTGTACTCTTTCCAAACTGAGCCTTATGAAAAGTCTTTCTTTTTTCCATCTCTTTTTTGTATTGATAAAAAGGGTCTTCATCCTGAAACAGTATTTCAGCCATATTAGTTCAGTTTCATACTTTCATGGTCACATTGGATATAGGCTTTTATCACTTACCAAGGATCTTAGTTTTTTATCTTGTAATATTTTTCTCCCGTTTTATCCCCCTTTCATCTTTTGAATATGGTTATTCTCATGGTTACCGGTTTTTTCCCTTTATGCATTATTGAATCAATTCCAACAAATAAAAAAAATAATTGTTTCCATAAAGAAAGACTGAGTGAACTGCTTCAAACTGCTTTATTTTTTTTCTTTTTGCTACTAACTATTTCCTTAATTTCCGTTATATCAATTTTTTACCCTTGTACAATTTTACATATTGGGATCACAATAGGACATCTTTTCATGATGCACTTTTCAAAAATGTGAAAGCATGTGAATAATTTGAAATAAACAACATACTTAGAACTAAACTGTTAATAGGATGGTTGCAGACAAAAAAGCTTGGGGTTTGGACTTTGGACTTTTAGACAGCAAATGAGGGAGATTTTTTGCTTAGCAAGGGAAGCTGGAGTACTTTTCAAATGGACAAGGAGGTCAGCCAATGGCTTAGCTGATACTTTAGCAAAGCAGGAGACCCTTAGGGAGAATCTCTTTTGGGCTGTGTTGTAAACCTTGAAATAAAACATGGGGTCAATACTCGTGCTGTTAGTGGTTGACATTGTATTTTTAACTGTTGTTTTAATGAAAATTGCTGTTTCCAATCAAAGAAAACATACTTAGAAAATAAAAGAATGTGAATAACAAAAAGTACAATTTAAGCACTTAATCTATAAGTAGTATAGTTTTCCCTAAGAAAAGCACATATAAGTGATATTCCTTTGCAAGCTGGATATGCATTGAGAGGTTAACCTCACCAATTTCATGGGATCCATATCATTGACAGCTCCACTATCAGAAGTTCCTTGACTGAAAACATGCAAATTAGTTGAATATCAGATGAAGCATAAACTATAGACTAGGAGGTAAGGATATGCATTAGCTTCTTTTCTAGGCCCCTGACCTTTCAGCTAGAATTTCAAAGAGGGCATATATAATGGTGGTACCTATGCTATGTGAAGAAGATATAATTTCAAATAAAAAAAGTTGTGCTTAAGTAGTGCACACGACCTTTGTGTAGATGGATAACCAATCATGTTGTAAGAAGAATTACTCATTCCAGGCATGTGGATATTGCTGCCAACACCTGAGTGCCCAATCGTGCCAAACATGTGCAAAATGAGTCTTTAGAAGAATGTGTTCACGTGACTATGAAATTAATTTGGATTAATAGTAAGACACAGACACTTGCAACCAAGTCAGGTGAAATAAGTGAGTTCTAAAGGTTGGGAAAATAAGGCAAAGAAAACTAGGGGAAAATAAAAAGAATAAATAAATGTCAGGAAAAAAACACCAAGAGCAATAGTACCTCAATTTCTACACAGTGATGGGAGATTATCTTACCAAAATCAGAAGTTCCTCTTGAAGATGCAGTAGAACCTCTAACTTTCTTATCAAAAGAACCAGGTTGTCCATCATCTAGTTGTCACAAATGAACAAGGCATCAGAACATCTCCAATGAACAAATTTGGAATATGATCAATTATTAACAGAAGAGTTCCAACTTGATACAAAATTAGGGACCTGTTCTGGAGCGCTTAGACCTGGAATTAGATTTTGCAAGATCAATGTACACAGTTGAATTCTTCTCAAGATCAAACACCAGTCCCTGCAAATGTTTAGATTCAAGGGATTTCAACACAGGTAATGAAGAAAGAGAAAAGGGCTAGCGAAGACTAATGTTACATGGATGTGGTTTAGGAGTGTCAGAATCTGACACTGATTCAGGGTACCAGATTCAACAATGCCAGACTCAAAGGATATACTTTAGTTTGTTTTTTCGCAGTTAAATAGAATGGACTGGCAAAACAGAATTCATGTAGCTAACCCCATATAGTTGGATAAGTCTTCAATGATAGGTGATCACTGATGAGTAATCATTGATGAAAAAAGAGAAAATAAGTCAATGCAAGAAACACTACACAATCAAAGTAATATATCATTGACTATATTAAACTTATCAAGAATTACAATTCTGCCATCTATTCCCAAAATATTAGCCTAAAATCCCAGAATTTAAAGTCACACACCACTGGCTCATGAATGACAAGAGTCCCTGAAGTATGATTTCCATATCAGTGTTAAAACATGTCATCAGAAAATTCATTTGGGATTTCAAAGAATCCATGTAACATTTTTTTTATCAGTAACAATAAACTTTATTAATGATATGAAACTATGTGAAGCTTAAGGTACAAAAGGGGAGGTAAAATGTCTCAACTCCCCACCAACAGAATACAATGGAAGAAAATCAAAAGTTAGCCCAAAAAATAGATTCCCTATTCACCCTTTGCTTGGCTAACCCATCAGCAAATGAATTAACAGTCCTCTTCACCCAGCTGTAATGCCCCACAATATCCCTACTCAGCCATTTGAATTTTTTCTTCTCATTATTATAACTCCACAAACCGCTGTCTTCTTCTTTTAACAACTTAATCACCACTTCCGAATCACCTTCAAGGACCAAACATCTGATGTTCAACTCCCTTACTCTTTGGATACCTTCCAGGGCTGCAAGAATCTCAGACCTAAGAGAGTCTCCTTCCCCAATTGGGCCTGAGAACATAGCAATGATAGCCCCACCCTCATTCCTGAACACTCCCCCAATCCCAGAAGGCCCTGGGTTCCTTAAGCAGCTACCATCAAAATTCAGTTTTATGAACCCAGAGGGAGGAGAGGACCAAGAAGGACTACAAGTCCTCTTACATAGGGCAGAGGAAGCTATCTCTTTTCAACTTCTTACCAAATCAGCCACAGAATAATCTGAGAACAGCTCCATAGTTTTCAGCCAATGTGCCACCCTTAATAGTATTAGATCTAATAAGTCTTCAAGGGTTTTTTCCTTGTCTGAAAATATCCGTGAATTTCCTTCTTCCCATAGGGTCCAACACACTGCTGCCCTAATGCTTCTCCAAATAATCTTCCCTCTCTTCTTCGGTCATCTGAAAAAAGAAGAGAACAAGCTTTGGACGTTCCCAAGGAGAATCCCAACACATCCAAAAAGGGAAAAAACCCACTCCCATACTGATTTAGCAACCGAACAAGTAACCATAAGATGGTAACCAGTTTCCCCATCAGCTTTACATAGAGTACACATATTAGGAAGTAAACAAGAATTGGGTCTCTTTTTCTGAAGTATGTCATTTGTGTTAATTCCTTCCAGGAAAGTTTCCCAACAAAAACTACCAACCCGAGGAGGAATGGGCCTACTCCAAATTTCTTTAACCGGGAAAGGCAACCCAATAGGATCAGAAGGCTGAGTTAGTGTCTCAAAAAACAAAGCACAAGAAAAAACACCTGATGATGAAGGAACCCAAAATCTGGTATCCTCCTTATTAGGGTCCAAGAAAGCATTTTCAAAGATAGATAACAAAGACATGATGTGGCCCAAATCTTTATCCCTAGTTTCCCTTCTCAGACCTAGGTTCCACCCAAAACCAAAAGGAGAGTCTGAAGGGCTTAAGAAGGATGATATGGGTTCATTTTTCAACATATCCAGAAGCATAATTAAGAAATGAGTTAAATGGAAAAAACAAAGGAACCAGCATTTGGTTTGAACATCAGAATATAAACAAACAGCCACTGGCAAGTAAATTTTGTTGATAGTAAAATAATATAGCACATATCAACATAACAACATTTAAGCCTTTTTTATAGTAAGTTTGCATACTCATAGCTCTGACGGGAGAACATAAGAAAAAGAAAGTTCTCCATGCATCTACTCCAAAGTGTGGGAAATAGAGGCTGGATACAAATTGATCAACAAAATTAAGTAATTTGATTTATAAAGATCAAAATGCAGAATTGCATATGATTTCCAAGAACTATAGACAAATACAAAGTGCTCTTACATTGAGGGCATGCATTGCTACTAGTGCAGACTGTTGATCAGAGAAGACAGCAAAAGCAAATGCCTGTTAAAAAAGACCCAAGATGAGCACATTAGAGGACGTGTGAACGCAAAAAACGATACACTTCGACCAGAGGCACCGCAGAAGGAAAGAAATAGAGAAAGGTAAAGGGAGTATTCCAGTACCTGTGAGCTTTGGGTAGAGCTACGGAGCTGGGAAGATTGGTAACCAGGGAACTCGCGGAAGAGATTATAAATCTCTCGAGGCTTGACGTCTCCAGGGAGCCCTGCAATGAACAGGGTTCGGACCTCATCTTGTGAGTGTGGTTGTGGAGGAAGGCCCGGCGGATACGAAGCGAAGGGGGGTTGCTGTTGGTGATGGAGGTGGTGGTATTGTTGAGGCAATGGAGGCGGTGCTGCTGGTGGGGCCGCCGGCGGTGGCGCCCCGAAAGGTGGTGGTGCCGGATAATAAGGGTAGTGAGGGTTGGGGAGTCCCGCCGGTGGAGGATAGTACGCAGCCATGTCGTCCATGGAAGATGGAATGTGAATTTTGGGGCGACACCAAGCCCTAGACCTGAGTTCTTTCTGGTTCTGAGAAAGCAAGCAAATGGTATTGCAAGCGAACCGGATTTGACGGCCTCCAGGCTCCCGCCAATCAGCCGATGTTACTATTGGTCTTATGGAGACTCCGGTGTGTCTGAGAGCGAAAACGAGGGAGAAGAAACCTGTACTTTTCTTTCCAGCTTCTACCCTCGAGCCTCGAGGGGCCAGCTTAGATTTGCCGTGCCGGCCCGCAGGCCGTCAGGGGCCGTGCCGCTCTCCCCAGGATAATTTGGGATTGGCACGGCACGGCCCACGGCCCACGGCCCAGAAGGTAGAATTTCATCTATATTTAATATCTAATATAAAATATTTATATTGTAAATCATAATTTTTACATAAAATATATATTGTAAATCATAAATAAAAATTTTTATATAAATATTTAAATTTCTGTTTTCTTGTTCTATAATTTTTAATACATATAATATAATTTCTAATTTTAGAAGTATGAGTAGAAATAATACTTAAATCATCCTGAATACATAAATTTAAGATATAACATATACATTTGATACGAAACAGTTTATCATTTAAACATAGTTTTAATTGGGATTTTAAAATGTTTATTGCTAAATCATTATTACTAACATTATCAAAACTAATAAAAAATAATTTATTGTCAATTTTATAAGTATGTAAAGTATTTAAAATACTTGCAACAATAGTTGGGCCAATATGTGGCTATTCAAGCCTAATAAAACTTAAAATTATTTTATTTAAAAGTCAATTTTCATCAATAAAATGACCAGTAAGACAAATATAACTTATGTTAAATTTAGAATTCCAAATATCATAAATAATTGCAACTTTAGAATTAAGATTTTATAACATATAAATTAAATTTTGTCTATATGAATAAAAAAATTTTAAAGCATCTAATCTAATAGTATTCCTAAAAGCTTTTTAAAATTGTGGGCTTATAGAATTATGTAATCATTTTTCAAGTTTAGTATCGTCAACTAACATAAATGGTTGTTCAGCATGTACAATGTATTTTATTAATTCTTGTCTCTTTTTTTTTAGAATATTTAAAAATACCAACCCCCACCCAATTTGTGTTTATGTTGTTTCTCCCCCTTCTTCTTTTTCTTCTTTCTCATGGGTGAGCAAATGTCTGTCCAAATGGCCAATACCACCCTTCCTACAATAGCTAAAGTCTTTCCTACATTTTTGGCAAACAACTCTTTTTCCCTTCCCCTGAATTTCATCTATTTTAAATATTTTCCAAACTGAGCTAATAAACTTAGTGGCCTTATTTTTCTTTCCCCTAGTATCAATACTAGGGGTGGAAGTTCCACCAATATCAATAGCATCCATATTGGTACTAATACTACCATGCTATGACTGAATATCGTCGACGTTGAACATGTTGGGGAATTGGTTTTGTGAGGAGTCGGCCTTTTTTCAATTTAAAAATAAATTTAATTTAATTGCACTTACTTGGATTACCGGTTCGGAATCTCAATTTAATTTCAACGGTTAAAGCCTTTCAACTCCAAGAGTCCAAGCCTCCCAAATTGCTAACTTGAGAGATGAGATACTTAAGCAATTGAGCAAGCCTTATTGCTGAAATTTCAATAAAGTTGAGAATTGGAGAATCAGATAATATATGAGAGATTGAGAGATTGAGACTTGAGAGAGTATGCAAACTAAAGAAGGAATTAAGAGAATTGTTAAATTGGTGTGATGAGAATGGTGGAGGATAGGGTTATTTATAGGAATTAAAAATAATTCAATTGCCTAAAATACCATAAAACTAGCCATCCTTTAGTTGTTGGGAGGGGTATTTTGGTTATTGTAAAATTATTTATCACTTTACCCAAAATGCCCCCTAAACTAGTTGTTATATAACTACTATGGGCATTTATGTCATTATTTCTCCCCCCAAAACCAAAATACATAAATACCCCCTATATAGCTATTAAGGGTGTTTTTGTAAAAAAAAAACCCAAAAGTTGAAACTAGTCATTGGGGAGCCCCTGTAGCAATCATGCCATGACATACCAGCCCATGGACCTAGAATTGCAGGCCCAGAATGACTTGGACCGTTCCGTCGGACCTGGCATGGCCCGCATGCCATTGTGCCATGCCAGGCTACAAGTGGCACATCCCGATTTACACCTCTAGACCAGATCACTCGATCCGACTTTCGACCCATGGATTCAATTGCAGTTGAGCATCGAGGTCATTCATAATTTTGTAAACACTTAGGCCCAAATTTTATACCTATCTTGGAGAATTTGTGATGATGCCTTTTTTTTCAAATTTATTTTTTGCAGTATTATATATCTTTTGAATTTTTTGGAAGCTAAAATAAAAAAAAAAAGGTGTTTCATAGGCTTAGAGAGGGATATTAAAGGGTAGAGAACTCCTAAACAAAGGAATTGGTTGGGAGATTAGCAATGGTAGATCGGTGAACTTCTTGGAAAGATGGATTAGAGAAAAGGTAATAGCCAAATTGATGCCACAAGAAACTATTGTTAATGAGGAGCTCTTAATTAGTGATGTTATTGATCAAGAAAGGAAGGTGTGGAGGAGGGAGAAAATCTGTAGTCTTGTTCAAAACAATGTTTGGTTGAAAATCAAGGCTACATTCATCCCATCAAACCAAAAAAGAAGATAAGTTGATTTGGTGGTTTAATTCTAATGGCAAGTTTTCTTCCAAATCTGCATACAGTTTGAAGTGTAACCATTTATCAAATTCCACGAGTGGTTACAATTGGAATAATATTGTTTGGAATCTCAAATGCTCTCCAAAACTACAAGTTTCATGTACCTTTTACTGAACAATAGACTTCCCACAAAGTCTCTTCAAAGATTTAGAGAGACTGTAATATTTGTGGGGAGGAAGAGGATGTGAATCATATTTTTAGAGGTTGCACTTTTGTGAAGAATTGTTGGTCGATTATTAATCTAGCTATCCAAGGTTTGGATGATTTGATGCATTGCATTTAGAAGGGGGTATATACACCATTGCTATGTTAGCTAGGAACCATCTTGGTGAGGTGTTGGATTTCAAAGCCTATAAACTAGAGCATGGTTTAGCTGAATGCTTTGACTGTTTAGCGGGCTGTGGAACCAATGATGAGGTTCCACGCCAGTAATAAAATACATGGGGCTTGCACCTTTCACAATGAGGTCCATGAACTTATTACTGGCGTGAAACCTCATCATTGATCCCACAACCAGTTGAACAACCAAAGCGTGTGGATAATCCGAATTCTATAAACTGGACCTTTCTTCTATTAATAAAGCTGAAGTCTGGGCTGCTTGGGAAGCCCACAATTTGGCATTGAATTTCAAGAATTATCCTATCATTGTAGAAGGGGACTCTAAGATTATGATCTCATGCCTTAATCGTGTGATGCCTTGCCAATGGAACCTGTGAAACGTCATCCATGATTGCTGGGAGTTGAAGGAGAGCTATGAGAAGGGAATCACCTACAAACATGTCTACTGTGAGGCGAATCAGGCTGTAGATTGGTTAGCCAACCATGCACATGAAGTCCAGACGTTAGTTCATGGTTTCGATTCTTTAAATCTTTGCAAGTTTCATTGGTTTTTTTGCCTTTATTTGTTCCAGTGATTTGAAGGATATCTTTTGAATTGATTGGATCTTGGACGAGGTTAAAAACATCAATATATTTTTGGTATCCACAGTTTCTATGAATCTTTTACCAAAAATAAAGAGGTTTTATATGAATATTCTATTTTTTTAATAAAATAAAAAACTGCATCTATATATATAATGTATGCATGTATATATGTATGAGAATAAACAATAATATTTAAATCCATTAAACAGCCTTTAACTCCCACATATTTAGCATTTCAGTGTATATTGGGCATCCATTCTTCCTTTTTTGGTTCTATGTTAAAGCAAAGCCTTAAAGCTTATTCCAGTAAACAGGACGGGGAAATTGCATGCTAGAGCCGTACCATAATTCCGATTAACATTGGCAAATTGCAGTAATGCCCCTACATGACCATATATGATGCTCTATTCAAATCATAATAAGATTTGGCAAAGTGCCACCTGACTGATTGTAGCGGAGGCTTGGGTTCCATCGAATCCCCACCTGTACACAGTACCAGGGTTGAGAGGGATCATGGTTATGGATTGAGGATGGGTGGAGATCACATTTCCTGCAACCCACATCTACGTCAACCCCGAGACCCTCCAGTCATTTTTGAATACCAGTGCTTGATGAAAAAGATAAAATGTCACATCAAATTAGTGTTTAATTAAAGGGTTTTTAGCGGGCAAGGCAACTTTTTTTATCTTGAATATCAATAAAACATAATATTTTTATAAAATAATTAAAATAAGGTAATTTTTTTTGAAAAATATCAAGGAAGGGCAATGGCTTCATCGTCTTCCTCTTCCTCTGCCTCTATGATTGTTTTTAACAGATGGTTGAACAATACACGCTGTGCTAGGTGCAATGCTAGTGTGTGATAAACCGGTGACAAGCCAAGATGCGATGGCAAAGCTAGTGCGATACAAGCCAAAATGTGACGGCGATCAGAGTGATTCGGATGAATATAGAGGCCACCCATCCCTTCCTTCTCTTATCCGCGCAAAACATAAAATGGATTCACCGAGGCTTTAAATCCAGTGTATTCGGATGAATACAAAGGCAGAGGAAGACGATGAACAATTCCCCCTTCGGTCTTTACTCTCTCGCACTCAATTATCTCCCTTTCCAACTGCTGGGCGATAGAAGAGCCTTTGCTTGAATAGGTCGCTCTAAAGAATCTTCAACTTCATTTTACGTAGAAGGAATCCCGATTCTTGAATTCTCTGTAGCCGACCGAACATTTGATGAAGTAGTTGAGCTCTGGTGATGGAGGCCGGAGTTCCCTCAAATTTTACTTACCTGACGGAGCTTTGGTGATCTGAGCATCGATGATTCATCTTTAGCTTCCAATGACTGCAACAATCAGGTGAATTCCTGACCACCTCCGCGCATAGCTATCGCCTCCTGGTGGCTTGCGCTTTTGAGAATTCTGATGATTTTATTCATCAACTTGCCTCCAATCTCGAATTGGGCTTGCTAAACCACCTCAAGATTGCTCGTGTTGGGGTTGTAAGACCTCTTATCTCTCTTATCTCCTCTTCCGATGCTCAACTTCAAGAGAACGGTGTCACCACGATTCTGAATCTCTCCTTATGCAACGAAAACAAGGATCTAATTACCTCCTCGGGAGCAATTAAACCCCTAATGAGAGCTCTCAAGACCAGAACAACAACCGCAAAGGAGAATGCCACCCATGCCCTAATCCGACTCTTGCATGCAGTGTATTCGGATGATACAGAGGCAGAGGAAAAAGATTAATAGTGCCATTACTCCTGATATTTTTCAAAAAAAAAAAATTACTTTATTTTTATCATTTTATAAAAATGATAAAAATACTGACATGTTCAAAACTCACTCCCGGTCTCGGGGGTTGTAATGTGATCTTACCATTGTGTAACCCCCTTTAAGCACAACAGTCAACAAAACATAACAATTCATGGTTCGATTGGATAATTTGGATTAACTAAAGAAAATGCTAGAAAAAAAATGGTTGAATTAAAACAGGATTTAGTATATTTGTACTTTTATTGTCAACAAACCAGCTATTAGCAATTTAGCATGGCAATTCCCATGCGAGTAGTCGACTACTGCCATTCCTTTTTTTTTTTTTTTGGAGGGAGGGGTGGTAAAAACTGAAAAAAATATAATCATCAATCAAAAGAAGGTTAAAAAAACTCTCTCCTTCCAACTTCATGGGTTGGCTATCAAGTTGAAAAAAATTGGAGCCTTAAAGCTAGTTACGTGTCCATCAGAGAGCTTGGAAGGAGAAAAATATAACTCCAAATGACAAAAGAGTTTTAAGTCATAACGTGCAAGGGTATACAAGGTTTTGATGTCCTACCTGTTAAATAGTGCAGCAGTTCTATAAACAGTCAAAGACATTGGGGTTTGATAGAATAAATCATCTTTCATGAAAGGGTTAACTGTTAGAGATCAACCGTGGTAATCATGAGAGACGGGAGTTTTTTTTTCAGACCACAAGAGATAGAAGAGTTCACAAACCACAATAACAATGGGAGAACAGGAGATTTGGTCTCCCTTCTAAAATGAACACCAATTAAACCTTTTTCTTTACCCTAATGTCAATATAGTTTGTCCACTACCAATGAGCTTTTCATATACCCAAAAACAAAGTCTATAATGCAGCCTTCACATACATTACACGCAACCGACAGAATGTAGATAATCTTTAATGAGCAAAAGTCAGCTGCAACGGCACTAGACAAGAGGTGGATACTGCTTTGCCTGTTGTCGGACCCTTCTCTTGTACTCAACTGGTTCCTGCAAATATAACCAGAGTCGATTAGCGAAAGGAGTAGTTCTCTCACGTAGTTTTAACAGAAATTGAAGCAAGAGGAAAGAATTTTGAATTTGGTGTAAAATACCTGGATGAAGAGGTGATATCCATCTGTTTGGGCAGGATCAGCAGGATTTGGCTGGTCCAGCAAATCTTGTATGCCCACAAGAATTTGCTTCACTGTGATAGCTGGTCTCCACCCCTAGACACAATACATAAATGTGTCAGCAAATGACAAGTTGATTGCTTCCTACCATATAAATAAACAATGGTAAATACGTGAGACTTTGGTTACTTACACTGTCTTCGTTGAGAATTGATAGGCAAACAGTTCCAGAAGGGTAGACGTTTGGGTGAAAGAAACCTTGAGGGAACTTGCACTTTGGTGGTTTACTAGGGTAGTCTTCACTAAAATGAAGCGTAATTGGAAAGTAGCCACCTTCCCAGTCGGTCTGGCATTCAGTAAAGCAGTGTTGTTGATGCCACACAAAACCAAAGGAAAAAGGCATTTACAGATATAATTATGGAAGGAAAAAATAAATTGAATGAGGCATAGTGATAAATATATCCATTAAAAATGTGTATCCTCAAACATGTCTTATTATATATGCCTTCCATGAGAGAATACAAAAAGAGACCGCATTGTCTTCAGGTAAAAAAAATGAAAGAATGGGAACAACGTTCACCCACTAAGACAGATAAGAGAATGACACTTCAGGCAGATTTTAGCCAAATTTAGATATTTACCCAGGGAACCATCAAGCAACCCATTCCGTTCATTGAAGAAAAGAAATGGAAGAATGGCTCCAATATCTAACTCATTGAGCTAACAAAAATATCCTGAACCAGTAATGTTATTTAAGAGCAAACCAGCAAAGGTACAACAAAAACAGCCTCATGTGAAGATTGAAAAAAAAAATATTGCATCTTGCATAATAACAACATTTGCTTGTTTGCCCAACCATGATTTGGGCAAAAAAACAACTTTGGGTTACAGCAGCTTACCTCAACGTTCAGAGAACTGTACCGGACATAGAACCAGAGAAGGGAGAGGTGGGTCAGAGGTTCAACCGAGGTCGAACCATGATGACATGGCATATGCATATACATACATACATACAATATATATATATATATATATATATATATACAAGTCATATAAATATTATATAATATATTTTACAACTTTTAATATACTTAAATATGGTGCTTCCTTAATTTTTAAAACAAATAAGGTTCAAGTCTCTTAATTTACATTTTCTTTAAAATACATGCAAAATAAAGTAATATGTATAATAAAGAATCATTAATTAACACAAGAGGTGGACTAATGGTAATTAAGCGATATATGAAAATAAGAGGCCATGGGTTCAAATCTTGTTAAATACATTTTAAAATTTCATTTGGTTAAAAGAAATTAAAAAAAGGTTAAAGACCTGGGGTGGTTTCATTAAACCGAGACCGATTCACCAGTTTTCTGGTTAAATGGATCGGTTAGTCGGTTTTCACTGTTTTTCTAATAAAAGCAGTTATTGGGGTAAGACCAAACCTAGGGCTGTCAATGGGCCGGGTCTGACACGATGGAACCGGACCAATTAGGGTGGATCTGGTTCCAGAACTTGTCCCGATGGGTCTGTTCCGGTTCTTTAAAAACCCGATTACTATCGGGTCGGAACCGGGTCCACCTTGTCCCAAACTGATATGGACTTGACCTGACCCAGCCCCTATATATATAAATATAAATATATATACACACACGGTATACATTATTATTGTTTTTTTATCAGTTTCCTTTTCAACAGTTTTTTTTTTTTATTTTTTTAGCAGGGTTTTCATTGTATTTTAGGTTTTTATAGGGGTTTTATTGCATTTTTAGCAAGGGTATTATTAGCACACATATCAAAATCGGGTCCATCAAGTTGGACCCGATTGTCCCAAGAACCAATTGGTTTGGTTCTGGGTCCAGAATTATAGACCCTATAGGGTCTGGGTCAGTTCTGGGTCCACGAGTTCTCCTATTGGTTCCAGGACTGGTTCTACTTGGTTCCGACCCGTTGACATCCCTAACCAAACCAGCCAAGAGCCCGGGTTACGACTCAACCAGCCCAACTGGCCAGCCCGATCCGGTTTCCTAAACATTGGCTTACCTTTGCTCCAACAAGTGGAACCTTCATATTTGAAACAAATTTATCAGCAGAACTGCTTTCTCTAGTGCCACCGATATATTTATATAGATTTTTATTTACAACCAAGGCTAAAAAAATAACACGTATTGGCCCGTATCGGCTGATACGTATTGTATCAGAAGCTTCCCGATACGCCACTACAGAGGGTGTATCAAGGTTTTGACCAGTTCAGGGGGGGGGGACCTTAAATCGGCCCCTCTGAACCGGATTTGAAAAAAAAAAAAAAACTAATGGGCATATCAGGCGTATCGATATTTTGAACCTTGTTTACAACTATGTTAAAGCTTAAAACAAACAAAAAAACATATGATGCATGCTGACTAGACCTGTTCAAGGGCCGGCTCGGCCCCCGGACGAGCTTGAACAAGTATATGGGCTCGCGGGCTTAACCTCGGGCCAAAAAGCCCGGCCTGCAATAAATTCGAGCCGGGTTGGGGATTTGCCAAAATAGCCCAACCTAACCTATAAATAAACCTAAAAACCCTAGTCGAATACCCCTCTTTTTTTCACCTCTTTCCCTTATTTTTCCAACTGAACCCTTCTTCTCCACATCCTTTTTCCCTTCTTTATATTCTTTTTTTAATGTAAATAAAATTTGAATTTATATTCTTTTTTTAATGTAAATAAATTCTAATTTATATTGATTATTGAATAGGGAAAATTTCTAATTTTTTTTTATTAGGTCGGGCTTCGGGCTCGGGCTCGGGCTTTGGGCTTTTTATCAGGGCCGGGCTCAGACCCAAGTTGTAGGCCCATTGGTCGAGCCGGGCTCGGGCCTAACATATTTTCATTAATGAAGAGTAAAAGCCCGGCCGGCCTGGCCCATGAACAGGTCTAATGCTGACCAAGCACAACTTAGACCTGGGGCTCAGACTGCTATTTCATCAACATACAAAAGTTAATCAAGAGAGGATCCTCAGTCATGCAAGTGTAGATTGGACCCAAAAGTCGGTAACTCAAGCAGTTAGACAAAGGCCCTGTTTGATGATTAAGTACTTGTTAAAAGAAGTACTTGCTACTATTTTAACAACACAAGTACTTCTTAGAAGTATTTATTTTAACCACCACTTAAGGCTGTTTGGTATCCCACTTTTAAGTCACTTATTATGTTTTTAAGCACTTATTGGGTGGGGATGTTTGGTAAGCTACTTTCCCCATAAGTGCCTATATTGACACAAATAACAATTTTACCCTCCACTGTAGATTACTCGGATCTCTCCCTCTCCCTCTCATTTTCTTCACTGGAACTGTCGGAACCGCCGGAACTGTAGATTGGACAACAGAAAGACTCCTCCGATTAACAACCTTCACAAATTCTTGGATTCCCATTTCCGCCTCCCGAGTCTCTCTTGACTCCCTTTCCTTCTTCCGTTGTCTTCTAGCTTTATCCCCAGCTAGTCTGTTTGATATCTCTTAGCATCTGGTTTGCCTCCAACTTCATGCCTGGGAGGATTCCGTTGCTTCCAACTGATACCTTACAAGGTCCAACTCCCGGTGCTCAAACCCAGAACCATGGATTTTGTTGTCGTTCAACCAGAATCATTTTCGTATTTTTAGAGGAAAATGGAGGATTTTGTTGTCTCCGGTTGATATCTTACAAGTCTCGGTGTTCAAACCCAAGACCATGGAAGCTTTAGTAGAGAATATCTTAAAAAAAAAAAAATTGTTGTTTTTGTGAGCAATCAAAGAATTTTGACAAGGGTTTTGTAGAGGACCATGAACCTGACCTGCCCATTTCCCCATTTTCTAATGTTGGTATTGGAGCCCCTTCCTACAGTCATTCTTACATGTATTGTAAGAACCTCCACCGCTTTTCCCTTCCTATACTGAGAATGGTGTTGGTTGTTGTCGTACCTCCTCTCATCTGAAAATGAGCATTTTCAGGGTAATTCTCTCCCAATCTCTCAGTTTCTTTCCCATAAATTGTAGCTTCAGATTTTCTTTATTTTCTTTTCTTTTTTTTTTTTGCAGTTGGGTTCAAGGAAACTTTCTGGTTTCAATAGTGTTTTGAATTTTTCAGCTTGTGTTAGTGTTGATCTGTTCACCACTTACAGGACCTATAAGAATGGCTGTAGGAAGGGAAAAGCAGTGGACCTGTAAGAACGACTGTATTAACTATACACCCAACTCCGCCGGCTGGCTTTTGCTCACCGTGGAATGTTGCCGGTGGACCTGCAACCAAACACCGCCGCTACCTGTTGTTGTAGGGTTTCGAATGGAAGAAGATGATAAACTCGAGTGGGGGTAGTTTTGTCATTAAAGAAAAAAAACAGGGACGGGCTTGTCCCATTCAAATGAAGCACTTCTTCAAAAAGTGCTGAAAAAAAAACATCCATGTTACTTTTTTAATAATAAGTACTTACCCTCTTTTTTACAAAACACCCATAAGTACTTAAAAACCACTTAATGTGTGGTCCCATGTGTTAAAAGAAGTACTTCTTTTAAGTGTTCACAAACACTACCAAAGCCCAATAGAACAGGTCATAATAATAGGAATACATTCACCATCCTACTATTTGTATGCACCACAAAATGAATATCAATGTAGCAAAATAAACAAAAATTAGCCAATGACTCCGATCCAATAAGAAAATTTATTTGCAAGATATAGTTTTTTTCAGTTGTAATGCTTTTTGAGTAGAATTATGATGTCCAAAGATATAGTTTTTTCAGTAATAATGCTTTTTGAGTAGAATTATGGTGTCCAAAGATAATATCAACAAATAATGTGTCACCATAGTCAATAGACATATAACATCATGAAATTGGTTTCCATTTGAGATTTATACACTCTCTGCCTCGATATTCCTTAAAATGAGAAACTCTGTTTTTTATTTTTTGTTGAGAGATGTGTACCTCATCACCATTAATTGATTTCTTTGTTAACCACTCCCAAGACCCCAGGTAGCTGGGACCAACATTAGCTAATTGCCTTTAATTGATTTCTTTGTCACATTTATAAGCTTAGTGGTATTGAAGGTTAAAAACCCAATTTCACTGATTTCATCAAAACTGCAGAACTACAAGAAAGGACTTCACAAAGTACATGAGACTAAAAAGGAATCCATACAGAACATCATCCACAAGCTACACACAAGAACATGGTTTTTTTTTTTTTGAAAAAGAGGTAAGGTAATTTTACTATTGAAAAACATACACCTAGAGAGGTCATAGAAAGACCTCCCTAAAAAAATACCTATTAGCATCAGAAAAATATTCTGATTTCTGAATTCAGGTATACACGAGAACAAGAAATGACTCCATAAAACGAAATTAGGATCAGAAATTATCTGCTCCCATTTCCTACAGACATGTTCACATCTGGAATCATGGAATTCTTAAAGAGTGTACATCCAGAACAACAGTCCCTTAATCTTCCCAACAGCCATGGTTACTGAGCATATCTTTCCTCCAAAAATGTGTTTGCTGCAGTGATTTAAAAGCGCAAGGCGCAAAAAAGGCACAGAGGACAATTTGTGCCTGAGGCGCAAAGCGAAGCGTGCACATTTTTGAAGCAAGGCACAAAAATTCAAAAAAATGTCAGAAAATTCAAAAAAATGCCAAAAAATAAAAAAAAATATTAAACATAATATTAATAAAAAATAAACTTAAATTTTAAAATAAATGTTTTAGAAAGCCTATTGTCTAAAATTAAAATACATAAGCATAAGATGTAAAGCATATTCAAATGAGAATTTAAAACTAAAATCAAACATATAAAACATTTTCAAGCATGTAAAATCTCTAATCTATTTTTTTCACTCAATCGCATTACTTCAAGTAGCTAATGTAATGTAAAACATATTACATTCCTGATTCTACGAGCCGCCTTTGTGCCACACCCCTCGAGGCAAGCCCAAACAAGTCCATGTTAGGTGTTAAATTCTTAGTTCTCATACAAAAAATAATAAATTCATAATTTTAATTGTTTTTCTTAGAAAATATTTTATTAGGATGAATGAATCAACAACATTAGCAAATAGGGGGTTCTCTGACTAAAATATTTTCTTAAAATAGCAATTAGAATTATAAATTCATTATTTTTTGTGTGAGAACTAAGAATTTAACACCTAACATGGACTTGTTTAGGCTTGCCTCGAGGGGCGTGGCACGGGGGTCCGGGGGCTCCAGCCGCTATGTTCAAAAAAAAGAAAAAAAAGCGTCAAATTTTCAAAAGGTGCATGCCTGGGCTGAGGTGCAATGCGAGGGCGTGCGCGTCGCCTAGGACCTAGGCAAGGCGCATACCCTAAAATGCGCCTCGCCTGTGCGCCTAGGCGTGCCTTTTAAATCACTGGTTTGTTGTGCTCTTTCCATATGCTCCAACAGACAGGTTTAAAGCCTCTCACTGGCCAGGATGCAATCAGCATGGACAGGTCTTTAGAAGTAACCCAACACCTTCCAAACAGAAAAATGAAGTGGACGCAGGCCGAAAGGACAAAGAATGAAGAGGCATGTGTGTGTGTGTGTGTATAACAAATAGCTACATGAACTTGTTTCTTTAGTAACATTCCTTTGTACTAATTCGTGATTTTAAATTTCTTATATTTTCTCATCATAACATTAACTAAATTTCTCACATGACTGCTCAGCATGGAAAGATATTGAAAGAAGTTACTTGAATTTACGAAGGGGATAAGATACAGCCTAGGTAATGATTTTAGGGTGAGGTTTTGGAGGAACACTTGGTGAGCAACCACCCTCTGATGGAGGAATCCCTGTACTGTTCCTGGTAGCTAGAAACAGGACTTCTCTGGTTGCTAATTGCTTGGAGATTCATAGTGGACAGACTTATCGAACCCCAGACTGAGAAGAAAACTGAATATTGGGAAATAGACAGCATGACGGAGAGGATGAACTGTTAACCAGCCAATGACAGCTCAGTGATACCAGAATATGAGAATGGGACAGCCTGGGGTCTTTTCCTCAAGATCCTTTTTCAGATGGATCAATCATATAGCATTCAATGACTTCCCATGCTACAGAGTATGGGCCTCTCACGCCCCCTCAAAGATTTCTTTCCTAGTATAGAGAACAGTCTAAGGAAAGTGCCTAACAAGAGATAGCCTAATCAGAAGAGGATTACAGATTGACAATGATCAATCTGTGATGTGTGGGGTAGCAAGGGAGTTGGCAAACTACATGTTCATATATTGCAAGGTGGCAGGATCATTATTCCAGCAGCGATCCTATGGAATATTTGAAGAGAAAGAAAATCACACAACTTAAATACAAAAAAGATTTCATTGGGGTCTCATACAGTCCACTATTGGTCTTTGAAAATGTGTTCAGAGATCATAATAAATGGTGCTGAGAGTATTATTTCTACATCCCATTGTACACAACTTTTTGAATGCAGGTTCCATACTTTTTGTTAGTTGTTTCTTATAAATCAAATATTCTTTGCCTTTTTTCCAAAAAAAGATTCTTATAGTTCAATTATGTGTAATTTCTTTGATAAATAAAATAAGTCCGATTATATGTAATAGGTTATGTTGTTTATGGAATATTTAAATTTTATAATTAAAAGTGATATTTTAGCCATGGTTCAAAATATCGATACGCCCGATACGCCGGTAGAGGCGTATCAGTTGTTTTATTAGTTTTTTTCCAAATCCGGTTCAGAGGGGCCAGTTTAAGGTCCGTCCACCCCCTGAACCAGTCAAAACCCTGATACACCCTCTGTAGGGGCGTATTGGGAAGCTTCCAATACGATACGTATCGGCCGATACGTGTCGGTTTTTTTAACCTTGATTTTATCATATCTTGGTATTTAAATTCATTATTTTTTATGGGCAATATTAAAACTTTATTAGCTTTCTGTTAGTATTTTTTCAAGAGAAGATAAATAAAAAAATGTAAATGCTGTACACGTCAACATGGTATCATGTCCAATAAGTTATAGGCTGTATTTTCAAAAAATGACTGCCTCACTAGTGCCTACATGGCACTTAGATACCCAACTAGGCATGTTCAGGCAATGCAATACGCTGTTGCCTACTCTAGAGTTGCCTCCCAAATAAGTGATAATTGAGAAAGGAGATTAATAAAGATGTTGATAATATCATAACCAGATTAGGAAGCAGGATCATTAGCCTTAAATTTCAAAACCTTCTTTTGCTTGGGTCCTCATATCAGTAAATATTATCTGATGCCCTTGCTAAGGGTTGAGTAAATCAACATTTTTTGTATAGGTGTGGACTGAACGGACAATTTTTATCACCAACATTAGAAATGTTGGGACTAGCTTTTACTTGTTCTTTTGACAAGGTTCAATTGAGTTATGGACTCGCCTTTTCTTTTACGTCTTCTTTTATTCATTTTAATAAATCTCCTCTGATCGGTTATAAAAAAAAATCACATCAAAAGGAGCACCAAGCAATCCACTTAGAAATTCCATGGGTTCCCCTCCAAGTTACATCATGATCAATGATAAGCAGAAGTTATTAACTATTATAC
This sequence comes from Nelumbo lutea, assembly GCF_056320005.1. Taxonomy (NCBI): domain Eukaryota; kingdom Viridiplantae; phylum Streptophyta; class Magnoliopsida; order Proteales; family Nelumbonaceae; genus Nelumbo; species Nelumbo lutea. The sequence continues at coordinate 10,506,100 of NC_142688.1, read as the reverse complement.
CCCAGAGATTATGAAGATTTTTCAAGTGGTTGTCTTCATCATTTTCCGAAGGGAAAAATTCAGGTCTATATATTCCTTATCCGCCTCATCCTCATGTTGATAAATGTTTCATCAAATAGACTAAAGATCTGCACCTTCTTGCTGTAAACTACTTCTTTGTGCCAAAACCTAAACTCTTAAAACCATATTCAGAAAATCAACAAATTCCCTTGGCCATTGGTCTGATCTGAAATCAGGTATTTCACAGTAGGCATTGTCATCTAAACTTGTCCAAACTATATGGTATCGTCCATAAGAATCCTGTTCTGCCATTCCATTCTGTTACTGCCATATCCATTGTTAAATTAACCCCAAGTAGATGTCACCAGGCCTATTGAGAAACCAAATAAACCCATAAATGATAAATATGCACTTTTCCCCAACAGACTCATTTCATGGAGTACACTCTCAGGAGTCATAATCAACAAGTTAGAAGTCTAACTATTCATACTCCCAAATCATGAAACAACTAAGGTTGCATTTGAATAAGCTTCAAGGTATGTGCTTTAAAATCCCAAAAGCACAAATCCCCAATTTTAGGCATTGTGCTTTGGGACTTAAAAGTATTTTGGCTTTGGACTATAATGTTTTTAAGATCAATTCTTATCAAACACTTTGGTTCAATTTTGTCTTTCACAGCCTAAAGATCAAAAGCAAAAGCTTATCCAAATGGAGCCTAAATCTCTGCATAATGGACTGTACTTGCCTTGTTCCATCTTGGGCTCCATGCAAAAGTTCAACATGTTATGCTTTTCCAAAAATTTTCAGTTCCACCAATAGAATTGGCATGTTCACATATTTATAAGGGGCACGGACACACATATACACACAAACAAACAAAACAGGTGGGTGCAAAGATGACAATACAAAGAATGACATGTAGGACCCTTACAGTTAAAATACACATTACTCAATTCAAATACATTCGGAGATAAGAAACAGTTTTCTATTAGCAAAAATAAAGGGTTCAACACAAAACCCACCTGACACCATTAAATGATTTTTTATTATCCACCTCCTGGAAATACTATGAACCGCTTTTCAGGTCCATAGTAACACCTTAATATCTTGAGTTCATTTTATGCAGTCTAACCAGGAGAGGTTTGTCTTATATGGTCCAAACATAAGACAGACACCCTTCTTAATTTATTGAAACTTAGAATTCTTAAAGATTGAAAATTAGTATGTCCTACATAGCATATATAGAAAGGTTATAAAAAATAGTTATTAGTTAGAGGTGCAAACAGGGCCATGTTGGCTTGGGTTGAGGTGAGATCATCAACCCAAGCCCAGGCTGATGTGTCAAAATCTCAACCTAACCTTCACCCACCCTGTTCTGACTTCTGACTGCAACTCAAAGTTCACAACCCTAATCCATCCCAACTTTATATCAGATTGGCATTTTCTGACCTAACTCTAACCCAATTCAACCAAGCCAACCAAATTTTGGGGTTGGGTTGGGCTGGATTTAGGTTTGCCCAGCCCAAGTTGCACCCCCTATAAATAGTCAGTTGTCCCTCAACATAATGGAAAACAAGGAAGGAACTCGAGTAAATAAGCATATCATACATCTCTTTGTTTATCTAATTAGTGGCTACTGATTCTGCTCTTTCTTCATAGTTCAAACTCTAATTAGTGGCTACTGATTCTCACTCAAACTGCTTTTTTTGCACATAAATTTGATAGTCATGATGATTTTTTCCCACCAATTATCATGATTTTGATAGAATATGGGATTTCCTAATCTAATGAAGGCAAGAGTTGAACTATCATAATTTTGTACACCATACTGGACGTAAGCAAGGCAACAGTGCAACACAAGGGTGACAAAAAATGGCATGAGTTGGAAACCCAATCTTGTCAAAGGAGTGGAAAATGCTTCCTTGCATTGTCTAACCATAACAGGAACCCACAACCTTAAAGGGGGCAAAAAATCCAACAAAACACTCCCTAGTATTTAATTTAAAAAGTTTTTGGCATGTCATTGAAACCGGTACATTCAACTCTATATATCCTTCATGATGTGGCAGATACTGTCCACCCAACTCCAACCACCACCACCACCCCCCCAAAAAAAAAACGAATGGCTCAAGCTCGCAGGCCCTAAGGGAACATCAGTAACAACTCAACAGAAAAGCAATTCAGGCAATCGTAAAACAAGTAAAAGAGATATGTATAGACAGGTTGAAAAAAAGTGAAATCAACGATAATGAAACAGCACCTTAAAAAGTTAAATAAATGGAAGCTCCAGGAGACAAGAGAAATAGAGAGGGATGACAACTTACCCCAGGCTTACCAGGGATTGTGCAATTCCATACCATCAAATTAACAGTACCATCTGGTAAAGTCTCTGGCTTGGCAACGAAACCCTAGAAAGAAATTCATAAACAAAAACAATGAACAAACAAAATCAGTAAAGAAAATCCAAAATATTCAAAAGAAATGCATACGATACAATTAAATTAAAAAAAAAAAAAAGAACAGAGGTCCTTGATGAGAGAGAGATATACGGACATGAGGATGATTCTTACGCCAGGCTTTTCGCTCCTCGGCGAGACGGCCACGCGCTATACCTCCCGACATGTTGGCGCTATATTTACTTCTCAGTCTCTACCTCGCTCGCTCGGACTTCTGCGTGCTCTCGATGGATGGTGAATGCTTAAAACCTCCTGGCTCCCATTCCCACTTTAAGTTTTATCTGCCCTTCCACAATTTGGTGATTTCCCACCTCTCTTATCTATTCATCTTGATTTTACTATTTGATATAGGCCTATGGAATTCAGAATTATGAGGTGGAGTGCAGTGTAAAAATCGGGTCTCTACCTCGCTCGCTCGGACTTCTGCGTGCTCTCGATGGATGGTGAATGCTTAAAACCTCCTGGCTCCCATTCCCACTTTAAGTTTTATCTGCCCTTCCACAATTTGGTGATTTCCCACCTCTCTTATCTATTCATCTTGATTTTACTATTTGATATAGGCCTATGGAATTCAGAATTATGAGGTGGAGTGCAGTGTAAAATCGGGTTTATTTCCTTCCCCGCGAAATTACAAAGCAATGGCCACGCCCACGGGCCCACCGCAAACGAACATTATCATACATCTTGGATTATTATTATATGAAAGGAACCTAATTATAATATATTTTTTCATTGATTTCTGATCAAAAAGTCAATCGCATCTTGAGCGTGAGAATCACGCTACCATACCATCTGTCCCTAGATGTGACGGACGGTTTGCGACCCTTGTGCGGCTTTACGAATTACGATTTCTGGAACACAACACAAACGGACTGTCCGGTGCCGCTCGAAACTGAGATCGTATTGACGCCTTACATATACATCTCAGCGTGTATTAGGAATATCTTCCGTATTTATCATGGGAGTTGTTCTCAATATGCGGGTGGGACTTGCTGACTGCTGAGAGGCCGCTTGTGGGGCGCCAATCTGATCTCCTCGAAAGTACAAGCGCGAATCTTCTTATAACCGCGAAGTCCTGCTACCAATCGGAAGGTCAAGAATGAGAATCACTTTTCAGTTTTTTGTTAAGATTCTGACTGTTATAATTACTACAATGCCCTATCAGTCTCATTAATGAAGCTGAATTTTCCCACCGACCGTGGAGCGTGTAAGGCGCCTGCGAGGCGCCAGGTGTGAGGAGCAAATCCGGTCTCACCAGCTCCAGTATCAGTTGACATGGCATTTCGTAATTGGCCCCCTATCCTCCCATTTGTACAGAGGATTCTTGGACACTTTTTATTCGCCACTTCCCCACAGGTGGCAAGTATAACTGTAGGACGCAGTTTCCCCAGTTATTCTGGACCGAGAGTGGATAGAGCGAGGTTCAAAACAAGTTTCATTGGAATTGGTCATGTGAAGGGATGATCAGTTTTATTTTTAGCTATATAAATTTTATAATATAATATATTATATAAATTAAAACATATGCTCATACATATATATTCACCTAATATAAAATATTATATGTTTGACTTAATATGTTTAAAGTTTTAGGCCTGAAAGCCCAGCCCAACCTGGGCCCATGTAAAGCTGGGGACGAACTAACAAGGGTATGGGCCGGACTGGACTGATGACTTGATGAGTCCTGGTTCTTCACTCTCCATCCTGGAACTCTTTTTGCGTGTTAGTTTCAAATTTTCAATAGCAACGATAAACGTCCCACACCTGATTTCGAGAAACCACTTACCCAAATAAAAAGAATCCAGAAGCATCACCTTTCGAAATAAAAATATAGAAAACATGCTTTTCATAGTGTAATTTACCAAAAATAAAAAATAAAAAGTAAAAAAAAAAACTATTGTTTTCTCTACTTAAAACAGAAACACTTTTGAATAAACCATGTTTGATAGTACGTTTCATTTACAGCTCTATTGTCCTAACAAGGACCTAACTAAATGCAACCGAGAACTCTTATGTTCATTGCAATTGCCACATGTACAAAATTATCAACAAAAAAATGTGAAAAACATTGATGATTCAACATTAGTATATCTCTCATTCCAATGAACTAAATAATTTAATATCCTAAAATTTCTCATAAACAAACTCCCTCACTATCCCCAACTTCCTCCCAAGTAATCTCTAATTTAGTAGAGAGTTTTTCTCATAAATTTATCTCAAATTCTTATTTATATTCTCCCCTACTTTTTATCTACATCTACCTAAAGAAAGTTTGAATTAAAAAAAAAAATTAAGAATTATTTAAATATTCTAACAAAATTATATAATAACTTTAAAGTATTTATTAAAAAGATAAAAAATAGTTATAATATATTTAATAATATTCATATTATTAATAATTATATATTTTTACAAAATTTATCACGAAATTATGTACAAACAATATAAATTAAGATTTTCTAGATTATTCAATCTAAATGTTATTCAAATAATAAAAATATAACATTAAAATGAAATATTATTTAAACATTTCAATAACTAAATATTTTACATAAAAATTTATTAAAATTAATATTTTAAATCAATTAATAATATATTTTCAATAGTTATTGAATAGCTTTCAAGTATAATAAATAGATTAAGATTTTAAGTGTTTAGTTAAATAACAAAATATTTAACATAACTAGATTTTAAATAGTTAAAATAACAAAATTATATATTAATAGTACTATAATTTTATGGATTATTAAATTCAACATGTAATTAATATTTAAAATTTTAAATAATGATATTATTTCAATAAATAAATAATATTATAAATAAATAATTTCATTTATACCAATTAATAATATAGAAAATAACTTTCAAAAACAAGTTGTTTATTAATAATAATTTTAAAAGCTTAATCTATATATACTAAAATTAATATTTAGTGTACTTCAGTAATTAATTATTGTTTTTGTGATAAACATATTTTCAATAATTATGTATAAATCAATTTTTATTTTATTGTTTAATAGAAAATTTTCAATAATTATTGGAGTTTAAACTACTATTATTTAGCTTTTTAAATTTAATTTAGTGTTTATTTTCGCTATAAAATTTTAATAATATTGATTATTAAACTATTGTTCACGGGTTGGTTCGATTTAGTTGTAGGTTGTTTGGCCAACCAAATTGACCTGGTCAAGTTGGGGAGTTGGTCATTTAGGTTATATCGGTTTGGGTCAATTTTCAGTTGGGTCGGTCGGTTCAAAATATTTAAACTTAAAAAATTAAATTTAAAAATTAAGTTAAAGTTTTAAAAAAATTATAATGGAATTATTTAAAAATTAAATTTATGATATAAAATATTTTAGCCTAAGAAATATTAGAATTTTCCACTTTCTTGTATTAAAAAATATATTTAAAATTAGGTCATTCGATTTTAGTCAGTTTACAAATGGCCAAAGTGAAACTGATCCAACCCAATTGGGTTGTGAAGTTGTTGAATCAAAGACGACTAGAAATACTAGAAGTTAGCTTGGTCAGTTTCATTAGCTTAATTAAGAATGGCAACGGGGTGGGGTAGGGACGAGGAGCCTCTCCCCATCCCCGTCTCCATGGGGATCTCCACTCCCCGTGATTCTTTATAATGTCAACCATTATGTTTTTATTTTTATTTTATTTAAAAATAAAAAACAAAATAATTAAAATTTACAATCCTATTAGAAAAATTTGAACATGTTCAACCATATTTTTAAAATTATTAACATATAGACGCATGTATACATATATACATATATACATAGATACATATATAAACATATGCGTATATATACATTTATATTAGTGGGAATCCTATGGGGTGGGGATCAAGGTCCCCGCAGGTGTAGGGAGTGCTCTCCTCATCCCCGCATTGTCCTCACCAACAGGGATGAAAAATTTTCCATCTTTGTCCCTATGGGAGGAAAATCATCACCTTCCCTACCCCATTTAGGGCAAATCCCCATGGGGATCAAGGAAATGGGGAAAATTGTCATCCCTAAGTTTGACAAACAACCCTATCTAAAATTAATTATTATTAATTTTTATTATAAAAAAATATTAAAAGTAGTATATAAAATATAAATGATTATTAATTATTATATAAAATAATTGTATATTCTTACATGTTTCTATTGTTTATATTTAATTTAACAAATCTTGTGCATTACATGGGCCCCCGCTAGTAAGTTTATATAGTCAATAATGTACAATGCATTTATATTCATCCAAGTTGATCATTACCTTCTCCTTTTCCCTTTTTTTGTGACAAATGAAGAACTGAATTTAGAAAATGAATAATTCTCTCTGTTATTGCAAAAAATGGTTGAATACACATGTATATATATTTTTACAATGTCGACAATACACACCAGTTGTCAACTTGCCTTCCACATGGCAATATTAGTTATAACGAACTATCAACTAACACCACCCCCCTTCAAGTTGGAGCATGGGTAATGTCCAACTTGCTCAAAAGAAAAAAGAATTGGTCAGCCCCAAGGGCTTTAGTTAACAGATCAACAGGTTATGACATGGTAGGGACATGACAGGGTTCTATAGCCTTGGATTGAACATTCTCACGAACAAAATGGCAGTCGATGTCGATGTGCTTGGTGCGTTCATGAAATACCAGGTTGATGTCAATGTGAATTGTTACTACTTGGTTGTCATAGAATAGATGAACTGGTTGAGAGCAAGGTAGACAAAGGTCATGAAGAACATGCCATAACCATAAGACTTCACTGGTGGTAAGGGCCATGGCGTGGTATTCTGCCTCTGCAGAAGACCGAGCAACAGTAACTTGTTTCTTTGTTTTCCATGAAATGAGTGAGTGATCCAGCATAGTGACATAGCCAATTGTTGATCTTCTTGTGGTGGGGCATGAGACCCAATCGAAATCACAATAGGCCCTTAATGTAAGATCATTTTGAATAGAAAAAATATAGCATGATGAGGGGGCCCCTTTATATATCAAATGACTCATTTGGCGGCCTACATATCTTCTTCACGTCGAGCACTAAGGTGTCGAGTGAGAACATGAACAGGGTAGCTTAATTCAAGCCGAGTGGTAGTCAAATAAAAAAATCGACCAACAAGTCTTCTATATCGAGTGGCATTAGCAAGTGGTGGGCTTGAGTCATCAATGAAGTGACTTGTTCCATAGGGTGGGGGACTAGTTTGCATTCAATTATGCCTGTTTCAACTATGATATTAGCATCATACTTGTATTGATTAACACATATTCTAGAAGTCCTTGTGATCTCTATTCCAAGGAAATAATGAAGATGGCCTAGGTCTTTAAGTCAAAAACATCCATCAAGATATGAATTGAGAGCTTGAATTAGTAAAGGATCATTACTAGTAATGACCAAGTCATCAACATAGACAATAATGGCCACAAAGGAGTTTCCCTGAGTTGATGTAAAAAGAGGGAAATCAGCAATAGACTGTACAAATCTAATTCCTTTAAGGGCAAATGCAAACTTTTCAAACCAGCAACGAGAAGCCTGCTTTAGGCCATATAATGATTTTTGTAGCTTGCAGACTTTGTTTTTCTCTTGTTTGGGAAATCTCGGAGGAATGGTCATATAAACTTCTTCGGATAAGTCTCTATGCAGAAATGCATTGTGAACATCAAGTTGGTGTAGTTCCCATCCTTGTACGATAGCTATAGATAGTATGCACCGAAGAGTGACAAGTTTTTCCACGGGTGCATAAGTATCATGATAATCATAGCCTCCAATTTGCGTGTAGCCTTTGGCTACAAGGCACGCCTTATAGTGTTTGATTGTGCCATCAGCTTTATACTTAATTTTGTATACCCTTCTACAACCAATTGGGTGCTTGCCAGGTGGGAGGTCAACAATAGACAATGTATTATTTTGTTCCAAAGCAGTAATTTCTTCTTACATGGCATGACACCAATTTGGGTCACGAGAGGCCTAGCTATATGAGGTAGGTTCCACATGGGCTTGCGGGCTAGAGATGGAAGTAGGTCCATGGCATATGTAGTCATGGAGATGAACTGGTGGGCGTCGAATCCGTTGAGGTCTAGGTAGAGAAGTGGATTGGTGATTTAATGGATTTGATGTTGTGGTTGGCCTAGACTCAATTGTGTCGATCTCAATAATGATAGGCTCATGTTCAATAGGTTAATTTGGCTCATCTTGAGCTGGCCCATGGTTGAGCCCATTATCCCTATGAGGAGTGGAAATGAAATCAGGCCCATTGTTGTCATGAACAAAAGGATTAAGGCTATTGCCATGTTGAGGAAGAGGGACTACAATATTAGGACCAAGTTTGGGTTCCTAGTTTGCTGTTTGGGAGGCATAAGGAAATATCTTCTCATAAAAGGTGACATCATATGAAGTAAATAGACATTCTGTAGTCAAGTTATATACCCGACATCCTTTTTGGCCATATGGGTAACCAACAAACAAGCAACGGACTGCTCTAAGGGCAAACTTGTCACTGGAAATAAGAAGTTATTGGGAATAACACAAACACCCAAATGTATGTTGATGGTCATATGTGACTGGTATACCAAATAATGGCTCAAAAGGGGTTTTGCCATTCAAGGGTTTAGATGGAAGGTAGTTGAGTATATATGCAGCAATTAGTACACACTCTCCCCAAAATAAAATAGGTAAGGAAGCATGAAATCGAAGTACCTGAGCAACCTCTAGATGGTGACAGTGCTTCCTTTCAAAAATTCCATTTTGTTGAGGGGAATCAACACAAGAGTGTTGTTGAATGGTTTCATTGGAAGAGAAAAATTGTTGTAAGGGGATAGAAAAAAATTCCTTTTTATTATCTGACAGAACAACCTTGATTCTTTGGCCAAATTAGACATGAACCGTCTTGTAAAATTATACAAGTAATTGATAAGTTTCTGATTTATGCTTCATGAGATAAAGCCAGGTGCAATGGCTAAAATCACCAACAATGGTAAGAAAGAACCTGGTGCCATGGATCAAAGGAACACGATATGCTCCCCATATGTCATAGTGAATGAGATCAAAAGCTTATTTTTGTTTGATTTACCCTTCTCCCAACCTTCTAGGTAGCTAATTAATTCATAGCAACGATCTTTGGTGTGGCCTTACTTCTTGCAATGGTCACACTTGTATTTTGATTTTTGATTGTTCGTTGAATAGAGGTCTTGAAGGCAGTTGCTTTTGGAGTGAAAGAGCTTTTCTATAAAAGCAACGCTTGATGCTTCTCTTCTTAGATGATTAAGGCATAAGTTTGGTTCACACTGGAATTGTTGAAATTGTCGTGAAGCCCCATTAAGAATTGATTCAACTTGTCTCTTTCATGGTCGGCGAGTATTTCTTTAGTAGCCCCGCAAGTACATTCAAGGACCAATGCTAAAATTGCAAGTTGAAGACCTTTTAATCTTGTGAATTAAGAAGCCATTGAGAGATTACCTTGATGCAAGAGAGAAATATCTCATTTTAACTCATAAATTCGTGGCATGTTGCTTTGAGCGAACCATTCTTGAGAATCACACCAGATGTCTCTCGTATACTGCACTTTCATATAATTCTCGAGCAAGGGAATTAAAAATCCAAGAAATGACCATAGAATTACATTTAGACCATGACCGTTTCTCTGTTGAAGCAGGAGTAGGTCGTGGAAATGTCCCATCAACGAAGCCAGATTTGTTCTTGGCATTCAAGGCATTTTGCATAGCCCATTGCCATGTGGAATAGTTTTCTCCTATTAATGGACATGAGACCAAGATCGTACCTGGGTTATCGGATGGATGAAGGAAATATGGTGAGCTTTGATCATGATCTATCATGATGTGAACTATTGGAAAGAGAAAATGTCACGAAGAAATAGAGCAAGGATGTGAAAAATCTGCTAAGAAAAATTGCAGTGGCAAGAACCACCAAACAGTGGCGACTGAATCGGCAAGAACCACCAAAATAAGGATTTGCAAAGTCAAGTTCCGATGAAAAGACAATGAGAAGCGGTGATTAAAGCTTCGCTCGTATGGGCTTTGATACCATGACAAATGACGAATTGAATTCAGCAAATGAATAATTCTCTATATTATTGTGAAAAACGATTGAATATACATGCATATATAAGTTTACAATGTCGGTGGTACACACCAGTTGTCAACTTGCCTTTAACGTGGCAAGATTAGTTATAACGAACTATCAACCAACATTTTTTACATGTGTATATATACAAATTTTAACTCATTTAGCTAGGTGCCAACTCGCTGGTGGGTAAGGTCTCCTGGTAGTAAAAAAAAAGGATTTGTTTCATGGTTTGAAGTAATTCGACCAGTTCGATATGCTTTTATTGAGAACCTTTGTTAAATCTCTTAACATCATCCACTTATTCACTCATTTACATTATTATTTTATTTAGAGACAAAAATGAAGCTTATAATTTCATTTATTTTTCTTGTTTAATTTCTTCTAACTGTTCTCCAAACATCATATTTTTGTTAACATGGTAGACCTTTTAATTTTCATGCTACTTATATTTCATTTGGGGGGGGGGGGGGTGGGGTGTGCAAGGGGGACTTCTTTCAATGTGACAGGATTTTGTTGATTCCAAAACAAGGTTTCTTTAATTTGAAGTTATTTCTTTGTAGAGTAAATTGGAGGCATCCCAGTTTGTATAGAGGGGGCAAACCTGTGATCACAAGATAACAAGTGCATGCAAAAGCACTCCATGTTTTTCCATAAATAGTAGCTTATTTGTCTCTTCACTAAATATCAGCCCCCTCTCCCCTTTTCCTTACAAAACCATAAAAAAAGGTGCAAGAATGCCAATTGTGAACTGCCTATCAATATGCCATGTTGCCTAATTTTCTACCTTATTTTATGCCTAAAGGAAAATTCATTCATGAGTGCTCATGTTACAGTGTAGAAAAAATCAATAACAAGAAAGTAAAAAATACAACTGCAAAACCAGACTAAACTTGTTAAGACAAAAGCAAGTAATTGAGAGTACCAGAACAAAAACAACTCAAGAAATCTCTGTAAATGGCACAAACTCAAGAAAACACCAAAAAATCTGGTTATGTGCCCCCAAGTCCCAACAAAGATGAAATCAACAAGTTTGTCTCCCTATATATGTTTGGATGAGTCTCTTTAGATGCCAAATTGTCAGGGCTAGTTATATGCCCCCAACAAAGATAAATCAGCAAGTGTGTCTCCCTATAGATGTTTGGATGAGTCTCTTTAAATGCCAAATTGTCAGGGCTAGTTATATGCTCCCAACAAAGATAAATCAGCAAGTGTCTCCCTACAGATGTTTGGATGAGCCTCTTTAGATGCCAAATTGTCAGGTCACTCCTCCCTCCCTCGCAATTCCAAGATAGGATTTTCATGAGACCTATGGTGGCATATTGTGGCCGGCCACCTTAGCCCCTGTGTATAAGTCCCCACCACCTCACAATTGAGTCTTGTTGCATAATCTAGCACATTTCTTAAAGCTAAGTTTGACATCAGAATCACCACAGTTATGACTACTAGATGCCAAATTGCCATGTCACTCCCCCTTGGCAATTCTAAGATAAGATTTTCATAGGACCTATAGTGGCATATTGTGGCCTGTCACCTTAGCACCTATGAAGTATAAGTCCCAGTCACCTCACAATTGAGTCTTGTTACATAATATGGCCTATTTCTTAAACCTAAGTTTGCACTAGAGTTGTTGCAGTTGTGACCACTAGAGACCTATCCCATCTTATAAAATATTTTAATTCTTGATAGAGACAGCTAAAATAAAGAAGAAGTCATCTCAACCTGAGCAATGAATTTGGATATGCTGACCACAAAATACCAGCCACATCATGTGCACAAGTACAATTAGAACGTGGTATTAGGCTAAACCCAGTCCTCCCCAACCTCATATATAATAATATTTTGAATTTTATATGAATGATAATTGATAATTTGTGTTTTTCATGTGTTTTAATCAAATAATTAGAAATTTTGATGTTTGTTCATATTAGTTTATTTATTTATTGCTTATATATAATAGGATTTTTTTTTTACAAAAATAAGCAACCTTGTATTAATTAGAATGATCTTACATGAGAAGTGCATGATATATTATAGTGCAGTGATAGATGGCCCTTACATGAGATGTATGCAAAAAGATGGGCCACTTGATTGTAGTTCCTATTTATATGTACAAGCCGAATAAAAGTAAAAGAAGATATTAGTCTTCGTAAATGACATATGTGGAGCTGATCTATCCATTGGGTTGAGTTGTTTGTGTTTGCAAACTCCAGTAAGGCTGCACTGTCCAAAAATACCAAAAAGATAATCTATACCATGAGATAATGCTGCATGCAAACCTCCTAGGAGAGCTCTAGCTTCTGCATCATAACTGTTAATGGTTCAACATGGTTTGCCTTCTGCAATGGAGAGCTGGCGTTGGCGATGTTGGATGATGAACCCTCATCCTGCATGACCTGTGTTCGGATCAAAGGAGCCATCGATGTGAAGGGTTGGCAGGTTTTGTGGTGATGAAGATGGAAATTAGATATGGGGTCTGGACCCAACCTGTGAACCAAATTCACCCCGCCCTCAAATGCCAGGAAAGCAGGCTCAAGGAAGGCTTTGCATGTTCATGTACAGTGAGGGTTTGGATTATGAAAATCCAACCTGCTACAAATTTTAGGTAGGGTAAGAGTTGGGAGGTCTAGAGAGGCAAAGAGGGTTTATAATTTACAAAAATCTCCCCAAACCCACCACATTGCCATCCCTATGTGTGTCTCTAAGGTCTTGCCCACAAGGCTTTGTGGTCAGCAAGTCTGGACTCCTAAGCAATTATTACTCATAGCAATTGTCATTCTTAATAGCAATTTAGAAAGGGAAAAAGTTTGGCATTCTACGTCCATAGGGCTCTCCTGGTGTGACATGTAAGGCCCCATTTGGTTCAATGGAATACGGGCCTGGAATCAGAATCGGAATGGGTCATTCCAATTCCAACTGTTTGGTTGGGTGGAATTGGAATCCCATTCCCATTCTTGCTGGGATGGCATTCCCCCATTTGAGGGAATGGCCATTTTCTGCCCCTCCCTTTGAAATGAAATCTCATTCCTACTGATTCTAATTCCCATCCCCATTCTTGTTTGAACCAAATAGACAATGGGAATGGACCACTCCGATTCTGACTATAAACCAAACGGGCCCTAAATTCATATGAACTCCATGAATCATGTGAATAGCATAATGTGGACAACCAAATTTTCTCATTTGAAGAATTGTATACAAACACTTGCCGAAAAAGATAGTAGAATTATTCATCTTTTATCAATTAAGTGTTGTTCTTTATAGCAAATAGAATGCTGTTCTTGCAATAAATAAGTCACAATAAATGTTTTTTTTTTTCTCAAAAAGAAAATTGTATTATATAAATGGGATACTTATATATGCCCTATATATTTGAGAATTACTTATATATACCCCCAACTTTTAAAAACAACTTATATGTGCATTATTGACCTTTCCAATGTTAAATTTAACAAATCAAATGTAAAAGACAAGAATAATGATGCAAACACCACTACTAATACACTATATACCTGGTTTAGCTGCCGATAACATGTGTGTCTAAAAAAAGTCCCCGAATGCACAGACCGGTTACAAGATTGAAGATGTTTTGTGTAAATCAAAATGTACTTACTAATTGGATAGACACATGTTTGAAAAATCCTGAAATATATGAAACACCACTATAGTATTTGTGTACCTGGTTTGGCCGCCATAACCCAAAAATTTCAAAACAATTTTGACACTTTTGGCGTTTCACTAAGATAAGGAGTTTGACTTGGGGACGAGAATCAAAGAAGCAGGAGTTTGGTGACATAACAAATGGTTAGGGATGATTTTTAGTGGGAAATTGTTTTCCTAAATGTATTTATGCCTAGCTCCCCCTATAAATATCATCCCCCATTGAATTTAAAAGAGTGAGCTGTTAATGGTATATAAGTAATTAACCCTATATAAATTTAAAAGAGTGTCATAGGCTTAGTTTGTTTGCATTGCATTGATGCAAATGCATGGGGTGTAATGGGCTGAGTGTGAATTCTGGTTTACTTTTGCTTCAGATTTTATTTGTGAAAAGTCAAATAGAAATAGAAAGTAAAACAATGTGGTTCCCACCTTATATGAAATAGAATGGAGGTAGGAAGAGAGTTATTTTATTTGGGAGTGAAGATGATGTGTTCCCAATTTTATATGAAAAAGATTTGATATGGGAGGAAGGAGATGCAAAATTTGCATTAGTTTCTGAGATACAAATTTTATACCGTCAGTGCAAATCATAGATACAAACAAACAAATATAAAAGTGAACCAATGCAAAATTTGTAAAGGAATATAGGATTCAGACTTTCCCTGCAAATAAATTTTTTATCTACAAAGAGAACATAAATAACTATCTTCTGCTGAATACAATTAATAAGCCCAACCACATTTTGTTGACTCGATCTGGAGATCATCCCAGTCTTTGCATGTGGAATTGGAAACTGTTGGATGTTATTTAATAAGCAAATTGATCCACTATGTTATAACTTATAAACCATCTCCATCCACATATGAACTATGTAAACGGATTTGTCTTAGCCAATTTGGTAATGAAGAAAGTTCTTACCTACAAATTATGAATGTATTATATAAGATGATCATCTGTCAAACAACCGCATTGATGGAGGATGGGGTGAGTAAGAAATGGAAACACTCTGAAGAAGGAGGAGGGAGAATAAAGAGAAGCCACTTTGAGGCATATATCCTTTATTTATCAAGTAGTCACATCCTGTGGAAAATGGTTCCTTGGTACAGGAAAAGAATCAATAGATGGAGTGTGTGCTTTTTTTGCAATCGACCAACAGTTAGGAGTATGGTCGCTTTGTAATAAAAGGGGTTATGCTCCAATTATTCCAACAGGAAATAAAGGGGAAAGCTCCACATTAAAGGTTTAAATGGTTGTATCGTTTATTATGACAGTAGCTGATAAGCTTTATTATCAAATGTTAACAGAAATTGTTTTAGCAATAGTAAAATATGATTAGGCATGCAAAGTTTATAGATAGTGTGCACGTTTTCAACTATATGCTTACTCTTTTTCTCTTAATAATTCTAGTACAAGGTTTCAGGATTTAGATAAATAAGGAAGGGTTCCACAGAAACCCCACCCTACGGTGGGTGGGTTCAAAAAACAGATAAGTTTCATGTGATACACTCGTATATGTATTGATGCTTTCAATTTTTAGGACGTGTTTGGCTCTCTTTCTCTCTTTTTTTTTTTAATCAAACATAACCTTAGGTTATGATGAGGATGGATTTGGCCCTTCAGTGACATCGTGACACTTGGCTCCATAAAATTGCCAAACGCCAATTCAGCACCACGCAAATAGACTTTGGAAGCACGACAGACATCTCGCCCCTATCATAGACTCCTCAGCCTCACCTCGGCAGGTCGACCTGCAGTTAGATCGGACAATGTCAGGTCGGCATAAGAGGCGACCTGCCTTCGCCGACCTGGTAGTGACTCAGTGGTTTGCATGATGTGACAGGCGAGCTCCTCTTTGAGTGAGATGTCGCCTCCAATTTCCCTAAGATCATGACACCACGTCGGAGAAGCTGATTACCTCCCCGCCTGCTTCAGGCACGATTAGATAGACACTACCCGCTTACACGAAGTCCACTTCCGAGCGTGAAACCACCTCCGAACCAAATGGGCGGGCGGGAGATCTCGGACGCGTTTTGTGAAGCTCACTGTTGATGGTCCATATAAAGGTATTCCCTTTCATAGAAAAGGTACGTGCGATCTAGCTCTCACAGTTCTCTAGCTCTCTAGTTCTCATACAATCAAATACAATTTCGTTGACTTAAGCATTGGAGTGCCCACCTTGGATCAGGCAACCTAAACACTCTGATCTGTTCTTCTTGCACCTCGACCAGACGACCTCACCAGATTGGCAATCGAGTTGTTTGCCAATAGGAAGCACCGGATCACACACAATCATGTTCTATTTGTTTATAATGCCCTAAATTGGGTACAAATTTTGTATCCAGTTCAGTTTTGAATCAGCTTGTTTGTAATTATGACTTGTACTCCTACTTGAAAGGAATTTTGTACTTTGTATCTCATTTGCACTTCTCACCTCAACTCTCTTTCATATAAAATAGGGATTACATAATCTTGCTTGCTACAAAACTCCCAAACAAATAACCCTCCTATTTCAATTCTCTTTCATATAATTAAGCAGGAATTATTTCATTTTGCTTCCCATTTTACTTTTCACAAACAAGTAATACAAATCAAATATAAAGTAAGGGTAAATCAGAATTTACACTCAGTCTATTTGTAATCCCATACATTTAGATCAGGTACCCTTTCTTTCCTTACCATTTCTTTCAAACCAAACACAGTCTAAGGGTAATATAAATTTCATATCTTGTTCTATTATTTCAAACGCACTTTAAGAAGTTAGATTATACCTATCAAATAAAAAATAAAAAATGGAGAAAGGTTGCGAGTACAAAAGAATATGCTTGGTCAGTTTCACACATATTCTAGGTGAAGACCAAAGAAAATGTACACAAGAAGTCAAGAAAAAAGATTAAGAGTCCACTTCAAAGTAGCTGAATAGGCTGAACTATATGACTTATTGACTTGTTCTTTTGGTAAATAAATCTTAAGTAGGTTGTGAGATCCTTAAGGATTGAGAGGCATGCCGAGTAGATTATTATACCCATATTTTTTAATTTATATGTTTATTATTTCATCCACCGAAAAGCACAGCAATAAGTTATGCAGTTCAATCACTTCAGCTTCAGATGGTATCAAATGGCTATGGAAGCAAGCTTATATGTTTGTCTTCCTCTCTCTAAATCAACTTCTTTGGCATATTTCATCTCTATATAATTGCAGGCTCTTTCGTAGTAATGCCAATGCATGTCATGTGCAGCCCACCTGCCTCCAATCCCTTAGTCCCTTGTAATGTGTACTATGTAATATAAAAAAAAAGTTAATCTAAGTGCCAAATTTGTATTGTAAACAAACAAAACCTATTGATACAATTAGGGGGCGTTCTTTTTTTGGATCTTGAGAGGGGGGAAAGTTGGTTAATGAGATTTTGATTCCCATTGACTAAGAAATCCATGTTATTTTTTCACGTTTATGTGGAGACTAAGAAATATTTTTCTGGGTGTCACTTACTCGGGTAAGTGATATCCATCTCCTAGGTGGGTAAATAACTTTCTCACGTGGGGGAAAGTTGTCAACACTTGAATGGGACAAAAATACTCATTTTAATAATTGAATTTTATGGCTAAAATGGTAATTGCCTTATTTACATGGGAAATAAAAGAGCATGGGTAAATAATTTACCGAAAAGCGAACGGGACATTAAAGGATTCATACATAGGCAATGAATGAATTATGAGCAAGGTTCAAAATTTTGATACATATTGGGCCGTATCGACTGATATATATCATATTAGGAAATTCTCGATACACTTCTACAAGGGGTGTTTTGGGGTCTTGACCGGTTCAAGGGATGGACAGACCTTAAACTGACCCGTCTGAACTAGATTTGAAAAAAAAATAATAAAAAAAAGTATCAATATTACCTGATAGGTCTCTACTTACCTATTGGGTGTATCAATATTTTGAACCTTGATTATGAGGTAAAACATGAAATTCTTTGAACCTAATACTAATAATATCAACATTATATTGATTATTAAGATAACCCATCAAAGTTACTATATTATTTAATTTAAGGGTCTCAATTCATAATTAATTTATTATTGCTGTGATAGGGATGCAGATGGGGAAGCCAACTCAGCGAGCAAGGCTTATTAACCTTTGGCCCGGTTAAGGTTTGGTTTATAGGTTAGGTAAAACATTGATTTTGGAATGTTATTTGTCTCTACTTCTTACATTGATGAATTTGTTATTGGATTGTATATACATTCATTCCCCAAGCCTTGGATGAGAAATTTATAACCGATATTAAGTTGAGGGAAAATTTTGTATGTATAAAAAATGCTTGTCATACACCCTTCGGTTCGGTTAATGACTTAAGTGACTACGCCGGCCGTTTGGATTTACTTTATGCTGGTTTCCTTACCTTATTAACCTTTGGCCGTCTGGGGCTTCTGTAACTTGCCACCTCTCTAAATGTTTCAAGACAGTTTGGAATGATGACTCTTAACCAACTGGTAAGCATTACTTGTTTTTTGGGTAAAAGGGTTTCCAATCCATTAGAAGTAGAGCCACAGAAGAAAGAACAAAAAGGACACAACAAAGATCGACACGCAAGAAAGGAGAAAAATAAAGGAACTACTAAAACAACTACCCAGCAATAAATTCAGCATTACTTAAGTTATGGTAAAACTACTTTTTGACTTTACGGAGAAACTTCTCCGAAGCACCCATTTAAATTTTGGTTGAGGTGATGAGTGGTGTCTATCTGATGGTGATTCTGGATCTCTGACGTTTGAAACATAGGATAGGTGGCCTTGTGACATGTATATAGTTCCAGGGTCCCCAGTCCTCGCGCGGTTCAACCTTTACCAATTATTGAGACTTGAGAGAGCCCATTTAGCATGGCTGGAGATTTGAGAAACCATTAAAGGAAACTTCAGGCCTTCAGCGGAAAGCCATATCTTGGTTGTAACTTGTAAGAAAGTTATTTTGGGCTTTCTGGGGGTTTTCACACAACATTGCTTATGGGCTGGCTGTCTGAGTGAGGCCCACCTCACGAAACCAGAAGCTGCTAAGTGAGATGCCTCTCAATGCACCAAGCAGATTTGTATAAGCTTAGGCCTTTACACCAAATGAAAATTGTTTGCAAATTATCATACGTAATCAGTTGATGGTATCCGACATAAAGAAGATTGAATCAAAATCAAAACCCTTAAAGACAGCACAACATTGACAACTCATCACCATCAAAGAAGATTGTACCGTAGACTGGTTGTAGCCTTTGTAGGCGAAATCTCTTTTGTTTGGCAAAGAGCATGCTTTCATGGTGTACAGCTAAAGTATTACTCATGCCTATGTCTCCACTAATTTTCTTTTCTTCTCCGCTAGCTACCCCCCTCTCCTTTATACTTGAGCTCCAAACAAGGAAGAGAAAAAGGCTAAAGGTAGTGCAGTTTTTATCCAGGACGCATATGATATCATATGGAGGACAAAAATAAAGTGGCGTTTCAATTGCTTTGGTATGGCAAAGGACCACAATGATAATTGAACCACGTATGAAGGGGGGATCATTCATTCTCTCTTTTCTTAAATGTTTGCTACCTCTATTTAATGAGGGGACTGATCAAGAAAACTGCATTTCATGTCTGTAATAATCTCTGAATGAAATGAAATCACAAAAAAGAGTTTATGCGCAAACCTTACAATCTCCATTGGACCACATGAAGAGTTTTTAACTCAGTCATTATAAATATGTACTTTTATAATATAGATTTAATGAAGGGAATAGGAAGTAGCTTAAATTGTGTGGAATGATCGGATGACAAGGGACAGAAAGAGGATGAAAAGAAGGATGGAATAATATGGAATGTAAAGGAGGTGGGAGCATGCATGTGAGATAAAGGGATCACATGGGTCGTTGAAAGCTCATGGAAAGGAGGAGGGGAATAATTAATTACAACTAGCACTTGCCTGGAACTCTTTGAAAAAAAAGCTTATCCCGGCTATTGAAAATGATTTTTTTTTTTTATTATTATTATCTTCAACATGTGACTTCTCCTGCTCTACATTCTCATGAATGGACTATTTTTGTTGATTGTCCAGTAATGATGATCAATACATATTAATCGCCCATGTCGGTTTCAATGCATAGCCAGCTATAGTAGAGGAATAAGCAATTAAATTAAGAACAATCTTCCTGTTCCATCTGAGATTTTATGAATAACAGAAGAGAGAGAAAACCTTTTGTCTTTGGGGATGGATTAAAAGGAAGAATGGGGCTTTAAATCAATAGAGGGTGCTTAGCATATTATCCCAAGTCTGGATTAGCTGAATTTGAATTTGATGGCTGTGGAAGGTGTAACAAATAAATAACACTCTAATATGAGAGTTATATATATATATATGGTTCACAACAACTCAATCTCTCACTTTGCATGTATGGCTGACATGGGCCAGGGGTGAGTCAGGATTTTTTTCGTATGGAGGCTAAATTCTAATAAACATAGAATTTGGGGGGGTGGGGGGCAAAAATATAAATGGGATATCAATGGGGTTGTAGGAATTTTCAAGGCATAAAGAACCATGATTCCCCTCAGCCACGAGTCCGGCTTTGGTCAGTGCAATGCTTGCTAGAACAGCCTTACATTGATAATATTTTCATACTTATATTTAATGGAGAGATATTCCTAATACAAAATTGCAAGAAGCTGTTTCAATGGTGTGAACATGGACTTACACTCACCAAGCCAAACTCCACCGCTGGACATGGGGCATTATTATTGGTTACATTAGCTACTAACACAGCCGGCCAACAAGTTCAGTTCATCCACCCTCTATGTATATATAATTGAAATTAATTAGAAGATGCTAGCTAGGTAGCTAGCTAAATGAAGGCTCCGGCCGTGTCAAACATATTAATGGCTATGGTCCGCAGTTGTAATCATTTTGATCATATCAGTTGGTTACCTCTCCAAGGGACCAGTTAAAACAAAATAAGACTACGCAGACACATAAATTAAATGATGAATGGGCTACTGCTTCCTTCAATGCAATTGAGTTCTATGGTCAACCAAGTTTTAAAACCACTACTAAGATTGGATGTTTAATATATCTACAGGGACGTTCTTGTTGGATGCATGTCTCATCCAAAGGTGTTGCACCAAAAAAGCGGTTTAGATCGACTGAGGGTGCTTTAAATTGCAGCTTCTGTCGTATTTATTTAGCGTTAGTTGTGGCTGATGCTGACTTATACTGGTGTGATTTGGCTTTCTGTATATATAAAAAATGAAAAATTTGTTCCAACCAGCCATCACATGGGTCTCTCTCTCTCCCTTTCCCTCCCTTTCTCTCTTTACAATTCAATCTATATTTGCTTTCAATTATTGTAGATCAATTATGATCATCTTAGATTTCAGATCGGTGAGAGAGCTCTACGTACCGTCCAGTCTTGTAAATAAAGCTACCACAAAATACTCAGGCAGTACTTTCAAGGAATAAGTAAATAACCGAAAGTGTTCCCTTCCTACTAGTAGGATCAATATATATACCCTCTCTTTAGAATTAGTGCTCTTCTGTGGCACCCATTATATTCCTTCAGAAATCAAATTGGTTATTCCAAACGCCCACTCAAATTAATCTCAGTGGGTATTGTGCATATTCATCACAAACCTTGTAATACATATCTTGATGTATTTGTAAGTGATTTCTAATAACCTTTTCTGAGACTTCACCAATCATAGTCACGTTGAGTGTTTAAGATTTCTTTTGCTTCCAAAGGACCTTCCGAAAAAAAGTCTAATGTTGAAATGAAGCGACATCAAACTAACAATGAAATGACACAACAAACACGCACTATGAAGTGATTAAGCAGTATCATCCTTAGAAAAATATTTTTATTCTATTGGTAGGTAAGTTGGGATGAAGATGTCAGATGACCCCTGAACATACTAAAGAGCAAGATCAACAGATATGAGATTTTTCATGTTTTTGTATATGTCTATACCAACATAGCTCTCTTAATTAATTAGACCATCATCATTTAATTCTTTTCCTAATTATATCGGATTGGCTACATGAATCCTGTTTAGATATATATAATTGCGTTTAAATCATTTCTTATTGGTCCCTTAATTAAATGCTATAGTCTATGTCACACGATATCTATAAATTGTTCGAAAATGGGTCTATCTTAATTGTATTGTTAGAAGGTTTGAATCCTCGCTAACGGTAGACTTGGGAGAACCCAAAGAGAAAGAGGTTGGTAGGAGAAAAGAAAATTGGGGTTCATATCATTTTGTCTCCTCTCTCTCTCTTACTTTCTTCCTTCCAGATAAAGAAGAGCAGGAAGAGATAATAGTCGGGGTGGGGGTGTGGAGGTTTGCTTAGCTTGCATGCTAACGCATTACAAGGAAACGTTGAAACATGAGAGACATGTGGGGGCATACATCAATGAATACCATCATCTATAT
Organism: Nelumbo lutea; assembly: GCF_056320005.1. NCBI lineage: Eukaryota > Viridiplantae > Streptophyta > Magnoliopsida > Proteales > Nelumbonaceae > Nelumbo > Nelumbo lutea. The sequence continues at coordinate 10,483,450 of NC_142688.1, read as the reverse complement.
ATATATATATATATATATTTCACACTTGTTGCCAAAATAAATAAGCTTTATAAGTAAGCGTCGTCTTTACCCTGGATTAAAAAGGACAAAAGATAAAAAGTCGGAAAAAGAAATATTTTGTAGTTGATAATAGCGGAAGAACCAAAACGATAAAAGGAAAACTGAGAGCTTTGTGTTGTAGACTTGTTGTGTGGCAGCTGCCTCAGCTTGTAGAAAAAACTTCCAAGATATCATATATGGGCCCAACGCCCCAACCCCCAACTCTTGGTTAAGCTCATGCTCATAGATCCCAAGATCAATTCGTTCCTTTCCAAGCATCAAGCCATCAACTGATTTTTTTTTTAGTTTCAGGTCCAACGCGAGGCGAGGTCCTAAGCAAAGATGGCGGGCCGATGGTACCATGTGATCTTTTGATGGTCTACCATAGAGAGATTATTGCAATCCAGGAGTGGGACCATGTGTATGGCCAGATTCAATTAGGTAGGCCCCAAAATTAACCGTTACTCACGGCGTTGCTGCCGGAGAAAAGATGGTCCACATTAACGGCAGATAACAGCGGTCATCGAGGCTGGAGGGTGTGTTAGGCCAATCCCGTGTGGTTAAGTTAAATAACAGAAGGCATGTGAGACAGGTAATGTGATGAGTCATGAGACCTTTTATTTTAGAGAGCGAAAAAAAAGAAAAGAAAGAAAGATGAAAAGTAATAGAACATGCACGGCGATAGCAACGGAATAAAGGAGCTACTCCAGATTGGATAACTGCTCCTTTCTTTTTCAGTTTTTCTCGGTGGCACTTCACTTGCAGAAAAAAAATAATAAAAGCCGTCGATTATTATAAAATTAAGAAAAAAAAATACTAGGAAGAGGAAGACTGAAGGAGGCGTCCAGTGCCCAGTGGAGGATTGGGCTCCGGGGGCACAGAAATGCTACAAAGAAGGAGGTAAGACTCGGAATCGGGAGTGGTGAAGATGAAGGAGAATGTGAGGGGGGGCGGGGGGGTCCACTTGGGTAAGAAGAGACTGAAAAACGAGAGCATGTGAGGGGGGAGCCCACCGACTGTTTGTTGTTGTGGCGAAGGGTGGGGCTTGCTTTTCGGACCTCTCGCTTTACTAGTTTCCCTACCTCCCGTCGCTATCCAAACTTGCTGGGACGCTCCTCCCCTCACTCCCATCTCTCTCTCTCTCTCTCTCTCTCTCCCCGCCCCTCACCCCAATCCCAATCCCAACCCCAGTCCCCGGATCCCGGCAACTAGCGAGCGTCTTCTTTTTAAAGTGGAGCTCATGGTGTTTATATGCCTAGGAATCCATCCCTGCCATCTGACATATTTACCACAATTGACACCCTCCTGCCGTAACTAATTTCTTCTTCTTTATTAAAGTTTAAAGCATTCGCATTCCGTAATCGGTATCTTGAGAATACTACGATATACGAGTACATAAATGGCAGTCAGCAATCTGCCATCATACTCTGTAATTCATGATCCATCAACCATCATCACTATTGTACGTATATACCAAATACCATCATTTCACTCTCCCTTCCCTGTACAGTGTACAACACTTCCATTCAAAGCCATATTTTATTTATATTCTTATAATGAGGCAGGAAGTTACTAGATTCCGAACCATGTGGTTTGTCTTTTACTTCATCCCCCATTTTTTAATTTATTTTATTTAATGCTGCATTAAAAGGTTCTATTTTTTTTTCTTCATTTTGCATAAACAATGACAACAGCAATAACAATGCATTCCAGTCCAGTTTGAAACGGAAAGGAAGTGCTTAAAAAAAGGACTTTGGCCAATAAAAAAAAGGCTTTGTTATGTACTATAAATTACACATGTATATGTTGATCATCTCTACAGTAAAAGTTGAGAAATTGAGAGAGAGAAGACGGATGGAGGTAGTGGAAGGTGGTATGTGTTGGGGTGGGGGAGCAGTAAAAGCGTGAAAACAGTGTTACAGTAATAATGGGGGAATGGAGGGAGGAGGGAAGGGGAGGGGATGGGAGGGTCAGAGGTCACTTTAATATTTTTTAATTGTTTTAATTGGGAGGAGGGAGGAGCTTCTTGGGTAGTGCAGAGTGCAGTTGAGAGGTAAGAGGGCATTTTGGGAAAGAGTGTTGAAAAAGTTTGAGCACCAGAATGAAGACTACCACCAGCGCCACCAAGTCAGGCTGGCTGACGGGTGTGCAGTGAAGACCAAGGAAAATGATAGTGGTTGTTGTCGTTGCAGTTACTCGCCTCTTCTTCCTCTCTCATTAACTTTAACTTTTGATGAGCTCCATACCGCCCTCTCGCTCTCACCTAACTTCTCTCTGCATCGTTTTCTTCTCCTTGTATCTCTGATTTTCCGGACAATGGGACTTATTTTCTAGGCGTAGTACTATAGTGTTTCAGTCTCTACTCCCTTTCTTTCTCTGCTTGTCCCTCTCTGTTGTACATTGGTGGTACTACCTATGGATACTGCGGAGGACTGCTGCGTCAAGGTCGCCGTTCACATCCGTCCGCTCATCGGTGATGAACGGCTTCAAGGATGTAAAGATTGTGTCACCATCGTTCCCGGCAAGCCCCAGGTACTCACATTTGCTCGAATGTGTGTGTGTGTGTTCACACTCTGCTTTTCTCCTTTCCCTCGGTTGGAGCCTTGTTAGATCGGGAGAGTTGCATTCCTCGGAAGACACAAGGAATTGAAGGCATAATAAAATCCTTGGCTTATGGTTTGGTCTCTGGAAATTTATATGTGTCTTTCTCATGGCGCTGCGGATCAGCAATGTTTAAGGAGATCTGGATCCGAGGAAGCATAAGGACATTAAGAATTCTGATTTTTTTTTTTCTTTTCTTGTCTTGGAAAACTACATTCCCCTTATAGCAAACTGACAGTCCTAATTTTTGACTCACCCGTGCTTTAGTGCCCCGTACATGAATGCTTGCTTGCTTGCTTTGCTACAATGATCCTATGTTTACACCCAATTAAGCCCGTCTTGTGTTATTGCATGCTCTGATTCGCGGGATGCAATTAAACCTCGTTCCTTCCACTCCCTCCTCTCTGCGCATGTTTGCCTGGAACTGTTTGAAAATTCGTACGGTTTTCTGGTTTTTTTTTTCTTTCTTAATTTCGCAATGTATCAATTTGCAAACTCATAAAATTTCCTTCTCTGTTTTTCTTTTTGAACGTTGTATTTGTGCTTTTTTTTTTTTGGGGGGGGGGGGGGGGGGGGGAGGAATCGGAAAATCAAAACTCGTTGCGTTACTGTCCTTCGTTTTTTATAAATATTTTGGGTTAATCAGTTAATAGTTTCCATTCTGTGAAATGTCCAATTGTCCATTTGCATCCTATTGGAAATAAGTAGGGCTCCTCCAATCTGAGTGCACTCTGTTACCTCCCGGTTGTTTGTATCTCTTTTCATATTTCTTTTCCTTCTTCAGTGGATCCTGGCTTGAATTTTTGGCGTTCAGATTTCTGCTATTTCTAGCCACAATTTGTGTTCCATGTAGGTTCTGGCAGTTCTCTTCCGAATCAATTTCAGGCCTCCTTGTTTGGCATACTAGAAACCTTGACAAACATGCTATCTGTTCCTAGCTATCACATTGCAAATTTACAAACAATACATCAAAGCCCTCTAACAGTTCTGAACCCTTGTTGAGAATCTAGGGCCTCCACCTTGTTGAAATTATAGATGTCCATACAGCCCTGAAAACCTATTTCATCCCCCATCGCTATAAAACATTGCCAAACATTTAATTAGAGAAATTGTGGTGGGCTATATGGATAATTTCATTGCTATTGGTGTTATAATTAAATTAATCTTGACGGATGATGGGGATTAGTTTCTTAGCCACTTGGTCAAGTAAGAATTCTATGCTGCTTTGTTGTATGGGCGTTGTGAAAGGTATTGGTTTGAATTAGTGAATGAAGACAGAAGCAAGAGCAATTGATTTTCTTTTGTTTACATTTCAACTTCTTCCACTGCTAGAAATAATATCAGTATTAGGTGGATGCATTTGGCACAACACCTCATGAAATTAAATTTTGATAGACATAGTTTGGTAATCTAGGTAAGTAGGGTATTGGAGGAGTATTTAGGAATGATTGGGGATGGATAATGACTATATTCTCAGGGCCAATTGGGATAGGAGAAGGACAAAATTGTTAGCACTGTTCCAAGGGTTAAGATTAAGGAAATCTCTCAGCCATAGAATAGTAGTGGTAAACTGGTAGAAGGAGATTCCAAGGTGGTAGTGGGCTGGTTCATAAATGGCAGTATGAGACCTTTGCAGTACTGGGTATACTTTCTGTCAAGTGAGGAAACTAGTAAGGATGTTGGGCATGAAATTCTATATGGGTAGTAAGATCAATCAATTGCCTAGATGATCCTTTGTTTAGATATGGAGTACAATGAAACATTCTGTTTTGGGGAGCTGTTTCCCCATAAGACTGAAAAACATAAATATAGTGTAATGAGGGCTATATGTATTTTACCAGCCTAGATTACCAGGAATGCTGGACACATATTGTTCAATTGTAGACTCGTATTTCTTTAAGCAATAAATCTGAGGGTGTTACCAGTAAAAAATTATTTTCTGTTTTAGTTCCATAATACCTATAGCTGCTCCCAAATAATTGGGTCTTGGGATTAATTCTGATTTGACTTGAGCTGAGCTGGTTCAGTAGTACCTAGATTTTTTTCTTCTTTTTTTTTTTTTTTTAAGAAGCAGCAGATTTTAGTAGCATTCTACTGAGAATTTTCTAGTGGTATTGATTCTACAACCCCCTCCAGCTCTCCCCCGATAGCGCCATCTAGTTTTTTCAGAAAAAAATTGCTTCAAGATATCTCCACAAAACCCTCGAGGCAGTTATACTTCACCATGAAATTTTGATTGTGCCTCTAACCGAATTTTTCATCTTTACTTTTTCCACCTATTCTTCATGCTGCATATAGATATATTTCTCCTGCATCAGTGATCAAAAGTGGTTAATTAGGTCCAGTTTGCCATTCCTTTCCCAGAAGAGGATTTTAGACTTAACCCAGTTAGTTTATCTAACTGAAAAACTTTAATAAAATTTAGGACTTCTGAAATGTAAGGTTAGATTTACTGTCATGTGCACTCTATCTAGCCCTTGCCAATTTCTCTATCCTAATGGGTAAATAGAAGCCCAGAGAGTGGATTTCTCATGGATGTGAAATTTTCAGATGCAGGAAATGAGAGTGGCCACTTTTTTCATCTTCTTTGGATGACAAGTGTAAAATAAGGTTTGAGTCTGAGAATGACAACTTTGTACAAGAAAAACGCTAGAATTAGATCTTATCCAGTTCACCCCTCCCAAGACCTGGGATAGCCATGACCAACATTGGATAAGGCCCTACATTTACATATCTGGGCTAAAATGTGATCTTGAAATAGATAGGTGGATATATATATATATATATATATATTAGTTTTATGAACCTTCAAAAAGACTGATGTTTTGATGTCTTTTTTACTCGAAATGCAGTAGTTTATTGCAAATGCTGAGGGTTTTCTGAATTCTGATAAAAGAAACGTTTGCTGTTAATTGTAACCATGGGACAGGTCCAGATAGGCACCCATTCATTCACTTTTGATCATGTCTATGGAAGTAGTGGTTCTCCATCATCTGCAATGTTTGAAGAGTGCATTGCTCCACTTGTTGATGGTTTGTTCCAAGGATATAATGCCACTGTTCTTGCCTATGGTCAGGTAAAGCTTTCCACTTTTCATTTGAAAACAAATTAAATGAAACAAAATCTGCCTGAGGTTTAATTTCCCATTAAGTATTTGTTGTTTCAATGTGCTGTAGACGGGGTCTGGAAAAACATATACTATGGGAACTGGCTTTAGAGATGGTTGTCAAACAGGATTAATCCCTCAAGTTATGAATGCACTGTTCAGCAAGATAGAAATGTCAAAGCATCAAGCTGAATTTCAATTACATGTCTCCTTCATTGAGGTTTGTGAAATCTTTTTTCTTTGCAGCTACTGACTTCATGAACTTTGTTGATAGAAATTTATTGTCAACCAAAGTAGCAGTATCCATATCATAAACAAGGCAGAATGCTATATAATTCTCTCCTATTGATTTTTTTTTTTTTTGGTTCTCAGCATAGGACACATTTTGGCATCGATATAGCCCGTAACTTTTATAATTGGTAAATAACTTAAATACATTATACAACACAGAAAGAATAAATTTACAAGCATCAAGATGGATATATTTTCAAGCTCATATGGTGACATAGAATGGGTAGGATTTTTCTATAATGGGCCCCAAGAATTGTTAGGTGTCCATGGAAAGAAATCGTAATGTGCAAAAGAAATAATATGAACTATGGTAGTTGTCCAAGAAATCTAGAATCAAAGACTTGAAATGGAACAAAGATAACCCAGTAACTAGTACCTAGCAAAACTTTGAAGGAATCAATAACATCAAGACGCTTGGACCATTAAATTTTATTGAACGATGAGAAAAAGTACAATTGCAAGTGAAGTAGAAAGGACGCTCGCTAGCTTTGAAGGAATCCCTCTCTACCCACTATTTTGCCAAGCCATCTGCTAGCCTGTTTACAGATTTGTGAACCCATTCAACCTTTGGGCCCAATTCCTGCACGAGAGCTTTAATTTCCCATAGCATATATCTATGCTTCGACAATCCCTTTTGGTTGTTTTGGCAGCCACCTTGTTACAACTTGAGTCCCCCTCTATGATTATGTTCTTGAAGTTTAGCAGCTTTTCTCTTTTTAATCCTTGTCACACTGCACATGCCTCTGCCCTTGTTGAATCCCCAACTCATATAGGACCTGAAAACAAAGCCAAAATATTACCCTTGATGTTCTTGATGACTCTGCACACCCCTCTTTTTTTTTTTAAATGCACTTTGTCCACCCCTGAAGCTCCTGGATTGCAAAAGAAAAGCCAGAGGTGAAATTCCCGAAGTTTAGTAGCTTTGCTCCTTTTAACCCTTTCCCCACTACACATACTTTTGCCCTTGTTGAATCTTCAACTCCAAAAATATTACCCTTGCTGTCCCTCATGACTCCACCCACCCCCAAAGTTCCTGGATTGTAAAATAAAAGCCAGAGGTGAAAATTTTAAATCCTGAGATTCATAACTCCTACTTGTAACCACATTATGAATCTAATATACATTTATTTTTTTCCAGACCTAATGACCCTTAACAACTCTTGTTGGTTACAAGAAGCCTGCCCTTATGCAGTCCTATCAAGTCGTTCCATACTGGTACCAAATTAGTTGTGTCAAGTTTTGGTGGCAGTGTTGGGTTAGCTGTACTTGGATTCAGTTTGGGTAACAATTGAATGTGGATCCTATGAAGTTCAAGACAAGTGCAAGTCACGGCATGATATGAATTGGTCTATTCTGACAAATATAAATTACGATGCTGTGCCTACTAGATCTTGTAGTCCTCCAATTGGCTCAGGACACGAGAAAGGAAGAGATGCTCTAAACAATCTAATCCACTATATGTGGTTTGTAAAATCACCTAAGCTGGAATGAGAACTTTAGATTGGATTATCTTTATTAGATTCATTCTGCCCCTTGTGCCACTTGTCTTGTAAATGGAAAGTATGAGACTTCCATGTGATTTTTGTTTTAATGCTTGTTGTGTGTGATGGCTTGCAACACATGGCTAAATAAGTCTGGAGCTCTTATGTTTTTGATGACTTAATTACAAGTTCCCTAGTTCTACTTTTATATGTATAATAGTGTGTGTTATTATGCTCCTTTAACCTCTTTGCCAAACTGATATATTTCTGCTTTAATAAATCTACCATCATGCTTCATGTTCTCATTCACTAGGATACCTATGTTAAGTTATATGTAGATGTCCCTTGTATTCCTGTACTGGCTTGAGAATTTGTTCTATATCATGCTGTCTTCTTTTATTATAGAAAGTAACTAGAAGGTTTGAATTTGAAGATTCTAAAAGAAGAAGTGCGAGACTTGCTGGATCCAACATCTATGGGCAAACCAGAAACTGCTAATGGACATGCTGCAAAAGTAACAGTCCCTGGGAAACCACCCATACAAATTCGTGAGAATTCAAATGGAGTTATTACACTGGCAGGGTCAACTGAAGTTGCTGTTAGTACACTAAAAGAGATGGCTACTTGCTTAGAGCAAGGATCATTGAGTAGGGCAACTGGGAGTACAAACATGAACAATCAGTCCAGGTTAACACAAACTGCTTTTTTTGTTGTAATTTTTTCTCAAAAAAATTATTATAATTGTTTTTTGCTTCTAAATAATAATAAATCACATGCCTTGATGAGACTGTTTTCCCATTCTTGGAATGAATTTGATTAGTGAACTCTGATGCAAGGAAAATAAATTTTTAATCATCTTTCTTACTTGTGTGGTACAGGTACCAGATAAGTCTGATTAATGATACATATACACTCTCTCTCTCTCTCTCTCTATATATATATATATATATATCAACATCAAGAAATTTTTTAGCAAAATAAAATGCAATAAACTATCCAAATTAGGGTAGCCAACAGCTACAAAGTAAAACAGCAATTTGCTGATTACAGTACAGCAGAAGTGGGAGTTTTTACAATTCAAACCCTGATCCAGGCATTCCCCTTATAAAATTTTCACTAGCATGCTAGACTGTTAGCTGTTCTAGGTGTAGACCTGAACAAAGATTTTAGGCTTTCAGCCAAAGTCTCTAGCTTCTTTAACCAGAAACCTGAGTTTCTGTGGATACTGAAAAATGTATTCAACAAATCTGAATTCTGAATAATTGTAATTTTCACCATAAAAGCTGTGTAATTTCATTTATTGTAGTGCATTATATTGTTCAAGTCAGCAATATTTTATGGATTAATCCATAAAATTTTTGAGTGATTGGTTCAACTACATTGCACAGTTGCACCTTCACCTAGTGATTGGTTCTAAGGTGCCCTAAAAAATTTTTGAGTCTTAGTCATGTGCAAGACTTTCTGGCTAAGGATGAAATATTATGTGATGCTTGCTGCTTTTTGAAGCACTGTATTCTGAAAGAAACAAAACTGCATGGGATGGAATTTTTAATAATTATGGGCACTCTTGGAACACCAACCTTAGGCAGGTTGCCTCATTCTTTGAATCTTGATGAATATAGATAAGACTATATGCAATTTTAACGGATTCATGTAGATCATTGCTTCTGTTTATTTTTCTTAAAGCTACGACTTTAGTGGCATTGAAACATAAATTGAGTTTCCTTTAAGTTATCAATCGAGTGCAAGTCTTAAAGGACTTGTTGCTAAACTTTGTTGGGGTGGAGCTCTCTTTCTCTCTCTCTGGTTCCAACAATTGCCACCCTAAGAACCTAGGAAGAGTGGTCCAGCTCCATCTTCCACAAACATTCTTTCTGATTGCTTTTCCATTTTAGGTGCTCAGCATATACCTGCCCCCTTTTATAGATAAATCACTGTCTCTCCTATCCATGCTCCAAGCTTCCAAGTTTCTTATTCTTGTATAACATTTGGGTTTTAGATTATCTTCAAGTTGCTATTGTTTTCCTTCAATGGATCCCTTTTCCTGTCCATTTGAACTTCCAGTACAGTTTGATGCATGCTTACAAAAATATATTGTAAACAAGGGTGCAATAATTACTTACTGTTTAACTTAGATGTAAGAGTCAAACACATTGAATTGACATAAATACTCACACAATGGTACATAAATAATTGTTGAAATCGGGGCTTTGATAAATTAAAATGTCTGTGTGGAATTGTTAAGTTGTGTCTGATACATGAGTATCAATATGTGTTTGGCACATTGATAACTTTCTGCACATTCTGTGAGCAGGAAGCTGAGAACTCTAGCCACCTTTTTCTTCACTGAAGTCACTTGAGTAGAATATGGCAACATTTCCAGCAGGTACCTCAATGGTGTCCTCTGGCTTGATGTCTGCTCTATTCTTGGAATGGCATATCAAGGGTATGAACAAGAGGGCAAAGTTCTGTTGTCTTCTGTTTCCTTGGCCATTCTTTGGGCAATATGGCTAGAGAGAAACTCTTGAATTTTTGAAGTGAAAAAGAACCCTGTGGAAGCTGTGATTAGTAACTCTTTTTGATTGACGCAGGGCTTAGCTCTCCACTCATAGGTTGTTCATTGGAGACTTCAGCTATACCAATCTGTTTGTTGACCTTTTTTGTAATACTTAGTCTGCCCTGTGTTCATTGTGTACAGAAACCATGTACAAAGGGCCTTTTTTGTATATATTTTGTTTGATCAATACAATCACACCTTTCCTTTCAAAAAAAAAGTGTTTGACATGGCCAAATTTCAGAGATGGAGTGTGCTTTTACTTGGAATGTGGGGCTCTGATAACTGATGTACAATTTCCAATAAAAGAGTCAAATCACTTTGATGTCATGTAGGACCATTATGCAGTGTTTTGTCCTGGCAATCTGGGGTCTTGGGAGCAGTGGACTGGATATGGACCTACCCTCTGGCATTTTTTGCATGAAGTGGCTGCTCTCAAGCTCAAACCTGTATTCTCAGTCTTGTCAGCCTGATATTTTACCACTGCACCAAGCAATAGTGCAATTAATTGTTTAGGTTTGGAGAATAAAGAGCTTATGGAATTGAATAAAAAGGCCACTACCCATTGTTGGTCCCAGCTTATGAAATTGAATACTGTTCATATTTTGCTGATAAAAAATACTGTTCATATTTCATAATATTTCTATAGGAATTAGGTGTGATGTGAGGCAGGGAAATACTACTGCCCTTGTCTGGTTCAGAAATACTGGGTCTCCTTTTTCTACCTGGATATCATGCCATTGATGCTAAAGCATATCTTTTTTTTTTTTTCTGGTCTTTGTTTTGGGATGTGAATTCAAGAGATGAATGTTAATGTCGTATGTCTATTTCATGTTATGACTGAAATCTCACTCTTTAATCTTCAATTGCTACTCTGACTTTACTTGGCTTCCCTATTCTATTTTTGTAAAAGTCGTTCGCATGCTATCTTCACAATCACATTGGAGCAGATGCGCAAAGTCCATCCGGCTTCACCTGGCAATGCTAACCCAAATGAAGATTTGGCTGAGGAGTATTTATGTGCAAAGCTCCATTTGGTAGATCTTGCTGGATCAGAGCGTGCTAAAAGGACAGGTTCTGATGGTCTTCGTTTTAAAGAAGGTCAGTGGATATTTGAAAGATTTAATAGATCTAAACGTGCTCTTTGGGTCATAAAAGTGTCTTATATATTCTTGGTTCTGTTTTAACAGGAGTTCACATTAACAAGGGGCTTCTAGCACTTGGCAATGTTATAAGTGCACTTGGAGATGAGAAAAAACGGAAGGAAGGCATGCATGTTCCTTATAGGGACAGTAAACTTACTCGACTCTTACAGGTTTAATATAGTTTTAAAATTATAAATGGCCAGTTTACACACACAATGGACAATAGTTTGACTTTGACATACTTACTGCCTCATCCTGACTGTTTGGGTTGTCTACACCGATTCTGCCTGTTTCTCTCTTTCCACACATGCACAGACACCTCATGTGACATTTAAAAATGAAGTTGCATACCCTATATACAAGAAGGTTCCTTTCAAGAAGCTCTTAGTGATCACACCCACTAGGGTCAAGGCTTCAAAGTGTATGCTATGTCCTCTCTGTTTGTCCCTAATGTAATCCAAAATGTTGAGATTGTATGCCTTAGAGATGGTCTTGTTAGGTTCCACATAATGTGAAAATATTAATTTGGAACCTGACTTATCAGGTTTGACACTTGCACAGGATATTTATTGGCCTTTACTAATAGAGATAAAGATACCTCTATTTCTTCAGGAAGTGTTTGAATTGTCAACTTTTTTTTTTTATTTGGTAAATTTCTAAGTTTCAGTTATGCATTTTTTGGCAGGATTCACTTGGCGGAAATAGCAGAACTGTTATGATAGGTATTATCTCACCATTTTTGTTGTTAAAATTGTGCTGTAGGTTAAATGATAAAAAAAAGGTATGTTAATGTGCTAGTTGTGCTAGCAACAGTAATTGTTAATGGAGAAGGTATATAACGAGTAGAACACTACTCTCCAAGATGCCTTGGAAGACAGTAAAATACTATACAACCATGCTGACAGTGTCAATGCAATAAAATGTAACAACAGTTGAGCCCCCCGGCCCTGGCATAAAGTGGATCACTTTGGTACCCCATATACATGTGCCTGTTAAAAAATTAACATTTGCATGTTTGATGCCCCGTAAGAAAAGAGAAGCATTACCCCCCCCCCCCCCCCCCCCCACACACACACACACACCACAAAAAACCAATTACAGTTTACTATCCTTTGATCCATCCAAATAAGAACATCCAAGTTCCAAATTGACATGATACACTCATCAATATGCAATTTAAGGCCTAATTATAAAAAAAAAGCAATTTAAGGCCTCTATGGAGTCTGAATTAATTAGTCTTTACAGAGTTGGCACCACATTATGAGGAATTTCTTGAAGAAACCAGAAAATTTAATATATTTTATTGACTTTATAGATATAGCTATTAATTCTAAATAGAATGAATTTCCTGTTACAAGTTAGAATAAAAATAGGAGCACTTTATACAAGTTCTACCATCAAGGAAAAGCATCTATGTACTTAAAAAAATGGCCCAACTGTTAAAGAAACTCAAATAAAATAGACCTTATGCAACCTGACAATTGGGGCTCATATGTTCTTTAGAGCAACATGACCACCTATTTTTGAGTTTTCCTTAAAAACACTTTGGAGAGTTTGACAGAAATTAGAGATAAAGCTGCCACAGCTGTGGCACCTGCCTGTGAATCTTACTTATCAACTGCAAGGACTTGTGGCCCCTTATGGTGGGAGGTGTTCATTTTGCATTTGATGTTTCTTTCTTTATTCTCTTATTGTTCTTCTGAGAGCCATGTGTTTACTCTTCTTCATCAAAAGATTGTTACTTGCTTGCTGTAGGTTGGTTTGGGAAAAAAGATGATCTATCATGCTTTTGTCTTATTCTTACAATATGTTCTTTTTCCAGCCTGCATCAGTCCAGCTGATATTAATGCTGAGGAAACTCTTAACACTCTCAAATATGCTAACCGTGCTCGCAACATTCAGAATAAGCCTATTGTAAGTTTTTCTTTTGACTGTATTCTCCTAAATCATGGGCAGGCTATTTCTTGGATTACCTGTCTTCAAGGTATCTTATATGTGAGGAAAAAAATGTTTGGTACTTATAAAAAAAAATGAAAATGAAAAAGAAAAAGAAAAAGAAAAAAAATGGTTGGTACCCTAAAGGGCTTTTGCCCTCTTCCCTCTCCACCAGCTATAAGATGCAAGTTTTAGTTTTAACAGCACCTACCGTTCAAGGTTTAAAGTATTGATGTTTCGATACTTTAAGACATTATTTATTTTGACTCTGATATTTTTACGGGGGGGGGTCGGTTTTAAGGGTATTTAACACTTAAAAACCCAAGTTTATGGAAAAGCCTTCAAAAAGGCGTTTTGGTCAGCTAATGATACAATACAATATGCCTGATACAGGGTGTATGATGTGTTGTATTGAAATTTTGAACCTTGCTACCATTTGTCTAAACTAAGCCCTTTTCTTGGGGTAATTTCAAATAAAATGATTAGAGCTTTTAACCACTAATATCACATGGAAAAGGCTCAACAAATGGTGGGTACACAATTATGGGGACTGGAGAAAGTGAGCACATACAGATGACCTAGATTTACCATATATATGTAGATAGTGAGCACAATTCTGGATCTGCTGTGTGTGTGTGTATTCTTAGTACTCTATATGTAGATAGAGAGTTATCTGGCCTGCTCTATGCAAATTCCAAATGCCTTATAGGCATTTCTTACTTTGCTGTACAGGTTAATCGAGATCCAATTTCCAGTGAAATGCAAAGGATGCGTCAGCAACTTGAATACCTGCAGGCTGAATTACTTTGTGCCCGTGGGGGAGGAGCTTCATCTGATGAAGTCCAGGTATCTAGGCTCTATAAATATTAAACTTGTATTTCTTTTGTTAGGCAATGCTTATAATACAGTAATACAATCTGCAATTCCTTGGTAATTTTTGGTTGTGTAGGCTCTCAAGGAAAGAGTTGCTTGGCTAGAGTCCACAAACGAGGATCTTTGCAGGGAGCTTCATGAGTACCGCAGCAGATGTGCTTTAGTGGAGCAATGCGAAGGAGATATTCAAGTATTACAACAGTTTATTTTTGGGTCATTTACTAAAATACCCCCTATTCATGAATTTACTAAAACCTACCCTATAGTTTGTGTTTTACTAAAACATCCCCTATATTTTGCAATCAATTTACTTAATTGACCTTCCATTAGATGAAAGTGGAAAATGACAGTTTTAACTCTAACGTCCATTCAAATCAATTTAATCAAAAGAAACAAAAAACAAAAATACCAATTTTGCCCCTTATAAAACACAAACAACCACTCTATTTTTCTCTATTTGGTCAATTGTCAGGGGTACTTCTGGAATAAACAACTATAGATCCATACCCTTGAACATTTTCCACTCAGTTTAGGGGTATTTTTGGAATAAACAACCATGGGTCCATGCCCTTGAACATTTTCCACTTAGTTTAGGTGATCATGATACTATTTTCAGATGGCAAAACAAATAGTTTTTAATGAATGGCCGATTAAGTAAACATGTTGCAAAATATAAGGGGTGTTTTAGTAAAATACAAACTATAGGGTAGGTTTAAGTAAATCTGTGAAACTATAAGGGATGTTCTAGTAAATGACCCTTTATTTTTCTGATCAGCAGTTACCATTATTGATTTCCCAGTTTTTTAGTGATGTTAGGAAGTTAACTTTATTTAACATATCCCCATTTTCTTCCAATCAGTTTGGACTTAGTTATGTTTTTCTACATGAATGTTAATTTAGTATTAACATGTCAGGATGGTAACACCTGTTTTGTGAGATACGATGGACTAAAGAGGGGTTTGCAGAATATGGAGTCATCTGATTATCAAATGGTTGAGACCACAGCATGTATGCCACTTAATCTGTTATCTCAATCTAATCTAGCTGGTCCAACCATGTAGATCCATTGGAAATCTGAAGAATGAGCACTTTTTTAGTTATTATTGATCCTTTTAAAGTCTTGTCTATTGTAACATTCATTTTTGGTGGTTTATTTAATCCTTTATATGCCAATTTCAGCAGGTGAAAATTCCAAGGAAATTGATGAAGAAGTAGCAAAAGAGTGGGAGCATACACTTTTGCAAAATACCATGGACAAAGAGCTGAATGAATTAAATAAGCGCTTGGAGCAAAAGGAGGTAATGTTGAAAAGCTTTTCTACATACGTATTTTTTTATCTAAGCTACATGCAATTTAATGTTGTAGATATACATCTAAATCTTTCAAGGAACATTTCTCAATAGCTAAGTCTTGTAAAAATATTATGATTCAGGGAGGTTCTTGTTATTATTTCTGTTACATGCTTTATGCTTAAATTCAAAATGGCAAGTTAATCTTGTAGTTGGGAATTCAAAGTTTATGTAGCAAAAGAGGAAAAAAATGAATAAGAGCATAATATCAGAAACATAAAAACAATTTCTGTGAAACATTCTTCATTTACTTTTTTGATTTAACTGTTGACATTTTGAATTTCCATTCTTCTTTTATTATTTTTTATTAGGTGAGTTTTTTTTTTCTTCTTTTTTTCTAGTTCAATAACAAGGTATTTTCTTGAGAGGCCAGTACCATGATCTATGAGTGAGAAAACTACAAGAGTGACATTTGATGGTGAACAACTTTAGAAGATATGAGACATAAAAGTTTTAGCCTGTAGATTTTTGAATTAAGATACCACCAGTCCTTCTGATATGGATCCCTCCATTTATGTCAATATTACATGACTTATTTGGTTCTTAGAGTTCCATGTGGTTTCCATGCCATTGTTACCTATCTGCCTATCTGTTCAAGCATGTCCATAACACTTAAGTCATGTGATGCTTTTTGGTCGATACAAGTGATGAGATGCTTCTGTTATCATGTCCTGCTACTGTAAATTTGTGTTGTTTCTGATTGAGAGGCATCTACAAATTACAATCCTGTTTTTCTTTAAGAAAAACTGATAACTTTTAACCTTCAAGATTCATAATCTTTTTTTTTTCCTCTTTGCATTCTGCTTCTATCTTTCTAAGTTTTTTTTTTTTTTTTTAATTCAATTTTGCAGTCCGAGATGAAAATGTTTGAGGGATTTGACACTGCTACACTTAAGCAGCATTTTAGTAAAAAGATCATGGAACTTGAGGATGAGAAAAGAACTGTGCAGGTTACATATAATAGCTTGGATTCTATTCTTGGTTTTCTGTGCTTATTGCTTCTCATAAAAAAATATGATAGCTTTGTTGTTACTTGTATGCAACCACAGCAAGAAAGGGACCGGTTGCTAGCTGAAGTCGAAAGCCTTGCTGCCACTTCTGATGGACAAACACAGAAAATGCAGGATGTTCATGCACAGAAATTGAAGGCACTTGAGGCACAGGTCACAGTATGATTTCTCTAAGATTGTTGACAATCTTATCATGATACCATCCAAAAATTTGAAACAGTTAATGATTTATGTACTTCAGATTTCGGATCTCAAAAAGAAACAAGAAAGTCAAGTTCAGATTTTAAAGCAAAAGCAAAGAAGTGATGAAGCAGCAAAGCGGCTACAAGATGAAATACAGTTTATCAAGGCACAGAAGGTTGGCCCTTATTTTGGCCTCCAATCATCTTATTCTCATTTAGTGTAATTTTTCATATGATTTTATTCTCTGCTAATTGATCCTGAAACTGTAGGTTCAACTGCAACATAAGATAAAACAAGAGGCTGAACAATTTCGACAGTGGAAGGCCTCTCGTGAGAAGGAGCTGCTGCAGGTACTCAAAAATCACTATTTTACTATTTACATAGCCATGTTTCTCAATTATTATTAATATTAGTAGCAACCATTAGGGATGTTGAATAACTGAACTTTGCACTAGCCAATATTGTCAAAATGCCTGGATGAGCCTCAGTGTTGGTTATGGCTGTGTCTAATCATGCACATAAACACTGGTTTCCTTATCTACTTGGGGAAGCTCGGAGATGACTTATAAGTTATAAACTTTGCTCTGTCCCTAAATTTTGACAGTTTGGATGCTTCTAAAAAGTCCATGTCAACCTCAGTATTGGCCTGCTTCTGCAATAACTTAAAAGATGAAGATTATACAGTTATTTATGTTGTAAAACAGCCTATATGAATGTATTTGTTGAATTGATTCCTATGGTAACAACTTAAAGGCAATCCCAACAGGCACTAGCAGTCTAGCATACATATATCACTCTTTTGACATTGCTCCTTTTATTTCACATGTCCTTTAAAGGTCATTCTCTTGTCCCAAGATTTTCCATTTTGACCAGGTTGTCACCTCATGTCTTTGCCAGGCACTTTAGCAATTTAGGAACATTTAAAAGTCTTTCCAGTGTACAAGTATACCTTGCTTTATCTCAAAAAAAAAAAAAAGAAAAGAAAAGAAAAGAAAAAGCCTTTCTAGTGTTGTAGTTCTACTTTTGACCCTAGCCACATGTAGAATTTTTTGTCCATGACATTTCATGTGAAAAATTATGTGTGAAATTGGGGCTTTCAATGACAGAAATTCATAAGAATTAAATT
Source organism: Nelumbo lutea (assembly GCF_056320005.1). NCBI lineage: Eukaryota > Viridiplantae > Streptophyta > Magnoliopsida > Proteales > Nelumbonaceae > Nelumbo > Nelumbo lutea. Next base: position 10,465,757 of record NC_142688.1, on the reverse strand, counting down.
CCATTTCCAATGAAGTTACTTTTCGAGATACAGGATATCTTTGGCCTTCTTATTCTAGAATAACATGTCTTCTCCCATTGAACATGCTTTTAGCCATACCAATATCATGTATGCAAAGACTTGTGGACTTCTGCTTTTCTTTGGTCAACCTTAGTGGAGTTTCTCAAAGGCAAATTGCATACATTATAATGAAATTCCTGGGTCAATATAAATCTTTGGCTCCCATCTTGGATGTTTTCTCCTCATGTTTAAGGCTGCAATTCATCGAATGCTACAAAGCATCACATTTCATGTGGATTCTGTGAAATTAAAAGGTTTATGCTCTAAATAAATGTCACGTAGACCAAACTCCAAAGTGGTATGATGAAAAAAAAATGAGGAGCACATATCTGGCAATTTCTAAATCTTAAAGTAGAAAATCCTTGCTTTAAATTGAGGAGTGTTTCAGGATGTTGGTCAAAAATCAAAATCCATGTTTTAAAAGGCACTGAAGGAATTACCTCCAAGCAAGGAGCTAAGAAGATGCCTGGAGGCATACAGCAGAGGCATATGCCTCTAGCCTGGAGACACTTGGCATATGCCTTATGTGCTCTTACCTTTTAAGCCAATATTTATAATAAAATATTATAACTAAAAGTGGGGGAGATATTTCATCATGTTCCCCATTACATATTAACATAATACAAGGGAGGAAAACCCTTCAACCTTGTTTATATCTGTAATAGAATACTATAAATAGAAGTGTGGGTACTATTACTTTGATTGCTTTCAATGCTATACATTTATTTGAATATGAGATGACAAACTTGTTTATGCAATTTATGCAAAGTGTTAATTCTTCAATTTAGATTTACAATTTGGTAAGTTATGTATTGATGGTTGCTCATATGGATTGTGATACTTCATGTGTTGATATTTCAACATTACATTTAAATGTAATGGTTTTATCATTATGAATTGCAAATATGAAATTTTCTATTGTCTCATAATTTTTCCTTTTTTGGGATATTAACTATATTTATTTATCTATCTATTTATTTGTTTTAATTATTTATTAATTAAAAAAATCCATTCTTGGGAGGCTTATGCCTCTTGCATTTGTTTTAAACCTCATGCCTTAGAATGGTGGAACGTTGTCTCATGTCATGCCTCTGCATTTTAAAACATTACTTAAAAGTAGTGATATTTGAAACTTATGATCTGTTGCAAAGATGGAGGGTACCTTCATCATTGCTTGACCCCCTTTAAGAGAGGTGTATCCGATGAAGAGAACTATGTTGTGTTACTGGGGAAATGTAATAATGTTTAAAACTCAGCTCCTGTTCATAAGATGAAGAGCCAGCTTCATGCAGTTGTACCCATAACGGTCCGATTCTCGTCAATTTTAAAATAAATCGTAAACTTCTAATGGAGGAAAACTTTGAGCATATTAGGAAACTTGTCATATTTGAAACTCACCACCTGCTCAAAAGGCAAAAGGAAATATTCACCCACCTAAGGAAGGTGTACCTGGTTTCTTTCATTTCCAATGATTATATAAATAGAGGAATACTTTGGGGTACTAGGAAAATGTCGTGGGAATTGGATTCACATTATGCTTGGTAGGTGATAGGCTTTCTTCATAAAATATAGAAGATTAAGGATGCTCTTTCAAAATATTTTAGTCTCAACCTTTTTGTTTCTTTCAACTCCTCCAGTTTTTGGTTTAAATCTGGAAAAGAGCCTGACAACTTTAAAGCATTGGGAAGGGCTTTAAAATTGTAGTAGTTCCAAAGCAATTTCTTTTGACATTTGAGAAATATTGTTTCCTGTTATCCGGCATTTGCTTAACTGAATGATACCCAACTGCGTGTAGTTGTATAGCTGGCTTCCTGAAAAATGAGACAGTTGCCTAGTTCAGGCTCATCTAAGCACTACTGCATAGGCTTGAATAGCTGATTTGTTCCTAAGCTAATGCCTCTGGTAAAACTTTTAAGTGTCTTTTCTTTGTTTTGCTTCTTTCCACAAACTGGTTACTGGAATTGAAATACAATCCATTCCACTAATAAATTTACTAGTCCCCAGGTAAAGGCTTAGATTGGACAAATGACGAGGGCTTTAGGGCAGGGCTTCCAATCATATTGCCACACTGAAGATTCCTGATCATTTTGGACTTCTATAAATGAGTTTACTAGCAATATATATGTTACTTATGCAATCATGGCATGAGCATGTCTTGATTTCATGTATGATGTTATTCCTAGAATTCTGTTAATTTTATTTTTTATGATAATTTTTCTGAACAGTTGCGGAAAGAAGGAAGGAGAAATGAGTATGAACGGCATAAACTGCAAGCTTTGAATCAACGCCAGAAAATGGTGCGCTTTCTCTGTTGTGTGTGTGTTTTTGTTCCTTTGTTCTTCTTTCCAAGCACTTGGAGAATAAAATAATGAAAAAATTTAGCAATAAAGACAAACTGTTTTTTATTAATAACAGAAAGATTTTATTAATGAATAAGACAGGTATGTCAAGATGCCAAGCATCCCCAAAGGGGGAGAGATTCCCCACATCTAGAAGAAAAGAAGAAACACACAAAACAAATCCACTTAGTTTTCATGTTATTACATTGACATCCCGCAACATTCCCCCGAAAGAGTTCAGTCCTGCCTACTGCTTGTTTTGTATGGCTGCCTATACACCTATAACCAATGAGCCTTCTTATCTATATATTAATTTCCGAAGAACCGCCGTTGTCATTGAGCTATTGTAATTTTCATAAGGTTGTTTTACACTGGATAGCATGATTGCTGTATTAGTCCAGACAATCATTCATCATGTTCATTTTTCTGGTGCTACAATAATCCTTGTTTTAAGCATTCATTTCTGAACTAATTCTCCAAATCTCCATCCCCCTAAACCTTAAATGCACAACCATTCACACCTGAGTGTTCTTATATGCACATGCTTTTAGGATTTAAAGACCTTTTATGTTTTTATGGTCTAGAATTTCGTTTAGTGTTTCTTTTTCCTCACAAAATGGAGAATGTTGTCTTTTCTTTGTTATTGGTATTATATTTGTATATTGGGACCACGACTATGGCATTGACGTGCAATTTTCATTCAGTTCAGAACTCTTCGGTGCAGATATATAAAATCACTTTATCTTGATTTTATATACCATATTACAACCGTTAAGATGTTTCTTCTCAGAGATTTAGTGTCTCAGAGTTTTCCATATTCTTCTCTCATATAGGTTCTTCAAAGAAAGACAGAAGAGGCTGCAATGGCCACGAAGAGGCTAAAAGAATTGCTGGAAGCACGCAAGTCTTCAGGACGTGAGAGTTCAGGTAAACAATTTTTCTTAGAGTTTTGCTTTGTCTTCTATGTTCTAATTCCCTAATCATTTGCTGTCCCTTCCAGGTTCTGCCAATGGAAATCTGCCAAATGGGCAGGTAATTCATTTTTTTTTAAGGATTTCTCAGCTTTCTTGGTTATATTTTACATATTCTTTGCCTTGATAAGCAATGGTAAACCTGAGTTGCATTTCTTAGAGCAATGAAAAATCCTTACAACGGTGGCTTGAGCATGAGCTAGAAGTCATGGTGAATGTTCATGAAGTTCGTTTTGAATATGAAAAGCAGAGCCAAGTGTATGTATTCAAAATTCAGCTTACCTAAGTATTTCCACTATTTGGTAAATTTAATTGAACATCCTTTGAATGTCTCAGTTGTGTAATTTACTCTCCAGGCGAGCTGCGCTAGCTGAAGAATTAGCTGTATTGAAGCAAGTTGATGGGTTTGCTTCAAAGGGCCTCACTCCTCCAAAAGGAAATAATGGATATTCAAGGTATCCAGACGAGGAAAATCATCTTTTAGATCTACTTCAAATCTATTCTTTTCGTTATGTGGGAGTTAATGGAGAAGATACTGTGGAACTTCTAAAATGACAAGTTGCTTTAATGGAGTAGAATGTTTCATTTGAAATGGGTTTTTTTTTTATCAGTACATTTGAACGGGTCTTTCCTTGTTTCTGTTTGCTCAGAGTGTCCTCCATGTCACCAAATGCAAGAATGGCAAGAATTTCTTCACTTGAAAACATGCTGGGTATTTCTTCAAATACACTTGTAGCAATGGCATCACAACTTTCAGAGGCAGAAGAGAGGGAGCGCGCATTTACAAGCCGAGGACGTTGGAATCAATTGCGAACAATGGGGGATGCAAAAAGCTTGCTTCAGTACATGTTTAATGCAGCTGCAGATGCAAGGTGTTTATTTCTTATCTAGTATTGATCTCAATTACTTCAGTTCAATTTGTTGGTCCTCTGGACTTTAATATTATTGTCATACCATTGTCCCCAAAATTGAAATTGACCTGGAACTGATATACTGATCTAGGTACACTCAGCACCTGATGGATGATTAGAAACTCTACCAAATGTATTAAAATTGATAATGTTTATAGGAAATTCCATCATACAAAATTATAAAATGAAAAAAATCAAATTACAAAATAAAATAGAAGAAATGGATTATTTCTTGACTTAATTACTTGGGGAAGATGCATTCTTTTTTGGGTACAAGGGAACATGGGATGTATATTAGGTATTTTGCATGAATAAAGATGAGTTTCAGTAACTGAAATTAGCAGTGAAAAGGTAGTTCTTTTCTGTATGTTTGATGCCAATTTCCTACTCCCTGTTCAAATTCTTATGTTTTGGTTTGTGTGTCATCAGGTGCCAGTTGTGGGAGAAGGAAATTGAACTTAAGGAGATGAAAGAGCAACTGAATGAACTCGTAGGCCTACTACGGCAGAGTGAAGCACAGAGAAAAGAAATTGAAAAGCAGCAAAAGCTGAGAGAACAAGCTGTTGCCATTGCATTGGCTACGTCAGCTTCGGTGCGATTATATCTGATAATGGAGACCTGTCTTTTTTTTCTTTATTTCATCATGTGACAGACAAATACATTAGTATCTTAGGCTATAGAATAAACAGTTATTAAAATTTTCAAACTGCTTAACATTTGAGCTGGATGTATCATAGGGTGTGTTGCATTAACCACGATTAAGAAAGAAGGCATTCATATGATAAGTATTGTCATTTTACTTGTACAACTAATTTGATTAGACAAAACAAAATTTGCCTTATTTTCACCAAAATCAGCAACAGAATAGAAAACAAAACATGCCCGTTCTTTTTGGGAAAAAAAAGAATGGTTTCTCAACAAAAAAAAAATGTACCAAGGAAAGGAAAGAAAAGAAAAATCATTTGATCTCTTGAGACCATGCTTAAATTTTAAGACTAATTCATCATGGTTTCTTCAAACTCATGCTTAAAATCTTCAGATCAATTTATCCTATAATTGTGGTTACTGTCCTAACACTTTCTGGATTAAAATGAACAGGGGAACTCACATGGATCATTGAAACACTTTGCTGATGATACGAGTGTGCCTTTGTCTCCTATGTCAGTTCCAGCACAGAAACAGCTCAAGTATACTCCAGGTATTGCTAATGGCTCGGTTAAAGAGTCAGCAGCATTTCTTGATCAGTCACGAAAGGTTAGTCTCCTGTTCCGAATCGTCTTTGCATTGGATTTTTAGTTTCTTACTTTCTGTTTGGTTTAAAAGAAATTGTTGTTTCTTGTTTTTGCAGATGGTTCCAATTGGGCAGTTGTCAATGAAAAAGCTGGCAGTTGTAGGACAATCTGGGAAGCTTTGGAGGTGGAAGAGGAGTCATCATCAATGGTTGTTACAGTTCAAGTGGAAATGGCAAAAGCCATGGAGACTCTCTGAGTGGATCAGGCACAGTGACGAGACAATTGTAAGGGCAAAACCTCGTCTACAGGCTCTAGCAGATATAATGTGAAATCTTTAAAATTGCCAGTTTTTCTTTGCTGCAAATTCAGCTGTATCCACCACATGCCACGCAATATTATGGCACGGAGGGGAAATCAGAAATAAGTGGAGGTATTCTTTCTGAAATTTAAGTTCTTTTTTTATTTTCTTTGTTGTCTCCATAGTTGGAAACTTCTTTAATTCTGACCTGAGGTGAGTAAATTTCAAGAATTACCAAATGGAAACGTAAGATGGCTCAGTTTATTGTTAAATGAATGCCTGTGCTCCTATGTTACCCAGATATGACAAGACCAGTGTGTACACTATCAGATGCAAATTTTGCACTAAAAATTTAAAGTATAGGACAAGGCACAACACCTTTTACAGGTAACTGGGTATCATAGCTGGGCACACATTATTTTTCCATCTTTTACATCAATTGGCTCTCTTCTTACCTACTAGATATACCTAAATGACTCTTATACATGTTTATAAAGGATTGAACCACTCTTTTAACATTACACTACATTTGGTAAGATTGCAAATGCTGAACCAAAGTAAATTTGCACTCTGGTTCAGTTTTTCTGGCATTGATAAGATACATTTTTGTACTGAAAATGATGATAAATTTGTTTTTTCTGACATGTTTTGTATTTAAAATGGGAGCAAAGTTTGATCAGTAACTCTTTTGTGGCTGTACAAGTGAAGTTAAAGTCTCTGTATTTGAAAGACATATTTCCAGTATGTGGGGATGGATAGGTGCCAAGACTGGGAATGGCCAATTAGGAATGCTTTTTTGGTGGAACTTAGTCTGATATTGGTAATTTGAATATGAAGATTAGTGGTATCACAGTGATTCATTTTAAAGGACAAGGGAATGGATAAAAAGGTATAGGTTGAGGTATTAAAGAAAGATTTAATAACTGAAATTAGATAGAGTAAAATGGCCAAACAGGTTTTTCAGAGCTATCTCCATGTAAGCTGGACAAGGCTTTGGTGACTATAAGATGATGGTCAGGTAATTTGTCTATGAACCTGACATGACATTTTTTCATGAATGCAGGATTGCTGTAAAGTGGTGGTGGGAAATGGATGTTTTCAGGTCTTGTCTGAGATTAGCAAATCTGAAACTGGGCAAACTCTTTGCAATCTTGGATTTTGGCAGTGTTTGCTGCACCGGAAGCATATTGTAAAGTGGTTTTCATGTTGCCGTTGGGCTTACAAAAGTAGTCATGGAGGTCAGAAGAATAGGGTGTTTCAAGTAAAGAATGATATTGGGGGAAGGGGGCATGGTACAGGAGTAGGTCATTGTCTTGATTTTTTGTTTTTAACAACTACAAGGAAAGAGAGGAAATTCTTGTGTGTTGCAGCATTGTGTATCAAAAGTTCTTTGTAATTTTTCTGTCATTTTTTAGCATGGCAAAACTTGTTACATGTTTATTGTGGATAAACACAATACTGATTTTGTTTGAAGAGGTTTGTATTCAGTAACATTTCATTTATAGTGAAGGGAAATTCTTTTACATTTGTCATTTCCTTTGTAGATTTGAAGGTAAACAGATTAGCTCTTCGTTTAACATAAAAACAAAGTTTATGAATGCGGTTTTATGAGTAAATAGGAATTTTTTAGTAATTAACTAAGCGTGTGTATGTAACTGTAACATCCGTGAGGGCAAATCTTGAAAGCTTGTACTAAATTATAGGGGCTGCCCTGGGACAGAATCAAACTACTACTGATAGCAAGAAACAGTGCAAAACCGGTGGTAAACGTTATATTTTGAAATGAAGACTGGAATGCCTTTTAAAAATCCACTGCTCAGATTCCTCCACACCATAACAGAGCTTAAATGTTGACCATATAGTCGCAAAAAATCAACCTAAATCAGAACGCAGCCAAAAAAAAAAAATCCCACTTTATTATCAACCATTCCACCATCACCCCTACAAACAACATAACCACAATCCACTCTATGGCTTATGTTAACACCCTAGTCCCTGATTTACACATTCGCCAAAAATATGAAAAAAAAGGAACTCATTTAGAACCCTACAAAAAAAACATAATTAGTATCTTAAACAATACCTTTTTGAACCAAAGTATCCCAAATATCCACAAAACCACGAGCAATCCTCCACAACAACCTAAATCTAGGAAGAACCTTTAGTTTCTAAGATATTTTAATCCACTTGAGTTGCTGATCACAAATACGATGTATGCGATTCATGGCTTCCTTAAAACAAAATTCCTTGACGGAAAGTTTGTTAGCCTTGGCTTTTACCCAAATGGTTTTTGTTAGCGTAGGGGTATTTCTATCTTTATACTTATATTAAGGTTGCTGATATGTAATATTATGTTACAACCAGTGCTCCTTATTTAAATAAGGTCACATATGTCTTTTCCATTAATTTAATAATAAAAGCACATGTCTGGCCGAATGGGAGTTAGGTTTTTTGACTTTCAATTCGAACCAAACTTTCTCCTTCTTCTCTCTCTCTCTCTCTCTCTCTCTCTCTCTCTCTCTCTCTCTCTCTCTTTCTTCCACCTTTCTACCTCTCTCTACGTGACTGATCTCAAACAAATAGAACTCCAAGGCAGACCGAATCATAACATGGTATCAAAGCTACTCGAATCTGTCTAGATTTTTGTCTGCCTAGATTTCTATTCTCTGTGCACCCAATCTAGGGTTTTTCTTGATTTTCCTGCATTCAACTGGAGATAAGGGAAAGGGCTGAAAAGGAGTGATCGCCCTCTCCCCTTGGAGGTTTCTATGCCTCAAGTTGTGTCTTTTGTGGTCTGTTGCTGTGGTTTCTAAGATTGCCCTCCCCTAATTGATGAAGAGAAGAGGGCCGATCTGTGTGGTGCAATGGCTGTCTTGTGTGGACTGATTTTCTGCTCGTGTGGTTGTTCCTTCAGTGATAAGGTAAGAGATTTCTATGCATGATTTCTGTTATGGATCAAATAAGAAGTATGTTTTAGATCATATGCTGGGGTTTCAGACAGTAGCGTGCTAGGGTTTATGCTGTTTTTGTGTATTTCGAAGGAAGAGTTGTGATCATACAGTGGTGAGATTTCAGGTAGCCATAGGAGTAGGGTTTGTGGTGTAAAGAGTAAAATTTTCAGCAATAATAAGTGTTGAAATCAGTGTGATGAGTGTGATCTAGTCGTGTGCAGTGTGCAAAATTCAGTGATAATAGAATTCAGCAAGTGTGCAGAATTGATGATAACAGAATGGGAGATAACAGTGATTGTAAACCTAATGTGATGGTGCCTACAGACTACCTGAATGTTTAGATGACTTCCATTAAACTAGATGGAGAGAATTATGTGCCTTGGGCTAAATCTGTCGAAATCTTTCTGAAGGCAAAGAAGAAGGTAAAACACATAAGAGAGGAGAAACCATCCATTGACTCTCATGAGTATGATGACTGGGAGCAAGAGGATGCTCAGATCATCACATGGTTATGGAATAGTATGGAACCCAGGATTAGTGTAAACTTCATTTTTCTTGACACTGCCAAAGATGTGTGGGACCATGCGAAGAAATTGTATTCGGGTCAGGACAATACAACTAGAGTGTATCAGCTGTATCATGAGTACTTTAATATACAACAGGGCAATCGGAGTCTTGAGGAGTACTATGCCAGTATGAGAAACATACGTAATGAGTTAAATGTCTATCACCCTCTCACTTCTGATGTCAAAATTCGGCAACAACAGAGAGAACAACTTGATGTGACTCAATTTTTGGTGGGACTGAAATTTGAACATGAACCAGTACGGGCTCAGATACTAGGAGGATCAGCTCTCCCTTCTTTAGAAGAGGTATTTGCTCGACTCCGAAGGACTTCTATTGGATCTACTGAGAACTCTAATATCTCAGATAGATCTACCTTTGCTGTGTCGAGAGGCCGTGGTGCTAGAGGTGGAGCTCGGGGAGCTCAGTCTGGCCGTGGTGATAGTAGTGGTCCGGTGTATGGCCGAAGTGGCAATGGTGGGCCTACTTATAATCGTGGTGGTGGTCATACTGGGGGCAAAGATTTAGGGGGAGCCTGTGGTAGAGGACATGGCTCAGGCCGGAGGAGGTGCACTCATTGTGGTATGGATGGACATACCATTAATTATTGTTATGATCTACATGGTCCACCCTCAACCTGGGCCAATCATGCCGTGACTAGTGACACCAGTTCCAACTTTAGACATGAGAATTGTTCATCTGATCAGATACCTCCTACATCCACAGATGGTCCCATGAAGGAGATGGTGAGTGTTCCCAATGATGAATATGAGAGGTTTATCCAATCCACATCACAGCAGAACACGATGACTTTTGCTCACTTAGGTATGGCTTGTTTGGCATCCACACCCAATCACTTGATCATTGACTCTGGAGCCTCTGATCACATGACTGGAACTCCAGGTGTGTTTTCTTCCCTATCTCATTGCTCAACATCACAATCTGTCACCCTTGCTAATGATTCCACATCCTCAATTTGTGGTGTTGGTAATGTTGACCTAGACCCTGTATCCCTCTCCTTAGTTTTGTATATTCCTAAATTTCCTTTTAATCTTATGTCTGCTAGTAAGCTGGCCAAATCACTTAACTGCTCCATTACTTTTTATCATTCTATGTGTGTTTTTCAGGATCTCAAGACAGGGATGAAGATTGGTGGAGGGCATGAAGCTGGTGGACTATGTTACCTTGACAGTGGTGGAAGAACTTTGACAGCTCTCCAGTCATCCCTTTCTCCTCTCTAGTGGCACTGCTGATTTGGTCATCCGTCGCTAAAAGTTTTAAAGTCTTTGGTTTCGTCTTTGAGTTAACTTTCTATTTTGGATTGTGAGTCGTGTTAGTTTGGGAAACACCATCATGTTCCCTTTAGTTTTAAGGTTGATAACCGTGTGTCGAGTCATTTTTCTTTGATTCACTCCGATGTTTGGGGTCCTTATAAAGTAATGTCATATAATGGATATAGATATTTTGTCATTTTTGTAGATGACTTTTCAAGGATGACGTGGCTTTATCCAATGAAAGAAAGAAGTGAATTGTTTATCATTTTTCATAAATTTTATGCTGAGATTCGTAATCAATTAGGTATTCACATTAAAGTTTTCCGTTCTGATAATGGCCGTAAATATTTATCCTCATCATTTCAAGAATACCTGGACCAATACGACATTATACATCAGACCTCATGTACCTACAGCCCACAACAAAACGGGGTGGCTGAGAGAAAGAATCGCCATCTCTTGGAAACAACATGATCCCTCATGCATCGCATGAACGTTCCCAAACCCTTTTGGAGTGATGCAGTGCTTACCTCTTGCTTTCTGATTAATCGGATGCCAATGTTCATCCATGATGGTCATTCTCCATTTACGATCTTGTTTCCCACCTTGTCTCTGTTTCCTCTTACGCCTAGGGTATGTGGGTGTGTCTGCTTTGTCCATAATCTGGGTCCTGGGAATGACAAGTTTGATGCACGTTCTATCAAGTGCATCTTCCTTGGCTATTCTCGGACCCAGAAAGGGTATAAGTGCTACCATCCTAGTTCTTGACGGTCCTTTGTGTGTGCTGATGTCACCTTCTTTGAGTCTACTCCGTTCTTTTTGGGGTCTGGTGATGCTTCTTCCTCCTCGTCACCTCCTCCTCTTCCACTTCCCGTTGCCGACCATCTTCCCCTTGTTCTAGTCATGACCAAATCCTTGCCTTCGGTGCCACCACCTGTTGATTGCCCACCTATTCGTCAAGTGTATACACATCGCCTACGCGTATCAGCTACTACTCCTCCGGCTACATCACCGTCGACAGATCTGGCTCCAGACCCAAACTCAACATCTGAGCTTGATCTCCCCATTGCCCTGTGAAAAGGTAAACGCACTTGCACCCTTAATCTTATTTCTAATTATGTTTCACTTACTCACCTTTCCGCCTCCCATCGCCAGTTTGTCACCTTGTTATCATCAGTTGTTGTCCCTAAGGATGTCTAGGAAGCCCTTGCCTCTCTAGGGTGGCGCCGTGCAATGGAAGAAGAACTTTCAGTCTTTCATCATAATCATACTTGGGACCTCACCGTTCTTCCTCTTGGGAAGCAAGCTGTTGGTTGTAAATGTGTTTATACAGTTAAGTATTTGCCTGATGGTAGTGTTGAATGCCTGAAGTTGCGATTGATTGCAAAAGGGTACTCCCAAACCTATGGTATTGACTACACAGAGACCTTCTCACCAGTTGCTAAGATAGGGTTAGTTCGTGTTATGATCTCTCTTGCAGCTATGTATGATTGGCTGCTATATCAACTTGATATTAAGAACGCCTTTTTGCATGGTGACTTACTCGAGGAGGTCTACTTGTGAATTAGTGTGGCTATGGAACTTTCTACAGGAAGTAGGGTACAACATCAATACTCCAATGATGCTCTATTGTGATAATAAGGTTGTAGTTCATATTTCTTCTAATCCGGTGTTTCAGGAAAGAACTAAGCACATTGAGGTTGACTGTCACTTTGTGAGGGAGAATGTGCTGAATGAAGAGCTAGACACTACATATGTTAATACAGGAAACCGGTGAGCACACTTATTTACAAAAGGCTTGAGTCGGGGAAGAGTGGACTACATATGTAACAAGTTGAGATTATATGATATATAATCACCAGCTTGAGGGGGAGTGCTAGTGTAGGGGTATTTCTATCTTTATACTTATATTAAGGTTGCTGATTTGTAATATTATGTTAAAACCAATGCTCCTTACTTAAATAAGGGCACATATGTCTTTTCCATTAATTTAATAATAAAAGCACATGTTTGGCCAAATGGGAGTTAGGTTTTTTGACTTCTAGTTTGAACCAGACTTTCTCATTTTCTCCTTTTCTCTCTCTCTCTCTCTCTCTCTTTCTTCCACCTTTCTACCTCTCTCTATGTGACTGATCTCAGACAAATAGAATTCCAAGGCAGACTAAATTATAACAGTTTTGTCCCTTTCCTTGCCATAAAAAAACAAATGAGTTTGACAAAAATTTTCAGCTATATTACCAAAATTTTATTCGTAAAATTTGTCTATCCCAAGACATAGCATGCTGAAGCAACAACTTTTTATTTTTCAAATTAATTTGATCCCTCAAACGAGAACCCAGATTGATGCCTGATCCAATTTAAACTCTATAGACATCTAAATCAGAATTTCGAGAGAGAATACAAGCTAAATCACCTATCATACTAATTGAATATCTAGCTAAAGATTTCCAAAGAGGAAATAGCACACAAACAAATCTTTCTTTGGAATTTCTGATCATTAGATTAATATTCAACTTCAACATTTTTAGAGTTCACATATGTGCCTCACATGCACATTTCAGCATGCATCGTTGGGAACATATCCCGTATCATTTACTTAAGGGTCCTCACCTGCCTTTCTAAAATCAAGACCTCCAAATGTCTAGTCTACAAAGAGCACCCTAAGCAATCCATTTACAAGCACTCTTGTCTTTATTATGAGATCATCAAAGATTCTTTTGAATCTTTATTTATCTCAACTAATATCACAGAAATAAACGAGGGTTTATTTTTTATTGAGTTAATATCTGCCCTTCACATAACGCGTCCCAAAAACGCCTCACATGCAGTATGCAGGAAATATTCTCAATGCTGTGAGTTTATTTTTCCGTTTGGGAGTGGTCCCTGCTTTATTAAATAAATACTTTTTTTCAATAAATGCTTAAAAAAGCAATCCAAACGGAGGCTTAAGGCATCCATTTCGTAATGATAATATCGAGATGATTCATCATCATCCTTCACCATCATAAGATGCATAGAAAATAAAGAAAAACGACAAATGCATCGAGATGGCTAAAAAGAGAGCAAACCGGTGGTTACTGGATAAAAGCAGTTGCCACCACCAAACCCTCTCCTCTTCCTCCTTTTATTTTTCTTTTTCGGAGAAACCCTCTTCCTCCTTGGTCTTTGCAGAAAGCTTTTTCTTCCCAGTAATTCTCCAAAGACATCAACCATTCATCCTTTGTCACCCCTTTTAGTTGCCTTTCTCTTTCTTGGTGTGGAGAGAGAGATTACAGAGCTGGCCAGTGAGATATGGGTATCCATCTGGTGGCAGTGGTGAAACTGCCCCTTCTTCATTGGTTCAAGCTGTCTCCACTATTTTGGCCTTTCAATCTCTATCTTCCACTGGTTCGGCATCTCCCGAGGATGTGTAACACCATCTCCGCTGCAACATCGCTGCTCGCCTTCAGGCTGCGCCAAATTCTCGCCCAAGGCCCGCATCACCGTCCCAACGGACAGGGCAGAATGGAGAGGGCCTTCCATCTTTTCATCCAAGAGCTTCTCTCGCCTCCGGCCCACCTCCGGCACGGTTCTCTTGAAGAGGCCAATTTTCATGCTTTTGTCTCTCTAGCTATCTGACTCCTCAGAGTTAACAATCAGTAACTGGCCTTCTTATGTATGCTTTCTCCTTTCAATTTTCCGTTGTTCTTTTCGGTAGAAACAGAGGGATTCCTGTATAATGTAATTTCTGATGATGGTTTGCACACGGTTCCTACGGAAGCTCGATTACAAAATATAGGGTTTATTTTAGTAATATGCAAAGTAGAATTGATTTTATTAAATAGATAAAATTAAAACTAATAGAAGAGTGTCTACTGTCTAAGTAAATGATCATTTATTTTATTTTTTAAATGGGTAAAGGACTTAAACCTCGTTTGACGCACTTGTAAATATTGAAATCTATCTCTCTGCACTTTTCAAATTAAATAGATAAAATTAAGACTTCCTGTCTTCCTCCATTGGAGTTATATCTAACAGAATGAACAAAAAAGTCTATTTTACCCTTTCTAATTCTTCAAATTTTCAAAAAAAAAAAAAAAAAAAAAAAACAAAAAAAACCGAATTTTGAGCTCAAGGAGTCAACTCTCAAGGTAGTGTCTTTTGCCGTCTCCTAATGTAGAAATAGACCACCACCATAGATGAAGTGAGGTTCGGGTCTAATGGTTTGTACTTTGAGGATTGAACCTCGTGATAACAGCTGCATCAAGTGCGTTTTGGTTTCTGCCTTAACCTACAAATGGCGTCCAATTCGGTTAAAAAATGAGATGGTGTTCAGGTTCTAAAACGTGGGATTCAAAAACAAACGAATTAATGAGATTTTGATGTAACTCCCATATTTCTTGAATTAAGAGTCAAAATTACAAATTGATCAAAAGATTGTTGGCTCTCTTTGTCAGTCTCTGAACTGAGAATCAAAATGTAGGACGTTGTCTCCTAATTCAGCTTTGTCATGGCATATTGAGGAGATTTCATGCTTCATTATTTATTCCATGAATAATTGATAAAGCTCTCATACGCTCCGGTAACTGGTATCAATAATGGATTGATGGAGCAAATAGTAATGAAGGTTAGAAACCAGAACATGAGTGAGGTGGTACATGAACAGGGGTAAATTCAAAAGGATCAAAAATCTTGAACAAACAGCTGAGAGTCATCCCTACGTTGTCTCTTTGTTCTTTATTTCCAAGATTTATCATGACAAATTTTCAACAGGGAGAGGTCTCTTGTCTGATATGACATCATCCAATAGAAGAGAGATTAGTGTAAGGGGAGGTCTTCAGCATTAACATGACACCTGAAGGGAGGTTTTGAAGTCTTGTATCTTTTGTTTTTTTTTTTTTTTTCTATTTGCTCGTAGAAAACAAAGTAATGGCTTACAACAGAGCTTCTGTTTGGCATCGATGCCGTTGTTTCAGATTCAGAGTTCAGAAAATGGCAACACATCAGTGCCATATAAAAAAAACAGTGCTTCAAGAAATTGACTGTTTGAAATTGTTTTTCCATAAAAATTGATGTTCCAAGCCACACCTTAAAAATCAGTAAGACGTGGCTTAGAGCAACACCGAATTTGACATTTCCTGGAGCTATAGCTCATTGCTACCAATAAGAACCTGAGGTAACCATGACAAAGACATGACATGGCAATGGATAATAGGTACATGTACTGAAAACGTTTCTTGAAACATTGATATCAAACAAAAAAACATTATTGTTGCTTCAAAAAACATCCGACCTAACAACAATATTTTCAAAAAAAAAAACACTTCAACTTTCACCCACACACCGACAGTACCGTTTTTCTACATCACCGATACCAAACATATACAGAATCGTTTTGAATCTGGGCCCACAAAGCACTTAAATGGGAATTATATGTCATAGGTCAAGACTCCTTGTCAATTTACACCAGCTTCAAAAATCAAAATGGGCGCCACCAGGTATGCTATTCAATTGCGTGGTTTGCACGCAGAAAACAATATATGAGGTAGGGAAAGGAATGACTCACTCATACGATACGATACATACTCTCAAGAGTCGAGTCAAGGAGCGAAAGGGAATGGAAATGGAAACGTTCATTGATGTCTGCAAGATTCCGCTTGGAGATGGGGAGATAAACAAAACGAGATGTTACTATTTACCCATATGGCCATATAATTTGATGAATTGGTAAGTCCCACCGGCCCCATATAGCCAAAGCCATATAGAAACTTCCTCCCCTTTATAGCTGTGAATGTGAAATATGAATCCAAATGGTCGGTTGGTTAGCAATTATTATCATCCAGTTGGAATGATTTCTGATGCCTGGTTGAGCCGAGCCTTGAAGATTACAAAGGGCTATGACGCATCTGATTGTGATTGTGCTGTTCATCTTGTTTACTGCTCATCAATTGCTTATTAGTTTTTCTATCCAGAGTCCAGACTCCGGGAACACTCTTTCTTGACTATACCAGACTTGTAAGTTTTTCACTCATCCCATGCCACGATTGCATAGAGCCCGGATTTCCCGCCCACCTTTATCACAGCGGAGAACATCTCATCCTTTGCATAGTATTATGTAGGGGGAGATGTTGAAAATTAATGGGGGTGGTATATTGATTGTATGACCATACATTTTTAAGTTTTATTAAATTTTATTTTGGTTTTAAAAACCGACCTAGAACTGGAACTGCTCTAGCCACCGGTTTCTGGGTCAATAGTTCGACCATCCAGTTTGAATAGATAGTTCGTTCTAATTTTAAAAATAAAAAATAGTCAATTAACAGGTTGAACATATCGACGGCTCGACCGCCCAGGTCAATGGGTCACTAACCAATTCAATGGTATTTGGCCAAGAACCAGATTTAGGATAAAATGAAACCGGTTACCTAAATGGTTCCTAAGTCAAATAGTCCAACCGTCCGAATGAGTGGCTGTTGGAAAACATTGTTTTCATTTAACTACAACAAAAGCAACCGAAAATTTACCCGGATCTGCTTTGGCCAAACCTTCTGAATGTTTCAACTTATATCCAAATGTTTTAATATACTTTTTAAGAGAAATCTTGTAATCTGTCAGATATTTTAGAATATCCAGGAATAATCAACAGTTTCGGTTGACAAATTTTGATTTCTAATGAGTTTTAACCATTTTTATGAAACTTATTTTAGATTTTCAGTCGTCATGCTTTTTTTTTTTTCAATTTTAATTGTGTTCATTGCGAAATGATATAAAATACTGTTATACCAGCGTCACAGATGTAACTGGTAGGCGCCATGGACATGGGGATCTTTGAATAAAAAAAGGACAAAAGATAAACTGGGTCTGTTGTTTTGTGATTTTGAGGCGTTGGCCCTATTAACTTGTGACGTTCTAATCCAAGTTTACTAGCTGGCGATTGAAATATGGAAATTTGGGAATAAAGATTTCTCCAATTCGCGGGAGGGACCTCTCTTTCACTGGACAATCAAAATCAAAATCTTGCTATCAACTACTCATTGGCCTTTTCTACCAAAAGGGGAAGAATTCATTGCCCTCGACCAAAGTTCATCCAATGTTCATTTATTGGCATACGTGCGTTATTGGCGCAGAGTGAAGTCGTGTTCAATGATCTGTCCCCCGCTTTACACAAATAACCAGTCAGGTGACCAATTCTGTTTTCCCCAAAACATTTGATTTTAGTCAGCAAATCGCTGAACTGGGTGATTAATCATTCAAAAGTTTGACTGTTTTTTACTTTCTTGTCAAAATGGGGCCAACATTCAGTTCAAATGGTCGGACCGTTCGACCTAATAACCAGACCCCTAACCAGTTCGGTCTCCAAATCAGTTTTAAAAATCATGCTTGACCAGCTCAAATGGTCGGACCGTTCGACCTAATAACCAGACCCCTAACCGGCTCGGTCTCCAAGTCAGTTTTAAAAATCATGCTTGGCTTGACCATTGATTGGGGTCTGGGGATCCATTTTCTAAACCCATCCCATGCATGATGAAGCAATCCTCCCCTCCTTCGTGGGCGGGCTCCTCCCCGGAAAGCTACAATTCAACATCAGTTGGTAGTTGGTACCTAAGGGTGTCAATAGACTGGTTTTGAATTAGACCTAGGGGTGTTCACGGGTCGGGTTGAGTCGGTTTATTGAAGTTTTCCCAACCGACCCGACCTGGTCGAGTTACCTGAGGTGAAAACTGAAACCGACCCACTGATGGGCCAAACCAACCTAGTCGATTTGAGTCGGGTTGGGTCGGTTTCGATTTTGCTCCTATACAAAAGGACACCTAATCGAATTCTAATTGTAATTGCCTAATAGGTTGCCTATTTGGTGTAAAAGATTATAGAAAGTTAAAAACTATGATAGATTGCCTATTCTAATTGTAATTGCCTAATGGGCATTCTAGTTCTAGTAGAAGACTAGTTATAGTTAAGTAAGAAACTACTCAAATTAGGAACTACCGAACTAGTTTTACTAGTCGGTTTGGGTCAGGTTGGTTTCGGTTTTCACACAAAAAAAAACCGAAACCGACCTGATATATCGGTTTATATATTTTTTCAACCCGAAACCGACCGGTACTAATGAAAACCCGACCGACTCGAGTTGGGTCGGTTTGGTTAGGTTGGGCATTTATGAACAGCCCTAATTAGACCCAATATAGTTCAAAATCAATTTGGACAGACCAACAAAACATATTGAATTGGACCAATTCGATCCAAAAAACATATTGAATTAAACCAATCCGATCCAAAATATTTAGTAGATTGAATTGGACCATCCATAATAAATTTATATTAGATTGATTGGATTAAACCAATATCTGATCCATTAATATAAAATAAAAATATGGGTGTCAATAGACAGTTAGGGCTAAAACCAATCTAAATCAGAACGAATTTGAACAGATTAGACAGTCCAGACAATGAATTAGACCGGTCCAAAATATTCAGTGGATTGGATTAGACCTGGTCTATGGACTCACATTGGACTGGATCGATTGGACCAAATCCAGTCCAAAGTCGCTCAGAATAGATCTAGTAGCATCATCTTCTTTAGTTATATTGCAGGGAAATGATGCAATTAAATCGGGTCTAAGTCATCATTCACAGACTGAAGTAAACAATTCGAACCCAAGATCTGGGTCGTCAATGTTCCCAGAAATCCCGTTCTTCTAAGAGACGAGACATCAAGAGGGGGCTTTGCCGGGGCCAAGGGTCCCTGAAGCGGCCTTTGGCCCTTTGGCATTTAGCCATATAGGATTCCAAGTTCCTACAAGATATGGTTATTGTAAAAGATTGTTTGAACAAATTTTCCATTTATTCAGAAACGTGTACATACGCGACCTTAGCATGCATGGTCAAAAATGGCATCACCAATTTGCATGGTACATGGTGGTGCTCATCTCATCATGCATAAAAACAAACAGGTGTAAATGCAATTCTGGGATCAGATTTGACAACACCAATATGCAAGGTGTTCCTCTCTGCGATGGTTACTCACAAGACCCCCACACTGCAAGCAAATGAAGCTGCTCCCATCTGAGAAGGCATCTAACACAATTTGCTCCCTACCTGTTTTTGCAAGAATAGAGTTTGTATGTGCCTCTGGCATCATGGACGGCTCTATCAAGTCTGATGGTTTCGATTCCAATGGCTGTGCAGCAATTGCACATTCATCAAATAAGGAAGCCAGTTCATCAACAGCAGCATTTGCTTGCAATTTATTTCTGTACAGCTCACGAGCACGATGTAGAGTTTGAAACACAGCCTCCTCCCCACCAGTAGATCTCATTGCCAACAAAACCTGTTTCACTTTCACATGCTGATGGTAAGTACAAAGGTTCTAAATTTATATCTTCCAAAGATGAAGCACAATCCGTAACTAAGAGAAAAAGCATTTCAAACAAGGATAAGGAAAGTAGAAGAAGCAATATTCTAGGTCAATCAATCAAAAAGCTACATGAGATAAGGTATAGGTGTAGAGGGTTGATAGTTAGCTTCTCTGAAAAACAGTCCACTCAGAGAAGATCTGACACCTGCCTTAAACTTATCCATCATTAAAAGGGGAGAGGCATCAAGGAGGTCACAATGGAAGTTCTATTGTGACAGAAAATAACAAGTTGAAACAACTTATTCCAATTTCTTTGTTTATAGAAATTCCGCTATCAGGAATAAAAATGGTGAGGCACTGTTAATTATGCAGTATGCACTGCCTTTACTTGAGAAATGCACATACAACATAAACTTCTTTATGGGCATATTACCACAAAGCAAGCAGGCCCTTCTTACTACAATTTAATTTTTGTAGTTAGGCAAGGTTATTTGCTTGACCTAAGTCAGCCCCTGTTAGGGTCCCAAAAAACAGTTGTAAAGCAACATTTCTCATAGGCACCACAAATCAGGTACCTCACTGTAGTAAAGAACAATCATCTTCAATTTTACAGACAAAATACAATCACTGAAGCATTGCATATTATGAACATTTGCAAACCTGGACCACATAAGAGGATAAAACCATCTAGACTATCATTCAACCATATTACAGAATCAGGTAAACACTAACCTGGAGGCACTAGGAGGTGAGATGAAGTTGTTTTATTTTGTGAAAGCTATTCAACCTAACCTAACCATTTAACATTTATGTGTTGGATCATTTGAGGTTGAACTACTAGTTTAAGTAAGGAAATTGCTATTGGCTGAATAACAATCTTATAAATCTTATTTGCAAACAATAAGAATTTAGAGCATCACATCAAGGGGGGATCTAGAGCTGCTAACAGAGTCCAAAAGTCCATCACCCGATCCAAGGTTAAAATGATACCTTTCATGACTAGCATAGCCAGAAAACCACTACAGGAACTATAGCTAGTTATGTCTCCTCAGCCGCTGTTATATCCTCAGCCCTTTTTCTTACCATTTTTCGCAACATTCTTGTTGATTGTCATTTCGAGCAAGGTTTAGCTGTTGCGGGCTGTCGAACCAATGATAATGTTCCACACCAATATCAAATACATGGAGCCCGCATCTTAAAACTTTTGTTTCTTTTCCCCCCTTTAAGAAAAACAGCAATATTATCTCTTTCCCACAATAGTAAATACACAATTTATCCCTCTCTTTCAAACAGCAAAAGAGTTCAAATTACAGAAATGTCCCATGTCTTCCATTTATGACATATCCCTGGTACAGATACTCCAGATAAACTCCTCCTGCTGCCAAAGGATCTACCATAGTATCTATCTAAATGATGTTTTCATGCTGGATGCTAAGGATTTAGTTTTTCTTATCACATTTAGGGTATATCTAATGGCCTGATTCATAGCCCTTCCATGTTTGCATCAACCTTATCTCTTAGGTGTTCTGTCCAGGTAGACATATCAACAAATAACAATTCTCCATCAAAGAAGTTAGTGAATTTATGATGATCTTGATCTGTAGGTGTATTTTTTTATGAATAAATAAGATCTGTAGCCTGTAGATGTAAATTGGAGACTTTTAAATTTAACATTATATTGTTTTATAACATAATTGATATTGTTGTTAGAAGTACTCTTTTAAATACGTTCAATTTTATGCGTTTTCTTAAATGTTTGCTTTCTTATTTCACTTTTTTTCTTTATAAATGTCCCACTAGTGGATTCTTTGAAGGGCCTCAACTTTAGAATGCCTAAACGACCTAACAAAAATTCTTCTGTTTTTTTTTTCTTTTTTTTTATCTGACTTGTAACTTTTGTTGCACAATAACCCAATAATTATGTTTTCGTTTCTTATGACACGATAGATTATTACTGTTATAGTAGGAGGAGGAAAAGATAATAAAAACCTTTGAAAGAAAAGTCATAAACGGATAAATAAATTATTACGAGAATTAAATACACAAATTATCATTTAGAAGTTCAATAGAACTATGTGGACCTGTTGTACAAATTTTAATTTTCTGGTGAACAAATCGAACATTACTCCGCCCTTCTTCAATGGACCGGGAAAGTTCGCTGACCTAATGCATGGTAATAAATCCCCAGAAAAACCAAGAAAGCTTTATAAAACAACTAGATGTGTTCAGGAAGCTAAAATTACACATATACAATAATGATTCTAACCACCAACAAAATCTCATCAGGGGAAGCAAATAAAGTGAAGATGGAAGGAAAGAAGGAGAAGGGAAGAAAAAGGGGAGGGTTTTGTTTGTTCCATTACCGCTTGGAGAGATAGGGAAGGCTTTCCCTCATTGATGAGCTGGCGAGCCAATGCAAGTAGACCCCTCAAGCTCTGGTTGCTGTTTATCAGCTCTGGCTTCGAGGAGGGCGCAGTCGCCGATTCAGTCTCCATTTCCATGTCTGTAGCATGATGATCCATAGTATCAGCTGGTTTTCGTCTTCCACCGATACATTCACTCTCGTTTTCCATTACCAGCTTTACTCCTTTTGGTTCGTGTGTGATGACTTGATGACTGATGACGATGTTGAAAAAAGTGATACATCTGTGTCGTTTTCTGGGTAGAAGATTTTTGTAGCAGATTCTCATTCGTGTCCCATCCCATCTTATTATAATATTTCACGAATCAGGCGGGAGGTGAGGCGGTGGCTCATGGTCATGGCCCTGGCCCCTGAGTGGGACCAAACGAGCCAGGGGCCAGGGCTTAGTACACGCATATACGCCGTATAACAGACCAACCTCAAGCGCGACCATTGTCGGAACTTAAATTTTAGGGTTACTTAAATATATTTTGTTATAAAATTTAAGGTGATGCTTAGCCTTATCGATTTTTCAAAAGTGGGTGTTTTTTCAAAATCAGTAAATTTTTTATTAATTTATATCATTTGTCATATAAGTCTATTTTTTTTTCTCAAAAGTTTTGGAATCAGCTAAAAAGTGATGAAAAAAATCTAAAGAATATTTGTAGAGAGTGTAAGTATCAATATGTAGAGCATAAAACTTTGTATTTTATATTATTTTGTATGTACCTGTAATATAGACATTTATATTTATATTTATACTCTTTTTAAACTTTGTATTTTATATTATTTTGTATGCATCTGTAATATAGATATTTATATTTATGCTTTAAATTTTCAAAATATAAACTTAATTATTATTTTAATAAAATCCACATAATAAATTAATCTAGTCTTATTATTTTGATTGTGTTGGTACTGATCTTACTGCCAACCCACTGTTAATAGCCCTCACTGACACATGTGCCACCTCAACTCGAATCCTCACAAATAATTGTCCCCTCCAACAACAGCATCGGAGGCATCCAGTCCAGTTGAAACGGCAGTCCCAGATAGAGCACCTGTGCCCACTTCTATCACTAATGGTCCACCGGCCATCAAGCAACGAGATGCTACTCCTTCTACATCTACTACCAGTGCCACCATGGTGAATGTAGACCCCCAGCAACCATTGTCCTTCTTCATGCATAATATATTTGGTGGGTCCAATCCCTCTACTTAAATCGTAGGGCTGTTCACATTAAATGTAAAACCAACTAAATCGGCCTGACCAACCCCCAAGTTGGTCAATTTTTCAAAATTATTAGTCGGTTTTAGTTTGTATGAGAAAATAAATTGACAATTTGGTTTGGTTTTGATTTTTATACATAAAAATCGAAACTAAATCAAACCAAAACGATCCTATATTTTTAAATAATTATTAATTAGTCTCTATCTTATATATCAAATGTTGATATATTTTATTTATGTTTTGTTTTAACTTTGAAAAAAAAATGGTTATTTATGATAAAAACTAAAAACATAAAACCAATATAAATATAATACAATTATACAATTTTTAATTCAATTTTGTATAAATTTAAATATCTATTGACAAAAATATCAGTTTGTATAAAAAAAAACTAATTGATTTAAATATATAATTTGGTTTTACATAAAAAAAGAAAAAAAAAAAAAAACTTAAACCTATAAACCGACCCTTCATGTTTGGCTTGATTTTGCTTCAAGGTCAATTGATTTGTGTTTAATCAATAAATAAATCGACTAGGTCATGAAAAAAATGATTCAAACCAACCAAATCCGACCTGTGAAGACCCCTACCGAGCCTTGATGGGAATTATGAACAACCCAACGATGAACGGTCAGGTTCCCTTTGCCAGGACAAACGGTACGGTACTCCCCGTCAACAATGGCATTCCTCTCAACAGCGACAACTGCGCAATTATCAACAACATTCCATTCCTCACCAGCCTTGGAGGCAGTTCATCAACTGTCATTTAGAACAATGGTAACAACGTCATAAATGGTGGTTTCGGGGTTCCTTTGGTGAATGGAGCCGAGCCTGCAGGGACCACCATCCAAAAGCTCAGTCTGGATTCAATGTATGAACCCGAAACCCTTTTTGGTCAATATACAAGGTTCTGTCCCGCTTCGAGTAGAGGGACTCCGCTATGGTACTTGATTTTGATGAAGCACTTGGAGATTTTGGAATGATAAATTAAAACTGAAAAAAAAACATTTTTCTTATTAATTTATTGGTAAAGAGATCTGGATGAAGTTTTGCATCTCACATTGTTTATTCGAATGTATCAAAAGGAGTTCTTACCAAGTCAAAAGCTTTGGTCGCGGCCTTTGAGACTGATCGGGAAACCATCTTTTCTGGGACTGAAACTAAACTGTTCGATTCTACGCTAAGATGTCGTGCTCCAGATGATCAACGTATTCCTGCTCACATTCACCTTACAGCGGGGACAACAGGTCTCCCTCGAGGTATCTGTCAAGGTCAAGGTCATCGAGCCGTTCTAAGAATCATATGATTTAAGTGATTGGGAAAACTCTGTAACAATTTTTATGTAATGGCCTGTCACCTCGAATAATAAAGAAAGAACTTGAAAAACATTTCTGGAACAGTTATCTGATCTGTTTCATGGGGAGACTGGAGTTGGGGGATTCTTCTTTTTCGGTGGGAGACACCGGACGGTGACTTGAAGTAGAAGACACATTTAAATTTTGAAGGGTCGCAGCCTGGTAGAGAATTCATTTGTAATCTTTTGCACCGCTAAAAAAACAGCTTTGCAGAGATGCATTGGGAGCTCGAACTTGGATTTAGTACACACAACAGGGTTCCGACAAATTATGTGGATTTAAAATCCTCTGCAGTAGTGGTTTGGGGCAAACCGGGGAGAACGGCGTAAGGCAATTCAGAAGGTGCCTTCGGCTTGACAGCAACTGAAAATGGGGAGTGGTTTGCCAGAGCGAATATAAGTAGTAGTAAGAGTATTTTAAAACAACATGACAACAGTAAGAGTAAAATTAATTAATTAACTAAATTACAAGAAATTTGCCCTCTCAGCAATTGAAAACCCCAGCCAGTCTTCCATATAGGCTTGCACAGCTTTACATCAGAAGAGAACGATGAAGACATTCAACTAGAAAGTAGCTAGAAACCATTGGCATTGGATCCGGCTAGGTTGTGTTTTATTTATTTATTGGTCGTTTTTTGTTGAGCTGTTGCATCGGATCAGTGTAAGAAACTATTAGTGCTATTAGTAATAATAGTAGTAGTAGTAATAGGACTCCCAGTAATGGCGACAACTAATTAATGAAAGAAATTAGGAAGGGAAAAAAAAGGGGTGTATATTGTTATATAAATTAGTCCAACTGATTGTCCTCCATCATCACAGTCTCCTTGATCTCTTGAATCATCTTCAACACTTGCCACATTGTTGGTCTCTGCTCCGGAGATGTCTGGCTACACGTGGTTGCTACCTCGAGAAGCATAGCCAGCCGGTTCTCGTCCCCACCTTCGTCGTCTCTGATGGATTTCACCCAATTAAGAAGATCGCTGGGCATAAGGAAGGGATGCTGGGATGGGGGTTTGCCGCTGAGAAGCTCCAGCAAGAGAATGCCGAATGAATAGACATCGGATTTCGGGGCGACTCGGCGACTAGATATGCGGGCCTCGGGGGCCCTGTATCCGGCAGAGTCAGGGGCATCGTCTTCGGAGGTATCGGCCAGAATAGCGAGGCAGTAGTCGGTGAGACAGGCCTCAAAGTCGGCACCAAGGAGTACGTTAGAGGACTTGACGTTGCCATGGACGAGCCTGGACGCCTGATGGATGTAGGCCAAACCCTGTGCCACGTCCTCCGCTATCTTCAAGCACGACGTCCAGTGAAGCGGCTTGGCCCTAGTTGATCTCGAACCTGTGTCGTCTCTCCAAATTAAAGAAAAGAAAATTACAGTATAAAAAAAATCTAATAATTTAACCAAAAGGGTAGCAAAAGTCAGAACCAGGGAGGCTGGACCGCTGGAGATGTAGGCACCACCACCTCTGAATCTCTGACCTCTATCACGTATCATCTAAATTCAAAAAGGTAGTACGTACGCTACCCTAACCCTAAAGACTTCAAAGAGAAATTAGTGGAATTTACGCTGGATACAATCAACCACACAATTATTCATCATTTCATCGTATTGATTTGTTAAAAGGTTGGTAAACACCGTCATCCATGATCCATCGCCTCGTCGGCAAGTGTTTGGATCCTTACCGTGACGGTGTGATTCCTTTTTCCTTCTCCCTGTACGTGTACGGCGCTACTTAGTTTTAACTTTTTAACTTTCAAGGTGATAGATAGGCTTGATAGCTATGTATCCTGGTAATTCGGTAATCGATGGTTTGGGCACACTATAGAAGTCTGCTGTGTTGGTTCTCTTGCATATTTGCCAGGTGTTCATATATGCCTTGGGAGTAGTTGGGAGACCCCGTTCCCCATTCCTAATTCCCATTGTTTTTCGCTTTTCTTTCGTCACCCTGCAGGAATGCTGGTTAGCAAACGACGTATGTAATGCGTGCAACTCTTCTATTCTTCGCCCAAGCCCAGCCAACTGGACAATTAGTGGGTCCCACGGAAATAAAAACGGGGTTTTTACCGTTCAATCCGCCCCCAGCAGAGCAGATGCGATTTATAGATGCTAGTAGAGTAGAGTTGTAATTTCAGATTTCTGAACAAACAACAACCAGATGATGAAAATTAAACGTGTCTTCTCATGGGTCCCACCGGCGTAATAGAGTAGAGTTGCATCCATGAACTCGAACTCGTTGTTCACTTAGCATTCCTACTAGGAATTAGGAAAGGATGACCTGACTGACCTGATAGGCGATAGCTGATATCGATGCAGATAACATGAGCTCTCGAGCCAGACCAGCCAAACCCCGTCAGTCAGTCAGTCAAAGCGTCTCCAAGTTACAGCCCATTGCAAACCCATTACTATATGTCCAGTGTCCACGGTCCACCCATGACCCACTATCCTCCAGGCTCCAGAAGAGTATGGGTATCCGACACAACTTAGTTAGGTCAGTGCACCGCAGGAATTCCGTGCAGGAGTACAGGAATCTCTGTGTGTTCACTTAAACAAATCTACAAACTTGGGAGCTTAATTACTTCAATTAATTAAAAATTAAGCCATGACTACCTGCAAATCCGAGTTGAATCGCACAACTCGGTCAGTATCAATGACGAATTTCATAATAGACTCACCAATGCAGGTCGAGGACGAGGAGCATACCGTGTACGAGGGAGAAGAGGCTGCCATTGGGTTGGTAATCATAGATAAGTAGTCTCTCTTCCTTGGCCTGGAAATAAGCTCTGAGCGGAACCAGATTTGGATGTCGGAGACCACCCACAGATTCCAAGTGCCGCTCGAACGACTCCTTACTGGTCACCGCCGTCTTGCCGGCGTCGAGTCGCTTGACGCTCACGATGATTTGATTATCCATTACGGCCTTGTAAGTCGTCCCGATCGTCCCCCTCCCCAGCATCTCTGCGGATGCCTTCATCAGCTGCTCTAGGGTGTAAACCTGCGGCTCCCCGGCACAGAACACCAAACACCCACTCTTCACCACTTGCATTCCTTGCATCTTCTTCACCTTCGCCTCCAGTTCGTTCTCTTCTTCTACCCTCATTACCGCAGCAGCGTCGGCAGCAGCTGCGGAATCCGAAGCCATCGTCGGCGTCAACACCTTTTGCTTTTTCCGCCGATTTAGCGACAGTAGAAAGCACACTAGGGACACAAGTAGAACCAAAACCCCGAATGAGAATCCCAGAATCACGCTGGTTCGCTCGTGCTGCTTTTGGGATGGTGGAGGTAGCACAAGCCCTTGCACCTCCTCATTCTGTCCGAACGCCGCCGCGGCCCCCGGGGATGGTGCCGGTTCCGAGGACCTAAAGAAGGGTATACGAGGAAGGCATTCCTTGTGTATAATCTCACCACAGAGACCAGGGTTCAAAGAAAAGGAGGAGGTGCCGAAGCGGGACAGTGTGGGTGTGACCGGAATGACGCCGGTGAGGTTATTCCGGGAAACATTGAAGACCAGGAGGGAGGACTGGTTGAGCGGAGGGATGGCGCCGCCTAACCGGTTGCCATCGAGCCGAAGATAGTAGAGCCGGACCAGAGTGGTCAAACCGGAGGGGATTGGGCCTGTGAGGTTGTTGTAGGAGAGATCCAAGGTGCGAAGGCGATGGAGAGATGAGACTGAGGCGGGGATAAGAGCCGAGAAGGAGTTGTGGTCGAGAAAGAGGGTTTTGAGATTGACAAGTGTGGAGAGGTCGGGAATGGGGCCAGTGAGGGAGTTGTTCTGCAAGCTGAGGATTCTGAGTTGGTCAAGGCGAGTCAATGTGTTGGGAGCAAACACACCGGCAAGACCAAAACCTTCTACAACTAGGCGCACCACTTTACCATCTACGCATTTGACGCCCTGCCAGAAGCAGTATCTGGAGTGCTTCTCGTTCCAAAACGGGAGCTTATTATCCACATCGGCTTTAGATTTGAATGCCAGAAGTGAGCGGGCATCGGATGGAGGTACTGAGTTCAACGGAGGCGAAATCGACGGCGGCGGAGGATGAGAAACAGAAGCAGCAGCAGGAGGAAGTGGAACTAAGTTGAGCAGAGAGAGTAAAACAATAATCGAAAGGACAGACGAAAACATTGTTCAAGGGATAGTTCTTTGCTGCTGCATTTGTTTTGTTAGTGAAAAGATGTGGCCTGGAGCGAGATTCTCATTTCAGCGTCGTCGGATCGGACCTCCCTCACTTTCTCTCTCTGTTCAGCCACAAGCTAGCTTCTATGCATTCCACACATTTTCTAGTTTCGATGTTCAGGGGAGCGATGGTGTGAGGATGGATGGGTGAGCCGAAGTAGACAGCAGTACTAGCAGTATGTGACAAAGAGAGCGGCTCTGGGTTGGGAAGCAGCTGTCCGTCTGCAAGCTCAGCGTCACGTGGAGTGGAGATAAAATCATAAAAGAAAAAAAAAAAAAAAGGATTCAAGTGGAGGAAATTTCTGGTGGTAAATCCAATGTACTATATCGCTCACTGTATGGAGTATGGTATGCTATTATGAGATGCCTTTTTCTTTTCTTTTTATTACTTTTTTTCTTTTCACTTTCTTTTTTAGTTCTTCTAGAATCTCTATACCAGATTTATTGTTTTGGGTCGAATTTGCAACTTCAGAATAAGAAGAAAGGAGGATTAGAGGAAGGCTGTCTTCTGACGGTGACCGACGGTATCTCTATCCGTCCGCCTTCTTCAAATTTGGATTTTGCTTGCTTGCTTGCTTAGGAAACAGAGAAAAGCCCCGAAACCAATGGAAGAGGCAGTTGCAGTAGTCAGTAATAGAGACCACTCAACGTACGAGAAGCCCCAATTCAGGTGTTTGAGTGGGGAATGGGGATTAGTGGTAGAGGTCGAGGAATGAGAAGGGCAACCGGGCGTCCGGGCTTCTAATTAACCCTATAGTTTTACGATTTGGAAGGTTGTTAAGGTCGTTAAAATCTCTTGTACAAGAGTTAAGAGACTTGATTAATCAATTCATGTTTAGATGAAAGTTTTATTAATTAGGGAAATTGTCAACTTTTCAAAACGTCACGTGAGACAGAGTAATGGGTGTTAGTGTATTACCATTTTAATCCTCATAAAAAATATAAAATATATACAAAACAAATTAACGGATGTTAATATATTACCATTTTAATATTTAGACATGAAAAAAAGAGAAAAAGGTCAAAAAATATTTTTAAATAAAAAATATATAAAAACATAGAAATTACAAAAAATATAAAAATATAGAAATTGCAAACAAAATATAAAGTTATTTTGAAATTATAGAAACTAAAGCAATTGAAAAACAAAATAAAAAAAATTATAGAAAAACACATAAATTACAAATAAATAACAAAAAATACAGGAAAATTTATAGACTGTAGAAAATAGAAAATGTAGAAAAACAGAAATTATAACAAAAAACATTGGAAATTATAACAAATCACTAAAAGTACAAAAAAACAAGAAAATTGAAAACTTAAAAAGACCATTTTTCCTCTAACTCGCCATTCAAGGGTAATTTGGTCATAAAAATTGTTATTTATGCTAACACAGACACCTCTGTTAAAAAGCATTAACAGTGTACTAATGGAAGGTGAGTTTTGGAAAATAAAAACTTAGTAATATGGTGAGTTTTAGACATTTTGAAAAGTTGTGATGAGTTTAAGGGAAATGTTAAAAACTCATGGTAAATTTTAGAGAATTTCCTTATTAATTAAGTTTTCTTTTTTGAATTTGTACTTGCTATAATAAATGCGTATTTGTTAATGGGGCTCAACAGTTTTTCGCCTCTTTCAAAAACAAATTTAATTATGTGATCGTGCTATGCAAAAGAAGAAGGAAATTTGAGGTAGGACAAATTTTGAATTTGATGTTTTTAAAAGGTTAGGTGTATGGTGATTTTGAACTTTATTAAATGAAAAAAAAAAATGAAAATTGAAATTTGGAGCTAAAAAAGAGTTATTTTGATAAAAATAACATGACAAATTTAACATTTTACAAATAGACCTGGTCACTGTTTAGGGTTCGCACTTAGGCTGGGCTCATTCAAATTTTTGTAAAAGCCAAGTCCAAGCCCAGTCTAAATGCAAATACAGCAAACAACCAAGTACCAACCAAGTGCAAAAATATAGCCTCTTGAAAATTTAACACATTTTAGTATAACAATAACTGGGTCGACGATTCAATTCCCCAAGTCAAGCAGGTTTTGACTAAGTCAATATTTTTAGATATATAGATGAAAATATGAATGTAGTGGGGGCATCAAATGTTTTGATGGTAATGTAAACAGGAACTCTGGCAGTGCATAACTTAAATTTGGTAATGAATTGCTTTAATTTGTTTTTTTTAAAGAAAAAGATAAAAAAGGCATTCTATTACATATTTCAATGAGCATGCATAAGCTATATCCAAAAGGAATAAGAATGGTGTGGTTGAGGCAGAACCAGCAAGTAGTAACCAAGTGCTATGGCCAAAAGCGAAGATATATTATTATTGGCTAATTACAAGGTGAATGGTGAGGCAGTGGAGTGAGCCCAATGGCCATGGTTGTATAATGGAGCACTCAAGAGTCAAGTCTCAAGTTGGAGCAATAGGTCCCACTCCCACCAATAACATGAGGATCGAGGACGTAGTCCCGTTGAAGAATATAAATGGTTTCCGCAGGCGCAGAGCAGAAAGCAGATGACAAAGCAAAAACGAGAATTACGCCCACGCGTGGGGCATGTAAAAGCGAGGCAACCGACAGCCTTCCTCTTCTTTATCGCTGCCGTTGGACGCTGGTGGCTGGAGCGGAGGAAACACGCGGATTTCTGCACCAAAAAGGCTGGGTGGAAACGTGAGAGAACCCCCTATAGCCATGTGAATGTTAATTAGACCAACGAACGTTATCAGATTACCATTTTATCCTTTGCTAATGTTTAAGGCTATTCAGCTTACCTTGTAAACAAGTCAAAATCCACCCTTACCAAGTTTATTTTTTTGCTGAAAAGTTCTCTGGGACCAAGATGCTGGATAGACTGAATAGTTTTAATTCACGATCTTCTTTTTCATCTTCAACTTTATCATTCCATTTATTTTTTGGTAAGTTATTCAGGTAAATGTAATTAATTGGGTAAGTTTTTTTTGAAAAACATTTACCCGGGTAAATGTATTTATCCTTTTTTTTTATTTTTCATGTAAATAAAACAATGACCATTTAAGCCATAAAAATCTATTATTAGAAGTTATTTTTGTCACATTTAAATGTTGACAACTTTTTCCCTAGGACACATAAATCTGAAAAAAGAATATGGTTGGTCAATAGAACCAAAATCCAATTGACTAACTTTTCCTCCTCTCCAAATCTAAAAAAAGAACGCCCCCAAGTAATAAATTCTCTTGATTTGTTTCATGTTGTTTTATTTAGTATATAGAGAAAAATAAGTTCTTGTTCACCTTTTAATTAACAGAAATTTCCTTTACAGCTTTTAGGTCGACTAAGAGAGGTTACCTCTATATCTCAGACTTCTCTTCAAGCAACAAAAGATGCCCAAACCCAACAAAGGCATCAGTACACCGGCTATTATGGCAACTGTGTACAACAACCCTCACCCATCCTTTGACTGCATTGGAAATCAATTACTATCTACAATCAAATTGTTGAAACAATGAATGATTAATAAAGAGCTACTTGGTTATGCCCAGAATGTAGATAGGAATAGGATCCCAGGGGAATGATTCCGGAACGGTAAAATTTCTCTTCCAAAGCTAGTATGTCTGCACAATCTATGAGTCTCAAGCTCGCACCCAAGGACGGGTAGAAAGATCCATGTCCATCCATATATCCCTGTTTGGAATAGAACAACTCACCTCACTTTGGTACCTTCTGCTCCACACACCCTTTCTGTTTTCTTTGGAGTAGTTGTAGGGCAGATGGGTTGGGCACAGACTGAAACTATTGTACTTGTCGTAAGCTCAGTTGTACAACTTGTATGCCTGATGTTTCCTTCAGAATCCAGCACCCAAAATGATGGAGGAAAAGAATTTTTCTTTCAGGGAGTAAGTGAAATATCTCTCGTCCTCATTCCAGACGTAGCTGAAATTGCATGCGGCATTCTTGGATATCAACTCAGGGACGCTCTTGAAGCTTCGGCCATCCCACACTCTGCTTTTGATTTGGTTTGTTCTACAAGCGTGCAGAGAGGCAATCGCCGGAGTTCCATGCACGATCATCAAGAGGCTAGAACCCAGAGAGGAAGTCGCAAGGCCTCAAGTTTTAGGTTTAATACTTATAAATATAAAACTCATTTCAGATCATAAGTTATATTTAACT
This sequence comes from Nelumbo lutea, assembly GCF_056320005.1. Classification (NCBI taxonomy): domain Eukaryota; kingdom Viridiplantae; phylum Streptophyta; class Magnoliopsida; order Proteales; family Nelumbonaceae; genus Nelumbo; species Nelumbo lutea. Next base: position 10,432,511 of record NC_142688.1, on the reverse strand, counting down.
GACTTGTCAGTTTTTTCTCCGGATAATTTTGAGTTGGGTCATGTTTTAGCAACTACTAATCCTTCTTGATGTAGATGCACATGGCATGGCCTCGGATTGTGCAATGTTGTCACGGGGGTAATTCTACAGCGGAAGAAACCCGTGCGGCGTCCTGGCCAAGGCAGGCCAGGACAAGCCTTTGTGCGCTTAGAGGCTAGGAGTTGCCCGCTGGGATGGCTCCACCAAAGTCAGTAGCACTGGATCATGACCTCAAGTCCAATGGCCGGGGCACTCTTCTGACTCAGACCGGTCCATGGGAGGCGCCGCTTACGTGCTAAAGGGGGACAACCATCATGGAAGGCGACCATGCGCCGATGAGGTGACTTGGCACCGATGTGTAGGGTCTCCTGTATGCCGATGATGACAGGCACCTGTGTGCCATGATGATAGGCAACCGCTTGGGCCGGAACCCACCCGTGCACTAGGGGCAACGGGATAGCTCAATCAGCTTGGGCAAGGGGCTGGCGAGGTGTAGGGACATGCTTGAGCCAGGCCCGCGTGCCAAGCCTCCCTTGAGTGTCGGCAGCGCAGTGCCGGTCCAACACTGTCCCCATGAGCTAGTGTGCGCCCATGAGGAACCCTGGTAGCCATGCTAGCCGTTAACCAGGGCCGCCCCGCAAGGGGATGATGGTCTAGGAGTGCCAAGGTTAGGCACCCAAGGAGGTCGACCACCCCTCCTCAAGGAGTACGTTAAGCTTTCGGTGGTCTGCCTGAAGATGACATCAGTTCTCCCAAAAGTCTTACAGGCGAAAATGACGGGCATGTCCCTAACGTAAGCCTGCCAAGCGTAGACAAGGCTAAGCCTGTTTTGAACCGTAACAATGTGGCATGACTAGATGTCATCCTGGTCGTTCATCTCCAACTACTTCCAATCATTCTATGGCAAGGTCAAATATAAAAGGGGGTGCCCAATTCAAAGGTTAATTCATCTTGTTTACTCTTGCTCTCTTACATTTCTTTTCTTGAGAGACCTCCTTTAAGTTCTTACGAACTAAGCGCTGAACCCTAATCTCATGCTTAGTTCGACTCTGACTAATTTGATCGTTGAAATCTCCGGCCTTAAAATAACACCCGAGGCCTCTAACGTGTATTCTTTTTCTATTCACAGATTGGACTCATCAACCTCAGACATCAGTGATTTTACTTTGTTGCCCTATACTTGGCAGCAACACTATCATTTAAATGTTGACTCGGAAAAGTGATAAACATTAAACAATGTTTGTTTGAAATAACACAGAGCCTAAAGTGACAAATTTGGGCTGAAGCGCACTAGCTTCTGATTTTTCATGCCCCCATGGACTATCTTTGGTGAAAAATCGGGAAAGCCAAAATACATTGTGAGTCATTTGAAAGGCTGTCCTCTAACAGCCTCTTTGAATACCTTGGCCCCGTTTGGGAGGACTTGAGCTTTCATTTAACTACTTTGATTGAACTACTACTAAAATACTGCCTTTGTTGAGAAGCTCATCATAAGTTGCCACCACATGTCATGTTTGATAAAATCATTTTAAATGGATGAACAGATCAGTTAATTGGCTAGAATAACTAGAAAAAAAAACTGTAATCTTTCCTTTTGAGTTTTCTTATTGGTATTCCTTTTTCCTATCTTTCAAGATTCGGTTGTGTTATTTTATTTTTCCCTCAAAAAATTGAAAAGTTTTCAAGGATTGAATAAACCAAAATTTGGGTTGTGCATTCTGCAGTAGAAATGATTTATAGTTAATATTTCTATTTCGTGATTTAGAATCATCTGTTGCTACTTTGGAATTTCTTTAATGTTGTAGCAGCTCTGATGACAATAATTTGAAATATATGCATGTTGTAAGTGTTGGAGAATATGGGGTCATTGTAACTTTGGAGGAGAAGCTCTGAGGCACGTCTGAAGACATAGTCTTTAGAACGTTATTTGCCCTCATTCAGTTTTACTGAGTTTGCTGTTGGATTACAGGCAAATTCTTTCCCAGGATACAACAGAGCCTTGGGCGAGAATCTACAACCAACAAAGTTGAAGAGTCTCCAAAGAAACCTTCTGTGAGACTGTAGCAGACCGGACTGAGAGAGAGAGAGTGAATTTCGAAATTGTGTGTTTTGGAGTCTGATTCATGCTCCTTAAATAATTTGTGAAGAGGTATGAAGAAAAGGTAGGTGCTGGTTTAGAGAAGGCACCTTGAACAGTCACAATTTCAAACATTGTGACTGTTTAAAAAGTAGTTAACAGTTGGTGACTGTTAACTTTGAATTGTGTCTCTTGATCACACCCGATCGAATCGTGACCGCTGATCTCATCAATGGTGATCAACGGTCATCAACGCACCAAAACCAGAGCCGTCCATCGCGAGCCGCCCGGGTGCGAGCATAGTGCGCCTTTAAAGCGCCTCATTGCGTCGCACACACACGCGCGCATACACGTTGCACGGTATCGAATCCCCATACTCTCCTCTACTAATTCTAAGGAATGTAAATCAGCTCCTATTGAAAAACTGAAAACAAAACTTATAATTTTCCAATGTGGGACAAGTTCAAAACTGGGTTTTTTGTAAGAGAAAAATTGATTTTTCAACCAAGTGTGCAGGTGCAAATTCTCATGTAATTGACCAATCAAACCCATTGGATTTAATCTCTTATGAGATTAAAATCCAACAATCCCCCACATTGATTGATCAATTACATAGTTATCTCTCAATCCAAACTACTATGACATAGTTATGCATACAAAAGGTGTTTATCAACTTAAACCTCTTGTTAGTATAGTTATCATTGCCAAAGTTATTGGTGGTAAGACCTTAAACCAATTACTCTCAAGACAGACCGGAGACACCTATACACACAAAAATGTCTAGTCTCTGCAAGATTTTCAAGTTTTGCTCAACATTGTTATAGCCATGTGCTTCTTTCCTGGTTTCATGAACAATCCCGAGAGCAAACCCAAATCCTCATGAGAAATGTCACCACTTCTATGTTCACATAGGTGAAGTTCCACTATGTGCTCCGTTATTTGACATATTTCAGAACTTCATTAAGAGTTTATCTCAACCTCTCATCATAACGGACATCACTGTTTATGTTGTGATGGGAAATTTCTCAATGTCAGTGCCAACAGTCACATTGTTGTAGCTTGCTGTTATCCATTAAACCCGATACTAATGGTTTTTCAGTTCAAGTTGGGTTACCATTACAAGTGACTAAGTAAATGGTTTTAATCCCATCTTTTTGGTCAGTGCTCTACACCGGGATTACTTGTAAACCGACTGAGTTTACTTATTGCAAATGCAATATCAGGTCTGGTACATAGCACAACATATATCAAGCTTCCTACTGCACTAGCATACTCAAGTTGTGCAATTGCTCTGCCAGTATTTTCTACTAGCTTTATACTAGAATCATATGGCGTGCTATATTCTTTAAACCCTAAATGCTTAAATTTCTCAAGTACTTTCTCAATATAATGTGATTGGCTTAATGCATAGCCCCTACTATGCTTTTTAACTTTTATTCCCAAGATGGTATCTAATTCTCCTAAATCTTTCATCTTGAAAATAGAAGATAAGTAGTTTTTAGTTTCATTTATGTCAACCATATTTGTACCCACAATAATCATATCATCCACATAAAGACACACAATTACTCTATAATTTTCAGTGAATTTTGAGTAGATGCATCTATCAGCACTATTATGTTTAAATCCAAAAGCTAAAATGCAAGAATCAAATTTCTCATGCCACTGTTTAAGTGTTTGTTTTAATCCATATAATGATTTAACCAGTTTATAGACTTTCTTCTCGTTTCCAAGAAGAACAAATCCTTCCGGTTGTTCCATGTAAACTTCTTCATTTAAATCACCATTTAAGAAAGTGGATGCTAATGCTATGAGTATTCTAATGGAAGTTGTTCTAGCCACTGGTGCATAGGTGTCAAAGTAATCAATCCCTTCCTTTTGACTATCACCTATAGTTCATGAACTTGCTCCAATATTGGTTTATGGTCGTTCATGGTGAAGTCAAAGTATTCTGCAATAAGATACTTATTCGTACCTGCTTCTTGCACCTTGTATTTGAATTCCAGGGCCTTCCAGATTTCTTTTGGAGATGTAAGTTCCTTGTAGAAGTTGTAGAGTCAGTCTGATAAAGCATTCAGTATGTGTCCTCGGCACAGAAGTGAGTCATCTTCTCGTTTTGCTCTTTCATTCTTTAGTTTCTCTGAGTCTTTGTCAGTGGGTTCAGGAAGTGACTGCAAATTTGGGTCCAGCATATAGTATAGCTTCAGTGTGGTCAGAAAGAAGATCATCTTATCTTGCCATCGGCTGAAATTTGCTCCATCGAACTGGTCTAGTCGAACAAGATCTTGGTTCATCATCTTGATCGAAGTCATGCTTGCTTCCACCTCCATTGCAAAATAACGTTCTAAAATTGTTGGAGAATACGGGGTCACTATAACTTTGGAGGAGAAGCTCTGAGGCGCGTCTAAAGACACTGTCTTTAGAACATTATTTGCCCCCACTCAGTTTTACTGAGTTTGCTGTTGGGTTACAGGCAAATTCGTTCCCAGGATACAACAGAGCCTTGGGCGAGAATCTGCAACCAGCAAAGTTGAAGAGTCTCCAAAGAAACCTTATGTGAGACTGTAGCAGACCGGACTGAGAGAGAGAGAGAGTGAATTTCGAAATTGTGTGTTTTGGAGTCTGATTCATACTCCTTAAATAATTTGTGAAGAGGTATGAAGAAAAGGTAGGTATTGGTTTAGAGAAGGCACCTTGAATAGTTACAATTTCAAACATTGTGACTGTTTAAAAAGTAGTTAAACAATTGGTGACTGTTAACTTTGAATTGTGCCTCTTGATCACACCCGATCGAATTGTGACCGTTGATCTCATCAACGGTGATCAACGGTCATCAACGCACCAAAACCAGAGCCGTCCATTGCGAGCCACGCGGGTGCGCGCAAAGTGCGAGCAAAGTGCGCCTTTAAAGCACCTCATTGCGCCGCACACATGCATGCACATTGCGCGGTATCGAATCTCCATACTCTCCTCTACTAATTCTAAGGAGTGTAAATCAGCTCCTATTGAAAATCTAAAAACAAAACTTTTAATTTTCCAATGTGGGACAAGTTCAAAACTAAGTTTTTTGCAAGACAAAAACTAATTTTTCAACCAAGTGTGCAGGTGCAATTTCTCATGTAATTGACCAATCAAACCCATTGGATTTAATCTCTTGTTAGATTAAAATCCAACAGTAAGGTTTTATTCTTTAATTTGGCTGTTTTCTAATCTGCAAAAGGCAGACTGAGTTCGGCTTCAGTCCATGCATGCTATATACGCGCACCATTTGCACAGTACGAGCCTTTAATTCGTCCGTTGGTTTAATACGTGCGAAATGAATTAACAGAGTCTCATTCATTCCATCCCACTTCCCGCTCGAGACTCATGGGACTCTGCCTTCACTAGTCACTCTCACTCTCTCTTTCTCCAACCGGCAGCGACTACAATCATCACCGGCGATCCCCTCAGGTATTTTAGACTCTGCCCTGATAGAAACCAGACTGTTATCACCGGCGGAAAGAGTACAAACAGTCATCATCGGTGCACACATATAGCGTGCCTGAACTGAAGCCAAACTCAGGACGGGTTCTCTTTGTAGAGTAGAAAACCTTGTATTACATATTTCTGTTTATACTCTTTCCGCCAAAACCCCTTTCCTTGGCTTCATGGTGGATCTTGTGAAGCTTTCTTATATTCCTTTCGTCATTGTCCGACAATCATAGCATTCGCGCTATGTGAGTGTGAAATTAACAATCACACGCTAACACTATAAGTAGTAGGAGGTAGATAGTTGATCGTCCGGACAGAGGGAACGAACGCGGACATGGAGAGAAGGGGAAGGGGGAGGGTGGGGGGGGAGATGCAGACTTTGCATATGTTTCTCTACCATTTACTTCCTTTCCCTACCTTTTCCTTTAAACCAAGCATGGCCTTCCGTGGAAAGTAATGTTTTTGATTCTTAATCATTTTAAAAATGTTCCAACACATTCCAACGTAAATCTCTCAATTAGGACAGTTTTTTGTTGGGAGGAGATCCCAACACTTTCACCAAACATGGTTTATATGCTATTTGGCATGGTTTATATGCTATTTGGGTGGGCCCCCGCCCTCCCAAACGGACACAAAATGTAAATGCCTTGCAAATTACTAATGATAATTGATACCATATTGTCTAATAACCATATGAATGTATTTGTTTGCAAACTATATAGGATAAAGGTGGGAAAAAAGGTTTGTAACCAAATAAATATAATAATTAAAATACTTTCAAGAAAAACAAAAAAAAAAAATATTAGAACACAAAAACAAGCTTTTGTCTAATCTCTAGCTATTCATAAATTACTTATAAATATTATATGGTAAAAGACTTATTCATAAATTGAATTAAATATACCTTGTGGTCTATTCCCACTGGACTTGAATATGCCCTCATTTCTTTTCCCATTTCATGAACATCCTATTTTACCCTGTGAAAATGCTAAATTCTTTTAAAATAACATTTCTTGCTCTGCTTATGACTTCCTACAATTGCAACTGCTACAATTTTCGTATTAAAATCCGGGCTGGTAAAATGGATAACGTAGGGGACCGGTAGTTGAAGGTAACAACAGAAATGTAGTTTAATGATGATAGTTGGTTGTAAGTTGAAGGAACAAACGAAGAAGAAGAAGAAGAAGAAGAAGAAGAAGAAGAAGAAGAAGAAGAAGAAGAAGAAGAAAGAAGAAGAAGAGACGAAGAAGGAGAAAAATAGAGAGGAGAGAGAAAATAAGAGGTGTGGCAATGAGGTTTCATTTTTGTTGCCACCTCTATTATATTCAGTGATTAAGGACTGAAGGGTTGGAGGAAGGAGATATAATAATAGAAGGGGAAGAAAGAGAGATGGAGGAGGAGGAGAGTGAGAATGGGGAAGATGAGACATTGGAACTCTTTATATCCCAACAGTAATGTTTGGGCGATGATGAACATTATATGGGACTTTTTTTGTTCTTTTTACAACTAGAAGGTCCATTTGAAAAATATAGGGTATGTTTAAGTCTTTTTTACCCAATATTATATATAATATCTATAGCATATAGACTATAGAGTAACCATTGGGTTCCATGCACGTTATAAAAGTTAAATCCAAATACTATATATCATATATAAATAATATTTATTTGCAGACATGCATTTACAGGGGCGGAGCCAGGGGTGGCATAGGGGAGCCATGGCCCCCCCTATGCCTTCAAAATTCCCACAAAACCCATTTAAGTTCCACTTATATTTTGACCTATTTACTCATGTTTCTTAGTTTTTGGCCCCACTATCCATGTTTTTTAGGTTTTGGCCCCTTTAAGAAAAAATTCTATCTCAGCCCCTGTGCATTTGCTATTTTAAATATCATATAAATCAGTTTCTTTTGTTATGAATAAAAAAATAAATCAATGTCTAGGTATTATATTTGGATATAGAAAATTTACATATAAATCAACGCTTGAAAATATAATATTTAGAGAAGAAAATAGAAAGACGATTGGTGGATAATAATGTTTCGGGCAAAACTCCAATAATATTTTTGAGTGATAGGACGTGTGAAGACATGACTAATCTAAGTATCCTCCATGTGACAAGTGATCTAAATGGGCTACAAGATGTTGCCTGTCGGACGGTGTCCGTGTTTTTTTGTGTTTTATTTATTTTTTTTAAAACTGATTCAAAGGGGTTGGTTTAAGTGATGGATATCCTCTGAATTAAGGCTACAACTAGGGTCGGGTTGGCCTTAACCCAACCCTAACCCAACCTGAAAAGGTTAGGTTGGGTTGGGTCAAGTTAATGTTCGGGTTAGGGTTAGGGTTGAAATTCATGAACCTGACTTTACTTCGGGTTGGGTTAGGGTTGACCCATTAGCCAACTCGACCCGACCCGAACCCGACTCTATAGTACATGTCATATATAAATATATGTTATATATAATATATAACACACATTGATTTGTTTAGATGCATGATATTTGTATAGTCCCCACCACATAGTATCATGTATTTCTTTTAAGATCATCACTTCACTTAATCCTAATCAGAAAGACTAAAACCTTAATAACATTATTTTGTATTTTTTGAAAATTTTATTCTTCATCTCCTCTATGTTGTTTGTCGCTAGACCTGTTCATGGGCCCAGTGGCCCGACGGGCCGGTCCGGCCTCCGGACAGGCTAGAACGTGGTAATAGGCCCGCGGGTTTAAATTCGAGCCAAAAAGCCTGGCCCGCAATAAATTCGAGCCGGGCTCGGGTTTTGTCAAAATAGCCCGGCCCGACCTAATATTAGACTTAAAGTGAGTAATGTGATTATGTCCATTTGAATAATTTTTTTGATTTAAGAATGTAAAACTGTGTTTTAAAATATAAAAGAAAGGGAAAAAAATCATCTTGTAGGCCCATTGTTCATTTAAATAGGAAAAAAAACTATCTGAATTTTTAATTCTAATTTGAATAGGGAAAATTGTTTTTTTTATTAGGTCGGGCTTCGGGCTCAAGCTTGGGTTTCGAGCTTTTTATCAAAGCCAGGCTCGGACCCAAGTTATAGGCCCGTTGGTGGGTCGGGCTCGGGCCTAGCATATTTCCCTTAATGACAAGTGAAAGCCCGGCCCGACCCATGAACAGGTCTATTTGTTGCCCAAGAAAGATCTTTTGTAAGTCATAACTCATAATAAACTATAGTCATTTCTAACACTTGCTTTTCTAAATTTTGTACTAAAAAAAATAACATCAACAAACAAATATTAATGAAACATATGATCAATATATGTATTGAAAGTTGAGTTAAGATCTAAAATCGAGATTGACTTCGGGTTGGGTTGGATTAGGGTTGAAGGAATTTAGTTAGGGTTAGGGTTAGGGTTAGGATTGAGTTGGTTGGGTTGGGGTTTATAACTTAGGATTGGCCTCAACCTGACCTAACCCGACCCGATTTATAGCCCTACTCTGAACCATGGCCCGACCTGATACACCCCCTGCTGGGACGTATCGAGAAAGTCTGATCGATACATAACAATATTTTGAACCTTAAAAATAGGTTTGGGCATTTAAGAGCTTTCCTAATTAATCCGATTAGGAGGCAGACATGGAGAAAAACAGGAATAATATCACTTCAAAGAGGACCACTAGGATTATTGGATGATATTTTTTAGCTCGGCGCCGGTCTAAAAAAAGTAAAAAACTGGAGATGCGGGGTATCGAACCCCGTACCTCTCGCATGCAAAGCGAGCGCTCTACCATGTGAGCTACATCCCCGTTCGTTGTGTTATCGTTATAGTAATATTACTTTGATTATTCTTCCTCTTCCTTCTTACAAATACTGCTTTGGCGTGTTGCAAAACATCTCAATTGTCAATTAATTAATTAATTAAGTACCAAAAAAAACTCTCAATTAATTTACCTACAAAACCTTAGATAAAAATAGATTCGAGATTTTAGTTTTGGGGGTAGAATCATTCTAGAATTCAAAGCGTTAGTTGCCAGTATTTACCTGTTTCTACCAAAGTGGTTTATCGAGGCGAAGATATACCTTGCAGGGTTCTCCTGTTTCATTACCAGCATGTTCTCTTGCTTCCCCGTGAAGGTACTGTTCTGCTTCTCCATGTAACTTTTTTTTTTTAAGATTATACCTTGACTCAAACTTCTTACAAAAGAAGCTGATATACCACCTTTCGACGGTCACAATGGCATTCCCCCTGCTACAGGTTTTTTTTTCTTTTTTGTAAGAAGATGATCTCATTAAACCGAAGCAACAACAGACAGGAAAACAACACAGAAAGAAAGCAAACTAACAACAGAACCCTATAAACTAAACAACAGAGGAAACAGAAAAAAGAGGAGCGATCATCATCAAGGACTTTTGCCAGCCATTTTAGCTCTGAATTCAGCAATAAGGCTGACTGATTGAGACCCCTTTGGGCTGTAACATGGGCAGCTCTGTTGGAATCTCTTCGGACCCAGCTGAAGGAGACCTCTAAACTCCTGCTTCATAACTGTTCAGTATCCTTAACACAGAAAAAAAAGAATTCCTTGTTACAACCCCAGGCAACATGGGTTAAAGTCTGAATTAACTGCTCACAGTCACTTTCCAAAACTGCTGAAGAGACAGACATTTAAGGTCTTTGCCAATTGTAAAGCTTCAAAAACTGCCAGAGCTTTAGCATGCAACGGCAAACTAGCTTTGCTGGGACCATAAGATACAACCATACAGGATCCTTTGAAGTCTCGAACTAGCTAGCTACTATTCCAAAAGCAGCATGTTGAGAATCACAAAAAGCTCCATCTAAATTAAACTTTAAACTATGCACAGATGGAGGGCTCCAAAAAGATGACAAGGGGGATTGCTTGAAACTAAAAGGAGGCACTACTTGCCCCTCCTTCAGCATCACTCTCTGCTCCTCGAAGAACCTCTTTATCATAGAGACAATAAGTGTAGGATCAAGAGTTTTTTCATTAAACAATTTTTTATTCCTAGCTAGCCAAATATTCCACAAAACAATACAATGGTTGAATGCATCAGCAAATCCAGGAGCTGAGACTTTAATGACTTGCACACTGAAATCCAGCTTAGCTGAGTCCGAAGAGATTCCAACAGAGCTTCCCATGTTACAGCCCAAAGGGGTCTCAATCAGTCAGCCTTATTGCTGAATTCAGAGCTAAAATGGCTGGCAAAGATCCTTGATGATAATCGCTCCTCTTTTTCTGTTTCCTCTGTTGTTTAGTTTATAGGGTTCTTTTGCTAGTTTGCTTTGTTTCTATTGTTTTTTTTTTCTGTTTTCTGTTTTGTTTTCCTGTCTATTATTGTTGCTTTGGTTTAATGAAATCATCTTCTTACAAAAAAAAAACACCTAAATTTCATTGAACTTTCGAAGTTTTAATGGACTCAGTACTAGATTAAAGAGATTGAGATGTCAAGAGCAGTTTGGAATCTCAAATTAATTTCAACTGAAGACTTTAAGCCTCCCAAATTGCTAACTTGAGATAATTGAACAAACCTTCTTGTTAACATTTGAATAGAGTTGAGAATTAGAGAGTAGAGAGAGTATGATGATTGGTGTGATGAGAATGATGGAGGGTAAGGACTATAGGAATTGGAATTAATTCAGATGACCACAGTACCCTATAAAATTAGTTGTTCTTTAGTTGTTGGGAGGGGTATTTTGCTTATTAAAAAATTAATGGGGATGAGCTACACCCCCCTTGTGTAGTAATACGAAGGAAAATAATAATAATAATAATAATAATAATAATAATAATCTCTCTCTATATATACATATTAAAACAAGAAAGTCTAAAAATATTCTCCTTTTTTGAATTTTTTAATTTTTTAATCCATGTCATTTTTTAAACTCCCAACATAGCCTGCCTAAATAATCTAATATCCAAAAATTTCTCCTAAACAACCTCCCCCACTATTCCCGAACTTTCTTCTCCCCCACTTTTTATCTATATCTATCTAAAGAAAGTTTGAATTAAACAATTTAAGAATTATTTAAATATTCTAACAAAATTATATAATAAGTTTAAAATATTTATTAAAAAGACAAAAAATAATTATAATTGATTTAATAATATTCATATTATTGGTAATTATATATTTTTACAAAATTCAGCACAAAATTATGTACAAATAATATAAATTATGTTTTTCTAGATTATTCAATCTAAATGTTATTCAAAATAATAAATATCTAACATTAAAAGATGAAATATTATTTAAATATTTCAATAACTAAATATCTTAAATAACAAAACATTAAAATTAATATTTTAAGTCAATTAATAATATATTTTAAATAGTTACTGATGACTTTCAATTATAGTAAATAGAATAAGATTTTAAATATTTAGTTAAATAACTTAATATTTTAAATAATGAAATATTTAACATAAATAGATTTTAAATAGTTAAAATAACCAAATCTTGTATTAAAAGTACTATAATTTTATGGATTATTAAATTAAGCAAGTAATTAATATTTTAAAATTTAAATAATGATCTTATTTCAATAAATAAATAATATTGTAAATAACTAATTTCATTTATACCAATTAATAATTCTAAAAAATAACTTTCAAAAAAATTAGTGTTTATTAATAATAATTTTAAAAACTTAATCTATATTTATTATATATTTATATATACTAAAATTAATATTTATTGTTTTTTGTTTTAAATATATTTTCAATAATTATATATAAATCTATTTTTGTTTTGTTATTCAATAGAAAATTTTTAGTAATTATTGGAGTTTAAACTACTGTTATTTAGCTTTTAAATTTAATTTATTGTGTATTTTTGCTATAAACTTTTAATAATTATTGGAGACGAAACTATTGTTCATGGGTTGGTTCGGTTTAGTTGTAGGTTGTTTGGCCAACCAAACCGACCTGGCCATGTTGGGGAGTTGGTCACTCAGGTTATATCAGTTTGAGTCAATTTTTGGTTTGGTAGGTTGGTTCAAAAGATTTTAACTTAAAAATTAAATTTAAAATTTAAGTTTAAATTTTAAAAAATTACAATAGCATTATTAAAAAATAAATTTATGACAAATATTTTAGCCTAAGAAATATTGGAAATTTTCCACTTTCCCGTATAAAAAAATATATTTAAAATATAAGATATTAATATATATCTATGGTTGGGTAGTTCAATTTTAGTTAATTTACAAATGGCCAAAGCGAAACTGATTCAACTTAGTTAGGTTGGAAAATTGTTGAGCCAAAGCCGACTGGAAATACTAGATATTGGGTTAGTTAGTTTCAATTAGGAATGGCAATGGGGCGGGGCGGGGACGAGGAGCCTCTCCCCATCCCCGTCCTTGTGAAAATCTCCATCCTCGTCTTCGTCCCCATCCCCGCTAATGGGGACAAAGTTATTCCCATCCCCATCTCCATAGGGATCCCCATCCCTACGAGGATCCCCACTCCTTGTGATTCGATTCTTTATAATGTCAACCATTATGTTTTTGTTTTATATTTTATTTAAAAAAAGAAAAATAAAATATTAAAATTTACAATCCTATTAGAAAAGATTCAAACATATTCAGCCATATTTTTAAATATATTAATATATAGACGTATGTGTACATATATACATATATAAACATATGCATATATATACATATATTAGCGGGGATTCCATGGGGTGGGGATCGATCGGGGTCCCCATGGGGCGAGGAGTGCTCTCTCCACGCCCAGACTGTCCCCGCCAACAGGGATGAAAATTTCCCCATCTTCGTCCCCACAGGGGGGAAAATCATCCCAATCCCCTCCCCATTCGTGGTGAATCCCCGTGGGAAAAATTGTTATCCCTAAAATTATTTGTTGTTATTTTTATATTATTAAAAATATTAAAAATAATATATAAAATATAAGAATATATAAAATATAAATGATTATTAATTATTATATAAAACGATTGTATATCTTACATGTTTCTATTGTTTATCTTTTAACTTAACAAATCTTGTGCGGCATAGGTCCCGCTAATAATAATAAAAAGAAGAAGAAAGAAGAAACATCTCCTAGCTGTGCTACATAATAAAATGTATCCATTGGAAAGACAAACTAATCTAGAAGAAGTCAGAAATGGGAAAAGAGGTGCTGCTAGGAAGATGAAGGTTTTGTGGGAAAAAAAATTACTGGAAGGTTTCGTAGAAGATGAAGATGGACTCAAAAATCCAAAACTTTATATGGAAGTGCTGCTGGAATGCAGTGGTAGTGAGGAATGGCTGCTTCCTCAGCAGCTTGCCCAATTTGTGGAAAAGAAAATGAATCGATAATGGTGACCATGGGAAAGCAGTGTGGTTTGGTAGCTTACTTAATGGCAACACTCAAAGTTTGACATATTCCAAGTTTTGTTGAATTGTTTAAATCGTGGGTGGACTAATTCTTTGTGTTTTGTGGAAAGCCAGGAATAAATTCATTTTCGAAGAAGTAAAGCCTGATCCATCACTGTCTTTGTGTTTGGTAAACAGGATATTGATGAAGGAGAGGAAGATGAGTTTGTCTGCCCGAATGGCATCCTTCTACCCATTTTCTTAGGAGGAGCGAGAGTCTCCAAGTTTTTTGCGAAAGTCCAGCCCCAGATTGCGTGAAAGCAAATGTAGATGCTGCAGGTGGAAGCTCAGGCAATTCTGGACCTGTGGTGGCCACTTCACCAGTCCAGGCGGAAGCTCAGGCAATTCATTCTGAGAGGACTGGATCTGTTGAAACACCTCCGATTCAGAGAAGCTTCTTTAGAATCTGACTGTGCAAACTTGATAAAGGCACTTTCAAAGGCAGATCCAGATTTGGCAATGGATGCCCGGTTTCTATATATGTCAGGATATTTTGGACCAAAGTAAAGCAATTACTGATAATTTCAAATTTGGAAAAAGAACTGTAAATGAGGTGGTCTAGCACTAGCAGAGTCTGGTCTCTACATAGGGGATTGTCCAACCTGAATTAAGATTTAAGAACAACACTACCTGGGTAGGTCTCTGCACTCTGCAGTTTGTTTGGTGTCTGTTGTTAGTTTTGTTTCGTTTCTCTTTTTCTTGTGGGCCCAAAAATTCACCTCTGTGAGTTGAGACTTGACTTGCATTCACTGCTCAACCAAACATTTTTGATAAAATTGTGGCTTCTCTAAAGAAAATAATATAACATATCAATTAAGTAAAAAACGATATAATTTTATTGACGTGGCAGTACTAATTTTTGTAAAACAAGAATCATACTTGGTCTTTATTGAATCTACTTCGTGGTATTTTATTATTATTATTATTTTTTATGAGTAATGTTTAGTTGATTGATTGAGCGTCATTTAGTAGGCCACATTAGATGGAGAAAGGGACTGAAATGACTTTTTAGCAGAAATAAATTTTTTGTAAAATGTGTATTAGGTGATGAAATAAAGAAATACCAACAATAAAATGAAAATTCCAGGAATCGCCCACCCTCACTTCTAAGTTTTAAACCTCGAAAATGATTTGTGAATTGTGATCCACTCATCAGTCATCACTACACCGGATGTTGAAATTTCAACGTGTTCTATCACCGATGTTTGTTAATTAAGTAATAACCCGCTTCTACAATATTAAAAACCAGACGGATGCTTGCTCTGGACATGAAACTTTAAAACGAACACGAAAAAATAAACATTATTGGTTTCGTGGTCGAAACTCAGAATTCAGAAAGCATCTCTATCAATTTCTAAATAATTCGCATCAACCCACCAACTTGTTTGTCTTTCCCTGCTTTATAACTTTATATGACAAATTCTAATTCCAAACATAATGTAAAATCCATTGCAACCAGATCATCCCATTGTGAATACCAAACATAATGTAAATTCTAATTCCAAACATGAGGCCTGAAGGCCCTGAGTCCTGATAGATGTGTAAGTCGGGTGGATTGGTCTGGGTATATGGTCAATTCAGGCTCAATCCTAGAATTTGGGTTCAAGGCCCAAGTCCAAGGTCAAGATTGATCTTCTCAACCCGATCCCTATCCATATTGTAATTTGATGCATTTGGGTTGAGTCCAGGCCGTCAATGGATTCACTCTAAAATTATACATACATACATATATATATATGCATTTATGCACATATATATTTAAATATATATGCAAAAGTTTACATATATACATGTATAAATATGTATAGTTGGATTGGACTTGGGCTGAATACCTAAGACTCTGTTTGTTTACTGAGAAATGGATGAGAAAAGGGAATATTCCCGAATGATTCTTCCTTTCTTGTGCTTATTTGTTGGTAAACAGTGTTTTGGGATGAGAAACAAGAGGGACGCATGATCCCATAATTAAGTGAGCAGGTCGCACCAAAACAGTGCAACCCCGGTGAGAAAAGAAAACGCTAAGAAAATTGCTCGGGCTTTGTCAGAGCAAGAAGTCGATCATCTCCTCTCTCTCTCCACCACTAACCATCTTCTTCCTATTATCAGCACCTCCACCACCGCCGCCAATCATCACCACATCCTCCTCCACCATCCCAACCATAACCTCCTCTCTGTTTGCTCATTCGCCTACTCCTCAGCGGAGGAGGCTGTTGATGAGCGTCGCCACCGGAAGCGCCGCCTTTGTATTGAACCCCCACTCCACGCCCTCCGCTGAGACCCTAACGCACCACGCCCGTGTCCCGACCCTAAATCACCATTGCAGAGCATAACAGAAGAGGGAGACCGACCTTACTCCTACCAATTACCGTCGGACGCGGACGCGGGCGACCGACTTTCCTAAAATCAAAAGCAAAGAGAAGAGGGTCTCGACACAGCCTGCCATCGGCGGACTCTTATCTGGAAAAAGGCGTTGTTGGTGAAGGATATTCCGCAAGTTCACCTTAAATTAGATCCAGACATTGAAAATGTTGTTAAGTCCTGCAACCGAAAGGATTGAACAAATCTTTAACAATATACGGAAAATAAGATCATCCTACTCTTTTAGTTTGATGGAAGACTCTTATTATTATATTCTTTTTTCCCCAACCCCAAGTTTTTCCCTCAATGGCTGGAAGCTCAACCATTTTCTCCTATAAATTATCTTGCAAAACAAACACTAGAAAGTGGATTTTCTAACAAAAATTTTCTCAACAAACAAATACATTATAACTAACTGAGAAAATAAATTTTCCTCTTCTCATCCCATCCTTTCTTAGTCCAATTTTCTCAGCAATCAAACAGATCCTAAAGGTTAGGCCTAAGTCTAGCCTAAAAAATAAAACAAGGCTCGAATTCTTAAGCCCTAACTTAGCTTGAAGATCAAAAAATCCAAGTCCAACCCATAAAAAATTTCAGACTGGGTCTGTTCCAAGTTGCACCCCCAATCCTGACTCGTGAGTGAACTCCACTCCCCACATTTGCTGAGTCAAGTCAATGATCATAATGGAGAAGCTATGGACACGGATTCATCTTACAGAATAGTGGGTTCAAATCATTACAGCAGGGCTTTTATATATATATATATATATATATATATATATATATATATATATATATATATATATATATATATATATATATATATTCAAAACCATGCTCCTCTCTCTTTAATAACCATTCACACTTACAAAATTGTATATATATTCAAAACCATGCTCCTCTCTCTTTAATAACCATTCACACTTACAAAATTGTTTTGTACCAACTGGAGATGGAGAGGGTTAGCATGTTGAATGAAAAGAGCTGAGTTTCAGTTGCACATAAACCATGCAATTGCACGGTATATTTTCAAGTTGTCTCATTAACAGGCACTTTGTTTGTCCACTCGGTTCTCGGAAGTCAGAAGCTTTGGTTCTTGTAATTTAGCCACTGAATTTACTGTAAGGCTTCGTTTGTTTGAGGTGTAAATCCAAAAATACATCGACATAAATGAAAAGCAGTTAGTTGTGTAAATGCAAAAATTAAACCGGTCAATATTAGCTTTACATTATAATACGTTTGAAATAAAGGATCAGTTTGAAAAGAGTACAAATACAAATGCTACAGCCTAAATGTATATAAAATAATATAAAATACAAGGTTTTAAATTCTTTCCAAACTGAGCCAAAAGTGTAAATTTTAAGTGTATATTCCATGCTTGTTTGGAATTAAGGTGGCTGTAAAACTGCACCCAGAATTGAAAGATGCCTATGTCAACCTGCTTAACCTGCTTATTTGGAATTAATATGTTTGTACGTGTACATAGCATGAGATTATCAGTGTAAAGAAAAATGAAAGTGGAGTTTTATACCGATTTTCCATGTAAAATTACATGTTTACCAAACATGTGTAAAATCAAACCGGGTATAAAGTTTACCCTGATTCGATTTTCCACCTCAAACAAATGCAAGTTCAAACTTCAAAATGGTTTCAATAATATTTGACATTTATTTTCCTATATATATATATATATTTATTTATTTATTTACTCAGGAAAGAATTGGGAGATATGGGGGGAATAAGTGGATTGGTTTGTCTTATACTGTGTGGAATTTTGGATTGCTTCTCCATTTGAGTACTGGTTTGTCTTAAACATGGCACCATGTGATGCAAGCTTATGTGGCACTAGGCAAGCTACTAAGACCAACCATTTTGAACAGTTGAGATGCCAAGGATGGGAGTGAGACCCATAACATCCCATCAGTCATCACCATGAATTGCAATCTGCAACGCTATTCACCCTCTGAAAAAAAAAAAAAAACAAACAAAATCTTATTGATTAATTGAACAGCATAATAGAAGCGTATCAATATTATCGTCATTCCATAAAAGAAGGAAGAAAATCAGACTGTGGGTCATGTATAGACTAGTACGGTAATGCTGGGGAGTGTGGGACCACACCATCTGTTTTATTATATGCTTCAAAATTCAAACCGATGGAAATACCTTTCCCTCTTCAGATCAGAGTTGAGACTTGAGACGGTTCTCAATTTGGTGGTAGGGTGGGACGATACATTTGATTTGAGGATGATTATATATGGAGAGGTCAAATTAAGGGGGCAATCAAATTCAAAACATTCTCTTCAATTACTTTCAATTGTTGCTTCCCAGTTCCCACCCTCCCAGTCCCAGACCCAGAGTCCCAATCCCTCCCTCTGTGGAATATCTCCAATTACCCCCTTTTATTAATAACTCATTTATTTACTAGGTAACTGCTTTCACCCTCCTTATTTATTATTTAAACAAGTGATTAATTATGTTAGAAGAAATTAGAATGGAGAAGGATTAACAAGGAAACACTTGTGTGTTCAGCAAGAAAAAATTAACACGTGTAAGGAACAATGACATCTCGCGGTTCTCTAGTTGGTAGGTCGCTTCCATTTGCACCATTTATGATCATCTATCATCCATCTATCGAGGCAAGCCAGGTCCCACTGTCTCTCTACTTACATTATTAAAATTTAACTTACTATCATATCATTGTTATTGTACCACGCACCATATAACTCCGGTATCCGGACCCACCAATCTGATCTTCCCTTTATATGCCGTATCCCCATCCCCATCTCAATTCGATTCCAATCACACCCTTTATGTTTTGGGGATTCCAGATCTTCTGCAAATCACATCTTAACTTCCATGATACAGGTCAGGAGTTCAGGACCAGAGGGAACGAGAGTAGAGGTATCTGTTTGGTGATTACTGATTACCACCCCTTCGCTGTTTTTGTCTTATTCTAACCATTATCATTTCTACACTCTTCCAGACTTCAGTGCTAATTTCATAACCCAGATCTCCCTCTGTTTTGCCCTCTCTCTCTCTCTCTCTCTCTGCTCATTTTAATTAGTTATAACCTGAATAAACATGAAGACTGGCATCAACAACAATACCAAGGTCATCCTCATCCATCCCTCCTCCATTCACAAGCAAGGAGGATCTCACCGTCTTTGGCTTCTAGCTTTCGTCTCCTTCTTCACGTTTGCCTTCCTTTTCACTCTCTTCAATATTAGAGATTCAGCGAGAGCAACCGCCGCCGCCGCCATAACCACCTCTTCTTCCTTCTCGGGTCAACCACAGCTGCCAAAGAGCGTTGCCGATGCCCTCCTCCACTACACCTCCAACTCCAACGCCACCGGCCGTATGTCGGACGCGGAGCTCAAGTCAATTGCGGACGTACTCCAACGCTGCCCCACCCCCTGCAATTTCCTCGTATTCGGTCTGACCCACGAGACCCTCCTATGGAAAGCCCTGAATCACAACGGACGAACGGTCTTCCTCGACGAAAGCGAGTACTACATCGTGAAATTCGAAGAAAAACACCCTGACATGGAAGCATACGACATCCAGTACACGACCAAGGTGAGCCAAATGAAGGAGCTCATCGCGTCGGCCAGGGAGCAACTCCACAATGAATGCCGACCCGTACAGAACCTGTTGTTCTCCGACTGCAAGCTTGGGATCAATGACCTCCCAAATCACTTGTACGAGGTGAATTGGGACGTGATACTGGTGGATGGACCGCGGGGTTATCATCCGTCGGCGCCGGGACGTATGTCGGCGATCTTCACGGCAGGGGTTCTGGCAAGGAGCAAGAGGAGCGGGGATCCAAAGACGCACGTGTACGTCCACGACTTCAATAGGGAAGTAGAAAGAGTTTGCAGCAATGAATTCCTGTGCAAAGAGAACCTGGTGGAGTCCAAGGACCTATTGGGGCATTTCGTACTGGAAAGAATGGACCCGAAGACTTTCCGGTTCTGTGGCAACACTACAACATCGTTACCGTCTGTATCATCATCGTCGTCGTCGTCATATAAGAGTATCACGAATCGATGATTATGGACCTAATGGTCTCTGTTTTCATGTTTGTAATATTTTTACATGTATTTTTTGTGTTTTTTTTTTTTTTTTTTGCCTAATTAATACCGTGTATTTCATGAATCATGGTAGAATTAAGGTTGAAAAAAGAGAAAGAAGATGAAATATGTGAGAGGTTTTAAGTTTTAACTTTTAATATTGGCTACTGAAGAGCCGGCCGGAAGCGAGTGTCGGTGGAGAGAGATTTTATTGTCCATTTCTTCTCTCTTCTATCCTTTTTTTCAACGTAAACTTTTTGTTCTGTGAGTCATGTGAGTGGAGGGATGGTGGGCTTGACGAACACTTAAATGGTCACGTGATAAAGTGTTTAGTGGTGAGTTCAAATCTGCTCCTCACAGTACGCGCCTCACACTGACCTCAGAGCACGTTTCAGCCGTGTATCGAGAATATCTTACCATGAATAAACATTTTTAGATGCACGGCTAAACGTGAAGAGGGTTGGTTCATATACTTGAGAGAGTCAGTCTAGCTTGTTGATCATAAAATGTGGGGGTTCAACAATTTTTATAAAATTTAGGGGCATTGACTCCTTTGTTTGCAGTGAAACAGAAGGATATATTGTCGATTGGGATAAAAAATTAGAAAGAACTAACAGATATTTGTTTTCAGAAGACTGGAAACGGGAACAAAACGAATCAACGTGCACTTATTTTTAAGGGTAAAATACAATAACCTCCCCTGAAATCTCTCTCGAATTTTTTTAAAATTTGACAAAAACCTTCTCCGTTATAGACCTAGACAGAAAACTTTCTCTGTCAAATAACTTCTGCTCTCATTGATTGATTACACCGTTGGATCTCTATTTTATTTTCATTTTCACTCCGGTTAGTATTTTTGTATTAAAATAAAGATTTCCTTCATTCTCTTCCATTAATCCAAATTCTCTCACGATCTATCTTCTTTTCCCTTAAGAATCATTTATTTCATTCAATTATTAAGGTAACGTTCTTCATTTTTTCTTTATTTCCTCTTGCTTCATTTAAAACCATTGGGAAGGCCTATCACACTATAAACAATAGAAAAAAAAGTGATGGAGGATGATTGGACCCGACCTACTGAGATGATGACACGTGGACTTGATTCGGCCCGAGTAATAACTCAGCAGTCTGGCTTGACCGCGATCGAGTAACGAGTTTGTGGAACAGCTTGCTACAACATAGCTCTCTGTAGGGGGAACTCGCTACAACGCGAGCTCCAAATTCCCCGAGCTACTGAGAATGGAATACTCTAAGATTATTTCAGCTCGCGAACTAGGAAAACCAGCTCTCTCCAGCACCAGGGCAGAAGAACTGCTCCAAAGACCAACTTTGATGAGGGTCACCTTGAAGTACCCCTAAGAGCTTCTACAAAGTAGCTTGCAGCAAGGATAGCACGCTACGGAGTAACTTGCAACTGTGATGCGACACTCTCAGGAAGCTTCCATCTAATAAGACTGTACTCGTCAGATTGTGCCACGTCTCTCGACTGACGGTGCAGTCCCTGCCCGATTGACAGTCTGCCCCACGTCTCTCGACAGATGGTGGCGTACCTGTCCCTTTCGGAGACGTGTCACTTAGCCAAGCAGGCAGTACGACGTAACGATCACCTACGCAGCTCTGGCAGGTAACGACTACGACAGGAGGCCAGTGGCGGTTACGCCTGATTTGACAGGAACGCCCCTATAAAAGCCCTTAAAGCGGAGTGACAAGCTCTCTCTCTCGAATTAGATCTGAACTTGCATTCTTAATTTCTCACGAGCTAACCTCGAGACATAGTGATCTAGCGCGATCTACACTCTTAGCCTTTTATACTCTCTCTTCTTCCTCCCTAGCTTTCTAACTTAAGTGTCAGAGTATTCCCGCCGGGAAAATCCCCGGGAATTCATCTTCTTCATCTTCTCAGGTATCGTTCGTTGCCAACAAGGAGCCAGTCAGTAGCCATCTAGGAGTGCCCGGATCGTGCCGCATCATTTGGCGTCGTCTGTGGGAAACATCCCTATAAAAGCCCTTAAAGCGAAGAGACAGGCTCTCTCTCTCTCGAATTAGATCTAAACTTGCATTCTTATTTGCTCACGAGCTAACCTCAAGACATAGTGATCTGGTGCGATCTACACTCATAGCCTTTTATACTCTCTCTTCTTCCTCCCTAACGTTCCAACTTAAGCATCGGTGTATTCCCACCGGGCAAATCCCCAGGAATTCTTCTTTTTCATCTTCTCAGGTGTCGTTCATTGCCAACAAGAAACTAGTCAGCAATCAGATAGGAATGTTCGAATCGTGCCACATCAGAAAGAAAGAAAGAAAAGAAGAGAGAAAAAAAATAGAGACCTGAATAATAAAATGGTAGAAGTATTGGAGGACAAATGTAGTTGAGTGGTAGCTCTCTAAGTCTTAGCTAGAGCTGTGGAGAAATGCCCACTAGAGAAGCAAGAGCGGCTTTCAACCGGAAAGTCTTCCCTAGTAACACACTCAAGAAATTTCTTTAACATGAGAGAAATCCTTTACACTAGTACAAGGAGGAGTATTATAGAGACCAATGGCCATAGTAAGAAGAAAAGAGAAATTTGTGTTGGCCCGCCCTAATTGGATGGGACTACCAAAATCTACATGGTGAAACTTGTGCCTATTTATATATGGCCTTCTGTCGTTATTTTAGTAAAATTGGTATTAAAAAATTATGTTTTGTATATGGGTTAATGACAAAAGGGAGGTTTTTATTGAATTCTTTAAAAGTTCATTTGAGATTTTTGTTAAAATGAAATTACATAAAAAAGTTTTTATAATTGTTAGAAACTTAAGGAGTGGTTTTTCTATTTTGCCCTAAGAGGTGAAACGAGGCTAGAGTCAAAAGAGGGGGGAGGCGACCCTTTTTTGGTCTTTTTACCCCTTAGAAGAAGGACAGAAATATAGTAGATCCACGGAAGCGCGGCGCACACGGAGAGAACCGTCCATCTCCATGGATTATTAATTTAGGTTTAGTGTGGCAAAGAAGAGAATGAGAATTGGTCTCCTGGTTATTCGTACACACGGACAGGTGTGCATGGCCCCGTCATTCTCCACTTTACAGCATAAACAAAATCCCGAATTTCCCGATTTCGTTTTGTCTTTCAACGAAGCTCTGCAAAATCCCGGAAATGTCCTTCCTGCCCTGCCGTGATCACTACAACTGCAAGGAGGTTTCATTCGTTTGATGTAGACGAGGGAATGGGAATTTATTCTTTGCAGGTGGTGCAGTACGTAGAGACATGCAACGGAATTGATTACAGCTTTCATGTTCCAATCATCCCCACATATTTTCAGTTATCTTCATTTTTATCCTTAAAATAAATGAATATTCATTCTCCCCATAAAATACTTGCTCTTCGATAGTGAGATCGCTTCAATGCTCACAATTTCATGCGAACAAGGTTCATAGCGCTTTACAGTTTTGTATTGAGAATATTTTCATATTTATATATTTTTTTATGGAAATATATTCCCAATGCAATATTAGAAGGGACAGTGTGAACAACGTGTGAGCAAGGTCTCA
Source organism: Nelumbo lutea (assembly GCF_056320005.1). Lineage (NCBI taxonomy): Eukaryota > Viridiplantae > Streptophyta > Magnoliopsida > Proteales > Nelumbonaceae > Nelumbo > Nelumbo lutea. Next base: position 10,408,620 of record NC_142688.1, on the reverse strand, counting down.
TAAGGATTAAATCCAATTTCCTCAATCGAACCCCCAATGATCATTCAAAAGCAAAGTATTTTTTTCCTATTAACAAAAAAATAGATCTATAATATTTTATTTTATTTTATAATCATTTATTATTATTATTATTATTATTATTATTATTATTATTATTATACAAAAGCAAATTATTATTATTATTATTATTATTATTATTATTGACCATGATTGCTTTGATGCATGCAATGATAATGGCAAAAGTATCCTTCAAGCTGCCACTATAGTGTTGTTGTAAATTGTAATCGACGGCATTTGATCTATTTTGGTGGGCCCATTTGATAAGCATTAAGATGAAGCCAATTTTGAGTATAATATGTGCAATTCGCCAATAAATGGCTAATTGTTTCCAAATCTGAAGTACATATTGGTCATGTGGGGTCAATGTTTAAGCCCAAATTGACAAGCCTCGATCTTGATCTTGTAGGTTTCTTCTCCATACTCAAAAACCAAAGAAATAGCGATAAATTTTTAATTTCCTAACAAAAGGCTTCATTGCTGAAACTTAATCATTCTATCCAAGTCAAGTTGTCGATTTCATAGTAAATTCCCCACTACTATCCATTTCAATTCATCATTCATATTAATTAGAAACATCCCACCTCATATGATAGATGGATCAAAAAACTTTCAGTAATCTTGTTGTTAGTATTAATGCTGTTTAGTTCACTTAGGCTGTGTTTGGTTGCAATGAAAATAAATTTGCACTGATACAAAAATATGGCAGTACAAATGATTTGAGTGTAAATTCTTACCTTTTTTTTTTTAAATTTTAGCTTCTTTTCTTTGATTGCAGTACAAATAAAGTAAATTAAGACATGAATTATAATAAAGAAAAAACCAAAACAAAATTAAACAAGAATTTGCATTTTTTTTTAAATTTACATTCCTGTGCATTTGTACTAGTGCAAATAAAGGACCTTTGCCCGTCCAATTATCCTTCCAAAACAAGATGCTATCTCCATTTCCCATTATCCATCTTATACTCTTGAGAATAAGACTCCAGCTACATAGAATCCCTTTCCAATTAAGAGACATATCTGCTATGAGGGTAGCTTCAAAAGAAACTTTGATTTTTTTTAAATATTCGTATCATATTACTTTTACCCATAAACTATCATGATCAACCAACACCCTCAATCCCAACTTAGCCATTCAACTGATACTGATATTTTTAGCTTCATCAAAACCAAGCCCTCCAAGGTTTACTAGTTTGCATAAGTTCTTCCATTTCATCTATGCTAATTTTTTCCTATTCAAACTTTCTCTCCAAAAGATATTTCTTTGGGTTTTACCAGTTTCTTTAAGGTTGTGTTTGGTTGCAGTGCAAATTTATTTGCCCTAATACAAATGCATGGGAGTGAAAATGTAAAAAATACAAATTCTTGTTTAATTTTATTTTGATTTTACTTTATTCTGCTTCATATCTTAATTTTCTTAATTTGTACTGCAATCAAACAAAATGAGATAAAATTTGAAACAAAAATAGGTCAGACTTTACACTCGAAACATTTGCACTGCCATGGTTTTATATCAGTGCAAATTTATTTGCATTTGCAACCAAACATAGCCTAAGAGTTGACTTAGAAAGGGAAAAGCAAGCCATTTGATAGAATGGGATGACACTTGTTAGATACTTAAACTACTTTGCCCACCTTGGAGAGAGTATTGGCCTTCTAACCACTTAGTTTGCCTTTTAGATTTTAAATTACAATGAGACTTCTTTTTGTCCTCCAAATTGATAATGGGGGCCTCTAAATATTTTTCAGATTTTGAAGCTTTAAGGATTCCAAGATTTCTTGCAATTATTTATTTTTTTTGAAGCTTGTTTGGCTGTTTTCTAAGGAAAAAAATTGGGTTTATTAAAATTAATCTTTTGACCGTATGCATTCTCATATTAATAGAGGATTGATTTGATTTCTAGGCACCCATCAATAAACGCCCTTCCAAAGATCATGCAATCATTTGTAAACTGCAAAAATAGGGATCTTAGGGCATCATTTGAATCTGTTTAGGGGTGGCAATAGGTGGGTTGGGTTGGGTAAGGGTTGGATACCAACCCATCCATATTGACCCACCAACCCACCATGATCCATCATCAGTCCTTGTTAATGGTTCCTAACCCACTCTAACCCTAACCAATCCTCACCCATCCATATTGACCCACTTGATCCATCCATATTGACCTTTAACCTACCCTCACTTATAAATACAAAAATGGGCCGGGACAGCCCATATACCAAAAATAATAAATTTTGAGAAAATAATCTCTCTCAAGATTACCATGTGACAAAAATGAGTTAACCCAATGTACCTAAAAATGCAAAACTTGTAGATAAATGAAAAAAAAAACAATAGAAAAATTATAGAGAATGCAAAAACAAAAAAAAAAACAAAAAGTTGTAGAAAAATACAAAATAAACCAAAAAATTATGAAAAATACAAAAAGTATTAAAAAAGTTATAGAAAGTATGCAAAAAATACCAGAAATTTGTAGGAAATGCATGAAAACACAAAAAATGCAAAAATTATGCAGAAAGCACAAAAAAATTACAGAAAATGCAGAAAATAATAGAAAATTTGCAGAAAATGAGAAAAAATGCATAACTTTTATAAAAGTGCTTTTGTGTAAAAGTGCTTTTGTGCTTTCATAAAAGTGTTTTTGCAAAAGTACTTTCATAAAGTTTTTTCGTGTAAAAGTGCTTTTATAAAAATACTTTCATAAAAGTACTTTTATAAAAATGCTTTCGTGTAAAAGTAATTTTGTAAAAATGCTTTGGTAAAAGTTCATTTCATAATATTAATTTATAAAATCGCTTTTATATAAAATTGCATGTGAACATAAAAGTTAATAAAATCTATTTTATTTCATTTTTTAATATCAAAATTAAATGTGGCATGGTGGTTTCATGGTTTGGAAGTGTAATGAGATATGGGTACACTAGGAAGCATGAGTTCAAATTATTACAACTTCCATTTTTTGAGATTTGGTGAGTATAATAGTGTTGACTTTGACCCAATCCATCTTGACCCACACGACCCAACTCATCTTGACTCTAATGGGTACCCTCGACCTAACCCATCTTGACCCTTTTTCCACTGACCCTAATGGGTTACTCGACGCATATTGATATTGACCCACCAATAGATTGGGTGGATCAAATGGGTTGGGGTCAAGACTGCCAATCCTATCTCTATTCGTAGAAGCTTTAATAATAATAATTAATAATAATAATAATAATAATAATAATAATAATAATAATAATAATAATAATAATAATATGTAGAGTCTCAGAAGTTGAAAGTTGAAACCAATAAAAAAACCAGACATATATTAGAAGGTGATCATGGGCAGGGGCGGGCTTTTAACCTGATAAGGGTTGTAGCCTGGGCCAGGTTCGGCCCGGCCTGGGGACGTAGGCTTGAAAGCTTATGAAACATAAGGCCGGGCCGGGTAACTCCAGCGGAATCAACCGGTATAATAACTGAAAAACTAACAATCAAGCGGAATCAACCAAAAAAAGCAGAATCAACCGGTATCAGAGAAGTGTTAACCACTAAGGCGCTAACAACTGTAACAAATCAACTTGTATTCACGGTCAAAATTCATGGGGTTTTGATTGGACAAAGTTCTTCCGGTTTCAGATGTGCTCTCCTGAAAAATTCCAATCCGACAGTTTTAAGGTTAGGTGGACATCTTCTTTGGTCCTCCTAAGATGGAGACTCCGTCACGGATCTTGTCGATTCTTTAATCTTGGTTGGTACAGTACAGTACTTTTACAGGGCCGAGTAGTTGTCGCCATTCGCCAATCGCCATTGTGATCTCCCCAGTTCCTATTTCATCCACATCCGCTCGGCCATGGCTTCCGACTTCAAAGCTATTCCCATCATAGGTAAAACAAGCAATAGTAATTAGTGAGCTCTTTCCTCAAATAAATGAAATGGTTGTCAAATGCATTTATCTTGAGTTTGACAAAGATAGAATTAGTTGGTGTATTTTGTTCAACTTTAATGATGAGATTGAATTTTAGTTTTGTCCTCTCACTAAAAGCATTTTGCGTCATAGCTGTTACTCCATAATTGCTTTTTTTTTTTTCAGGACATTTTAATCTACAAGGAGATTCACTCTGATTCTCCTGGGGTTCTCCGGTTTTGGATTTTCATCATTGGAGATGGAAAACCATTTAGAATTGTACGTTATGTCTTTATCGAGTTAGAGGGGATTGGCATGCTTGGCTTTCAAGGTCTTTTAGATAATCGCGAAGTCAGTGATCGATTGGATGTAGAGTTAGGATATTTGATATGTTGAACTTTTATGGACTGTTTTAGCAAGAAGTAGGAGTTCTAGTTTTGAATAAAAAATTTACTTGGTAACTCCAGCTGAGATTGGTTGATTTAGTTAGTAGGGCCGAGGTCGACATCACACATTCACGATTATGGTCATCTGGTCATCACGGGAGAGACAAGTTCTACCCATGATCCATTTGCTCTAATAACTAATGCCTTCAAACATCTATGATTTCCTTCACTCTCACGGTCTCATCATTTCAGTTATGGTCAATTTTGTTATCAAAATTGTTTCAGGCTATTGAATTCTGAACTTAGAGGCAACAAATTAATATTTACATAGTGGAATCTTTGGTATATGATGCAACCTAGGCTTGAAATGGTATTTTACAGTTGATTGAGGAATGGGATATCGGTTTAACTTCTTTTGGTTGAGTAGAAGTTGTACTAGTCATTCAGTTGGTTGAGGAATTATATTATAAACTTGATTGAAGTTATTGTTTATATATTTAATCACTTACCCACTTACTTTTGCCATCTAATGACTAAGCATTAACATTTGATTTTTATCGTTCTCTTTTTATTTGATTTAGATGTTAGTCCTTTATTAGCCAAGTGCAATGACCCTAATATGGCGGAAGACCTAGGCGTATCTGAAGTTGTTAAACAATTAGATCGTGCTTGTAAGGCGGCTGGATTCTTCTATGTGGTATCTTACAACTCAGACACCATGTTTCCAGTATTGTTTGAAAGGAAATACTCTGTTACTGATAATAATATGGTTTAGCTATGCAGGTGCCCACATCTTAAGATGTAAATTTTTAGTGAAAAAGTGTATCCTTACTGATATGTTTGTTGATTTGTATGCATCAAGTTAATTTGAGTAATCAATCTTTGGTCACAATTATGATATCCGTATATTTTGGATTCAGTTCAAAGAGACTTTTTAATGTATTAGATTGCTTTTGATTTTGTTTTTCTAATGGTTGAAACCTGTAATATTGTTGTTGTTGGCCAGAAGGGCCATGGCATTCCTGATTCCCTTGTCAAAAAGGTTAAAGATGTGATACACCAATTCTTTGATCTTCCTTATGAGGAAAAACTTAAGATCAAGATGTCCGCAGCAACTGGATTCAGGTTCCCCCCTCCCCGTAATTACATGCCATTTTTTGTTTATAAGTAAGCTGCTGCACATGCACACTCTTTGGAATCTGGACTTGTAATTTTTAACTATAAGCTATTTCTTTAAGTGCAGAGGATATCAAAGAATTGGAGAAAATATAACCCAAGGAAAACCTGATATGCATGAAGCCATTGATGTAAGTATTGCTTGGTTGCTTCATATTTCCTCTGAAGAATGTTTACAGTATCACTAATTGTAGCTCAGTGCATTCTTATTTTGATACATGATGTCTGTTCAAGAAAGTTTCTGTTTTAAAATTTTCAAAAATAAAATTGACAGTGAACATCAGAAATGGTCTAGAATTAATGAGAAACCAATGCACTACTCATTTGATGGACAAGTCCTGCCCACAATATTGATTTTTGCCCTGTCAGACGTAGCCATTGATCCGATCTTCATTGTTAGGCTTTCCCTTGAGTAGCATTGTTGAAGTTGTACACTCCTTTAATGCATAAGATTCATTGAAGAGGACTTACAGAGTTGCGAAGGTTAAACTGGGCAGTTTTCCAATTTAATAAGATTTGATAGTAGATTATTTCATTGAAGTCACATTCTGCAGTAGTTTAAGAGCTCGCAGAATCCAATCATGTCCTTCATTATAACTGACCATTTATTGTACCTCCAGTCAAAGGGAATGGAAATTAAGCATATGGACAATTGCGCTATAAACAATCAAACAAGAGGTCTTAAAATAAGTAGGACTAAAACATAGTATATGTATACTATATAGCATGCAAATTTAGTAATAATAGGAGTTTAAATCATGATATACTTAGGATTGGAGACCAAGAAATAACTCAATGTGACCATTTTCGATACCTTGGTTCAATAATTCATTACAAGCAAGAGATTGAGGATACCAAAAGAATTAGAGCAGGTTGGGAAAAATGGAGGGGTGCATCTGGACTTTTGTGTTATAGGAGAATTACACTTAGATTGAAAGGAAAATTCTATAAAACAGTTGTAAGGGCCAGCTATGTTGTATGGAGCAAAGTGTTGGGCATTCAAGAAACAACATGTTTAGAAAATGAGTGTGGCAGAAATGTGAATGCTAAGATGGATGAGTGGAAAACTAGAAAGGATAGGATCAGGCATGAAGCCATCCGTAGAAACTTAGGAGTATCTCCAATAAGTGATAAAATGAGAGAGAGTAGACTAAGATGGTTTGGCATTGTTCATAGAAGACCACCAACAGCTCCAGTTAGGAGAAGTGAATTGTTACATGTGGAAGGGGCTAGAAGAGCTAGGAGTAGACCAAAAAGGACATGGGTAGAAGTAGCAAGAAATAATTTAAGCACTAATAATTAAATAGAATGGATTAGCGAAACAGGATTCATGTAGCCAAACCCCATATAGCTGGGATAAGGCATGGATGATGATGTGTCAAAGGGTTTTATATTTCATCAATTAATTATTTCTATATTTTTGCTGTTCCCTTTCTCTTAGAGTTTGTGAAAGAAAGGGAGTGTGTGTATCCTTGCAAACAACTTCAATTTGTTATAGCTTGTGAAGGCATATGAAATGGTTGTTAATGCTTTCCTTCCACACTTTTAAGGAGTTCAAATATATAAATCCTTATAGGTCCACTGTAGCCCTTCCCTTTGGCCCTTGACCCGTATCATTTTCAAGAGAGCCTTGCAAAGAGATCTCATTTTGTGGTTGAAATATATAAATCCTTATAGGTCCACTGTAGCAATATTTCTTTGTAATTGTTTTTATTTTGGGTTTATGTCATCTTTTCCAGTGTTTTATAGTTAGGTATTTTCTTGTATCTCTATGTATTTTGTAGATATTAAAATGAATGTAATTGAACACTAGTGTTGCTTCTTATTTGTAATCTTTGGATGGTTTTCTTCTAATGATTTAATAACATTGAGTTTGGGTTCCAAATAATCAATCTTGGTTGATTTCGTAGCTATATCGATGAAGCTGTAGGTTTTCTTCTGCCTCTATATTGCCACTTAGACATTTTTGGGCAGAGCTTTTTGGCCTTGGGATATTATTTATAATTTGGGTGTTTCAAGTTGATTGGTGATTTAGTAACTTATTTAGAGAAAGCTTTAGGCTCAAAAAGTTGACTACTTGTAAGTCAAAAGCTACAACCAATTATACTTCGATCTCAGGATTTCATCTATTGTAGGCAGTTATGATGGTAGCTGTAATTTTCAGATTATAATTGTCAAATTAGATGAAACCAACTCCGTTTGAATGAGTGTAGTCTGTTAAGCTTATATTGGTGAATATGGGAAATTGGGGTGTCTAATTGGCATAAAAGGGTACCAGAATCTAAGACCCATATGGGAACTAGGAAGAAGAAAATTTAATGACGATGTATCAGAGGGTGGCAGTTAATGGCATCTTTTGCTCTTCATGGGCAATTGTTGACTAGGGATTTTTTCCCTTCTCAATGTGAAGTAAGGAGTGAGATATAGACTGGATGTTGAACAGAGATGGCTTGCCTTGACAATTGTCTGATTTCCTTTTCAGGTGAGGCTTCTAATAAAGCATGTCATTTTCCTGAGTTTCTAAATTAGATAATGATTTGATCGACTCCCTAGAAACTCTGCAATTACTTTTTGTTTTTGTCTTGTGTTTATGCTGTATTTCCTTGTATTTTTTGGTCTGCCATTTTCCTTTATATCTTGAACTTTTCTTTCTTATTTGGTGAAACCTTGTTGCTTTTCTGAGATCCTTATAGATTGTTTTGTGTTGGGACTTTATTTTCTGGGGTGTTCTGTTTTGTCTATGCTTGTTTTCATTTGGGCTGCAAAAGTCAGTTATTATGCTTTGGTGCCAGCTAAAAAAACTGACACGATTAACATAACCTGATCCATCCTTGGGGGGGGGGGGCATGGTTGCAACAAATGGGGTTTGGCTCTACCTTATCATGTGGGACAAGTGCTATGTATCAAAGTATCTGCAATGCCAATGCCTAGATATCATGACATAAGGAGAAGACTACAAATGAATAATGATAACTAAAATCTTAGGCAAAAAAGAGGTTTGGCACCTTATTTCATATTAGATGCTAGCATTTATGTCATCTCTAGGGGAACACCATTAGCATATTAGATGAATTGGATGAAAATATGTATTTCATATTAGAGGTTTGGCACCTTGTGCTTCTTCAGATGAATTTTGGGCAGAAATGGAGGAATTGGATGAAAGTATGTATCACTTCCCCAAAGTTCTCAGTCTTGGTAAACAAACAGTTTGCAGGTTTCTTTGATAGTTCCAGGGCTCTTAGGCAGGGAAACCCTCTATCTCCTCTGTTATTTCTATGTGTAATGGAGATCCTCACTCTTTTCTGTAAGAAGGCTGCTGAGTCAGGGGGATTGGGAAGGTTTTGCAATGGTGCCGGGGGGAGAGAAGGTAAACATTTTTCAATTTGTAGATGATACAGTATGTTTTCTGGATGCTTCCCCCTCTCAGGTAGAGCTAATTCTTGGGATCCTCTCTTGTTTGAAGTGATTACAGGCTTGAAAGTTAATTGGAATAAGAGCCAAATTATCCCAGTTGGACATGTTTCCAATTTAGCTCAGTGTGCTGGTATTCTGGCTTGTCAGATTGAATATCTCCCGGTCAAATATTTGGGACTCCCGCTTGGGGTGAGTGGTGGTTCATCTGTTATTTGGGACACAGTTATTTGAGAGATTGGAAAAGAAGCTGATTTCTTGGAAGGCAAAATACCTTTCTTTTGGGAGGAGGGTGACTCTGATTGAGAGTACTCTCTCCAATTTGCCTACCTACTTCCTACCTCTTTTCTCTATTCCTAAGAAGGTGGCAAATCAGATTGAAAAGATTCAATGGAATTTCCTTTGGAGAGGCTGGGAGGAGGATAAAAAAGTGCACTTGGTGAGTTGGGAACAAGTCTGTCTTCCCAAATCTGAAGGGGGTTAGGTATAAGGAATCTGAAATATTTTAACTCTGCACTCCTCTGTAAATGGATTTGGAGATTTTCTGTAGAATCTGATCCTTGGTGGAGATCTCCCATAGCTAGCAAATATGGTGTGAGTTGGGGAAATTGGAGATCTCGGGACCCCCCTCCTAACTGGGGTAACTCTCTGTGGAAGGGGATAATGAAGCACTTTCCAGAGTTGGCCAGGGGGATCTCAGTCAGGGCTGGTAATGGTAATAGGATCAAATTTTGGAAAGACCCTTGGTGCTCAGATGTCCCTCTTGCTGAATCCTTCCCTCTCATCTTCCAGTGTGCTTCAGACCAAGAGGCCTCAGTTGCTGAGTGCTATAGTATTTCTGGTGATTCTGTTCTTTGGACTCCCTCTTTCTGTAGAAATCTCTTTGATTGGGAGGTGGATGAGGTAGTGAATCTTTTGACCTGTCTACAGCATCAAGAGATGGACTTTAGTATGGAGGATAAGTGGCATTGGAAGTGGAATCCTGATGGGATATTCTCTGTTAAATCTTTGGCGGCTAGGATTGGTAGGAGGGGTGTTCCTGATTTCCCAGTTCAGCAAGTGTGGAATCCTACTAGTCTGACTAAAGCCAGTTTCCTTGTTTGGACTATGGCTCTTAACAAATGCCTTTCCAAGGAGAACCTTGTAAGCAGGGGAATTCAGATTTTGGACCAGTTTTGCAGCTTATGTGGGTGCAGTGCTGAATCTACTGATCATCTGTGTTTACACTGCCCGTTCTCGGCTCAGTTGTGGAACCACCTCCTTAAGTCCTTGAAGGTTTGTTGGGTGATGCCGAGGTCGGTAAAAGAGCTGTTATGCTGCTGGCATATTGTGGGCTGTAGCAAGAAAAAGAAGACTTTATGGAAAATGATTCCAAGTGCTGTAATGTGGTGTATCTGGATCGAGAGGAATAGAAGGGTGTTCAGCAACAAGTTTCTAAGTCTGGAGGACCTAACCCAGAAGTTAGTGGGCAAACTGATTTCTTGGTTGTCTGTGGCGACAGATTTTAGAAACTGTAATGTATCAGATGTATTTTTTTCATTGTCTTGATGGCTTGTGTAATCGCTGTTTAGATCAGTCAGCCTGTTTAGGGACTGATCTCAGCCTCCAGTGTGTATTTCGTTCTCAATAAATATTACTTTACCTTTTCCAAAAAAAATATTAGATGTATCCAAGTGATAAGTTTGTTTGAGCTAATTAATTAGCTTTTAGATGTCCAAGTAATCCACTAGTCACAGTGGGAGATAAGGAAAACGTAGATGACTGAAAAAGCAAATGAGAAATGAAAGAAATGCCTTAAATGATAAACTAGGCCTTAATATGGTTGTAACTCAAGCCTAAGTTGAACAAGCCAGAAACTCAGTTCTCCCAGTGGCAACTTGATTAACTTTTTTGCCATCTACATTCTTGTTACATGTAAAAACAGAAATCTGTGTAATACATGCAATAAATTTATAGAAGTTCTCTCTTCTCTCTCTCTCTCTCTCAAGTCAAAACCTTGACCTTGAGCAATATTCCTTTACTGCCGTTGTTACTATTATTTATTTATTAATTTTTTATGAGTATCATTGTTAGTACTATTTTGTTTTTGTTTGTTACTAGTATTTTATGACCATTGCTATTTTGGACTTCTTTGTGGTTACAGTGCTATAGAGAAGTGAAACCAGGAAGGTATGGAGCTCTTGGCAAACCGTTAGAGGGATCTAATTTATGGTATGGGGTTGCTTGTCTTTTATGAAGATTTTTTTTTTCATGGCTCGGGTAGGTACTGGGTAGAGATAACTGTTCCAAACTTAGGTTGCATTATTTTCGCTGTAAAGACTTCTGAAATTCAATAAGCTTGTCACTCATCTTTGTAAAGGTTGCCACAAATAATGAATAAAGAGAGTTTTCTATCCTGATTTATTCTGTGACTGCTTGTTCTGTAGTTAAGATGGTGTTAGTAGATGTGTGGGAATTTGTTGAACTGGCTAGCTGTTCTTAACCCAAAAGAGAAAAAAAAAGAAGTTTCTGGTACAGTTTTTGAATATAAAAAGTTGATTTCTTTCTTGTCTTTTCCCTGCAGGCCAGATAATCCCCCAAACTTCAGCTCACTGATGGAGGAGTATATCAGCCTTCTTACAGGCATGCATCCCAAGCTGAGTTTATTTGTTTCCTTATTCATTCATCTGTTCCTTGTTTTGCTACATCTAGGTTTATGTATACAAGTTTGGATACGTGTTACCCTGTGTGTGTGTGTGCGCGTGTGCACATGCTATTTGAGCGGTGGAACCAAGTATTAGCTCTTGATCATTGTCAGATCTTGCAAGAAACATAATGCGAGGAATAGCTCTAGCACTAGGTGGATCAGCAAATGAATTTGAGGGTGATGAAGCTGGAGATCCATTTTGGGTGATGCGTTTGATTGGTTATCCTGGTGCTTCTGATGCCAAATGCCCAGAAATGCCAGAAAATGACATTGGATGGTAATGAAACACCAATTATCAGTCAAAATTTTATTGAAGTTTTCTTTTTTTGAGTTTTGAAGGGTCTTACTGATGGTTTTCTATTTTCATATATACTGTACAAACAATTCCAGTGGATCTCACACTGACTATGGTAAAGTTTTTTACTTGTTTGCTTTTATGATGCATCTCTCTGTGTTTTTCTCAATGTATCTCCCCTCTATGTTGTTCATATATTTCCCATATTTCTATTAGCATGTCATTATTAGTGAGAATGACTTAGACTTCCAGGCACTAATCTTCCAATTCCAAGTTTTGCTGATGTGCATGAAAGAAATATCCTTCTAGCTGCCCACAAACCAAATAAGCTAAATAGTTACAAATGATGTTTTACACAGGGCTCCTGACCTTGGTAAATCAGGATGATGATATTCCTGCACTTCAGGTATATTTAATTATCTTTGCCCATTGCAATCTTCCATTAAATTCCAAAGGAACAAAATAATAAGTTTTCTTTATAATTTCCATTAAAACCATTTAAAGAATGCTTACAATGTCTTCAGAAGAGGGTGGGCCTTGGTGCAACGGTTGGGTTGCTCCATTGCAACCTGGGTGACCAGGGTTCAAATCTTGGAAAAGCCTTTCTGTATGTGAAGGGGTAAGGCTGTGTACATCTGTTCCTCCCCAGACCCCACATTGGTGGGAGCCTTGTGCACTGGGCTGCCCTTTTCAATGTCTTCAGGAATAATCCATTTGACTGGAATCTGTCAATTAGATAGCATTCTAGATACGGCACATGCAAACCTTCCACTGGACTGTTAAATGATATATACTTAAATAAAAATAACCAATAAAACTGTATTTTATTGGTTTCCAAAACTAATTCCAGATCCCAAGAAAATCTTTGATCTCCTATTACCTAACCAAAACTGCAATACAAGAACCCTGATGGACTTCATTGACTAGGTTAACACACAGTAGTGGGATTTCCTGGTTAAAAGGCAAACTTTTTGTCTGGAATGCTTGTTGAGCCGGTCCAAAACCAAAGACCTAAATGCAGCCTTAGTTTTGATTCTATCTCTAGCCTTGTCTTAAAAAATATGCCTATTCTGTTCTCTCTAAATGCCCCAACAAGCTACAGAAGGGATAATGATCCAATAGGTTTGGCTTTTTTGCTACTCATCAGTCTTGGTCATTTAGTGAAGATCTCCTTTGGTCGAGGGAGTACCAACAAGGTTTTCTGAAATAACACAGAAAAGAAAAGCCAAACAAACTCTGCAACTCTGCACTATATAAATAAGTGAGATCTTTCTCCTGTTGCTTACACATAAAGCAAATGACTGGAAACTGAATCCCCTTGTCATCAACCAATATCTTGAGGAGCACTTCAGTTGTTTAATTGAGCATACATCCTTGCGTTGCCCTGTTTCAGTCGAGGCTTGTGCATCCTTGTGAAATATTTTAAATTTGTGTATGCATTCTTGCATCGACTTTTTAGGGCCAAGGCCAGCATATCCTTGGGAAATATGACTTAGTAATCTCCAATACATACAGGACTTTCAGCTTCACATGTTATCAAAATTGGAAATATTTGAGACTTGTAGCTTGAGAGCTGACTCTACTTTTCATCCTTTGATGTTAGCTTTCTCAAGACTGTTGGTTTCTTCTAGAGTATAAATGATGATAATTATGGAATCCTATCAGACCCTCGAAATTAAACTTCTTGATTTGGGTTTTGGTGCTGGATAGATGCCTAACTAGAGATAATTTGGGTAGAAGAGGCCTGCAGCTCAGACCTGAACTGTGGTCTCTGTGGGATTCATCCAGAATCTGTTGATCATATAAGTATTCACTGCTCAGTCTCTTCCAAAGTCTGGGAACATTTCCTCAAAACTGCTGCTGTTAGCTGGACTATGCCTTGCTCAGTTAAAGACCTTTGGTGTTGGACTGGCTTGAAAAAGAAAGGGAAACTGATCTGGAAGATTATCCCTGTGCCTGTCCTTGTTTTGATCTGGGCAGAAAGGAACAACTGAGTCTTTTGTAACAAAGAAAAAAGTGTGGATGAATTAGTCCGTTGTGCTGTGAGTAGGTTGGCCTCTTGGGTTTCTGTAATTGAAGAGTTTAAGCAGCAGAATATCTCCCAGTTGCTTAACTCTTAGTCTTTGTGGAACTTTTAAACTGGCTTCTCTCTCCTGGATAGAGTTTTTCCTCTACCAGGAGCTTGTTGTACTTTGTTTTTCTCTTATCAATAAAATCTTTACCTTACCTTTCAAAAATAATAATAGTAATTCTGTATGTATAATTCTTTCATTGTTTAACATAAGTTGTTTCCTAAGATTGAAAACAAAACTTGCACAAAGGAGGCTATAGTTAACAGGGCAGTGGTAACTCTGTTCTCATGGCTGTTGGATCATAAGTGCTTTAAAGGATTACTTTGCAGAACATGTTCTGCTTAAGACAATTTATTCATAAATTGTAATTATTAACAGAAGTAAACAGATTGAACATCTCCATTGTACATAGCCTTAGGGTAAAAAGTGTTGATTTTTTTCCATTTACTAATAAAATCCATACTTCTAAAAAAAGCCTCGATAGTAAACATGGCTCCATATATTCTTTCAAAACTTTATTGCAGCAATTTGCACTTATTTTACACATGTCTTTAAGGCAAGGTTGAGGTAAATCCTGCTCTTGAATTGGCTGCTACAATTACTGAATCTCGAAATGACGTTACCTGGCAATTTAGGATGGAGCTTTGTAGGGGCCAGTGTTTCCTGTGATATTGATTTTTAACCTCCTTTTTCTAGTAGATTGTCTGAACAATTACCATTATTGTGGTACTTTGAGAATATTTTTCTTCTCTGTAGGTTAGAAATTTATCTGGTGAGTGGATATGGGCAGTTCCCATCCCTGGCACATTTGTCTGCAACATAGGTGACATGTTGAAGGTATGGTTGTATCCAAAATGAATCCTCCATCTTATATTGTCACAAAATTTCACTTAAGACGAATTGCAGATTTGGTCAAATGGGTTGTATGAACCAACTTTGCATCGAGTTATCAATAATTCCCCAAAATACCGGGTCTCTGTAGCCTTCTTCTACGAGGTATGTGTCTCCTTCTCTCTCTCTCTCTCTCTCTCTCTCCAACTATGTCCTCATGGATGCTTGTGCTTCATGAACAGCCAAATTTTGATGCTGCTATAGAGCCCTTGGAGATATGCAAGCAAAAGACTGGTGGGGTTGAGAAATTTGGAAGAACTGTTTATGGAGAGCATTTAGTCCGCAAAGTCACCACCAACTTTGTGATGTAAGAGTTTGTAGCCTTTCTTTTCACTGTAATGTTGTATTAATCTTTGTCTAACACCTTTCCATCATAAACCAAATTTGTTTATGTGATTTGTATCTCTTGCATTAATGCCCTTGTTGTACATTGACCTTGGCTGGGGTTCCTTCAGGCTGGATTATCCCCCAACCTTACTGTGTTTGCTAATTTGCATGAGATTTCTAATTGAACTTGGAATTTAATATTCTAATGACATTGGAGGTAGTAGCATGCTTGTTTGATGTCTTCACAATCTTCTCATGTTAGTAAGGTTGACTATCATCTTTTTCCATCGCTAAAGTGATAAATTAGATAGATATCGTCCGTTGGACTACTATGGTGTTTTCAAGTTCAAAGTATCAATATCACAAAGCATTGACATGCTTGATTCTTTGGATGTCCAATAAGCATGGTTCAAAGTACCGATATGCTTGATAGGCATCTCAAACAAACACAATATTGGACCGAAAAATAATAAGAGTTTAAGAACTGAGGCAGGACATCTCCAGGAGGGGTTTTAACCTCTAAAGGTGGCCAGATGCCCCAACTCTCTATTTAGTGTATTGGTCACCCAGAGAGGCGGTATCAATACTTTGAAGTTTGAACCTTGCAATAGGCTATTGAGTTGGATTGAATTCAAACAAAAAGCTATTACTACTTAATGCATCAGTTTGGATTAACCCAATAGTATCGAGAATTCATGCAGGTGAAATGTGTTTGATCCTGAGCAAAGGGTTTATTATTTTTTGTTTTCATATTACTATGGGAAAAATTTATAACCAATTAATCCATATTATTGAAGTGGTAACCAATCATTTCATGAATTGGGATCTGGTCCTCACAGAATGCGCCTCACAGCCTTATCCCACCCTGTATTGGAAACATCTCCCCAAAAATAATAAATTTGAAATTTTCTTATTAGTATCCTGTACTTTGGATCTAGTGTCAATTTGGTCCTTGAACTTTAAAATGCGATAATTCAGTACCTGAATTTTCAAAATGTGCCAATCTAATACATACTACTAGTCAGCTGTCAACTTGCCGTTAAGTGGCATTTGAAAAAGACACAAGTGCCCTTCGAGTGTCATCTAATTTTTTTTATCAACCATCCAAACGTTGTCAAAAAATTAACAGTCATAAATCATTGCCTCTTTTATTCAAGAAAGTTGGGGGGGGGGTCTAGAATGCCCATTGAGATGTGACCCCAACTTTATTGAATAAAAGAAGTAAGGATTTGGGATTGCTAATTTTTTGTCAACATTTGGACGATTGATGTCAATAGTTAGTTAATGGCAGGATTGACATGTTTTGAAAGTTTGGATACTGTTGTGGCATATTAAAGTTGGGGACCAAAGTGGCACCAGACCCAAAGTACAGGGTACTAACCGAGAATTTTCCCTAATAAATACAAGTCTGAAAGATGTTCTCGATGTACAGTCAGGACATATTGTGAGGTCAGTGTGAAGTGCATTATGTGAATTTTCCCTATCTAATGACTTCTTAATCTAGTTGCCACCTTGAAAAATTTTGAATTTTGAGAGTTGTAGCCTATAGAGCTGTTTCACTTCAAGAGCTTGAAATTAACAGGGGGTTTGACTTATTGGCATCGAAACTGGGCCCTTCCACCAATGCCCTATTGCAGGTTAAACCTTGGTTGTTTCAATCTTTATGTTCTGCTTTCGAATGGCCATCAAGATTATTTATCTGAAAAGAATACAAAAAAATAAAGTTAACTGTGGAGCCTTTTGGGTGAAGAGATAACAAAGAAGTCTAACTGTTTTATCTGAAGAGATTATTTCCGCAGTTGAGGGTCTAACTATTTTATATGCAGCAAATGGAAAAAAAATAATAATTCAGCGGAATCAAACAAATAACAAAGGGGTTTTCGTCAATGATTCAATGTGAATGTTTTATTTTTTTTAAATAAAAATAAGTGGCATAACAACAAAAACAACACATTTTTACTGATGTGGCAGTTGTTCTTGTATTAAAAAAAAAAGAAAAAAAAAACAAAACCAACGAACACCCAAAATTAAAAAGAGTTAAAAAAAAACAGAGTTAATCGCAGCCACATTGGGCGCATTATGATTTTTCTTTCTTTAATCGAGATAGACAAAACCCCACGTCGTGGAGACATTCAAGGCCAAATACAGGGTCAATGATCAAAAGGGGAAGCAGGTACGGATTACTTAAGTGTAGAATACAGCACCGTTGCGTCGGAATATTCTGGTTATCGTTCACAGTAGTGAATGAGAAGATCTTGGCTACAGTATAGAGCCTTAAGACATGTTGTCATCAAGCCTAGCTAGAAAGTAGAAACTCCATGACATTGACATGGTTTTATGCTTTCAATTTGGTATGGCTTCTGGAGTGGGGCACCTCTGGAGCCAAAAGCTGCTTCATTGCGGTGGTCTAATTTAGCTCCACTCTTAATGGCGAAAAGCAAGCGCACTCAACAGCTGCTAGCACTAGCACAGACATATATTGTACATTTGCACATTCCTTGATTATAACCAAATCCCAATAACAAAATAATATTTTTAGTGCAGTTGACAGTTGAGACATTGTGGTGCTGTTTCAGTTTCAATACCAATTTCGATGACAAGGGTGCTTTTTCAATTTCACAAATATCAAATACAAGCGCATTCCCAATAGGTATTGGAATCTTCCTTTTCTTTTCCCTAAGAAAAAGGTGAATTTTTTATTGTTAATTATAGAGAAAATTCCCAATAGGTATTCTGTACTTTAGGCCAAATGTTGATTTAATATCCAAACTTAAAAAACGTGATAATCTAGTATCTTTATTTTCATTTTGTGACAACCTAATATATACGGTTAACAGACCATCAGTTATGTATATCACGTGCCCTCATGTGCGATTTGAGACTTTTGAAAATGTAAAAATTACCCTTCTATTTTGTTGATGATAAAATAAAACAGAACCCAAATACACTGTTCATCATCTTCTTTCTCAAGAAGACGTTTTGACTTATTACCTCCGATTAGTCGCAGCAGCAAATCTCTTGTCGTCACCAACTTTTCTTCTTCTCTGGCTTTGGGAGTCCTCCAAGAGGAGCCAAAAAAAATGGGGTCTGAGTGCACAATAAAATCGTTGCACCAAGACAAAAGAAAAAGGAAATAAAAGAACGAGGGGAGAATCAGCTAATGTGCGCCGAGGTGAGTACCGGTTAAAAAGGGGGCCGGTTTAGATCACCGGTGACATCGGAAAGCAGGTGCAGTTTTTGAACAAAATAACGAATGAGAAAAATGGAAAAACGGAGAAATCATGATTTGACTAATCTTCAGTCTTCACTTGGGTAGAAGTAGGACTGCTGTGCATGCAATCGAGTTGATGAGATGAGTGGTGGGATTCATCTATCTCGGTGCTTGAGCAAATCCAGCCGTTGGTTCCTTTAGTCATGGTGAACTGCAGATCGGAGCGTTGTCGATCCTCTTGCATGGGTCGACGGAGGGGTGGGCTGGGTGCTAAATCGGAGGGTGGACGGAAGTGGTGGCGGTTGTCTTCTGCAAGGGAAGATATCGAAGTGGGGGTGCAATGACCATTTTGGTTCTGAAGATGGTACAAGGGAAGGTGGTGGTGGTTGGGGTGTGGAAGAGGTGAGATCTGGTGCTATTGGTGTAAGTTGAGGGGGGGACAACAACGATGACGAGAGCGATGGAGGATGAGGAGACGGTGATATTGGCCATCACTTTTTGATCCACATCATCGACGGAGTGGATGGAGAGAGAAAGTGAGGGAGAAGATGAGAGACGAGAGATGAGGACAACTCCGGCAGCGTCTGCAATGACGATTAATATTTATCAAACCTGGTTTTAGCCCTTTTTTTGAATTGGTATCAGATACCGTCATCGTTAGTCTGCCAAGTGATCTTATTAACTGTTTGAGGGATTTGTCCGCTGAGGTTGTTATGCTTGAAGCTTAATGTCACCGACAATCTGCCAAGTGATCTTAGGATCTCTCCGGAGAAATGATTGAAGGAGAGGTTTAGAGTCTCGGAAAGTGATTTTAAATCGTCAAGATCAGCTGGGATCGATCTATTGAATTCGTTTGACGACAAATCGAATTCAACTGAGTTATCAAGATTGGGCCAAATTCAATCGAGAATCTTGACAAAGAATTTGTTATTAGAGAGAACAAGCCTCTGCAACTGAAGGCGGGGAAAATGGTAGATCAAAGGACATTTTTGTCTTTTTGCATGCCACTTAATAACTGATTAACGATGGGTATTAGATTATTGCAAAATGAAACTTTGGGTACTAAATTGGTAATCGACATAAAGTATAGGGTAACTACCGAGAATTTTCCCTTAATTATATTATATTACCCGTAAAATCACCCAGAAGGGCTGTGGCTGCGATGACCCCAAAATAAATAAAGTAAATACCCCATCCAGAGTCCAGACCGGTGGTGGTCCATCATAACCCAATATTGTTTTGGTCTCCTCATGCTCATTCTCCATCCTGTCTTGGAACATTAATTTCTTCTACTCATATTAATCTCGTTATTATTGCCACTTGTGTCAGCAGCAATACCATTGCTTTTAAACTTATTATCTGCTTGCGCTTGGTGTGATTCTGGATTCAATTCAACCAACCTGATGAGATTGAAGCCGGGCTGCCTTTGAAAATCTTACTCCATCATCATAGAATTATACCCTTTCTGTGCTTGCAGTGCAGACTGACTCAATTGTCAGCTCCTTTTCCACATTAGGTCATGCATACAGGACGAATTAATGGATCTCCTCTTGTACTTCTTTCAATTATATATTCCTATCTCTTGCTCCATCTTAATTAATTAGAATGCACCTGGCTTCCATGGGTTTTAGAAATTGGAACACCAAAATATCCTATCCGTCCTTCTTAATCTTTTCTTTTTTCTTCATCAAATAATTCCACCATCTCGACTATGAAGTTGGCTTTAATTGCCCCAACAATCCACATCTAGTGTTTGCGGCTGATCATTGCTTATCACTCATTGCCGAAATCTTTGGATATTTCTAGGCTGTGTTATTGATTTGGCAGAAATACAAGATGGAGAAGGATGAGCTGATTAATGCTGCTTTTTTTTATAGGTTTCGTTGTTGTATCGACTTAGAATTAAAATAAGGTGTAAAATCTGGAGAATTAGTTGATTCTCCCGGTGTTCTCCATTGTCATTTAAGCGGAGTGGAAAATATCAAAATACCATATGTAATGTAAACGATCGAGTTGATACTTTGCCGCGAGATGTAATTAATTTCAATACAGAACTTACATATATTTTGGCAAAGCTCCTCTCTCTCTCTCTCTCTCTCTCTCAATGCTTTGAAACGGGAACAAAAGTTATACGCCCACTAACATCCAATCACGAATGTTGGCACTCACCATTCCACTTATAGTTTTGATATTGAATCGCCTAAGATTCAGACTGTTGGTTCTTTGTACTGCTGGGTAATGCAACAACTACGTACAACTTAAGGCTACTGATTGAATGGCCAATGGTTATATCTGGATTTGTGTAGTAATCAATTAGTAGCTACACAGATTTTGACACAACATAACTCCACTGAACGTTCACCATTTTGAGTTCTGATCCACAATGAACGATGATCGGAACCATTCATTTCGTAGATTTCTTATTATTACAGATATACAGACACTGGAGAAATTAAAACATGTTAAATATAATTGACAAGTAAGTCTCTCCTTGGATTAGACATTAGAGAGACTGGTAGTAATTATTCTTATTTGAGAGCGCAGGACAACCTTTTTCTTTCTTGGGTTCATATATCCTTTCCTTACGTACAATTCTTAATAATAATCAAGAAATTAATGTAAATTAGTAGTTATGGCAACGGCGGCGGTCGACGATGACTTACCAGTGCGGAGTAAGAAGGCGAAGTAGAAGACACTGCGGTCTTCGAAGGCGGCAAGGAATGAAGAGAAGAGTGATTGATGTTGCAAGGAACGACGCTAGCATTATACCACGGGAGGGAGCTGGGGCAGTGCTTGAGATGGAAGTAGTAGAAGTCCCAGCACTCAGCTGCTGGTCTCTGGTTGGGAAGGCCGTGAATGCAGTTGTTACTCACATCGAGCACTCCTCTCTTGATCAAACTTCTACAGGTTGGGCCCAAGTATCTAAAATAATTATCGGACAAGGACAAGTTTGCCAGGTTTCCCAGACCGCACACCTCCTCCGGTATCTTGCCGTAAAACTGGTTACCCGCCAAGTTTAGCAGCTCCATCTTCTCTAAACACGCAAACGAGCAGGGGATAGGACCTGTGAGAAAGTTGTTCCCAACGTCAAACACCGTCGCCGATGTCAACAGCCCGATCTCGTAAGGGAGGCAACCCGATAGCTTGTTGTTCAAGAAGAGCACCTCCACTAAGGTCGCAGAAGCGTTGCCGATGCTACGCGGAACAGAACCCACGAAGTTATTGTTTGCAAACGTTAGATAGCGTACCGGGGTATTTCCCAGGTTATTTGGGAGTGTCTGCATGAAGTTGTTGTTGTTTATGAAGAGAACGTCAAGAGGTTGCGTGAATATCTGGGCTGGCACTGACCCGCTGAAGGAATTAAAACGAATATCCAAGAAGGAAAGTCCGTTCATGCCCAGCACCGCCGTCGGGAACTGACCCGAGAACAAGTTGTTACTTATGTCGAGCTCGTACAAGTAGCGGAGTTGGGCGATCTTCGGGGAGATGATGCCGGTAAAGTTGTTGGTGTTGGCATGGAAGATGGCGAGATCAGGGAGCAGATCGATGAAGCCGTCGAGGGTAGGTGCGGCAAGTTGGTAGCCGTTGAAATCAATGCCGGCAAGAGCCCTGACGCTCGGATCGTCAGGTGGGTTGTCGCAGTAGAAGCCCCTGTAGTTGCATATGTCGGAGCCTACCCAGGTACTGGTGATTCCCAAGGGGTCGGAGGTGATAATGTTCTTGAAGCTTTGGATTATGGGGTACACCAAAGCGAGCCTTTGGTTTTCGAATACTAGGTCTGGTGCAGGAGATGGCGAACAATTGCAGACTTCACCAAGTGGATGATCACTTGCTGCTGCTTTTCCGCTGATGCCGCTATGACCTGCGTTGATTTCAAGAGCTTCTCTACTGGTTATTTTGTAGACTGCAGCGTCCCCCAATGCGTGTAGGAAAAAGGGAAGGAGAGTGAGGATGATGAAGGTGAGAACTAGAGATTTGACGGGGAAAGGAATGGTACTCATATTTGTTTGGATGTTCTTTGCTTTCTTTTCCCCCTTGTAAAGACGAGTACAAGTCATGAGTACCCAATGGGGATAGAAAAATGGGATTAATTGGAAGAAAAAAGTTACAAATAGACGTACGGGTGATGGATGAAAATACTGATACACCCACCTTGATCTTGAGGTCCAATCATTTAAGTACTGGACGAGGAAGAAGCATCATAATAGTAATTCGATCTGGTTTTCATCAATAGAGTTTTGATGGGCGTTTGTTTAACACTTGTGATGATCAGTCTTCTAATTCATTCGTTGTTGTTGCTCTGCCAGCTACTTGCTGAGCTGAGAGGCCGTGAATAAGCATGAACTTGTTGAACTCTCTCTGGCTCTGTAACTGTCTCTACTCACTCATTATATTCAAAGAGGTGAGGTGCATTCCTATTTGGGAATTGGGATCCAGCAGTGGATGGGATCAGCTCCTGATACTGATACTGATAGCTAACCGCTAAGCAGCACTATCCGGAATTAAATGAAACTCAATGGCTCAAAGTTTCAAAGATAAAGAATAATGGTGATGAGCACGCTTTTGCTTATTGAATCACCACTAGCTCGCTTTGTTCCCATTTTTTTTTAAGTTGCGGCGTTTCTACTTTTCACATTGGACAACGACATTATCACGAATAAGTGCGCCAACGAGAGTGGGCGAACTTTGTTTTTGCTGTCTCTCATTCCTACTCCCCCCCACCTTACTTTCTCTCATAAGTCATATCATACAAATGACATTAATGACCAAGTTTTTTCCCAACCATTACCCACTTAATGATCTTCTTGCTTTCATAATTCTCAGTTTAATACTAATCATGTATAATTAACATTCCAAATACTCGCATTTGATGATAACTTTGGTCGGATAGCCTCCTATGTTGTAAATGGTACTTTCGCTAATTAATACATATAAGTTGTAATAAAATTATATAAACATATTTGGACAAATATCTTAAATTACCCTTATCTTTTAGATAATTGACTAACTCTATTGTCTTAAAAGCATTTCTATCATTTCTGACAATTGACGTGGTTGTTAAGTGGTGATGGATAAAGCAAAATATCAAATTTGCCCTCTATTATTATTATTTTTTTAATTTACAAAATAAAACCCAACTGATGAAAAATCTTAGGATTATAGGAAGCAAATCACTACTCCATCTCCATTTTCAGTCTCTGCATCTCCTTTGTCGGTCTCCGTCTGTGTCCTTTGTTGCAGAGTAATCACTACTTGGGGATTTAGATCCCAACATAGCTTCTAGTTTCAGTCTTTAGCTCTGAATCTAAGCTTACAATAGTCCCTTCATCCATCAGAAATAATTAACAGTCGTTGGAGAATACATCCTTCCCTGTAATTCATTTTCCTTTTGATAATGATTGATCAACAAATTTCTTAAGTGACCACCCCTCTACTGGAGTCAATTTGGGGATATAAAAAATCACAAGCAAAGTTAAAATGGACTCTAATCCATCACTTTAGCATTCAACTCCAAGACGAGATATTTTAATCTGCCAGAAGCAACTGATAGTCATTGGAGAGCACATTTCGGATACGGTGCCATTAAAATTCACAAGCAAACTTAAAGCAGATTTGCTTAGCTATTGAGAATGTATGGGCTGCCGATTGAGTGCTAACACATCATCTCTATTTCGGAGAAAAGCTCACATTCTAATTCACCCACTAGAAATTTTTGTCCGGAGGAAAATCCACATGAGGATTTGATTTTCTTTTTTTCTTCAATTTGAAGGAGATTTAGAGCAAGTAGATTTGCGGTACTTCTGCCAGAAGTCACATAAAGATGCATATGCAAGGATATGCAGTTGGTCGGGCTGTAGACTTGACTGTGTTGGAAGGGTATGATCAGCTTATAAATGAACTGGAGGAGATACTCGACATTAAAGGAGTGCTACGTCCACAGAATAAATGGAAAGTTGTATACACTGATAACGAAGTAGACATGTTGCTTGTGGCTTTGTTTTCTTTTCTCCTTCTGAAAATCGATCAATCATTTCTCTCTTGAGCACCTTTCTCACTTTTCTTCTTTCTCTGTAGTTGTTTCTGTTCCGACAGCCGCACACCGGATGCCAGTAGAGAAACCACCAGAAATGTTTTGTCTTTTGATATTGGTAGGACATGAGAAGAGTGACTTAGCACGAGAGATGCATAGATGGAAAGCAGAGATACCAGAGATAGAGGGAGAGGTTGAGAATTATAATGATAGTTTAAGAAATTTGTCCAATATAACTGATTGTCCCAACTGAACCCAACTGTTTATGTCAGTTTTGGTTCTATGATTTTGATGAAACCGGTTCTGTTTCTCACACAGGGCGCCTCACATCCTTTCATGCATTGGGAACATCTTTAGTACTTATAAAAATTATAGTTCATGGAGATGTTCCCAATATACAGTGGAGGTACCTGTGAGGCGCCCCTGTGTGAGGAGTAGAACCTGTTCCCCTTTCTCATTAATAGTTGGGTCAGTTTCACTTTTTACCTATTTTGAACCAATTTATACCCAAACCAATTATTTTATTAAGTATTATAACTTTTATCTTATTTTATGCTTGAAATGATAAATTTGATAAATAATTTATAAGATAATACTAGTTAAAGTGTAACTTATTACCATATAAATAATTTATTATTTCACTATCATTTTTATTGAGGCTATATTATCAAAGTCTAAGTTTTAATTTATTATTTAAATAAATAAATTTAATTTTCAGTATAATTGTATCTATCGGATCAGACCTGATAGACCCGGCCATTAACCCGAATGATTTGGGTCTGTAAATTTGTCCCACTTAATAATTGGTTCGGGTCTAGAACCACCCTGTCCCAACTCAGACCCGATTTATTGACAGCCCTAAAACATTGTCATGGACTGGATAAAATTGGTTCTCCTCCTACCCTCTACCCCTTGGGTGTCTCCCATTCACGAAATGATACCTATGAGTCTATGACTTATCATTTCTAACCATAAGGATAGGATACAGGATAGGTTTGAGACTGGATCTGCTTCAATATAAAGGAATTTGGATTAGTTGAACGCAATAACTGTTTAGTCAGCTATATAATCAATGATGAGATTTTATGTCAATAATAAATTTATGGACCCCACTGTAAAAAAGGGCACGTCCCTTATATTTTATTACTAACATAGAATCTTATCAATAGTTGCTCCACATTTAGCTAATCCTTTCTCAACATAAAGCTGCTCCACTTTTATAAATATCTTGATTGGTTTACTTTTATGATAGGAATTGAATGGTTGTAATAAAACCCTGTTTGGCATGTCTTTTTGTGCCGGTTGTCAGCTGTTTAGACGCTTGACAGATCGTGTTTTAGTCTTTTCTCATTTGGTTGGAAAAAGATCTAGTTATCAAAAGACGTTGCCCCAAATAGACGCATGAAACCCATTTTGATCTATTTTTGGGAAATTTCAAATTTATCTTTTTGATTTTTTTTTCATCATGTCTTCACATGGAAAGATGCACCAGAAGACATGCCTTAATCAAACAATCTTAAGGTTGCTGAGATTTTAATGCAAAAGCTCATATCATCTTTTTACTATCAAATCTACAAGAAAATTCTTCAAAAAAGACTTGCTAAATGGCACTAAGTTTTTGAGCATAACGTATTCCTAAATCATTGTAGTCAGCCATCCACACCCACACCCACTAATCTACCATATTCATAATACCATCAACTTGGCGGCAGTAGAATTTGATCCAAATCTCTACAACAACGAGTCAAAGATCCATAATTGAATCACTCGAAAGGACAGGTAAGAGAAAATTCGGAATTGGCGACTAAATTAACGATCAAGAGAAATTACAGACATGTTTAGCTAAGGTTTGCGCTGCTTTATTTCCTGTACGAGGGATGTAGGAAACAAGGTAGTGATGAAATTCAAGTAAAATACTCCTGGAGTCTTCGAAAATTGAGTGTAAGCGCCAAGGGACCTCAAAGTTACGGTCCAACACAATAGTGTAGTGATTTTCTTCATGCACATGACTAAGCTTTAGATCTTGTTGGAGGGAGATTCAAATTTACAAGAATCTCTCTCCTCCCTCTTTTATTTTTGTCCTTTCTTCCCTTGAATGACTCATTGTCCTACATTGTTTCAGAAATAAGTGGGAGTAGAGTATATTTGTATTTTTTCTCCCTCTATGGGTAAGGACCCATAGGAGGAGAGGACTATATATATTCCATACATGTGCGGGGGGTTGGGGGTGCTTTTCACATGCATACGCTGAACCGAGCCGGGCCTGGTCGGGTCTGATCAGGGCGTGGACGCGGATGCGCGCGTATGTGCACAATGCACTGAATCATTTGTTTTATCCGAATTACACCTTTTCAATTTTAAAACGTCTCTTCAAATTCAAATTTAATTTTTAAATAAATTTATTTTTCTTTTTTTTTTTGTCTCTTCTTCCTCCTTGTGCCTCTTTGGACATGTGCACTGTTCTGAAAAGGCTATTCTTTGAAATGACCTATCTCTACTAACCCCTTTATGAGGAACCAAATACTGTTAATAGTTCTTGATTTCTCTAAAATTGAACCCTTCAATGGAACCAACTACAAGCATTGGAGACAACGCCTGTTCTGTTTGCAAAACATTGGATTACAGTCGACCACCTTTGCACCAACCATATCCTAAACTACTTGTCCAATGAACTATACAATGTTTATTCTTCCTACAATTATGCTTATGAAATCTGGAATGCTTTGGACACTAAGTATGCTCTAGAAAATGCTGGAAACAAGAAATATGTATTTGCCAACTTCCTGCACTTCACTATGAAAGAAGACGTTGATGTGTCTGGTCAAATAGATGTATTCCAGGTTCTTGTGGGGGAACTGGCAAAAGAAGGCACAATACTGCCAGATGAATTCATTGTCGGTTTTCTCATAGAAAAATTGCACATACATGGAATGATTTCAAGACTGGTATGAAACACAAGAGGAAGGACACTACTTTGGACCAAGTATTTGTCCAAATTAAGATTGAAGAAAATAACAGAAAGAAAGATGATGACCCGTTTTCCAAAACCAATCTGGTGGATGAAAAGATTACAAAATTCAAATAGAACTTAAATGTGAAAAATGATCAAAAATTCAAGAAACAACAAAAGAAAGGGAACTGCTATGTGTGTGGCAAACTCGGACATTACAAGAACTTCCGGTACCAGAAGAAGGACTCTAGGAAACCGAAAGTCAATTTGACTGAGGATGTCATCGCAACAGTGGTAACTGAGGTAAACTTAGTTGATAAGCCAAAGGAGTGGGTATTGGACACTGGTGCTACCAAGCACATATGTGGAGACCGCAATTCCTTCTATGAGTATACAACTTTATTTGATGGAGAGCAAGTCCTCATGGGAAGCTCACAAACTTCGAAGGTCATCGGCAAAGGAAATGTGCTCCTGAAACTAACTTTAGGAAAAATCATAATGCTAAATAATGTACTGCATGTGCCGGAGATCCGATGGAACTTGGTATTGGGAGCACTCCTCAACAAAGTAGGACTGAAACACACATTTGAAGGAGACAAGGCTGTGTTGACTAAAAATAATGTATTTATTAGAAAATGGTACAATGCTGGTGGATTATTTGTACTGAACATCTATGATATTATTATGATTAAAACAAATTCTTCTTCTGCTTATATTGTTGAATCTTTTGATATTTGGCATGCTAGGCTAAGACATCGTAGTGCTCCTTATTTAAAACGCTTATGTAAATTAGGAGTTTTGAATGCTCTTATTAATTTTACAAATAAAAAATGCCAAGTATGTGTAGAAGCAAAATTTACTAAAAAACATCATAAAAGTGTACAAAGAGAAACTGAATTGTTACAACTTATACATAGTGATCTAAGAGACCTTAAATGTCATAAAGCTAGAGGAGGAAAAAGATACTATATAACATTTACAGATGACTTCTCTAGATATGCAAAAGTAGTTTTACTTAGATCAAAAGATGAGGTTGATCAAGCTTTTATAAACTACAAAACTGAAATAGAAAATCAATTAGGAAAGAAAATAAAAAGACCTAGAATAGATAGAGGAACTGAGCATGATGGACAAAACATTAAAAAATTCTTTGAAGAAAATGGAATCATACATGAAACCATACCTCCCTATCAACCTAAATCTAATGGAGTTGCAGAAAGACTTAACAGAATACCAAAAAAATGATGCATGCAATGCTAATTAATTCAGGTGCACCTCTGAATTTGTGGGGGGAAGCAATCCTAACGGCTTGTCACTTATATAAGAAAATACCACCTAAGAAGAAATGACAGATTCCCTTTGAACTTTGGCATAACAGAAAACCTAGTTTGAACTATCTAAGGGTTTGGGGCCGCCTAGCAAAGGTTGGGATACCTGAGCCTAAAAGAAAGAAATTAGGACAAAAAACCTGTGATTGTGTGTTCATATGTTATCACAAAACAGTGCGACTTATTGATTACGTGTAATTAAAACAATTAAAAATGTTGTCGAAAGTAACACAATAATAGAGTTCCGAGATATAGAGTTCTTTGAGCATATTTTCCCTTGGAGGAAAGAAACATTAAATAGGGAACCTTCCCAAAACCAAGTTAGAAACCAAGAATTAGTGAGTGCTCAAGAAACTATTACTTCACTTAGGCAAGACCCAAACTTAAGGAGAAGTAAAACGCAAAAAAAGAGAAACAAACTTGGGTGATGGAATGACCACATTTCTGGTGGACAAGGACCGAATAACCTATCAGGAAGCTATAACTTCACCTGATGCAATATTTTGGAAAGAAGCCATAAAAAGTTAAATAGACTCCATAATCACTAATCACATTGGGAACTTGTAGATCTCCCACCTAGAATTAAGGCACTAGATTGTAAGTGGATTTTTAAGAAAAAACTAAAACTAGAGGGCACAATAGATAAATCCAAGGCTAGGTTAGTTGCTAAGGGGTTCAGACAAAAGAAAGGTATAGACTTCTTTGACACCTACTCCTTGGTTGCAAGGTTAACAACAATTAGGGTTTTGTTTGCTATAGCATCCATTTACAAACTAATTGTTCATTAAATGGATGTGAAAACAACTTTCTTAAATGGGGAATTAGAAGAAGAAATTTACATTAGGCAACCTGAAGTAATCTTGGGGATTAAAATCCATAAAGAACAAGGAAACTTTATTTTCTCCCAATCACATTATGTAGAAAGTATTCTTAGGAAATTTGGACACTATGACTATAAATCCGGTTAAAACACCTATTGACTGTAGTATTCACTTAAAGAAACATGTAGGAGAACCTGTTTCACAAAAGGAGTATACAAGTATAATTGGATCTATATCCTACTTAATGAATTGTACAAAACCAGACATAGCTATAGCTGTGGGAAAATTAAGTCAGCATACTCATAATCCTAGAAATGAACATTGAGAAGTTTTATTAAGATTATTAAAATATTTAAAAGGAACCATAAACTTTGGATTACATTATTCAAGTTTTCCTCCTGTTTTAAAAGGCTTTACTGATGCAAATTGGATTTCAGATTCAAAAGATAATACTTCCACCAGTGAATATGTGTTTACTCTAAGCGGAGGAGCAGTATCGTGGAAATCGGTAAAGCAATCGTGCAATACAAGTTCAACAATGGATGCCAAGTTCGTTGCACTAGAATTGGTAGGGTCCGAGGCAAAGTGGCTAAGGAACTTGCTAGAAGATATACCACTTTAGTCGCGGCCAGTTCCGTCCATATCTCTCCATTGTGATAGCCAAGCAGCAATAGACAAAGCCAAGAACCAGATGTACAACGGTAAAAGAAGGCACATCCGCTTAAGGCATAACTTGGTAAGACAATACCTTAGCGAATGTACGATCGCTTTGGATTTTGTAAGGTCTGAAAGGAACCTTGCAAATTCGTTAACCAAACAAGAAACTTCTAAGGTGGTTTATGAGGCATCGGTAGGAATGGACTGAAGCCCGTTACAAAGTCATTAGTGATGGACACCCAACCTATGTGAAAGGAGATCCGTGGAATTAGGTTGAATGGGTAAAAACGAGTCGCTAGATGACTTGGAAAAGCACTATCATTTGTGTCCCAACTCAGTTGCCGAGGGAAGATAATGCTCACTACAGATTGATGAAATTGAGCATGAGGCTCTTAATCAGTTAAGAAAAGTGCGAAAAATGCACACTAATAACTAACCTAAGTGAGTGTTAAGTATGACTGCTTCTAAGAGAGACCTAGGGCTGACTCTCAAAAACACTCATGATTCCAAGAGGGGAACAAAGCCTAAATGTTCCAAAACAAAAGAACCACTAAAGAACTGATGAGTTGAGTTGGTTGGTCGGTTAACTAGTTACGATAAGGAGGAAAGGTTGAAGGAATCAGACTCCACCCGTACTCTGTAACATAACCTGCCATACCTAAGTGTTGATTGAAGTTCAAAAGACATCACCATGGATACTTTTTTCACTGCGATGCTCAGATTGTTCGATCTTCTTGTAATTTTGAATCTTGTTGGGGATTGTTGAATGAAGATTTAAATTTACAAGAATCTCTATCCTCCCTCTTTTATTTTTGTCATTTCATCCCTTGAATGACTCATTATCCCATATTACATGGGAAAGAAGTGGGAGTAGAGTATATTTGTAGTTTTGCTCCCTCTATGGGTAGGGACCCATAGGAGGAAAGGACTATAGATATTCCATGCATATGAGGGGGGTTGGGGGTGCTTTTCACACGTGCCAAGCCGAGCTAGGGCACGGGTGCGTGTGTACGTGTACGTGCGCGATGCATTGAATCCTTTGTTTTATCCGAATTACACATTTCCAATTTTAAAACGTGTCTCTTTAAATTCAAATTTAATTTTTAAATAAATTTGTTTTCCTTTTTTTTGTGTCTCTTTTTCCTCCTTGTGCCTCTTCGAACAGGTGCACTGTTTTGAAGAGGCTCCTGTCTGAAAGGATACATCTGTGTCTATTTGGGTCTGAGAGCACTCTATAAAAGGAGTGTTGGCCTATCCAATCAAGAATACACACCATTTTCGACTTTCTTTTCTCTGAGAAATCTAAGCATCAATCTTCAGTGGTTCGCAGAGGTCTAGTAAGCGAGTGCATGCCTACTAGTGGCCTATGGGCTGTTTTAACTTGACGACCGGTTTGTGATCACTCGACTGCACCGTAGGGGGCGAATACGATTTTAAGGAGAGTGACCAAGTGGCACGACTCAGCCCTCCATCTTCCTGCAATTTCCAGTTTTGAGTTCCTGCAACAACTTCAAATCACTACAACATCGGCAAAGGAAAGCGATTACCGATAAGTTCCATTTGCTCTCTCTTTACTATTTTCCAACAAATCTCAAGCAAGACAAAGGCCTTCCCGAAAACCTCTAGCTTCAGTGATTTGGAATCATCTAACGCCAACATCACTGCTCTAACAAATGAAAAGGCACCATTGTTGTCCTGAACTACCACACCAACTCTAGAGCAAGCGATGTTTAAAGTACCATCAACATGAGTTCAATTGTATTCTACCCAATTTGAGGACACCAAAAGGGTACAGAATATGAGTATTAGACGGAAATAGAGGTGCAAATCGGGTTGTGCCATCTGCGGCCCGACACGGCCTAGCATGGCCCAACACGACCCATATATATATAAATAATATTATATAAATTATAATAAATATAACAATATATAGTATATAATATATTAATAAAATAAATAATTTTTTTAATTTTATTATACTAATTTATTTAATTATTGTATATATAAGTAATTGTATACACAAAATTCATATAAAATTAGAATTTTAAGTTTTTTGTCAAATTTTTTTAAATAAAAAGCTTTGGCCTGATGCACGGCCCAACCGGGCCCAAGGCTCGGCCCATAAGTCCACACGGGCCTGGATTGTGGGCCATGTCAAGCCGACCCCCAATTTTTTCACTGGGGAGGGTTGCACGGCCCGTAATGGCCCATGGGCCAGCACGGCCACGGCACGCTTTACACCTCTGAATTGATCCCAACCCTGTTGCCACTTGCCACAGCTGGTGAAGTGATTTGGTGAGCTTTCAAAGTTCCATGTTAATTTCTACTTTTTTTTTTCACATTTAAGTGGTGATACATTTACGCTGTGTTTGATTTGAAGGAAGGGTAAAGAAATCTATAAAGTTTTGTAAAAATTTCTTACCTTTTCCATCAAACCAAATATAGCCTTAGCTTTTTCTGATATTAGGACCCATCCACGTCAGAAAAACCGTTTCTAAGCAAAATAATGTACAAGTGGTGGATATGAATCATATTAATTCCCTCACCTATTTTTTTACGGAAGGCAGAATTTAATAAATTCTAGTATACGAAAGTCCTTGCATTAAAGCACAGTTAGCTAGAGCCGCTCTATTCAAGAAATCCAACAATAGGATTACCTTGTCAAAAAAAAAAAAAAAAATCCAAGAATAGGATTACTTTCCACTTTCCATGTTCAAAATCCTCAAGTGGCCTTAAGAATGGCCAATTTCAGATTAACGAGGTGTCTGTTTGGTATGTACAGTGGTGTGTTGTGTTGTAATTGTTTTTTTTTTTCATGGAACTGCACAAGGGGGTGATCCATCCCCAGTCCCTTTAACCCCTAATCCTGGTGACAACAGGATTTGATCCCAAATCCCTGCTAAGACGATTCAGAATTCCTGAAAAATGTATACATGTAATTAATCATCTAAAACAATAAACTTAATATTTTAGATAGTAATAACAATTTGTATTGATTAATCCAAAATGCAACTGCAACGCAATGCATTTTACCAAACACCTCCTAAAATATTTATAGATTTTAATGAGACACGGACACGGTGCCCCAAACAGGCTAACAACACCTAAAGAACACATGCCAGCGTTCTCTAAATATAGATAGATTTTAACGCAATTGCAACGCAACCCAAAACGTACTATGCATCTAAGTGGATATGCCAGTGTTCTCTGAGCTTACATCTCTTGAAAGAAAAAAATTGTACCAACACACAAAGAGCCAGTCACATCCAACAGCACAACCCAATGCTAACGTAACGTGCATCTAATCTATACTAATATAAGGGAAAACCTATGATACCTGAAAGACACTGTATCATAGTCGAACCCTTAGGAGCTGAGCTGCCTCAAACACAAAATCAAAAACAAGAATTTGGAGTCGATCAGTTGTGAGTTGTGAGGTTTGGGGAT
This sequence comes from Nelumbo lutea, assembly GCF_056320005.1. Classification (NCBI taxonomy): domain Eukaryota; kingdom Viridiplantae; phylum Streptophyta; class Magnoliopsida; order Proteales; family Nelumbonaceae; genus Nelumbo; species Nelumbo lutea. The sequence continues at coordinate 10,374,979 of NC_142688.1, read as the reverse complement.
GCGGGACTCGTAATGGGTCTAGGACAACAACTTCCTAGAACTAAGTAGTGTGGTGGGAGGAGATTAAACAACTCACGTTAAAATTTGATTTGTGACCCCTGTATATGTTTGGTTTGAAGGAAAAGTTGTGAAACAAGGTTTGTATAGGTTTTCCTACCTTTTCTTTCAAACTAAACATAGCCTAAATTTTTATCCTTAACCAATTCCATGAATATTAAGCACGAAAGACATTAGAGTGTTGCAAATCATTAAAAAATTTTTGAAAATTAGAGGCCTTCATTAATTGGACAAAACTCTAAACTCTAAACCAACTTTGGGTAAAATAAAGGCTTTAGAAAAGCGGAAGTCCCCTGATCTTTGTAGTTGCTTTCTGGGTAATCGTTTTTTAGTTAAGGCCCAAGGATGATAACCCTTTTATTGTTGAAGTCTGCCAGACCAGTGAATTGAACGGGCCACCTGTAAAATTCCGGGACATTTGTAGGTCAGGTACGTTGTTGGTCTTCCCTCTGGGCTCTGGTAGGCTGCCCCCCCCCCCACCCAACAGCATCTTTGAAAAGTATAATTTATAGGGTTTTTACTGTTCAGCTTATCTTCAGTGCTGCTAACTGCTGGGTACACTTGCGCTGCTAACTGCTGTTTCGCAAAAGCAATCATTTATGCAAAAGTTCTCAATGCAATACTGCTGCGGTGGCACTGTATCATTGCTTCAATGAGATCTTTAGCCCCAAGATTCATGCATGGGTTAAGACTTAAGAGGCCTTTGGATTTGCCTAACCACGACAAGGTTAGTTTTCATCATGGGCCTTGAAGCCCATTTCGTCCAATGAAAGTGGGAAATTAGTTGCTAGGATTGGATTGGGCTTAACATTCACGTGAAATGGGTTTACAGAAAGAGGCCAGTCTGAGATTGAAGAAATTAAGGGTCCGTTTGGTTTATAATTGGAATCAGAATCAGTATGGCCTATTTCCATTATCTGTTTGATTCAGATAAAAATGAAAATGGGAATTAGAATCAGCAGAAATGGGATTTCATTCCTAAAAGAGGGGCAGGGAATGACCATTCCAGCTGGAATGAGAATAAGATTCCGATTCTGCCCAACCAAACCGTTAGAAATGAAATGAACCATTCCAATTCTGATTTCAGGCTCCTATTCCCACAAACCAAACGGGGCCTAAGATGAACCAAAGATGAGGTGAAATATAATCCAAGTCTGAAAGTATCAAGTAACGTAGCAAAGAATCTGAGCGTCACAGATTAGTAAAAGAGGTGCATTCACCACCTTTGGCAACCCAGAATGTTGACGTGCTCCAGAATCAAGGCCTTCACAATTTCACATAGAATATGGTTGATTTAATAATATGTTCTACTATTAAACCTATCAATCTTTTAAATCTTAATTACTTCACTACCCATGTTTAAATTTTTCTCGACTTTATTTATCTTTCAGTGAAGATAAAATCTGCACTGGCTCTGTTTATTTGCAGTTTCGCACCTGTTTGTTTGTAGGCTTGTAGCTATGATTTGCACTTTTATAAGATACAAAATCTATACTTTTTTGTTTTATTTGCACTTGATAGCAGTGCAGATTTTGCATCCTAAAAACTGATGCAAAATTTATACTGCCTTCCTCCTACCTCAATTCGTTTTCATATAAGATGGAAATCATGTCATCTTGCTTTTGCTTTTAACACTCCCAAGTCCCAAATGAACAATTCCCTCTTATCTCCACTATCTTTCACATAAAGTGGGAATCACTTCATTTTACTTCTCAAAAACAAATAAGGCAAAGTCAAACTTGCAATAAAAGTAACTAGAACCTGGACTAAGCCTAGTTGCACTCCCATGCATTTTGCATTGTGTCTTATTTGTTTGTGAAGAATACACGTAAATAGGAAGTAAAATGAAGTGTGAAGTCTCTACTCTATATGTAAAATAAATGGAAATAGGAGGGTTATTCATTTGGGAGTGAGGTAGGGGCACTTTTATGGAAGTATTTTTATGAGAGTACATTTACAGAAATACTTTTATAAAATTGTTTTTATGAAATCATTTTTACAAAAGTACTTCTATAAAATTCAACTAGGGATAGTTTTATAAGTGGTATTTTAAAATTCAACTAGGGATAATTTTGGAAGAAAAAAAAAATTGAAAAAATGCTTATACAATGAGCACTTGAAAATTGAAAATTTGGACATATAAACATTTATTTTTAGGTACTCCTAAACATGGCCGTAGTCCCCACTTTATAGGAGAGACAGTTGAGGTAGAATAGTAAGTAGAGATGAGATAAGAAGTAGAAAATTTTGTATCAGGTAGGAGTAACTACAAACAAAAGAATGCAAAACTAAAGCAAAGACAAAATAAATTTGTATTGGATGCAGATTTGCAATGCAAATTAACAAACCAAGCCTTCGGGGAACAAAATTTATATTGGGTTCAGACGGAACACTTATAATTTTTTTAAGAGGATAAGATTAGTTTTATTATAGTATACAAGTGTATACGGGTGGAATTCATTAACCACAAAGATGTTAGTATAGAGAAGACTTTTGGGTGTCCACGTACAAAGATGTTAGTTCACCCAGCCATGCATGCAGCACTAATTGGTATAACAAATTAATTATTTATTTCTTCTCTCTTACAACAAGTGGCTGTCTCTCGGTCCCAGCACACTTTTATAGAGCTTATTGTAGATATGGCAATGCTTTAATTTCTTTTTATTTTTGCAGAAGGGTAGTTGCTTGCTGCTTTCATGACCAGTGAATTGTTAATAAACTAGTTTGAGTTGTGGTATCCTGTAGATAGGTGGTGTGGTGTGGTGTGGGCCGGACTGGGCTCGATGAACTTGCAGGCTTTTACCATTTTAAATTAAGCTTGGCTCCATATCTTAACAAACCCAAGCATATGGAATTTCACGTACGGGGTACGGCAGTGTCTTGACAAGTTCTGCACTTGTCAAATTCTGTATTTGTCGGTAGAGGTACTTTAGTCTAGTCCCAAAGAATCCATGCTGCCTTAGCTGGAATTCGTACTTGTACACACGTAAATGACTAAATGTAGTTGTAGATGCTAGATATGAACAAATAATAAGACAGGTTTTTGTTAGTGCATGCCACCCCCACCCGGCTGGGCCACTATTTCTCTGTCACTGCCACGTGCATGTTGCTTTATTAATTTCATTTATAATTTTGTCGTTTAAGCAAAAAAATAAAAAGAAAAGAAAAAGCGACCTAAGCAAACGAGAGGAAAAAAAAAAGGAAAATTAGGCATGTTAATGGTCCTACCTACTATGTACATACAGGCTACGATATAACTACAGTTAAAAAAGAGTTAAATTTCTTGAATTTGATTGACTAAATGTATTGAATATTGTTATTTATGTTATTTCTAACAATTAACTTACTGATGTTCCAGTTCAAGTATGACTTTCAAATGCCCAACTTGCCCTTTTAGGTTCCAAAAGGTTATCTCCAACACTAGCACCGGCATCTGCACCAATGTAGCAGCACAATAATCATTCGGGGGGGCGGTCCTCTTGGAGCCTGTTCAGAGATTAACGATGCCACCGAAATTGACCAAGGGCTTGGAGCGCTTGGAGGGGCTTAATGATGCCACCAAAAACAAATTGATGATGTTCGCGCCTTATCAAAAGCGGCAGCCCCCGTAGAAGCATCGTCGTCAGAAATTTCAATTAGAGAGAAAATCTTCGACTCTGGAAAGTTCCAGAGTGATATCTAAGATCTCAATTGGAGAGAAATCTTCCCCAGTGATTTCAACTTCTACAATCGTGCCAAGGATATCGTCAAAGGAGGCCCCTTCGCAAACACTAAGCAGCTTCAGAGCAGAGCACAGAAATCAAGGAACGTCGCTTTATTGGCTAATAATGTGGGGTCGATCGTCATAAAACCTTGTGATATGAGACCGATAGTTGCAGATGGGAAGCAATGTGTAGCGGTAATGTTGTCGAGGTTGATGACCGGGTAGGGGCTGAAGCTTCGAAGCAGTTCGACATATTTGCTAAGCCACCAATCATGTCAATTGGCGATGACAATAATGGGGGTCCATCCTAGAAAAGAGTGAGCAAGCAGGTGGTGACGAAAAGGGGGACGAACCCGTTGCTGAAGTCGTGGAAGAGATTACCGGTGTGGACACCGGCACTGATAACGAGCGCCGACACATGGTGTCGAATTTGGTAGGGATCTATGGAGGGCGAGCTCTTTGATGACTGAGATGATTCCATTTTCCCATTTCCGAGGATAGGGACGAACTTTCTCAAACGTGTGTTGGGGTGGGGAGGGAGAGGTTGCGTCTTGGTGGTCGTCCCCCCACGACGACCACCAGCTGAACACAAGGGTCCCCTCGTTGGAATCATTGAAGCTGGGGGAATGCAGCTTGCCATCGTAGTTATCGCAACTGTTCATCTTCTTCCGACGAGAACAATGAATCCTCGGCGGATCAACTATTCATCGTCTTCCATCTCGGATCAACTGATCATCGTTTTCAGTTCTCTCTTTCCCTCCTCAAGCTTCCTTCTTCCTCCACCGCGGCAACTGTAGCCGCAAGTCAAGGCTTCTAAATATGGCCAGTCCCTTCCAGTCACGACCCAGATGCTCTTAGTCTCTCCCTTTTCTTTTCCCTCTTTCTCCCCTTCCTCTTCTGTCTCTCGACCGTCTTGATTCCAGTGGTGATTCTTATACAGATTACAAAAAAAAAAAAGCATATCTATAGGGTAAAACAGTCTTATTTATAATAGATATTAAGAGAAACTATCGGAACATTTAGTCAATTAACCAAAGGATTTCTAGCAGATAAAGGCAATTTTTTGCCCTGAATATCAATAAAAGATAATATTTTTATAAAATAACAAAAACAGGGCAATGATACTGTTCATTGTCTTCCTCTGCCCTTCCTCTGGTGATGGAGGCCGGAATTCCCTTTCTGTACCGGTGAAGGAAAACCGAAACACAAACGCGATTGTCTCCATTGTGCCACGAACACGAACACAAAGACGAAAACCGAAAGACGAATACAGCGGTTGTCTCCGCCTTGAAACCCTTACTAAACCCTTACTGGAGCGGTTCATGATAAATACAGCGGTTTCAAGGAGGTCCTTGCTACTGCTCCAGTCTCGCTGACGAGGTTCTGGATGAATACAGCGGTTCCGCTGCTCCAGGGTTTAGTAAGGGTTTGAAGCTCGAACGGGTAAGATCGTTTAACTGGTCGAGGGTGCTCTGCATTAATGAGGAACACATGCGATTACATTGTTTTGGACGACTCCGCGGTTGGCTCCAATTCAGTTGTGAGGTTCAGGATGAACACAGACGCAGAGGAAGACAATGAACAGTATCAGTGTCCTTCCTTTATATTTTTCAAAAAAAAAAGCTCCATTATTTTTATTATTTTATAAAATATTATCTTTTATTGAAATTCGGGGCAAAAAGCTGCCCTTATCTACAAGAAACCCTTAAGTAAACCATAAGGTTAGTTTAAAAAAATTACCATGAAAAAAAGAAAGAAAGAAAGGAAATTGTTGCACACGAATTACGGTTATCTTGTTTAAAGTGGTAGTAGTAGTAGTACGTAGTAGTATACATATTTGCTGCATGTGCGCGTCCGACTGTTACACCGAAGCGATTGCTTAGGCTATTACAATTACGACATAAACACTGGATTTGTAACGAGACGTGCGTTCATTATTTTGCTTAATTTTGTTTACAGTAGAGGTACAAGTGGAGGAATTAATAACGAAATACAGGGAAAATTGATGGATGCATGGAGCGAGGGTGTAGGTGTAGCTACTAGCTACTTCCGTCATAACCGATGCTTTATGAGAGCATTGTAAGAAGGCGAGGGACTGATTGCAGTTGCCGGAGGTGTGGAGTAGGTTTCCTCAGAATAGGGACGAAGCTTGCATGGAATCATAGTATTGGTCTTCAGGTCGGAGCAGTACTTTGGATTACTGGAGAAAAACTTCTCACAGTGGTCGGCAGGTCTCTGTGACGGTAGGTCCAGAATGCAGTTATTACGTATATCAAGTTTTCCCTTCTTGATCAACTCCCTACATTTGGGACCCACCTGCGTGAAGTAATTGTCCGATAGAGACAAGTTTGCCAGGCTGGGAAGCCCACATACCACCTCCGGCACCGGCCCGTACAATTTATTCCCAGCAAAGTTTAGCAACTGCATGCTCTCCAAGCACCCGAACGAGTAGGGTATCGGACCCGTCAAGTGGTTGTTCCCGGCGTCGAACACCGTTGCCTTTTTCAAGAAGCCGATCTCATAGGGTAGGCACCCCGACAACTGGTTGTTGAGGAAGAGAACCTCAACTAAGGTATCCTTGGCCTTACCAATGCTTCGCGGTATGGAACCACTGAACTGGTTGTTGGCAAAAGTTAGATAACGGGCTGGTGTGCTGCCCAGGTTATAGGGGATCGGACCATAAAAGTAGTTGTTGTTGACGAAGAGAACGTCGATTTTGCCCAGGTTGAACACTTGAGGCGGGAGGTACCCATGAAATTTGTTGAACCGGAGGTCCAAGAAGCTCAGGTTTGCAGCTGCGAGGACAGCCATTGGGAACTCGCCCTTATAATTGTTATTGCTTAAGTCCAGCTCGTAGAAATATCGCAGATTTCGAATCTTGGATAGGAGCTCACCTAAGAACCTGTTGGAGTTGGCGTGGAAAATAGCGAGGTCGACGAGATTTTCGATGATGCCATCAAGTGTTAAGTTGGGACCGCCAAGATTGTAACTGTTGAAGTCGATACCGGCGAGTGCCTTTTCTTTGTAATCTGGCACCTTTTCGCAGTATAAGCCTGTGTATTGGCAAATATCACCGTCCTTCTTCCAGGTTTTTAAGATGTGTTTTGGGTCGTCCTTGATTCTTTTCCGCAACTTTTCAATGTAAGGCCTGACCATTTCAAGTCTTGACTTCTGTGGTGGGGGTGGGGGCGGAGACGGCGGAGGTGGAGACGGTGGTGGGGGTGAGGGTGAGGGTGGGGGCGGTGACGGTGGAGGCGGAGACGGCGGAGGTGGAGACGGTGGTGGGGGTGAGGGTGAGGGTGGGGGCGGTGACGGCGGAGGTGGAGACGGTGGTGGAGGAGGAGGTGGACATTCGGGTTCTGGAGGAGGAGGTGGTGGTGGACAGTCCTCATAATAACCACCACCGCCGCCACCTATAATAATCTCGAGCGTTTCTCTGTTAGAAGCGGAAGCATCGGGGAGTACGTGAAGGGAAGATGAGAGAAGAATGAGAAAGATGAAAGGCAGAAATTTAGTAGAGAAAGATAGGATAGTGAGCATAGCCATTGGAAATTGACCCTTGCTAATGCCTAGTGTTTTTCTTTATCAGAACGGAAAGAACAGGACTCATGTTCATGAATGAATGAGTGAAACAACAACAACATATATATATATATATATATATATATATATATATATATATATATATAAGAGGGAAGAGGCTACTGGCCAGCTAGAGAGAGCTGGTTCGCTGGTTCCTGGAGGAGTTATAGAAAATCGTACAGAATGGAAACCGCTGAGACAAATAGGTAGAGGTTAGTTGTGGTGGTCACGAGCAAACAGAAAGATTATTTGGTGTTTTAAAAGAGCATCACAGTCTGGGGGTGGCTGTTGCGCTTTCCTTTTCAGACCCTTGAGATGTTTTCTTCTCATTTGTCACTCACTCATTCACCTTGATTCCTTTACCATTTCTTCTTTTCATTTGTTCAGTCGCCTTTTGCCGCGGGCTAGCTTTCCTTTTCAGCTTACTCCAACCTCCAGGTAGTAAGTTAGTAACTAGTAACAGGGGCGATCCGAGTTTAAGTTTGGTCATGACTGGTCCCCAGATATGGTGAAAAAGAAAACGGTCGTCCTCACTCCTCACCGTTGGATGATAAGTCCACGTCTTCTTGTTATAATTTTCGAGGATGATTTCAACATCGATCCTCAACAGAACCGTTTCCTCTTTTATTAAAAGAAAAAAACAATTGAAAGTCAACACCTTTTCTTCGTATTAGGGTACGTATAAACAATTAATAATTATAATGTGCCCTGATATCATGATGTGCATATTACACCACATCTCGAGATTGTGCCAGCCCATTTTTAAAGTTTCGGATCAACCGCACAGATGAACTAGCCCCATTTTGAAGCTGACAATGGGTCAGTTCTGGTTCGACACAGGATGGATCAGTTTTAAACTGATTTATAATCGGTTCGATAAAATGAACCCAGAACCAACCAATTATTAACCAGTAATGACAACTGTAATTACCTATGGAGCTTCATTTTTCATACACAAAGGAGTAAATTGTTTATTAGGCTAAGTTTAGGAGTATAAATACAAATATATAGATTGTAAAATATTGTATTTTATATGTATTTATATTGTACATATTTGTATTTGTATTCTTTCTAAATCGAGTCTTATTTACAAGAAAATCAATAAAAAAAATTATATGTTATGAATTCCAATACTTTGATTTAAATTTTATAGTCTAGGCAAAAATTAATACAAATGTTGATTTATATAGTATAAATATAGGGGTAAATTCATGGTTTTCAAAACCGGACCTGACTGGATGGTCAGACCGAAAAAACCAGGAACCGATCAGGTGACCGGTTCTATTTTACCCCAGAACCGGTATTTCATCAAAAACCCTTGATTTAGTCAACAAACTGTTGGCATTCAACGGTTTGACTGTTTTTTATTTTTTGTCAAAATGAACTATCTGTTCAGTTCAAATGGTCAGACCATTTTACCCAAGAACTGGACCCCTGACCAGTTCGTTATCCATTACTGTAACTTTTCTTGAAGTTTATAATTAGTTCAAAAACAGTAATAACCAGTCCACACTCAATTATTAATCGGGAGATCAGCCATAAAATATTAATCAATATAATTGGTTCTATGGTTCCGTTTAAATTGGGTAGACCAGATCCAACAAAAAGCAGACCTGCTCAAGTTTTTGCAAAAGCTAATCCTAGGGCCATGAATAGCTTAACGCAAAACTTTCTACTTGATCTTCTGAAGCTACTTAAAGAAGATTACCAAAGACTTCCTGTTCTTTGTATAAGGTAATGGTCTTTGGCTTTGGCTGGGTTAGGAAGGAGTCAAAATACAAATATATAGAATGCAAAACCTTGTGTTTTGTATTATTTTGTATATATTTGTATTTGTATTCTTTCAAAACTAACTCAAAAAAGACTACAAATACAAATTCGTAGAATACAAAACCTTGGATTTGTATTATTTTGTATGCATTTATACTGTAGATATTTGTATTTATACTCTTTCCAGACTGAGCCTTTAGTTTTTTTATGTTGTATTGTTTTTCTTTTTATGGTTTTTGGGGCTGGGTTGAGATGGTGAAATTTTGTGTTTCGTATTTCAGTTTTGGGGCAAGGCAGCCTCCCTTATTTCTATTTTTCTGCGTTTTGATAATGGTTAATTCATAAAATTTAAAGTGGCCATATCCCTCCATATGGAGTAAATTTAGGCATCCTGAAAGAAAAAAAAAAAAAAAAAAGGCTGGTTAAATCGGAATCTCATGTACTTTTTTATTTCACTTTTCTTACACTTTCATTCAATCTATACATACGTTTCAACACTGCTGCTCGACCACTATGTATTACTTGCTATCTAACCAAGTACAAGTGAATACACTAGCATTCTAAAAAGAAAAATCTATCATTTTGTTCACTATTTTTAGTTTGAGGAGTGCAAATACTAAGTTTAGAAATATCATATATAAGGGCTCTGTACATATTTGTATTTGCACTCTTCCCAAATTAAGCCCTATATACAATATCAATATCACTTTTTATAATATGTAATGTTTTAGTCACTTTCGTTTTAATTTTGTTGTTATTAATTTCATTATACTATTTTCATTGACTATATTGAATATCCTATTCAATTATTGTCCAATATGATTATGATGGAGATGGATAAGATTTGATTTATATTTGAATAGTAGAGGATCAAATTTGGAATTTTGGATCTAAGCATAACCAATATTAGAGGTGTAAATGGATCGGGCACATCATGACCCCCAAGAATGTCATGTTCTTTTTTCAGATTTATGTGGGGACTATGCAAAGCTTATTTTCCTAGGTATCACTTATCCGGGTAAGTGATACCCATCTCCTAGGTGGGTAAAAATAACTTTCCCACCTAGGGGGAAAGTTGTCAATACTTGAATGGAACAAAAATCCCCCTTTTGATAATCCATTTTTATGGTTAAAATGTTGATTACTTATTTATATAAGCAATAAAAGAACATAGATAAATACACTTATTCAGATAAATTTTTACCAAGAAAAACTAACCCATTAAATACATTTACCCAAATAAAGAAATTACCAAAAAAACAAACGGGGCCTAAGATATTATTCTATAGGGAAGGCGGACTTTTCAGGCTACATGCAGAGGAGCCATATACATAGATCCAAGGTCCGCATGACTCTCCACTACTTGTCCCATCCCTTCTCATACACAGTATATACGTATATGACATGCAAATTTTTATATTTTATTAATAATAAATTAGATAATAGGGGATTAATTTTCAATTTTCATAGTATAAATTTTCAAAAATACTAAAAACAAGATTTTAATTTGTTAGTAAATTCTTAGCCACGTGAATGAATGGTATGGCTAAATCAGACCGTGTACGTATCAGTTAATGAGAGGCCATATAGGTATATCTCTATCCACATCAGCTTTTCCTTCCTAGTCCTACTATATCAACAATTATTGAAATGGATGAAAACAATTGCTTGAAGCTGAGTTAATTAATCTGGGTCCCAGGCTTGAAAGGACTGTACATTTTGGCTCACCGTTGTAGGAGAATTGGGATCTGCCAACAACACACATTCCAACCTCCTACTAACTTAATCTAACACCGCACATCTTATCATGAAAATGGGAGATAAAGTTGGTAGAGAGTTGAAATGTATTCTATTGGCAGGTGATCCGGAGATTCTTGGATCCCAACTTGTTATTTTTGAGAAAATAAAGCCCAACCTAAAGCAACACAATTGGGCCAGATGGCATGCTGGCATGAAGATGAAGATGGGTGGAATGGGATTGGACAATCCATGCAAATAATTGTCAAAGGCAAATTCATCAAATAATATAAGAACTAGTGCCCGTGACCGAGACCCATATAAAAATCCAAATCCCGATGGCACATGGCAGTAATGGTCAACTAGATAGATGAATTTGCAGCAGCTCTGGGACCATATATATCGATCATGCTTCATGAATGCTATTTAATGTGTTAGCTAGAAAGTTAAACCCACAGTTGCTTTCTTCAATTCGTCTCCAATTATTCACCACAGTTTGTCTTGTTGAAAAGCCAAAATTGAATGCTCACAAACGACATTTGGTCTTTTTCACTTTTCATCAAATCCAGCTTTTATATGCACATAGACTACATTCATGGAAAATGGTTTACTCCTACTTTTTGTTTTCTAGGTCTGTTTTTATGTTGCCTAACTACAGAGAGAGTTAAGCTTTGTTGAACAGTTATAAGATTTTTGGCCAGCTGGCTACCAATTCTATTTGTACAAAGTTAAAAGAAAAATAAGGCTGGAGTATAACATCGGTTGCAAATTGTGACCGTGGTCCAAACAGTCCCTTGCCAACCCCAATGAGAGAGATACAAACAAGCCAACAACGATGAAAACAAATTCAAAACAGCATGTTGTTTTCTTTTTCCATTGTTATTGTTATTAGAGGGTTGCATTGGTTCACGTGAAATAAACACAAAAATGGTCGGGTTGGAAGGGAAAAAGTCATCCCTCCTTGATTTTTTCTTTGGACATAAACCTATGTTATTGATGGACATGTAATCAACGAGATCGGCTTTCATCAGGATAAGCCCACCTTCATACTGTTCCAACCGCCTGAATATTTTTAATATAAGGCTGTAAAAGCAGGCTCGAGTGAATTTTTCCCTAACCAAAAAACTGAATTCGTAATCAACATTGTATCAAATTAAATGCTTGCTTTTTTCAAAGCAAAGCACCACCAAGTACAGCTGGCCACATGTTTAATTATTAAGTTAGTTTGGCATTTACTGGAGTTCAGATCAACTGCGGTATATTGACAACATCTCCCTTGTCCTTCAGATGTTCCTAATTTACGGTAATAATGGCTGTTGGGACCCAGTGAATAGGTACGCATATAAATAATAAAATAGAATTAAAAACTTTGAACCAATTAAAGCTCCATCAGATCGAGTTAATGACAAATTAAATTGACAATATAGCGCTATCTTGAAGATGCAGATCTACGTACACTACATGTATTCATTAACAACATTAATACTAATTTAGAATTGTAAAGAAACTACAATAAGATAAAAAGATATTCCAATTAAGATTAAAACTGGGAGATTAAAGACGAAAAGGCTTGGCTACGAATTACTAGCTATTAACATTAGAATATATATATATATATAATACAATCTCAGATGTATTTTGCTTATTAACGATGGATATTGTGGGGGCTAACCCCACTTTGTGAAGTCCTCCTTATAACTACACAAGAATGTTTAATTTACATAAGCATGATCATTAATCATCGGTTGCAGCTTGTTCAATTCACATAATGGATGATGATACATGTTTTTAGTCCTCCCTGATGACTTTGTTTTGTATATATCCCAACACCCCCCACCCCAAAGACTAAAAGGCCATCCTAATGATGCTGCCGCCACATGGAACCCCAAATTATTATTTGCATGAATTCGGGATATTTAAATGCATGTGCATACATGCATGCATGTCCTTCCTTTTATTATATTCCCAAAATGAAAATGAAATCCCCTCCTTTTATTCATTTATTTCTGAATCAGTAGACCCGATTATTAATCGAGATAAAATTACAGACTTAGGACTGTCCCGATTAATAGTTGGGGTCATTAGACCCAATTATACTGTATAATAGTTTAAGGTTTCGTTAGCATTTGGTAATTTATTTATTTAGGTAAATATACTTATCTAGGTAATTGTTTCTCAAGAAAGATTTATTCGGGTAAATGCATTTATGTTCTTTCATTTCCCATGTAAATAAAGTAATGTCCATTTTATCTATAAAAATTCATTATTATAAGGAGCATTTATGTTTCTTTCAAGCGTTGGAAACTTTTCCCACTGTAGGAAAGTTATTTATCCACCTAGAATATGGGTATCACTTACCCACCCAGGTAAGTGATACACAGGAAAATAAACTTTCTGTGGTCCCCACATAAATCTGAAAAAAAAACATGGGATTCTTGGTCAATGGGAATCAAAATCCCATTGACCAACTTTCCCCCCTCTCAAAATCTAGAAAAAGAATGCCCCCTAAAATTTAAATTTTGATAATACAACCTTAATAAAAATGACAGAAGAATATAAGATTATTTATATGTTAATAGATTAAATATTTTTAACTAATATTATCTATCAAGTTTAACATTCTAAACATAAAATGTGATATAAATTATAAGAAAATATTTTGTATATATATATATATATATATATATAATAAAGTAATTGAGCCTGAGCTCAGCCCAAAACACAGATAGAAAATTGGGAAAAAAATGATTTTTTTCTCTTTTTACTTAATAAAAAACTAATTTCTCTAAAATTAAAATACCTCAAAACTCAAAAAAAATGAAATATCTACTATAGCTTGAGAAAAGAAAAGAAAAACAAAGAAAATAACATATTATGTTAATATATATAATTATCAAATTGAGATTGGGATTGGATCGGGCTTTACAGGCCCAAAAAATATCAGGCTTAGTGTTTTGAGTCAAATCCCAAGTCTATGGGCTTGGCTGGACCGGGTTGGGCTACCTGGCCCATGAACAAATCTACTACAGGTTCTTCATAGTAAGATATGTGGGCCTTAAAATCACCTTCTCTCTCCTCACCTCCTTGGTACGTAATACCCAAGAAAAATACCCTGTTGGGTGAGAGAGACCCGGCCAATACAATATGAGGATTCTAATCCAATAATCCAAAACAAAAAAAAAAAGAAACAAAAAAAGAAAAAGAAAAAGAAATGAAGTTAATCTAACCAGCACATGGTAAGGAAGTATAAAGGCCTCACAACTAGGGTTCAAAGTATTGATATGATACGAGTTTTGGTCGTATCATATTGGTACTTAGAAATGGCCGATACATATATTTTTTTTTTAGTTTTTTCTTTTTCAAAGTTTAGTTTTTTGAAAAGCTTATAAGATATTTTTTATTATTAAGAAAATTAAAGATCTGAAAACAAGTATTTCAGACCGTATTTTTTTCAAAAAATACGATACAATACGTCCCGTATCAATACTTCGAACCACGCTCACAACCACCGAATTCACGTTTCATGAGTTACACAGAAATGGATAAGAACCGGACATGTCCTCATTTCTCAATACACACGGTAACTCCACGGACCCTTACAATGTATACGACAGGAGATATGATTGATTGATCGCTTTGATTTGATTCCATGTTTCTTCCAAGTTGCCAGCTTGCATTAGTAAAGTAGTCAGTCAAATTCAACTGTCTTCAATCTTTATTGTCGATGCTTTGCGTTGTAGAATTGCAGTTATTCTCTTCACCTACAGATCTTTGTTTCCTTCTTATCAAGCTCCACCCCACTGACCCGTCCCTGTTGAATCTTCTTTCATTATTTAATTTTTTTTTTTTTTTCTGTTGGGTTAAGGCCCTCGAAATTTCTTAATTTTTTAATCAAAAGACATTGTAGTTGGATTGCTCCATGGTTTTCAAAAGTGGACCGGACCAAACGGTCACATTGGAAAAAATTGGGAACTGGCTAGGTGATTGATTCTATTTTATTCAGCAAAACATTAATTTGAGCATTCAAACCATTTAATGGTTTTGACCATTTCTTATATTTTTAATTTTTTAATTTTTATCAGAGCGGGTCATTCATTTGATTCAAATGATCGGACTATTAGACCTGAGAATCGGACCCCTGACCAGTTCATTGTCCACTAAATTTTAAAAACCTTGGATATCACTTCTTAACTCAGTGAGGCATGCAGTATCGTGATTCTTTTGTTGGTGATTGTCCCGTGGCCTTATTGACTTCTTTTTCATGGTTCTTCTCTCTTTTTATCGGGTTTAATCAAGGTTTTAAATTCGTCATTGATTCGGACGATTGGACTGTTCAACTGGTCAGAATGTTATTTTTATTTTTGTTTAAAATCATTATTTTTTCAAAAACCATTGAATTGGTAGGCAATCCACTGACCCGAGTCATCAAACCATGGACCATTCGACCCGGACAATATTTTGGATCATTCTTTCTTTTAATTATTTTTTAATTTTAAAAAATATCATAAATTTATCCTTTGAACTGGACGGTCAAACCATTTACCTGAAAACCTGCAGTGAAAGTGGTTACAATTCCAGTTTAATTTTTAAAAACATTAAATTTTCTACCAAAAAAAATCACTGACAAATCAAACAATAGGGCTACTATTTGGGAAGAGTACAAATATAAATATGTACAAGTGTACATATATACTCTCCCAAACTACGGTTAAGGAAAGAATGTTATATTAAAAAGCAGTTATAAGAGCATTGACATCCTGGTCTTAGTGACTGAAAGAATGAAGGAGGAAATATCATTATTCGCTGCTATGACGATTGAGCATGAAAACCTCCAGATTTTGGGAGAACGGACATTCTCCCGCAAAGTCCATATTTCCATAGGCTCTGTTTGGTTTGGATTTGCACTACTGTAAATGTATAGTAGTGCAAATGAACTGAGCCTAGATCCTGGTTCTTTTGTTTGTTTGTAGGAAATAGGATAGGAAGTAAAATAATGTTTTGGTCCCCAGGTTATAGGGAAGACAAGAGAATGGGGGCGAAAAATTTTGCAAATTGATGAAAATTTTGCACTGCTTATATTACAAAATATAACCAAGATGCAAATTTTGCATCAAATAAAAATACAATCATTATTACAAATAAATATATGCAAAACTAAACCGATTGCAAAATTTATATCCGACTCGGATTTAAATTCCAAACACATTAATGTTTGTCTCACATCCCACAAGTCGCATCACGCAGCCACTGTTGTTGATGGGCTTGACCTAGAAAAGTGAATTTTATGGTGGGCTTTTGGAGGTTTAGGTAAGTAGTCAGTATTGAGAATTTTGGAATGATCAGGGCATTCATAAAATGAATTCATTTCTATTTCTCGGGAGAAACCTGAATGAAACCATTTCTGCAAAAGACTGGATATGATGCTATGCAGCAGAACAACAATGAAAGTATTCCATTTCACCGCTTAATTAGCAACAGCATCCACTTGGATTATCTAACAAACAAACACAGCCTACTCAACGACAAATTTTGTCGTCATTAGTTCATAATTAAATAGGAATGAGTTCGGTAGTAACTATCGAAAATAAAAAAGGAACAAAAAATGGTAGATAAAGTGGACCTAGCAAGAATTTTTCTTTTCTTTTTTTATTGGGCCGGGCCAGGAACATTGATTGCTTACACCTGCAGCTCCAACTTGTCTAGGCATATTGGAAACAATTAATTTGAAAATCCATACGTAGGCATATTCCTGATGACATAGTACTGTTAAGTTTGAAAAGACAAAAGCAGCCGGCCCATATTTTGACTTTTAGAGTTTTATTTTTTAAATTATAAATAATGGTGGTATGCATCAAGCTCATCAAATATGTGACGTACTGACGTGCCCAAATCAATCCCCATTTTCTTCAAAAACATTGAAGTTTCTAAATAGGGTGTTAATAGGAGTTGAAATTACCTGTCAACAAAATATGTTCCAAATTCCAACGCCCTCCTAACATGATTTGGCACCATAATCATGAGGTTGAGAAGGGTGTTGGAACGCATTTTGTTGACAAGTGATTCCTAGAAGAAGGTCGAATGCATTTAAGCTGATGCGGACGGAGTTCCTGAACACATGAGCAAGGGTTATGTAGTCTGTCGATTTGTTTTATCCATGTAGGTGGCTTATATGGCTGGAACTCAAAACACTAAGCAGTGGGTTGTCATAACTCATAAATTAAAGGAACCAAGAGAGAGAAGGGAGGTTATTTATGGCTAATTTATTAGTTTTAGCGACCAGTCATGATTGCAGCCGACATGGATTTTTTTTTTTTTTTTTTTATGTAAAGGGAGGTTTCAAAGAGGGGCTATTTTGTTTATTTAAAACTAAAAATTTTATAATTTATTATTGGGTTCTTTTAAATATTTGTTAGAGGATTACATTAGAATGATGTGTTAAGTTATTTAGAAAAAAAATAATTAGCCGTTTACCAAGGAATAGATTTTAAATTAGAATTACATATAACAGGTTATGCTTACTTAGGTTGTGTTTGGTATTATTGCCAATTCAATGATTGTTACATCCTTGAATGGCATGTTGATGTCAAGGTATCTGTGTGGCTGGTATTTAATGTTGAAAGTCGTTAAATTAGTGTTTTTCCCAGTATTGTGTTTTGTATTGGAATTGTCATTATATAATGTTTATATTCAATATGACACTACCCTATTCTCATCCAATAGCGAAATTCAAAAATATATGTTTTGTGATTGTAGAAGCATAGAACCAGAAAAAGAACTTTTGTTTTGGAAGTAGGGTTTATGAGTATATCCATCTTTGCTAGTATGCAATGCACCGGAATATGTCTCTATTGCCATGTAGAGATTCCAAAGAGCCAAACCATTAGACTATTCCTTCAAACAAGCAACCAGAGGAAACGTCAATTTAACATTTCCCATAACACCTCCTGATACGGGCGCCCCACAGCACATCCAAGTTGTGTATTGGGAACATCTCTACCCTGCATGCTGAGATGTGCATGTGGGGTGGCACACCCTGTGGAGTGCTGATGTAATTTCTCAAAACAAACATCATCCTATGGGATATTTGATACTGTAGTTTTGTGGAGAAGTTTTACTTCCATTTAAGCATTATATAGGCATTCTCTCCTTACCAAACCAAAATCTTATTTGATTAGTTTCATTCAAGTACAAATGTTAACTTATAAGGAAAAAAAAAAAAAGACAAATAAAACTATTTTTATTATTCTTTATCTTGAATTAGGTAAAAAGTTACTTTTAGAGAAAACACCTTTGGATTGGTGTTTTGTCTTATGTGACACCCAATGGTATTTATGTATATTAAACAATAATAAACAAGTATAACATTATACTTTATATCCATACCATTTTTTCACAACATATAATGCTTAAACCAATTACAAATACAATCCCTAACACCTTCTTTGCCTATATATAAACTATTATTTGGTGGCTTTAAATATTTATTAGAGGATTACATTAGAATAATGTATTAAGTTATTTAGAAAAAGGAATTAGTAACTTAACAAGTTAAATAGATTTTAAATTTGCTTTCTTTTTATGGGTATTACATTTACATGCAATGATTGTCACATCCTTGAATAAGCATAACAGCTTATTTTTATAGGTTGTGTTTTTGGTTCCATTTCAGGCTCAAACATTTCAAGAGGCCACGTGACATGCTGATATTAAAATGCTTGTGGTTGGTATCTATGATGACCGGGCATTGAATAAGTGGAAAAATGCGGACAGGTCCAATGCAGATTTCTGAATTCCACTGCAGATATAAATATTCAAAATGTCAAAAACCCCATTCTATACGCTAATGCCTGCCTGTAAATTGGCATCAATTCCAACCTGGCATCACCCCAACTTTACTTTAGGTCTAGAAATTCTAACCCTGGACTGAACCATCATTCTCCC
Source organism: Nelumbo lutea (assembly GCF_056320005.1). NCBI lineage: Eukaryota > Viridiplantae > Streptophyta > Magnoliopsida > Proteales > Nelumbonaceae > Nelumbo > Nelumbo lutea. The sequence goes on along the minus strand of NC_142688.1, from coordinate 10,356,189 downwards.
TTGAATAAGTATTTTGACCAGTATTGTGTTCAGCATTGGAATTGATATTTGAATGTTTAAATGAGATGTTTATATTCAATGTGATATTACTCTACTATATCGATTCTCATCCAATAGTGAAATTTAAAAATAGATGCTTTCTAATAAATAATTAGCTCATTATTATACACAGATTAACATCTAGATGCAAATCTAATGGTTCTAGAAGCATAGAACCAGATAAAGATCCTTTGTTTTGGAAGTAATGTTTATGAGTATTCAATGGCATATCCGCCTTTACTAGTATGTCATGCATTAGAATATGTCTCTCCATTGCCATGTGGGATGCCAAAGAGCCAAATCATCGGAATGGCATTGTTCGTGTGTGTTTGACATCGTGAATGTCTTTACCCACTTCATAACAATTATGGTGGGCCTTCTAAGGGAGATGGGATTAGCTGAACCCAATAACTGTTCAGTGGGCTTTGAAACCAATAACAACTCCCCACACCAGTCATAAAATACATGGGCCCATAACCGTTCAAGTTTTTACTTTTTGTTTCAAGCAGTTTTTTTTTTTTTTCCCGACTGTGCGGGGCATCGTCACTGGTTCCTGCTACACAAACCATTACCATTGCATTCATCAGCTAATCTAAATTACTTGGGAAGATAGGAATAAGGGGAAAAGCTTTGGCTGTTGGGGGAACGTTCTTGGTCATGAGTCATGACACTACCGTGAGCATGGGGTAAAAGAGTCATTGCGCTCAATATTCTTTTCAAGACAGAGACAACCAAAGGACTTGTGTTTTACATTTTAAAGAACGACTCCAGATCTCCCAACAAAAAGCCATGTGTCTGCACATTCCGTGCATGATGGGTCTCAATCTTGTGGTGAGATGTGTGGATTAGAACATGTTGGGCAGTTTTTTGTTGGAGGAGATCCTGACTCTTGGGCTTGAAAAAAAACGTAGTTGTGGGCCCAGAAATATTATGGGCCGGTCTAATACCGACCATCGCTAATTAGGCGGATTGGATCCGGATAGATGAGCCCAAAACGCTGTTAGGCGGACTGGTTCCAGCACGCATCCAAGTATTCAACCAGCCAACCGAGACAATCTCGAACGTAGGAATTGATAAACAGAAGGTGGTTACAACTTACAAACTACAATCTTTCTTTGCACTAAACGTTTAGTACCAATTTTCAAGGGGTTATAGTATACAGTTAAGATAAGGAATCATTGGTCACTAATCAATCTCTTTCCCAACAAAAACTCTTTATGATAGTCCTCTCACCTCTGTTGTCTTGTCTCACATCTTCCCACCTTTTCTAAGAAAAAAGTCGCGTTCACTGCATGTAGCAATTCCATTTGCTGAAACCTTTCCTGCATGATTACTCCTCACATACAGTGGAATCCGTGTACCCAATTCCCGTAGCCGATTTACCATATCATAAAGAAACTCAAATGTGAGTCTGGATTGTGCATTAAGATCCTCTCTCACCTGCGGATGAATCCTAAACCAATCTCCCAACATCCTGTGCACGTGCACGGATTATTCTCCATGGCACAGGGTATCTCTCACAGAGTTTCAAAAACAAACCAATAAATCTGTCTGATCTACTTCACCATCTACATTGCTTTCTTCATCACCCTCCACCCATTCAGCAGTCAGATACCCAGCAAAAAGAGCTGGATTCTCAAGAAGAGATTCGGCTGAAAGAACACCATCAGCACCTGTCTCCTCCAAGCATCTCTGAACATCATTTATGTGGCGTATGTTCCCATTGGCTAGGACTGGAATCCTGGCAGCACCTTTTACTGCCTTGATGGCATTCCAATCAGCTCTGAATTTCTTCCCATCTTTTTCATCTCTAGTTCGACCATGGACAGCTAAGAGAGAGCAACCAGCGTCCTCTAGCATTCTGACATATGTTATTGTATCTTCTAAATTTGGGAATATTCTGATTTTGCATGAGACGGGGACATGCAGGTTGCTTGCTAATTTGTGCACTAAGGATTTTACAAGAGGGCGTTTGTCCATTAAGACAGCCCCATAGTTCCCTCGCTTTGCAATACGCTGTGGGCATCTGCATATCAAGGCAAGAAGCCAGCTATTATAATTGATTACACTACACAATTAATGGAGTCCAAAATGCACAAAGGAATGACACGCCAGAAAGGACTGCAGTGCAACTTCCAAGAAAATGAACGTCAAGAGCAAGATCACACTTTTATGGTTGGGAAGAATGATAACGTCAGAAAAGCCACAGTTTTCACATGGATTTACGACAAGTAACCTTTCAATTGTGCAGGAAGCAAATTCCTCCCAAAATTAAGCAGCAGAATAGTTTAATTGTAGCTACACACCTATACCACAAATTGTCCTTACATGTCTAGGAGATGGGGGGTTTACCACTGCCTTCCACATGGTTTTCTGCAAGACTGCAAATTTATTGGTGAAGTATTTGAAACTCAGTAAGAGATACGCTGTGCAGAGGGTTTATTTGTAGGGAGAAGCAGGTAGTGCACCTGATTCTTGTAAACTTTAATTAGTTTCTGCTCAGATTCTTCCAAGTAGATTCAGAATAGATTGCAAATGCAAGGTAAATGATGTAGTACGGGATTTGGACCAACTAAGTTAACATTTACAAAGTTGTTTTTCGAAGACCCATCTTAGTACGTATAGGAGAGGATGGTGCATTATAGAAGGAAGCTAATAAGTTCCATGCAAGTTGGGACCACTACAAGACACGTAAGAAGCAGAGATGACACCACTGACCCGACCTAGTAAATATTTACTAAGATAGCATCAATGCAGAATTTCTATCTTAGTTTATTTTTACCAAGCTAGCGCCATTGTAGGATTTTCATCTTAGTTCGTATTTACAAAGTTAATGTTACAATGGGATTTCCGAATTTGTATTCAATTAGGACATTCTTTTTTGAAGAGATTTAATAGGATTATAATGAGTGTTTTATTAGATTATGAAACTTCTTTGTAGGAGGCATATGGGTGTAAAAAAATCTATATAAAGAGTAGCTAGGGCAAAGTTAGGGGAGTTTTTGGTTGATTTTCTCTCAAGTATTCAGTGAAGAGTTGTTCTTCCTACCTATTTCAGCTTTGGTTCTTTTATTTGAAGCTTCTCTGAATGTGGTTTGTTTTCGTACTATGACATTTCATATTAGAGCACAAGTTTGATCATTCTTTGTATTATGGCTCCTAAGAAGACACAAGTGGCTCACATCATGGAGTAGAAATTCAACAACAAAACACAAAAAGAGGTGGTAGAGTTGAGAAGACAAGTCGTTGCTCAAGAGTTGAGATCACTAAGTTCCCATTAGACCTGTTCATGGGCCGGGCCGGGCCATGCTCGGGCCGGCCTTTTACTCTTCATTAATGGAAATTTGTTAGGCCCGAGTCCGAGCCTGGCCCGACCAACAAACCTACAACTTGGGCTCGACCTCGGCCCTGATAAAAAGCCCGAAGCCCGAGCTGAGTTCGCTGTCTGAGCTAAGTGAGCCAGACCCTAATAATTTTCTTAATACAATAAAATGGTAAAGAGGACTCACCGCCGGTGATTGTGTTCGTCGGAGCTGAGTTCACGGTGACTATGAGCTGTGACCTGCGATTTTAGTAGTGATCAGTTCGCGTCCGAGAGAGAGAGAGAGAGAGAGAGAGAGAGAGATGTAACGAAAATCAAATCTTATGGCTTTGTTGATTGCTTTAATATTGTTGAGGGTTGTAACGAAAATCTTGCATGGCCATTTTCCTCAACAATATCTATTAAAGAGAAACTTGTTGATTGGAACAAACATCCAATCTTTGATGAAGAACCAATTGCTAAGGAGGAATCCTCCATCATTCACAATGAATTTCAACATGATGGAGACAATACCTATCATCTTGGGGGTTAGAATTAGGAATTATAATTAGATTTTTATTGATTGAACTATAGTTAGATATGGAGTCTAAAGGAGAGGCGGAATTGTGGAGGTCTATGAATGAAGGCATACTCTGATTTCTGTCATTGAACTGAATACCAGGTTCTTGCAAGGGTTCTGATTTCTAGAGTTCTCTGCTTGTATTGATTCCAGTAAGCACATCTTCACTTTATTCTTATCTCTGTTCTGAATTTTCTATCTTATTTGAAGTGCTGATGGAAAACATTGCACCAGAAACATCAACTTTATAATTCTTCAACATTTCAACTTCAACCTAACCTGAGACTCAACCCGTGAACCTACATACTCTATTCCCTACCTTTCCATCACACCTCTTTCTCTCTGTCTAAAGTCTATTGCCACATATGTGACCAATTTTCTGATGCATTCATGCATATGTACATTATATAACACCTGGACAGCCCATAAACTATGTTTGATAAGAACCCCAGAAAGTCCAAAATAGTTGTCTTTCAGCTAGAAATAGGGCTTTCCGCTGAAGCCTCTTTTAGTGGCTTCTCCAAAGCAGCTCTTTTAGTGGCTTCTCCAAAGCAGCTCAATTGAAGCTTCAGCCCTCCCAAATGTGTTCTTAGTTTAACAACCAGTTGGGTTGGGCAGTATCAAGGGGAATCTCAAAAACATAAAAACAAAAAGAAACATGTCTGGTGGATGGAAAAATACTATAGGTTCTATAACCCACGGTTTGGGTGAACAATTGGGAATGACCGGTTGGAGGTTTGGCAAGGTTATGGAGTTTTAAACAATAAGGATGTGATATCTACTATTCTAAGAAACTGCAGAAATGAATATGACATAGTTTTCAAGGCGCCAAGGTGAGGCTAGGCAATAGGGGGTGTCTTATCATCTAGTTGACTAGGCTAGTGGATTTTTTTCAAGTAAAAATCATATATCCTAGGGTAATTCCCTAGGTTTGATGGCAACTAGCAACCACATTTCTTTAATAATCATCCATAATTTTCATAAGAAAAGTATAAACTTCATGTTAAAGTATAGAAAATCAACATATGCATGAGAAGAAAAAAGAAAGATAAGAAAATTCAGAAAATATAGGGCCTGAAAAGAAAATTTTATTGCTTCGGGTTTTGAAATCTTCGAGGGTTCAAGACAGCATAAAAACATGTGTGTTGATTAAACCCTAACAAATAAGAAAATAATAAAAAATAAACTAGTATATAAACAAACAGAATAATATTTTAGTTTTATAATGTCTATTTCAAAATCTAAAGAAAATTAAGAATATATAAGTATTTCATAACACCATGTACAAATCTTCTTGTTGATTAGCTACTTGATGTAATGCAATTGAGGAAAAAAAGAAATTGTGGGCTTTACATGCATGAAAATGTTTTATATGTTTGATTTTATTTTTAAATTTTCATTTGAATATTGCTTAACATGTTATGTTTATGTATTTTAATTTTAGATAAAAGGTTTTAAATACCATTAATTTTAAAATTTATGTTTATATTCTTATTAATATTATGTTTAATATTTTTTTTTCATTTTTTTAATTTCCTGACCTTTTTATTTTTAGCAATTTTTTGTATTTCTGCGCCTTGCTTCAAAAAGGTGCATGCCTCGCCTTGCGCCTCTCACCTCGAGTGCAAATTGGCCCTTGTGCTTTTAAAACACTGTTATATATGCATATACACTTGTTTGCTTTCAAGGTACCCAATGTAAGTTCCCAAGTCTTATTCATAACTTCAATGCATGTCCTTTTCAGCCTTATACATTGCTCTTCTACAACCTTCAACTTGCACTAGACCATTGCATTCACCAGAGCAGCCACCAGCCTTCCATCCACATGGCCAACCCATGTAAGTTGAGTTTCTTTCACAAAGACTGACCACATAGATGCACTCCTTTCAAATTGTCTCCTTCCTAGTCTTTCCACAAATACATACATTCACTATGTTCATTTTGTGGCAAAGCCTTACTCAGGACTTACTCTCAATTGCCAGCCTCTCTCTGGTTTGTCCCCAACACCAGCAGCGCCCTCCACTAATCAGCCAATAAGCTCTCCCAACTAACTGAAGTCCTTCAGAACAAAAATCTTATATCTACCACATCTTGTTTTATTGGCTAATCCATGTCAGATGTCTAACAATCATCAAAATTATTAAGATTGACTTACTGGCTTCTAATTTTTTAGCAACTGAATTAACAATTACCAAGCATTAATTTATTTATTGATAGCAATAGATTCATGTGCAACTTTATGAACATGCTATAAGGTCCAGAAGAAGTTACCCCAGATTAATGTCAACATAATCACAATGAGGTTCAACCATTTGTGCTGCTTCCAACAGAACATCTGGATCATTTGCACAAAACTGGACAAATAATGGACGATCTTCCTGCAATTGTTATCAATTTTAGCATGACAAGTATTTTTCCCAACAGATAACCCAAAAGATTTTACAAGGTTAAAGCACACAAGTACGCACACACACACACACACACACACACAAGAGATATACATATGCAGGAAAGATTGAAAGCGGGACAAAAAAGAGTATTAAGTAGCTGTAAAAGAAGATGCCACAACCTGTAAATACCCAGTACATGATCAATATAGAAACAATGGGGCCCAACTATGAGGCACCAAAAAAACTAACCAACAGAGGAGAAGGGCACAACCTCAACATAACAAAAGGCCTTGGCCTCAACATAACTCAACCCTAACCACAATAACAAAGAACCAGTTGAAAAGCACCAAAAGAGCTGACCAATAACAACCCAAGAAACCTTGATTAAGCAATGACCAACTGCACTGCACACCCTCAACTTTGCCTATGCCCCTCTACCTATTTCTAGTGCTTTTTAACATTCCGTCTGCCCTTCTTCTCAGTTAATGTGCATGGTGAATATAATCCAATATTCCACTTATCTTGCAAACTAAAGAGACTCGAAGGCTATCTTAGAAACTGCAACAAAGCCTCCTTTTGGAAATATGTTAGGTTCTGAACACTCTTATGTTCATACCTGTAAATAATTCATTTTTTAATCAATAATATGTTATCCACCAAAAAATTAAACAAAATAAGGAAAAAAACTTATTGCTGAAAATGGTGTCTTGAGGGGTCAAAACAATCTTGAATTTATCTGAAATGAGATGATCAGGAGATAGAAAAGTAGCACTAAATTCAATACACCCTTGAATTTATTAAGGGTGCACTGGTAGCCCCATTGAATTTAACTTCTAATGGGGCTCACCAAAATAAACAAATAAATATATATATATATATATATATGTGTGTGTGTGTGTGTGTGTGTGTGTGTGTGTGTGTGTGTGTAACCAAATCATCACCTTAATGATAGGAGAATTGATGAGAAAGAAATAGACAGTCAAGCAACTTCTAATGGGGCTCACCAAAATAAACGAATAAATAAATAAACTATAAATATATATATATATATATATATATATATATATATATATATAAACTGTTAATGGCATATTACAGTTGTGGTTATCTAGCTATTCATAGAAACGTGTGAAAATGTGGAAGATAACATTTAATGGAGGATAATGATCATCTCATGCAAGCACCTACTGGTCCAGCCATCCAGGAGAAAAAAATCAAGCATGCCACTTAGTTGTTATAATGCTGATAGCAGATAATTAAGTAGTACTAGTCCACTAGTTTAGCCTTTTCTTTATCTTTAGCAGCCGCTGTATCCTATGAAGACAATCGAGCTTCCTTCGTGAATCATCTGGGATTTCCTAATATGTATAATTCAAATATCAGAGTGGCCACTGGGAAAACATCACATAGAGAATCTGATTAATGGCCAAATCAGGTAGAGTACTCATGATTATTTAGTCGGACACTCGGACCATCCAAACATTGTATAACCTCTGAATTGAGTGATAGTTGAAGGCATAGTTAAAGACAACTCTCAGTATCCAAATGAAAATCATCACTGAGGAAGTAAGAAGTATATTAATCGTCCAGTTTAATGGTCAACCTCTAACCAACCAAAGTGACAAGGAATCTCAGAACATTTTTTTCATCTACAGAAATTCTGTAGTTGTTTCAATATCAGGAATCTTGATCAACATCCACATCTACAACATGCTAAAGAAGCTTTTTCTATCAGTAACAAGATCAAATGCAATTACTATATGAAAATTGATCAAAAAGCATATGAACCATAGCCTCTATTTATGGGACAGTGGTATTATAGCCAAATACATGTGCTGAAGTTTTCCCCTTTCCTTGTTTTCGTATTGATGAACAAAAAGATTGCATTCGGAGAAAAATGCTGTAGAAGATAATCTTGGAAAGAGACCCTATCACCGTAAGACTAAAAGCAACATTTAGGGAGATTTTTCTAGACCAACCTAATCATTGTCTTTGCAACTATCATGAGATAATCCAATGACAACTACAAATCCCCCAAGCTCTCCAAATTACAGTCCATTCTAGATTATCCCAATATCACAACTTTGCAGAATTGACTACGTTTAAGTCCCGGTAACCCAGTGGCATAATCAGAATCATAAAGCCCAACATAAATGAATTTATCAATTCATTCATAACTAACAGGAAATTCCGATACAGATTTACTATATAGAGTTGAGTTCAAAACTACAAAATAGATACTAAATATGGGGCAAAAAATTTAGCCCCTGTTTGAAAGGGCAGGAAGTGTACCTTGCTGGTGGTGAATTCCTGAGTCCGATACTTCTCATTGTCCAAAAAAAATACGGGAATGCAACATGGGCGTGAGCTCAGAGTTGTCAACCATAGGGGCAACCATGAGCTTTGGTTGGCCCAGCTTCTTCCAGTGAGCCCATGCCCGTTCGATACGGCATTCCACGTTCAGGCAACAAGCCGGAGAGCCCAACGAATAGCACGAAAACGGTGATTCAGAAGGCATGAACGACACTGTAGAAGACGAAGATGAAGAGCTATTTTGCTCGAGAAGACAGCACCCAGTTTCTTCAGCGAATAGACGGTCATCTAGGTCTTCTAGGGAGTCGGTTTGAGTACTGAGAGTAGCCATGCGAGATTTGCAGATACCAGAGTAGACGAAAACGAAAGAGATGGAATATTTGAGGGGACGAGTTGCTTCGGGAGAAGGGTGAAAACCGAAAGGGCAGGGGCGTACGTAAATCCCGTTAGCCGCGGTGGCGACCGTGCTCACGGTTTGGTTAACCAAACCATGAGCTTACTTTTTTAAGCCGAACTGAATCACCGGTTAACCGATTAAATGATTCGGTTGTTCAGCTTTTTCATTTTTTTTGTTTTTATATTTACACTAATTATTATAAAAGATATATCTATAATATACATTATAAATAAATAATAGGTATATTTTACCTTGGGCTTAATTGTTTTTAGATTAGGTAACAACTTGTGGGTAGCCGATCCATTTGAGGGTAGAGTGGATTGGCTCTAAGATATGTGTATAATTTTCTATTATTTTCTGTCGTATATAATATATATATATAAAATATAACATGAACAAACATTAAAATTTTCATTATTCTAGCGAAACATGTAAAAAGTACATAAAACTATCAATTACACTTCACATAAGATTCAAAACATTATCAAATTTAACACATAATACATAAATTCATACCTTACAACAATAAAATTAACATTCAAAAGATAACATTTAATTATGAACACTAAGGCTCCGTTTGCTATTCGCTAAGTTACTTATTCGGGTAAATGCAATTATTTGGGTAAATTTTTTCTGGAAAATACTTATTCACGTAAGTGCATTTATCAATGTTCTTTTATTTTCTAGGTAAACAAGACAATGTCCATTTTAGCCATGAAAATCTATTATTAAAAGGGGTATTTTTGTCCCCCACCTAGAAGATGGGTATCACTTACCTAGGAAAATAAACTTTCCATATTCCACACATAAATATGAAAAAAGAACATAGAATTCTTGGTCAATGAAAACCAAAATCCCATTGACTAACTTTCCCCCCTCTCAAAATCCCAAAAAAAAATGCCCCCTAAAAATATTTTAACAAATTTAATATACAGGTTGGGAAGATGGGATTTAGCCTAATACCATAACCTTACCTATTGGCATATAGATTGTAAAATCCCATAACACATCCCTTCTCCAAAAATCCATTTTTTAAACCAAAAATAAAATAAAATTACCCATCAGAACGAGTACCAACCAGGTAGGGTGAAAATTGCCATCCCTCTTTGATTACATATAGAATGAAAGTATTGCTTAAAAATTGATATTTATATAAAAGGTTAAGCATATCTTAAATTTTTATTACTTCGCTTAATTTAAAGAAGAAACCTAAATAGCTGAGAAATTCATGTTGCAAGATACGAATGGAAGGGACAAACCCTTGAAAAATGACTTAGAAAGTTCTAATCATAAAGAATGCCATTTTCCAATATTTGTATACTTTTATAATGTTCATTTTCCATAGTATTTTTTTATCGGTAAAACCGTAATACAGTTATTTTCAAGAAACCACTTGTTCTTCCTTCAACTTTTTTGCAACTAAATAGAGTTTTTAATAATTGATACTCTGTATTTTTCCTAACCCCAATATGATGAACCCTTGAAAAGAAACATTATAAGACAAAGTTGCAGTCATGTAGTCCCTCGGTAGGTTTGGGTTGAGGTTCAATCCAACCCTCTAGCCCACCAACCGGTTACCAAGTCACCCACTCACTATGGTGGACGTAACGGAAAGTTGTCCACATACCCTCAGAAATCTGAAATAACAGCTCCCTCCTAATCTACTAGGAATTCACCCCTATAAACCCATCGTGCCTGCAGGTTTGGCATTGATTCATGATCAAGATTTGCCCCACCTGTACGGTAGACTTAAGAATTTTAGAGGTGGACTGAACTATAAAAACCCCTAGATTTTATTTAATGAGCACTCTGGCCCTGAATGACTAATCAACCACCTAATCGGCCATCCTCGGTGATGAAGACCTCATTTTTTTCTAAGGCAACTAATGGCCATCTTAGCACTCAAAATGTGGACCATGCCAGGCTCGGGGTTTTATGTCTATGAGCCGGCATGGCACAACATGCCTGTATGTGTCATGCCGCCCGCAGCCCATGTGCCAGTACGGTCTAGCCTGTAGCATGACCCACTTGAGAAACTAGCCTTTGGGGGTACCCCTTCTAACAGTTAGTTTTAGCTTTTTGGGGGTTTTTTTTACAAAAATACCCCATCAACAACTATAAACAACTATATAAGGGGTATTTATGTATTTTGGCTTTGAGGGAAAAAAATGACAATAATGCCTTCCCAAAATCTATATAACTAGTTTGGGGGGCATTTAAGTAAATTGATAAATAATTTTATAATGACCAAAATACTCCTCTCAATAATTAAAAAATAATTAGTTTTTAAGGTATTTTGGGTAATTGAATTATTTTCAATTCCTATAAATAGCCATATCCTCCAACATTCTCATCACACCAATTCAACAATTCTCTTCTCATACCCTCTATCTACTCTCTAATTCTCAACTTTATTGAAGTTTCAACAAGAATGCTTGTTCAAGTATCTCAAGTTAACAATTTGGGAGGCTTGAAGGCTTTAACTGTTAAAATCAAGTTGAGATTCCGAACCAATAATCTGGGTAAGTGAAATTAAATTATTTTTATTTTTTTTAGAATTTAAAAAAATGGTTGGCTCCTCCTGAAACCAATTCCCCAACTTCAACATGTTTAATGCCAATGATATTCAGTTGCAACATGATAGTGTTAGCACTGATATGAATGCTATTGATATTGATGGAATTTCCACCCCAATTACTAATACTAGAGGAAAAAAATGTGGTCACTAAGTTGATTAAACCGGTTTGGAAAATATTTAAAATAGAGGAGGTTGAAGGAAAGGGAAAAAATTGTTTTCTAAATTTGTAGGAAAGACTTTGTCTACTATAGCAATGGTGGCACTTGCCACCTGGGCTGACATTTGTTCTTCCATGAGAAAGAAGAAGAAGAAGAAGAAGAAGAAAAAGGGAAAGAAACAATACTAAACACAAACTGGGCGTGGGATTTTGATACTTTTAAATATTCTCAAGAAAAAATTAGGCAAGAGTTGGTAAAATATATTGTACACGTTGAACAATCAATTTTGTTAGTTGAAGATACTAAACTTGAAAGTTTTTTACATAATTCTATAAATCCACAATTTAAGAAAGTTTCAAGGAATACCATTAGATCAGATGCCTTAAAAGTTTTTTTATTCATATAAACAAAATTTAATTTGTATTTTATCAAATCTTAATTCTAAAGTTGCAATTACTTCTCATAATTGGACCTCTAAATTTAACATAAGCTATATTTGTGTTGTCGGTCATTTTATCGATGAAATTTGACTTTTACAAAAAAAAAGAATTTTAAGTTTTATTAGGCTTGAATGGTCATATACTAGCCCAACTATTACTGCAAGTATTTTAAATACTTTACATGCCTATAGAATTGGCAATAAACTATTTTCTATTACTTTTGATAATGTTAGTAATAATGATTCAACAATAAATATTTTAATATCCCAATTGAAATCATGTTTAAATGGTAAATTATTTCATATCAAATGTGCATGACACATCTTAAATTTATGTATTCATGATGCTTTAAATATTATTTTTAATCATATTTCTAAAATTAGAAATTGTATTTTATATATATACTATTAAAAGTTCTGGAGCAAAAAGCAAGAATTTAAATATTTATGTCAAAATTATGGTTTAAAATATAAACATTTTGTATTAGATGTTAAACATAGATGAAATTCTACCTATGTTATGTTAGAAAGTTGTATTTCTTACAAACAAATTCTTAGTGATTTTTATACTACAAAAATGCTACATGATATTATATTTGAGGAAGACTGGGAATTGATAATTTGTATAAAAGATTTTTTAAAATATTTTTATGATGCAACTAATGAATTATCGGGTGTTTATTATCCAACTAGTTGTAATTTATCTTATCAATTAATGATGATTAGTGATTATTTTGTAAAATATAGAAACAATTCACAATTTAAAAGTATTGTTGAAATATTAGAAAATAAATTTAAAAAATATTGGGAGAACATTTCTCATCTTTATTACTTAGGTACAAAATTAAATCCTAGGATTAGAAAATATGGCTTAGATATTTTACTTGAAACATGTTGTGAAAATATGAATATTGAAATTAGAAATAAAAAAGAAGAAATTAATAGTTTATTATTTTAAATGTATAGTTTATATGAATCTGAAATAACAAGGCATAAGAAATTTATAACTTGTACAAGTGCATCTTCCACTTTTGAAACTAGTTTTGGTAGTGGAAAAGAAAACTTTTGGTCTCTAATAAATAGGAGGCAAAAATCCGTTGCGTCTTCACCAGCAAGTCCATTTATTGGTTTTAATTTTTATTTACAAGCAAAGTTTTATAGTTTAGGTGATTTCTTCACCTCAGAGGAAATGATTGATTTTAATATTTTAGCCTGGTGGAGTAGACATGAAAAAAATTAACCAGTTCATGCCGCCATGGCACGTGATTTACTAACCCTTTTGGTGTTTATAATTCCATCGAAGTCTTGTTTTAGCACACAGGTACTAGAGTATTGGACGACAAAAGAAGTTGCATGAGTGATGAAAGTCTGGAGATGTCTACTTTAAAGATTGGGTAGATGCTGATGATAGATTACAAGACAAAAGAGAGCATGACACTACACCTGATGTGATGTTTTACCTGAAGCAAATGATCAAAGTCAAGGAGATGGAGGTATAAGTGGAATTTAAAGAAAATGATGAAGTCAATCTTTTCTGTATACTCAATAGTTGTATATCTTTTTTTTTCAAATTATTGTAAATTTTGTTTTAATTTTATTTAAATTATTTGATATTTTTTCAACAATGTAATTTTTTATTTTTAATTTGTAACTATATGGTATTTTTTATATTTTATTAATTATTTTCCATATTTCATTCATCCGACCATTGTATCATTCAAATTTAAGTGAAATAAAATTCCTATTTTTTCCAATTTGTTGTCAACTTTGAGTCTTTGACTTTGTATTTGGTTAACTATTTTTTCATTTTTCATTTCTTTGTTAGATTTCTTGTTTTTTCAATTAATTTCCAAAGGAACGTTAAATATTTTAGTTTTACTTAACAAAAATATAAAAGAAAATTAAAAAATATCAAAAAAAAAAAAAAACTGGTCCAGTTTGGTTTAGGCCCACGACACGGTCTACAGCTTGCTCAGCCTAGGCCTGTAGCACAACACAGGCGCACATGGACTCGGACCATGGGCCATGTCGAGCCAACCCCCCAAATTATATTAGGAGAGGGAGGCACGGTCCGCAGGCTGCATCACTTTACAACTCTACTTATGCATAGGTCATGAAAGTTAATTAAATTTGATTATGTAACGTTAAGTTACATGTTTAAAAATAAAAAAATCACTTAAGTCGTGTAGTTTATCCACACGGTCCGCGGCCTGTAGCCCAATCTTGTCATATTCCATTTCCATTGCCAAAACGGGAACACTCAAAACTAATTTTACTTTGTAGATAGGGTAAAATACAAAATGCACTCGTGAAGTTTCTGACCATCGTAAAAATCTTTATTATAGTTTCACTTTAACAAAAACCTTCTTTTTTAACTTGTAAAGAAATCATCAAAAATCTCCCTTATATCACTGACTCACAAGGAAAATCAATAAAATTATGAAATTGTCCTTGATTAATCGCCAAGGCATCATTAAAATATTTCAAAATACTGGAATTTCCTCCCCTTATCTAATAGGACCTTTTGTGTCAGTGATGGGGTTGACGATATCAATTCTGTTTCAGATCCATTGTTTGACATGTAGAGTTTTTTCCCATCGAATCTGACAAACCCTAGGATATGTCGTCTAGAACTCTAAATGATGGAGGCCCATCACAAGGCCCATCTCATCTCTAGGGGCGGCAGCTCCTAGGATAAGGTCAAGAATTCAAGATAAGTCAAGAATTCAAGATCCATCAAGAATTCAAGAATTCAAGAATTCAAGACTCATCAAGAATTCAAAACTCATCAAGAATTTAAAGAATCCAAGACTCATCAAGAATTCAAGAATTCTAGATAATCCAAGATTCATGCATGGATAAGTTCAAGGGAGATCGGACGGGGGAGATCTAGTCAATAAGAGTTCAATCCTATCTACAAGTTTGAGATGTTTAGATCAAATCTAATTTCGTTTCCTAGTTCTTTTACAATTTCCAAATGTATTATAAATGCTGCTATTTTCCCAAAGTTAAGAATCAATTTCCTACTTCAGATTTTCAGAATTTATTCAAGTTCTCTTCTTCCTATTTTCGCTACATTTTTCTCTCTCCTAGAGAGATCGGTGTTTTTCGCTAGGTGCTAGCGGACGCCCGGTGCTTGCATAGCCAGCTCCGGTTTTCATTGCTTCCATGCTGCGTCAGGTGGTATCAGAGCAAGGAATTCGCCCAGTCATGTCCAACCCAGACGGTAGCAGTCGCAACCCACCCCGTGACGGAGATCAAGGGTTCCCAGCTGTTTGGAGAGCAATCGAAGAGCAGCGTACAGCCACACGTAACATCGAACAGCAGTTGGCAGAGGTGACTGAACAATTGCAAACCTTGTTATGGGAGGTTTTCCCACGAATCCGGGAAAATCCACAGCAGATTGCAGGAGACAACCACGACAGACCATCCGTCGCTACTGCGTCCCGATGTCCAGTTCTTGATGACGACAGTGATGATGATTTCGAATTTGGTGGTGCACCAATTCTTCCCGGCAATGACAGAAACGGTAGAAATTGGCACAATCAAGGTAATTTCAACCCCCGTAGGAATAATCATGAATTTAAATTCAAGGTAGATATTCCTACTTTTAGTGGAGATCTTGGTATAGAGGGACTTCTGGATTGGATCACAGAAGTCGATAGGTTCTTTGATTACATGGAAATACCAGAGGAACGAAGGGTAAAATTAGTAGCTTTCCGATTAAAGGGAGGCGCATCTGTTTGGTGGGAACGGATGAGAGAGACCCGGATGAGAGAAGGAAGGGGTCCTGTTCGAACCTGGAGGCGCATGAAACAATTAATCAAAGGTAGATTTTTACCTCCTGACTATGAACAATATATGTTTGAATCTTATCAGAGGTGTGCGCAGGGTTCTCGTAGTGTTAATGAATATACATCTGAATTTTTGAGATCAGCTGAAAGAAATCAATTATCTGAAAGTGATAACCAGTAGGCAGCCCGTTATCTAAGCGGTTTAAGACCGTCTATCAGAAATAAAATTGGTGTACAGATGGTTCTTAGTGTGCAGGAAGCAAGGAACCTAGCCTTGAAAGCAGAATTAATGTTCCAGGACAAGGCATGCAGTGATAATTATCGCCGGTACAGCGGGAGCGACAACAGACCGGCAATTGTCGACAGGAACAAGTCAGTTCCAGCAGCACAACCTTCTCACCCGGCAAGTACAAGTAACGCCGGTAAGGCTACTACAGGAGGACATACTCGAGGTAATCCTTCCAACCCTCCTAAACCCAGTAACCCTTATGCAATGCCTGCTCCTATTAAATGTTTTAAATGTAATGAGGTTGGACATAGATCCAGTGACTGTCCCAGGAGGAAGGTAGTTAATATGGTAGAAAGGGAAGAGGAAGAAGATATTGAGGAAGGGGTATATTGTGGACCTGATGGGGAGGATGAAGAGGGTCCATATGAACATGAGGAGTATACTTGTGTGGTAAGAAAATTAATGTTGTCCCAGAAAAATAAGGATACTTCTCAACAGCACAGATTATTTCGTACCAGATGTACAATCAAGGAAAAATTATTTAATTTAATTATTGACAGTGGTAGTCAAGAAAATATTATTTGCAGGGATGTCATCCAACAATTACAGCTGATTCCTGAAAAACATCCCAACCCATACACAATTGGGTGGATCAAGGAAGGAGGCGGCGTACGAGTGGAAGAACGCTGCAAGGTACCTTTTTCAATTGGTAAGTACCATGATGAAGCATATTGTGATATTTAGATATGGATGCTTGCCATATTTTGTTAGGGAGGCCTTGGCAATTTGATACAGATGCAAGGCACATGGGTAGGAAGAATACCTACCAACTTGAAAAAGAATGTACACGTTATACTTTGTTACCCATAGCAGAAAAAAATATTACAAATACTCCAAAGGCACTTGAGAAAAATTTCCTTACCATTACCCATCATCATGCGGAATTTGTTAAAGAATGTAAGGATACTCATGAGATACATTTGTTAATAGTAAAAGGAGAAGATGTTAATGATGAAAATACAATTCCAGCTGAGATACAGGGACTACTGAATGAATTTAATGATGTAATTCCAGAGGAGTTACCAAATGAACTCCCTCCCATGAGAGATATACAGCACCATATTGATTTTGTTCCAGGTGCTAGTCTACCTAACCTCCCACATTACAGGATGAGTCCTAAGGAGAATGAAATTTTACGAGAAAAAGTAGAAGAATTATTGAAAAAGGGACACATTCAAATCAGTATGAGTCCTTGTGCAGTACCTGCCTTATTAACACCTAAGAATGATGGCAGTTGGAGAATGTGTGTCGACAGCAGGGCCATTAACAAGATCACCATTGGGTACAAATTTCCCATTCCTAGGCTGGACGACATGCTAGATCAACTAAGCGGAGCTGTAGTTTTCTCAAAAATAGATCTCAGGAGTGGATATCATCAAATCATGGATCCGTCCCGGAGATGAATGGAAGACAACCTTCAAGATTAGGGATGGCTTGTTCGAATGGTTGGTCATGCCCTTTGGACTAACCAATACACCCAGCACTTTCATGAGACTGATGAACCAGGTATTGCGCCCCTTCATTGGTAAATTTGTGGTAGTCTATTTTGATGATATTTTGATATATAGCAAATCTATCACTGAGCATGTGGGACATATTAGGGAGGTCTTGAAAACATTGAGGGAAAATAAATTATATGCTAATTTGAATAAATGCATCTTTATGAATGATAATTTATTATTCCTGGGATTTATTATAAGCAAGGATGGTGTGAAAGTAGATGAGAAAAAGGTGAAAGCCATTAGGGAGTGGCCGACCCCATCCACTGTCACAGATGACAGGCGATTTCATGGGTTGGCAACCTTTTATAGGCGTTTTATTAAAAATTTTAGTAGTATCATGGCTCCCATTACTGAATGCTTGAAAAAGGGGAAATTTCAATGGGGAGAAGAACAAGAGCAAAGTTTTGCTCTCATAAAAGAAAAGTTATGTACTGCTCATGTTCTTGCCTTACCTGATTTCAATAAATTATTCAAAGTTGAATGTGACGCCAGTGGAGTTGGCATAGGGGCTGTATTGTCTCAAGAGAAAAGACCCATTGCCTTCTTTAGTGAAAAATTATGTGAAGCCAGGAGAAAGTGGTCTACTTATGACAAGGAGTTTTATGCTGTGATAAGAGCCTTGAAAACATGGGAACACTATCTAATTGCAAAAGAATTTGTTCTCTATACTGACCACCAGGCCCTAAAATATCTTAGTGGGCAAAAGCAATTAAGAAGTGATTTACATGCCAGATGGTCTGCTTTCCTAGACAAGTTCCCATATAAAATTGTGTATAAGACATGACAGCAAAATAAAGTGGCTGATGCACTTAGTAGGCGTGTAGCTCTCATCAAGACCCTCAGCGTTGAAATTGTGGGTTTTGAGTGCCTAAAAGACTTATATGCCCGAGATGAAGACTTCCAACAGGTATGGGAGAAATGTGTGAATAAGCAGCCAACGGAAGACTTCTTTATTTATGACGAGTTCCTTATGAAAGGGGAACAACTGTGTATCCCTTGCACCTCCCTCCGCGAAAAGATCATCAGGGATTTGCATGGGGGTGGAATAGCAGGACACTTGGGAAGGGACAAAACAATAGAAGCTGTTAAGGGGCGATATTACTGGCCGAAATTGAGAAGGGACGTGTCTATCATCGTAAGCAGGTGCTATGTTTGTCAGACAACTAAGGGACAAACCCAGAACACAGGTCTCTACATGCCCCTACCCGTTCCTACTACTATATGGGAAGACTTGTCCATGGATTTTGTGCTAGGCTTACCAAAGACCCAAAGGAACATGGACTCCGTCTTCGTGGTAGTTGATAGGTTCTCAAAAATGGCCCATTTCCTCCCATGCAAGAAAACAACAGATGCATCCGCAACAGCCAAATTATTTTTCAGGGAGATTGTTCGCTTACATGGGGTACCCAAGACCATCACTTCAAATCGTGACACACGGTTCCTCAGTCACTTTTGGATAACCCTGTGGAGGATGTTTGATTCATCACTTAATTTCAGCAGTACAGCCCATCCGCAGACAGATGGACAAACAGAAGTGGTAAACCGGACCTTAGGGAATTTAATCCGCAGCATATGCCGAGAAAAGCCAAAACAGTGGGACTTCGCCATTGCCCAGGCTGAGTTCGCCTATAACAATGCAGTGCACAGTTCTACAGGCAGATCCCCATTCTCCATCGTATACATGAAGGTCCCTAACCATGCACTGGACTTAGTGAAGCTACCCAGAGTACCCAGCGCAAATATCTCAACAGAACAGATGGCAGAACAAATCCAGTCCGTCCAAGAAGCCATGAAGCAGAAGCTAGAGCAATCCAACGCCAAGTACAAGATGGCCGCAAACAAGCAATGCCGACCTCAAGTGTTTGATGTAGGTGATGAGGTTATGGTCTTCTTAAGGAAGGAAAGGATTCCCGTAGGTACTTACAACAAGTTGAAGCCTCGGAAGTATGGTCCATATAAGATCGTGAAGAAGATTAATGACAATGCCTATGTAGTAGATTTACTAGATCATATGGGTATGTCCAGGACCTTCAACGTTGCTGACCTTCATCGGTACCTGCCGGAAATAACACTCGCCTACCCTAGTTACGACTCAGGGTCGAGTTCTCTCCAGGTGGGGGAGAATGATGGAGGCCCATCACAAGGCCTATCTCATCCCTAGGGGCGGCAGCTCCTAGGATAAGGTCAAGAATTCAAGATCCATCAAGAATTCAAGAATTCAAGACTCATCAAGAATTCAAAGAATCCAAGACTCATCAAGAATTCAAGAATTCTAGATAATCCAAGATTCATGCATGGATAAGTTCAAGGGAGATCGGACGGGGGAGATCTAGTCAAGAAGAGTTCGATCCTATCTACAAGTTTGAGATGTTTAGATCAAATCTAATTTCTTTTCCTAGTTCTTTTACAATTTCCAAATGTATTATAAATACTGTTATTTTCCCAAAGTTAAGAATCAATTTCCTACTTCAGATTTTCAGAATTTATTCAAGTTCTTTTCTTCCTATTTTTGCTACATTTTTCTCTCTCCTAGAGAGATGGGTGTTTTTCGCTAGGTGCTAGCGGACGCCCGGTGCTTGCATAGCCAGCTCCGGTTTTCATTGCTTCCACGCTGCGTCACTAAACTATCATTTACCTCTATCAGTGTGCTGTAAAAGGGGAAGTTTTGATATGTGTTGGAGAGTGGCTGTAGGGCACCTAAGATGTGATTTATTCTGGTGGATAAATGTCTTAAATTATTCATTTGGTTTAGTTAATTGACTAAATGTATCCTTATTATTTGAAAATTGTCTACCACTACTCTTATTGTTTCAGACAACTATTTAAAACTTTCTCTACCCTTAACATGATTGTTATATTTCCTGAAAATCCTTAATATTATTTTTTATGGTCGAAAATACCCTTTTCGATTTAGGAAGATCATGCAAACCGACCTGTTGTTGATAATCTTCGGCACCGGCATAGACGTAGGAAGGGAAAATAATAACTTGAAGAACAGTATTCATTCGTTGTCTTCCTAAGGAAACCATTTGCATAGACTAACCGCCACTTTTGCGAAAACAAAGCTCAGAGATTCTTGGGCAGAAAAATCTGAAACGGAGCTTGAGGAAGAAAAGTAGGAGAACTCCCTCACCGGCCCCAATTAAGAAGATGAATGTCGATTACAGACATTAGCAAATATTCCTAAAGAAATATCCTAGAAAACATATAAATTTTTTAGGAAAAGAAAAAGAACAAAGTAAATGAAATAAAAGAGGAAATGTGAAAGGCATGATTGATTGAGAGACATAAGGAAGAAGAAGAAAGCAAATGGGGGTTTCTTGGGCTTGTTGGCATCCTCCTTCTTTATCTTCTTCTTTCGCTTGGCTTTTGTCTTCTTGGAATTTTTGGGCCTCTTTTCTATTTCGCTAACTTTACTTTGGCTTCGCAGTCTTCTTCATTTTCTCTGGTGATTTTAACTTCAGTGCCTTTTCCCTGACACAATGAGAAGAATCCATTAACATGATACCAGACAAGTAAGAGAAGGAATAGAGGAGAATTAGATAGGACTAAGAGTTCATTACTTGTCAGCAGAGGAAGACGCAGAGAGAGACTTCTTCGACTTGGCAGGCTTCTTGGCCCTCTCTCTTCTCTCTCCGTCTCTACTGGGTTTTTATAAACTTTGCCGGCCTTCACCTGATGGACTAGCCGATACTTGGATTAGATCACATTCAGACATCCGACATCCTTAATGGATTAGGATTCGAATTGCCTATTGTGAGATCAGATCAGATCTTCAAATTGGATCAAATCATATTTGGATATATGCCTATTTGAATCCGATTGAATCTGTTTGCATCTCTAAAATCTAGACAGGTTGAATTCAATGTCTTATTGGTCCATCCACCCATTCAAATTGACCTTGGGTTGGATCTGTCCAGCCCAAACCTATTCCATTAACACCCCTAAACAAGAATGGTACAGGTATTTTAAAAATAATGTGGCAATACAAAACAGACATAAACACAATAAAAGCCACAATTTGTCAAAATAGGCTTATTTATTGAAAAAGTTGTTCTCCAAACTTATATAAGTGCTTATCGGTGTGGTTAGGCATGTCAATGATACCAAAAATTTGAGGCTTGATCTGACATATGATCTGATCATCTCAGTTTTGAACACTTATTTATGTAATTGGATTGAATTTGGATGATATATCTATGTAATCAGATTGGATTTGAGATTTTATAATCTACATCCAATTAATAATTAGTTTGGATTCGAATTTAATTCCATTGGATCCGACTAAAATTAGAATCCAGTTATACTATAATATTTATTGCTTTTAATGTAAAAATTTAATATAATTATTGGTTCCATTTAAAATTATAAAATATATATTATATTATATATGAATCTATATATAATAAATTCAGTATGTATATTTATATTAATTTATTATATATAAAAATTGAAATGTAATTTTTTGTATTTAAAAAAATAAAGCAGAATTGGATTAAATCCAAATTCGTGGTCTTTAAATCTAATCAAAATTTGAATCAGATTCAAATACAAGCGGAGCGGAGTCGGATTTTGGTGAATCCGATCCGATTACAGCCCTAGGCATGGTGTTGGCCTAAAACAAGTGATTAAAAATAAGCACTCCCAAAACAGGGTCTATGCAATTCATATATCACGGGTCATATTAGTGAAGGACAAATAGCAAAAAGTATTGGTTGAGATTTGAGAGCTGAGAGACTCACTAACCCCATTTGTTATAACTTATAAGCATCTTTCCAGCTAAAATCTAATGCTTGTTTCGAATTTGAGCAAACTCATTCAAAAAACTAAAGCAAGGGCCAAGGTGGGGGGACTGGAGAGTTATCATCACTTATCAGCGAGAGACAAAGAAAAAGAGAAGATTAAAGCAAATCATTCGGTGCTGCATGCCTATTTGCCTCACCACACAAATAATGAATCATCACCACCTCTAAAGTTACACTCCCTGTATATATACATACATACTTTTTTTTTTAATTGACATACATCATGTCAATTATGGTTGCAATATTGCAAGTCGCAATAATTTGGATGGTTGAACCAATAAACCTCAACCGGGAGAGATTGAACACGTAGAGGCATATTGCAATTGCCTGAAGAGTCACACACAGCACAATGTGGCAAGGAAAGTCCAAATCCGAATCAAGCCATGAACTGGCCATTGCCCAAGCAAGAGAGAAGAGAGTAAAGGTGTTAACAGTATTTAAAAATGTATTTTCGAATTTGAGATTTGACATAATTGAATCGATTTTGAATCATTTGAATATTTAATTGGTCGAATTTGGACATTCTATTCATACTGAATGGTTAATCGGATTCAAATTCGGATATGACTTGATTCAATTCGATCAATTATTTAATTTTTATATATAACATATAAAATTTTTAAATGTTTTATATAGTTTATATATATATAATTAATTTATATATTTATGTAAATAAAATATTTATTTTATATATTTATTAATTAGTCGAATTCGAATCGAATCAAATATTCGAATATTTAATCAGACTCAAATTTAAATATTAATTTTCAATATCCAGCGGAAATTAAATAGAAATCAAAATCGAATATTGAATTTTTTAATTGGATTTGCATTCGGATATTGCCCTGATTTGATTCAAACTCAATCTATTTACACCCCTAGAAAAGAGTAGAACTGCATTAATTCAATTTTTACAGCATTGACAAATAGAGAGCAACCATTGTTCTTTTGTTGCTCATCACTTGAATTACCGTTTGGCTCATTGGCTGTTTCCAATCCAAAATCACTTCTCGTCTCGTAACTATTCTCTTCTTTTATTCCAGCCATCATCATGGGTTGCAACTGGAAAGCGGTTCTGTGGCCCGTGGAATTAGAGGGCTTTCTACTTTTTAGGCTATGTTTAGTTGCAGTTTATTTGCATTAGAACAAATGCATAGGAGTGCAAATTATTGTCTAATTTTGTTTTGGCTTTACACTTTATTTCTGCTCCATATCTTAAATTTACTTTATTTGTATTTCAATCAAACAAAATAAGTTAAAATTTAAAACAAAAGTAAGTGAGAATTTACACTAAAATCATTTGCACTTCCACACTTTTGCATCAATGCAATTAATTTACATTGCAACCAAACACATCCTTAATTTCAAGCTACAAGCCTATAGAAAGTACACGCTTCTAAGTTTTATAACACTTAAAAGGTATAATAACTTTTTGGGATTAAAAAGATAAATATAACAGTTTCAGTTTAGGTGCCATACCAAAAGACAAAATGAAGCAGGAAAACCCTCTTATGCAAAAAACTCACTGTGAATTGTCTAAAATTCACCATGAGTTTTCAATATTTCTCTTAAACTCACTACAACTTTTCAAAATGTCTAAAATTCATCATGTCAGTAAGTTTTTATTTTCCAAAACTCACATTGCATTAGTACACCGTTGCTTCTTAACAGAAGTGTCCATGTCAGCATAAATAACAAATTTCATGACCAAATTACCCTTGAATGGCGAGTTAGAGGAAAAATGGTCTTTTTCATTTTTCAATTTTCTTGTTTTTTTTGTACTTTTAGTGTATTGTTATAATTTCCAATGTTTTTTATAATATCTGTTTTTTTTTTCATTTTTCTATTTTCTACAATCTATAAATTTTCCTATGTTTTTGTTATTTATTTGTAATTTCTGTTTTTTTCTATAATTTTTATTTTCTGATTTTGTTTTTCAAATTCTTTGGTTTCTATAATTTGAAAATATTTTATTTATTTTGTTTGCAATTTCTATAATTTTTACATTTTTGTAATTTCTATGTTTTTATGTATTTTATATTTGAAAATATTTTTTTGAACCTTTTCTTTTCATATCTAAATATTAAAATGATAATATATTAATACATGTTAATTTATTTTATATATATTTTACATTTTTCTATAAAAATTAAACTTAATTTATTTAAGGACAAATTAGTAACATGATAGTTTTAAACATTTTGAAAATGTGTTAATAAATATCATAGCGAGTTTTAGACAATTTCTCAAATCAAAATATTATATGATGAGTCTTGGTTAATTTTCCAAACTGAATTTATACTCAATGGAATTTATTTATTTAATTGTTGAAGGTTAAAAGTATATAAGGTGGAAACGTGAAGCAAGCTCTAGAACTTTTCACCAGAAGTCCAGAACGATGAATGGAAGTAATTAATCAACCCATACCCATTACCGCTAGAACCAAGGAATGGAAACGGTGTGAAAATGGGTCCCACACGACATAATCACCCCCCACCGCCAAACTTTGACCTGCCAACAATTATTAATCAGTTTCAAACTTTCAACCATAACAAATTGATCTTCAAAGTCGTCTCTCTGTCTCTCTGTCTCTCTTTCTTTCTGCACCCAAAGGCCAAGGTTATAAATCCAACCATGAAATACGCAATGGAGAAAAAGGAATAGTAGAAATATAGAATATGCCCCCAACAAATCAAATCCAACGCATTCAGTCCAAAAGTCCAACATCTCTCTTTATTCTCCCTTCCACAAAAGTCCAGAGTGGAGGATGGTGTTGAAATAACAAGGGTCCCCACCCACTACCCGCCACCCACTTCTACTAAATTAGCATCAATCATGACTCATGACTATGTTGGATTGTCAACCGTCTCAACCACGACACGTTCATAAAACCAACCACCTACCCAACTTCTTCCTTCTCCATTGACCTACTTCCTTAAATTCTGTTCTTTCCCCTTAATCAATGTCCAGATCTTCCATTTAAAATTTGAAAAGCACACTCAGTAGAAGTGAAGAGGGAGAGCTGCGTCAGATCCGATCTGATCAAACTTTGGCCTTTGCACAAGAACCCATAATTTAATTAAAAAAGAAAAGCAAAAGCAAAGAAGAACCAATACCAACCCACTTTCAAGTTTTTACTACATCCACAATCTTCCCTCTCGCTTCTTCTTTTTCACATTCCAAGATTTTGTAATAAAAATCAAATAAAATAAACAAGGGAATCCCGTGTTGTTCAGGGAACGAAGAAACCCCGGTCTCATTTGAGAATCTATCTCCTCGGAATTAGCTAGGCGTTTTCTTTGAGCCTCCGCTACTAGCTGCCGCTTCATTATCTTCTCTTTCTCCTCCCTTGGTTTTTCAAGTTGGTTTGTATATTCTGTTTCTTTTGGCTTTGATATCAATGGTGGCTTAAGAAGATTCAAGGATTAGACCAGTCGGCTCTGCTACAGAGCGAGAGTGGTTGTGCTCGCCTTCGTAGGTAACAATCAGCATGGTTGGATCATCCAGGGCTCGCTCCACGTGTTTCCGTGCAGGACAACCCCTCACACTACTGCACTTGTAGTACCCCCTGTTCATCAACCCAACAATACAAACCAAAACAAAAGTTAGAAGAAGAAGAAGAAGAAGAAGAAGAAGAAACTCGCAACTCGCAACTCGGGCGGATTCTACTAATTACATATATCGGAGGGATTGGGAACTTCCCCATCCCCATTAAGAACAATCGTGAACTGACCCCAACCACCGTCGTCCACTCAGACCTCATAAAGTAAGGCTACCCGGACCTACCCGTCAATTATCAAATTTCATTTCCAAGGGGGATCATGTTTCAGGAATCATGACTAATATCCCTGACCGAGTTTATATGAGAGATTAAACTGAATTGACGATTCAAATGCCGAGTCGCCGATTGAGTCAACTTACGGATCTTGTCAAGGGGGAAAAAGGCAAACCAAAGGACCACGATTCCAGAGCTATAGCACCAGTCCTCACCTTGGATGTGGGGATCCTTTGATGGGTTTTTGTCCGTACTTCCTCCATGAGTAATCATCAGGAGGAATATCGGCCATCTTCAAGCTTATGGCGGGAACTCTCACTACTCTCTTCACTCTGGATTTCCTGTTCAATCAGATTGTCATCGTCTCACATGAGAATGAAAAGAAATCAAGTAACAAAAATAAAAGAAGGAATGAAGAGGGAAAGATGACTCACCTTCGCTTGGAACAATGGCACCTCCCAGCAGAACCTCCGCACTTGCCAGCCGCGTCGTCAGACGAGCTACATTTCCTTTTCAAGGAAGACGAAGACAAAGGTGGACGTCCAGCGGAGGAAGCCTGAGAAAGATGGGAAATCTGAAAAGCCGATGATGAAGACGGCTGCTTGCTATCAGTATCACCCGTCAAAGAAGACATGAATGAATTTGCAGCAGAAATAGGGGGAGAAGACGTGAAATTAATGGTGGTGGTCAATTCCTTGACGGTCTTCGGCACCGCAAGGGGAGGGTGGGTATTGTTGGGATGGTGGTGTTGGTGCTGCTGATGATGATGAGGAAGAGGAGGGAGGCGTTGGATGTGCGTAGGACAGTAAACTCTAGACCCAGAAGACAGTTTGTCGTCGTCTTTGTGGGGAGCAGGGGACACAGCAGAGAAGGGTTGGTCATTGTCGTGGTTCTGTTGAGGAGAACACAAAGGACCCCTTCTGAAGCGAGCGTGGCCGGTTCTTGTCCGACCCAGGAGGGAGATGACTTTCTTAAACTTGGTTACAGCTACATCAGCGACAGCCTTGCAATCCAGATCAATCTCCATATCTGCTTTAGGATGCTGTTGTTGTTGTCTCTGGGAGAGCAACCTGATGAGTTTCTCAATACTCTGAAGGCCTGCAGAAGCAGCTTCTTGGACTGCATTCTCCTCCATTTTAGCTGCAAAGTTATCATTCCTGTAGCCCATCATAAGCTCCACCGCCATGACTTGAAAGTCATAAAAGGAGAAGGACACAACTGCTTACAGAGAGAGAGAGAGAGAGAGAGAGAGAGAGAGAGTAGTTGTGTAGAGGAGAGAAGAAGGAGAAGAGAGGAGGTAGGACTTAGGAGGGAGAAGAAGAGAGAGAGGGAGAGAGGGGAAAGCAAAAGTAAAAGGAAGATTGAGAAAAACGAAAGAGCATATAAAAAAGAAGGGGGAGGGGGAAACAGGAAGGGGATTCGAGTCAAACTGGGCCAAGCGAGATGCAAGGCATCGGGTGACTGAGCTGTCGCTTCAAGGCCTCTGCCGTCAAAGGGAGTAACCAATGAAATGGTACCACGTGCAGAGCAACTTGGTGGGAGTGTCGAAAAAGAAAAAGAAGAAGGCTTTAAAATAGTTTTAGTCCAACGGAGAAAATGTCACGAGTCACGACATTGACCGCCTCTTTATGCGATGGGGCCGTCCGTATTCTACTTTATACATGATGATGCCCCACCCCATTGTTTATCTTTATCCTCTCCTCGGCCTCGAGGAGGAGTAGTAGGGTTCAGAATTTCACAAGATAAAAAAGCGGGATGGGTCATGACTCATGGGTGGGTAAAGAAGAATTTAAAGAAAGAGAGGAGCAGGTCAAACAGTCTCTCATTCTCATGGTCATGGGAGAATGGAGATGGGATCATCCATGATCCATCCCGTCCCGTCGATGGTGTGAATTCATTGGGAGCGGGATATTAGTTGTTAGCAGTGAGATTAGAGTTGACCTTCTTCACTATCAATAAATATATGGACGGACAAGAGGACCAAATTAAATCAAACCATCACGCAAGCAAAGCATTTTCACTGGGAGTGGGAACCCGGAACCGGAAGAGCTATCAAGTGTAAAGTGTAAACCACCCAATACTTAATAATAAATTAAAAAAAGAAGAAAGTCATGGGGTTCTCTGGTCGACAGCAACCAAATTGTTTGTCTTGTTTTGTATTGCCGACGAAACCCTTGTGAGTACGAGGGTCGATGGGTGGTAATTTCATTCACCCCAACAGGCCAATAGAATATGTGAAGTGTAAGAGAATACAATTCCATCCGATCCGAGTGCTACTACTATTACTATTTACTACTATGTACCACGTATACTACGTATAGTTGTTGGGAACTGAGAAGGATAATAATACAGTACGTCAAGTAGCCAAGCAGGAAATCAGTAATTGAATTAGTTAGGGGACCTGGACGGCTCAACCTCCAATGTCCTATCAAGGACATAATTTGTTGTCTACGTAGACGTAGGTAGAGGTAGAGGTAGAGGTAGTCAGGCAGAGAAAAGAGAGTAGAGGCCAGAGCGGTAGGGACAAAACATTTACAATAAGAAAATTGTGGGTGTAAGCTATAAATAAAGAAAAGGCGGATGCAGACAAGATCGCCTGGCTGGCGAGCTGGGACCCTGAGGTCTGAACTGAAAGCCCAAGACCGAATGGAATAATACGGTAATACATAGCCTAGGCACAAAAGTCAAAGACGGATTTGGATTTCCAGGGCCCAAAGGAAATTGGGCTGCCCCGTTTTCTTTACTCTTTTTCTCAGACTTTTAGTATTGGAAATTAATACTTAAATGCAGACACAAGACGTGTTCAAGTTGCCTATTTATTTGTTGACTCAGCTAACGTGAAATTTAGACTCATCAATGCTTGGTCTCAAGTCTCAACTCTCTCTACTAGATCTCGAGGTTGATGAGGATATCTGTAAAAATCCAAAGCTGCTGCATACATGGCATGCCATGGGCCCATGGGCATGGGTGTAATGTATCTGTAATCTGTATTATTGGAGTACTCAACTCAACGAATACATAATGAGGTCGAGGCGGAAATAAGTGGGCCCTGTTGACCACCTAACCTAATACTTTGCTATCACATGTAAGATTCCTGTATCCCCCCTCCTCTGGATCTCCGCCATAAATTGCTCAACTACAAAAATGAAAAACCTCGTGACCTCCCCCCGGTCCCCGGCCCCTCCCTCCCTCCCTCCCTCCCTCCCCCTACACCTGTCATTCTTTTTTTTTTTTTCTCTCTTTAATAAAATCTATTAAATTATCTTCAACTCTTTCTTCAGCTTAGTTTCAGAATAAAATAATTGATTTTACCCCAAAAATAATAATAAAATATTCTCTTCTCCAACAGATTAAAAGTCAGACAGTCAGAACAGAAATACTTAAATGTATGGATTCCCGCATGGATATAGGTCGCGATGTCTCCACTGCATCTAGAGACAGTACAACATCATTCATTCAATATTCAACCAATTACCAAACGAAACCGAAATAAATGCCACAAATTCAAAAGCTTTTTGACCATAAAGAGATTTGGAGAGAGAGAGAGAAAAAGTCGTATTCACTATTCACAACTTAAATCAAAGTAGGAGAATACCTTACTCTACCGTTCATACCATAATAAAATCAATTTGTCTTAACTATTTCTAAGGTCGAACGAGGATGTAAATTCGTTAATATTTTGAGGTCTTAGAAATTGATTGAATTGGGAATGGGAAGAAGTGGGAAATAAGTGGTCAGACCTTCAAAGAGACTAGGTCAAGGATCAGCCCGTTATAGTTCGCCAGTGCTAAAATTCTGACAACAGAAAGATAGAAAGGGGAGGAAAGGATGAATGAGAGAAAGAGAGAGGGTGGACTGATTTCCCATTGATGATCAAGAATGGCCCCAAGACTCTTATTTATAGTTCCTGGCTGCACATTCTAGAAAGTTCTTAAGCTTGTGTTTTCCCATTTTACCCTCGTATTTTATAATATTTTTTTTATCACATTTAAAACATGTGATTAATTTGTCATTCTAGAATTATCTTGATATTAATATTTTTGCCCTTTTGGCATTTAAAGTATATGTTTATTTTCTTAAATTATTTTCTAGAATGTTTACTGTTTATTTCTTATCCAAGAATACTCTTCTAGTTTATATAATATTCATTAATTGTGTTGAAATATTTAGCACTTACACTTAATGAACTGAATTGACCAAGTCTTGGTTAGTCTAGTCGTAACCGCAGTTCCACATTGCTACTCAGGTCGATCCCTTACATGGCAGCGTTTGATAAGCCTTTTCATACGGTCTTTTGGGGTTCAACAAACTTGAAAGACTGAAAATCAGTCTTTTTTTTTCCCCCTTTGATAACCAAAGCTGGAAAGATGAGAAGATGCATGTGAAGAAAGACCAAAACACAGAATTTCAGGAAGTTTCAAATCAAGCTTCTTGGTCTTTCTATGTGATATATAACCTGTAGACTTAGCCGTTTATCAAACGATCTTTGTCTTTACAGAGAAGACCCCAAAAACTCAATATGCCTTTCGCTCATTTGGACTGCCGGAAAATCTTTCTAAAAGGACTTGCCAAATGGCACGTTTTAGGCGATTTTTTGGCAAGTCTTTCTAGGCATGTGGATCTTTCAATAGCTCAATAGATAAGAGGATTTATTGGGCTTTTGGGTCTTGTCTTTAAACACCGAACTGTTTGGTTTGCGCCATAGTTACTAGGTTATTGAAACAATTAAGAAGGCTATTTTCAATGTGGAAAGACCAAAAGTTTCATTTGAAACTTCCTGATTTTGAACTTTTTTGGTTTTCCCATGCACTTGTCTTCAAGTCTTTTGAGCTAGCTGATATCAAACGGGAAAGACCATTTTTTAGTCTATTACGCTTTTTGCAAATCAAAAAGACATGCATAAAAAACGCACCAAAGACCTTATGTTTTAAGATTCATGCTTAAATCTTCATGCACCAAAGTTAAGGGAAGCTAGATGATTTGCAAAGTGATCCATTATGGATTTATGGGTAATTGGTAGTTTTAGATCTGTTCATGGGCTGGGCCAGACTTTGCCTCTTTATCAATAGAAAATGTCCAGGGTCGAGCTTGAGCCCAACCCTTATAAAAGGCTTGAAGTCTGAGCCCAAAGCCCAACCTGCACATAAAATGTCCTATTTTTGTGTAATTTTAATAAACTAACTAGCGGGGACCGTGCGATGCACAGGATTCAATAAGCTTTTGCTTAATAATAGAAATGGTCATTTACTAAAATATCTCTTATAGTTTCATGGATTTACTAAAATCTGCCCTATAGTTAGCATATTACTAAAACACCACTTATAATTTGCAACGATTTTTATCAATCTTCCATTATATGGTAGTGGAAAATGATAGTGTTGACCCTAAATGAATTTAATCAAAAGAAAAAAAAAATACCATTTTGCCCTTAATAAGACATGGCCAACCACTTTGTTGGTTATATTTGGTCAATTTTATTTTTTACACAAAAAAAGTGTTAAGGGTATTTGTGGAATAAAAAAATAATAGGTCTAATGGCAAAACAAACACTCCTTATTGAAATGTTGATTAAGTAAATAAGTTGTAAAATATATTGGATGTTTTAGTAAAATGAAAACTATAAGGTAGGTTTAAGTAAATACGTAAAGCGATAAGGTGTGTAGGAATGGCAACATAGCATGGATCATATTCCCCATCCCCGACTCTGATATGAAATTAACCCCCACCCCTGATCCCCGATGGGGATGGGTTCCCCGTGGGGACCCAAATCCCCAAAATGTTTTCAGATAATAACATTTTTTTAATAAATTTATTTAA
Organism: Nelumbo lutea; assembly: GCF_056320005.1. Lineage (NCBI taxonomy): Eukaryota > Viridiplantae > Streptophyta > Magnoliopsida > Proteales > Nelumbonaceae > Nelumbo > Nelumbo lutea. The sequence goes on along the minus strand of NC_142688.1, from coordinate 10,324,012 downwards.
AATAAATAAAAATTTTAAATTATAAATAATGTTTTAAATATGTTTTGATATATAAATAATATAAAAAATATAATAGTATATTTAATATAAATAACATTTAATATAGATAGATAGATAGATATAATTAGGGTCGGGGCAGGGTGGAAACCTCAATCCCCACCCCCAACCCCGATCGGGGATTCCTATTAATCCCTGCCCCTACTGCTCGATTTTCTAGTATTTTACGTTGGCTTTGGTTCACCCAATTCGACCAAGTTGGATCAATTTCACTTTGGCCATTTGTAAATTGACCAAAATTGAATGACCTAACCATGGATATATATATATATATATATATATATATATATTAATATTTATATTTTAAATATATTTTTTAATAAATCTAAATTTTAAATTTATTTTTTAATAACTGCACTATAATTTTTAAAATTTAATTTAATTTTTAAGTTTAAATCTTTTGAATCGACTGACCAAACCAAAAAATCGACCCAAATCGTTACAACTTGAGTGGGTCAATTTTCACAAAAGGTTAGTCGGCTTCAGCTGACCAACTCCCTAACATGACCAAGTCAATTTGGTTGGCTAAATAGCCTAGAATCGAACCAAACCAACTCATGAACCCTCATAATTTCAGCTAAATTAATAGTCCCGTCTCTGATAAATAACAATAATTTAATCTTCAATAATTATTGAAAATTTATAGCCAAAATACATAATTATTGAAAATATATTGGTAATGAAAAATAAAATAATTACAAAAATACAATAACTACTAAAAATATATTAACTTAGTCAATAAATAATATAATCTCTAATAAATATGAATCAATAACTTATAATAAAAATATAATAAATTAAATTTAAAAATTTCAATAATAGTAATTTAATCTCCAATAATTATTAAAGTTTTCTGTTAAATAACAAAACAAAAAAAATTATGCATAATCATTGAAAATACATTTAATACAAAAAATAATAAATATTAATTTTAGTATATATAATTATATAATAAATATAGATTAAGAGTTTAAAATTATTATTAATAAATATTAATTTTTTGAAAGTTATTTTCTCAAATTATTACTTTATATAAGTGAAGCTAATTATTTACAATATTATGTAAAAATATTAAATTATTATTAATTTCAAAGTTATGTTATAATTATTTTTCTACTTTTAGATTTTTTTAAATTTATTACACAATTTCTTTATTTTAACTATTTAAAATCTAGTTATGTTAAATATTTTGTTTTTTAAAATATTTAGTTATTTAAATACTTAAATAACATGTTAAATATTTAAATTTTAAAAAATTAATTAATTATTTAATTTAATTATCCATAAAATCATAAGTTATACTATTATTGCATAATTTTGTAATATATTAAGTTATTATTAATTTCAATATTATGTTATAATTATTTTTCTACTTTGAAGTTTTTTTTTAAATTTATTACATAATTTCTTTATTTTAACTATTTAAAATTTAGTTATGATAAATATTTAGTTATTTAGATATTTACATAATATATAAAACATTTAAATTATTTTTGTTATTTGAATTTTATTTATTTAAATCTATTACATATTATTAAATATTTGAAAAATATTTAAATTGATAATCCAGAAAACATAATTTAAATTGTCAGTACATAATTTCGTGATATATTTTGTAAAAATATAATTTTTTTGTGTTTTTAATAAATATTTTAAAGTTATTACATAATTTTGTTAGAATAATTAAATAATTCTTAAATTTTTAAATATAAACTTTCTTTAGATAGATATAGATAAAAAGTAGGGGAGAGGATAAATAGGAATTACATCTCATTGGTTGTTTCAAAAATGACATGGAATAAAAAAAATAAAAAATTCAATAAAAGGAGAAAATTTATTGACCGCTTTGTTTTAATATATATATATATATATATATTGATAGATAGATAGATAGATAGATAGATAGATATTATATTAATTTGGTAATAATTTAATAAAATAATTCATATTTTCTGAATATTAAATTAATATTTGATAATAACTTTATAAATAAATACATATTATATACATTTATTATATATAAATAATGTATATTTCTATTATATGTATTAGTATCGGACCAAGCTTGCGCTCAGGTCGGACTTATTTTAGAAAGCCTGAGCCTGACCAGAAAAATAATTGGGCCCAATATTTAAAGCCTGAGCCCAAGCCCGCGGATCTGAAATTTTGTCTAAGCCCGAAAAATCTCAGGCCGGGCTGGCCCATCGGGCTACCTGGCCCATGAGCTGGTCTAGGTAGTTTTGTGCCCCAAGCTACACCAATTGCCCCTCCAACTTAGTGGCACTCTAAAACATGAATGCTTTTGTTTTCATTTGTTTTTGGAACCGTTACCAATGATATCGTTTATGGAATATGATGCTTATTAATCAGATGAAAACAGGTTTTTAAAACCGAATTCAAGAACATTTTTTGTTTCTGTTTTGAAAAGAAAAAAATACATGCAATTGAGATCATGTTTTTTTTTTGCTTTTTGTATTTTTGTTTTAAGAAATAATCTATTTTCCAACCAAATGGTTTTGGTTTATTTTTGAAACCGACAACAAAAAACACAATTCACGTTACAAAATACCCCCTTAATTATTCATCCAAAATCCAAAATGAGAAGATAAAGATATCAAACCCAACCTCTTGGACCCGGACCCAATTATCGGGTTATTTTAATTTATTCTATATTCATAACCCCCATCCCGGATGTGGACTGCAGAAAACCCGACAATATCCTGTTACTTCATTCATTCATTGAATGGTGCGAATGTTTGAAACTTATTTGGAACCCTGGAACCTGGAGGAATGCGTTTTTCTTACTTCAGAATCCATTATATTCATAACCTATTGCCTTTGGTCGGCCATTTCCACATTAAAAACTTGAAACAGGTTCCTTTCTATGGATAACTGCCTTTTGACATATTCATATGCTCACGAGGAGATGGAGTAAATGACAGATCACAGGTGTAGTGATCATTTCACTATTGTCCATCGGATTTTAAATGCCAATGAGTTGAAGTCGCACATTTGTCTTTGTCTACGAATTATCTACATTTGGGCTCCACTAAATTATTCTCCAAGTTCAAGCCCATGGGTTAAAGAGGCAACCCTCCAATTCAGCTGAGCCCAGCTTATCATGAGCCAAGACAATTTTGGGCCAATTTTTGCCTAGCTGCATTTATGGGCGGACCAGATTTCGTAGGATCCAGCAGGGCCAATTTGGATCTGTTTCTTCGAAAACCCACCTCATATGGCACAGTTTTGTCGTAGTTCCCGCCAGGGCACTCGACTGAACTGATCATTCGGCACTTCGATTGAAATAGGCATTTAAATTGAAACTCTCATACTAGGGCTGTCAATGGATTGAATGCTGTTAAAAGATAAAGTTTAGATAAAAAAACAAGGCAAAGAGAACAGGCAGCAGGAAGGAAGAGAGAGAAAGTGTTCGGTAGAAAAAGAGAGAGAGAGAATCAGGAAAATTTTGGGAGAAAGCAGCCTTAGAAATGCATTTACACTCGGATTGGATTAATCAATCAAATATGATCAATTGACAGGACTTGAGACCATGCCACAGTATTAGCGAAGGTTAAAAAAAAAAAAACAACAACAACAATTGGTCAAGGAAAAGTTGTTGGTACGTTTTTTTTTTCTTTCATGTTGTTGGAACGTGGTTGGTACACATTAGGAATATCTGCTCTCTCTTTCTCTCTTCAAAGACACCAAAATGTCAAAAATGTCATTTCTCTCTTTGTTCATTTTAATTTTGCTACACTACTCTCTTTTTCTAACTTATAATCAAAAGTCTTTTCTTTTTCTTTTTTTTTTTATTTCAACACTAGCTCCTTTCTTACTAATCAATATTATTTGGAGATTAAAAAAGAATTGAAAACAACAATTGGAGTATGTGAAGATTGACAAATTTTTACTCTTCCTCTTCTTATATTTCTATTATTTTTTACTTGGCTTATGCAAGAGGAGAGGTATAAATTGGGTTGTGTTGGCTTGACACGGCATGGCTTTGCAAGCTGCCCATGTTAAGCGGGTCATGCCATGCCGGTCTGTGGGTCTATGCCTGTCGTGCCTACCTCCTCTGGGATCCTTAATATGTCAGGCCAGGCCCAAGGCGAGGCCATAAAAGACATATCTTTTTTAAAAACATTGAAAAAAGATAATGAAAAATTTTAAATAAATTAACAAAATAGACACAAAATTTTAAAATTTTATTTTATATGAATTTTCATGTGTACAATTGTTTATATATGAAATTAAAAAAGTTACAATACAATTGAAAAAAATATTTATATATTAATACATTATATATTATATATTTTTATATAATTAGCATGACCAAATTTGTCGTGTCGTGCCATGCTAGCCTGCAGACTTGAAAATCCAAGCTGCGCACGACCTGGAGGTATGGGTTGGGCCATAGCATAACAGGTCGGGCCCGACACAACCCGATTTACACCTCTATGCAAGAGTCTTCATCAATTGATGTCAAATAGACATGTTCATGGCTTGCATTCATCAGGTTGGGGTCGAGCTTTGCCTCTTTATTAATAGAAATTGTCCATACCTGAGTTTGAGTCCAACCCTTATATAAAGCCCAATTTGAACATAAACACTCTTACCTATAGTGTAACTTTTGTAATATTTTCTTATAACTTGTTATTTTTATTTTCTATGCTTGTTTAGAATCTTTGTTATATTTTCCAATAATTTTTGCTATTTTTTATTTTCTATGTATTTAAATCTTTTGTTATATTTTCTTGTAATTTTTGTTATATTTTTCTGTAATTTATGTATGTTGGATTAATGGGTTGGGTTAATTAAGGCGGTTTTGGGTTGAGCCCAACCCATTTAAATTTTCCTAACTGGGTCATTTATGGGTTAGTGGGTCAGATGGGTTGGGTTGAAGCTTAACCCAAACCAAACCCAACCCAACCTGCCCAATTGCCACCCTAATCCCAAGTAAGGACAGAACCAAGTTAGATTTTTGCAAAAGTTGTACTCCGCATACTTTAGTAGTTTTGTACTCTTGTTGGACTTAGAACTCATTTGGGAGGGCTTCAAGCCTTCAATGTTGATTGAGTTGCATTGGCTAAACCACTTTGGAGCAGTGTTCTCAATCTACTGTTGATTTGGATGATTAAATCGTTTGAACCATCAACTAAACAAGATTTTATATCTGGTTTTAGTAAAACCCAAAGAATAGTCAAAAACCGTTCGACCGGGATAGTTGGACCATTGAGATCATATAAGCTACCAAAAATTGCAATGCCAAAATCCACTACGTGAAAGTCCTCCCAAATGGGCATTTGGGCAGGAAAACGTTGGATGTTCAATCACTTGTTAACTTCATATGACATATGTCCTCCCCGTTAAAATGTTAAGGTCCCAGCCATTTAACATCCCTCTTTGTAACATCCTTCCACTTCACATCCCAAAATTAACAAAAAAAAAAAAAATTGCTTATTTTTTTCTTCAAAAAGAGTCTTTTGTAATTAAGGTTTTAAAAACCAACTTGGAGACGAAAATGTTTTGTCCACTGGTTTTTGGGTCAACGGTTTGACCATCTGGATTGAACGGTTCAGGTGGTTTGATATCTTCTGTGAGAAAAGAGAGAGAGTTGGCTGTGGGCTGAGAAAGGAAATGAAGGAAGAAAGGAAGGAAGGAGAGAAAAAGAAGAGGTAATGCCCATTAGTGATGACGGCGGCAGCAGATTTGATCTCTCTCTCTCTCTTAACAATCTCAGTCCCTCCCCCATCTCTCAATCTCATTCTCATCCCTTTTCTCTTTAATCCTCCCAGCAAAAAAATAAATAAATTTTCATTAAACCATGAACCGCTGTTCAAGTTGAACAGTTCAGCAGTTCTCTGACCAAATCAATGTAATTTTTTTTAACAAAAAAATCAGTTCAGACTAAAACCAGACCCAGAGATATGACTGGTTTCCAGGTCAAATGGTCCGGTTTTCAAAACAATTGTGAGTGTAGAACATGTATTATCATACAATAACCTTATTAATTATACAACAAAAAAATGTTTGAGCTTCCAATATACTAAAAATTCATTACAAAATACATCAAATTGTTGTTATATCTCCCTAGTTAGTTTGATAGATGATTGACATATCTATCTTATATTGCCTGCTTACCATGAAAACAATTTAGAATATATAAAATAAACTATGTTTCTAGTTTTTGAATTTTCCTAAAATTAGGGGTGCAAATGGATCAGATCAATGATCCAATCTGATCTGAAATTCAATCCTATTTTGTTATATTTGGTTATCCCTTTGTTGGAGTTTAGAACCAGATTAGATGATAGGACCAGATTTAAAATCGGATCAGATTTAGATCACCACCTATCTGATCCAAAAGAAAAAAAGAATACAGGTGCAGATGTCAATGGACCAATAAGTTTGGATTGGAACCAATATAAATTAAAATGAATTTGAACAGATTGGATGATCCAGGCATTGAATTGGACTGATCCAAAATGGTCAAAGATATTCATGGGATTGGAATGGGCCTGGTCCATCTGTAATTGGACTCCTATTGGACCAGGCAAATTGAACCAAATCCGGCCCAATCAACACCACAATGTATACGTACTATTTTGGCTTGGATGGGGTAAAGGAAAAAAATAAGGTGCGAGACAGCCCAGCCCCTATGGCCCTATCGAAGCAGATTGTTTAGTTATTACCCAACAACTGTTGGTAGAGAACTCTCCTCTCAACTGGTGAATAAGATCCATTATCACCAATTGCAGGACGCTCCTTCAATAATCTGCTCGCTCTCTGGCCTGATTAGTTGCCTCCCTTTCTACTCCCCTGTGATGGACCCACTATTATCTTGGGTAGATAACCCACCGGCAAACCAAGAATATGGATCCATAGATCTATTCTGTTCAGCATATAACGGTGTGGGGCTTTATTGATTTTGTACTTTTTTCTGTTTCGTTGACGTTCCAAGGCCCCTTTCTTAAAATATCATCTCTTATCTCTGAGCTTGCTTTCTTCGACAAAATTAATCCATAGATCTTTATACAAAATTAATCCAAAGTTTTTTTTTTTGTTGGTAAAAGGGGGGAATAGAGATTGATAGGAACTCGTAGAAACGGCCTAATTCAGGAGTGGTTTGAATATGATGAAGTGAAATTAACACCTGATCTATTGGCGTAAGGTTCCTACTACTCTAGAAGCAGAAATTTTGAAACCTTAATAGCCAAGGATCTGATGTCTTGAATAATGGGATGTAGAGGTTCAAAGCTAGATGTTTCTGTATTCAGCATCTGATTTAGCATTTGATAAAATCGTCACCCCTTGATTAGTTAAGTTCAACGAGGCTAGTCTCTCCAAAGCAAATCTTAAAGCTAGCCCGCCCGCATCTCTTAGCCTCCCTGGCTGAACCACAAAGTTCTTGTCTACTAGCTGCTTAATTCCGAAAGTCGTCCTGTTTTCTCAAAGCCATGCACCTGGGCAGGGGCATGTCTTGATGTTTCCCTCCGCGAGATTGTGGTAGTAGAATTCAACTCCAATTAACTCACCCGGGAATAACTCTGTTAGAAGAACAAGCTTGATTGATGCACTTGGCATTAACACCAAGTGGATTTGGTTGTTATAAATTGCGCTCTTTCTGGATGAATTGAACCAGGCTTTGCAAGGAAGACTTCCCTTTGAGAAGGATCATCGATCAAACCGAGTTTTGAACCACGAAAGCACCCCATATCCATTTTTGAACACAGTGATGTTGGGAGTTTTAGATGAATCATTGAGTACGTGGGGATAGAAGCAACTATATGCATGGCTTTAAACAGAGTATCACGACCTGCTTGATTGAGGAGAGATATATCTATTCCAGTTACTGATCACTTTCTTCTCCATCCTTGTTTCGATCAATCATATTTGGTAAGCCCAAATACTTTGAAGCACCATTAATGGACTCAGTAATAATCCCTAGAATGCGAGCCATGGTTCTTCTTCTGATGAGTTTCTATGCATGGGGAGTATTGCCACTGAAAAAAATTCTTGATTTCCTTAGGTTAGTTTTCTGGCTAGATTCATTGTTGTAATTTAACAGAATTTCCTTAATATGTGTACACAGTTGGAGACATCAGCTTTCAGAAATAACAGACTGTCATTAGTGAATAAGAGGGGTGAAAGGCACGGCCCGCTTCTGTTTAATTGCATGTCTTTAATACTACCACTATTAATGGCATGTAAAATTTGTATGACAGAGCTTGGGCACATAAAATAAGTATGGGAACAGGGAGTCCCGAACGCTTTAATATCGCACAATCCATTAATAAGGAAGGAGAAATCCTCCGTGAAATTGCTAAAGCCCATCTTATGATTATGAAGCACCGCGAGAATAAATCAAAATAAATAGCACAACTCAACTTTAGAAATCAGAATAATCTAGGCGTGTATTGGGTCCGATTTTCAAGAAAAAATGTTCATACTTCGGATATCTGTTTATACAAAAAAAAAAATATTATTTTAATTTTATTTGAGAGTGTTTCTGTCTGTATGCAGTTAAAGTGATTTTCATCACTGTTTTTCATGTATATACCCATAGATAAGCGCCAATCAGTCAATTGTTGAGTAAATGATTCATTGATGCATGAAATGTCAAATTACATCGATTTTTCAATAAACACCTGAACCAAACTATAAAATATACACGAGAATCCAATATGATACCATTTTTTTAAAAACGGCCACTGTTCCAAACATCCCCTAACCAGAGCCGAGAGGTGTTATATCTGTTATTTTGCTACCGGTAGGTGTTTGAAGTTTGATTTCGTCGCTTTTACTCTAAAAGCTATAGAACGTGACAGAACACCTATTTGACCAACCCTAGTCCCAACATCGCACTTGGTGGGGAGTGTTCGGAACGCCAAATGAAAAGAAGCAAAACGTTGAAATAACACCTACCTGATACCTCTCTCTCCCTCTCTCTCTCTCTCTACGCCCATGTGTCAACAGCGAGATTGTTCCAATTGACCCAAGGTCGCCAAATCACCCTTTACTTGACAGTTTGTAGGCCAGTAACCCTCTTCCACGTGGCTAGAGAGTCCGGAAAGAGGACATGAGATGACGTTTTCCTCGACTACAAATTTCAAACTATTGGATTCCGGCGATGGTCCAATGTTTTTTACTATGATATGATTCGTCTGAGATTGCTTACAAACGACATTTTCTTAAATAAAGGGCACACCACCCACCAGGCCACCATTGGTCCAACTATTTTTATTATGAAAAAACGGGGGATTCTTCGAAACCAAGCTCCTGTCCGAAATCAAAGCACCAAGCCGCTGGGCCCCGAAAATACCGACCGGAGGTCCGATGTTCCTCTCACCTCCCTCTTTCTCTCTCCCTAAACTAAAATTCTTTGTGAATGAAAGAAGAAACCAGACAATCAAGCAAATTCATCATTCGTAAAACCTAAGAAATCTGTGTGACTAAACAACATTAACAACCCATAAGTAATAAAAAGAGGAGGGTTGATCTGTGTTTCTGCTAATCTTACTCATTCCTAGTGATGCCTTCTTCGTCTATCTTCTAAAATTCAAAACAACCGAAAGGAACGCCGTAACAGAAACAAATACAACAGCAAAAGAAATACCCTCTGCCCCCAACTTAACCCGCTAGAACCCACCGATTTCCTTTCCATTTCCGTCCATTCCTCCCCGGCCCCTATCCTGTCTTTCTGAGTTGCAACACAGATACCACCCAAATGAAGCACCTGGTGTTGCAGCAGCAGAACTGCAACACCCGCCGGAGCAACAGCTTCAGAACTTCTGGTTCGCTTGACTCCTCTGTTGACGGTACCTTTAAATCTCCGGCGGCACCCTTCTGGTTAGTCCTCCATGGTCTCTGCTGCCTCATCAGCCTCGTTTTGGGCTTCAGGTTCTCTCGTCTTATCTTCTTTCTCCTCTTTTCCACAAACACTACCACCACCACCACTACTAATCACTACACTGTACCGGCGCTCCTCCGAACCACCAGCGATACTGCGCAAACCCTAACGCTCCAGACCCCTCCTCTCTCCCCTCCGATCTCGATTACCGACACGCCGTCGAACCGAACAAGTACTACCACTACCAGCAGCCACGTCGTCGTCGGCCGTCATGGGATCCTGATCCGTCCATGGCCTCATCCTAATCCCGTCGAGGTTATGAAGGCGCACCATATAATTGAAAGAGTTCAGAGAGAACAACGGCTTCAGTATGGAATTAAGAACCCAAGACCTCTGATTGTTGTTACCCCCACCTTTGTCCGAACCTTCCAAACCCTTCACTTGACCGGTCTCATGCATTCACTGATGCTCGTTCCCTGCGATCTAACTTGGATCGTTGTCGAAGCCGGAGGGACTTCTAATGAGACCGCTTCTCTTCTTGAGAAATCAGGACTTCGTACAATCCACATTGGCTTCGACGAAAGAATGCCAATTACTTGGGAGGCTCGACACCAGATGGAAGCTCGGATGCGGCTTCGTGCCTTGAGGTAAATTCATCGGTTCTTTACTTGTTTCAGTTGTTCTCTCTTGTTTGAGATTTATTTTTTCTTCTCTTGGGAAGCCACTTTGATTATTAGGCTTGCTGTTATTACAGGGTCGTGAGAGAGCAGAGATTAGATGGAATCGTGATGTTTGCCGATGATAGTAATGTGCATAGCATGGAGTTATTTGATGAGATCCAATCAGTTAAATGGATCGGTGCTGTTTCTGTTGGAATTCTTGCTCATTCTGGGAATTCGGATGATTCATCCTCTTTGCCTCAGAAGCAGGAGGATGAAGAGAATTTGCCATTGCCTATTCAAGGCCCGGCTTGTAATTCGTCTGGCCGATTGACTGGCTGGCATACCTTCAATTCCCTACCGTATGTCGGCAAGAGTGCCACTTACTTTGATGATAGGGCAACGGTGCTTCCTAGGAAGTTGGAGTGGGCTGGGTTTGTTTTCAACTCCAAGTTGGTTTGGAAGGACGTTGAGGATAAGCCAGAGTGGGTTCGGGATGTAGATACGTTGGCTGCAGATGGAGAGGACCTTGAGAGTCCTCTGTCTCTTTTGAAGGACACTTCTGTTGTTGAGCCTCTGGGTAATTGTGGGCGCAAGGTTCTGCTGTGGTGGCTCCGAGTTGAAGCTCGTTCCGACAGCAAGTTTCCTCCTGGGTTAGTTTTCTTCCCACTGATGTTGTTCTTTAAATTTTACTTGTTCTCCATGATCCTGTATTTAATTACTTAAATTCCTCCGATCTGATTCTGCTAGTAATTGATTATATGGACTGTTTGACTAGCCTTTTTGGTGCTGATAGCCTTTTCCATTGGATCTGATGACTTGCCCTTTTGTAAAATGAAGTAGTCGTAGACCAAATCACATTCTTTTAAGATTGTAGCATTTAGAGGAGGGGGGGGGGGGGAGGTCCATTTTATGCAAGTGTTGAATGTATTAATGCTTTCTGAATATGAATGGGAAAGTGCTGAAGAAACCAAGGTCCAAAAATAACCTCTTTAGTTCATCCATTGAGGGCCATTTCCCAATGGTGGTCTTGGCTATCTGGGGTCTTAGGAAGGGTAGATTGAATATGAACCTAGTCTCAGACTTAAACCCACATTCTCATACTTGTCAGTAGTTACTCAGACAGTAATCCCCCTCTAAACGTAACTGAAATCAAAGTAGAAGGGTGATTCTGCTCTGCAAATACTATTAAATGGTTAGGGCCGAAGGAAGGCAGCCCTTGGAGGCTGGCGCACTACCTGACAGAGGCTAGAGCCTAGAGAAATATTGGGCTCCTTGTTTGTAAATCTTATTTGTATTGCTAGGGAGTTAAACTATATAGCTTATAGTTTGGCTAAATCTGGTGTCCACAGGGAAGCTTTGTATAGTAATGGGATTCTGCCTATGTAACCCCTGAGCTTTGCTTTATTATGCTTCTTTCTGTACGTCATCCCATGTACCTATTATTCTATAAACGTAATCAGTTACTATTTTCTTAAAAAAAAACCAATGTAGAAGGGGGTTAAATTCCTATCTTTTCCTTATCTAAACCTTTAATCATGCAATCTTCCTTACAACTCTAAACATACTGAATTCTTTGTGCCTTTCATTTTAGTTGCAGTCAAAGCCAGAATGAAATGTCAAAATTTCAACAACTTAGACAAGATTCAGAACCTTGTCTGGCATAAAGAAAGCCAAACTGTGCTTTTTTAATCTCTTTTTTCGTACCAGGGATAGTGATAATGTGATATTCTTTTTGTCTTCCTTTTGTAAATCTTCTGTTGATGAATTAATGAAAGTGTTATTGATCAAAAAAAAAAAAGGTTGTAGATTCTGGTGGTTGCAACTGATGTCTACTTTTGTTTTGGTGATCAGATTGGCTGCCCACAGAGCGGGCCCCAGGGGCAGCCCACAGTCCATCCCCTCCGTGCACTGGGAACATCTTCCGTGCTTGTCATGGGGAGATATTCCCAATGCATGGAAGGGGATGGGCTGTGGGACACCCGGGGTGCACTCTGTGGGCAGCTGATTCCGTCTCCTGTTTTTGCTCCTAGGATTTGTTGTACATTTGTGTTCAAGTATATCAAATAATAGGTACTTAGGCAGATCTCTCTTGTACATTTGTGTTCAAGTATATCAAATAGGGCAGGATTTGTTGCTTTAATAAGTTGACTCCATAGATAATTGCTAAATTCAACTGATCTGTTCAGAACACAAGTCAAATGTAGAATTTGTTGAGTTCATTTCTGAGGCAACTCTGAAAAAGGTGTTGATTTGTGAGTCAAAGACAAAAAGAACATGAAGATAGACTAGAAAAGGATAAATTTTTCTAGAGATTTAACTGTGCTCTTTATCAAACCAATTTTATCAGCTTCAGGTTTTCTAAATGAAGCAAAAACAATCAATAATTCCATAAAAATTGTCCCTTACAACTCAAAAGTCATTTGTTCTTCCTTTTCTTTTTGTGTCATTTGTTGAAATAAATGTTTGTCCTTGGAATTAGAGCACTGTAAATGAAGTATTGTGCTACTGGAGTATCAGAAAACACATGCAAATCAAACTTGTAATAACATTTATATGACATGGAACCTAATGCTAGGCCATTGAAAGCATGTTCGTAAAATAGTGTGGTAGCCGAGATGAGGATGTTTGAGATGGATGAATAGCAACACTAGGGTGGATGGAATTGGAAATATTTGAAATTTCCAGGAACCTAGGACAGACGCTAGAGGTGAGAGGATCAGTGAATTGGCTAAAATGGGTTGGTCATATAGGTAGCAGATAAACAATTGCTCCTCTGGTAGAGAACGATCTAGTGCAAGTTGAAAACTCCAAAAGAGCCAGGAAGCTAAGAACAATTTTCTGAATTGCATCCACCTTTTTTTTTGTTTTTTAATTGTTTTAGACAAAAAAAAAAAACATTAGAGCCCCAGAGTTGCAAGACTTTACAAAATATATAAAAAACCAATTATCTCCTATAATAAAACCAAGAAAAAAATCTATAAAAAAATAAATAAAATCTATCAAAAGAAACCAATAAAAAGCAGTCCGCAACTTATTATATTCATTGTGGTCATAAAAGTAAAAGATCTCGCACCTTCAGAGACTCCATGATAATTCTTAGCAATCTTCAGATGTTAAATCTCCATTCGCACCATAAACTATCACAGCTAAAAGTATCCAAAAGGTTCTTCCATAAACCCATAGCCATAAATCTCCAAAATTAAGCTAGGCCTATAAGACTGAAGGCATCATTATATTTAACTCCAAGAGCCAGAGACAAACTGGCTATACCTCTATTCCTTAGAGGTAATGGAAGAAGTAGGTGGTCTATAGAAACCCCTTCACATACAGAGCAAGCAAACAGAAGGGAATTACCCAATATGGTGATATGATCTTTTGTAGGGATAAAGTTCTAAATGGCATTCCAGAGAGAAAATTGGTTGGATGAATTTGTAAAGCACCAGTTCAGGGGATGGGAAAGGGATGGAAAGAGAAGCAATAAAAAGTCAAAGTGGGATCTAACCATGAAGATTCCTTTTTGGTATTGTTCAAGTTTTCATTCTAGAACTCACAAGAGGGTGACTTTAATTTTAAAGGGATAGATAAAAGTTGCAGTGTTATTTGAAGCTTTTACTCCTTTACCACTCAGGTATGATCCTTGATTTGGTTAGGGGGTGCCCAATATGAAGATAAGATAACCTACATCCTTTTGTAAGAACATATTTCTAAAATGCGTTTTTCAGATGCGAATGTTAAAGTTCATTTCTTCATTTGATGGCAATTGATAACATAATGTTGTTGCTAACTTAGCATGATAAGACCATGATTTCAGCCCTTGGATTCAAGCGTTGATGTCATTTTCTAATATCCTAAAGCTGATATCAAGTTGACTGCAATGTCTTTGACCTAATGAAGATTCTGTTTAAGAAGGGAATTAAGCTTGAAGTAGGAGGTTGATCGAGGATTAAGTTATGGCAGGATGTGTTATGTAGAAGTCACCCTCACAAAGAGAGATTTCAAACTCTGTTTGAAATTGTGCATAATAAGGAGTGCTTGGTGTCGGAGGTGTTCTCACAAGAAAGGGTCAGGAGATCGGTGTCCCACTCTTAGAAGGTATCTGAATGAATGGGAATTAGAGCAATTGGTGGAATTAATGCAAAATTTAATCACAGAAGCTGAACAGAACAAGAAGTGACAAAAGAGTTTGGGTGGGGGAGAAATCAGGTTCTTTCACAATAGTCATTCTATGACAGAGTGTGTTGTGAACTGAGGAAGTGTTTACCAGTGGGTGGGGGAGATTGGTGTCCCACTCTCAAAATAGCCTCTTTTTTTTTGTAGCAATGCTGGGGAAGTGTTTACCAGCTGAAAATCTGGTAACAGAGGGATGATAGTGGGACCTAGTAGATGTGTAATGTGTAGTGAAGACTCTGAGGGGGTGGACCATCTTATTATTCACTGCATGTTTGCAAGGGAGCTGTGGTTGAAATCTTTGAGGCTGTTTGGAGTGCAGTTGTGCTTTCCAAAAGATATCAAGGCTTTGCTATGGCCCTTGGTCGCCCCAATGCCTCAAACTTTCCTACAATCCCCACTTATATTGTTAAATTAAGATTAATATTCTTTATGGCTGCCCCCCCCCTATCCATGTTTATTTGTTTTTGCCCCCTTCCCCCAAAAAATAATAAATAAGTAAATAAATAAACAAATCATGTCTCCAGCCTTGGCTATGGAGCTGGCATGGGTTGTCTAGAAAAGGAAGCAGTAGTAATGTGGTCAATTTAGACGGAGAGAAAGAGAGAGAGAGGGGATTTTTTTTTTTGAAAATAAATATAATACTGAAGATAGAGTAATGAATGGTTTTGGGGGAAGAATGTGCTCTTGGGTAGCAGTACAATGAGTGCACGAGTTATGAGTTATGCATGTGTGTAAGATAAAAGGTAAAAAACTCACCTTATATCAATTCCAATACTTTGATCTAACTTTTATAATGTGCACAGAAATCAAAACAAGTATCCGCTTTGTATGAGATAGATAATACACCACTTTACCCTAAGAGGTTCCTATCTTTTGGTTGAAGTCTATGAAGAAGTATTACATGCATCATGGTTGTGTTTCTCTGATATGACGAGTTACTAATGTATGCAGATGGATAATTGACCCTCCATTGGAGATCACTGTTCCTGCAAAACGCACGCCCTGGCCAGATGCGCCACCAGAGCTCCCGTCTAGTGAAAAGATGAATGGCGTCCAAGAATACACAGTAAAACATCCCTCCAAGACAAGTCGGGTTTCCCGAACAAGACATTCCCGTAGCAAGAGGAAGCATGAATCAAGGATAGCAGATGTACAAGTTTCTGGGAGGAATGCGGAAGGAAACTGATAGCCAGAACATCCCAAGTGTTTTTACTTCCGTCGGAAGTTGAGATCCGAGGTCATCATCTGTTTGAACATAATATCGAAATCTAAGAAAGTGCTTAATATGGTGGTATACTGCGGTCTTCCAGAGTACACCGAAAGAAAGGCGCTTAATACAGTTGGGCGTGGACATGCATTATGGGCTTTCCCTCTATTTTTGAAATTTAGTTTTATTTTGGTGACTTGTCTTGTGAAAGAGGTGTCTCCGTTTCACATCGGTTGCATCCACTGCCTAAGCAAAGCTTGTAATGAATGTGTTTTGAATCTTTATACAAGAACTTGAGACCATAGGAATTGTTGTTTCTGTTCCTTGCTCAGATAAACTGGACACCGGCACCATAGTAATAAAAAAATGTTCTGTTGATATGATCTGTAAACAGCTCATACATGCGTAGGTTATGCAAATACCTGGTGATTGATTTAACAAAAAAAATTCTGTTGTGCTTTAGGGCCCATTCCTTTCCTCTTAACTCTTCTATTCAGTGGAATTTTATAATTTTTTGTTTTTTAATACCCCAAAAAGATAAACAAAAGTTTTCATATATGGGGTTAAAATGGGCATTTGATAATTTCCAAAATTCAGAATTTAGAACACCATTATCTGCATTTAGAGTTCAAAAGAAAGGAAAATTTACTAATACCAATATATCTCTTAGGGGTGTTCTTTTTTGGCTTTAGAGGGGGCAAATTGGTCAATGGGATTTTGATTCTCATTGACCAAGAAACCCATGTTCATTTTTCAGATTTATGTGGTAATCAATGAAAATTTATATACCTAGGTGTTATTTACCCAGATAGTGGTACCCATCCATTTAGGGGAAAGTTGCCCGTACTTGGATTGGACATAAATGAGATTTTTATGGATAAGATTGTCATTGCCTTCTTTACAGGGAAATAAAAGAAATGGGAAAATGCAGTCTTTTATGGTAATCATTTGCCCAATAATGACTTATCGAAAAGTGGATGGGGCATTAATATGGTGGTATGCTTTTCTATTTTGGGAGAATAAGAAATCATGGTCAGAAATTTTAAATCCAAAGTACAATTGGGGTAGTTACTTAGTTCGAAATTGTTGCCATTCACTGTGGACATTGATGTAAAGAATGGGGTTTTTTGACATTTCGAATGTTTATAGATCTGCTGTGGAAGCACCGTGCGTACTTTTTCATTTTTCTTTTAAGCTCCTTGTACAAAATGGCAGCAGCTTGGGCTAAAAACCGCTTTCAGTTTGGTTTTGCACGCATTCGTTTACCTGGGAATTAAGGCTCAATGAGTAGTAAAGAGTGCATCGAGAATGGGGGTAAAGTTTGCTTCCATTTATTTGATACATAATCTATTTTCTCATTTCTTCAATGTAAACTGCAGAGGGTTTTGTTTCGTTTTCAAGAAAAAGTTATAGCCATTGGAAGAGGTACGTAAAACCCTAGAGTTCCTCAATGGTTGCTCCCAATCTTTCGAAGAACACAATGGCGATGGAAGATCAGTAGTTCACCTTCAAGACCTTCATCAGTACCTGCATTTCCAGCCCTCATCGTTGAATTGATGTGTTCTTGCAGGTAGAAAAAACTGAGAAAAGCACTCTAGGCAAATCAATAGATCTGGTTCAAAATATCTATAAAGAGGTATTTGAAGCTTTGTCTTGTAGATCTATTTTGTATGTTTAAATTTTGCTCATTTTTTTGTTCGATTTAATGGGATTAGAGTTGCTCTTCTTTATTTCATATTAATATTTTGTTCACTCATTTTCTGCTCAGATATCTCATTTCCTTTGTACAATTTTGTTCTATGATGTTATCTAATGGTTGTAATATTGATTTTTTTCAAAGAATTGGGATATGTTTCTAACATAGCACTCTTCAGACCAACCTCACAGTCATATTCTACTGTGTGTATTAGTAACATCTCCCAATGAATAATATACAAATACGGCAGAGCAGATCTAAACCTGTTCTCAAATTGATTGTTAGATTTTGGCATCTGTTTCTTTTCTTTGTTTTTTTTTTTTACCTAAAAACCTGCTAAATGTTGAGAAGGATGTCCTCAGACCGGTTATTCTCTTGTCATGTCGCAGTTCAAATCCTCATCAAATCATTTCAACTGTTCCATCCTCATAAAATGTCATCTAATTATTCACTGATTGAAACGAAAATTGTGCAGCTGGGTACATGAAAGGCAGAGCTGCAAAGTGCAAAGGAAAAAGAAATTAAAAGTTAGTTGAGCAAAAATATATTCACGTTTGCTTGGTTGACAATCAAACACATTTGCAAAAATTTGCGGTCAAAACCGAATCGCTTTTGTACTATGACAGTTTACAGGATGGATGTTAAGGGATCGGATTAAAAGATAAACCCGGATTGACATGATGCTATAGGGTTGGGTTAGCGTCAAGTATATTCAGTTTAGGATCGAGTTATGGTCAATTATATTTGGTTTAGGGGTTTGATTCTTCAATCTGAGTTAGGTTTGGTTTGGGTTTGGGTTTTAACTGACCCGTCCTGATGGTTCATGATACCTTACAAAGTATTCTTATAATTTTTTGACTTCTAATTCTATAGCCTTAAAGTTTAAGATTGATTTACATATTAATTTTGGTTTTCTTCTTTTATTAAATGGGAAAAATGACATACTAAAATCTATAAAACAATTTCCTAATTTCAATTAGTGGATTTTGTCTTCAAAACGTATTTAAAACATGTAATTAAAATGTTATGAGTCTGATCGGATTTGAGAATCATGCATTTTAAGGTCGGACTGGGTTGAGTCGGATTCGGCTTGGGGCATTGGATGGTTGGGTTACGGTCGAGGCAAACCCATCTGAACCCGACCTGTTGATATCCCTAATTTACAGAATTTGCATATGATTTGATAGGGTCTCCTTTTGCACTTTTCCCAAATGGATCCTAAGTATGATGAAGGGGGGTGATGATCAAACCACATCCATTAACATCTAGCATAAAGGCCATTAGCCGATGTGTTCAGAATTTTGATAAGATGATTTTATGATACACCTATTTACATGTGTTTCAGGAATCTCTTATGTTTAATGAAAAATATAGTTAAAAATAGGCTTAAAATCCAAATTAAAAAATAAATAAATAAAATCATAAAAACGTATCATTTTAATTACTGATACATAGGGACGTGTTGATATTTTAAACTTTTCTCCCAACTATTTATTTGAAATTTTAGAGTAGTAGATTGTATACAATTTTAACCTTTGGCATTTTTTGAACGTTGGCCCCAACTAGCATAAAGGCCATTAACATCCATTACAATGACTTCAAGATACACCTATTTATAAGTATTTCAGGAATTTCCTCTATTTAATAAAAAATATAGTTAAAAATAGGCCTAAAATCTAAATTAAAAAAAATTAAATAAAATCATAAAACGTATCATTTTAATTACTGATACATAGGGACGTGTTGATATTTTAAACCTTTGTCCCAACTATTTATTTGAAATCTTGGAGGGGTGAATTGTATACTCTTTTAACCTTTGACATTTTTTTTTACAATTTGGTTGCTCTTATACTTGGTTAATTGATGAAGGAAGATTTGGTCCGACCTTACAGTTACGCAACACGTGGCAAAGGCAACAGCTCGGCACAAAAGCACACCTATGGCGTGAGAACCAAGGGGAGAAACCAACAAATCGAACTCCCCTACCAGCGGTCCGAACTCCCTACTAGGAGCTCGAACTCTCCCTTTGGTCCCAAGCCAGACAGTAACACGAACTGGCCTGTCTTATAGCAGTTCGGGACACACCTCGCCGAACTGGCCTGCCTTGTAGCAATACAGGACATACCTCCGAACTCAAGACTTCGCCTCGCGCACCACTCCACCACATCGCCCCCCAAGACGCCAAAACCAAACAAATCGTACCGTGCCTGACACCGAGGAAGTCCGTACCCGAGGGCGGCGCACCTGACTGACTTGGGATTTGATGCTTGACGGCCGCACTCCAAACGGTCACCTGCCACCGCCATCTCCGGTTACAGAGACGGCTCCGACAGAGTAGTGGCAGTTCTATCCCAGCAGAAAGGACAATACCCGATCTGATAGGGGCTTCGGAGTGAGTGCGCGAAGTGGTTATAAAAGTCCCCCTACCCCCAGCAACAATATATGTGAACTTTGCGCCATCTGGTCTTTACTTTGCCTTTGAAAGAATACTAACTTGAGCTTCGGAGCTATCTCACCGGGTTCCTCCGGAGTTCTCTCATCTTCTCCGTTTTCAGGCTCCCCGTCGCTCCAGTCACAGGCGAAATCATTGACAGATAAGACCAGTCGGATTGCGCTCCATCAGTTTGACAGTCTGAGATTTTACCATTAACATCTGTTTTGTGATCTACAATAAATGAAACCCGATTTAGACCTAGACCTACTTTCCTACAAACTATAGTTAGAAAGTATATGAGATAATGCCCTGAAATCCCAAACCGATGGATTAAATAAAATGTGAAATCATGCAAGGCCGAAGGCCATTGCCTAATGACTGATGTTGGTCACGACCATCTAGGATCTTGGGAGCGGTATGATTAATGTTTTCAACCCACAATTGACTTGGTCGGTTGAATCGTTCGAGTTGTCACCTAGCTAGAAATTCAGGTCTGGTTCAATCAAGACCTGTTATATGGTAAAAATCCGTTAGCTTAGTCAAGAACGGTTCAACCGTTGACTTATTTGACCTTGTGATTGAGTTGCGGGTTGTAGATTAAATACATGCAAACTTTTGGAGACCATAACTTTATATTTCGATGTCCGATTGGGGTGATTTGTTTTCTTTAATTTTGGATAACTTTTTAAGATCTATGTGTCCCAAGGCGCCATACCCAGCTATTTTTGCAAAAAAAAAAAAAAACCTTTTTTGATCTCAAATTACAATTTTTAATATTTTTACAAATAAAAAAAATTAAAACTGAATTAAAAAAACATATATTAAAAATAAAAATAATACATATCTAAAACATATTTATACATTATTTATTTTAAAATATATACTTACACATATACACTGACGTGGCATGGTCTGAACTGTTCAACCCAACCAGTCGAAGTGGTGACCCGTGATCGAGAGGCAAAAATGGCTTGGCCTCTAGGTTGTTGGTTTTTAAAACATTGTGTAGAATATTGAAAACTGGCTTAACCTCCCATAATTGAGGTATTGAGACAAGTTTGGCTATTTGGGGAAAACAACTTGGAAGCTTCCCGTGCACATGACATGCTATCCCACTTAATTTTTATGCCTTTTTTATTTGGAAAAATATTAATTGAAATTACTCTTTTAACATACTACACCCATAGTAACATGTGATGTTTATGATGCTTCAAAACAACCCAAACTGTTTTCTGACTTTCTTCTGAACAGTAGATCTTTTCCTGGTAATTTTAGCTTCAAGTGATACAGAGAGACAATACATTTCTAAGTTTCCATATCAATTTGATTAAGGGTAATTTAGTAAAAAACCCCTATTAGTTTGATAAATTTATTAAAACTTATCTTATAGTTTGTGTTTTACTAAAACATTCTTATAATTGATTTATTTAATCAACTTTTCATTAGATGATAGTAGAAAATAACAGTTTTAATTTTAATGTCCTTTTAAATAAATTTAATCAAAAAAATAAAAATAAAAATTATTAATTTCCCTTATAAGACATTAGCATTCACTCTATTTGGCTCTATTGGATAAATTTTGTTTTCTGTAGTAAGAAGTGTTAGAAGTACCTATGAAATAAAGAATCGTGGGCCACATACCCTTGAACATTTCCCAGTTGTTTTAGGTGATAATATTACCATTTTTAAAAACGTAAAACAAACAATTCTTAGTAAAAGGTCATTAACCAAATAAACTGAAGGTGTTTTAGTATAATAAAAACTATAAAATAGGTTTAAATAAATCTATAAAATTATTGGGGGTGTTGTACTAAATGACCCTTTGATTAAATACAATTTCTTGTCCCGGAAAGATATGGATTAGAAACCCACATAAATTTGGATGAATACCAATTTTCTGAAACATGGCATGGTTTAGGCCACGAATACCTGGCCCACATTAACGGGATCTGGTTTCATGATACCCCCCGCTTAGTATCATCATCACCCAAGCCTTATATGTGTCCTATTTGTTATTCTATTTTTTTAATGTTATATTCATTGTGAAATTATCAATATTTAGGCTCGGTTTGTTTTTTAGTAAGTTATTCATCCGGGTAAATGCACTTATTTGGATAAGTTATTTATTCATGTTCTTTTATTTCCTTTGTAAATAAGGTAATGGCCATTTTAGCCATAAAAATTCAGTATTAAAAGATGCATTTTTATCCTATTCAAGTGTTGGCAACTTTCCCATCGATCAAATTTCCCCCTCTCAAAATCCAAAAAAAGAACATCCCCTTAAACCATTTCTTATTATTTCAATCCATATTCTTTTTAATCTACCCCTACTCCATTTAGTCTCTTCAAGTTGTAATAAATCATTTATTCATACATAACTATGTCAAACATCTTCTATGAATGTGAGCAAACCATCTTAATCTACTATTTCTCATTTTATTATCTATTAGAGTTGCTCCTAAGTGTATTCAAATAACTACATTTCTGAGCTCATACTTTCTAGTTTTCCTACTCATCAATCTTAATATATACATTTTTTTACATTCATTTTTTGGACATGTTGTCTATTCACTGCCAACCCATTTTTTCTTGCTATTAGGCAAATGTATTTGATCTATAATTTCCTATAGTTTTATTTTCCCTGTTGATGAGGGCGGATTTGACCCTCCAATGACATCATGACACATGGCATCTCAGAACAGTTGGATGACATCTCAGCACCACCTAGGCAATGACTTGCCTTAGCCAAAGAGATGGAGTCCGACCTAGCGAAAACCTAGTTGACGACCTTGTCCACAACTCTGAACGGCTTATAGCACCTCATCTAGAGGCCGACCTGTGGCACCTCGTTAGTACAATCAAAGTGACCTCAATGAGGAGCAATCTCCCTTGAGGGCTTGCCGACCTGATTGAGGTTCAGGTAGCGACATGTGAGATGTGCTCACCGAACAGTTCGGCATGCATATCTCAACACTCCTAGGTTTCTCGAAAGTTGGCTCCCATACCGAATGTTTCAGAGGAAACCGAATAAGGCATGAAAACTGGTCTACGTGCATGACTACCTCCGAGGACATCGGGCCAGTTAGGCACGTCTTCCCGAAGACCTTGGACACAATGCGTGAAGCCCATGCCAAACAATGCCTATATAAGGGCATCTACATTAGTGACACAAGGTACGCACGATTAAGTGCATTCTATCTCTCATACTTCCTGATTTCTAGCTTGCAATTATCACAAGAGTATTAACTTAAGTATCGGAGTGACCTCGTCGGGTTAACCACTTTAGATTCTTTGATCATTTCTCTTGCAATTCGACTGGCCAACTAAGTACCGACATCCGAACTGCCTTTCAGTTAGGAGCATTTAGATCATGCACAATCACTTGTTATTTACATAAAACAAATAAAAATAATAATTAAATTTATAATGATTGTATGCATATTTCCATATAAATTGAATGTTAATATGATATTTGAAATAGAATTTTTCTAGTTTTATTTGCAAGAAGTTCCAACCATTTAGGTTAGCAGATCTAGGTTTGGAGCCACATCTAAATACATATTTGGATCAAAACCCAACAAAACCATGTGAATATTAGAGTCCGGCAATTGATATATTAAATGGGGCTTCCTGTAAGTTATCAATTTACTCATGTAGACGTTTCCAATAGAGCTGCGTGGTCAGAAAACTATTAATATTCTACGTGGTGTCTTCTAGTTCTAGCTTTATGCCAAAGTGTCTGTTACGCAGTGGCTTCTGGGGTTATAAGATAGATCTGAATTCCAGCCCCTTCTACAATTAGCTCTGTCCCCCCTATAAATCACATCCTGCCCATGAATTTGGCATCAATTCATGATCAGAATGCATTCCCTTGTACTTTGGGTCTAGTAAATTCTGAGTTGGATTGATTTGTACTTCTCTGTAAAAAAATTACAAAATCGAACTAATAAAAAAAAACTTGAAATCGAACCGAAAAATTGGTTAACTTAACTGGTTGGTTCAGTTTCGGTTAATCAATATAAAAAATCAGCGGTTAATCGAATTGATTGATATTTTCTATATATTTATGTATATCATATATTATATATATTTTATTTTATATATATTATAAATTAATAAATATGCCTTATATATATATATATATTTTATAATTTTTATTATATTATATATATTTTTATAATATATATTGTAAAAATTAAAAAATCGACAAAAATAAACCTACGATTAACCGAACTGGTCAACTGGTTAACCAATTGGCTTCTGTTCAGTTTTGGTTACCAGTTTTCCAAAAATTGGTAGTACTAGTTCGGTTACAAAAAAAAAGGCCCACGATTCAGTTAACTGAACTGTGAGCACCCCTAATGGAAAGTCATGTAGTTAATTTTAATGAAAAAACTATCTAGCTTATATTGAGATGAGAAATCCACTTTTAATGAAGCTAATTTTGGTAATTTCCTTGGAAGTGCATGGTTCTTTCAACGCAGCTCAATCAAGGTTGACGCCCTCCCCAACATCATATTTTGTTAGGGCATTTCTCAAATCTTTCACATATATTTGCAATTAGTAGGGAAGCGTTTGTTTTTTTTTGGATTTTGAGAGGGGGGAAAGTTGGTTAATGAGATTGTCGATTCCATCTCCCATGTTCTTTTCTTTAGATTTGTGTGGGGATTAGAGAAATGGATAAATAACTTTTCCACCTAAGGAAAAATTGACTAACACTTGGATGGAACAAAAATGACCCTTTTAATAATGGATTTTTATAACTAAAATGGTTATTGTATTATTTACCTGGGAAATAAAAGAACATGGGATAAATAACTTACAATTTCAATTGCAATATGTTTCAAGTGAAACACAGGCATGGTTAAATTAATTTCAGTTCTTTACAAAGAGTCTGAATCCTTTCAATGTGAGACATGCAATAAATTAATAGCCATAGACCACAGGTCTCCTAATAATTTAGATCTCTTGACCACAAGAATCTTATGCATACCTACCTACAAGACACTATAGCTGTACATCAGGAACGTCCCCATACATGATAACATGCAAATATGGGAGAGAGATCAAACTCAATTCATAGTCATAGCCCCAAGTCTATGCTCGTTTTACTTTGAAGAAAATTCGGCCCCAAACAAATTATGCACTATTTGGCATAATTGGGTGACAAGAAGCACAAAAGCCAGTTACGTACTTATACATAAATGTTGATTTTGATTTAATTTGTAGCACTTTTTTCCACACGATAGAGAGATGGATTAGATTTTTGGTATGGTGGTATTGATGTGAATTAGCTATTAGCATTATACGCCATCCTACGTCCCATATGCCCACATGTCCGGTACCCACATCCATCCCATTATAGTGTGCACCCCTATCCCATATGTAATATATATATGGGAGAAAAGCTTTTAGGCTATACCTCCCCCATTTAAATATGTGGCTTTTTAAAATTTAGACACATGATATTTTCTAAGAAGTGTTAAAACCCACAATCCATTACTACCATTAAGATAAATGGTTTGTTCATTTTTTAGAAAATTAAATACGTTACAATTTCTAATAAATTCTTAATAAATCCCACAACCCACTATTAGGCTACAACCAACCACCATTCAAACACTTGGCCTTCTCATTTTTCTGAAAAGTTAAACATGTTGCATTTTCTTAGAAATTATTATTAAAACCCACGGTCCATTACCACTATTCAGATATAATATAATTTAAATTTAGAAGACAAATTCAAAAATTCTGTTGCAACCAACCAACCCATCCCCACGTTCATGTCAGACTCTAAGTCACATCTAGAAATCTACATTCTCGTATAATCTATTACAATCCATCTGTTTCAAACTCTAAATTTTACTCTCGTCTCCACAGTCTTTGCATACGATCTTCTCCAAATCTGTAATTTCTCAGAGCTTACAAGAAGTTCACTTCATTGAAACTTTTACGTTTCATCTCACTTTATGTAATTTCTCAGAGCTTACAAGAAGTTCACTCCATTGTAATTTTTCAATTTCAACCACTTTGGTTAGTTTTACATTTCATCTCACTTTATATTATATGTATAGAGTTTTGAGTTTCAATTTTGGCAAACATGTTTCAATTTTATGTTTCATTTATTTTATCACATTGAAATCTGTTTTCTCAATCTTTGTCTCATGAACCCTATCCCATGAAAAAACATATGTCAAAACATTTATATGAATTATCAAAACTGCAACCGAGAAACTTTTGTGTGACCTCTGGTGGCCAAGAGGGGCATAGCAAGTAGCAATAGTCGACTCTGTTAAAATTTAGCCCAAACCATTACCAGAGAAGGCAGGGTTCTCTAAGAAGAAAACCATACTTTTTTGTTTTTACTATCGGCGACCAACGACTACTATTATAATGTATATCAGATTGCTGACCATCAGTGATCAGTTATGGGTTGTCGCCGGTGGCCGGGAGTGTCATATGAAGGTAGAATACAACGGCCCTGTTTACTGTTATTGCAAATCCATGCCCGAGAAGAAGGTAGAATTCGAGCCTTTTTTTAATACAGACGAATACTGGTTGTTCTTTAATGTTAGATGGGATCGTCGACCACGACCAATCACTTATGGGTGGTCGCCGGTGGCCGAGAAGTTCATACGACCAGTGTATAGGAAGCCAGATACGGGGTATTTTTTTTTTTTTAAATAGAGGCGACCACTGTCTCTTCTTTAAGGTTAGGTGAGATCGCCGACCACCGGCGATCATTTATGGGTGGCCTTTGGTGGCTAGGAAGGTCATGCCATCGCTGTTGATGAGGCCCTCGGTGGTCGAGTTTTGCACGAATCACATTGCCTGAGAAGACAACATTTCGACTGAGAATATTGGGTCCCACTACTTCTTTCGTACACATTAATTAATAATCACTATTTATAAATAGTAATTAATAATATTAATAATAATCATTAATGATTATTCATAAATAAAAAACAATAATTAACAAATAGAAGAAATAATAATTATACTCGATTGGAAATCAATTTGCTTTATAATAGTAATCACTATTAATAAGAACAATAATAAAATCACTAATTAAAAGTAATAGTATTCTTTCAATTATTAATTAAGTCAATATTTTAAAAGGAATAATCTTAAATAAATATTTCATTGATTACTAAAATAGTTAATAATATTATTAAATAACAAAAAAGATTAATTAATTACTAAAATAGATTAAAAATTTGTAAATGTGCTTAAGCTATTAAAAGTTTATTAAATAATGAATTAGCTTAAAATGATTAAAAACTAATAAATGAATTATGAATGAAAACAACAAAAAATTAATAAAAATGACTAAAGAATAATACAAATGTTGGAAATCAAACTTGAGTGGATTTTCCCATACTTAGTATGGGGCCATTCACTAGCTAAATATTTGTAATTAAATTTCTTAATTCAAATATAAATATAATTATTAAAAAAACAGTGTAACTCAAATAAAATAATATTAATGTAATAAACAAAAAAAAAAAGTAAAAACCAAAATGACGATTATTAAAAAAACAGTGTAACTCAAATCAAATGAAAAACCTAACCTAAAATTTTAATATAAATAATTTAAAATTTAAAATAGTTCATATTAATGGCCGCGTAGTAGGTACGGGGGTCATGCCTACTGTTTTGTAATTGTGACGCTAGGTTTTGCACTATTGTCAAAACTCAAAAGTGACGATGCTTGTCTGTGAAGCAAGAATACGTTGACATTTAAAATTATGAGAATGGGACGACGATGATATTGGACCGAGCACAAAGAGTATGAAAACCTTCTTAGCTGGTTGGTATCATAACACCCCTCCTTTTCATGAATTACTTTTCTTTTTCAAGTGGATTCTCTTTGTTTATGAATTATTTGCAGAGAAGATGGGGTTAAAACGTAAAAACAATTGAGTATTGAACTTGTTTTTTTATATTGCGCGTTTGTTTATGAATTATGATATCTAGGTTTGGGTCGGGTTACTTTTTGGAGTTCATTTGCCTCCGAATAAACACATTCAAACACTCCTCTCGTCTCTATACGTCTATTTCTTAAATTAAACTCTCAATTGACTAGTTTTTTTGGCAACACGAGATACCCTTAAATATATATATATATATATATATGAGAGTAAGAGAAGACGACAAATTATTACTGTTTATATTCTATTATTTCTTATTGTTTCTAAGTGGATTAATATTAAAAAAAGAAAGTATAATAAAAAAAAATGGGGTGTTCCCACGATAAGCACCTGGTCAATAATCAACATCATATGTAATGTGAGTTTAGGCAATTTAATCCATATGTGTTATACTTATATGAGTTGCAATATTAAATGAAGAATTCTTTTTATTTGTCGAATGTATTGTGGGCCTGTGATGAAGCCTTACCAGGTTCGTTGTAAATCACATGTGAAGGGCCCACTGGGAAAGCCTGCCACTTTTGGCCCAGGAACAGCTAGCTCATCTACGAATCAGGCCTCAAACTCAAAGTTAGTCCTACCCCTACACTAAGCCATAGACTGCCTACTGCCTAGTGGTGTAATCTGTGATCCAAATGGAACCCAACCCAAGTGGGAAGGCCCAATCGATTTACAACCCCAAATCCGGGAAACATCATTCTGATAAATTTACCAGGGAACTGACAGCACGGCGGGAATGTGCTGTGGAGCATTGTGGGGTGGCCTCTTGTAAGACGGAGATGTGAACTCGTTATTTCTTTTAGTTACGCTACAAAATTGGAACTTGTGCAATGAGTTAGAATCGGCTGCCAACAAAACGCATTCTAACACCCTATCAATAAAATCATATCCCACACATTTCACTATGAGACTGGGACCTGCCATGTATCATATGTGTGCAGTAGGATCGTATTGGTAGGGTGTTGGAACGTCATCCTCACCCTCATCCTTCACGGACCTCACGTGGATGCATGTCATCATACTACGACAACCCACCTCTCACCCAAAAGCGCATTAAAGTAGGTCCCCCACTCATGTGGGGGATTTGGATTATGGAGTGGAGGGACTGGGAGTCCAACTCCTAGCCCCAGCCGATGATTTCACCTACACGGACGACTCCATGTGTTCTGTGGGATCGGAATATTAACAGATAAATAAAAGAGTTGGGCCAGGGGCCAGGAGGGAGGGTTGAATTTTGTTTTGGTTGGGCCAGTGGCTCCGGAGTTCGGCCCATGACCCAATATCTTGGAACTTGTTTTGTGTGGCCTGACTAAGGACACACCGACTCAAGTGGATAATGGTGGCTAAGAAGAGAGAGATCCCGACGTCGGCAGACGATAGGTGGGGTCTCCCTGGACCCTGGGCCCACCGACACTTTTACCGTTTGCAATCACTGGGAATCTGAAAATGAACGAACCAATGGAGTAGGAGATTCCGCTCTGACGTCCGTTTCAACTTTCAATCAATCGATAAAACTCGATTCAGTAGCCAAATACGAAAACCAACGGAGAAATACGGACAGGTTTATCGCAGAAATTTGATTTTTTTAAAAGGTCAATTACCCCCATCCTATTTCGCCCGTAAATTAGTATCAATTTCGAGTTAGTAATTACCCTAATGCT
Organism: Nelumbo lutea; assembly: GCF_056320005.1. NCBI lineage: Eukaryota > Viridiplantae > Streptophyta > Magnoliopsida > Proteales > Nelumbonaceae > Nelumbo > Nelumbo lutea. The sequence goes on along the minus strand of NC_142688.1, from coordinate 10,294,344 downwards.
ATGAATCCTGACCTCCCAAAATTATTTCGCACAAAGTCCCTTTTTTACCCAAATACCCGATGACGATGTAATTATTAAAGCCGTTGGATGGGGAACATAGTATATTAAAGGCTCAAAGCTAGTGAACCAGTTTTAAGCAAAAAAAGCAGGTTTATAAACAAGTAAAAATAGCATCCTAATCCAACGGTCTTGGTTGAAATTATACAATCCTATCAACCATCCTCATAACCCGAACAGAGCCTTTTATTTTCAGTTTCTCCTGTTAGTCTGTTCTGTTGGTTCATGCGTCGTAGATCGAAACTTCAAAGTTCCCAACTCTCAAAGGCCAAGAGGCCGTCCCGACATCAATCCGCCCCTACCACCAAGCACCAGGCCAGTTTAAAACTGCTTGAAATCTAGGCTCGTGAGCATAAAGGCGTTGGCTGTTCAGTATGTTGTAGAGCCAATAATAAGCTTGTATGTCAATAATAAATTGATGAGTTCCATTATAAAAAATGCAGGTTTTATATATTTAAATAATATAAAACCTTATCATTGATTCCACAACCCATCATACACCTATCACGTTCAGCTAAACTTTTACTCCAGTGCAGCGACCCAGCCACCCAGCCAGCGCAAATTGGCATCTTCACACGGTGACGTCGAGTGCATGTATTGTGAATTGTATCCGTCAGGTTCCGTGACCGTATCAACTTTTCATGTCACGAATGATGCAATAATATTGACGCCTGAATTTGCCGGATTTAACCTTTTGATATTTATTTTTTTTCCTTCGATATTATTTTTTGATAGATAGATTTAAACTTTGATAATTGATGATGTGACTGGGACCGGCTCCTAATCTTAATATTGTGTGGTCCTATATCGGCATATCTCCTACAGCTGCAAGCAACGAGTCTGGTCTGTGCTCAACTCTGCTTATATAAATATCAAATAATATTTTCTCATTTCTCCCAAGTCCCTACGCGTCTTTTTTTTTTTTATTCCGAAATGGAAATATAAGTGGAGTATTATGGTTGATTCCGACATTTTGTTTGTGTAGCAATCAATGATTCATAAAGATTCTATTCTAATGTGTAGGACCCACATTAGCTGCCACTTGCTAAGGTGCTAGCTTTCCATTTGGCTTGTGGATAAGCCGTTGCTGTCGCCGCTTTCCAACTACCAATCCCTTGACCTTTCCAACACTGTAATGTAACCAAGTGGCCCCTCGTATTTCCAATCAACCTTTTTCTATTTAAGCTACAATTGTCTATAAAATTATTATGAAATAAAATACAAAAAATACTCTAATTAATTTTAAGAGTAATTGTTTTGGTGCAGGATAATAAGTTATAATAATTGCAAAGGGTAAGGGGTGTGTTGTATAATTCAGAAAGGGTAAAGTTGCTTACATCTTTTTATTTGAATAAAGTCTAATGACCAAACTAGAAAGTTTCAATGTTCGATCCATGGGCCATGGCCCAATGAAGAAACAGTTTTTCACCGGATCGAGTATGAGAACAAGACGTGGTAACCTGTACTTGCTCAAAAGCTTTATTTACATTAAACTTTAAAGGGTTGTTGATACTAACCATGGCCAATTCAGCCCAACAAAGCGGGAAGCAGGCGTCCAAAAAATCTCCATAACTACCGTACCCACCCAAAAGAGGGGTTTTCCAATAATGTTACATTAGTAGTAGACTGAACCGAGGTCACATCAGAGCTCTATAATACATTCCAACCATGTATTTGGAATATTTTCCAATGATAAGCATGGGAGATATTTCTGATGTATGCTCAGATGTGTATGTGGGATATTGATGTAATAATCTCAATAGAATCCTATAGGATAGGAGACTGGTCTATTATTTGTATAAGGCCTTCAGTCATCAGTTCATCAGTTCAGTTCAATTCAGATTTACTACCCACACCTATTCATGCCTCCATCATCACACAACATCTCCCCACATTAATTTGCATGTTATCATTCATTATGAAATGTTCCACAGTGTAATGTACCACTGTAGTGTCACGTGGATAAGATTCTTGTGAGTAAAAAAAACAGAATTTTCCATAATTTGCCTCTGCAGCTTGTTTTGTGGAGGATGAATTGCAACCATCAAACCATAATTGGACCCACTCAACAACAATTTGTCAATGACCTTGGTTATGAATCCCGTGGACTGGAAATTCAATGTTTTTACATCAAGGGAAACATAAACCTCAAATTATAAATTAGGCTATCCATCAACAAAAAAGAAAAATGTGCATCAAACTGATACAAATAAGATTTATTATCAGGCATCCACGTTAGATTTAACCACAGAAAAATGATACCTTGCCAAGAGGCCAATTGGGGATGGCATACCGGTTTTATAGAGCACATTATGAATGATTCATAAATGGGAATGGAATACGAGTATTTAGTAGATGATGCATATTGGGTATGGCATACAGGACCATGCATAAAGGGGTTTAGCCATAACTTGTCACCTATGACCTATTCCATTTTTTTGGCTTACCTCTTATAAAATATCTTTTTTTTTTTTTTTTTAAAAAGGAGTTTTTACTAATCAGTCCACCCTTAAAAATCTTAGTTCCACCGATTATCGATACCAAATTCACGGACAGGATGCAGTTTATAGGGGGGCTACTAATAGATTAGGAGGAGGGAACTATAATTTCAGATTTCTGAGGTGGAGTACAGTTTAGTTATCCCAAAAAAGAATCCCGTGTTTCAGTAATGCTATCCAAGGTTCAAAGTATCAACACGTATCGGCCGATACGTATCGTTCTGAGACCCCTCCGGTATGCCCCTACAGTGGGTGTATCGGATGTCTGACCGGTTCAGGGGGTAGAGGAGACCTAAACTAGGGGTGCAAACGGATCGAATTCGAATCGGACCGGGCAATATCCGAATTTGAATCCAACTAGAAAATCCGATATCCGATGGATATTGAAAATTACTATCTGAATTCGCAATTAAATATTTGAATATTCGATTTGAATTCGATTAATTACTTATTTTAGATATTAATAAATATATAAATAAAAATTTTATTGATATAAAGTATATACATTATATAAAATATTTTATATATTATATATAAGAATTAAATAATCAGTCGAATTCGGATATTTATCGAATTGAATCAGGTCATATCTGAATTCGAATCCGATTAACTATTCGGTAAGAATAGGATATCCGAATTCGACTTATTAGATATTCAAATTATCCGAATTCGATTCGATTATTTCGAATGCTGAATTTAAAATCGGATTTTCGAATACTGTTGACACCCCTAAACCGGTTATGAAAAAAAAAAAGACTCCAAAATATATATCGATTCACCCGATATGCCCCTATTGGCGTATCGGGCGTATTGATATTTTGAACCATGGTGCTATCTTGTCCCATCAAATCAAAACTATTAAGTGTATGGAAGTGGTGTCGAAATCCCTTGGAATTGGGCCTAATTTTTTCTTTGTTTGCTTTACACAAGAATGGGAATTAGATTTCAATTGATGTTGTTTGGTTGTTGCAAAAGTGCAAAGTTGAGGGTAATTTGCTTCGACCAAAAAAAATGAAAAACAAAAGAAAATTGACGAGTAGAAACTATTAGTTTTCTTCGCCTGGTTCATTCTTCACCAGAGTAGTTGCAGGGTTCAGCCATTGGGGGACAACAGAAAGAGATGAACAGAGACAACTAAAAATGAGAAAAGAAAACACATTTCGGGCAATGACTTGTAGTAACTTACCTGGTCGAAGTTTGCAGGGTTTCAGCCGTTGGTGGAGGTAGGGGTGCCAGTAGAGATGGAGGGAGAGAGGTTGGCACTAGGGGTGTCAATTGGACTGGAATTAGTCCAAATCTGTTCCAGTCCAATGTGATTTCATTACGAATGGACCAGTCCACTCCAATCCAATGAATATTTTGGATCATTTTGTAACAGTCCAATTTAAAGTCTGGACCTTCCAATAATTCAAATTTGATTTAATTTAGAGTAGTTTTAATCCAAACCTGGCCCATGACACCTATATTCTTATATTCTATCAGTGGCCCAGATATTGTTTCAATCCAACCCAATCCAATAAAAATTCATTGCGGATGGACCAATCCATTCAAATTGACTTTGGTTTGGATAGGGTCCAATCCAAAACTGGTCCATTAATGCCGCTATTTGGCGCTGAATAAAAGAGAAAGTTTTTAGGGAGTCACTTATTTTTGTTTTTTCTTTTTTTATTCCTTATTCTTTTCTTCTGGTTAATTGGAATGGAGTTCTCACTCCTAAGAGGACTAGAATGGCTATTCCCTCAACTCAGATGGAAGAGTGTCATTTTCACCAGGAATGAGAATTTGATTCTGATTCCAACCGGACCAAATGGCATGAGCCATTCCAATTTCAATTAAAACCTTTATTCAAATGAACCAAACAGACCCCTAGTGTTTTAAAACCTAACTTGAAGGTTGAACCGTTGAATCATTTTCACTTTAGATATCAAGCATCTTTACCAATAGGTTGTTGACTGGATCAACTTTTTTGTGACCATGACACTAGTTTGACTGGCCGGTCGAATATACTAGTTAAGAACCTGACCATAACCCTACTCCCTCCCCCAACAAGGCTTTCAACTGAAACCGTATTTAATTTGATCGTAAACCTAATAATCAAATTTATGCATAAATACATATTGCTTTATCCATGCAATTATACGTACTATATGCTTATATGGACATTAATATCATATTATAGCGATATTTTATACCTTATTATCATCCTATCTTTCCTTATACTCTTGTATAAATACAATTGTATACATAAATTAGAACATTTACCAAGTTACCATACAAAATGTGTACAATATTATGTAATCATAAGTATGATGTGTACAGGGATTTGACCAATCACTCCCCCGCCCCCATCAATTAATTTTGTCAGTGCTTGGCATCGGTGTCATTTTTATGAGAAAACTGTCCCATATAGGTGCTATATTAGAGAAAATGGTGTTGGAAGAAACACCCTCTTGTTTGGTACTGTTTTCTCATAAAAAATGTTGCTCTAAATCACATCTTGGAAATCGAGAAAGTGTGGTCTTGAGCAATGCCAAATTTGATGTTTTTTGGGGAAATGATGTATTGTTGCCAACGATGCAATGACATGGCATCATTTTGGACGTTGGATAATAAGATCAATGTTGAAAATGTTGCTACCAACACTGTTACCAAACAAAACCAGTGTTGTTTTATCAAAAAACGCCTGTGTGGCAACACTAATTCCAAACAAAAAATAAACACAATTTTCTGATAAAACAGTTTTTAAGAAAACGGTGATTACAACTCCACATGCCAAGCACCTTTTTTCTCAGAAAAAGGTGCAATGTTCCCAACACCAAAGCCAAAAACCTACTTGATAAATACCACTTGATTAATGAAATTGGATTTCATTCTCACAAAATCATATTCACACTGTCCTCACATCCCCTTGCAATTGCACATTGGAAATATCTCCCATTGGGAATAAAAAATACAAAGCTTGAAATCTTGATTAATTACCACTTATGTGATAGCAAGGTACCAAATAGTTGGTTGGTAAGGTTTTGATTGGTTGTAGTGGAGACTTGGATTGAATGGACACTTTTCAATTGATGATGCACAATCAGATAGCTCCCTGCTGGAGGGCAACCTAGATGTTGAGCTAGCGAGTTCGCCTAGTCAATTTGTAAAAATGACAGTATCAGAGTGCCCGGGCTGCTCTACCCAAGGTGGGCACTCTGACTCTTAAGTCAGTAAACTGGAGATTTTGGAGAGAGTTAAAAAGTGAAAGAACTAGAAATCTATGAGAGTTAAATTGTTCATACCTTATAAAGTTGGAAATGAGAACTTTTTATAAGTATTGTTTGGCGTGAGCTTCACGTACCGCGTCTGAGATCTCCGGGAAGATGTGGCTAATCGGTCTGAAGTCCTCGAAGGTAGTTTCACATGCAAAATAGGCTTTTGTGCCTTCCTTTGGAATATTCGGTATGGGAGTTGAATTCTAGAGGACCCAAGAATGATGGGACGCCCGTAGAAGATGTGAAAAGCACATCTCGTAGGTCACCACCTGAACCTCAGTCAGGTCGGCAAGTTCTTGAAGGAGGTCGCTCCCCATGTCGAGGTCACTTCAACTGGTACTAACAAGGTACCACAGGTCAGCAAGCCCTTGTGGAGGTCGCTCCTCATGCCAAGGTCCCTTGGACCGGTAACGACATGGTACCACATGTCAGCCCTGGACAAGGTGCTGCTAGCCGCCTTGCCGAGGTGCCCGAGCTGTGTATTAGGTGTCCTGGACTGATTCCAGGGTGCATCTCCTTGACTTGGCAAGATACATGTCTATCCACATGGTGCTAAGGTGTCAAAAGGTGAAGATTGATGCCATGTGTCACCAGGTCAGTGGAGGGCCAAATCACCCCACATCAATTGCCCCCACACCCAAGTCGAGGCCAATTCGGTGAAGAGTGTAGCTTGTTTGAAGATGAGGCCCGAGGTAACTTGGTCTGGACGTCGGTTGAGTCAATCCCTCTAGTTGGCTGACCTACCAAGATATTTGTTGGCACGAAGGCGTGCACTTGAAATTTTGCGTCGCTCTTCAAAATTCGAAATAGGGTGCGCTTTCAAAATGGCGTACGCGTCCTTCAAAATTTCGAGCAGGTACAACCTTTCAAAATTTGAAATTCGAAAATGGGCATGGTTTCAAAATTTAAATTACGGAAAAGTATGGACATGCCCAACGTAGATTTCTGATTTCCACTGCAGAGCTATAAACATTGACTAATGCCCACATGTGAATTGGCATCAATTCTGAGCTGGCACCTACCCCAACAATAATTTGGGCCTACAAATTCTGACCCTGGGCTGAACCATCACTCTCCCTTTAAATTATGGCATGCGTGCACTTCAAAATTTCAAACGCGAGCTTCTTCTTGGACCGTTGGATTAGGCAAATCTGGATCATCGGTAGTCCATGTTTCTGTCTATAAATTAGGGGGACCCCTCAAGGGCCCCAAGTCACTTTCTAATTTTGGACTTGCGCTAAAGAAAAGATTGGTGACGATTTTGTCGACCTCCAACTCAATTGTGGCGGTTTCCAGTACTCATCTTTTTCTTCTTCTCATCGATAAGTCTCCATTTCTTCCTAGTTATGTCTAGCAGGTCGGAGAGGGAGTGCTACCCAAACACTCGAGCTAGGGGGGGGGGGGACCTCAGTTCAAGAGATGAAGAGGCTTCCATGGAGGGGCCTCGACCTCTCAACAAGACCAATCTAAATAGGTTTTGAGCCCTCTGAGCTGTCCGATGAGGAAATAATGGATCCGATCCCTAGTAACTTTAACTATTTCCGGCCCGAGGATGGGCAATATCCATGGAGCCACATATAAAACAAGGTCAATGTCTTCAAGGAAGCCCTCATTGCTGGGCTCCGCTTTCCTCTTCATCTATTTACCCATGAAATCCTTCAACACTATGGTTTACCATTGGATCAACTGCACCCAAACTCAATTAGGACCATTGTAAGCACCATTTCTCTGAAACTTGCATGGGCTGGTCTTTTAGATTCTGCCCCCTTGTGATAGCATCGTAAATACATGTGTTGTTGTTGGCATTGGACGACAAGTCAATGCCACGGCTACATTACATTAGCTCTCGGAGGCGTTGGCCGTCTACTCCTACGATAGCCATAGAGAGCTCAACTTACGTGGGTGGCGCTACTATCTGTAGATCGCCAACTCGCATGGGAGCCTTAAAAGGCTTGACCCGCAAGGTCACCCTCATAGTCTATTAGTCCCCGACTCCCGCGAGAGCTACGAAGGGTACTTGGGTGGGCTCTACCTGTAGAGGTGACCTTACGAATAGAGCTGAAGAAGCTCATCCAGGTTGATTACCGTTGAGTGCGAATTTTAAAATGAGAGTTGAGGACCTAGATTTCACGTAGCAATTCCCATAGACTGCACCAATTGATGATGTGCAATCTAGTAGCTCCCTACTGGAGGGCAACTTGGATGTCTAACTGGCAAGTTTGCCATATCGATTTGCAAAAAAGACAATATCAGAGTGCATGGGATGCTTTACTCAGGGTGGGCACTCCGATGCTTAAGTCAGCGAACTAGAGATTTTGGAGAGAGTTAAAAAGCGAAAGAGTTAGAGAGCTAAATTGTGTATACCTTCTAAAGTTGGAAACGAGACCTTTGTATTGTTTGGTGTGAACTCCATGCACTGCATCCGAGATATCTGGGAAGACGTGGCTAACTGGTCTGAAGTCCTCGAAGGTAGTTTCACATGCATACTAGACTTTTGTGCCTTCCTCCGAGACATTCAATATGGGAGCTAACTTCTGAAGGACCCATGAATGATGGGACGCCTGCAGAGGAGGTCAGCGAACACATCTCATAGGTCGCCACCTGGACCTCAGCCAGGTTGGCAAGTTCTTGAGGGAGGTTGCTCTCCATGTCGAGGTCACTTTGACTAGTACTGACGAGGTACCATAGGTTAGCAAGTCCTCATGGAGGTCACTCCTCACACCGAGGTCCCTTGGACCAGTAACGACGAGGTATCATAGGTCGGCCCTAGACGAGGTGTTGCTAGCCGCCCTACTGAGGTGCCCGAGCTGTGTATGGGGTGTCCTAGATTGATTCTGGGGTGCGCCTCCTTGACTCAGCAAGATACGTGTCTATCTGCGTGGCGTTGAGTTGTTAAGCGACAAAGACAGATGCCACATGTCGCCAGGTCAGCGGAGGGCCAAATCACCCCTCATCAACAACCAAGAAGTGCTATGAAGTTTCTCTAGGAAAATGTCAGCACTCCCACCCCTAAATTAATCTCAAAGTGGCTTAAATGTGATTGGAAACTTAAGATTCCCTTGAAATTCAAGATCTTCCTCTAGAGGCTCCTAAGGAACTCAATTCCCTACAAAGCTGACCTAGTAACAAGGGGGATTTTGGTCCAAACAGAATGCCCCGTGTGTCTCATTCAAGAGGAAAATGCTCCTCATATCTTCCTTCACTGCATGTTTGCTAGAGCTATTCTCTTTGCTAGTCCATAGTCTATCTTTCTTCCCTCGAGCCTTCTCTCTTTCTCTAATGTCCTTAACATCTTGGCTAATATTTTTAGTGATAAATTAACAAGGGAGCAAGTTATCAATTGGTTAGCTATGGCCTAGTATTTCATTTGGATAGCTAGGAATAGCTTAGTTTTCAAGAATGACTAGAAAAAACATCACTTGGGTCCTTCTGCAAATCCTGTTAAATCTTGAGATCCACCAGGGCATCAAAGACCTTGAAAATGCCTTATCTCCTAACTTGCATTCCACTCTGGTAATTTTCCAAAATCACAACAATGTTGTAAGGACCCATGCTCCCTAATATTATATGGGACGGGGAAGCCCTCATGAATAAACAAGGTTCTTTTGGTCTAGTTATTTTGGATAATGACTTAAATTTTTTTTTGTGTTATGGTTGATAAAGTTTCTAATGTTTTGATTCCCATGGAAGCTGAACATAGGGGTGGACATAAACTAAGCTTTTTACGAGCTATTCGAGCTTGGCTCAGCTTGGCTCGACCAAATTCAAGCTTTGAGCTGAATTCAAGCTCCATGTATAGCTAACTTGTTAATCAAGCCAAACTCGAATACTCTATAGTTTGGCTCGTTAGGCTTGTGAGCCTGACCGAGCCTCTATATATAATGTTTATATATTATGCCTTTTGAATAAATGTTATTGGAGGAGACACAGTTTAATGTTGGTCCCCTCACATTCTATCTTTACTCTGAAGACTAAAGAAAGTAAAGAGGGAAAATCTTAAAGTATCAAACTCTTCATCTTCCTCTTTGACCTTCATTCTTCACTTCTTCGATCAACTCTCCACTCCCGGTCTCAGTCTCTCAGAGATTTGGTCTGCCTCAACTCTCAAGCTCTCTCACATTCATAGTTGATGACTCGACGCCCGACTATCGATATCCGATGAGGATTAAACCCTTCGTCTTCCTCTTCGTTCTTCACTTCTTTGATCAACTCTTCCAGTCTCAATCTCAAAGATTTGGTCCATCTCAACTCTCAAGCTCTCTCACATTCACAATCGACGTCTGACATGATCAAACCCTTTTTCTTCCTCTTCATCCTTCACTTCTTCGATCAACTCTCCTAGTCTCAACTCTTAGAGATTCGGTCCCAAGCTCTCACATTCACAGTCGACGCCCAACGAGGATCAAACCCTTCATCTTCCTCTTCGTTCTTCACTTCTTCGTTCAACTCTCTCAGAAATTCAGTCCATCTCAACTCTCAAGCTCTCTCACATGCAAAGTTGATGCATGACTATCGACGTCCTATGAAGCTTGGTTCATTATTGACGCCCAACTACCGACGTCCGAGGAAGTTGTGTCCAAATAGGTTCACTAGTCACCAGAAAGCTTGAGTTCAAGCTCGAATAAGCTTAGTTCATTATTGAGCTCGAGGCGAGTCGAGATTGAACACATAAATCCGATGATCGAACCAAACTTGAGCTTCCTTTTCTTATTAGAATCGAGCTTGAGCCCGAGCTCGAGCCTTGCATTTTTCTATCGAACCGAGCTCAAATACTCAAATATTCGGCTCGGCTCGGCTCGAATCCACCCCTAGCTGAACATATAGCGGTTCTTCAAAGCCTTCTTTTTGCCAAGCAACATGGGTGGACCAATCTCACCATTTACTCGGATGCAAAAGCGCTTGTGGATGCAATTACAAGATTTTTGGAATTTTTTGACTGGAAACTGAAGCATTATCTTATAAAATCTCAAATCTGCTTAATTATTTTGGTTATGTATATTTTCAATTTAGACCTAGGGATCAAACTTTGCCAGTGCATCTAATCGCCCAAGTGGTGAAAGCTTCTCTTTCTTTTGTGGTTGTTGAGATGATATCCCTACACCACGGTTGGGGGATCCCCCGTTGTGTACCCCCGGGATGGAGAAGAAAAAGTTGCCACTTTTATAATATGGGTTGATTGGTTAAAAGTTTCTTTGGTACGATGCCTTCTATCTTTATTAGGTTTTTTGTTTAAGAGGGCTTAGTCCAATTTTAAAGGGAAAATCTATGATGCGGGAAAGACATAGTATTGAAAGAATTTTGACCAATCAAAACCCACCAATGAATTTTGATAAATAATACATAGTTGGCTGCCACACTTATGATACTAGTTAATTGGTCAAAAAAATTTCAGACATAATGTTTTTCCATATAATAGTCGAATCCAATTTTAAAAAATTATGGTTTTGGAAGGAATATGCTATCAACAAAATGTGATGAAAACTGTCCCAACAATCTCCCATTCATAGCTCATGGGAAGATGTTTTCAATGTGCCGCTACAGTGGCTGGTTAGGAGCACCCGATTGGTAGCAGATCTAAACTCCTCTTCTTCACCCTTAATTGAATGGAGATGACATTAGAATTTTATGAATCGCCACACATATACATCTTAGCATGAATTGGGAACATCATGGTTGGGATGTACCGTGCGGCGTGCCGATGTGAACTGTAATTTAATCACCATTCATCACCTAGTAGCAAACAAAATCTCTCTTCTGGGAGCAGGGTAGTGCATATAATTTGGCGTGTTAAAAAATGTATACAATTGGAATCCCTGTACGGAGGCTATATCGAAATGGAAAAAAGAAAAAGAAACTTTATTATTGACGGGGAGAAGAAAACTAGAAAAGTCATTGATAGCTGAAAGGGAAGAGGGGGGAGGAATTCAAAATTGGTGCACATGGAAAGATCAAAAGAGAAGTCCCACTGTCCAATAAAGACGTGCAACGCGTCAAGAGGTGATTTGCCAAACCTAGTTTAACGTGGCAAAACCTCCTTCGTATGCCATTGGATTAGGGAATAGGGAGAGTAGACTAGAGTAGACACTCGCAGTAACCCTTGTGGTTTGGCAAAAATTAACCATGGTTACAGAAACGAAGAAGGAAACGATTTTTTTATTTTTATTTTTCACCGTTCTGATTTCTTAGGGTTACGTCTGCCGTCTGCCCTCTTCTTTTCCTTTTCCCAGTCCATCGAATCTGGTCCACATTCTTCTACTTCTACGACTACTACTATCTGTATGAACTGTAATTTCCCTTTTTTTTTTCCTGAAAGTTTAATTTTAGTCTAGGACAGATAATAATATCTCCTCTATTTTTTTTTTTTCAATTAAACTTAAATCCCCTGTCCTTCCCATCTCCTTATATAAACCCCCCGTTCTCTCCTCCGGAGGGACTCATCGAGCATCGGTTTCTGATCTCTTCCTTGTTTACTGGGATGATGGATTTCACTAAGTTTTCCTTTTCTTCGATGATGGTGGCCGTGGCTGCCCTCTTGTATCTTTTCTTCGCCGTTTCTTTGGCGACGGACATGTCGATCATAAAGTACGACGAGGAGCACGGAATGAAAACGGGTTGGAGGAGTGATCAGGAGGTGAGGGGTCTTTACGAGTCCTGGCTCGTGACGCACGGTAAAGCGTACAACGCTTTGGGGGAGAAGGAGAGGAGATTCGAGATTTTTAAGGACAATCTGAGATTTATCGACGAGCACAACTCCCGGAACCGCACCTACAAGGTGGGTTTGAACCGATTTGCCGATCTTACCAACGATGAATACCGGGCTATGTATTTGGGTACGAAGCTCAACCCCAACAGGAGGGCTTCGAGACCAAAGAGTAACCGATACGCTTTCCAGGCCGGTGACGCTTTGCCGGACTCCGTCGATTGGAGAGATAAGGGGGCTGTCGTTGCCGTCAAAGACCAAGGCAGTTGCGGTAAGTCTTTGTTTTTTTTTTAATTAATTAATTTATCCGTTTCATTTTTATTCGATCACTTTATCAAGAGTCGTGTATAGTGGTATCTCATCTGTTTCCTTGGTCAGAAAGTAAAGATTAATGGCTGATCTTAAGTTACGGTAATACCACCGTGAAGAATCGTTATCTGGTTTTGATTGATTAATTGGTTTAGTGGGGTGGGATAATTGCGGATCCGTGGGGACTAAACCGGTAAAGTCGGATTCGGCCTTTGGATGATGGAATCTTGTTGACAGATAACGGATTCTTCGTTCCATTCCTCTTTGGTAGGGATTGGGAATGAGTTCACTGTATCTTCTTCAATGGTAGAGGTTAAGAGTGGCCAACGGGTGGTGGGCCATGTTCTATGTCATTCCAGGTCTGCCCTTTGATCGGACCTGGCAACTATTGGTCAGCCTCGTTGGCCGGACGGCCGGCAGACCGGCCGACTATGCATCCATCTTGAATTATGTCTTCTTTTTGCTCATAAGTCACTGAGTCAGGGATTGCAGATGTATTGTTACTTTGTAATTAGCTAATTAATTAAGATTTAATGAAAATAATGAAGGGAGCTGCTGGGCTTTCTCGACGATTGCTGCGGTGGAGGGGATAAACAAGATTGTTGCGGGTGATCTGATCTCGCTGTCGGAGCAGGAATTGGTAGACTGTGACACATCATATAACCAGGGATGTAACGGGGGTCTCATGGATTACGCCTTTGAGTTCATCATCAGCAACGGCGGCATCGACACAGAAGACGATTATCCATATAAAGCTCGCGACGGCCGATGCGACACCTATCGGGTTAGTCTGTCTGTCTCGTTCTCTTTTCCTTTTGTCTCAAATTGGTTAGTTCGGTATTCTAATTAACCAATTAATTAATTATTTGCAGAAAAATGCTCATGTCGTTACAATTGATTCATACGAAGATGTTCCGGAGAACGACGAGAATGCCTTGAAAAAGGCGGTGGTAAATCAACCCGTCAGCGTTGCCATTGAAGCCGGTGGCAGGGCCTTCCAGCTCTACCAATCCGTAAGTTATTTACCCTTTCTCTCTCTTCTTTCCTTCTATCTTAGAATTATTTAACGATAACCCAGAGTTAATTTAGTTGGTATTTAAAATAAAAATGTATGCATATTAGTTGACTTGGCACTGTGTAATTGGTTGATCTACTTGATGGTTTTGAACATTCCAACTGTTCTTTGGTTTCAATTTTAGTTGTTAATTGGGTTCAGACAAGTGTAGGAAAAAAGCGTTTTTTTTCCCCAAGACAATATCATCCTTTTGGTCATTTCCTTGTAGTTTTAATTTTTATAGAATGGATGACTTCGATTATGGAGGTCTTCAGCCTTTTTTATGTATATATAGGTTCTATTTTAGAGTTATGCAGAAAATCTGAATGCCTGTAAGTCCATGGCTCCATGGTAAGAACCGAGTGTGACACTGTGGTTTCATCCATTTCTTCAGGGTATATTTACAGGACGGTGTGGGACAGCATTGGACCACGGTGTGACTGCTGTTGGATATGGCTCGGAAAATGGTGTAGACTACTGGATTGTGAAGAACTCGTGGGGTAGCAGCTGGGGTGAGGAAGGGTACATCAGGATGGAGCGTAATTTGGCCAGCGGTGCAACTGGCAAGTGCGGAATTGCAATGCAGGCCTCTTACCCCATCAAGCAGGGGCAGAACCCTCCAAACCCTGGGCCTTCTCCCCCGTCTCCAGTGAAGCCCCCCACAGTCTGTGATGGTTACTATTCGTGTCCCGAGAGTAACACCTGCTGCTGTCTCTTCGAATTTGGCAAGTACTGCTTTGAATGGGGATGCTGCCCACTTGAGTCTGCTACTTGCTGCGAAGACCACTACAGCTGCTGCCCCCAGGACTATCCTGTCTGCAACGTCGATGGAGGGACCTGCCTCATGGTATTAATCACATAAACTTGTTTTCACTTTTCACCATTGTGTTCTCTTTTGATTGTATAGCAACATACCAAAGTTTCTTAATTTTTTTTCTTTTTCATCTTTGTACCTAATGGCAATTTTCTTTTCTATTTTTCCATTACAACAGAGCAAGGACAACCCATTGGGAGTTAAGGCATTGAAACGTAGTGCTGCCAAACCCTTCTGGGCTTATGGAGGTGCTGGCCGCAGAAAGAGCAACAATGCTTGAGAATCCTGGGTTCTTTTGTGCCATGCAGCAAGGAGAGCAAGAAAGGTGCAATGAAGAATATGCCTTGATGAAGCATGGCTGTATTTATTATTGACCCCCTCCCCCTAGAATCAATCCTAGATGATTTATATTACAAATCCTCCTTCCGTCTTAGTCTTGTATTGCAAGCGGATGGATGATCAATTAATTAAATTGATGGGTATTTGGATGATGACATTGTACATAAAGTTATATTTCTTTATTGCATGCGAAAGAATTATTGCCAATCTGCTTAGGATTTCCTCTGTAAATACAGTCTTCATTATTACCAGTTGCTTTAGTCACTTGGATGAATTAGTTCTTAATCATCCATATTATATCCCACATTGGGTGGTCCTATTTCATGGCCTATAAGAAGTTTCTTATTTTATTTTCCTGTAGCGTTTTTTGAACAAGTTAAATTTCCTGTTGCGTGTGGTCTTTTGATTTCCAGTTGCTTGTGTTAATTATTACTTGTCCCAAATTGTCATCGCTCAGTTTGACCATACAATTCACATGCACACAAGAAAGATCGTCTAATGAAGAAACCAATTCATGGCTAGCTGTTTGATTCCCCCAATCAAGGTGCTGGCCTGGAAAAGACAATTAGCTGAATTTGAATTCGGATCACCTGCACCTGCCAACAAAATGCATTCCAGCTAACTATCAAAGCTTTGAATGAATTTTGGTTAACACATGAAATTATAAAGGGTGTCTAAATAAATTATACTAGATAAAATTCATATGAAACATTTACGAGGATTTGTACAAAGATAAAGACGCTGAAAAAGTAATGATACCACAAGAGCTTTAATCAATAAATACCACGTTATTGATTATCACTTTCATCATACTCGGTGATTGATTATAAGTTCATCCGGTATCATAGTGGAATAAATATCATTAACGGTCATTACTCAATTAGCCAATGCTGGTTAAAGGTATGTGGGGTCTTTTGGTGGAATGGATTGGATACGGACCTCACCTTTACAAAAATATATGAGTAGGGGTGATTATTTCAAATCGGCCTTGGCAAGCCCGGTTCGAAACAGTTTTTTTTGTTAAGGCCCAGGCCCACATCAGGCCCATAAAATTTAGGGTCAGGTTTAGGCCCAGCTTAGATATTATAAATAATATATATATGCATGTATATATTATTTAAAATATTTGATAATTGATATTTTATATATTAAATAGAGATTAATTGTAGGTTTGATAATTGATGTTTTGTGGATATTATATGATAATGGATGGTTATTTTTTTATAGATATTGTAGGTTTTAAGTTGATTTTTTGTAGATAGAAGAATTGATTTTTTAAAATTATCAATTTTAGCATACTAATGACCAATTGAAACTTATAAATTACAAGGTATAATTATTTAATTTCTTTTATTTTAGAAACTTTCATCTTGATATTAAGTTTAAAGTTTCTTATAGGTTACTATAGTCTCCACGACAATAAGTGAAAAAGTACAATTGTTTAATTTTATAACTGAACTACAATAATTAGGCCTGGAATCTTAGCCTGGACCGGCCTGAGACTATTTAGGGCCAGGTTTGGGCTCTATTTTTAGGTCCATAATATGGGCCAAGCCGGACCTGGGCCTAGCCTAAGCCCATTGTTATGAAGGCAAAGCCCGGTCGGACTTGGCCCATGGTCAACCCTAGATATGAGATTTTACAGTATCGTGTCATCATGAGTTTGAATTAAAAAGAAAAACAGTCTTTTTAGAGTGTAATTCCTCTCAAAATTGCTTTATTGGTTTCCCAAATGCATTTATGCCCATCCCTCTTCCTATAAATACCATTCCCCCGTATATTGGAAATCTATTCTCCCTTGACATTGATTAGAACTGTACGATCCCATTAAGAAATCTGAGAGGGACTAAAATTAAATGACCCAAAAAATTTTTAGGTAGTTGTATATTGATAATTTCTAGTAAGGCTGCAACTTGGGCCGGGTTAGCCCAAACCCAATTCGAATCCAACTCAAAAAAGTCGAGTTGGGTTGGGTCGGGTTGATGCTCGAGTTAGGGTTAGGGTTGATCCCTTGGGCAACCCAACCCAAACCTGACTCTATAGTACATATCATATATAAATATATGTTATATATATGATCATACACATTGATTTGTTTAGATGCATGATAGTTGTATAGCCACTACCACATACTATCGTTTTTTTTTCATTTAAGATAATCACTTCACTTAATTCTATTTAAAAATACTAAAACCTTGATAACACGTTTTATGTTTTTTGAACATTTTGTTCTTTATCTACTCTCTGTTGTTTGCCACACATAGCTTGTTACCCATAAAAGATCTATTTTAAGTCACGATAATAAATTATAGTCATTTCAAACACTTTTTTTTTTTTCTAAATTTTGTACTTAAAGAACCAATAAAAACATCAACAAACAATTACTAATAAAACATATGATTAAAATATGTAATGAAAGTTGAGTTAAGATCTAAGATTAAGAAATTCTACAAATTTTAAGGGATGGGAAGAAGGTTGGGCTGGGCCCAACTTGAACCCAGACCAATCCGAAGTTGACTTTGGGATGGGTTGGGTTGGGTTGAGGTTAAAGGAATTTGGTTTGGGTTAGGGTTATGGTTGGGTAGGTCGGGTTGGGTTAGGATTAGGGTTAAGGTTTAGAACTTAGGATTGGACTAGGATTGGCCTCAGCCCGATCTAACCCGGCCCGACTTGCAGCCCTAATTTCTAGAGTTACAATGCTAGATGGTAGGGTTGTCAATGAACTGATTTTGGATTGGATACAATCCGAATCGAAACTAATCAAATTGGTTTGAATGGTTCAGTATAATATATTGAGTTGGAGTAGTCCATAATAAATTTATCCATTTCCTTATGGGTTTGATTTGAACCTAAGTCTACATATTTTTCAGTGTAAATACAAAATGATGTATTTAAACACTTTGGTTCATATTTGTCGGCGTTTGGATGGAGTGTAGTTAAATATAGAAAATCGATGTAAAATATCATGTAAATACAACTTTGATAAAAACAATGTAAATATTTACATCGATAATCAATGTAAATACAACTTTGATAAAAATGAGGTAAATATTTACACCGATAATCAATGTAAATACAACTTTAATAAAAACGATATAAATATTTACATCCATAATCACACTTTTAAGTTTACAACCATCCATAACTTTAAACCTATTGATGTACAACTCCATCGTTGTACTTTTACATTTACACTGCATTTAAACGCAGCTCTAGTTAAAATATCCTTTAATTCGATACATAAGAAACCCGAAACCCTTGTTTAACTAATGAATCAAAACCTCGAGTCTGGAAGTCCAAAATGTAAAACACTTTAGGTTCAGAGTTTGAAACCCTTGTTCAAAAGCTCCAACTCTCCGGCAGCACAACACTTTTCTCCGATGTCTCTCTGGCGTAGGATCTATCTGGCAAATTTGCAATGACCCCTTAATCCAATGTGTTGTGCACGCCAGACCTCACATCATTAAACCAAATAGTTGGTGTCTTAGATTTATTTATTTGTTTTTTTGGGGAAATTTCCAATCAGGACCATGTACTTTAGCTTGACTGACAATTTGGTTCCTGAACTTTAAAATGCAACAATCTAGCATCCAAACTTTTGAAGCATGACAATCAGTTATGTATACCATATGACCTCATATGCCATTTAAGACTTTTAAAAATGTCAAAATTATATTTGAAAATAAAACACACTGTTGGAAGAAAATGAAACAGAACCCAAACGCTTTGTCACAATCACCAAAACCCTTTTCTGTTATTGTTGTGTTTTCTCTCTAACAAAGCACTGTTGATTCTTATTCATAGAAGTTACAATTCTTTGCAAGGTAAGGCTGTTCCTTTTTTTCTTTTTTTCCTATTTTGATCCAGGATGATGGGATTGCAACATAGTGGGCTACTCCTGAACTAGTTCATGAATAATCATGAATAACGAATGTTGACAATAATGCTCACTCTTTATAGTGATTGATTAGTTGTTTGAAAATAGTGGCTCGTGCCGAAACAAATCATAGGGTGCCCACAAGCTATCCAATGGACAAAGCCACTTCGAGTCCAATCGCAGCCATGGCTTCCCCTTTCCACTCCAATGCAGTAGATTCACTGGTCTAAGATGTAGATTCCTGCAGAAGCCTTCAGATTATTCCCATCAAGCCCGTGCCAAAAACCAACAAAAATGGAGGCAGTGAGCCCAATTCGTATATACAGTGTCGCTTCTGTATTCTTATCTACGACTCTAGTTTCTTTGTATATTTTTCTTCATTCAATTTTCATACATCGATAACAATCATGCCAGTATTGAAATAACAGGGATCCCAGCCTTGAAACGTTTGAAAGAAAATGGGTCGGACCAGAACTTCTTGGTGAAGTAATTGGTGAAGTTGGCATGGCAGTACTTTGGTGCAGCAATGATATGGCTACCCAAATTGATTTGCCATAACAGTAGTTAAAGGAAAACTTTTCTTTCAAAAATTGCTTTGGTTTTGGTCCAAAGATAATTGAATATTCAGAGGATAACAAAGACAAAAGTGTTGTTGCAGTGCAGGAATGAAAAATTTGAGTGTTGGTTCTAATTTTAGTGAATGATTGATAAAGAAAATTAGATAACACTTGAAGAGTATTTATTTCTTTTTATATGCCATTTAACGGCTGATTAATAACATGTATTAGATTGTCTCATTTTGAGATTGTCACATTTTAAAGTTAGAGACCCAAATTGTCACTCGAGCCAAATTAAAGAGTACTGATCAGAAAATTTTCTTTATTTTTTCAACTTCTAATGATAAGGAAGGAAACCCAGAGCTGATGGCAGGCTAAATAATATTTTTATATTTTGGTCTTTGATCCTTTTGCTTTGAATCAGAGGGTCGTGCTTTTTGTTTTGGACAAAAGAAAGAAGATAAATAAGGTATTGTCAGAAAAACTCACTCTAATTTGGGGGATGGGGTGGAGAGAGGAGGACCCAGTGGCCCCTTTGTGCTTTGCAAGACGCAACACCAAGTACAGCAGATCGATTTAAAAGTCAAGGAACCTTTGCCTTCTTCATTTTTTTTTTTTTTTTATATTTTTTATGATGCCATTTTGCATAATGGTGATATTTATCCACTGTGATAAGAAGCTAATTACTTGAAAATCCTGTGTTATCACGGAGAGACTTCATGGGCCCTAAATTTCTTTGGAGTTTTTTGTGGAGTTCAGTGGATTGGCCCAGTGTTGGGTAGGGGTCAAAGTGAACCTATCCTACATGTAGGGTGTCAATGAACCAGTTTTGGGTTGTATCCCATCTAAATTAAAATCAATTTGGATAAATTAGATGGATTAATAAGACATTAAATTAAATCAGTCTAGACTTATTGGTCCAAAGTATTTATTGGATTGGATTAGACCTGATTTATCTGTAATGGATTGGATCAGATTGAATCTATATCCAATCTATTGATAAAAAGTAAGAAAGCAAATGTCAATGGACTAAGTTTAGGTTGGAACCAATTTAAATAGATTGAATTGAACTCATTTTAGACCGGATTGGATTGGACAAAATCTGGTCCAATTGACACCCTACTACTTGCATGGTTGCACCGGAGTTGGGGATGAATTAACCCATGCTTGGACTAAGGAAATTTCGTTATAAAAGTGAATCTGTGTTGTATTATGTACCCTTATTGTTGTCATTGTCTTCCTACCATGGCAGAGGAAAGAAAGAAGGCATGCTCAAGTTTGAAGCACTACAGTTATAAAGTTACAGCTGTACTTGTCCCAGGCATGTGCTCCATTAATCAAGCACTGGGCCAGTTGGTCTCTTTCGATTTGCTCCTCACAGCACTTGATCCGAGAAAGGATTAGCTGAATGAGATGGCTGTTCAAGGGGCTGTGTAATCAATGATTAATTTTCATACCAGTAACAAAATATATGCGACCTGCACCTTTCACAATGAGGCCCATCAACGAATATTATAATTAGTTTCACAGCCTGTTCAACAGTCATTACGTTCAGATAATCCAAATTATACTTGAGCCGTAAATTGTTTCTACTTGTTAGCTATCTTTCATGGGGAGATATTTCCAATGGGCAGCTGAAACATGTTGTGAGGTTGGTATGAAATATGCTTTGGTGAGAAATAAATCTAAATTCATCTTTCTCTCTCTCTCTCAAGTCTATGATAGGGATATAAAGTTACAAATTTTACCAATAAAAGGAAAATTTATGATCTATTCATAAGAAAATTTGATTAATTTTCTAAATGTATGGTCTCAATTCCTCACCTGCTGCACCACCCCTTGAATTATGATGGATTCTCTCACTGTTTCCAGCTGTACAAAGTCATAAAGATTTATAAAGAAGCATTAAAACTAATATACGAAAATTGGAGCGAGTCAGCTGCCAATAGTCTTACTCCGGAAAGGGAAATTATGTACTGAATTGCTGATGGCATTAGGTATGAAAGAGACTACGAAGAATGACCAGATTATTGAAAATTACGGATTAATAGTTTAATCAAATAAAAACAAACTGTTACCGAGTTAGTTTGGCACATGATTTTCTTATTCTAAGTTCTAATATTCTCTGGCAATCGTATATAGACCTGTTTATGGGGCAGGTCGGGCGGTTTTGCCTCTTTATCAATATAAAATGTGCAGGTTCAAGCTTGAGCCCAGCTTGACCATCGGGTTTAAATTTTGAGTCCAAGCTCGGCTTTTATATAATGTCTGAAGCTTGAGCCTGAACTTGAAATTCAACTTGTACATAAAACGTCTTATTTTTAATGTATTTTTATAAATTAATATTATATTAATTTAGTAATAATTTAATAAATTAATTTATATTTCTTAATAGTGAATTAATATTTATTAATAATTTAAAAAACAAAGTTTTATTATATATAATATAAATGCCTTTTTATTATATGTAATAGTATCGGTTCAGGCTTGGGCCTGGGCCAGGCTTATTTAAAAAGCCTAAACCCAAGTCCGCAAGCCTGAAGTTTTATCCAAACCAAAAATAATAATAAACTGGGCCTTTAACCCGACCCATGAACAGATATATTAGTATAATAAATATTCCTCTTTCTAGTTTTATTTTATTTTATTTTTATCTGGTTACCCAACAAAGTTGAGATTTGAGAATGAAACAAATTTGACTAACTAGAAATAAGCCCCCCCCCCATTTACTGAATTGCCGTAGGTTGCTTGGTTAATCGGAAATGGTTGTTTAGACTGTAGAGTATACTATAATCTAGAGTGACGTACATACTTTCTTTAGACAGGAATGGGATAAGCACACCATAATCATAATCATCTACTTAACTAGGCACAACAAGGAGGACCCTTCCCAGTTCCCAGCCTTATTCTGGTTAATTAACTAAACTTCAAAAACAGTCAATGTTTACCATGGAATGTATTGTCTCTTTATCGGTTGAGAATTTCTGTTTCTCAATCTCAAAACAGCAACCACCATAGATTTCTATCTCCACCAGAAATGGTTGCCGTGTTTAACAAAGATCTATTGAGTTGGTACCTCATCACCCTCAAACTCAAAGAAACTGTAGATGCTGGCATCCAAGACCAAAATACAGACAATAACCCCACCACCACCACCACCCGCTCGCTCCATCTCCCATTAGAGCACCACCAGCAACCTCTAGAAATACAACGGCAGTCATCCGATTTGCGGCAGCTATCGATCAGGGGTTGCAACGCCAATAATGTTGAGGAAGAATATTCCATCCCACCGGAGTCCGAGTGGGTCATTTCGATCAGGGAGAAGCTGGAACAGGCCCGTCAAGACGATGCTGCTGGATCATGGGCCAAGCTGTGCATCTATCGAGTCCCCAAGTCTCTCCGGGAAGGAGACGATAAAGCCTATTTTCCCCAGATAGTCTCACTGGGGCCTTATCACCATGGCCGGAGACGCTTCAGGGAGATGGAACCTCACAAGTGGCGATCTCTCCACCATATCCTCAAGCGTACCAATCAAGATGTGAAGCTTTACCTGGAATCCATTGAGGAGCTTGAGGAGAAGGCCCGTGCCTGTTATGATGGGGTGATCCCTCTCAGCAGCAATGAATTCGTTGAGATGATGGTGTTGGATGGGTGTTTCATGCTTGAGATCTTCCGAGGCGCCGCCGAGGGGTTCAAGGAACTTGGCTACTCCCGGAATGATCCTGTCTTTGCCATGCGCGGTATTATGCATTCCATACAGCGTGACATGATAATGCTTGAGAATCAGATACCGCTATTCATATTGCATCGCCTCCTAGGCCTCCAGATTGGTGTGCCTGATCAGAAAGACCTTGTAGCCAAGCTCGCACTCCGATTCTTTGACCCACTTACGCCCACCGACGAGCCTCTACAGAAGAGCGATAGGACCAAGTTGGAGTCATCTCTGGAACTGGGACATGCAACCACCTTCGATCCCTTGACCGACCAAGGGGGACTTCATTGCCTGGACATTTTCAGGCGGAGTCTCTTGCGTACTGGACCCCAACCTTCGCCCCGGATGTGGATCAGGCGTTGGTCATCACATGCTGTGCGGGTGGCGGATAAGCGGCGACAGCAGCTGATCCACTGTGTCACCGAGCTGAAGGAGGCAGGAGTCAAGTTCAAGAAGCGGAAGACGGATCGCTTCTGGGACATAAAATTCAAGAATGGTGTGCTTTCGATCCCCAGGCTCTTGATCCATGACGGGACCAAATCGTTATTTCTGAACCTCATCGCATTCGAGCAATGCCACCTTGACTGCAGCAATTACATTACCTCGTATGTGATCTTCTTGGACAACCTTATAAACTCTCCACAGGATGTGGGCTACCTCCATTACTACGGGATCATCGAGCATTGGCTGGGCAGTGATGCCGAGGTCGCCGATCTCTTCAATCGCCTCTGTCAAGAGGTGGTGTTCGACATAAATGACAGTTACCTGTCGCGATTATCAGAGCAGGTTAACCGCTACTATGACCACAGGTGGAATGCTTGGCGCGCCAGCCTGAAGCACAACTACTTCAACAATCCCTGGGCCATCATCTCCTTCATTGCTGCAGTGGTCTTGTTGTTTCTCACTAGTGCACAGACCTTTTATGGAATATACGCTTATTACAAGCCATCCTGAAATCAGTAAGACCCCATTGTCAATTTACCCGCCTCCTCCCCCCCCCCCCCCCCCCCCCCACACACACACACACAATCTCACACTAAAAGTTTTACAGAATATGTTTCTCATACACGGTTTGTTTTCCATATATTTAATTTTTTACTAGAGGATTTGGGTCAGCCAGATGAAATGAAGCTTTGATATGGATTGTTTGAATGGGTTTGTGTCAATCCCTTTTGTAGTTTTGTATTGATTTTAATTACACAGAATTTTCCACAATAACATTAATTTATGAAGATATGGATTCCAAGTATTTGATCAAATACTTAGCCGTGTCTAGCTTGTTCAATAAAAGACAGTTGCTTAATTATCATGTTAATTTATATTGAAAATGAATTTTATGGTGTGTATGTGTGTTTTTGTTCGGTTGTTTATTTGGGGGATGCGAATGTCAGACTTAGAGCATAGAACTACCTCACTCCCAAACAAATAACCTCCTTGCTGTTTGCAAATAAAAAATAGAAAAAAAAGTGGGAATACATCATTTTGCTTCTTGCAAAAAAGTCAAATCTTAAGGAAAGTAAACAGTGCAAATATACAAATTGTAAATTCTAGTTTACTTTCCTTTTATTACAATTGATTTTGTGAGTAAAATGAAGTAGTCCTCACTTCATATAATAAAACGGAAAGTACGGACAGGCTCTGCAGATTTATGAATCCCACTGCAGACTTATAAATATTTAAAATGTCAAATACCCTCATTCTGTACATTAATGCCGCGAATTGACATCAATTTCAAGCTGACACCTATCCAACTGTACTTGCGCCTAAAAATTCTGACCTTGGGGTAAACCCTCATGCACCTGTGAGTTCAAATTAAATTTGAAATGCAATTAAATTTTGCATTAGTTTTTGTAATGTAAAATTTAATCTGCCTGTGAATGCAAATGAGACAAAAATTGCAAATTTCGTATCGAATAGAAATGCAAGTTATAATTTACAAACAAGCAAATGTAAAATTGAACAAGATGCAAATTTTGTATCTAATATTTGCATTTCAAACAAATAGAGCCATATGGATCATTCATTTTATTTTTGTTTTTTTTCCTTCTTTGTGTCATTTTCTTAGACAACCCTATAATTTCATGTATTTATATATACCATATAGTTTGCATATTACTAAAACAACTTCTATATTTTAACAATCATTTTACTTAATTGACCTTTATCAGGATGCTTTAGTATTTTGGTTTGGGAATGGCCACATGACCTCTTAAAACAAGTAGAAAATGTGAAAGAACATAGGTCTAGGGTTTCTATTCCAAAAATACCCCTAAAAGAACATAGGTCTAGAGTTTGAGAATGGCCACATCAACAAGTACTTGATGTTATCATACATGGGAAGATGTTCCAAATGCATAGTTATGATGGACTGAGGCTGATTTGAGGTGCATTGTGTGAGGAACAAATCTGATTTCCTTTTAAGAAGGTGTTTTCTAAAAGGTTGATAAGAGAACCACTATGCATATTTTTGGAATAAAAAACATTGGACCCGTGCTATTTCACATTTTCCACTCGTTTAAAAGATCATAAGGTCAATTGCAGATGGAAATTTAAACAGTTGTTGATGAAAGGTTGATTAAAGCGTTTGAAAATTATAAGGAGTATTTTAGTAATACAAACTATACGGTAGGTTTTAATGAAAACGTATAACTTTAGAGATGTCTATGTATTTTTTTTCTTTTTTATTAATTAATAGTTCAATCTACCACATTGGAACCATTTTTTGATTGGAGACCAAATTCAGCTATGCTGTCGCGTTCCAGCACTTTAAATTGCTTTCTTTCTTATGCTTTACTTGCCTCAGCCTTGCCCCTGGGGGTTGAAATGGTGATGAATGACTATCATGTATGTTAATATATCGACATTTGAACTTTAAAAATGAAAATTAATCCAATAACTTTCTTAGGGCATTTTATAGTTCATTTGGGATCTAAAACAATTATGTGTTTGCTTGCATCTAATATCTATATTATATATTATATAAATTCATGTTAATTTATGTGTAGGTCATAAAATTTAAATTTAATCATATAATATTAATTTATATCTTTAGATTTTAAGTGCACGTATGCATAATACACGCCCTCACACTAGTTAAAATAGAAATTGTATCATGTATTAAAACAATATCTTGACTCAGTCCAAAATATTGGCATTAACAAGGTTTAAAATTTCGATACCATGTGGGGCGTATCGTATTGTATCTTTGAAAAACCAATACAGTATATGCATGGAAATCGAACATTTCATCTTTTTTCATGCTTATCAGACCCGTATCGGAGGTGTATCGGGATGTATTGAGGGTGTATCAAGGCGTATTGGTAGCATATCGACGAAAAAGATACGGCAAAAAACTTGAAAAAAAAATAAAGGGGAAAAGCAAACTTCTTTTTTTCCCAAAATAAGCCTTCTTCAACCCCCCCCCCCCCCCCCCAAATGACTCTAAAACACCAAACTTCATTCCTAGAGTGCTAAATTTGTAAAAGTCTCCAAGAAACAAGTGTGGATCAAATTTTGAAAAAATATGGCAAAAATAGGTTTTATTTTTTCAATCTTTTATAATATCTTGTGATTTCTTTTTTTTTTCTTGAATGTTTAAATTTATGTTGGACTACATTTCTTACATTCAAAATAACAAATATTTTTTGTGCTATCAGTAGATTTATGAAAATTTCATGAAGATATTTGGGGAAATATAAATTAATCAAAATTTTGAAAATGTATGTTTTTTCTCTACCTATAAAGACTAAATATGTTTTATATCTATGGATTTATCTATCATATCCATAGAGCAATTGATATTTCTTCTTTATTATTTTTTTTATTTTTTATATTTTTAGAATTAAAAAATAAATAATATTTATTTATATTTTATCATGTGATCACAACAATTGAATACATTGTAATTCTATGGATGATCTATCTTATCCACAGACCAATTGAAAATTATTCTTTAATAATTATATATTTTTTAGAATTAAAAAATAAATAAATAAATAATTAATTATATTTTATCATTTGATCATAATGATTGAATATATTATAGATCTATGGATGATCTATCATATCCACAAAGCAATTGAAATTTCTTCTTTAATAATTTTTATAATTTTTAGAAATTAATAAATAATTATTATTTAAACAATAAATAATTATTATTTAAACAATAAATAATTATTAATTATATTTTCACATTGAAGTTGTACCAATGCATATTTTATGGTTGGATATGAGAGTTGGATTTTTCTCATTCCATAAAACATTAAAACTTAAGAATTATAATTTATAAATGGGAAAATCCCCGATTAGTACCATGTACTTTGGGCCTAGTGCCACTTTGGTCGCCAAACTTTAAAATGCGACAATTCAGTACTTGTACTTTCAGAGCGTGACAATTCAGTACCTACCGTTAACTTACTGTTAACCAGTCATTAAGTAGCATTTGAAAAAGACACAAATGCCCTTCGATGTCATCTAATTTTCTTCATTAACCATCCAAACATTGACAAAAAATTAACAGTCCCAAATCCTTGCCTCTTCTATTCAAGAAAGTTGGGGTCATTAGAATGATCACTCAAATGTGACCCCAATTTTCTTGAATGGAAGAGGCAAGGATTTGGGACTATTAATTTTTTTGTCAACGTTTAGATGGTTGATAAACAAAAATTAATGACACTTGAAGGGCATCTGTGTCTTTTTCAAATACCACTTAATGGTTGGTTAATAGTTAGTTAACAGGTTGCCACTGGATTGCCACGTTTCAAAAGTTTGGATACTAAATTGTTGCATTTTAAAGTTTGGGGACGAAAGTGGCATTAGGCACAAAGTAAAGGGTATTAATTGGGAATTTTTAATGAAATTATAAATACCTATAATATATCTATTCATAAAACCATTAAAATATATTAATTTAATGTATATACACCTCATTGAGGTCTTATGTTTAGTATTATTGATGTATTTTTATGATTTATTAAAGCATTTATAGTGTTTTCAAGCATATGTATGTGTATCTTAATTTTTCTCCGATATGCATGCATATCCAATATGTATCCCGATACGTCTCTTAAAATTATCTTTCCGATACACATTGTGTTTCTGATACTTTAACCCTTCCGACAACTTAGTTAAAACTTTCCCGTATTTTAAAAGGATATTTAATGAAAAGCCGTGTCAAATTGGCTCTATCTACTATGGATCTGTTGGATATGAAATCCAATCAGAAGTAAACACGCAAGTGATCTTTCTTGTTTACAGAAGCAGAGCTGGCCTTCTCTTGGTGAAGTCTTTTAGTTATCAAAAAAGATTTGCAGGTCAAAAGATATTTTTAAAAGATTTGTCAAAATGACTTCTGCCTTTTTCTTGAATCATGTAAAGCAATAAATAAATTTTCCTACACAACTAAAAAGTGTAAAATAAACATTCACGATTCACGACACACATTGCTTAACACATATGAAGTTACAAAAATAGAGCCTCAAAGTAGCATATCTTACATTCAGTCCTTAGTTCTTACTGGACTCAAACAAATGGGCTTAATGCATGTTTACCGTTTACGCGCCCCTGGGCCTAAGCAGATCATCAGTGTCGCAATTTCACGGTTTAGACTTACCTGAAGCACATGCAAAAAGAGTTCTTTGATGAACCATTGTTTGGCCCAAGTTATGTTGGGACAACCAGACAACAAAGAAAGAAAGCCCATGAAACAAAGTGAATAATCGCACAAGCTCATTATGGATAAAACTCAGAATGAAGCTTGTAGCCAGAGCCCAGGAATTTGCACATGGAATGTATGGCGTCAATGCTCAATAATAGGACTATAGGAGGCCCACCTATCTCACCTATGACCTAACATCACATAAAATGAGATCGCTTTCAGTCGAACAGTTTTTACAGCTTTGCACTGGAAATATCTCCCTACTTCTATGGGGGAGATATTCCCAATGCAAGGCTATAAAAACTGTTCAATGGGATTGGCACTTGACTGAATCCGGTTTCAACAAAAATACCGGTAGCATTTTAATCACCATTACTATAATTAACCGATGATAATGATAGAATAACAAGAGTGGCTGTACGATTCTATGTGTGTGAAAGCTACAACTAAGAAAACCATTCCTTGTGCCCCATTCGTATACTTTCTTGGAATTTGAAATACTATTACTACCTTCCTTTAGCTATGTTTGATTTGAAGAATAAGACAGGGAAAGGAAGGGAAAGACAGGTTTGTAAAGGTTTTTTTACCATTTTTTATATTTTCCTTCAAACCAAACATAGCCTTAGGATTAACAATTGGGCTACCACTCCTTTGCCCTCTTTTTAAGAGGGAATCCTTGTTTAGACGGTGTGGATGCCAACGTCAGGTTGCCCTTAACTAAAACCTCCAATAATTTAATTAAGAAAAGAATTATTATAACTTAAATAGACTTTTGAATTATTATAACTTAAAAGACTTCATCTCCACCTCCATAACCCATGTGATCTACTCATCTCCGCGTAACTACCAATACGGACCCCACAAGACCAAAGGTGAATGCATTACATGGACTTACATGGACATGGACGCTAACTCAAGTAAATACTTGTGCGTAAAAATTTCGACTTAATAATCTTTTATTCTCTCCCTAATACCTAGATAGATGCATGCGTTCACTAATGGATATGTGACAATGTAGCTTTATTGTCTAATGTCAGTCATTCTCTTTGAGACAACGAGCTCAATGACTACCCTCTACTTTGGGAGTAGTGACTTATTTCAATTGCAAGAAAGACCCTCAAACTTTAAGGGTTTTTTTGGTTACAGGGAATAGGACTCTGGAATCGGAATTGGAATGAGTCATTTCGTTTCCAGATGTCTGATTAATAAATAGGTGGGGGAATAGCCATTCCCGACCCCTCTCCCGAAATGTGATTCCCATTTCACTATTAGTTTCTCTTTTTTTTTTTTTCTTTATGGATGTACAATTCAGAAGGAAGATGCTACGGGTATACTAGGGTTTCACCTTGGCAAAGAACTTCCCCAAATCTGCCACACGTGCCTTCATCGAGAATCATACACCCTCTCTATGATCTCCACCACCACCGTGGCCCAACTTCACCATCATCGTCTTCTGCTACCCACCACTGCGCATCACTCCTCCGGTCTCTAATTGAGGGAAAAACAATCGAGCCCGGGAAGCAAATTCACGTGCACCTCCTCGTTACGGACATTGGTTTGAGCACCATTGTAGCCACCAAACTTGTTAATCTCTACTCGGTTTGCAACCATTTACCCCATGCCCACTGTTTGTTCGACAGAATTCCTATAGACGTCTTCCTTTGGAATGTTCTCATTCAGGGCTATGCTTGGAATGGACCCCATCAAGCCACCCTCTCCCTTTACCACCAAATGTTTGATTATGTCTCCACCCAGACAACTTCACTTTCCCCTTTTTCCTCAAGGCATACTCCGCCCTCCCTGCGCTACAAGGGAGAGAGATCCATTGTCACGTCATACGGGCGGGATGGGAATCGGATGTCTTTGTAGGGGCTGCGCTTATTGACATGTATGCCAAGTGTGGATGTGTAGTGACTACGCGCTGAGTCTCTGACAACATTCTGATAAGAGATGTGGTCTTCTAGAATTCCATGCTCGCTGCCTACTCCCAGAATGGGCACCCAGATGAGGCCCTTTGTCTGTGCCGTGAGATAGCTTTTGCCAGTTTGAGGCCCACTGTTGCAACTCTCGTCGCCGTCATCTCGGCGTCGGCTGACATTGCGGCTCTCCCTCAAGGGAGGGAACTCCGTGGGTTTAGTTGGAAGCATGGAGCGAGTATGTGGGTGGATTAACAATGAGACGGAGACATTTGAAGAAGCGGTGGATAGCTATAAGCAAAATTTCTGAATTTGCAACAAAATTTTCATGCATTTTTTTGAATTTGCTACAAAATTATTGTAATTCTGCATTTCCTGCAAACATCTCTGCAATTTCTATATTTTTGGGTATTTTCATGTATTTTCTATTTTTTATTTTTATTAGGGACAAAATTGAAAATCATGACTGATACCAATTCCAGCCTCTTGACGAAGCAAAGAGACAAGGGCAATAGACCATTCTGGTTCCAGTTCCAAGGGATTCTGATTCCGATTCTGATCATGAACCAAACGGATTCTAAGATTCCAAAACTTTGCCCCCACTGTTAGGGATTTGTCAATTAACTTCTAAAAAAAGATTCTGTTGTGATTGATATGTGAAAATCGGGACATTACAACTATACATTAGGAATATCTCCCTATGAATGGTATCATATAAACACTAAGGATGTTCTCAATTTGCAGTATACATTAGGATTACAACTATACATTAGGAATACCCTTTTCCTTAGGTTGTGTTTGGAAACGATGCAAATAGAGTGTAAATCCCTATTCAGGGTAAATTTGTACTCTGGTTCACTTTTGTTTATGTTTGGCAACATTGTATTTACATATTAATAAATGACATAAAACATATTTTTCAATGCATATTTACATCATTAATGAGATGCAAAAGTACATCAATAAAAAAGAAGTAAATTTGCATTCAAGTTCAATTTTTGATAAAAAAAAAGCATATGCTTTATTGGAATTCGTATTTGCATCCATTACAACTAAAAGTCTATTTGATAAGAAAGTAAATTTATTGTGTAAAACTAACCCAATTTTGCAATTTATATAAACCGTTTTATACTATGCATATTTCCATTCACACTTATTTGCACCGTTTCGAAACACACCTTAATTTGTGAGACCATCTTGCTCTTGTTTAACACCCTCTATTATTCATCTATTCTCAACCAAACAGCAAATTAGAGTCGCCAATCCCCACATCTCTCTCTCTCTCTCTTCTCTCTCAAAAGACTTGTTTTTTGAAGCACTTGTTGATTGATCATTAAGGATATGTATGCCCTATCTACATACATTTGCCAGAAACGGTGGATGTGGTTGAATCACCACCATTTATATATATTTTTTGATGCCTAGTTAGGATTCAAATTATTTTTATATATTGATAAAAATAAGATGTAAATTCCTCTTACATTAACGGCATATATAGCCATGAAACTCGAACTAGTTATATTAGAGGTGAGCAAATCAATCAGTTCTACCCAGAACTGATTGGAACCAGCCATTTGGGATATGATCTGATTCCAAATTTTTAGAACCAATACTCGTCAAGGCCAGTTCCAAGGTTCGGGATTTACCCTACCTAAATTGATTTGATGAGCTACCATTGATTAGTCTTGGACCACCAAGGTTCAAAATGTAGATTCAATAAATCCCGTATCAGGCATAACATATTGTATTGGCAAGTCCCTAATTTTTAAGGCTTTTTCATAAAGCCTCAATTTTAAATGTTGACACTATTTTTCACCCTATGAAAATGTGAAAGTAGAAAAAAATAAAAAATAGGTTTTGTTTCACTCGAAACACCTAGTATGTATCATGTTCATGCATATAAAGTGTATTAATACTTGGAACCTTATGTGGAACCAGCCTGAGTTTGAACTTAGGCTATGTTTGATTTGAAGGAAAAGGTAGAGAAACATATATAAGGTTTGTAAAGATTTTTTTTTTTTTTTAATTCCCTATCTTTTCCTTCAAACCAAACACAGCCTTAGCGTAAAGGTTTTGAATGATGGGTTATGCATTACTTATGTTGTATTGTTTGGGTTAAATGTAGATTGTATTCTAGTTACATTGAGATTGCATCTAAAGTTGGAACGTTAATTGGTAATATTTATGCAATATTATTTAAGTTATTTACTTATGGATTGTGTTTCATTTTCTTTGAGATTGAAATTGGTGCTCAATTTGAAAAAGTATAAATACAAATATATATAAAATAATACATAATACAAGATTTTGCACTCTACATATTACTATTCCTTCCAAACTCAGCCTGAATGGTTATATAAATTTGAAATATGAAATGTTATTCATGGTCCAAGATTTATTTAAAGAACATTATGGGTAAACCCGGTGTATTGAAAACATCTCTCATGAATATTGACAAAAAGAAACACTCCTAAATCCTAATAAGCGGCTGAAGAGTTTAAATTTGCCAATAACTCAACAAGATTTTAAAAATCTCGATTAAATAGGCATGTAAAAATCAGCAGTGGCACCGGCCCAGCTGAGCTTGCTGGTCCCCCATAAGTTGGTGGCTTAGCTTGACTTGGTTGTATTTTTTGACCTCCAATATACTATTACTACATGACTAGTCACTTGGTAGGGTCTGTCTCCTCCATAAAAGAAAATAACAACACAATATATATATATATATATATGAATGAGATGGATGTTCTAATCAGCACCATGACCATTGGTTTGGTATTACCGCCTGCCATGGACGGTGGACTCATATAAGAGCTCAAATCAAATGATCCATTCGTGATTGATGATGGATGAGGGATAAAGAAAGGGGGTGATAGTCGTTGACCCAAATCCATGCCAATTCATTGATTGCTCGGCCACTTTCCCTTTTTATGCTGCTTACTAAATTGCAGTTATGAGTTCATGATTTTTTTTTTACAATTTTACCTTATTTGCATGAAAGATAACAATGTGACACCTTAATCATGGACGTTTTTCTCTTGCATTTTTTACATTACAGCCCAGGAATACGCCCATCATATAAATACACAAAAAAGAAGAGGCTTCGTTTGATGATGATTTCATACAAATGTATATATATTAATAAATAATAAAATTATAAAAAATAATATATATAATAAAATATTATAATTCTCAATTTTTTAAACATCAAATAAAAAATATTTTTATATATAATTTTTTATTTTTATAAAATATATATTTTTAAAATCAAGCTCGAACCAAACCAAATTCAAATTTATAAATTTTTTACTTGATTCAAACTCAAACTTCAAACTTCAAACTATTAGGTTCGACTCGAATCCACCCCCCATCTTTAACAACAACAAGAATGAATGGCTAATGAGATTTATGCACGTACACCAATGTCAAAAGTTGCATCACATCACGTTACATCAGGTCGCTCAGTTTCAATCAAATGGTCCTCCCTCCCACCCGACAAAGCAAAGATTAAATTGGTTACCCTTTATTTATTCAATAAATTGAATTAAAACTTGTTAAATGCTGTTTTTGAGTATTCACACTGTTAATTAATGCTCCATCCATCCTATTCCAATCATCCCATGTAATGTACCCAAGCTGTCTCTCTCCTACTCTCCCATTCCAATTTCCAAACACTGCCCACTACACTCTTACATCTATCAAATATCAATCACGTTAAGACAAAACATATCTATGTATCCACGATTATATTATTTAATAACATTTCATTTTGAACACCAAAAGCACATTTATTCACTTAAGCCAATTGGACAAAACGCCAAATATTACACCAAATCCTTTCTTTCCCTTATTTAATGAAGCTTCCCCGTTACTAATTAATCGAGTTTAACTCACCTTCCCCTTGCCTCTGGCTTCTCAACTGCAACCACTGTTTGGGTTTGATATTTCAAGCTCGAATTCTGGTTTAGTATTTTGGGCTTTTCTTCTTCAAAGCCGGGCTCTAGTTTTATATCAGAGATTTGGCATGACTTACCTGCATTCATCTTTGTTTTTTGATAACCTGCTGTAGAGCTAATGTTGGTGTCAATGGCTGTTGCAGAGGATTCGACGGTGTTATGCAAGGGGAACACAGACGGTAGTTTAGATAAAAGAGCTCCCAGACTCCAAGACATTGGGGGCAAGAGAGGAGGGATTTGCCAAAAGGGCCGTGCTCCATTTCCAATGCCCGTCTGTGGGCTGTTCCAGCCCAAATTGACGGATTTGATCGGCAATTCCTCAAGCCTCTCACCAAGGCATCTCTTCCCGCTTGATACGTTCCTCTGGTCCTCGGCGCTGTCGTTGTTGTCCATCACATAGCTGTTGTATTTTATGGTGTTTGAATGTTGGACGGGTGGATAGGGTCTCTGCATCGCCAAGACACCGGGTATGCTCTGCAGATAGCTGAATTTCCTCTGAACGCTGATCACCAAGTTGAGATCTTCCGGAATCTATCCAACCACAACGGCACCAGCACCACCCATTAGTGGAATTATTTTGGGAAAGCGTACATGAACCAGAGAGAGAGAGAGAGAGAGACCTTATCTAGCGAACCAAGTTGAATGATGCCTTCTCTTACTGAAATGACTGCTATAGTCTGGAATTAGAAGAATAAACCGCGTCAGATACTCATCAATTGAAATTAAGGTTTTCAAGTGGATACTTGGCTTTTTTACAAGTTCCTGGCCGGTTTTATGTATCAGCCTACCTGAATACCTGAATTGAACTGCAACTCCCATTGTCTAGGTTGCTGTGCATATATAGGTAAACATTTTACGTCAGTAGCTAGGGAGTGCGTTTTTATTGTTTATCAATTAAATATTAAGAGATGATTTTGCTTTTTTCTCCTTACAGGGTCGGTCGATCCAGTCCAAGAGGACACGCAGTTGGGATCGCTCTCAGGTTGCTTTTCCCTAAATACCCATTTGTGACTGTTGTCTGCAGCAACTTTTCCCACTAATCTGGAAACATAAAAAGAAAGAAAAAACAGGAAATAAGTATAAGATAGAAGAAAAATATTGCTTCTCCTCTTCCGGCCTCCTCTAAATAAAATGGAAAGAAGATAAAATCAGAACTCTCACCCTTCTCCGTAGCTGTAGACCTCGTGAGACATTTTAAAGAAGATATCAGCACCAAACCTCCCCTTCACAGACCCGCTCCCTTCTCGCTCGCATTCATGGAAATCGCAGAACCCATCTTCCCATACAAGAATCCTGAAACCAAAACCCACTTAAACAACTTAAATTACAACGAAATGAGGAGATGGGTTTCTCTTAATTCTTCAATTTCAGTGTGGAATTGTACCAATTCCTTTTGTTTCCTTTGGAGCGATCAAGAACACTTCCTCCATAATCCCATCTGCATATGCCGAGAAGAAAACTTAAATTAAAAATAAAAATAATAATAATAATAATAAAAAAGTGATACAGGAATAAGCAAGGTTACAGAGTTCGAGAAATTCTTTCTAGTACTTAAATGAATGCATCTTTCTGTATCTTACTTTGGAGGGGGATAGTTCCGAGGCAAGATCCTCCAAAACACTGCATATACCCACTTTGAAGAAGAAGAAAAAGAAGAATTGGAAGGGTCTGAATATGAACAGAGACTTCTCAATGTTTGCTGTAAGAGGCAGTTGAGCAAGGGAAGCCCACCTTCCATTGTGTTGTGAGTGTGAGAAAGGATGAGTTTGGGTCTGCCGTGACTGACTATTCTAAGCAACTACTGTAACTTGATGATCTCCCGTTACAATAAAAAGGGGGAGATGATAAGATTTAATTCAAGTCCGTACCACGTAGTGAGACTTCTCCCACGGTCATCTGCTTTCGGAGTGCGTAATGCCCCAAAAAGACAACAAAGTACCAAGTATCAAATTGGGCAACTACTCGTTCGGTTATTTGTTGTATTTGGGCTTCATGCTAAGATACGCAGGGTGTGTGGGGGGTAATCTTAGCCATTCATCTGTTCGATGGAGAATAAGATCACTGTCCAATCTAATCTGAACCTTAGTGGGTACAATCCCATGATTCCCATCTCCAATGGGCGGTTGGACCCACTCTTGACATCCTAACCGACTTAGCATTTCGGTATATATAAATTTTCTTCATTTTATGTATCTAGGAAATGTGAAACTGTTTATGCCTTATATGGTGCTTGCATGGCTTCCCTACGAAGTATAAACAATTTGGACCCTCCAGTTACTGGACCTTATCATGTATGTAGGACTTCATCCTTATTGTCATCATAATTACACCACAATTGGACCTAGATTTTTTTTTTTTTTTTTATTATGTTGGACAGTGACAATCATCTAATTGGATAATCATAATCTACCCCAGTTAATTCCTCTTGACAAACATAAACGCAAATTCCATTTTCGAATAAAAAAAGAAATTAGTAGATTAATCTATGTAAATTAAAGAGTAATTTGGTGGAGGAATTAAAGCTATCATATGGAATTAATTTGTTTTAATTACCATTTGTGAAGTGCAAACAAACAAATCCCACTCTACTTGCATGTTCGAATTAGGTGATTCCATGCTAGTGGATTTTAACTACTCAGGCTGTGTTTGGTTACGTGCAATTTTATTTGCAATTTTGTTTTTTTACTTTATTCTGTTTCATGTCTTCATTTATTTCATTATGGCAATCAAATAAGATTAGCTAAAATTTGAAACAAGAGTAAATCAAAATTTGCACTCAAATCATTTGTATTGTTATAGTTTTGCATCACTGCAAATTTATTTACATTACAACCAAACACAGCCTCATGGGCAAAGATAAATACTAAGGGGTGTTGAGGTTGCCAATGTACAGGGATTTAGGTCCTGTTTGGTTCACAGGAATAAGGGTCTGGAATTGGAATTGGCCATTCTGATTCCAACTCTTTGGTTGAGTGGAGTTGGAATCTCATTCCTATTTCTTAGAAATCTCATTCCAACTGAATCTAATTCTCATTCTAATTCCTATCTGAATCAAACAGACATGGGAATAGATGATTTCAATTCTGATTCTAACGTACCCTTAATTTTTTAAAACAAAAAACAAGAGCCAGAACAGCATAATAATTCCTTGTTTCTCAAAACCAAAATCATAAGCCCCTAATGCACTGTAGCAGAGGGATAATTATGAAATCGACAAAAGTATGAAAGCGGAGAGGCACTGGTACTAGTTGACAATGAGAGCTAGGTGTAGTCGACTCCAGCAAACTTATTCTTTTTTTTTGATAGGAAAAATGAGCTCCAAAACATTTGTGGAAAAAGGTTCATCCGTTCATGGCTTATTTCTTGTTTCTTTTTTTTTTTTCTTTTTTTTTTTTATGGTCAAGAAAAGAAGGGAAAAAAGAATGAAATACCACTAAAGAAATTAAGAGAAAAAAATAAAATAAAAGCGAATGATTCTTGATGGAGTGCGATCCGGCCGGTCTTAGCTGTCTGCGGCCTTGCTTCCGAACGGGGTAGCAGGGAACCTGAAACGGAGGAGATGGGGAAGCTCCGGGGGGAACCCAGTGTAGAGGCTCCGAAGCTCAAGTTAGAATCCTTCAAAAGCAAGGTAATATCAGATAGCGCAAAGTTTTTGCATACCTCTGTTGTCGAGGGGCAGGGGGATCTTATAATCACTTCGTGCACTCGTCCCGGGGCCCTTGTCAGGTCAGGTATGATTACCCTTGTGCTTGTCAATTCGGCCGTCGTCCTTTCTGCTGAGACAGAACCGTCACTGCCTAACCGTCTATCTAACTGAAGATGGCGATGTCAGTGGTGGTGGCAGGTGGCCGTTTAGGGTGCTGCCGCCAAACGTCAGATCCCAAGTCAGTCAGGCGCGGCGCCCTCGGGCACGAACTTCCTTAGTGTCAGGCGTGGTACGACTTGTTTGGTTTTGGTGACAAGTGATGCGAAGTGCTGAGCGAGGCGGTCTTGAGCTCGGAGGTATCTATAGGGCAGGTCAGTTCGGCGAAGTGTATCTCGAGCTGTTACAAGGTGGGTCAGTTCGGCGAAGTGTATCCCGAGCTGTTACAAGGTGGGTCAGTTCGACGAAGTGTATCTCGAGCTGTTACAAGGTGGGCCAGTTCGGCGAAGTGTATCCCGAGCTGTTACAAGGTCAGTTCGGCGAAGTGTATCCCGAGCTGTTACAAGGTCAGTTCGCCGAAGTGTATCCCGAGCTGTTACAAGGGGTGAGTTCGGGCCCCCGGTAGGGAGTTCAGTCCGCTCGTGTCCCTTTGTTCCCGCCTAGGCTTGGCCCCTTTTGCTGAGCTGTTGTTTCTGCCACGTGTCACGTAATAGAGAGGTCGGGCCAAATCTTCCTTCATCAATTGCCCCCCACTCCTTGCGCCGGGGGTCTTGCCATGGTGCGGGGAGTTTCACGAGGTAGCAGTTGGATTTGTCCCGTCCTTCGAACCTTCACTGCGCGAGATGCTTTTGCTAGGGTTCTTTCGGTTTCCGAGAAGGCTGGAAACGTGCTTACTCAAGAACGCTGGTGGTTGTGACAGCGCGTTTTAAATTTCAAACCAATTCGCGCCGCTGGGACGTGACAGCGGGTCATTTCAAAAAGGCGCGCCACTGCTGTACGTGCGCGGGCGACTGTTAGGGAGATGTGTGGCGTGTCAGTTTCGAAAAAGCCGCGTGTCGAAGCGACGTCGGTTTCAAAAAGACGTGCGCTGACGTTTTGCTTTTTTCGGAAAGACGTGCGCCAATCACATCTCGACCTTAAGGGTTGTGCGGTCGGTAAGAACGTGGGCCGTCGGATCGTCTTCGGTCTACACGGTCGATTCTTGGTTACTGTAGCTATAAATAGTGGGGGACCCCGGTTAGTTTGTCACTTCTGCGGTTTGTCTACTGAGTTCGCGTCCAAGTCTTTTCCAGCTCGCGTCAAGGCTGGTTATACAGTCTTCACGGTTCTTTGGCTTGTTCTTCAAACTTTTCGGCGAGTACTTTCATGAATCCATCTGTTTCCCAATGTCTAGCTTTGATAGCTCAGACGA
This sequence comes from Nelumbo lutea, assembly GCF_056320005.1. Lineage (NCBI taxonomy): Eukaryota > Viridiplantae > Streptophyta > Magnoliopsida > Proteales > Nelumbonaceae > Nelumbo > Nelumbo lutea. The sequence goes on along the minus strand of NC_142688.1, from coordinate 10,254,588 downwards.
TTCTTCGAGTAGGGCCAACGTAGGTTCCACCAACCGAGCCATGTCCCCCGACTGCCTCAGTGATCCTGAGGTGGAGCTTGAGGACTATGAACCAGTAGGCCGAGTCGCTTCAGGCGGTTTGGCGTCTACCTCCCGCCAAGGTCGGATGCTAGACAGGTTTGGTCCTTCGACCATGACGCCTGAAGGGCTTCAATCCATACTTTTGTCTTACAATCTTCCTGGAGGGTACACATATTTTATTCCTTCGGGTAGCTTTCCTTGGGAACACGGTCTTGACGAGATCGTGATTTTTCGAGGGCAGCTCGCTGCGGGGTTGCAACTTCCTTTCCATCCCCTACTCGTCAAAGTCATAAACCATTTCGGTGTCACCATTGGTCAGCTTCATCCGAACTCTATTTGGAACCTGGTGGGGACAGTTTCCCTTTTTTGCGAGCAGAACTTCCCCTTGGACTTAGAGATATTCTCGTCTATCTTGATGCTCAAGAGACAGGCGGGTTCTCTTCCTGGGGGGAGACGGGCGTATTACCTTTCTCCTCTCCAGGGTTTTAAGCTTCTGCACGATCTTCCTAATAAGGTCCCGGCGTGGAAGCGGGACTATTTCGGCGTGCGAAGTGCACAAGGATGGCCCTTTCAGACCGGTTGGGGTGAGGCTGCTCCCGATTTAGGCGTAACTCTCGATAAACAGACGGTGAAGGGCCTCTGGCAATGGGCACGGCAAGGCTTAAAGTGCCACCACTACTTAACGGAGGCCAAGCTTATTGCAGCCGACCTGAGTTCGGGTAGGTTTCTAGCTATGCGGTTCTTGCTTGCTCTGTTCTTTTCATTTTTTTTTCTGATGTCGAACTCGTTTCTACAGGTGTCATGGACACGGAGAGAACTCGTGGGGGGCGTTTGTTTCAAGGTATGAAGAGGAGGAAGCGGGTCACCAAGCGAACTCGTACCGAGCTGCCCCTGGATGAGGAGCCCCAAGTTCCAGACCATGCGTCGGAGGATCTGCCCAGGAAGCCCGAAGTGACTCCACCGGTGCATGAAACTACCAGGGCACCTTACGCTGAGACCACTCATACGGGCGCTCCTGCATACTCAAGTGCTCCTGCTCACTCCGGGTCTGCTCATACGCGGGCTGGGCCCTCTCGGGAGCTCAAGGGGAGTTTAAGAGCGTGTTGACACCGAACTACGCTCTTCAGAAGAGTAGGGACGCTACTTTCCCTGAGGAGGTCACGGCGTGGACCGATCTTCCCTTGAATCAGGTCGCTTGCCGCGCCGTAACACATGCCATGGTGGTAAGTTAGATTCCGTCTTCCTTTTTTATTCTGTTGCTTCTGCTGTCATTTGCTCACTTGTTTCTTTTGGTAGGTGAATTCTTCAATTCATGCCTTGGCGGCCCAAGTGGAGAGGAGCTCGCAACAGGCGTGAGCTGCTGAGGCTGTCGCTCATGCTGCTGAAGAAGCCTTCCTTGCTACAGAGGCAAATACCCGGGCTGCTGAGGCGGGTGCTTATGCAGCTGAAGAGGCTGCTCGCGTCGCGATGGCCAGGCAGGCGAGGTCTCAGCGTGACGCCAAGGCCATGGGGGTAGTTGTCAAGCATATGGTGGACTTGAAGTTGGATTTGCAGCATCAAGTCGAATATCTTCAAGAAGACATTAGGGAGAGAACACAAATTTTTTCCCAAGGCATTGAAGACGCCAAGAAGAAGGCAGTTGAAGACTACATTGCCTCTCCACGTTTTGACGATCTGATGGTGGACTCTTACAGGAGGGGGTTCAAGTTGAGCCGGTGGATGATCTGGAATACGTACCCCGATCTCGATGTAAGTGCCATAACCACTTCGCGTATAACTTAGGAGATGGCCAATACTGCCGATAGCGAGCCGAACTCTAAAGGAGAGGCAGGGCCTTCGGGTGTTTTTGAAGTGCCTTCCGATGGCGAAGAAGTGGCTCCAGGCATGTAAATTTTTTTCTTTTATCAATGTATTGTTTCTTGCAATGGAATGTCTTTTTCCCCTTGCTCATCTTCCCCAAATTGTTTCTTTGTCTGCCACTGTCCGGGTTATTAAATTTCCGCGGTCTTTTATGCCGCGAACTGGTTTTTTGCCCAGCTGATAATATGCTCTTCTTTGTTTGTCTACGCCGAAGTTCCTCTTGGCTTGCCTCGTGGCACCTAGGACCTGATTTTGTCCACTTCGGTTGGTGGTTTATAGGTAGTATCGCCTTAAGTTCACAACGTTCCACGCTCGAGGTACTCGTTTGCCTTCCATGGTTTCGAGTTCGTATGCACCCCCGAGCGCTCTTTTTACTTTATAGGACCCTTCCCAATTAGGTCCAAGCCTGCCCATGTCGGGTTCGGGCACCATAATATTACGAAGCACCAGGTCGCCGACACGGAAGCTTCGTTGCTTTACTCTGCTATTGTAGTAGCGAGCTACCTGCTGCTAGTATGCCGCTGTTCGGATATGCACGAGGTCCCTTACCTCGTCCAGTAGGTCAAGGTTGGTACGTAACTCATCTCCGTTCATCCGATCATCGTATGTTTCTAATCGCAATGTTGGTATTTCGATTTCCGTCGGGATCACTACTTCAGTGCCGTAGGTGAGGTTGAAGGGGGTTTCTCCCGTGGCTGCTTTTTCGGTAGTTCGGTGAGCCCATAAGACACTTGGTAGCTCTTCGGCCCACAATCCCTTAGCTCGATCTAGACGTGCTTTCAGTCCGCGCAAGATGGCTCTGTTCATTACTTCCGTCTGACCATTTGCCTACGGGTGCGCGACTGACGTGAAATTTTGCCGAATCCCCATGTTCTGGCACCATTCTTGGAACTTGATATCCTCGAACTGTTTGCTGTTGTTGGAGATTAGTACCCGAGGTAACCCGAACCGACATACTATGTTCTTCCAAAAGAAGTTCTGTATGTTTCGAGCCATAACAGTTGCCAGAGGTTCGGCTTCTATCCACTTCGTAAAGTAATCTACTGCAACAACTAAGAATTTTCATCCGCCTGTTGCTGGTGGGAATGGCCCTAGGAGGTCGATGCCCCATTGTGCAAAGGGCCACGGGCTGGCGAGGTATTTGAGGTCGGAGGCAGGTTGATGGTGGATATTAGCGTGCTTCTGACACTTGTCGCATTTTCTGACGAGATTGACAGCTTCTGCCTTCATCATTGGCCAATAGTATCCTTGTCGAAGTGCCTTTTGGGTGAGTTCTCTGCCCCCCAAGTGTCTGTCGCACAGGCCTTCATGAGTGTCGCGGAGTACGAACTCGGCTTCGGCAGGTCGCAGGCAACGCAAATAGGGGAGCGTGTACGACCGTCGGTACAACCGTTCGTCTAATATGACGTATTTGGCTGCCTGGCGCTGCACCCTCTTGGCCGCATTGCGTTCTGCAGGGAGGGTTCCGTCTATCAAAAAGCTCGCGAGTGGATCGATCCAGCTCAGCTCTGCCTCCAAGACGGGAGCGACCTCCTCTGTCCCCCCAAGAATACTAGGCCGAGGTAAGTCCTCTGTGTACACAATTCTCATATTGTTGTGACTTGTACTGGCTAACCGGGATAGGGCGTCGGCCTTAGTGTTTTCTGACCTTGGGATTTGCTTGATGATGTGTGACTGGAAGTTGAGCAGGGCTTCTTTTACTTTGGCCAAATATGCGATCATGGAGAGATCGCGTGCTTCGTACTCGCCAGTAACTTGGTTCACCACGAGCTGAGAATCGCTGCAGATGACCAAGTGTTTTGCCTTTGCCTTTCGCGCTAGGTCCAGCCCGGCGATCAATGCTTCATACTCTGCCTCATTGTTGGATGCCGCGAACTCAAAGCGTAGTGCGTATTCTAATTTTGTGCCGCTCAGGCCGCACAAGACTATTCCAACTCCGCTGCCTTGCCGGTTCGAGGAACCATCCACGTGAAGGATCCAGGGCTCCTCATACCAGTTCGCGCTTCGCCTGACCAGGAGAGATGCCACACTGGCTGCTACTTCACGGGGTTCGGACTCTATGGGCTCAGGAGCTCCGGGTTCGCCCGAACTGGGGACCTCCGGCTCGACCTGTGGGGCTTCGTGCCTGAAAGTGCACTCGGCGATAAAATCTACCAAAGCTTGGGCCTTGATAGCGATTATCGGTTTGTACTGGAGGTCGTACTCGCTTAGTTCGATGGCCCATTTCGTCAGTCGACCGGAAACCTCGGGTTTGAGTAAAACTTGTCTAAGAGGTTTGTCAGTCAGGACAATGACGGTGTGAGCCTGGAAGTATGGGCGGAGTTTCCTAGCTGCTATTACTAGGGCGTATGCTAGTTTTTCTATCTCCGGGTACTTTGCCTCTGCTCCCTGCAAAATTTTACTAACATAATAGATGGGTCGCTGGACCCGGTCTGTTTCTTTTATTAGTACCGAACTGACCGCCTCGCCGCTTGCCGAGAGGTACAGTTCTAAGACCTCGCCCACTTCGGGTCGGGCTAAGGTTGGCACACTAGCGAGGTAACCTTTTAGTTCGTCGAACGCGAACTGGCAGTCCTGGGTCCACTCGAACCCTTTGCCTTTGATTGCCTTGAAAAAGGGTAGGCAGCACTCTGCTGATTTGGACAAGAAGCAGCTTAGAGCGGCTATGCGGCCGTTTAGCCTCTGAACCTCTTTTACTTTCCGAGGTGGTCTCATATCTAGAATGGCTTTTATTTTGTTCGGGTTGGCCTCAATACCGCGCCGATTGACAATGTAGCCTAGGAACTTGCCCGAGGTGACGCCGAAGACACATTTGTTGGGGTTCAACTTCATGCTAAACTGACGTAGGATTTGGAAAACAGAATCTAAGTCTTGTATTAATTCTTGTGAAAACTGAGTCTTGACGACCATGTCGTCTACATAGCACTCTATCTTCGTACCAATCAGGGGCCGAAATAGCCTATTTACAAGTCTTTGGAAAGTCGCTCCGACATTTTTTAGACCGAAGGGCATGACTTTGTAGCAATACAGGCCGAACTCGGTTATGAAGCTGGTTTTTTCCTCATCGGATGGGTTCATCCTAACTTGGTTGTAGCCCGAGTAGGCGTCCAGGAAGCTTAGCAACTCGTTTCCCGAGGTCGCGTCCACTGGGCGGTCAATTCTGGGGAGGGGGAAGCAATCTTTCGGGCAAGCTCGGTTCAGGTCGGTATAGTCGACGCACATGTGCCACTTGCCGCTTGCCTTTTTTACCAACACCGGGTTGGCCACCCAGCTCCGGTAATGGACTTCCCTTATGAAGTTTGCTGCGAGGAGTTTCTTGACCTCCTCGTCGACCGCTCTCCAGCGTTCTGGGGCTAAGTTGCGTTTCTTTTGTCTAACAGGTCTGACTACAGGGTCAGTATTAAGTTTGTGAGTTATCAGTCCGGGGCTAATGCCGGGCATGTCGGCCGCGGACCAGGCAAAAATATCTAAATTTTGAAGTAAAAAACTCACCAGTTCGGTTCGTAGGGGATCCTCGATGGAAGCTCCGATGCTTAGTGTGTGAGCTGGGTCCGTAGCCGAAGTCGGGATTGCGACAGTTTCCTCCGTGGACGAAGCTCATTCCTCACCTTGCTTCGCAGGCCGCTCCAGTTCGAGGTCATCGGCCGCCTTGGTTTTTCCCTTCAGGGCGGCAACATAACACTTGCGGGACTCGAGCTGGTCGCCCCGCGCTACCCTTACACCGAAGTCCGTAGGGAACTTCATGACCAAATAGTAGGTGGAGACCGCCGCCCGTAGGATATGCGTGATCGGCCGCCCTATTATGGCATTGTATTGGGAGGGGGTCGCGACTACTAGGAAATCATGGTTGAGTCTGACCGCACAAGGCCATGTGCCGACTTCCACAGGGACAGTTACTTTTCCGAGGGGCCTGACTTCCTCTCTGTTGAAACCCACCAGGGGAGTGTTTGCGGGTTTCAGCTCGCTCCTCTGTAACTGCAACTGGTCAAATGATGATTTGAAGAGGATGTCCACTGAGCTACCCGAATCTACGAGTACGCGCCTGACCTCGAAGTCGATGATCCTTAGTTTAATGACAAGCGCGTCATCATGGGGGTAGTGGACTCCTCGCGCGTCATCCTTCGTGAAGAAGATTGGTTCTTCGGTCTTTGGTCTCTTTGGGGGGTTCCGTTCTTCGAGGGCCGTTTCGCAAACTGAAGTCCGGGCTGCTGCCGAGGTACACCCCGCTACCACCGAACCTCCCACTATTACATGGATGGTTCCCCGAACTGACCTCTCTTCCGGAGGCTGCTTCTGCAACGGTTCGGCTGGTTTGTTGCTAGACTCGGGGGCATCCTTTTCGTGCTCCCCTTGCCGACCTGCCTTATTGTTATTATTGTTGTGCTGTACAAAGTTTCTCAAGTATCCGCGACGGATGAGCCCCTCTATCTCGTCCCAGAGGTTATTACACTGTTCGGTGCTATGACCATGGTCTCTATGGAAACTACAATACAAATTCTTATTTCTCTCGTCCGGATTTCCCTTTAGGCGAGGTGGCCACTTAACGTATGAGGCGTCTTTGATCGTCATTAAGATCTCCGTCCACCTCGTGTTTAACGGCGTGTAGTCCGTCCGAACTGCTAGGGGGGCCCGAAACGACTGGTTCGGCTTCGGCTCCCGGGTCGGGTTTTTTCTATTCACCGGGTTGGAGAGCTCGCCTTCTCTCTTTCTTTTCTCGTTCCCGCCTTCGGTTCGTTGATTGATTTCTTCCTCTGTCCTCATGAACTTATCCGCGAGTTTGAGGAATTCGGCCACGGTTGCGGGCTGGTTGGCCACCGTGTGCCATTTGAATTCTCTGTGCGTCACCCCTCTTTTGGCCGCCGCGAGCTGCACTGCGGGGTCCAACCGCGGTATCTGCAGGCATGCTTCGTTGAATCGCTTGATGTAGCCCCGAATGGATTCTCCTTCTCTTTGGACTACTCCGAAGATGCTTTCCTCTGTTCTGGGGCACCGTTGGCTGGTGACGAAGTGTGCGGTGAAGACCTGCACGAACTGGGCCCAGCACTTTATCGACCCGGGGGCCAGGTTCCTATACCAAGTGCGGGCTACCCCCTGAGGGTGGTGGTAAAGGCCACGCACATGCACGATTCGCTGGCCCTGGCGAGGTGCATTTGGGACTGAAAGGCGTCAACGTGGTCGTTGGGGTTGAAGGACCCATCGTACTTGTCTAGAGGTGGGAGTTTGAAGTCTCTAGGTAAGGGGACCGCCAGGAGTTCCGATGCGAGGGGGGAAGGAACCGAGAGAACCGGGGCAGCCCCTACCTCGTCCGAGCTCGTGTCTTTGCCTCTGGATTCCGACAAGGCACGGGTGGCGGTTCGGCGACTTTGTCGGTGCCTTCGCCGTTGAGCGGGCCTTGTACTGGCGCTGTTGGCCTCCGTGTTACCGAGCTCGATGGGCCCAGAATGCTGGTAGTCCACTGCCAGGGCGCTGAATTGGTTTTCGGTGAGCGGGAGCTCGAGCTTGGAGCGCCGGGGTGCCGACCTCGCGGGTGAGGTTCCCGACCCACCTACGGGTTGCGAGGCGGGGATGACACTTTTCTCTCTTCGGCCTGGGGACAAGGCCTGGCTGTTAGGGTGGTTCTGGGGCCGGGAGGCCTTCGCCTGGTGGGGGCGTCCATCCTGCGGGGAGGCCTTGACCGGCCTCGGAGCGGGGTGGCGAGGTGGAAGTAGTGGTTGGTTCGATGGCAGTTGGGGGAACTGCTGTTGATAGTGATACTGGGAGATGTTGTGCAGCACTTGGTGTTGGTGAAGCTGGTGCTGCTGGAACTGTTGCATTTGGGCTTGCATTGCCCGCATGCACTGCATCAAGTCCTCCAACCGGTTTTGGCTGGCTGCCAGGGGGACGACAGTCGGTTCAGTGAAGGTTGTCTCAATGGGGGGAGGAAAGGGGATGCTTGTGGTAGGAGGGTTTACGGGTGCCACTGCTTGTGGCGTGTTCAAGCTGGGGATCCCATCCACCGAAAGGGGGATGGCGAACTGTCCAACGCAGACCACGGGGACTTGAAGTTGTTCCTCGGTGGCGTTGGTCTCCGTGCCACGTCCGGTGTTGCTGGAGGAGGCCATGAGTGTTGGGTTTTTTTTTTTTGAAGAAGAAGAAAATGGGTTGTCGAAGTTTGGAGGGAGGCTTTTTGAAGCGTTTTCCCACAGACGGTGCCAATTGATGGAGCGCTATCCGGCCGGTCTTAGCTGTCCACGGCCTTGCTTCCGAACGGGGTAGCAGGGAACCTGAAACGGAGGAGATGGGGAAGCTCCGGGGGGAACCCGGTGTAGAGGCTCCGAAGCTCAAGTTAGAATCCTTCAAAAGCAAGTTAATACCAGATAGCGCAAAGTTTTTGCATACCTCCGTTGTCGGGGGGCAAGGGGATCTTATAATCACTTCGTGCACTCGTCCCGGGGCCCTTGTCAGGTCAGGTATGATTACCCTTGTGCTTGTCAATTCGGCCGTCGTCCTTTCTGTTGAGACAGAACTATCACTGCCTAACCGTCTATCTAACTAGAGATGGCGGTGTCAGTGGCGGTGGCAGGTGGCCGTTTAGGGTGCTGCCGCCAAACGTCAGATCCCAAGTCAGTCAGGCGCGGCGCCCTCGGGCACGAACGACTTGCTTGGTTTAGGGTGCTGCTGCCAAACGACTTGTTTGGTTTTGGTGCCAAGTGATGCGAAGTGCTGAGCGAGGCGGTCTTGAGCTCGGAGGTATCTATAGGGCAGGTCAGTTCGGCGAAGTGTATCCCGAGCTGTTACAAGGTGGGTCAGTTCGGCAAAGTGTATCCCGAGCTGTTACAAGGTGGGTCAGTTCGGCGAAGTGTATCCCGAGCTGTTACAAGGTCAGTTCGGCGAAGTGTATCCCGAGCTGTTACAAGGTCAGTTCGCCGAAGTGTATCCCAAGCTGTTACAAGGGGTGAGTTCGGGCCCCGGTAGGGAGTTCAGTCCGCTCGTGTCCCCTTGTTCCCGCCTAGACTTGGCCCCTTTTTCCGAACTGTTGTTTCTGCCACGTGTCACGTAATAGAGAGGTCGGGCCAAATCTTCCTTCATCAATCTGAAATGAGATAGGTAGTAATCCACCAAAACCCTCGGGTCGGAAATCAATTAAAACGAAGATTGAGAGAAATATTGCAGACAGAGAGAGGATGGTGATTAAATGGTGTCGGGTGCTGCCACATGATATTGCACCCTCCTCCCTCGACAGTCAATACCATCAGGTTGGTGCCCTCATCAAATTTGGACCAACCATTTAACATTCAGTGCTCAAGTAGTATTAGGTGCACATCTTTAGTAAATTAGTGGGTCTCAGAATATATATGAAGTCACAACTCAGGCGACACCTGGGATTAATTTAAGATTGATCAGCAAGTCGCACTGTCTCCGGTTGATTGTATCAGAGATTCGCCTGCACCAAATTGCTGGGGGGGGATGTATTACCCCTGTTGCATGTGTAGAGTAGAAGAAGAAGAAGATCATCACCAAGTCGGTGTCTATTCAATTCGTTATTAATTGAGTATTAATAATTGAAAGCTTAGTTGAATTGAGTTGCCTCATGTAATAAGATAACGTTTGATGACAATAGCTTAAGTGACTAAATTGAATGAAATATTAAGATTATTGCCTTTTCTTTCGGTCATAATCAAGGGTACAGTAGTAGTAGTAACTACTAACCCATTCAAGTTCAGCTTTAAGGAGCTAGCACATTATATTGCAGTTGCAGCTAGCCTCCTTGGTCCTTGCCAAAATTTATTCACTATAATAAAAAAATAATTATACATATTATTTAATTCAGTGGCTTCAGCTGTTATCAAAGGCCTGCTGTCTAAGTCGTCAAGTATTTAAGGCCGAGTCTTTATTACCCCCCCAGCACGTACTTTATCTAAAACCCCAAGAACTAATACTGGGACCCATATATATAGCCACGTAAAGTTTTGAAAGCCTTGGCGTTGAACTGTTTATCTGGCTCAGGAAACTTATAAAAAGGGACATCTAACTTTCTATTCTGAAGGTTTTGCTTTAATTTAATACAGATATATCATCAGATGGGATTGCCTAAAAAAGAAAATCAACATCATTAAATTATTAAATTAGGTAGTTGTTATTGTCACGGTTGTGCATTTTGATATTCTGATCAGTGGAAGCCAAGACCTTATTGCTGCCTACTATTGAGATGCCTAGAAACCTTCCAATTAATATTAGTACTAATTAATATATGACATTGTTTGGTTGAGCAGTGTAGGAAATCTGATTTGATTTATATATATACAACCAATTCATGCCCACCGTAGTCGGTGGTCCAATTGGATTCTGGTCTGCCGCAAGCTTCCGAATGGATTAGGGCGTCTAATTCTACTATAGCAGCAGCAGCAGCAGCCAAGTCCAAGTACACATCCACCAGACTTCCGTGTAAAACAAAAACAGTGACTGCTTGTGTACAAGTTCAGCTACAACCGTGCCGAATATTGCATCATCATCATCAGACTATTATTATATATGTGTATTAAGGCTATTAGCATTTGAAGCGAAAAGCGAAAGAACAACAACTGTACAGATTATATAATAGTGGTAGTGGCCCTCAATCTCATGGATAGACACGCCCATCCTGCTGCAGAAAGTATGGGCTTGCTCTGTATGGGTTTGACAAAGGCGAATAGCTCCATTCAATCCATAGACCCATGCAAAATGTACATGAACTGTATATTCTCCACGTGCTCGTCTCAGTTATGCGGCATTGGACGGACAGAGCTGTTGCCCATTCCACCAGTTTCCCTACATCATACTTCCAGCGGGAAAAATGGAAACATTCTGTGCTGCGTACCTCGTCGTCTCACTTTGATTAATTAATAACTATCCACAGACCAATGTGCGCCAATTTGCTGCCTGGGACCGGTCGGCTCAAAATTAATCAGACTAACCTACTTGCGGTAATTAATTAATTACTCACTCATGCACTGTTGTCCTTATCGCAGATGGGAATAGGATCGAAGAAGATGCCCAATATTCTAGCTTCATTCATATTTGATATTTCTATTTTCTAGTGTATCAACTTTATTCATGGATATATGCTGCCAACAAACTTATCTTCACTGTAAACATACAAAGCTGACACGAGTCGATGGAGCTCCCATGTGCAACAGCCCAAGCCAGGTTAATGTCTTGGCTTTGACTAGTATTTGTACCTTCTGTACTTTCGTTATATTAGCGGGTATTTATCTCCTTTTGGGTGAAGGTTGTAGCTTTACCACCACCAGGTAGTCTTAGGCAATGTTTGATGATTAAGCATTTGTTAAAAGAATTATTTGTTTCACAACATAAATATTTTTTAGAATTATTTATTTTAACAATTATTTAAAGTTGTTTGGTAATTCACTTTTCAATTTACTTATTATATTTTTAAGCACTTAGTGGGATAAGAATGTTTGGTAAGTTATTTTTCCTATAAGTGATTTTATTGGCACAAATGACAATTTTAGCCCTCATTTCAGTCATATATATATATACAATTCTTTTCACATGTTATATTATACATTTCAACTGAGAGTCCACGTGGACCCCCACGTGAGCAGCCATATGGATTTAATTAATTAATTAATTAATAATAATAATAATAATAATAATAATAATAATAATAATAATAATAATAATAATAATAATAATGATAATGATGATGATGATGATGATAATGATGATGATGATAATCATAAAAATAATAATTATAATTATTATAATTATAATTAAAAGGAAACAAAGAGCTTTCTCCCTTCCTCTCTCTCTTCTTCTTCACCATCTGTTTATCTCTACAACAGCAATTCTCTTGGGCATCTAGTCGAACAATACATCCTAACAGATTTCTTATGAAGGTTCTTCGGGTTTGTCATTGGAAAAAGCAATCCATTGATACGGATTTTGGTTTGGTTGTGAGTTGTGCAGTAGTGTCGTGTACGATCGCTGCTATATTGATTGGTAGATGAGTGAAGAGTCAACGGAAGTGGAACCGAGTGGTCGATGTATTGAGGGAATTAGAGGAGGGATGCTCGATGTCGATAAGAAAATTGAGGCACGTCGTTAATGCTATGGCTGTTGAGATGCACACTGGGATGGAATTCGAAGGCGGGAGCAAGCTTAAGATGCTCCTTACTTTCGTCAACAATCTTCCCAACAGGTAGTAAAACTTTCTCTACTACTCCCCTATTCGCCGCTGGAAGAATAGATCAGAGGGGGGAGGTTGTCGCCGCTGCAACTCCCCTATTCTCGTAAAGAAGATGATGAATAGGGGTGAAAATCTCCTTTTATCTCGTTAGGGATGAGAGAGGGATGATCAGGATAGTAAGAGAGAATGAGAGAGGAAGAATGAAAGTAAACGTTGTGTTGATGTTGAGGGGAAGAAGATGATGAACAATGCTTTTTGGGCACAGGGGTATTTTAGGCATTATAAAAATTTATCAGGGACTGGTTCATCCTTTTTTTTTAAAAAAAGTACTTCTTCAAGAAGTACTTAAAAAAAAACCAATTTGAAGTCACTTTTTCAAAAACAAAAAATAAATAAATAAGTACTTCTTCCCCACTTTTTTACCAAATACCCATAAGTACTTAAAAATCACTTAATGTGTGGTCCCATGTCTTAAAAGAAGTACTTCTTTTAAGTGTTCTCAAACAAGGGGCTAAGTCTCACGGGCCTAGTCGATTAAGTCCTGTGCGACAATTGATTGGGTCGAATAAACCTATGAAAGCAAGTAACAATACACAAAAAGTAGTAAAGAAAGCATACAAATGGCTTTTTGTATAGTATAAAATGATGGAAAGCAAATACACAATTTAGTGTTAGGGAACTTCGTATTTAACCTCTTCACTCAATTATCTACCTCTTATGATAAAAGGAAATATCAAAATGGTGAAAAATCATACTAAATAATTACAATTACAAGTGTAAATCGGGTCGTACCACTTGCGGCCTGACACAGCCTGGCGCAATGGCACACAGGCCATGCTAGGCCCAATACGATCGTGTGGGGCATACAGGGTTTGGGGTTTTAGGTCCGTGGGCCAGACCGGCACGACACGACCGAGCGGGTCGTGCCACCCACAGCCCAACCCATATATATATATAACGTGGCATAGCCCGTCTCAGGCCATAATCCTCGGTCTGTAGTGCCATATTGGCCCAGCACAGCCCACATTACACCCATGTTGTAGCCTCGCCTATTCCCCATCTCCCAGAGCCCAAATCTTGCCCTTTAAGCCATGTCTATCACACTATTCTGGCAAATGTTTGGATGGTATAAGCAACTAGTTTAGGATATATAATAGGAAAAAAGAATAGGAATAGAAAGAGCAATGCTTTGAACTTGGAAGGTAATCGTATCTCTGCGTGTTGTTCGGAGTAAGGATAACTAGTAGCAAAAAGCAAACCGAAGTGGAGCCTCTTCCAATGTTTGCTATAAAGCAGATGGAGCTCCGTGATAAACATTTGGGTTCTAAACTTTGGTTGGGCAGAAAAAAGAAATGGAAGCACAAGGAGTTCAAGACATACTTTAAGTTGGTAAAAACTGTGTAGGCCTAAGAAAGATGGAGAACTTGGCCTACGGGGACCAGAGATGAATAGAGAAATGTTTCGGAAACAAATTTAAACGTTTCTAACTAAATTGAACTCTCTATGGATGAGATTAATCAGAGCCAAATAACCTAAACAATAGGGTTGTTCACCAAATCGATAAAACCAATCAAACCCACTAATTCGGATCAAGTTGGTCAGCTTTCTAGTAATTTTTATTGGATTCGGTTCAGCAATTTTGCAACCCGACCAAATTGGGTTAGTTGATGCTAAAACTCACCATGAGTTTTCAGCATTCCTCTTAAACTCACCACAAGTTTTCAAAATGTCTAAAACTCACCATATCACTAATTTGACGTTAAAGAGACTAACGGCTGTTAATATATTACCATTTTAACCTTCATAGAAAAATATAAAATATATACCTATATTTTAATATTTAGAATATAAAGTTCAAAAAAAAAATTCAAATATAAAATACATAAAAACACAGAAATTACAAAAATTATAGAAATTGCACACAAAAATAAGAAATTGTTTTCAAATTATAGAAACTATAGAAATTGACAAAAAAATCAAAAAATAAAAATTGTAGAAAAAACCACAAAAAATTATAGAAAAACACAGAAATTGCAAATAAATAACAAAAAATACAGGAAATTTTATAGATGGTAGAAAATAGAAAAATGTAAAAAACGAAAATTATAAAAAAACACTAAAAATGTAAATAAAATAAAAATTGAAAAATGAAAAAAGACCCTTTTCTTCTAACTCGCCATTCAAGGGTGGTTTGGTCATAAAAATTATTATTTATGCTGATGTGGACACCTCTGTTAAGAAACATTAACGGTGCACTAACAGAATGTGAGTTTTGGAAAATAAAAATTTACTGACATGGTGAGTTTTAGACAAATTCCCTTTAAAATATAATTTTTAATACAAAAAAGTGAAAAAATCTCATATTTCCTAGTTTAAAATATTTTATATTGAAATTAAAATTTTTAATTTATTTTAAACCAATTGACCAAACCGAAAACCGATACAACTGAATTTATCTAGTTTTCACTAATGGTCAATCGGTTTCGGGTGACTTGGCCACATGGTGGACCCTCATCCAGACTACCCTAGGAAAGAATTCCTTAGACTCAGTTTGGAAGGAATACAAATGAAAATTTGTAGAGTGCAAAACCTTGTATTTTATATTATTTTGTATGTAGTTTTTTTATAAAAATTGTATACGTAATTATACTATACATATTAATAATGGATTCACCAAATTCCAAGTTCCAAGTTCCAATTTCCAACTGCCTTGCTTTTCTTTGAGATAGCAACTCAATTCAAACTTAATCCCAATCATTTGGAGGACGCTGCAATTGGTTATTACTTATTACATTTGCTTCCGCTCTTTATGAAGGCATAAAATTTTAGACCCAATATTATGGAATTCCCTGAATCTCCTACCCACCATAACTCTGCACACATCTACCCACAACATACTACAGTCATGTATTAGGAACATCTCGCGATGCATGATAATATACAAGTACATGGATTCCAAATGCACATTATCGTGTAGAAGCCCAATAAGTAAATAAAAATGTTCAAAATTTGTGTTTTTGGTTGAAGTAGGGTTAGTTTCAGCAGAAAAGGTGGTCCACTGGTTCTACACATCTTGTTAGTATGTGGAAGCCGCATGGTGAAGAGTGAAGACAAACACCATTCATCTTCACATGCATGTGTGATGTGTGTTTTCTAAATCTCAAGTGGCTTCTTGGTCATTGTTTTGCAGAAGTCGTGTACGCCTCTCCCATTGTTTTCTCTAATTTTGAAAAAAACACCACCACCTTTCAATTTGAGAAGATTCACAGCAAGACAGATATTATAACTCACCATTTTTTTCAACGTTATGCACGAGTTTCTTCTGGCCTTTAATAAGTACATATACGCACGTATTTACAATATAGGTACTTTGTCATTTGAAAATTTGGAGAAATGTTCCATTAAATTTTAGGAACCGTACATATTTTTTGCTAAATTATATATTGCTACCCTGTAGTTTGGAGGTTATGACACCTAACCCCCTGATCTTTGTTTGTTTGTGATAAAGACCTGTCATAAATTTTTAGCACTTTGCCCCTAACATGATTTTGCAAGGTAACTTTACAAACATGTGACCCATGTATATGATCGTACATTTCTAAAACCCTAAACTGATTTTATATCGCTTTTACAGACCATTTTCTACAATAAATTGTTAGATTGTAGAAAATACAAAAAAACAACAAAATGAAAAAAAGAAAAAAATAAAAAATAGCGAAAAAAGAGATTTTGCAGAAATTATAACAAGAAAATTAAAAGAGAAAAATACAAAGGTCAGAAAAAAAAAAAAAACATATAGAACTTTGAATAGGCATTTTCATAATTTTATTCAAGCCAATTAACGAGGTAGGACTGCAATCTGAAAATTCAAGTGGGTCTTTATCAAAAAAAATAAAAATATAAGGGGCTAAGTGTCACTACTCAAAATACAGGTGGCAATCTATAACTTACCTTTTTTTTCATAAGTTAGCCTTCATTTGGATCCGGTGTAAAACGTCATCAGTGTATTTTTACATTGAAAACGTTTTGCACTGAACCACATAATAGGTGATCATTATGTTTAAAAACCGTGATAAAAAAGTGTAAAGTTTTACATCGATAAAATCGATGTAGTAGTTACATCGATTATCGATGCAAAACTTTATGCTTGATGGAGTTTTACATCGATTCCACTTCATCCAAACGCCAACAAATCTAAACCGAAGTAGAATTTCACATCAATTATAATTACACGCTCCTTCCAAATGCCTACAAAACCGGAACTCTTGATTTACATCGCTTCCAAATGCAGGCTTACAAATTAAATCAAATTTGGTCGAACAGAAAAGTTTCAATCTCCCCCCCCCCCCCACCCCCCAAAAAAATAAAAAAATGAAAAAAAAAAAACTCTATGACGCCTACCCGACCGGCTTGTCATGTCAAAGCCCAGTTCCTTCGCGGACCACCTTACTAAGAGGGACCACAACACAAGCGGGGAATATGACCATATTGTTGTAAAGATTGACTTAAAAATAGTAATTAAGAAATTTCCTCAGAAAGATCATTACTTGCTGATTAACAACAAGCTGAAAAAAGAACATAGATCATATCATACCTAATTATGTAAGGCACTAAGGTTGCGTTTGGTTTAGAAAATATGAAACAGAAATTTGCTAGAAAGGTTGTTAAGGAATTTTGTGAAGTTCCTTGCAAACTTTCCTCAACTTTATGTTTCTTACTTTTTTTCAATCAAACCAAACATAACATAAGGTAATGTGGATTGAAAACTACATAGTGGGGACGAAGGAACAACCCCACGCCCAGTAGACAATAAAGATATTTGATACCCTATACCTACAGATTTCAGGGAAAGACCACTGCTCTGAATATTAATTCCTCCTAACAAGTGCAAGAGATGTGTCGCCTTATCTAAGATTCCACAATTGTCCAATTTGTGCAACTCCAGAGAAAAAGGAAAAAGGAAAAAAGAATTGTAAAGAGAGCAAGCGAGAGAGAGAGAGAGAAAGAGAGAGAGAGAGAGAGAGAGAGAGAGAGAGCAAACATTTGAACAAATTTCACGTTTCAAATTTCACTTGGAATTGGACATAATTCCTCGTTGTATATGCTTCCTTGTTCATTGTATAAATTCATTTACTGGCACTGCAGTATGCTGGATGCGACTAGGGGAAAGAACAGCAAAAAGAAAATAATGACAAAAATAAGCAACCTCAGCTCCAATCCAGGTTGCATCTTTCACAATATAATTGAGGAGGTTTGCCATGTGAAAATTCAATAACTTTCTTACCAGATCACCATGAACTTCTGCTCCCATAGGTCCCCCCCTCTGGAATAAGCACATAAATAATATCTAGTGCAGCTGTCCTATATCCACTTAATGATCCAACTCACCTTAAGTTTCAATCTCTAGTAATTTCAGAGTCATCAGTTGAAGCTGCTTTCTTCCCAATGTAGCGCTGAAAAGAGAAACGGCTCGACTCTTAGAGGACAAATAGCAATATTGACCAAGTAAAAGACAATACATCAAATGGAACATTTAAGGGCAGGGCATACCTGCTTGCCTAGGGACAATGGAACATATTTATATTTGATCATGTGTAGTATCTGTCTCTTCATTGTGAGGAAGAACAGCACCAGCCAGTAGAAAAGGAGCACTGGCCAGAAAACGGGCACATCAAATGCACTAAAGAATGTCATCACAAAAGCAATGCAGAAGGCTTTTGTGATAGCATACCTGCCAGGGAGGAAGTCAATCCATCTAATTAATTCCTAGGGTAAATGCACTAGTCCAAAGTGAAATACTTCAGACAACTTGATCAAATAAGAGAGAAATAAATAAGTGAAAACCTGTAGCAATATTATGACAAAAAGTAGCTGATGACAACAAACAAAAATAATGATAAATCCAGTGAAGGCACGGCACAGAGATTAGTCAACAGAATCTGCTGCAGTTGTGTTATTACACCAAAGACACTTTATGCTAGATTGACCCATCATTACAGCATGCTTAAGCTAAACTATCTTGAGGCGGCTTGCTTACGCATTTAAGTGGCTTAGAGTGCCTTGAACTTTGAAAAATACAAGTATAAAAGAAAAAATATTGCCAACACATTATGCATACCATTAGAGTAAACAGGGAAAAAAACTCTTAGAATGAACATTATTACAGCATGCTTAAGCTAAACTATCTTGAGGCTGCTTGCTTACACATTTAAGTGGCTTAGGGTGCCTTGGACTTAGAAAAACACAAGTATAAAAGAAAAATATTGGCCAACAGATCAATCATACCATAACAGTAAACAAAAAAGAAAGAAAAAAAAAAAAAACTCTTAGAACGAACATTTTATATTTATTTATACACAATGGGTTAAAAGATTGCAAGGGACAGACCAAAAAGGATGTTGGTTGAAGTAGTTAGAAATGCGTTAAGGGCCCATAATTTAACAATGGATATAACACTGAACTGAATGGAAAGGTTGAACAGTTTACGCACAACCTGAGAAACAGAATGGAGGGGGAGAGGGGATTCAGAACTGTAGGAAAATGGAGGACTGAGGTGGTGATCGAAGCTAAGACCTTCAAGTTTGAAGAGGAACGGATCAAAGGTAAGGAAGCACTGAAGATTAGAGAGAACAGATGGGCGACAATACTGGTACCAAAGGAGGTCACGGTATGGATGAAAGGCTTTATAGACGGGACTATTAACTCTGGTAAGGTGAATGGCTGGAAGAACTCAATGTCAGTTCCAGGCAAGAAATATGTAATTGAACTGAAAAGAAATTGGAAGGGGTGATTCATCATGGTGGAGGAGTTCTTTGGAAGAGCTGGGAAAGAGCTGGGAAACAATTTCTCTGTGTGCCGGAAGGAAGAATGCAGAAAGGGTGGAGGATTCTTGTGAAGGTGTTGCAGTCCTTCCTTGAAGCAATGGAAAAAAGGAAGATAGAGGGAGTGGAGGTTACTGGTCAAAACTCCAAAGACCAGGGTCGGAAGGATCAGGAGTCAGTTTCGAGTGGAACTACCGGGAGTACAGAAGCTCAAAATACTTCGACCGCTGGTGTGGTGGTGGCTTGTTCTTCTGTGCATCGAAGAATTCTGGTGGGAGCAGGGACGGATGTTTGGAAGAAAAGAATGGTTCTGGTGGGAGCAGGGACGGAAGTGTTGAATGCAGTAGCCGGAGAGATTGGAATTGGAAACGAAGCATTGTTGGTTCCATTTACAGACTCAAAAGCCGTTCTGGATGTTGGCAACCAGGAACTAAGCTTCAAAGCTGTAGAGGTGGACGGAGGACTGATACAGGTCCAGAATTGGAGTCCCATCTGTAATGAAGTTGCAGTACAAGATGGTTGTGTTCGGCTGAAGTTTGTAGGTCTCCCCTTCCACCTTTGGCGCGACTCTGTTCTTTAACATATAATACAGAGTTTAGGAGTCTTGGTGGAAGCTAATAAACGCAGCTTGGTCACCGTCGAGGTAAAGGTGGCTGGGATTAAGCACGAAGATATGCCTAGGTGCTTCGAGATATGCTCGGATGAAGTCTGGTATAAGGTGTGGGTAGCTACAGAAGTGGAACAGGTGTGGTGGGGAAGAGGGCCCAAGGTTGAAGACGATGAGCTGGAAGGGTGGTGGACACGTGGAGGGAAGAGTGGGCGGTCAGAAGGGGGTGCAGGTGGAATTTAAGGAAAGGTTTAATGGGGTGGCTGGGGTAACCCAAACGACAAGTCATCTAATTAAAGGAAATAATTCAAATGTTTTTGAAAGGATTAAAGCTAAGGTGGGGCTCCTTATCTTTCGCTGACGTGGCAAAGAAGTGGAGTGGCCCCGGGTGCAGTTTGGTTCGGTCCGATCCGGTCGAGTTGATGGGAGGGTCGGGCGGCCGAAGGATAAACCGGGGATGATTTTAAGTGACCCACGTGACAACTTAAAGGGTCACGTGGGTCGGGATAAGGGAAGGAGTTTTGGACGGATGGTAGACAGAAACTTGTGTCTATCATCGTCCCAAATAGCGAGGGGCGCTGAGAAAGTCTCGCATCAGCGGAAAGCAACCAAACAAGGGAACCTCCAGTGGGTCCCGCGTCGTAACAGTGAGGAGCTGAGCCCAGGGCGACGCTTCTCAGAGAAGCCAGACCCAAGGTATGCAAGGGAGAGAGCCAAAGAGAAGGATGGGTACTGTGTAGTGTAGATGAAGAAGATTTAGAAGATGGTACAGATGATGGTACCGTATTGGCAACATGAACGATGAAGGCGGCTACGATGCAGGTGACATGGAAGAGTGGAACATTGCAAGGCTGTTTCAGGGGGAATTAGAGAAGAAAGGGAGGCATGAATTAGGCGGCCAGGAAGGTCAGTTAGAAGAAGAAAGAAGCTCGGGATTCCATAAAATAGGTGAGGCTGAAGACAGTGAACAGAATAGAATAACCCATAGAAAGGGCAAATCAGGAAAACCTACAGCTGAGCAGGAACACACCAATCAGGGGTGAACTAGGGGTACAGAGGAACGGTTGCCATGTTAACCAAGGGACAGATGGACTTCCTAACCAACTCAGGGAGACAAATTTTT
This sequence comes from Nelumbo lutea, assembly GCF_056320005.1. Taxonomy (NCBI): domain Eukaryota; kingdom Viridiplantae; phylum Streptophyta; class Magnoliopsida; order Proteales; family Nelumbonaceae; genus Nelumbo; species Nelumbo lutea. The sequence continues at coordinate 10,233,949 of NC_142688.1, read as the reverse complement.
ACCAACCTCCGGAACTAGAAAGGGAGACCGGGACCAATCCTATCCCAACATCTATCTCCAACCCAGGTAACTGAGTGAATTTAGTTTATGCTACTAATGAGTCTTCTGTGTCCTTTGTTCCAGATTTTGTTCCCGTTCCATGTCTTGCAGCCATGTATGTGCAGTCAATCAAGGTGGTGAGACCTCTAAGGCTCTGGGAAGGGAATTGGAAGTTAGTGGAGAGGTGCGGGAAGAAAGGTATAGAAATGAGAAAGTTTGGGAGATTATTGAAAAAATATTTAATGAAGTGGAAGGACATATAAATTGGAGAGAGGGTGGAGAGGAGAAAAGAGGGAAGGGAGGGCTCAGGGGAGGGGAGGGAAGGAAAGGAGGGTAGGGGTGGAAAAGATAATATGGAGTGCACAAAGGAGGTGGGGGGTATTATCACAAGGAGGAAGGATGGAGAGGAGAGAAGAGGGGAGGGACCTAAGGAGAGGAGGGAAGGAGAGGAAGGGAGTGTGTAGGAAGGGTAGGGGGGAGAGAATCTAAGCAAGAGGGATTTGATAGCGGATTTTGTGGGGAAGTTGGGATGCAGATTAGAAGACTTGAATGTGCTAAAAGATGGTCTACAAAAGAGGAAGAGATGCGGAAGGTGACAAGAAGTTCGGGCAAAAGGAGAGAGAAGGAAAGGGGGAAAGTAGTGGTCAAGGGTAGAAGGGGAGTAAGTGAGAATGAAGATACTAAGTTGGAATGTGAGGGGGATAGGAAGTGCAAGGAAAAGAGCAACAATAAAAGAGGTAATGAAGAGGTTCGACCCAGACATTGTTCTATTGCAGGAGTCCAAGAGAATGGAGTTTAATAACAGGTGGGCAAGGAGTGTATGGAAAGCCAGGGCGATTAGTTGGGTGGCTGCTCCCTCTTGGGGTGCTTCAGGGGGGATAGTGACAATGTGGAAGAGGGAAGTGGTTGAAGGCTTGGAGGAACTAATTGGAAGATACACGGTTTCCATGAAGTTCAAACAGGAGGATGGATATGTGTGGGTGCTTACAAATGTCTATATGGACCAAATGACCACAGAGAGAGAAAGGAATTGTGGGAGGAATTGGCTAATGTAAGAGGACTATGGGAGGGGCCTTAGCGTGTGGGTGGAGACTTCAATGTGATTAGATACCCAGAGGAAACTAATAAGACCAATCAGAGGGTGACAACAATCATGAGGAAGTTTAACGGGTTTGTGGATGCCTTTGAGTTTAAGGAGATACCATTGGCCCAGAAGACATTTACTTGGTCAAATCTCCAAGCTAGTCCCATATGCTCTAAGTTGGATAGGTTCCTGTTTTCTGTGGAATGGGAGGAACACTGGGGGAACTTGACATCTAGAGCTCTACCTAGGGTAACCTCGGATCATTGGCCCATAGTGTTATGCAAGGAAGAGAGGAGTGGAGGACCTGCCCCGTTTAGATTTGAAAATATGTAGTTACTCCATCCTGGGTTTACCAATAGAGTAGGGGAGTGGTGGAATGGGAGGAGATGAGATTTCATAAGAAACTACAATTTTTGAAAATAAAGATCAAGGAGTGGAATATCCTGGAGTTTGGGAGGTCGGAAGAAAAAAATAGAGGTTTGATGGACCAACTTGAAAGCCTTGACTCTAAAAGAATGGGAGAATTTGGAGAGGAAGACAATGAACTAAGAAAGGGTTTGAGAAGATAGTTAGAGGATTGCCTACATAAGGAGGAAATAAGTTGGAGGCAAAAATCTAGATGTAAATGGTTGCAAAAGGGAGACAGGAATACCAGGTACTTTCATTCTTTGGCAGATGGAAGAAGGAAAAATTTCATCTCCAAATTGGTTGTGGATGGAACCGAGTTAACTCAACAAGAGGAGATAGTCGGGGCATGTGTAGAACACTTTAAATCTATTCTAAGAAGGCCTGTAAATGGAAGGGTGTGGGTAGAAGGTTTGGATTGGCCAGATGTAGGGAGGATAATAGGAGTTTGGAAAGGAACTTTGACTTGGAAGAGACTAAGGAGGCTGTGTTTTCTATGGACAGAACAAAAGCTCCAGGGGTGAAATCCACTTTTATAGCTTTGATTCCCAAAAAGAAAGAAGTTTCACATCCAAGGGACTTCAGACCAATCAGTCCGGTAAACAGCCTGTACAAGATTATAGCAAAGGTGTTATCTTTGAGGCTGAAGAAGGTATTGCTAGACATAATTGAACACAATCAAGGTGCCTTTGTAAGTGGAAGACAGATTACAGATCAAATCCTCATTGCTAATGAGAGTGGAGAGTTTTAAGAAGGATAAAAGGAAGGGAATGGTTTGTAAGTTGGATATGGAGAAGGCTTATGACATGGTGGATTGGGAATTCTTAAGAAAAGTTATGTCCAAAATGGGGTTCAGGGCTAGATGGTGCAAATGGATCATGGGTTGTGTTCGGAATTGTCATTATTCAATGCTAGTGAATGGGACAGTGGTAGATTTCTTCTCAGCCACTAGGGGTATAAGACAAGGAGACCCCTTATCTCCTTTTTCGTTCTTACTGGTTGCTGATGTTCTAGGGAAATTGATCCACAGAGCAGACTCTAGGAGTCTCATTAGAGGTTGGAGGGTTGGAAGGGAGGACATCCCACTCACTCACTTACAGTTTGCTAATGATGCGATCTTGTTTCGTAGAGGAGGTAACGTGAGCTTCATCAAGAATCTGAAACTTGTGATCCATCTATTTGAGCAAATGTCAAATTTGAAGGCGAACTTTGGGAAGAGTTGTGTAGTGGGTGTGAATCTGGAGGAGAGAGAGATTAGGGAGAATGCAGAAGTACTTGAGTGTGAAGTCTCAGGGTGGCCATTGTTATCTAGGGTTGCCCGTAGGTGATAATCCTAAGAGAGAGAGCTTTTGGAATCCGGTGGTGGAAAGATTTGAAAAAAGACTTGTCTCTTGGAAAAAGAACTACCTCTCTCTGGGTGGTAGGATTACACTGATCAAGGCCACGTTAGCAAACATACCCATTTACTTCCTTTTAGTGTTTAAGATTCCAGGGAAGGTTTGTAGCATGCTGGAGAGGTTAATGAGAGATTTCCTTTGGGAGCCGGGAGAAATGAAGAGGGATAAAAGAGTTAGCTAGAAGGTGGTGACTAGGAGTAAAAATTTTGGGGGTTTGGGGCTTGGGAACATTGGGAAAAGAAATTCGGCCCTTTAGGGAAGTGGTTGTGGAGGTTCCCTTTGGAGCGGGAGAAGCTATGGGCTAGAATAGTGGCAAGTATACATGGGTTGGAGAAAAATGGATGAGATGCTGGAATCAGAGCAAGGACCACAAGCACTTCACCTTGGAAAGATATTCATGATCTGCTTCCAATTTTCTCCCCTCTTGTCAGGTATGATTTGAATTCAGGTAATTCCATAAAATTTTGGGAACAAATTTGGGCAGGGGATGCTCCTCTTAGGGACCAGTTTCCTTCTTTCTACGCTCTTTCTGATCTTAAACATGAGCCAATTTCTTCTTTCATCACCCATTCCTCTTCCAGTTCAGGGTTTGGGTGGAACCTAGGTCTGAGGAGGGCTGTGAGGGATTCAGAACTTGATAGTATTTCAAGCCTCCTTGAACTTCTTGATAATGCATTCTTAGACCCTTCTAAGGTGGACTCTAGAATTTGGACCCCTACCCCCACGGGCTCTTTTTCTTGTGCTTCCTTCTCAAAGTCCTTTGCCAGTCCACCAGTCCTGCAACCTCCCCTTTCCTAGTTAATGAGGTTTGGTGCAGACCAATTCCTCCTAGGGTTGGTGGTTTTTGTTGGGAAGTCTATTTGGAAAGATTCAACATTGGGGATTTGCTCCAAAAGAGAGACCCAATATTTGCTTGTCACCTCACTGGTGTGTTCTTTGCAAAGCGGATGGGGAGACTGGTTTTCACCTACTGGTGTCTTGCCAATTTGCAAAGTCAATTTGGGAGTGGACTTTTTCTCTCTTTGGGTGCAGGTGGAACCCTCCATCAGACTTGTAGAGCCTTTTTTACCCTTCTTTTTTTAGGTGGCACATGAAAAGATGAAGGACTGTGGAGAGGGCTGAGGGCTGCAGTATGCTGGTCATTATGGGAAGAAAGAAATTCTAGGATCTTCTCAGAAAAGGAGAGAGGGGCTGAAGAATTGATGGCCATGATCCATATAAGGGTTGTACAGTGACTGAAATCACTAGAGCTATTTACAGATTACACAGTGCAAGACATGTTGAGAAAGTGGGGTGAGATTGCAAATTGCACACAGATCAAACCAATAATAAGGGTGTCTTGGACTTCCCCACCTGCTGGCTTCTTAAAATTAAATTTTGATGGGAGCTGTAGGGGGAATCCTGGACAATCAGGGATTGGAGGTGTTTTTAGGGATAAGAACGGGATCATCTCTGCCCTGTTCTCAGGCCTAATTGGTGTGGGGGATTCCCTTAGAGCTGATACCTTGGCAGTTATGGAAGGAGTTTAGAAAGCCAAGGAGATGATGTTAGAAGACTCTTAATTGAAGGGGACTCGGAGGTGGTGATAGAGTGGCTGATTAAAGACAACTGCGGCTTATGGAACTACAGAAATGAGAAGAAGAAATTCAGGTGGCTGGTGCAAGGGATGGAAATCAGGATGGGCTGGGTTAAGAGATCAGCTAATTCTTTAGCTGATGGGTTAGCTAAACAAGAGATAGAAAGGGAAGCAATGTTTTGGGCTAAGTTGTAATTTAACTGTTTCTTTTCTCCTTTTCCCTCTTTGGAGGGTTTAAGTTGTATTCGGAAGATAAGAGTGTTTGTCTTCCATGCTGTAATTAGTTTGATGTTTCAATGAATATAATGAATCTGTTATTGATATAAAAAAAAAAAAGGTTGAACAGGACTGATGTAGTTGGGACAAGGCTTACATAATGATGAATGTAATTTTTCAGCATCCATATAATATATGCAGTTAAATGCAACAACAAAGACAATTTAGTGTTGGAAATAGCAAAATGCTATAGATTCATAAATCATAACTTTGTTATAGCTCCACTTGATCCATGATCAACTGGTGGCACAGAAACCCTAGATTCATAGGTAACAATTATGATGTTAAAAACATAAGGTCTCAGCATCATCCTTCAAGCCCATCAAACAAGGAAATCCCATCTAGTTAAATTTGTTCATGTCACATTCAAGATGGGTCAATTCTTTGATTTAGACAAACTTGCCACATGCCACATATATATAATGTATGCTAGCAAATCTATGAATTTTTTGCCTCTATTGTATACTCAAGTAAAAAATGCAGATTTTCAGATTTTGAGACTTGCACTTGGTATCCATGGCTGAGGAGATCCAACAATAGAATGCCCAAATGACAATGCAAAAACACTTGGCCATGTATGTGGCTCCAGTGATAAAATATACTTAAATTTTCAGACCGCATGCTACCTTCTGCTCTCCCACTATCAACAGGCCTACCTTAGACCAAAGGGAAAATTTACATGTTGGACACTATGCATCAAAATCTCTGTTCTTCCCATTAGAATATTCAGCTGCATGATTTCAATCTTTAGTATAAAATTTGAGGACAATCAAGCAGCACTCTGCTGATGGATATAAATTGACAATCTCTCAATTCTTCAACCAGGTTTCCCAAGAATCTCATATACATATAGGATTACAATTCTGCTGCAAGCCTAATTTTCAGAAATGACTTCCTGTCTTAGGTCACTACATTACATAGTATTGATTCATACAGGAATGGCCCTTCGTATGCCTTGATCTTCTTTTGGTGGTAATTCCCACTCCAGTCCATGGAATTGAAGAATCAAAATCAATTTTGATGTCTTGGTTAACAACAATGAAGATGCAGCAGTCTGAGTAGGGGTGCAACTTGGGCAGGCTCAGGTTGGGTTTTTGTCAAAATATGAATGGGCCCAGCCTGAAGCAGTATAAAATGCTAACTCAGACCAACATGAGTTGCAGCCATAAATCTGAGTGACAGCATGAAACTAGGGCTGCAACTTGGGCAGGTTGAGTTAGGGTTGGTGAGCGCCAAGACAGGCCTAACCCTAAGATGCAAACTTAACTCAGACCAACCTGAGCTGCAGCCATAAATCTGAGTGACAGCATAAAACTAGGGCTGCAACTTGGGCAGGTTGAGTTAGGGTTGGTGAGCGCCAAGACAGGCCTAACCCTAAGATGCAAACTTCGGACTCAGGCCTGGCCCAACCCTAGGACAAGCCTAAGTTCACCAATCCAGGCCCAACCCAAGCTTAACCCAACACAATTCGAGCTGGGGCCACTGGGCTTGGGCTCAGGTTGGATTGGACTGAGCCTAAGCAGGTTGGTCAGGTTTGAAAGAATTTATCAATATATTTTTGTAAAGCTTCCCATTATTAGGCTCTAAATCCCAACTTAGAAGTAGATTGGATTAAATATGTACAAATTTCTTTAACTAATGTATATACATATTTTATACATGCATACATGTATATATATGATTTAAAAAAGATAAAAATTATATAGAATGCACGTATGATGTCTTTGTCTGGGTTGGGCTCGTGCTATGTCAGGCCAGGATTGGGCTACCCAAGGCCTTAACTGAAGCCCAACCCGAATTTAGGTCAGGCCCAAAATATCTGGCCATGCCCAGCCTGAAGTCTGAAAATTTAGGCCCAACTAAGGTTCTAAGTGTCAAGACACCCCAATATGCACGTGTATCGGTGGTTTGGACCACAAACTCCCCCTTTTTTTTTCAAATCAATCTTAGGCTTGCCTATACCCTGAAAATAACAAAAAACCAGAACACCTATTATTTAATGTATTGGGGCGGGGCCCATACAATATGATATGCCCCTGATACATGATGGAATTTTGAACCTTGGGCTCAATCCATGTAAAAGCTTGGATTGGACTCAGGTTGGACCCACTCAAGTTGCAGCCCTACCTGAAACTCTAGAAGTTATCTCTGAGGAGATAGATTCTTAGGCCATATGACAGTTGCTGAAGATGCTACATGGGAGGCAATAAACCTAGTAAAGAAGCAAGAATTTCAAGATATTTGGCTTGAAGGCAACTCCCCCTAACAATACACAAAAAGAAGCCATGGTTGAGAATATTACAGTGAAGGACCAGAGGTAGCCCATTAGGTGAAGAGCCTAAATATTTTTCAGCATTTTTTATTAACAATTTCACAAGAGGATGGATTGGGTTGCTTCCTCATCAACAAGAAGGGCATACAACAGGAATAAATTGGAGGCCTCCACAGCCAAATCTAATTTAGCTCAATTTTGACCAATGCAGCTTAGGGAATCTAGGAAGGCCTGGAATTTGCAGATTATGGAGAAGAAAGCTTTAAAGGATGTTGGCGATAGTCTACAGAGATGATGACATACAAGATTTAGATATGAAAGTTGTTCGTTTCTTTGTCAATTAGAAGCATCAACTTTCTAAAGCCACAAGCAATAGAAAGTAATTACATTACTTAGTTACTTTATCATTGCAAGGAAGCAAATTTCAACATAACACTGGTTCAGCAAGAGTTATATTTAAATTAGGGAAGCTGAAAAGAATTTTCATATTGTTGACCATCGTTGTCAAGGCGACGCCTAGGTGATAAGTCGCTAATGGAGGATATCCTAGCATAATTACCAAGACATTTTTTAGATGGGGCTCAGTGATTTAAAAGGCATGCCTAGGCGCACAGGCAAGGCGCATTTTGAGGTATGCGCCTCACCCAGGTCCTAGGCGTGCCCCTTTCAAAAGGTGTGCGCCTGGTGCACCTTGTGACTCAGCCCAGGCATGCGCCTTTTTAAAATTTTGCGCTTTTTGCTTTTTTTTTTAGACTAACAGCTAGGCCGGAGGCTCCGCCCCCACACCCCCGACCACGCCCCTCAAGGGGCGTGATACAAAGGCGACTCATAGAATCTAGAATGTTTTATATCGCATTAACTACTTGAAGCAATGCAATTAAGGAAAAAAGAAATTGTGGGTTTTACATGCTTGAAAATGCTTTATATGTTTTCTTTTATTTTTTAATTTCCATTTGAATACATTGTACATGTTTCTGCTTCCTAACTGAACTATCAGTTAAAAAAGTTGGAAAAATCAAGAAAACAAAGGGATGCAGAGGTAACAAGGGTTGGTCTTCTTTATCAAGGTTATGGTCGCTCTTGCTCTCGCCCTTGTTGGTGGATTGAGCACGTCGATGGGTGAAATAGATGTCCGGTGGCGTCGAATGAAATCCTAGTTTCGGGGTGTTCTCATAGGCTCGGGGTGAAGATGTTTTGAGGTAGATCTCTTCGGAAAGATCAGGGAGGTGGAAGGAGATGGGAAGCTAGGAATTGGTACAGGGGTGTAGAGAAGGGGGCGAGGAGGAGACCGAACTTCTCCTACAGTAAGGCGGTTACGGCTAGAGTTTGGCCGAATTTTGGGCAATCTGAAACCAAGAAGGTGGAGGACAGACAGATGATATTTACAAAGTCCCAAGGCGTAGAGGCCAGAAGGAGATTCCTAAGAGATTGCTTGGTGGAAAGATTTCAGTGGGGGCAGGTTTTCAAGAAGTGGAAAATTGGGTAAGTAGATGTTGGAAGGAGGTGGGAGGAGTGAAAGTAAAGAAATTAGCCGATGACCTCTTCCTGTTCATATTCTCGTTGAGATCAGCGGCGGCTTGGATCCTTAAGCAGGGTCCATGGAAAATGGGGAGAAATCATAGCCGATGACCTCTTCCTGTTCATATTCTCGTTGAGATCAGCGGCGGCTTGGATCCTTAAGCAGGGTCCATGGAAAATGGGGAGAAATCATCTCTTTCTAGACTGGTGGGGGGCAAGCGCTAGCTGCTTCTATCCGGAATCAAGCGAAGATTCAAACCGTTCAAAAACCATCTGGGTGAGGGTGTATGGTCTTCCTCTAGTATTGTGGTGCCCGAGTGTGATCAAGAACATAGGGGATGCTTGCAGTGGTTTCGTGGAACCGATGACTCCCCTGAGCAGCTTTCAACCTGTGAGTGGGTTCGAATGAAGGTGTTAAGGTCCGAGAAGATTCTTGAAAAAGTGGAGGTTGTTGTGGGGGAGTCGGTATTTGAAATCCGCATTTGGCTTGAATCGTTGCCGACGGTCCAAAGTTGAAAGCAGGAGATTCATGAGAATAGTCAGTTCCAATCGCAAGGAAGGAGCTCGAAAATCTCTGACACGGTGGTCTTAGAAGACGAGGGAGAAAGCTCACTGCCACAAGAGTTTCATAAAAGTTCTCTAAGTTTCAAACCGCCACTGAGTAGCTTGTCGGAGGTCGGCGGAGGGGAAGAGGACGGTAGTGGGATCAATCTGATTCGTCCACAAGCAGTTCCTCTGGAAGGCCAGGATCATCCTCAGGTTGAGTGCTTTGAATCTCGCTCGCCAGAGTTAATGAAGGGAAGAAGTGGGGACTTTCCGAGGGTGGAGGATTTAAAAATTCTTATAAAGTAGTGCATTAAAGAACTACACGTGGAGTCAGACGTGGAGGTCTCGAGGTTTAAGGGGAGGGAGGCTCGACAAGGGGCCGGCTTGGATTCCAAGGAAGATGAGGAGACTCAGGCTTGGACTCAAGTTCCGAATCCAGGTCAAGCTCTTAAGTCTTTGCCTACCCGCTCTACTCAAATGGCGAAGAAACTTGAAGGTAAAAACTTTTTTAGTGAGACTCGGTGGCCCACTGGTAGACAAACAGATTACAGTCCGGTTCGGTTGGAACCGACCTGGGTTAGTCTGTCATCCAAACAGCAGCTGAATCCAAGTGTTGCTTCTCCTCCAGTCCACACTCCCAGCCCTAATAATATGGAGATGGGTGGTCAGAGTCAGGCTGCTACTTCATCCCAAAAAGTCTGGTCTTCTTCAAAAAAGTATGTGGGAGATGCACAACAGGCGGCAACAAAGTCAAGAGCTGCCTCTGGTGCTAGCGGAAGAGACAATGGAAGAGACTCCATTGGTGGTGACCCCTATTGCGGTGGTGGGTCAAGTTCATAATGGGAATGTAGGAAATTGTCTTGATCAATCCAAAGAGTTGGGAAATAGTGGTGGAAGCCCTGGGCAAATGAGGAGAAGCAATGGAGAAGTCTTGATAGGAAACAAGGGGAAAGCGAGTTCTTCAGCCGCGGAGGTAGGCAAGGATAGTAAGTCTGAAAATAATCAATCTTATTGGGTGACATCAAAACTTCTGGGGCTGGGGACCTTCCCGGGAATATCAATGGAGGGGATGGAAGCTGATACTATTAAGTTCTTGGAAGGAATTGAACAAAGAGTGCTTATGAAGAGGGGAAATTGGCAGCAAAAAAATGGGGATTAAAAACAAAGAAAAGTAGAGAAATGATGAGATTAACTTGGGGTCTGAATGATAAGGCGGGGAGCAGTGAAGAGGCTGCAAGGGGGTCTAAGAAGATGTTAGGTGGGTCCTCTTCTTTAGTTAATTCTTATGGAAGTGAAAATTCTTTCCTAGAATGTTAGAGGGCTGGGATCGGGAAGGAGGAGGATGATGGTATGTGATTCTTTGAAGCAATCGAAGTCAAAGATTGTCTTGCTCCAAGAAACTAAGCTGGAGTGGGTCGACACTGCTACAATTCGAAGTGTTTGGGGGGAGGGTCAGGTCAGATGGAAGGCCTTGGCTGCCTCGGGGAGTGCTGGTGGAATTGTGAGCCTTTGGGACCCCACTTTCTGTTTTTTGGTTTCTTGCAGAATTGGTAATTTATCAATCACCATGAGGCTGAAACTACAAGATGGAAAACTTATTCAAGTCACAAACGTTAATGGTCCTGTTGATTCTAATTTTCGGGTGGCTTTTTGGGCGGAATTATCATCTTTGAGAGACCCTTAGAACTGTCCTTGGATAATTGGGGGTGATTTTAATGCAACTATTTCGGTGAATGAGATGAACACAAGGGGTAGAAGAACTGGTTCGATGAACATGTTTGCTGACTTCATAAATAGTATGGAATTCATGGACGTCCCAATTCAGGGTAATAGATTCACTTGGACCAATAACCAATCTGTCCCGACCCTGGTTAGGCTGGACAGATTCTTGGTTTCTTCAAACTGGGGACGAATTCTTTCCTGATTTCAGACAGCTTACCCTTCCTAGACCGATGTCTGACCATAGCCCTATTCAGCTTGTTTGTGGTCTCCGTGAGACAGTCAAATCCCCGTTTAAGTTTGAAAATGCTTGATTTGAGGAGGAAAATCTTATCCCCTTAATCAGCTCTGTGTGGAATGAGTTGCAAGTGGAGGGCTCTAGTTATTTCGTTATGGCATCAAAATTAAAGGCTGTCAAGGGTAAACTAAAAATTTGGAGTAAGGAGAAGAATATGAAGTGGGTTACTGATAAGAAGGCTTTGTTGAGCACCACTGTTGAGATTGACAGAGCTGAAGAGACTCCATTGGTGGTGACCCCTATTGCGGTGGTGGGTCAAGTTCATAATGGGAATGTGGGAAATTGTCTTGATCAATCCAAAGAGTTGGGAAATAGTGGTGGAAGCCCTGGGCAAATGAGGAGAAGCAATGGAGAAGTCTTGATAGGAAACAAGGGGAAAGCGAGTTCTTCAGCCGCGGAGGTAGGCAAGGATAGTAAGTCTGAAAATAATCAATCTTATTGGGTGACATCAAAACTTCTGGGGCTGGGGACCTTCCCGGGAATATCAATGGAGGGGATGGAAGCTGATACTATTAAGTTCTTGGAAGGAATTGAACAAAGAGTGCTTATGAAGAGGGGAAATTGGCAGCAAAAAAATGGGGATTAAAAACAAAGAAAAGTAGAGAAATGATGAGATTAACTTGGGGTCTGAATGATAAGGCGGGGAGCAGTGAAGAGGCTGCAAGGGGGTCTAAGAAGATGTTAGGTGGGTCCTCTTCTTTAGTTAATTCTTATGGAAGTGAAAATTCTTTCCTAGAATGTTAGAGGGCTGGGATCGGGAAGGAGGAGGATGATGGTATGTGATTCTTTGAAGCAATCGAAGTCAAAGATTGTCTTGCTCCAAGAAACTAAGCTGGAGTGGGTTGACACTGCTACAATTCGAAGTGTTTGGGGGGAGGGTCAGGTCAGATGGAAGGCCTTGGCTGCCTAGGGGAGTGCTGGTGGAATTGTGAGCCTTTGGGACCCCACTTTCTGTTTTTTGGTTTCTTGCAGAATTGGTAATTTATCAATCACCATGAGGCTGAAACTACAAGATGGAAAACTTATTCAAGTCACAAACGTTAATGGTCCTGTTGATTCTAATTTTCAGGTGGCTTTTTGGGCAGAATTATCATCTTTGAGAGACCCTTAGAACTGTCCTTGGATAATTGGGGGTGATTTTAATGCAACTATTTCGGTGAATGAGATGAACACAAGGGGTAGAAGAACTGGTTCGATGAACATGTTTGCTGACTTCATAAATAGTATGGAATTCATGGACGTCCCAATTCAGGGTAATAGATTCACTTGGACCAATAACCAATCTGTCCCGACCCTGGTTAGGCTGGACAGATTCTTGGTTTCTTCAAACTGGGGACGAATTCTTTCCTGATTTCAGACAGCTTACCCTTCCTAGACCGATGTCTGACCATAGCCCTATTCAGCTTGTTTGTGGTCTCCGTGAGACAGTCAAATCCCCGTTTAAGTTTGAAAATGCTTGGTTTGAGGAGGAAAATCTTATCCCCTTAATCAGCTCTGTGTGGAATGAGTTGCAAGTGGAGGGCTCTAGTTATTTCGTTATGGCATCAAAATTAAAGGATGTCAAGGGTAAACTAAAAATTTGGAGTAAGGAGAAGAATATGAAGTGGGTTACTGATAAGAAGGCTTTGTTGAGCACCACTGTTGAGATTGACAGAGCTGAAGAGGCGGGTCCCTTGTCTGAAGATCTGAGACTTGAGAGATCAATTGCAAAAATCAGGTATGATAAGATGGCAGTTGAGGAAGAGAGAAAGTGGAGACAAAGAGCTAAATCCATTTGGCTTAAAGAGGGGGATAAAAATACAAAGTTCTTTCACAAAATGGCAAATGCTCGTGCTAGGTTCTCTTCAATCAGCAAGCTGGTGTGGGAGGACAGGTGTGGTGAGTCTAGTTCTGAAGTTAAACCTGTAGCTACTTCTTTCTATAAGAACCTTTATAAAGAGAAGTGGGTTCAGAGACCTTTTCCCTCCGAGCTCCAAATTTTTAAATTAAATGAAGAGCAGAAAATCTGGTTAGAGAGACCATTCTCAAAAGAGGAAATTAAGGGTGCAGTAAAGAAGCTAGAAAATGATAAGTCACAGGGTCCTGATGGGTTCTCTAATCTATTCTACTTAAAATGTTGGGATATTGTGAGGAGTGATCTGATGCAGGTGTTCTAGGCATTTCACACTAATGCCTCTTTTCAGAGAAGTCTGAATGCAACTTTCATCACTCTCATTCCAAAAATTGAAGGGGCTGTTAATACAAAGGACTTCAGGCCCATTAGTCTCTTAAACAGTTTCTACAAAATCTTGGCTAAGTTTTGGCTGAAAGAATGAAGTGTGTGTTAGGCAGTGTTATCTCTTGTAACCAAAGTGCTTTTGTCCCAGGTAGACAGATGGTTGACTCTATTCTCATTGCCAATGAGCTGCTGGAGTCCAGAAGAAGAGAGGGGATCCTAGGTGTTCTGTGCAAACTGGATGTTGAAAAAGCTTATGATCATGTTAACTGGCACTGCTTGGATCTGGTTTTGGAGAAAATGAATTTTTGGCAGCTTTGGAGAAACTGAATCAGAGTATGTGTTAAAACTCCTAAGTTCTCCATCTTAGTTAATGGGCAATCAACGAGGTTTTTTGGAAGTTCAAGAGGTTTGAGGCAAGGTGACCCTCTCTCTCCCCTACTCTTCATTTGCGTCATGGAAAATTTCTCTCTTTAGCAAGAAGGCTGCTGAGAATGGGCTTTGGGAGGGCTTTGCAATTGCCCCAGGAAAAGAAAAAGTTAATATTCTTCAAATTGCTGATGACACCTTATCCTTTGTTGATGCTTCTCCAAATCAACTAGAGGTGGTGCTTGGAATTTTGAGTTGGTTTGAGGTGGTGTCTGGCCTCAAGGTTAATTTGAGTAAATCTCAAATTATCCCTATAGGTATTGTTACAAATCTAGAAGTTTGTGCAGAAGTTATGGCTTGTCAGACTGCCCATCTTCCGGTCAAGTACTTGGGGCTCCCTCTTGGAGCTAAATATACTTCCTCTCAGATTTGGAATCCGGTGGTTGAAAGAATGAAGAAGAAATTGGCTTCCTGGAAAGCTAAATACCTTTCTTTCGGGGGGGAGAGAGTGATTTTGATTAAGAATACTCTTTCTAATCCACCTACTTACTTCCTCTCCCTCTTTCCTATTTCTTCCAAAGTGGCTAACAGATTGGAGCATCTACAGAAAAATTTTCTCTGGAGAGGTTGGGAGGAGGAGAAGAAGGTTCATGTTGTAAACTGGGATTGTCTTCCTAAGGAAATTGGAGGGTTGGGAATAAGAAAATTGAAGAAATACAATTCTGCCCTCCTGTGTAAATGGCTTTGGAGATTTGCAAATGAAAGAAATGCTTGGTAGAGAAAGCTGATTGTGGACAAATATGGAATGGATTGGGGTGATTGGAGATCCAATTCTCCTATTTCAAGAGGGATAAGCTCTATTTGGACAGGCATAATGAATAAATCTAATTTATTTGAGGAAGGAATCGGTTACAACTTGGGAAATGGGGAAAGAATTAAATTTTGGAAAGACTCTTGGTGTTCTGAAGTGTGTCTGAAAGATGCCTTTCCTCTTTTGTATCAAATTTCTGCAAATCAGGATTCCTCGGTAGCTAAGAATTTCAATGTGGACGATAACTATTTCAGTTGGAACCTAACTTCTAGGAGGCATCTCTTTGAATGGGAAACCGAGGAGTATGCAAATCTGTTAGGCCTGCTCCATAACCAGAGGATTGACCCAAACATGAATGCTTGGAGATGGAAATGGGAAGCTGATGGCAGGTTTTCTGTAAAGTCTATGTTCAGTAAGTTGATAAGTTCAGGTCAGGGAAACTTTCTAGCTAGGCAGATTTGGAACTCAATCAGTCCTTCTAAAGTGAAGTTTTTGCTCTGGACAATGGTTTTAAATAAATGTATATCCAAAGTTAATCTAGTGAAATGTGGCATACAGATTTCGGACATGTCATGTGGCTTGTGTGGTGGGGCAGTAGAAACTACTGAACACCTGGCCTTACATTGCCCAGTCTCGAAATATATTTGGAGGCATTTTCTTCAAGCTTTGGAAATCAGCTGGGTAATGCCAAATTCTGTTAAGGATCTGCTGTTGTGTTGGCAAATTGAGGGTCTCAGCAAGAAAGGTACCTTAGTTTGGAAGACTATCCCGGCTGCTGTGCTTTGGACTATCTAGATTGAAAGAAATAACAGAATTTTTCAGGGCAAAGCTAAATCTCCAGAGGAAATGGTGCAGAAAGCTGTGAGTAAACTTCTGTCCTGGGTGTCGGCAACGGAGGTGTTTAAAAATCAGAATTTGATTCTGTTGTTTAAATCTCAGAACTGGATGTATCTGTAATTTGTGGTGGCTCTAAGCAGCCTCTAATGGCCTAGGCTCCTTTGTACTGGTTCTTGATTTAATAAAATACCTTACCTTTTCCAAAAAAAAGTTTAGATAATAGGTTTTTTTAAATCATTTATTTTAAATTTTAAGTTTATTTTTTTTTATTAACATTATGTTTAATATTTTTTGAACTTTTTTGCATTTTTTTGAATTTTCTGACTTTTTTATTTTTTAGCTTTTTTTTTGTAATTTTGCACCTTTCTTAAAAGGGCGTGCGCCTCGCCTTGCACCTTGCGCCTCAGGCGCAAATTGGCCCTTGCACTATTAAAACACTGATGGGGCTCTTGGATATTTTTATATTCTTAATTTTTTTTTATCAATTTACATTCTTAACTTTTTTGAGATTAATAATAAAATAGCCATTACTAAACTGAATTATTCAGCTTAAGCTAAAATATTAGTTTCTTTTTATTATTTTTCTCATTTGTTAGGGTTCAATCAACATGTCAACCCTCGAAGACTTCAAAACTTAAAGTGATAAGCATAAAAGAACTCAATTTTATCCAATCAACACATATTGATTATTTTCATCATCATTTTGTAAAATTTCTTTTCTTTCTTCCATTTTTTCATGAATATGTTGACTTTCTATGTTTCAAATGAAGCTAATACATTTTTTGTGAAGATTATAGACAATTAATAGCAAAAGATGGTTGGTGCTTTCTATGGAACCTAAGGAATTACCCTAGGATTCATGGTTTTAGCTTAACATATGGAGAAATGAGTTCCCAAGGTCACAACGCTTTCTTTTAACCCTCCAATTAAACATAACATGCTATCAACCAAATCAGCTAGTGAGCACTTGCCTGGGTGATTTGGTTTCGATGTGTTCACATGGTCACAATATTTTCATGCAGATCTCCACTAAAACGCAAGCATGCTATCAACCAAATAAAAACCAAATCACAGAAGGAGTGCATGCCTAGGTGATTTGGTTTCGATGTGTTCACATGGTCACAATATTTTCATGCAGACCTTCACTAAAACGCAAGCATGCTATCAACCAAATAAAAACCAAATCACAGAATGAGTGCATGCCTAGGTGATTTGGTTTCAATTATTCACATGGTCGAAATACTTTATTGCAACTCTACAATAAAACACAGACATGCTAACAATCAAATGAAAAATCAAATCACCCAATGAGTGCATGCCTTCTTTCTACCCCAAATGATACAAAAATAACCCACTAACATATGAAAAAATAGAAACTACCTCTAATGTTTACTACTTTACTATGACAATCAAGAAATGCCAGGGTAGCCTAATATGTGTTGTGATGTGCTCACATGGTCACAATACTTTCTTGTGACCTTCCAATAAAACACTAACATGCTATCAATCAAAAGAAAAAACAAATCACCTAGTGAGTGCATGAATGGGTGATTTGATTTCAATGAGTTAACATGGTTACAACACTTTCTTGTGACCCTCCAATAAGTCACAAACATGCTAATAATCAAATTTAAAGTGCATGCCTAGGTGGTTTGGTTTCAATTAGTCCACGCCAGTCACAGCACTTTTTTGCGATCCTCCAATAAAACATCTATCAATCAATGAAAAAAACGAAATTACCCAAAATGAGTGCATGCTTGTTGTTGCTACCCCAATTGATACATAAACTACCTGCTATCATATGATAAAATGGAGACTACCTCTAGGATCCACTACCTTATTAGGAACATCATGAAATACAATGGTAGCCTAACATATGAAGCGATGAGTTCACATTATCATATTACTGCCTTATAGTCTCTAAAAAAGCCCAGACATGCTAAGTCAAAGGATAAATTAAACCACCCAATGAGTGCATGCCTGAGTGATTTTGTTTTCATGAGCTCACATAGTCACAACAATTTCTTGTGATTCTTTCACTATGTCTTCTTCACAACTTTGTCCAAAAAGGGGAAAGGCCTTAAAACCATTTGTCGTATGTCAGCAATTCAATTCCAGTGATTCTAGTCCTACCCCCGTCCTACCAGGTATGGGTGTCAATTCTTTTTTAGGTACTGACTTGTCTGCTATGCCTGTAACAGATATTCCAGCTTCCCATCCAAGAGGTTCTGATGCAAGAGAGAGGGTGATAGTGGAAGGAGAAGAGAGGGTGATGGAAGGAAGTAGTAAGGGGGAGGCGGACAGAATTTGGGAGTTGATCTGTACAATGATGGAGGAACTAAAAAAAAAGGAAGGATTCTTAGAGAGATGTTGTAGCCAAAATAAGTGTGAGCAGGGTAAAATTCTTCCTCAGACATTGGCTGGAAAGGATGGAGAAAAGTAAAGGGATGATTGTTGTATTAGGAAGGGGGGGGAGGAACAAAGAAGAAAAAAAGATCTGAAGTGGAAAGGCTAATCTCAGACACTGAGGGGGATTTAGAATTCAGTGGTAGAGGGGATAGGAGAAAGGGCCTAAAATGATGAGATTATGGCCTTTTCATGGGTTTTTTTGCTATTTTGTCTCGATGAAAATTATTAGCTGGAATGTAAGAGGGTTAGGGAGTGCAAGAAAGAGAAGGGTGATCAAAGACCTACTCCGAAGGGAAAAACCCGATATTGTGCTGTTACAAGAATCCAAAATGATGGAATTAGATGGGAGATGGGTGAGGAGTTTTTGGAGGTCTAGAGGTTTAGGTTGGAGCTCGTCTCCTTCTTGGGGAGCCTCGGGGGGGGATCATAACACTGTGGAGGAAGGATGTGGTGGAAGTAGTGGAAGAATTGATAGGCAGATTCTCAGTTTCCATTAAGTGTAAGAATGTAGAGAATGGGTGTGTATGGGTCTTAACCAATGTTTATGACCCTAATTTCTATAGAGAGAGGAATGAGATGTGGGAGGAACTATATGCAATCAAGGGGCTATGGGATGGCCCTTGGTGCTTGGGCGGGGATTTTAATGTCATTAGATTCTCTTATGAAACCAGTAATCCCCAACAGGTAATTACAACAAGCATGAGGAAATTTAATGGTTTTATTGAAGAATGTGAACTAAAGGAAATACCTCTGCTGCAAGCCAGTTACACTTGATCCAACCTTCAGGAAACCCCTTTGTGTTCAAAGTTGGACAAGTTCCTATTTAACCTTGCCTGGGAGAGGAGTTTGGAAAACTTGGTTGCTAGAGCGTTACCTAGGATCACCTCCGATCATTGTCCTATCCAAATAGGTACTGATTTTTTTCCTATAGGACCCAAACCTTTTAGATTCGAAAATATGTGGCTTACCCATCCAGATTTTGTGAAAAAAGTGAAGGAATGGTGGGGTGAGGAGGAGAGGGGGGTTTGGGACTTGGGAGGGTAACTAGAGATAGAAGAGGAGGTGATTACCAACCAGGATGACATAGCCAGAAAATGTGTGGACCACTTCAAATCGATTTATAGAAGACCTTTGAGTAAGAGAACAGTCGTGGAAGGGGTGGAGTGGCCAAGAATTGATGATGAAGTGTGTTGAGTGGGCCGACTTGTGTTTAGTTTATTTTCTTTTAAATTAAGATGTTGTTGGGCCTTGGGCCCATTAGTTTTTAATTTTTAAAGAGTTGTAATTACTTAGTTTGAGTTGCCGCCCTACTAAGGGCCGACTTGTGTTTAGTTTATTTTCTTTTAAATTAAGATGTTGTGGGCCTTGGGCCCATTAGTTTTTATTTTTAAAAGAGTTGTAATTACTTAGTTTGAGTTGCCGCCCTACTAAGGGCATCCTTGTAATATCTCATACTTAAGTTAATTATAAATAGAATGAGGAGCTGGCGGCTAGGGTTATGTTAATCTATCCTACTCGACCTTCTTCTCTTTTCTCCCCTTTCCTCTCTTGCTGAAATCCCCAACTTTCTACTCTTCCTTTCACAAGAAGCTTGGCTGAAATCAGCACATAAGGTTTTTTACTTGGTATCAGAGCAGGTTGAAGGTTCTTGAAGAGATTTATTCCTGCAGCCCTAGATCGGCCGACTGCATAGAGTTTTAAAAGGCTGATCGAAGCTTTTAGGTAAGCCCAGTTTTTGGATTTTCTTGATGGATCTATATGCCCTGTAGCTGGTCTAGGGTTTCTCATCAGAATCAGGAAAAACTGGAGAAAGGGGAAGAGTCCTGATTTTGTTGGAGTCTTCAATTTTGACCTAGGTAGTGGCACCCTATTTTTCTAGGGTTCCTCTGGGTTTTTTGTAAGGGGCAATTCAAGTTCCATGTGGTTTGGAGGCCTCTAGAGAGGGCGGTTGCTTCTTTTCTCTCTTCTCCCCATCCCACCGAAAAGGAATCTTTCGTGGGGAGAAAGTCCAAGACACCAAAAGAGTGTCGTTGGTTCCAAAAGGTATTCTATTTATTCTTGTTGCATTTTTTAGTTGTTTTCTGGACCTCTTTGAGACACATGGAGGGACACAGAGTTGAATATAAGCCCGGGAATGAAATGGGACCAGTGGGAGGAGGTGCTGGAGACCCCTTCGGAGCCGGAACCATTACTACAGTTAGGTTGGATGGTACAAATTACTTAGAATGGTCCCAATCTGCAAAGATGGCCATTGGGGCTCGTGGAAAATTGGGGTGTATTACTGGTGAAGAGGTAAAACCCAAAACTGGCAACTCCCAGTGGGTGCAAGAAAATTATATGGTAATGACATGGTTGTGTAATTCCATGTTGTCACATATAAGTAAAAACTTTTTATGGGCAAACACTGCTAAGGAGATATGGGATGGGGTTGTAGAGACCTATTCACAGAAGGAAAATGTTGCTAGGGCTTATCAACTGAGAAATCAGATTATTGCTACTAGGCAGGGAGATAGATCTGTTGCAGCTTATTTTTCAGTCCTTAAGACCCTGTGGCAGGAGATTGACCATCTAGAGACCTTTGCTTGGGAAACCACCAAGGATGCAGCTACCTATCAAAAACACTTAGAGAAGTATAGGGTGTTCGAATTCCTTGCTGGCCTTAACCCTGAGTATGACATTGCACGACAGCATCTTCTTTCCAGGGACAGTGACACTCTCTCCCAAGCATATGCATTCGTCTCAAGACAGGAGTGCAGGAGGGATGTAATGATGAAGAATCTCATGTCTGATCAATCTGCTATGGTAAGTGTTGTGAAACCTAAACAGAATGGCAATGAGAACAAGAAGGAAGACAAAAGGGACTTAGTCTGTGACTACTGTAAGAAACCAAAGCAGACAAGAGATACTTGCTGGAAGCTTCACCCACATCTTGTGCCAACCAGATTGAGGAATAAGAGAGGAAATGCACGTATGGCAGTTACTGGTGACACTCCGGCCCCCCCCTACTACAGCTGCCTTGGAGTCTGTTGTAGCTGCTGCAGTAAGGGCCGAACTTGAGAGGTTTGGGTTACTTCTGAATCAGAAGGATACAGCTAGTTCCAATTCAGCCGCAACCGGACAACAAGGTACAGGTAGCACAGGTGGAACTCACTCTACCAAGTAGAAAACCTTATGTGCTGATTTCAGCCAAGCTTCTTGTGAAAGGAAGAGTAGAAAGTTGGGGATTTCAGCAACAGAGGAAAGGAGAGAAAAGAGAAGAAGGACGACTAGGATAGATTAACATAACCCTAGCCGCCAACCCCTCATTCTATTTATAATTAACTTAAGTATGAGATATTACAAGGATGCCCTTAGTAGGGCGGCAACTCAAACTAATTAATTACAGCTCTTTAAAAAATAAAAACTAATGGGCCCAAGGCCCAACAACATCTTAATTTAAAAGAAAATAAACTGAACACAAGTCGGCCCACTCAACACTCCCCCTCAAGTTGGGAGTAGATGTCATACATCCCCAACTTGCGTAGATCATGCTCCAGCTTATTCTTTGCAACGCCTTTTGTGAGGACATCAGCAAGCTGCAGATCAGAAGAAATGTATGGAAGACAAACTTCTCCAGAAGTTACCCTTTCTTTGATAAAATGTCTATCTACTTCAATGTGTTTAGTTTGGTCATGCTGGACTGGATTATGAGCAATATTAATTGCTGCCTGGTTATCGCAGTATAGCATCATAGGCTTTTCTGCCTGAACACCGATATCTTCCAACAGAGAATGGATCCAGAGAAGTTCTGAAACTCCATGTGCCATGGCTCTATATTCGGCTTCTGCACTTGATCTTGCCACAACTGTTTGTTTTTTACTCTTCCATGAGACTAGGTTACCCCCAACTAGGGTGCACACTCCTGAAGTTGATCTTCTGTCATCGAGGCATACTGCCCAGTCCGCATCTGTATAGGTCTCTAGCTTGAGTTGTCCATGATCAGTAAACAATATGCCTATGCCTGGATGTCCCTTCAGATAAGCAAGGATCCTGTCAACTGCCTTCCAGTGCTGGTCTCGTGGAGCATGCATGTATTGGCTCACTACACTTACTGCATAGGAGATGTCCGGTCTTGTCATGCACAAGTATAGTAGCCGACCCACAAGTCTTTGGTACCTCCCAAGGTCCTTTACTGGTTCACCTTCTGATGCACTGATTCTATGGTTCTGATCAATGGGGGTGCTAGCTGCCTTTGTTCCAAGTTTCCCTGTTTCTTGGAGAAGGTCCAAGACATACTTCATTTGAGAGATAAAAATTCCATGTTTCGATCTTGCAACTTCAATGCCTAAGAAGTATCTCAGTTCTCTAAGGTCCTTAATCTCAAATTCCTTACGCAGGTTCCTCTTCAAACTATCAATCTCACTCAGATCATTCCTAGTGATAACAATATCATCCACATAAACAATTAGGATTGACACCAAGGATCCCCTGCGCTTCACAAACAAGGTGTGATCAGACTGAGTTTGAGTGTAGCCAAAAACAATCAGGGCCTTTCTGAATCTGTCGAACCATGCTCTGGGGGATTGTTTCAAGCCATATAGTGACTTCTTTAGCTTGCATACCTTTCCCTCTTTAGCATTATCATAAAAACCAGCTGGAAGATCCATATACACCTCTTCTTGTAGATCCCCATTTAGGAAAGCATTCTTCACATCCAATTGAAACAAGGGCCAAGAGTATGAGGCAGCAAGAGAAAGGAGTATCCGAACAGAGGTCATCTTTGCGACTGGTGCAAAGGTCTCTAGATAATCAATGCCATAGGTCTGTGTGTATCCTTTTGCAACAAGTCTTGCCTTGTACCTCTCTATGCTTCCATCTGCCTTATACTTTACTATGTAAACCCATTTGCATCCAACTGCCTCATTGCCTTCTGGTAGGTCCACAATCTCCCATGTTTGATTCTTAATCAAAGCTTCCATTTCTTCTTGCATAGCTGCCTTCCACTCAGGTTTGGAGAGAGCCTCACTAACACCCTTGGGTATAGACACGGAATCAAGAGAAGAGAGAAAAGCACAATAGGAAGGAGAAAGTCCACTGTAGGATAAATATTGTGATATGCAATGAACAGTGCACTTCCTCTTCCCTTTTCTAAGAGCAATAGGGAGATCAAGGTTATCCGTAACAGTGTTAGTGGGACCAATGGGAACTGAAATAGTAGAGGGATCAAGGGGAATACCTGGATCTGTATCAACCGAATCTGGAGTCTCCAAGGGATCGACAGGAAGTGGTGTGAGTTTTGCCGTAGTGGAATCAACCTCCTTATGAAGTCTCTGCTGTGAGTAATACTGTGAGACGGAACGCAAAGGGGGTGGCAAGGTAGGTGACATCGGATGGTTGTCAAGCACAGTAGTAGACACACCCAAACACCCTTAGGGGAATATGAAACATCTCCCCTCTGATTAACAGGATGCCTTCTCGTATACTTGGATTCAGCACTCCATTCAGCCTTCTTTTTGCTGAATCCAAGTATACGAGAAGGCATCCTATTAATCAGATATACTGTCGTGAGAACAGCATCACCCCCATTCAGCCTTCTTTTTCCTCAGGGGGAGATGTTTCATATTCCCCTAAGGGTGTTTGGGTGTGTCTACTACTGTGCTTGACAACCATCTGATGTCACCTACCTTGCCACCCCCTTTGCGTTCCGTCTCACAGTATTACTCACAGCAGAGACTTCATAAGGAGGTTGATTCCACTACGGAAGAACTCACACCACTTCCTGTCGATCCCTTGGAGACTCCAGATTCGGCTGATACAGATCCAGGTATTCCCCTTGATCCCTCTACTATTTCAATTCCCATTGGTCCCACTAACACTGTTACAGATAACCTTGATTTCCCTATTGCTCTTAGAAAAGGGAAGAGGAAGTGCACTGCTCATTGCATATCACAATACTTATCCTACAGTGGACTTTCTCCTTCCTACCGTGCTTTTCTCTCTTCTCTTGATTCCGTGTCTACACCCAAGGGTGTTAGTGAGGCTCTCTCCAAACCTGAGTGGAAGGCAGCTATGCAAGAAGAAATGGAAGCTTTGATTAAGAATCAGACATGGGAGATTGTGGACCTACCAGAAGGCAATGAGGCAATTGGATGCAGATGGATTTACACAGTAAAGTATAAGGCAGATGGAAGCATAGAGAGGTACAAGGCAAGACTTGTTGCAAAAGGATACACACAGACCTATGGCATTGATTATCTAGAGACCTTTGCACCAGTCGCAAAGATGACCTCTGTTCGGATACTCCTTTCTCTTGCTGCCTCATACTCTTGGCCCTTGTTTCAATTGGATGTGAAGAATGCTTTCCTAAATGAGGATCTACAAGAAGAGGTGTATATGGATCTTCCAGCTGGTTTTTATGATAATGCTAAAGAGGGAAAGGTATGCAAGCTAAAGAAGTCACTATATGGATTGAAACAATCCCCCAAAGCATGGTTCGACAGATTCAGAAAGGCCCTGATTGTTTTTGGCTACACTCAAACTCAATCTGATCACACCTTGTTTGTGAAGCGCAGGGGATCCTTGGTGTCAATCCTAATTGTTTATGTGGATGATATTGTTGTCACTATGAATGATCTGAGTGAGATTGATAGTTTGAAGAGAAACCTACATAAGAAATTTGAGATTAAGGACCTTAGAGAACTGAGATACTTCTTAGGCATTGAAGTTGCAAGATCGAAACATGGAATTTTTATCTCTCAAATGAAGTATGTCTTGGACCTTCTCCAAGAAACAGGGAAACTTGGAACAAAGGCAGCTAGCACCCCCATTGATCAGAACCATAGAATCAGTGCATCAGAAGGTGAACCAGTAAAGGACCTTGGGAGGTACCAAAGACTTGTGGGTCGGCTACTATACTTGTGCATGACAAGACCGGACATCTCCTATGCAGTAAGTGTAGTGAGCCAATACATGCATGCTCCACGAGACCAGCACTGGAAGGCAGTTGACAGGATCCTTGCTTATCTGAAGGGACATCCAGGCAGAGGCATATTGTTTACTGATCATAGACAGCTCAAGCTAGAGACCTATACAGATGCGGACTGGGCAGGATGCCTCGATGACAGAAGATCAACTTCAGGAGTGTACACCCTAGTTGGGGGTAACCTAGTCTCATGGAAGAGTAAAAAACAAACAGTTGTGGCAAGATCAAGTGCAGAAGCCGAATATAGAGCCATGGCACATGGAGTTTCAGAACTTCTCTGGACCCATTCCCTGTTGGAAGATATCGGTGTTCAGGCAGAAAAACCTATGATGCTATACTGCGATAACCAGGCAGCAATTAATATTGCTCATAATCCAGTCCAGCATGATCGAACTAAACACATTGAAGTAGATAGACATTTTATCAGAGAAAGGGTAACTTCTGGAGAAGTTTGTCTTCCATACATTTCTTCTGATCTGCAGCTTGCTGATGTCCTCACAAAAGGCGTTGCAAAGAATAAGCTGGAGCATGATCTACGCAAGTTGGGGATGTATGACATCTACTCCCAACTTGAGGGGGAGTGTTGAGTGGGTCGACTTGTGTTTAGTTTATTTTCTTTTAAATTAAGATGCTGTTGGGCCTTGGGCCCATTAGTTTTTATTTTTTAAAGAGCTGTAATTACTTAGTTTGAGTTGCCGCCCTACTAAGGGCATCCTTGTAATATTTCATACTTAAGTTAATTATAAATAGAATGAGGGGTTGGCGGCTAGGGTTATGTTAATCTATCCTAGTCGACCTTCTTCTCTTTTCTCCCCTTTCCTCTCTTGCTGAAATCCCCAACTTTCTACTCTTCCTTTCACAAGAAGCTTGGCTGAAATCAGCACATAAGTTTTCTACTAAGTGGCAAGGTGGCTGGAAAGGGATTTCGAGGAAGAAGAGATTAAGAAAGTTGTCTTTCTAATAGATAGATCCAAGGCTCCAGGTTCAGATGGCTTTACAATGGGCTTTTATTAAGACTGTTGGGAGGTGTTGAAAGAGGATTTAGTTGAAGTTTTTAAGGAATTTGCAGACAATCACATTATAAGCCCTGGAATTAATGCCACCTTTTTGGCCTTGATACCTAAGAAGAATGATGCCAACCACCCAAAAGATTATAGGCCTATTAGTCTGGTGAAAAGCATCTATAAAATTCTGGCTAAAGTGCTCTCGTTGAGGATTAAAACAGTCCTCCCTTCTATCATTAGTCAAACCCAGGGGGCCTTCATTCAAGGGCGACAAATAACAAATCAGATCTTAATTGCGAATGAGTGTTGGAGGAAATGAAAAGGTCTAGTAAGAGAGGTTTCATTTGTAAATTGGATCTTGAAAAGGCCTATGATTTGGTGGACTGGAAGTTTCTATTAGAGGTTATGCAAAACTGTGGATTTGGGGACAAGTGGTGTAGTTGGATTTTTTTGGTGTATCAGTACTTGTCACTACTCTATTCTGGTAAATGGTATGGTGATGGACTTTTTTCCAGCTTGCAGGGATGTCAGGCAAGGGGATTCACTCTCACCCTTCCTTTTTACCTTAGTAGCTGATGTGATGAGTAGGATCATTACTAAGGCTGACGGTGAAGATGCCATTAGGGGTTGGAGAATAGGGAGACACCAAGTCTCCGTCACCCACCTTCAGTTTGCAGATGACCTAATGATCTTCTGTGAATGAGGTTTTAGCAAAAAGGTAGCAAACCTAAAGGAGCTAATCAAAGGATTTGAAAGTATTTCTAATTTGATAATAAATTTGGAAAAGAGCTGCATAGCGGGTATAAATTTGGAGGTAGGGGAGGTCGAGGCTATTGCGGAGTGTCTTGAGTGTTCCACCTCTGCTTGGCCTATGTCTTATTTAAGGCTTCCTTTAGGGGCAAATCCTAGGGAGAGTAGATTTTGGACCCCAGTGATAGAAAAGTTTGAGAAGAGATTAGCCTCATGGAAGAGGAATTATATCTCTTTAGGAGGGAGAATTATCCTAATAAGAGCTACCTTGGCTAACTTAACTACCTATTTTTTGTCTGTTTTTAGGATACTAGTTAGGGAAGCTAGGAAACTGGAGAAGTTGATGAGAGATTTCTTATGGGAGCCGGGACAAGAAAAAAAGGATCACTTGGTTAATTGGGAAATTGTGTGTAGAAGTAAAGAAGATGGGGGTTTAGGACTTGGGAGGGTAACTAGAAAAAATCAAGCTCTGTTAGGGAAATGGTTGTGGCGATGGCCATTGGAAAGAGAGAGATTGTGGCATGAGGTGGTGGGAAGCATTCATGGGAGGTCAGAGAATGGATGGGATGTTGGTGTATCAAGGCAAGCTAACCTAGCAGCACCTTGGAAGGCCATTCACAACACCCTTCCTCAATTCCTCAATCTTATCAAGTATGAAGTTTGTTCTGGCAACTCTGTCCATTTTTGGGAGGATATTTGGGTAGGAGACACACCTTTAAAGGATCTGTTGCCTTCGCTATTTTCTGTTTCTTTGTACAAAAAAGATGTGGTCTCAAAATTTGTGGTGTATCAAGGCAAGCTAACCTAGCAGTACCTTGGAAGGCCATTCACAACACCCTTCCTCAATTCCTCAATTTTATCAGGTATGAAGTTTGTTCTGGCAACTCTGTCCATCTTTGGGAGGATATTTGGGTAGGAGACACACCTTTAAAGGATTTGTTCCCTTCGCTATTTTCTGTTTCTTTGTACAAAAAAGAGGTGGTCTCAAAATTTGTCTCACCTTTGGGAACACCCTTAGATCCTACTTGGGATTTTGGGTTTCGTAGAGGACTTAGGGCTGATGAAATTGAATCTCTTTCTGTTTTGCTTGGTTGTCTTAATCAGGTTTGTTTGGATCCCTCCAAGCCAAATAAGAGGGTATGAACTCCTAGACCCAATGGAACCTTCACTTGTGCTTCTTTCTTCAAGTCCATCTCTCAACTTTCTACTCACCAACCCTTTCCATCAAAAGAAATTTGGTGCAGGCCAGTTCCCCAAAAAATTATGGTGTTTTGTTGGGAAGTATTCCATGGGAAAGTAAACACTCTAGATAACCTACAAAAGAGAAGACATTTCCTCTGTATTTCTCCTAATTGTGTATCCTCTGTAGAACTCACGGTGAGGATTGTTACCACCTAAGATACGTTGGGTTAAAAGATCGGCTAATTCCCTAGCTGACGGTTTAGCTAAACAAGGGGCAAAAAGGGATTCACTTTTTTGGGCCAAGTTGTAACTTTAGTGTGTTTTCTTTCTTTTCTCTTTCTTTTTTCCTTTTCTTGAGATTCTTTGTTGCTCTTGGAAGATAAGCGTGATCTTCTATTGATGAATTAATGAAAGTGTTATTGATCAAAAAAAAAAAAAAAAGGATTGTTACCACCTATTAATATCTTGTCCCTTTTCTGCAGACCTTTGGGCTTGGCTACTTTCGTTGTT
Source organism: Nelumbo lutea (assembly GCF_056320005.1). Classification (NCBI taxonomy): domain Eukaryota; kingdom Viridiplantae; phylum Streptophyta; class Magnoliopsida; order Proteales; family Nelumbonaceae; genus Nelumbo; species Nelumbo lutea. The sequence continues at coordinate 10,205,771 of NC_142688.1, read as the reverse complement.
TGGGAGTAGTTGGAGTTTACCAGCAAAAGTTCACATGCTCTTCAACCATTCTACCTTTTATTGGCCTACAACAATAGGGAGAATTATATGGAGATGTGCTCGTGTTGCCTTGACTTGGACTCTTTGGGAAGAAAGGAATATTAGAATTTTTCAAGAAAAGGAAATGAGCAGTTAGGAATTGAAAGACTGTGTGTTAAATAGGGCAATACCTTAGCTGAGGACCTGGGAAATCTTTCATCAATTCTCCTTTAATGACCTTTGGAGAAATTGGTTAGCAATAGCGAGGTGTTCATCTCAAGGACAAATCAATTACAAGTTGGTCTTCTCCATCCAAAGGCTCACTAAAGTTGAACTTTGATGGAAATAGCATGGGTAATCCAGGATTATCCGGATTGGAGGGTGCTTTGAGAAATGAGAAGGGAGAGATCTTGTTGCTCTACTCAGGTCCCTTGGGAATTGGGGACTCCATCAGGGCAGAACTTTTAGCTGTTGTACAAGGGGTGCAATTTGCAAACCAGCTGGGGGTGCAACACCTAACAATCGAGGGAGATTCCAAAGTGGTGGTGGGTTGGTTGAAAAATCCTGAAGAGGCTATGTGGCGTTACAAGAATGAAATGAAGAAATTTAGTTGGTTGACAAGGAATATGTTGGTCACTGTACAGTGGGTGGGGAGATCAGCAAATTCTTTGTCAGATGTGTTAGCTAAGCAAGGGGTAAATAGGGAAGAATTGTTTTGGGCTCAGTTGTGATTCTTGCTTTTCTTTCCTACTTTACTTGTAAGATTCAAGGAGGGGCTGCAGCTTGCACCTCTCCCTGGGATGTTGTATGAACTCACTCTAAATCTGCTTCTGAATTAATAAATTTATTATCATCCATCAAAAAACCTTACAGGTTTTTTTCTTTTTCTTCTTTAGTCAACCAAAATTGCATCAAGTAGAAAAATACAAAGATAAAACATAGACAAGATGATCATCTCCTTAGAAAATGCAAGCACTACCTACAAAAGCAAATAGGCAAGAGTTTAAAAGTAACATCAAGCAAACAAGCCATGAGCAACACTCATGACCAAAGGGGCAATCACTTAAGAGCTAGAGACTCTTTCAATGATAGGATCAAGAAGATTTAACCTGTCACCATTAATGATTAATCTCAAGAGGAACATGGACCTACTTACAGAATTTCAAGCAGAGCCTCAAAGATGTTAGAATGCATTGGATAAGACTTCTTAAAGAACTACTTGCAAAAAAAAGGATTGACTATCACATAAAGAGACTTATCTCCCAAATGTGAAAATGGAATCGCCTTATTCAATTCTATAATTGATAACCAATAGAGAACCCCATCCAGTTTCAATTAAAAAGAAAGGGGAGATCAAAGTGGATGTTTACCGCTTCATGACACTAAACAGAACAGAATGGACAACCCCATAATGCTAACTGAAACAGGATTCAGCAGTTATCAAACAGACCCTAATATTGAACAGGGCTGCACAAATTACATATGAAGCATCAATAATCAAGAAGTATATTGCATGAAGCATCATCATCATCTAGCCAACCGCCAGGCGCCAACCCCTAATATTGAACGGAATATGGTCATCCAAGTATATTGCATGAAGCATATTAAGCATTATATCCCATCTAGAGGAAATTTTTCCTTCAAAGGAAAAGAGCCACTTTTGGGAGAAAGGATTTAAAAAGTCATTTCAAATTCACAATTTCAAAATACCTCTCTACTCAAAAGTTGCATTTCATTGCTTCTTTACATGATAGTTTTAACTCCTATGTTAACTCCTATGAAAAATTAAAACTAAAGCAATTAATTTTAGGTAATCAAATAAAAATCTAGCTTAAGTCTCTAAACTTCAATAAAAAACTAATAAATATCATGCAGATATTATTTATGGACCATAAGGATTAAGGGAGCTGGGGAAATCTACTAAAGATTATCTCATCTTCTATAACCAAGAACTAGCATCAGATGAGTACTTGATAGTGTAGACACGCTTTACAATTAGAATATGGAGAAATGGAACTTAGAAAGATATTGAAAAATCAGTTTCAGCATGGACCTCCCACAAGGGCCAACAGGCACCTATTCCAGAAATACTAATCCTAATTCATTTTGTCCATTTGCCATAATTCTCATTTAAAACCTAGTTTTCCACACTATGAGGCTTTTCTTCATAGTTCATAGAATACTCTCACTGGTTATGTCACATAACAACCTAACAAAAGACCATAGAAATATAATTTCCCAAGCCAAAATGTTGTCCCAAATTCAAGTACCAAACATCCCAATTCAGCTTCCCCCTTCATCCTTAGCTCCAGGGTGTTCATTATACGGTCCAGACCGCCAAACTAAACCAAACCAAACTGAAATTGGCGGTTTGGCATGGTCTGAACTTAGAAAGCCTGATTCAGTTTGGGATAATTCCAAATTTCAATTTACAGTTTCAGTTTGGTTTTCTGAATTTTATAAACCAAATGAAACTGTAAACCGAAATATACATTAATATATATACAATCTAATAACTTTCTATGCTATCTTATATAATACAATATATTTATATAACTTATCAATATATATACATATATGGTTGACATTGTGAATGTAATTTATATGACAGTAATAGGTGGCACTTGTTAACATTTCAATCTGATGACTGATATGTGAATTATATTTGTTACTTACGCACATATGTATGTTATTTGGGCTTTCTAATTGGGTTAAGCCCAATATAATGGCCCAAATCATATTAGAAACCAGACCAAACCAAAATAAAACAGTTTGGTTTCTGTAATGAAACAAATCAGTTTGGTCTGACTGTCTGAGAATTTCTCAAACCATAATTTACTGATTTGGTCTGAGATCTTCTCCAAACCGAACCAAACCAGACCGTGAACTCCCCTACTTAGCTCTAATAGATTCAATTTTCCCTATTTTATCTAACTGTTCAAGCAAAACTCTTGCTGGTTACTTGTTATAACATGAAGAAAGGCCATTAAACCCTATTTCATCACTGCCAACACCCAACAGCAGCATTATCTGTGCTAAAAAACCATTAACCCATGTATGTCAAATCTATTTGTTCTAAATTCCTAGGTTTCGGCCACCCAACATCAATCAATTGGGTTCCCTGGAAAAAATCAACCCACTAGTGAATGAAATATCCAAATCCAGGTGATAGTCTGCAGGGCATACACAATAAGACAACTTACAATCTGTCCATGGGGTCCTCCAAAAAGTGGAAGAGTAAAATTGAATTTTCATACTCTTTTAGCGATCCTGGGCAATGAGGAATTGGGGGAAGGGTGATAAGATATGAAAATGGAATCCTACCAATTAGATATTCAGACTGATCTTTTTGAGAAAGGGTAACATAAATTCAATACGCAAAAAGGGGTAAGCATACTCAGATCTATCTGGATTCAGTAATTCTTTGAGGGCTGAGAGATGCTTTCCCTCCTTCAAGGACTTAGGTTGGCCCGTTCTTTCGGTTATTCAAATGTGATTGTGGAAGGGGACCATCAGGTTGTATCATCTTGGTTCCCTTATTTAGCTGATGGATCTTGGACTTTAAGACACTTGATCAGGCGGACTCTATCGTGACCAGCAAGAACTGCTATTTCAAGTGGATGCCCAGATCTGCAAATAGCTTAGCTGATTCCTTGGCAATAGATAGGATAACAACATTGGAGCTTGTTCGGAGGTCCCTGGCCCAGGTTCTAATATGTAATCTTTGAAATAAAATTTAGAAGGGTAAGGGATTCAACAACATGGATCATGTTTTTCCAGTCTGCTCTACCCATGGCCTTATTTTTAGTTAAATTAGCTGTGAATTATTTTTGTTAGTACTCAGTACTCGCTACCTAAAATGGAATACTTTCTAGCCTATCCCTTGTCCATTTTGAGCTTTTAACTTGCACCGAGTCACTCATTCTCCCAAGTACCATTGTTGATTGTCTTTTCACATGGCCAACATTTTAATCAACTTGTTTGTATATTTGGCTATTTTCCTTGGTTCGCAACCCCCCCCCCCTCAACCTCCTTTTCTTTGTTTGAATTTATGCCAGTATTGGTTTCATGGATTCTTGCCTTCAATTTTAGATATATATTCATCCTTTTCAAGACATGTTATTCTAATAATCAAATACATGCATGTTGGCATTATTGTTCTATGGATAAAATAAAATTTGCCCCGGCAAGACCTTGCCTTCAGCCCCTCAAGAGGAAGAATAACCAAATTAAAAAGGCCACAATAATGCAAAAATAAGGAAAGCATAAAACTACAATCCTTGCAGCATGTGTCAAACTAAGATCCATAAGCATCTAAATTCAAACATCCCTTCAACAAAGAGAACAAGCTTAACACGACAAAAAAAATGCACGTTTATCACAATAACCATCATATTCAAGTGATCAGTTTTGCTGAAAACTGGACAATTATTAGAGAGATTCAGGGCTTAGTTTAGCAGGTCAAACTAGCAAATTCGCAGAAGGGCAGATAATTCCTACGAAACAAAAGCGAGAAGGCAAGAACGCAACCAACCAGAACTTGAATTCGGGGAGCCGGCGAACGAAAGGACGGAACTCATCGGAACCCCTAGTGGGAAGGGTGGGCCCATCGACAAGCTCTTGAATCTCAGGGTCAACCTGCGGGGAGAGGAAAGCGATGAAGAGGTTGAGGATGTAGATACCGAGTCCATACGACACGATGTAGAAACCTTGGATGAGATAGACCCGGATGATGTAGATGGCGGCGACAACAGAGAACCCGATCCATCGCCTGAGAACGTGCGGCGTCGACTTGTCGAGAAAATATTGATACCGCCGAGAAATGGCGTTGCTCCACTTTGTCAAAACCGAAGATGGAAAGCTCTTCGATGAAAGATCGTCTCCACCGGGACCACCACCGGCTCCGGAATCCATGTTTTCTTAGTCTTCTGCCCGTCTCCCTCGCGTTTCTTCTATAGTTTTTTTTTTTTTTTTTATATATATATTTGTGTGGAAACGAAAGAGGCGCAGTGCAGATGATTTACCCGCGAACACACCTCCGTTTCCGCTTTACATGTCTGAAGCTAGAGGGGTAAATCGGGCCGGGCCCCGCGGCACGGCTTGCCAGGCCCGTTCGCGGGCCCAACGGCTAGTTTCAGCTTTGGGGGTTTATAAAAATACTCCCAACAGTTATAAACAGCTATATTATGAGGGTATTTCTGTATTTTGCTTATGGGATTGAAAAAATGACATAAATACCCCCAACAGTTATATAACAACTAGTTTAGGGGGCATTTTAGATAAAGTTATAAGTAACTTTACAATAATCAAAATACCCCTCCAACAATTAAATAACAAATAGTTTTTTTGGGTGTTTTGGGCAATTGAATTATGTTCAATTCTAATAAATAGCCTTATCCTCCACCGTTCTCATCACATCAATTCAATTCAACAATTCTCTTAATTCTCTCTCTCTCATACTCATGCATTCTAAATTATCTGCAATCTGAGAAATTCTAATTAGTTGATTGTCTAATTTTGTATTCTCCAATTCTCAAGTCTCAACTTTATCAAAGTTTCAACTTTCAACAAGAAAAATGCTTGCTCAACCAACTCAAGTATCTCAATTTAGGAGGCTTGGACATTGAACGGCTTCAACCGTTGAAATCAAGTTGGGATTTTGAACTACTAATCAGAGTAAGTCAAATTATATTAATTTTTATCTTTTTAGAATTAGAAAAAATGGTTGGCCCTTCCCAAAACCGATTCCCCAGCATTTCACCATGGATGGCATTCAATCGCATCACAATAGTATTAGTGTTAGCATTGATGCGTTTGATGTCGATGGAAGTGGAACTCTCACCCCCAGTAGTAGTAGTAGTAGTATGGAAAAAATGAAAGCTTTTAAGTTGAGTAGCCCAATTTGGAAAAATTTCAAAGTAGAGGATATTGAGGGGAAGGGGAAAAGGGTCGTTTGCCAAAAATGTAGGAAAGACTTTAGTTATTATAGCAAGGGTGGTACGGGTCATTTGAGCAGACATCTGCTCACACATGAGCGAGAGGAAGATGAAGCGAGAGAAACAACCCAAACACAGATTGGGAGGGGGACTAGTTTTGGTACTTTTAGATATTCACAAGAAAAAATGAGACGAGAACTTGCTAAGTATATTGTACATGCAAAACAACCATTTATGTTAGCTAAAGATCCAAAGCTATAAAAATGACTGCCTAGTTCTATAAACCCATAAAATAAAAAAGTTTATAGGAATATTATAAGAACTGATGCTTTAAAATTTTTTATTAATATAAACAAAATTTAATTTCTTTGTTAGAAAATCTTAATTCTAAAGTTGCAATTACTTCGGATGTTTGGACATCCAAATTTAATTTAATTATATTTGTGTTACCGGCCATTTCATTGATGAAATATGGCTTTTGAATAAAAGAATTTTAAGTTTTACTAGGCTCGAATGGCCACATAGTGGCCTAGCTATTGCTGCAAGTATTTTAAATACTTTGCATTATTAGTTTTGATAATGCTAGAAAAATGATTATGCAATAAATATTTTAAAATCTCAATTAAAACTATGCTTAAATGGTAAATTATTTCATATTAGATATGCATGTCACATCTTAAATTTATGTATTCAATATGCCTTGAATATTATTTCAAAAATTAGAAATTGTATTATATATATAAAAAGTTCAGGGGCAAAAAAACAAGAATTTAAATATTTATGCCAAAATTATGGTTTAAAATATAAATGTTTTATATTAGATGTAAAGCATATGTGGAATTCTACCTATGCTATGTTAGAAAGTTGTATATCTCATAAACAAATTCTTTCTGATTTTTATAATTTAAAAATTCCTAATGATATGATATTTGAGGAAGATTGGGAAATAGCATTCTATATAAGAGATTTTTTAAAACATTTTTATGATGCAACAAATGAATTATCTGAAATTTATTATCCAACTAGTTGTAATTTACCTTATCAATTAATGGTAATTAGTGAATGTTTTTCCAAATATAGAAATAATCCACAATTTCAATGTATTGTTGAAATTATGGAAAATAAATTTAAAAAATATTGGGAGAACATTTCTCCCATTTATTGTTTAGCTATAATATTAGACCCTACGATTAGGAAAAATGGTTTAGATATTTTATTTGAAACATATTATGAAAATATGAATATTGATATGGGAAATAAAAAAGAAGAAATTAATAATTTATTATTTGAATTGTACAGTTTGTATGAATCTGAAGTTGTAGGAAATATTTTTAGAACTTGTTCATCTTCATCTTCTTCTCCTTCTGACTTTGAGCCCAGTAGTAAAAGAGAAAAAATTTTTTATTTAATAAGTAGAAAGCAATTTTTTCTAATTTAGGTGAAGTATCAAATAATTTTTATATTTTAGCCTAGTGGAGTAAACACTCGAAAAGAAGTTGGATAATAGAAGTTGCATGAACGATGACAAAAGAAATTCGAAAAGAAGCCTCCGGTGTCTACAGTTCCATCGGAGTCTTGTTTTAGTGCAGGTACAAGGGTGCTGGATGACAAAAGAAGTTGCATGAACAATGAGAGCATATAGATGTGCATCTTCTTTAAGGATTGGCTAGATGCAGAAGATATATTACAATACAAGCGAGGGCATGATACAACACCGGACATTTCACCCGAAGTAGATGATGAAAGTCATGAATGATGATTCATGAATTTGACTACTTGTAGAAATTTTAAAATTTTCAAATTATTGTAAAATTTTTAATTTTTATTTAATTTCTTTGATATATTTTTTTTAAATTTTTAACAATGTAATTTTGTATTTTCAATTTGTAACCATATTGTACTTTTTATATTTTATTAATTTATTCCATTTTTATATTTCATTCATCCATGTATGCAATGATCCAATCATTGTATTTGTAATTCACTAATTTGTACCATTCAAATTTAAATGAAATAAAATTCTTATTTTTCTTCCAATTTGTTATTCCATCATTCTTATTTCAATTTGCTTAAGTATTTTTTTCATTTATGTATTAAATAACTTAGATTTCTCATTTCTTAATTTTTTAAATAGTTCATAATTCCCAAAGTTCATAGGAAAATTAAATATTTTAGTTTTACAATTTTACTTAGAAAAGAAATCAATATTTTCAAAAATAAAAAATAAAAAATAGAAAAAAATAGTGCAGCCCGATTCGTCCTAGGCCCAAGGCCCGCTCTATGGCCCAGCCTAGCACAATCCAAGCCCACAAAACACCTGCAGCCCAGCCTGGCCCAGGCCTGCATGCTGGCACGGCATGGCATGGGCCCGCTTGGGCTTGGGCTGTACCGGGCCAACCCCCAAAATTTCCACAAGAGAGGACGGCATGGCCCGTGGCGGCCCACGGGGCCGGCACAATATGGCCCACTTTACACCTCTATCTGAAGCAGAAGTATATTCCATATCCGTTTTGAGATTTCTATAATCAACGGAAATGGATGCCACATTCAACATTCTTCCATTGTTTTTATTTTATATATTTTTTAAATTGTATATTAATACTTTATATTTTGGGCCTAAATCTCACTTTGATCTCCAATTCTAAACTTTAAAATATGTTAATTTAGTACAAAACCATTAAACATGGTTAAGTAATATGTGAAAGAACACCTTAGGAATGTCATTAATTTTCTTTGTTAACCATCCAAATGTTTAAATCTCTAGAGATAACTAGTTTGTCAAAAACCTATGTATAAATAATTTTTTTATCAACCTCCAACTTCTCCCTTTTCTTGGTGCATAAACAACGTCATGGATACCTTTGAGCCAGAATTCTTTCTACAGAAGCACAAGCAGTAGAATCCTTGGTTGACACTAAGTCAAATTTCATGTCGAGTTTGCATCCTGTGAAGCATAAACCCGCCAATAAAAATGGAACATGTCGGCGTTTTGAATATCTGATAAAGTTAACCAGTGTTCAGCTGTTAGCTGAAGAAACCCGTTGAAACACCCACAAAAGGACAAAAAAATCTGAAAAGGATGCCACCGGCCACTCACCACACACCAGTGTCCATAAACGTGGAATCCACCGGCGGTAAGTATAGAAAAGTTTTCTCTAGTCTTCTCAACGACTCTTCTTCTTCTTCTTTTTCTTCCCATCTTCTTCTTCCTCTTCATTGACATTAAGTATTTATTAATCAAATAAGCAACAAAAACCTGATATTTGGTCTGTGTTGTGGGTTGCTTGCCACCTAATTCAGCCCCTATAATGGTTGTCATACACAACACACAATATGTAACAACGACCACACTGGTCTTCTAAAACTGGTAAACAAGTCAAATACTGGTAGATGGGATATTCATATCCTTATATCATGATGGAGATCATTAGAAATGTTATAAAATGAATTGAAAAATGGAGTTCCAAGAAGTCTGAAAGTGTTTTTTCAGGACTTACGTAACTAGTTTTTTTGCGGGAAAGGCCAAAGATAGGGATAGTAGATATGGAGTAGCTTCTATGGTAGAAAGCAGAAATGGGAGATCATAGGATCGGGCAAAAAGCAAATAAACATTTTTGTTTGTCTTTGTAGGTTGTAGGTGGTATGAGCACCCTTTGTTGAGGTACAGCATTATATTATTTTGGTAGGAGGTAGCAGGGATAGGAAATGATCACGAATAGATTTTTGGGTTTATAGAATAGGGTAAAATTCAAAAAATACATATCAAGAAATGGCACTTCTCGTCTTCCTTCTCTCACTCTGTATTTGTGACAGGTTAAGGTCGCCGGCGACAACCATGTTCGTGAACGAAACAATGGAAAACGAAAAACTAGAAGCAAAGCTCTATGGCCATGGCGGACGAGAAAATGGAAACCCGAAACAACACCAAATTGGTTATACCGGAGTTCGCCAACATCATCAGCATCCCGATGTCCCTCAATGTCATCGTCCGCCACAAGGTCACCGATGCCATCCGGCAAGGTAGTTCCAACGTCCCTCTCTCCACCTCCGAGATCTTAGCATGTGTCCTCCCAATCCAACCGGTGATCCCAAAAACCTCCAGCGCATCTTTCGAATGCTCACCAGCTACGACGTCTTCTCGGAGCACATCACCGACGGCTCCTCGGGACTAATGCAAAAGGCCATGTTGGGGGTATCCGTGCCATTCGTGCCGTTCATGAAGGCAATATTAGAGGGCTACGATAGATTCAAAGGGGTAGAGCGTCGGATTATTAGAAACTTTCGCATGAATAGAGAGCAGAGGAAGAAGACCAACAATAGTGCTCTTTTTTATATTATTTCAAAAAATTTATACTATTTTAGTTATTATATAAAATTATTAAAGGCAAAGAGTTGCCTTTATCTCCAAGAAACCCTAGATTTTTTCAACTATGGTACTTGAATTCTGAATTTCCTTATTTTATGTAATGCTAGCTAGTTCCACTTGGAAGCTGAAATATACTAGAGTACTGTAGTTTTCATCAGTCGCTGGGATCTGTCCAAATTGGCAGTTTGTCTGAATTGCAACTAAAGATAAATCTGTCATCAAAATAAAATGCTACGGCAAGCAACCAAGAAAGAAGAAGAAGAAGAGGAATCGTTTGGGGAGACTGGATAAAACTTTTCTATGAATTCTTACCCCGCCGGTGGAATCGGTGGATTTCATGTTCATGGACGCTGGTGTGTGGTGGGTGACCGGTGGGATGTTTTTAGGAGAAAACGGGAAGAAGTTCGAATGGAATCCCTTAAAAGAAATCCTTTTAAGTTTAGTTTAGTTTTTTTTTTTTGTCTTTTTGTGAGTGGTTCAACTGGATTTCTTCAGCTAACGGCTGAATAACTGTTAAGTTATCAGTGATTCGAAATGCCGTCGTGTTCCATTTTTATTGATGGGCTCACGGGATCTAACTCTGCAACAACCTTGCTAGTCCAAGCAAAACGTCGTATTGTATTCTTCAAACCCCTCAGAATCCCTATAGTATCCAGTTTATAAAAGAGATTGCCCCGAATTCTCTTGCCCTCAATCTCATCAAAGTCAGCCTCATGGCCCTCATCTCTCAACTACATGGGAGACATGCAGCAGTCCATCTAAATTTTCCGTTGAGCACGATTGTGTTTCTGTTGTTTCATACGTTCCTCTCCATGCATGCTTGAGCTAATCCAGAAGAATCCTGCCAAGTTTCAATGTCTACAGGGTCGATTTTAACATCCTCTAGTTGAACTCTATCAGAAGAAAGAATAGAAGAGAGATACTGAACCTGGCTCAAATAATTTGGAGAACCAACGGCGAGACCAATTCCACTGTTGTCATTTGACATTGATTGCTTATCACTCTTATCAACAAGAACCTTGGGCGTCCACGAACAGAACGTAAAGAGCAGTAAAAACCCCTGATAATGGAAAGCTTCTTCTAGAGAACATTACCGCCATTCAACTGTAAGTTCTACGTTGTTGGATTGAATCACAATTCTAGCTGCTAAACTTGGAAAACCAATGAACGCTGCATCAGATATTGAACAATTTGATATACCCAGCTGGTTCTCAAATGTAAGGCTAAGAGATGAATCATTGAACAATTGGTGGTCAAAAGTTCCTGGCTCTAATGATCTCTTTCCTACTACATCCACTTGACCCGTTTAAATTGGAAAGCGAATGAGTAACTTTTTATCTTCCCAAGGCTAGAATCCTTGAACACAAACAAAGACGAAGCTATTGATCAAACCACCATTTAAAGGCACTAACTAAATTCTCAGTTTCTCACAGTAGTTAGGTCTTTTAAAGAAGACCATGTTACCATCTAAACAGCTCTCATAATGCACTAATTTCTCACGGTTGCTTTGAATTCAAATTTCAAAAATCTGTTAGCCAGACAACCATTGACAATTAACACAAACCACTAGGCGCTAATCAGCTTGGTTCACAGAACCCGAAGCTATCTGTTAGACAAAGCGAAGATATAGTTCATTGGAGCACGAACAACACAGATTTTCACACAATAAAAGTATCGCGAAAGTGCTTTTGGAACTAAAATTGGTGATGGATGTGTGGTTGTTAATTATTGCTTTGGTTCAATATTGACTCCTATGAGAGAAGAAGATGAACAGTATCTAATGATAATTTTGACATTTTCAAAAGTTTTTAAGTCACACGTGTCATCATGTGATAGAGATAGCTGAGAAACTGCTAATGACAGGGATTAAATTAACACATTTTGGAAGTTTTGATACTGAATTGGCCCGTATTGAAGTTGGGGGACCAAAGTGAGAATAGACCCAAAGTACAAGATACTCACCTACAATTTTTCCTTTTTTCTGTAACTTTGTTTTTGTTGTAGATATATATATGCCTGTATTGAAGTTCGGGGACCAAAGTGAGAGTAGACCCAAAGTACAAGATACTCACCTACAATTTTCCCATTTTTCTGTAACTTTGTTTTTGTTATATATATATATATATCCCTTACTTGTGTATCTTTAACTTTCAAAAATAACTCACACATGCTTTGATGATCAGCCCCACATGACATAAACAGGGCCATTAATACCTTGCTCCAAATACTTTTATAATAGCAATATTGCTCTTGATTCTATGACAATAAACCAAAACCTAGAACTTAGAAACATTTAATCTAAATCTAGATATAGTTGTTTCGCCAATTTTTATATTCTTTGTCGATCAATCATATTCAATCTATGGGTTTCTAATCAGAATTGTTTAATCTTAAATCGAGATAGTCATCTCATCTATTTTTATTGAAAACACTTCATCTTCTTCTTCAAAACGAAGCCCTAGAGCTCGTTTCAAAGTTCAAACATCGTTCAAGTACAACATCGACCAACCAAATTGTCATCTACATATATGCTTTGATACTCGAAGGCTTAGGTTTTGATAGGAGGTGCGTTGCTGCTCTACAACCAAATAATGTTATCACTATCAATCTTAGTTAAGAAAATAGAGAGAGACTAGAATTGAATGAGAATGGTTCAATGGAGAACCAGTCGAACCTTATATATTTATAGATACAGAGTTAGAGTTTATGTACAATACTCAATTAGAAGATCAGATTACACTAAGCTCTATCAAATAGAGTTTATCCAGGATGAACTCTATCTGATAGAGTTTATCAAGTTAGTTGAGTTCTATCACAATCCGGATAGAGATATGTGATGAACTTATCACAAGTTCGTCGCATATATGTTTGTACATAAACTTTTGATGACGTGGCAACATCTAATGATGTAGCAATGTTATTATCCTCAATACACCCCCACTCAAGTGAATGGGCATTAGAAGCACATGTAGATTGTGAACTATGGTTGTGAAGCGAGGGGAAGATAATGGTTTGGTGCTTATGAAACTAGAGGGATTTATTGAGAAGATCCCATAAGAAGTGGAAATCGACTTCTATATGGTGAGTCTTTGCATGAAAGATCGGATGAGCAGCAAGATAACATGCTCCCACATTATCACAGTAAAGTGATGGAGCTGATGGGAGTCGGATTCCGACATCCATTAAGAGGGACTGCAACCAAATTAATTTAATAGTAGTATTTGCAAGAGACCTGAATTCATCTTTTGTACTTGATCTGGCAACTGTCTGCTACTTCTTGGCACTCCATCTCACTAGATGAGAGCCAAGATAAACACAATAGCCACCAGTAGACCGGCGGTCATCAGGGCATCCGGTCTAGTCAGCATCAGAGAAGGCAATGAGACGAGTGGAGGATTGAGAGGAGAAGAATAAAGCATGATCTAGGGTATGTTTAAGATACCGAAGGATACACTTGACTACTATCCAATGTTCGTCTGTATGATTATGTAAAAATTGGCAAGCCTTGTTAACTGCAAAACTGATGTCAGGACGAGTGGGAGTGAGATACTACAGTCCTCCAACAACACTCTTGTACTGAGATGGGTCAAAGAAAAGTGATCCATGAAGCTTGGAGAGTTTAGTAGTTGCCACCATGGGAGTGGAGAGAGGCTTCGCGCCATCAAGGCCAATACGATAAAGGAGATTGATCTTCAATACCCAAGAAATAATGTAGGTCACCAAGATCCTTAAACTGAAGCATTCGGCTTAGTTTGGTTATCACAAATTTAATAAGAGTTGGTGAAGTCCCAGTAAGTATAACGACATCCACATATAATAGAAAATATATATGATGAGCACCATGAGAGTAAATAAATAGAGAGGGATCACAACGAGAGGCACATAACCCCAGTTCAACAAGCTTAGAGCTAAGGTGTGAGAACCAAGCCCGATGAGCCTGTAAAAGGCTATAAAGTGCCTTGGACAGTTTGCACACATGAGTAGGGTGATCAACATCCTCAAAACCCTTAAGTTGCCGCATATAGATATTCTTAGTGACAAGCCCATTTAGATAAGCGTTATCAAATTCTAGTTGCCGAATGACCCACTGATGGGAGACCGCAATAAAGAGAATAGTACGAATGATAGTGGGTTTAACGACTGGACTAAAGGTGTAAAAAAAATCAACACCTAACATCTAAGTGAAATCCTGAGCAACAAGTCGGGCTTTATAGCGATCGATAGATCCACCAGGTTTTCTTTTGATCTTAAACACCCACTTAGAACCGACCACATTCATTGAAGAATGATATGGTATGAGATCCCAAGTCTTATTTTGAACAAGAGCCTGAAATTCTTTGGACATCGCATCACACCAATGATGATGTTTAGAGGCTTGGTAGTAAGTAGTGGGTTCAGATTCAATACCGAGTGGCCAGAGAGGCCTTAGAGTGCATGGACCGGGTAACCATAAAGTGAGTAAGCTGAACAGGAGCAAGGACCAGTTTTGTGGAGCCCAAGAGATCTTGAACCAGTCGAGTCTGGGGTCGAGTGCATGGTAGTTCATCTAAAGTAGAAACAAGTCCAACACTCTCAATATCAGTGTTGCAACTGCCCGATCTGGGTGCATTAGTCCCAGGAGATGTCTGAGAAGAAGATGGAGAGGTAGGAGCAGATCCCCTTTACTAATTTATACAGACGGGAAGGAGGGTGACACCATCAATACTAGAACCCGGAGATGGTGTCGATTGTGGCAAACCAGGAAAAAACTCTTCATCAAAGATAACATGGCAGCAAATGTAGAGGCGACCTGTCTTGACATCATAGTAGCGATAACCCTTGTGAGAGGAACTATACCCCAAAAAATGCAAAGAGAAGACCTGTAATCCAAATTATGTTGATTGTATGGTCGCAGAAATGGGCAACATGCACAACCAAAAGTACGAAGCATAGTATAATCTGGCGTGTGCTGAAGTAAAATTTCATATAGTGACTTGCCTTTGAGAGTCGGAGAAGGGATGCAGTTAATCAAGGAAACCGCAGTTTCAACTGCATTAGACCAAAAATTCTGGGAAAGAAAGGCGGATGCCAATAAGGTGAGGGTGAGGGCAGGCGAGTCGGTGTCTGATGCCTTATGAATCAAGATATTGTGAGAGCCGCTGGTATTCCCCTCCCCAATTAGATTGAACAAATTTAATTTTTACATCAAATAAATTTTTAGTCTGTCAAAATCAGGTTGATTAGCAATAGCAGTAACAATGGACTCATATTCAGATCCGAGTCCACTCAAAATACACATAACAAGATCTTGTCAGGAGACGGGTTCAGAAACAGTAGAAAGATTGTCAGCAATACCTTTGGCTTTCTTTATATATTTGGAAATGGAAATGGTACCTTTCTTGAGACCTTGGAGTTGTCTCTTCAACTACAAAATTTTGGATCGGGAGTGTGAAGCAAACGACTCTTCCAAAGCACTCCAAACTTCAGCTGATGAAGACATACCCATGACTTGAGCGAGTTCAGTGAGGGATGAAACGAACCATCTAAGTACCAACTGGATCAATGATCAAATACTAGATTGATAATCTTCTTTGACGGATCCTTTGGATCATCAATTTCTTCAGGAGGTGCAGGGGGTTTTCCTTCCACTATTCCCATAAGTTTGTGAGTACGAAGAATGGGAAGAAGTTGCGCACACCATAGTAGATAGTTGTCATTGTTCAACTTGATGGGTAGATAATGAGTGATGTTGGGGATCGATCCTTGCATACCTGGAGTAGCTACTGGAGTCAATGACCCTAGGTTGTTGATCTGTCCTGTCGAATTGTTGAATGAAGCCATGATAATGTGGCTCTGATACCAAGTTAAGAAAATAAAGAGAGACTAGAATTAAATGAGAATGATTCAATGGAGAACCAATCGAACCTTGTGTATTTATAGATACAAAGTTAGAGTTTATGTACAATACTCAATTAGAAGATCAGATTACATTGTGCTCTATCGGATAGAGTTTATCCAGGCTGAACTCTATCTGATAAAGTTTATCAAGTTAATTGAGTTCTATCACAATCCAAATAGAGACATGGTGCATATCTATTTGTACATCAACTTCTAATGACATGGCAACATCTGATGATGTGGCAATGTTATTATCCTCAATAATCTTTTGGAGGTAACCTTTTCATTGTTAGGTACACCAAAATAGTATCATCAATGGACTTGATGGGAGCAAATTTGGAAGGCAATGACTCAAAACATTAACCTTGGAAAAGCTTGAGGCTTTATGTTGTCATCTAGTTTTTCTCTAAAGTGACAATATAATAGTTTGAAGCTCACTAATGGCAACAGAGTTTTACTTATGTTGTTGTTCAATTCAATGGGAAAGGAAAGAATGTCATGTTTTGAAAATTTAATCAACAATTAAGGATAATTCAGTTCTTTAAGTTTTATAAGTTGGAGTTAATATTTGAAAGGTCAATAAGGTATGCATAAATTGTTTTTGAAAGTTTAGGGTATATATAAATAGTTTCTCAAATGTACCACGTATATATAAGTGACTATTGACTAACCCTTTTCATTAATAAGAGGTAGACATTGCATGTTCATGGGCTGGGCTTTGGGCCTAAATTTACACTTTATTGGGCTCGGACTTCAGACCAGGCCCATTCAAATTTTAGCAAAACCGAGTCCGATCTCAGCCCATGAACATGTCTATTAAGAGTAAAACGTAAATAAAAAAACAACCAAGTATGGATATCAAATTGATTTCACTAGAAAATAGTTAATATTATTTCAAATGGGGCCTATGTGGGCTTGAGTGAGTGGGTAGTAGGGTAGGTTTGGAGTTTGGCCTTTGTAATCCAATTCAGAAATCAATCATCAATCTATCTCTATAATATAAGGAGGAATGTGTAGAGGGCCAAGGCCTCTCACCACAGCTCTCACACGTAGGCGTCTCCATTCTTAGCATCTGCATGTGTGCAGTTCCAAATTCTACATTGTTTTAATTGGTAAATCTCGCCATTCATTGCATCTCCTTTTACCCCTCTTTTCCCATTTGGTACACTCTATTTAGACTCTGCTTAGTATTAGTAATGGTTGCATGATAGGTTTTGGAAATCTCTTAATAGGTCGGCTTTTCAATTTTAGTTAGTCTCTCCTTCTTGTTAGTAATGGTAGCTTTGCTTATAACGGTTGCATGGTAGCTTTTAAAAATCCCTAAGAGGTTGGTTTACCGATTTTAGTTTGCTCAACTCAAGTGTATTCATTCAAAATACGACATTTCCTTTCCTAATCCACCTCTCTCTTCTCATTGTTTTTAGTTTTTTTATTTGTATTTATTGTTTTTAGTTCAAAAATATTGTCTTGTGGAAGAAACATTTCATTTCTCTATATCTTTGGCTTTGCAGGTTTGGATTAAACCCAATTATTTGGTTTTCATTCTTTGCGTTCTCTCTCCATGTTTGGATTAAACCCCATTGTTTGATTTTCTTTTTTTTTTTTTTTTTGTCCATTCTCTCTCTCTCTCTCTCTCTCTCTCTCTCTCTCTCTCTTCATTAGTCCGCATCTCCTCTTTCTAAACCCTCTTGCTAGCTAGCTTCGTTAGAGCATGCTGCCGCACTTGCTTCCTTTCAATTTCAGGTATTCCTGCTTTCGCTTTTGGTTGTTTTTTCTAGTTCAGTTGGTTGAAGGTTGTTTTTGGTTTTCCTAAATTCTACACTTTTGTGATTTTTTATTTTTTTTCTTTCTTTGTAAGGATTTATTGGTTTCTCTATGTTGTTGGAGTTTTGCAGGTGTTATGGCTAACTTTTGGAGTTCGCTAATTGTAGGAGAAGGGTGTTTCTTCGGTCCAGGTTTAACAATTATTTTGTTTCTTTAATTTATATTTTGTGATTCAGGTCTAACATTATTATTTCTCTACTTTTGTATATGCTCTACAGTTGAAGGTTTTCCTTGGTTCTCTCTCTCTAGATCTCCTTTCTTCAGTCCAGGTTTAACAAATTTTTTGCTTTTTTTTTTTTAATTTATATTTCGTGATTCAGGTCTAACAGTTTTATTTCTCTAATTTTGTAGATGCTCCACAGTTCAAGCCAATGGAAAGTCGATTCACTGCACTTGAGTGTTGGAGCAGAACTATGCACGCTAAAATTGGGAAATTGGGTTTCACTGGAGGTGCATCATTGCAAACCTCTCATATTAAATTTTAAATGGACGCACCTAAGGTTGTTAAGGCCTTCCTTGAAAGATGGTAATTTCAGAGAATTTTCGGCAACGGCTAACCTCATTAAAGATCTGGATCATCTATCTCAAAGAAAGCTTTGTGTCCTTGTCAATCTGGCATTTTCGAAGAACTCAAAATCAGGTAGCCTACTCTTTAGCTCAACATGCTTTAACATCGATCATATTTGTATCACAAGGGAATCTCATTCCAAGTTGGCTAATCGAAATTCTAAGAAATGATGTATCCTCCTTAATTATCAATAAATTTCTTTTCTACCAAAAAAACTCTCTGCACCAATTGAAATTTCTATATGCCTATTTTTGGACCTTCCTTTAATTTTATGTGTTGTATTTAATTAAAAGGTATAATTTTGTTCTTTTTTATTTGTTGTTGATAATTCTGAAAATTTTATCCATTCCTTTAAATTCTTCAACTAACTCCCTTCATCAGCCCGACAGCCCACCTTCAAAGCAGTCCTCACTACTTATTAAATAATAACTAAAAATAAGAATACTATTCACATAATATAATAAAAATACAAATTCCTGTGCATTGCACACTAAATCAATTTAATTAACTTATAATTATAATGCCCTTATTAAGGCTTTAATTGAACTAAGAATGGCTCTACCCTATCTAATAAGTCCTTTTGCCTCAAGTTTGCTATATAAATCCGCACGGGTTCCGCTAGTGATTATATAAAGCAGATACCCCACTTATTCAGCGGAGAGTGCCCGGAATATATCTCCCTTGTGAAAATTATTAATGGGTAAGTATCTTGTGGGGAATCATGTGGATGGCAAAGGCTAGATTTCATAACACGGGTTAAAATTAAGGCAAAAGAACCGTTTGGTTTAAAGGGTCTAATTGGATGGTCTGAACTATTTTAGCCAGATAAGAAAATGTGGTGTATATGTGTCTCAGCAATAGTAGATTCTTTTATGCATGACACATAGACATTCCAACATCTCCTCAGTCATCATCATATATGCCTTGTCCCAATTATACAAGGTTGATCACAAAAAAAATTAGAACCCTATTCAGCCAATTATATGGGGTTAATATCACATCCATCGATCATGGGCCTCTAAACCATTTCTCAGGTTGGTTCTTGAACCACCAAACTGACCCAAATCCAACCCATTCTAGAATTTCTCCACCCTAACCCCACGTTATATGAAGGTGAAATGGAGTCAATGTTGCGTTGCCCCAGTCTTTTCACTTTTTTTTTTGCTTCTTCCCAATTAAATGTTCTCATTTCTTAGAGTGAGGGTAGTCCATCAACATTAATGTTTATGTTACACCAAGAACAACATATCCCTTTGAACTTAAATCATTGGTGTATGTGGCTTTGGATTGAGTTGGATCGGGTTGCCCACGACCTCAAATCCTAACACAACCCGAATTAAATTCAGATTCATATTTTTCAATCCCAATTCTAAACCAGTATTAAACCCGATCCATTGGATTCAGGTTAACCCAACCCAAATTGCACGTCTACCTGTCTCACACCAATTTTCACGTTGATGGTGTATTCGACACGAAGTCACACACTTGACTTTACCAGCAGAGTTTGTTGGCATTTTGGAGATTAGTGTTCATCAATGTACCATTTCTTTTAAAAAAGAAGAATATATCATTTGGTTTGGGCCTACTTTGTCTGTAATATTGTGTTGCATTTATAGCAAATGTTGCACTCATTTTGGTTCATGCCCACTCACCTAAAAAATATTATTTAAAATAGAACCGAATCTAGTATGATCCAAATAATTACCAGGTACCCGATAATCATTTAAGCATAAGAAGTTTTTTTGTTAAAAGTTAAAATTTTGAAGTATTTCATATAGGATTTGGCAATTTCTGCATATCCGATTATTGGATTGTACTTGTACTCACTTATATGCAATTTATTTGGCGGAAAAGTACGAACAGGCCTAATGTAGGTTTCTGAATTCCTCTGCAAATTTATAAACATTTAAAAAGTCAAAAATTCACAATTTATACACTTATATTCGCCGATAAATTAGCATCAATTTCGAACTGACACCTATCCCAACTGTATTTTGGACCTATATATGAATTCTAACCCTGGACTGAATGATCATTCTCCTTTTGATCCATTTTATTCAGTCAGGGGATTTCTGCACCAGCTTCCATTTCCTTAAATCACAGTTGACGTCATCATTGATCAACAATCATCCATAGGAGTAATTTGGGCACATCACAGTTTCGAATTTTGATGAGCAGAACAGGCTTTCTAAATAACTTATAGGAGTTTTAACCATTCAGTCCACCCCTAGAAAACTTAGCTCCATCTTGACAATAAATTAATGCCAAATTCACAGTCCGGATGGGATTTATATGAGGCTACTAATAGACTAAGAGATGGCTATTTATCACTAAATTAATTAATTTTCTAATGAACTCAAAAAAGTGTGAAAGCTAGTCAATGTGATTAGTTTTTGACGCATTTTTCGTCTTTTGACATTCTTTTTACTAAGGATGTGCAATAGAGTAGGAACATAGTTAAAATTTAGGATAAAGTTCAGTTTAGTACCTGAACTTTGGAAATTTTGTCAAATTAGTATCCACTTCAAAATGTTTTACAGTAGTATCTAAATTTTCAAAAACTATCAATTCCCAAATCGTCGTTAATAGACTAGTGTAATGACATAAATACCTTTGGCGGTCAAAAAAGAGAGAGAATGTGTTTTTCAAAATGTCAAACTGCCCATGTTAACTCTTATTTGCTTAGAGAATCACTTAATCATCAGTGGTCTGTTCGAAGTCGCAGCATTCATCGTAGGCGGGTTTGTTTTGGAAATCGTTGTCGGAGAGGAATTCCGGTGTTTTCAGTCGCCACCAATGATCAATTTAGAAGAAACCCTTGTCTACGATAGTTTAAGTTCATTACGAACCATTTAACACAAGAGACTAGTTTTAAGGTTGCCGCCGTCGTCGGAGAATATTAGAGGAAGGCTTTGCTGTTGCCGGAGTGAAGGATGAAGCGGAAGATTTCTCGACAAGTTGTTATGGGTGTCCGAAGTAGGCACACCCAGTTAAGTGCACCTTCGTCTTTCCAAACTGGTATAAGTACTTCAAGAACTCGATTACGCACCACTGAACCTTGCTAGCGATAAATGGGGCTTGTGGTTCTTCAGGTACTGTAGGAACGTGTTCCAGTCTTGCCTCTTCTGTGACTCGTACCGACTCAATGGAGCTGCCGACGATCCTTCTGCGCCCCACCAACCGTTGCCGACGGACCTTCGCCAGAGTTTGGCAGGGTTCTTTCCATAACTCTTCTGTCCTTTTTCCCTTTATTCCTCTTGCTGGGTATTGATACTTTCCTCTTTCCTCTGGGTTCCTTGGTGATTATCTCTCCCTCTCTTCTTTGATTTCTCCTGTGCGTTTTCTTCTTCCAATTTCTCTCCCGGTTGTAGATTGGATTTGCTAGCTGTACCTAGGTTTTCTTCTAACTCAGCCAAGGATCTTTCATTTAGAAGCAGAAGATTTCCTCTCTTTTTTCTCTATCATTTCTTCTTTTTCTTTTTTTCCTCAATTTTGATCATCTTTTATGGGTTGGTCATAAGGTTTTTGTGAGATAGGAGAGAGGGTTAATTTTTGGAAGGAAGAAATAAACAGTACTGAAGAAAGAAGTAAAAGAAGAAGAAGGGAGAAAGTGGGGAAGATGGGACGTTAAAAAGGATGTATGGATGAACAAGCGCTGCTGTGAGATAGACAGATAGATAGGAAGTGAGGGAGTGAGTGAGTGAGTGAATGCTTCTTCTATTCACGTAGTAGGCCTTGTGGCCCCTTCCGACGTAACGACATAACTCCGCTCCCCATTCCCCGTCCGTTGTACGCTCTTCCTCTTTGTTAGTCTCTAGTCTCTTGTTGCTTTCTTACAATTTATATCCGTTCAAGCAGCAATGGCGTCGTTGTCTTCGTTGGTCAAGCATTTGAATCATGTAAGCTCTTTGGTCTTGATGAAAGAAGATTTGGCCCGACCTCTTCATTATGTGACACGTGGCAGAAACGACAGCTCGGCAGAAGGGGCCAAGCCTAGGCGGGAACAAGGGGACACACCGCCGAACTGACCCACCTTGTAACAGCTTGGGATACACTTCGCCGAACTGACCCACCTTGTAACAGCTCGGGATACACCGCCGAACTGACCCACCTTGTAACAGTTCGGGATACACTTCGCCGAACTGACCCACCTTGTAACAGCTCGGGATACACTTCGCCGAACTGACCCACCTTGTAACAGTTCGGGATACCTCCGAGCTCAAGATCGCCTCGCTCAACACTTCGCATCATCTTCTGGGCACCAAAGTCAAACAAGTCGTACCATGCCTGACACCAGGGAAGTCCGTGCCCGAGGGCGCCACGCCTGACTGACTTGGATCTGACGTTTGGCAGCAGCACTCTAAACGGCCACCTGCCACCGCCACTGACGCCGCCATCTCCAGTTAGACGGTTAGGTAGTGACGGTTCTGTCTCAGCAGAAGGGACGACGGCCGAGTTGACAAGCACAAGGGTAATCATACCCGATCTGACAAGGGCCTCGGGACGAGTACACGAAGTGACTATAAGAGCCCCCTGCCCCCCGACAACGGAGGTATGCAAACTTTGCGCTATCTGGTATTACCTTGCTTTTGAAAGATTCTAACTTGAGCTTCGGAGCCTCTACACCGGGTTCCCCCGGAGCTTTCCCATCTCCTCCGTTTCAGGTTCCCTGCTACCCCGTTCGGAAGAAAGGCAGCGGACAGCTAAGACCGGTCGGATCGCGCTCCATCAATTGGCGCCATCTGTGGGAAAACACTTCAAAAAGCCTCCCTCCAAACTTCCATACCCCCTTTTTTCTTCAAAAAACCCAACACTCATGGTCTCCTCCAGCAACACCGGACGTGGCACGGAGACAAACGCCACCGGGGAGCAACTTCAGGTCCCCGTAGTGTGCGTTGGACAGTTCACCATCC
This sequence comes from Nelumbo lutea, assembly GCF_056320005.1. Classification (NCBI taxonomy): domain Eukaryota; kingdom Viridiplantae; phylum Streptophyta; class Magnoliopsida; order Proteales; family Nelumbonaceae; genus Nelumbo; species Nelumbo lutea. The sequence goes on along the minus strand of NC_142688.1, from coordinate 10,182,269 downwards.
CCCTTTCGGCGGATGGGATCCCCATCATGAACACGCCACAAGCAGTGGCACCCGTAAACCCTCCTACCACAAACGTCCCCTTTCCTCTCCCCATTGAGACAACCTTCACTGAACCAACTGCCGTCCCCCTGGCAGCTAGCCAAGACCGATTGGAGGACCTGATGCAGTGCATTCGGGCAATGCAAGCCCAAATGCAACAGTTCCAGCAACACCAGCTTCAGCAGCACCAAGTACTGCACAACATCTCCCAGTACCACTATCAACAACAGTTCCCCCAACTGCCACTGAACCAACCACTACTTCCACCTCGCCACCCCGCTCCGAGGCCGGTCAAGGCCTCCCCGCAGGATGGGCACCCCCGCCAGGCGAAGGCCTCCCGGCCCCAGAACCACCCCAACAGCCAGGCCTCATCCCCAGGCCGAAGAGAGAAAAATGTCATCCCTGCCTCGCAACCCGCAGGCGGGTCGGGAACCTCGCCCGCGAGGTCGGCACCCCGGCGCTCCCAGCCCAAGCTCCCGCTCACCGAAAACCGATTCAGCGCCCTGGCGGCAGACCACCAGCACTCCGGGCCCATCGAGCTCGGTAACACGGAGGCCAGCAGCGCCAGCACAAGGCCCGCTCAACGGCGAAGGCGCCGGCGAAGTCGCCAAACCGCCACCCGCGCCTTGTCGGAATTCAGAGGCAGAGACACGAGCTTGTACGAGGTAGGGGCTGCCCCGGCTCTCTCCGTTCCTTCCCCCCTCGCATCGGAACTCCTGGCGGTCCCCTTACCCAGAGACTTCAAGCTCCCACCTCTGGACAAGTACGACGGGTCCTTCGACCCCAACGACCACGTTGACGCCTTTCAGTCGCAAATGCACCTCGCCGGGGCTAGCGAATCGTGCATGTGCGTGGCCTTTACCACCACCCTCAGGGGGGTAGCCCGCACTTGATACAGGAACCTGGCCCCCGGGTCGATAAAGTGTTGGGCCCAGTTCGTGCAAGTCTTCACCACACACTTTGTCACCAGCCGACGGTGCCCCAGAACAGAGGAAAGCATCTTCGGAGTGGTCCAAAGAGAAGGAGAATCTATTCAGGGCTACATCAAGCAGTTCAACGAAGCATGCTTGCAAATACCACGGTTGGACCCCGTAGTGCAGCTCGCGGCGGCCAAAAGAGGGGTGACGCACAAAGAGTTCAAATGGCACATGGTGGCCAACCAGCCCGTGACCGTGGCCGAATTCCTCAAACTCCCGGATAAGTTCATGAGGACAGAGGAAGAAATCAACCAACGAACCGAAGGCGGGAACAAGAAAAGAAAGAGAGAAGGCGAGCTCTCCAACTCGGTGAATAGAAAAAACCCGACCCGGGAGCCGAAGCCGAACCAGTCCTTCCGGGCCCCCTAGCAGTTCGGACGGACTACACGCCGTTAAACACGAGGCGGACAGAGATCTTAATGACGATCAAAGACGCTCCGTACGTTAAGTGGCCACCTCGCCTAAAAGGAAATCCGAACGAGAGAAACAAGAATTTGTATTGTAGTTTCCATAGAGACCATGGTCATAGCACCGAACAGTGTAATAACCTCCGGGACGAGATAGAGGGACTCATCCGTCGCGGATACTTGAGAAACTTTGTACAGCACAGCAATAACAATAAAGCATGTTGGCAAAGGGAGCACGAAAAGGATGCCCCCGAGTCTAGCAACAGACCTGCCGAACCGTTGCAGAAGCAGCCTCCGGAAGAGAGGCCAGTTCGGGGAACCATCCATGTAATAGTGGGAGGTTCGGTGGTAGCGGGGTGTACCTCGGCAACAGCCCGGACTTCAGTTCGCGAAGCGGCCCTCGAAGAACGGAACCCCCCAAAAAGACCAAAGACCGAAGAACCAATCTTTTTCACGGAGGACGACGCGCGAGGAGTCCACTACCCCCATGATGACGCGCTTGTCATTAAGCTAAGGATCAGCGACTTCGAGGTCAGGCGCGTACTCGTAGATTCGGGCAGCTCAGCGGACATCCTCTTCAAATCAGCATTTGACCAGCTGCAGTTAAAGAGGAGCGAGCTGAAGCCCGCGAACACTCCCCTGGTAGGTTTCAGCGGAGAGGAAGTCAGGCCCCTCGGAAAAGTAATTGTCCCTCTGGAAGTCGGCACATGGCCTTGTGCGGTCAGACTCAACCATGATTTCCTGGTGGTCGCGACCCCCTCCCCATACAATGCCATAATAGGGCGGCCGATCACGCATATCCTACGGGCGGCGGTCTCCACCTACTATTTGGCCATGAAGTTCCCTACGGACTTCGGTATAGGGGTAGCGCGGGGCGACCAGCTCAAGTCCCGCAAGTGCTACGTTGCCGCCCTAAAGGGAAAAACCAAGGCGGCCGACGACCTCGAACTGGAGCGGTCGGCGGAGCAAGGTGAGGAGCGAGCTTCGCCCACGGAGGAAACAGTCGCAATCCCGACTTCAGCAACGGACCCAGCTCGCACACTAAGCATCGGAACTTCCATTGAAGACCCCCTACGAGCCGAACTGGTGAGTTTTTTACTTCAAAATTTAGATATTTTTGCCTGGTCCGCGGCCAACATGCCCGGCATTAGCCCCGGACTGATAACTCACAAACTTAATACTGACCCTGTAGTCAGACCCGTTAGACAGAAGAAACGCAACTTAGCCCCAGAACGCTGGAGAGCGGTCGACGAGGAGGTTGAGAAGCTCCTCGCAGCAAACTTCATAAGGGAAGTCCACTACCCGAGCTGGGTGGCCAACCCGGTGTTGGTAAAAAAGGCAAGCGGCAAGTGGCGCATGTGCGTCGACTATACCGACCTGAACCGAGCTTGCCCGAAAGATTGCTTCCCCCTCCCCAGAATTGACCGCCTAGTGGACGCGACCTCGGGAAACGAGTTGCTAAGCTTCCTGGACGCCTACTCGGGCTACAACCAAGTTAGGATGGACCCATCCGATGAGGAAAAAACCAGCTTCATAACCGAGTTCGGCCTGTATTGCTACAAAGTCATACCCTTCGGACTAAAAAATGCCGGGGCAACTTTCCAAAGACTTGTAAATAGGCTATTTCGGCCCCTGATTGGTACGAAGATAGAGTGCTATGTAGACGACATGGTCGTCAAGACTCAGTTTTCACAAGAGTTAATACAACACTTAGATTCTGTTTTTCAAATCCTGCGTCAGTTTAGCATGAAGTTGAATCCCAACAAGTGTGTCTTCAGCGTCACCTCGGGCAAGTTCCTAGGCTACATTGTCAATCGACGCGGTATTGAGGACAACCCAGACAAAATAAAAGCCATTCTAGATATGAAACCACCTCGGAAAGTAAAAGAGGTTCAGAGGTTAAACGGCCGCATAGCCGCTCTAAGCCGCTTCTTGTCTAAGTCAGCAGACCGCTGCCTACCCTTTTAGTTCGACGAACTAAAAGGTTACCTCGCTAGTGTGCCAACCTTAGCCCGGCCCGAGGTGGGCGAGGTCTTACAACTGTACCTCTCGGCCAGCGACGAGGCGGTCAGTTCGGTACTAATAAAGGAAACAGACCGGGTCCAACGACCCATATATTATGTTAGTAAAATTTTGCAGGGAGCAGAGGCAAGGTACCCGGAGATAGAAAAACTAGCATACGCCCTAGTAATAGCAGCTTGGAAACTCCACCCGTACTTCCAGGCTCACACCATCATCATCCTAACTGACAAACCTCTTAGACAAGTTTTACTCAAACCCGAAGTCTCCAGTCGACTAACGAAATGGGCCATCGAACTCAGCGAGTACGACCTCCAGTACAAACCGAGAACCGCTATCAAGGCCCAAGCTTTGGCAAATTTTATCGCCGAGTGCACTTTCAGCCACGAAGCCCCACAGGTCGAGCCTGAGGTCCCCATTTGCGGCGAACCCGGAGCTCCTGAGCCCATAGAGTTTGAACCCCGTGAAGTAACACCCAGTGTGGCATCTCTCCTGATCAGGCGAAGAGCAAATTGGGATGAGGAGCCCTGGATCCTTCACGTGGATGGTTCCTCGAACCGGCAGGGCAGCGGAGCTGGAATAGTCTTGTGCGGCCTGAGCGGCACAAAAGTAGAGTACGCACTATGCTTTGAGTTCGCGGCATCCAACAACGAGGCAGAGTATGAAGCACTGATCGCCGGGCTGGACCTAGCGCGAAAGGTTAAGGCAAAACACTTGGTCATCTACAGCGATTCTCAGCTCGTGGTAAACCAAGTTACCGGCGAATACGAAGCACGCGATCTCTCCATGATCGCATATTTGGCCAAAGTAAAAGAAGCCCTGCTCAACTTCCGGTCACACATCATCAGGCAAATCCCGAGGTCCGAAAACACTGAGGCCGATGCCCTGTCCCGGTTAGCCAGCACGAGTCACAACAATATGAGAACTGTGTACATAGAGGACTTACCTAGGCCTAGTATTCTCGGGGGGACAGAAGAGGTCGCTCCCATCTTAGAAGCAGAGCCGAGCTGGATCGATCCACTCGCGAGCTTCCTGATAAACGGAACCCTCCCTGCAGAACGCAATGCGGCCAAGAGGGTGCAGCGCCAGGCGGCCAAATATGTCATAATAGACGAACGGTTATACCGACGGTCGTACACGCTCCCCTATTTGCGGTGCCTGCGACCTACCGAAGCCGAGTTAGTACTCCGCAACACTCATGAAGGCCTGTGCGGCGGACACTTAGGGGGCAGAGCACTCGCCCAAAAGGCACTTCGACAAGGATACTACTGGCCAACGATGAAGGCAGAAGCTGTCGAGCTCATCAGAAAATGCGACAAGTGTCAAAAGCACGCTAACATCCACCACCAACCTGCCTCCGACCTAAAATACCTCTCCAACCCATGGCCCTTTGCACAATGGGGCATCGACCTCCTAGGGCCATTCCCACCAGCAACAGGCGGAAGAAAATTCTTAGTTGTTGCAGTAGATTACTTTACGAAGTGGATAGAAGCCGAACCTCTGGCAACTGTTATGGCCCGAAACATACAGAACTTCTTTTGGAAGAACATAGTATGTCGGTTCGAATTACCTCGGGTTCTAATCTCCGACAACGGAAAACAGTTCGAAGATATCAAGTTCCAAGAGTGGTGCCAGGACATGGGAAATCGGCAAAATTTCACGTCAGTCGCGCACCCACAGGCAAACGGCCAGATGGAAGTGATGAACAGAGCCATCCTGCGCAGACTGAAAGCACGTCTGGATCGTGCTAAGGGATTGTGGGCCGAAGAGCTACCAAGTGTCTTATGGGCTCACCGAACGACCGAAAAAGCAGCCACGGGAGAAACCCCCTTCAACCTCACCTACGGTACTGAAGCGGTGATCCCGACGAAAATCGAAATACCAACGTTGCGATTAGAAACATACGACGATCGGACGAACGGAGACGAGTTACGCACCAACCTCGACCTACTGGACGAGGAAAGGGACCTCGTGCACATCCGAACAGCGGCATACCAGCAGCAGGTAGCTCGCTACTACAATAGCAGAGTAAAGCAACAAAGCTTCCGAGTCGGCGACCTGGTCCTCCGTAAGATTATGGTGTCCGAACCCGGCGTCGGCAAGCTTGGACCTAATTGGGAAGGGCCCTATAAAGTAAAAACAACGCTCGGGGGCGCATACGAACTCGAAACCTTGGAAGGCAAACGAGTACCCCGAACATGGAACATCGTGAACTTGAGGCGATACTACCTATAAACCACCTAGCGAAGTGGACGAAATCAGGCCATGTGCCACAAGGCAAGCCGAGGAACTTCAGCACATTATCAGCTCGGCAAAAATCAGTTCACGGCATAAAAGGCCACGGAAATTTAAAAACCCGGCAAAGAAACAGCTCGGGGAAGATGAGCAAGGGGAAAAAGACACTCCATTGCAAAAAACAGTACACTGGTAAATAAATAAATAAATAAATAAATAAATAAATTTACATGCCCGAAGCCACTTCTTCGCCATCGAAAGGCACTTCAACAACACCCGAAGGCCCTGCCTCTCCTTCAGAGTCCGGCTCGCCATCGGCAACATTGGCTATCTCCTGAGTTATACGCGAAGTGGTTATGGCACTTACATCGAGGTCGGGGTATGTATTCCGGATCATCCACCGGCTCAACTTGAACCCCCTCATGTAAGAGTCCACCATCAGATCATCAAAACGCGGGGAGGCAATGTAGTCTTCAACTGCCTTCTTCTTGGTGTCTTCAATGCCTTGGGAAAAAATATGTGTTCTCTCCCTAATGTCCTCCTGAAGATACTCGACTTGATGCTGCAAATCCAACTTCAAGTCCGCCATATGCTTGACAACTACCCCCATGGCCTCGGCGTCACGCTGAGACCTCGCCTGTCTGGCCATCGCGACGCGAGCAGCCTTTTCAGCAGCATAAGCAGCCGCCTCAGCAGCCCGGGTATTTGCCTCTGCAGCACGGAAGGCTTCTTCAGCAGCATGAGCGGCAGTTTCAGCAGCTCGCGCCTGTCGCAAGCTCCTCTCCACTTGGGCCGCCAAGGCATGAATCGAAGAATTCACCAACCAAAAGAAACAAGTGAGCAAAATGACAGCAGAAGCAACAGAATAAAAAAGGAAGACAGAATCTAACTTACCACCATGGCATGTGTTACGGCGCGGCAAGCGACCTGATTCAAGGGAAGATCGGTCCACGCCGCGACCTCCTCGGGGAAAGTAGCGTCCCTACTCTTCTGAAGAGCGTACTTCGGTGTCAACACGCTCCTAAACTCCCCTTGAGCTCCTGAGCCTGAGGGCCCAGCCCGCGTATGAGCAGACCCGGAGTAAGCAGGAGCACTTGAGTACGCTGGAGCGCCCGTATGAGTGGTTTCAGCGTACGGCACCCCGGCAGTCTCGTGCACCGGTGGAGTCACTTCGGGCTCCCTGGGCAGATCCTCTGGCGTATGGTCTGGGGCTTGGGGCTCCTCATCCAGGGGCAACTCGTTACGAGTTCGCTTGGCGACCCGCTTCCTCCTCTTCATACCTTGGAACAAACGCCCCCCACGAGTTCTCTCCGCATCCATCACACCTACAGAAACGAGTTCGACATAAAAAAAAAAAAAGCCGCATAGCCAGAAACCTACCCGAATTCAAGTCGGCTGCAAAAAGCTTAGCCTCCGTTAAGTAGTGGTGGCACTTTAAGCCTTGCCATGCCCACTGCCGGAGACCCTTCACCGTCTCTTTATCAAGAGTTACGCCCAAATCGGGAGCGGCCTCACCCCACCCGGTCTGAAAGGGCCATCCTTGTGCACTTCGCACGCCGAAGTAGTCTCGCTTCCAAGCCGGGACCTTATTAGGAAGATCGTGTAGAAGCTTGAAACCCTGGCGAGGAGAAAGGTAATACGCCCGTCTCCCCCCAGGAAGAGAACCCGCCTGTCTCTTGAGCATCAAGATAGAGGAGAATATCTCTAAGTCTAAGGGAAAGTTCTGCTCACAAAAAAGGGAAATTGTCCCCACCAGGTTCCGGATAGAGTTCGGATGAAGCTGGCCAATGGTGACACCGAAGTGGTTTATGACTTCGACGAGAAGGGGATGGAAAGGAAGTCGCAACCCTGCAGCAAGCTGCTCTCGAAAAATCACGATCTCATCGGGACCGTGTTCCCAACGAAAGCTACCCGAAGGAATAAAATATGTGTACCCCCCAGGAAGATTATAAGACAGAAGTATGGATTGAAGCCCCTCAGGCGTCATGGTCAAAGGGGCCAAACCGGTCTAGCATCCGACCTCGGCGGGAGGTAGACGCCAAACTGCCCGAAGCGACTCGACCTACTGGTTTGTAGTCCTCAAACTCCACCTCAGGATCACTGAGGCAGTCTGAGGACACGGCTCGGTTGGTGGAACCTACATCGGCCCTACTCGAAGAATCGTCTGAGCTATCAAAGCTAGACATTGGGGAAAAGACGAATTTAAGAAAGTACTCACCGGAAAGTTTAAAGAAAAACCAAAGAACCGTGAACTGTATAAACAACCTTGACGCGAGCTGGAAAAGACTTGGACGCGAGCTCAGTAGACAAACCGCAGAAGTGACAACAACCGGGGTCCCCCACTATTTATAGCTACAGTAACCAAGAATCGACCGTGCAGACCGAAGACGATCCGACGGCCCACGTTCTTACCGGTCGCACAACCCTTAAGGTCGAGACGTGATTGGCGCACGTCTTTTCGAAAAAAGCGAAACGTTAGCGCGTCTTTTTGAAACCGACGTCGCTTCGACACGCGTCTTTTCGAAACTAACGCGCCGCACGTCTCCCTGACAATCGACCGCGCACGTATAGCAGTGGCGTGCCTTTTTGAAATGACCTGCTGTCACGTCCCAGCGGCGCGAGTTGGTTTGAAATTTAAAACGCACGGTCACAACCACCAGCGTTCTTGAGTAAGCACGTTCCCAGCCTCCTCGGAAACCGAAAGAACCCTAGCAAAAGCGTCTCGTACAGTGAAGGTTTGAAGGACGGGACAAATCCACCAGCTACCTCGCGAAAACTCCCCGCACCATGGCAAGACCCTCGGCGCAAGGAGTGGGGGGCAATTGATGAAGGAAGATTTGGCCCGACCTCTTCATTATGTGACACGTGGCAGAAACGACAGCTCGGCAGAAGGGGCCAAGCCTAGGCGGGAACAAGGGGACACACCGCCGAACTGACCCACCTTGTAACAGCTCGGGATACACTTCGCCGAACTGACCCACCTTGTAACAGCTCGGGATACACCGCCGAACTGACCCACCTTGTAACAGCTCGGGATACACTTCGCCGAACTGACCCACCTTGTAACAGCTCGGGATACACTTCGTCGAACTGACCCACCTTGTAACAACTCGGGATACACTTCGCCGAACTGACCCACCTTGTAACAGCTCGGGATACACTTCGCCGAACTGACCCACCTTGTAACAGCTCGGGATACACTTCGCCGAACTGATCCACCTTGTAACAGTTCGGGATACCTCCGAGCTCAAGACCGCCTCGCTCAGCACTTCACATCATCTTCTGGGCACCAAAGTCAAACAAGTCGTACCATGCCTGACACCAGGGAAGTCCGTGCCCGAGGGCGCCACGCCTGACTGACTTGGATCTGACGTTTGGCAGCAACACTCTAAACGACCACCTGCCACCGCCACTGATGCCGCCATCTCCAGTTAGACGGTTAGGCAGTGACGGTTCTGTCTCAGCAGAAGGGATGACGGCCGAGTTGACAAGCGCAAGGGTAATCATACCCGATCTGACAAGGGCCTCGGGACGAGTACACGAAGTGACTATAAGAGCCCCCTGCCCCCCGACAATGGAGGTATGCAAACTTTACGCTATCTGGTATTACCTTGCTTTTGAAAGATTCTAACTTGAGCTTTGGAGCCTCTACACCGGATTCCCCCCGGAGCTTTCCCATCTCCTCCGTTTCAGGTTCCCTGCTACCCCGTTCGGAAGCAAGGCAGTGGACAGCTAAGACCGGCCGGATCGCGCTCCATAAGGTCTCTCATAAAATCCATGCCGTTCCACTATTCAAATGTGCTCGAAAAAGATCATAGATATCATTTCCTCTCGTTCGTCTATTCGACTTTGCGGAATCTATAAAGAGCTCCCCATTGAGTACTCAATGCCACAATGGATTACAACACGAGGTGCACAGTCCAACTAAAAAAAATGGGCTTTGTTCTCGACGAAGTGGGGGTTTGGTATCGATTTGAACCTTGGATTAGTTAGCTCCTCCAGAGGCTATAGAATCTGAGAAACTGACGAACAACAGAGGCTATATATATAGTGCATGTAGCACCGTCGGAGAAGCTGATTACGGCAAGGCTAGTGGAATCATTGTCGACTATAATTCTTCCGCGGTTTTTGGCAATGTTTCGACGGTTTACCAAGAGCTCCGAAGGTGAATATGATTCAAGATTCTGACCACCATGCAAGAAAAAGAAATCCGCCAGTTAAAATGGTCCTCAAATTTGCTCAAGGGTATTTCGGATATATTAAAAATTTTCAATCGTCACATGTCATCACGTGATGGATATAACGAATGGAATATCAACGGTAGAAGCCAAATTGAAGTTTGGGTACTGGAGTGACACATCTTCTCTACCCCCAAAGTTTTTACCCTAAATTTTAAATAAACGAAAATAGAAAGAACAAAAAACACTTTCTCCTTTCTCCCCAGCTACTCTCTAAAAGGGCACATCACACCATCACAGTTTCGTCATTCGACTTTCGAGTGTTTGATGAATCAAATATCCAGAAAATAAATCGACAGCGTGCCCATTCCATGTCGATTAGTGGGATTCAAGGTCAGCTGTTCGAGGTCACTGGTATGCCCTTCCTCGATCCCAATACTGTTACTGAGTATTGACACCGTCTTCATTCTCATCCTGGTTATATTCATTCTGTTCTTCTTGTAGTCGTCGGGTGTACGAGGTTGAAGGATACAGAATGGATTTCAAGGCAGGACCCATATGTCTGCCTTGAATATGGAGGTACCAAGTTCCGAACCAGGACCTGTACAGGTATGTGCTTTTCATCCAATTCATTTCTTTATCATCCCTCTCCTTCTCAGATCTCATGGACCAGGACAATTCTTTTGTCCATCTATCCAGTTTCTCAAGTCAGGCACTCTGTCCTGATTCACTTTTACTAAATCATACTTGTCATAATCTCCGTATGATCACAGACGGTGGTAAGAACCCTACCTTCCAGGAGAAGTTCAACATAACCCTAATCGAAGGCCTCCGAGGGTTAAAAGTCAACGTTTGGAATAGCAACACCCTCACATACGACGACTTCATTGGCAGCGGAACGTGAGTCTTCCCCCTCCAGTCTCCACCCTCCTCCGCCCTTCCCTCATACATTTCTATCTCATAATTTAATACCCTGGTTCTACTGCTTCTTTTAGGGTTCAACTCCAAAAAGTTCTTTCCCAGGGTTTCGACGACACGACCTGGCCGCTACAAGGCAAAAGTGGGAGGTAAGGAAAACCAAAACCCAGCGGAAAGGCTTATGTATCAATCGTAACTGAGCAACTTTCTTGCTTGATTCCCTCCTCCATGTAGATACGCGGGAGAAGTTCGACTCATACTGCATTACCAAAACGCTAATGTAAGCTATATTCCATATATTGTAGCCTTGTGAGTATGTATAGGTAACAATAGTATCGCAGATGCTAATTAATCAAACTTTACTTTGTCGGACATTGCAGAAGCCGGCGGCGACAACTTTTGCTCCATCAGCACCGCCATATGTAGCACCATCCATACCCCAAGCCCCTTCATATCCCTTCCCCCCAGCAGCTACAGCCGCTTACCCACCACCGGCAACAACCTACCCGGCGGTAGCTCCTTATTCTTCATATCCACCTAATCCAATAGCGTATCCACCACCTGCTTACCCACCCCCTCCACCAGCTGCCTATCCTCCCCAGTCTTACCCGCCGTCGGCATACCCACCACAGCCTTATCCCCCTGCGCCAGCAGCATCTTATTATCCACCAGGTATATTACTTTTTAACCGTCTACTCAATCTTCTATCCTCCTTTATCACGGAGAAATCTTGCAAAATTTCTGATTGCCTGCTAAAATGCTGCTGCAGGTCCATACCCTGGAATCTATCCCCCACCGCCTTATTGATACGATTCTGCACTTGGTGAAGCAGTGGCATCATTGTCATATTATATAGTGATGTTAGCATTTTGTGCCTTTTTATCTCCTGTATCGTTTGTATTTAGCGTTAACTCTGGAGGATTTTAAGATAAAATCTCCTCAGTTTTACTCTTTGCGTGAAAGTGTCGATTCTCTGTTTACCTGTTTTTCTCAAGCTGTTCGATGCAATGCATGATTTGGCTGAAAGAAATTCCTGTTCTACGTTTATATCATATATAATCAAAAAAGTCAAAAACCAACACCTAGATGGTTTGCATTATGAATGAAAATACATTTCAAAGCCCACTTTTCCTTATAAGAGCAGCCATGATCGTTTGCAAATTACGGTTTTCTTCTTCCCTTTTACTAAGTTCCTCTTTCAATCTTTCTATCTCCTTGATATGGTGCTCACATTGATTTGATTCAGTGCTTGGCTTTGACTCCTCGGTGGTCATCATCTTCGACTTCTTAGTTTCATTTGTGATCCTCTCCTCTTGAAGCAATCTCTTCTTTGATTCAACAGATGGATCAAGGTCATCTGTAGCCATCTTACGAACATAGAGGCTGGTAGTTGCTCCAGTGCTTAGTTGAAATGAAATGAATTTCTGGGGTCGTCCTCGCGAGTCCTAACAGAGGGAGGATAGAAAAATTACGTCAGTTTCAATTTCCATATTGATCATCAATGCATTGCGATCTGCTGCAAACAAATGCATGGACAATGATGGATTATGTAACCAACCACGAGTGAACACACCAGTGTTATATATGCATTGGACACATTGTGATTGTGATTGGTTAGGTGGCCCACTATACAGATCTATGTTTGCCACAGATCCGGAATCATCAATAACCTGTATGATGAATTAATGATCAAAATACCTAAGGTGGTAGTGTCATTTCCTCGATGGTGTAGCATCACTGCCTCACAAGTTTTCTACCATATTCCGACTGAAAAATTGGGCTAACATTGTTTGTTCCCTATCTAGAAAGAACGTTTCAGCTGAATTATCAAAAAAAAAAAAAAAAAGAAAGTTTCAGCTGTAACTTATAAATAATGCAGGGTCACAAACTTCACAAGTCCCAACTCCCTAGGGGTGTCAATTGGACTGGATTTGGTCCAATCCGATACAGTCCAATGTGAGCCCATTATAAACGGACCATGTCCAATCCAATCCAATGAATATTTTGGACTATTCCAATTCAATATCTGGACCGTCCAATTACCGGTCCATTGACACCCTTACAACTCCCAAGTACAACATGGAAACACCAAAATGCACCCATGTATGAGTGAAAGAGAGTAATTCTCCATTCGATATAATAGGTTCCTAATGGCTTGGTTAACCATGACATATCTATCAACAATGCAGTTGGGACTCTTTTAATTTTAAATTGGTGTAACTTGGATTTCTATTGATAAAAGTGAAGTAAACTTCAAATATTGCTCAATACGCAATCTCTTATTAAAACTTCAAATGAACTAGGGTCAATTCGATTGGTATGTACCTTTTCTCTGATGCCTTCAATTCTTTCAAATGCTTGACCTGCCTCCTGTGCATCCTTGAAAATGGCAAATGTAGAATATTTTTGTCCTCGAACTTTTAAATTGGGCTGCCAACAAAACATTTAGCCACGTGCTCACTGAGTCACTGTCTAAGAGTTAATTATTAAAAATGGGCCACAAATTTTGGGTTAGTTGATCTTCCAACTAGGCCAAATTTTGCACAGATCCTAATAAATCCATCAGATGGTGAAACCCAAAACCCTGGATGATTGAAATGCTTTAATTGAATCCATTTATTCCTAAAATTGAATTCCCACAAAAAATGAACCAAGTAAAAATATTCAACCTGAAATTCAACCATGTAGTCCGTGGGAAAGATTCTCTTTAATTCTTTGCTGGGCACCTCAACTGGTATTCCATGAATCAGCAACTTCGCTAGTTCTGTTTCAGGTATCTATAGTTTTGAAGAACATGATGAAATTAGCAAGGCTTTATGATTGGTAGATATAAAATTTAGGACATCTTATATATTCACTTACATCTTCGTGAGGCATGGTAATACCCTCATTAAATCCCTTCTCTAGTTTGGCAAGAACTAATTTCATTGCAGCAAATGCATCATCTAGACAATTATGCTGGGCACCTTGCTTCCGAACTTCATGCCCCAAAACAGACTGCCAAGTGATAAACCAAGGGAAAAACATTTAGGTTTCTAACAGTTCAAAACAAACCAGTCACTCTAGTAAATCATAAACAAGGTTAAAATGATTAAGAAAAGGTTAAAAATCTCACTACCAAATCTTAACGAAAAAGCATCATTATCAACCATAAATGGTGTATTAATTTTCATCAATTTTGTGTCTAAAAGTTTGTTTGATACAAACACACCAACTGATGGTGGCTTAGTTGGTAAGACCTCTGGCAGTCTAGTGGAGACTTAGGATCAAATCCTGCTGCCCCATTGTGTAGCCCCAAGAAAAAAAAAAGTTGATACAAACACAATGCCCACTATGTCACAAAATGTTATTTATCAGCCTATATTGGAAAAAGCATTGTGGATAAAATTAGTATGATGCTTTTCTTTTATTTTCAATGCTAGAAGAAGTGAAGAACTATTAAACGCCTTGTCTATTTCATAAATCATTGACAAAGTGATAGACTGATATAGCAATATACTGCAATGGAAGTTTAGTTGCCATGCTGCAAATCATTTACCAACATAGATGCACATACATACAGAACAATTCTTCTCCTCTTCTTATGGGTAGGGGGGACTGAGGAGAGAAAGTGGAGAGGGAATGAATTGTAAATAGATAAATCATCCAAATCAAACATTTAAAGGACTCAGAATGTTGACAAGGCTATGTTTAGAGTGTTTGGCCAGTTTTACCAAGCACTAATGTGGATAATGTAATGGCCAAAGGACAGAAAAAGACCAAATAATTAGTATACTGAAACTTAATCAGTTTATACCTAGAGAAGTTAAAATATGCCCAAATGATGATAAGAATTCTTTCAGAAACTTACCTTACATAGATTATTTAGGGAAGGCCTTCTGGTAACAGGAGCATTTATATATTTGAAAATGAAGGATGTATCAATTACCCTGGCATGATCCAATTTCAGTGCTGTAAAACAGAAATAGAAGAAATGTAAAGCTACCAATTTGAGGCATCTTAAAGAGAAGCAGTTTTTTTAAATATATCCAACGAATTCACAGGGTAGAAAACTCAAACAGATTGAAATGTGAATATGATCCTTAAAATACCTTCTAGATCACTATTCAGACTGTGGCCTATTAATATAGCCCCATGCTTTAATAGCTTCTTCAGTGATCTCTGTAAAAGGCCTTAAGTCTGTTCAAGAAAGCACTCAAAAAACAAGTAGCTCCAGATAACTTTCAAAGAGATGTTATATTACCTGTACATCTGCCAACGTACAGGTGACTCCATCCAAATCTTTTGCAGAGATTCCAGTAATATCAGTTCTATAATCAGCAACAGCTTTATTGGGGTTCACAAGTTCATTAATTTTGACCTGAAAAAAATTCCAGATATTAACACCATCTGAAAGGGAAAAAAAGGGCATATAACTGACACTTGAAGGAAATTAACAAAAAGACCAGATTGGTCCTTATCCCCCAACTGGTGTTTTTTATGTAAGCTACATGGTGAGGCTGCTTTCCATCTTTTAATCTCCCATCCCTTTGTTTACTGTATCTGGGAATGGCTTGTTTCTCTTTTTGGCTTCAGGTGGAATCCTCCACCAAGCTTGGAAAGGTTGTTTAGCCCTTCTATGTTGAGTTGCACATACAGAAGAGGCAGGATTCTGTGGAGGTGCACTCGGGCAGCAGTGATTGGACAGTTTGGGAAGAAAGAAACTCAAGAATTTTTTAGAGACAGTTTGGGGGAGGCAATTGCTCGATCCTCCTCTAGGAAACCAAAACCCCTTGAGGTGTTGTCTCCCCCAATAGGTGGGTGGTTAAAATTGAATTTTGTTGGGAGTAGTCTGGGCAATCCAGGCCCATCAGGAATTGGAGGGGTGAGAAGAGATGAGGGTGGCTGTATACGTGCTTTGTTTTCAGGCCCAATTGAGCAAGATGATGCTGTAAGTGCAGAATCCTTTGCTGCAGTGTTTGGGGTTAAGTTGGCTAGAGATATGTGAATTGCAAGATTGATTCTTGAAGGTGATTCAAGATGATAATGGGATGGATAAAGAAAGGTAAGGGGGTAATCTGCTAGGAGATATGATAATTCAAATCAAGTAGGCTAGGAGATCTGCTAATAGTTTTAGTAGATGGTTTAGCAAAACAAAGAGTTCAAAGACAGCATATGTACAATATTTTCCCATGCTATAGGCAAAAATCCAAACACAAATGGGTGAAAGAAGGAGATAGGAATACAAAATTCATCCATGCTATAGCTAATGGCAGAAGAAAGAAGAACTTATTTTCTAAATTGGTGGTACAACTTTAACCCAACAAAATGAGATTGTTGGGGCTTTGTGGAACATTTCAAATCTATCTTCAGAAGGCCTCTAAACAAGAGATTAAGGATTAAAGTGTTGGATTGGCCAAGGCTCCCCATGAGCTGATTGAGTGGTTGGAAAGAGAGTTTGAACTCGAAGAAATAAAGGATGCCATCTTCTCTATGAATAGATCTAAAGCCCCGGGCCCTAATGGTTTCACGATGGCTTTTTATCAAGACTGCTGGGAGATAATTAAGGCTGTTATCCAAAGTGTTTTTTTCGGAATTCTTTGAAAGAGGGGTGATAAATCCAGGCCTGAACTCTACCTTTATTGCCTTAATTCCAAAAAAGGAGAAAGCTTGTCACCCTAAAGAGTTTAGACCCATCAGTTTGGTAAATAGCCTCTATAAGATCATTGCTAAGGTGTTATCCCGAAGAATTAGAGAGGTGCTTCCCACAATCATATCCCCTAATCAAGGTGCTTTTGTGAAGAATAAACAAATTGTAGACCAAATCTTAATAGCAAATGAGAGTGTGGAAGATTTTAAAAGAAGAGAGAAGAAAGGGCTGGTGTGCAAATTGGATCTGGAAAAAGGCTTATGATTTGGTTGATTGGTCCTTGTTGCTAGAAGTATTAGAGTCCGTTGGTTTTGAGCAGAGGTAATGCAAGTGGATAAAAGGGTGTATCAGAACATGCCACTATTCTATACTGGTGAATGGCAGGGTGGTAGATCATTTTCTAGCTACTAGGGGTATTAGGCAAGGGGGCCCCCTCTCACCCTTCCTTATTATCCCGATTGCTGAAGTGTTAGGGAGGCTTATAGAGGCTTGATAAGTGGTTGGAGAGTTGGGAGGGACAAGGTTCCGGTCATTCATCTACAATTTGCGGATGACACAATTCTGTTTTGTAGTGGGGAGGAGATTAGGTGGGTTAGTAATTTAAAGCTTTTTTTTTTTTATGAATGAGTATGATTTATTAAATCAGAAATATGAGACAATACAGTAGACCCAAGAGGAGGCACGAGTTGTTACCTCTTCTAACAAGTATTACATCAAATTAAAAACAGAATTGACCAAAATTAACCAGAACTAGCATTACAAAGCAGCCCAAAATAAAAGTTCCCTTGAAGCCCCTTAGCTAACCCATCCACTAAGGAATTTTCTGATCTTCCCACCCAAAGAAAGGTAATAGTCATGTTTCTTGTGATCCAGTTGACTTTCCTTAACGTATCTCTATGTCGCCACATAGCTGAAGCTGGTTCTTTGAGCCATCCCACAACAATCTCAGAGTCCCCTTCAACTACCAAGTGCTGAACTCCTATTTGTTCTGCAATTTGAATACCTTGCACCGCCGCTAACAACTTAGCTCTATTGGAGTCTCCTATTCCCACGGGACCTGAAAACAATGCTAATATTTTGCTTTCATTATCTCTCAGCACCCCTCCCATCCCCAATGGGCCTGGGTTTCCTTGGCTACTTCCATCAAAATTCAGTTTTACCCATCCTTCAGGTGAAGGCATCCACACTATAGATTTCCTATCCTTCCTTGCATGGCTGTTAGCCACCACTATCCAATTTCTCCAAAAATCATCAAAGGAGAATGTATGAAATAAGTCCATAGTTCTTAACCAATGGATGGCCCTAGTTAAGATACATTCCTCAACAGCTTGAGAGCTTCTTTCCTCCTCCTTAAAAACCCTTGCATTCCTTTCTTCCCAAATTGTCCACAAGGTGGCTGCTCTAATACATCGCCACATTATTTTTCCTCTTTTTGTAGGCCACACAAAAAAGGAGGGACCGAACAACTGACTTAAATATGTGGTCATATTCCACCTGCACCCAAACAAATAGAAAATCCAACTCCA
The DNA here is from genome assembly GCF_056320005.1 of Nelumbo lutea. Lineage (NCBI taxonomy): Eukaryota > Viridiplantae > Streptophyta > Magnoliopsida > Proteales > Nelumbonaceae > Nelumbo > Nelumbo lutea. Next base: position 10,164,341 of record NC_142688.1, on the reverse strand, counting down.
AATAGCACTAGAAAAGGAGCAAGCTACAAGTAGGTGAGAGCAATCCTCACCACTAGCCCTGCAAAGTACACACCAGTTAGGGGACAAACACAAAGAAGGCCTTTTCCTCTGCAAGCAGTCCAAGGTAATAATCTTTCTATAAAACACCTCCCAGCACAAAATAATAATTTTAGGTGGAACCGGCTTAGGCAAAATCTCCTTGGTTGGAAAGCCCCACTGTCCCTGGGAAGAGCAAAGGGATTTAAAAAAGGAAGCACAGGTGAAGTAACCTTTTGGGTGAGGGGACCATAATCTCACATCCAAACTAAGGGGGTCCAAAAAGACACGGCCAAGAAGGAACAACATATCTGAAACACTGTTAAGTTCATCATCCCTCAAGCCTCTCGGGAAGCCAAGGTCCCAACTTAAAGAGGGGGATGAAACAAGAGAAGGGAGAAAATGAGAGAGTTTTTTGCTTGTAAAGGGAAATAGAATAGAGATACGAAAACTAGTCTTTAAGGGCAACATTACCCACCCAAATGTCTTCCCAAAATAGAATAGAGGTACCAGGATTGACATCATACCTGACAAAGTTGAGAAACTGAGAGAGGATACTCTGGATTACTTTCCATGGGGAAGCCAACGTAGCTTGACGTGATACACCGGCATCCCATCCATTTTCCAGTCTACCATGTATGCTATCTATCACTTCGTGCCTGGTGATCAATGTGTTTGAACAAGTGGCTAACCTCAAAGTAAACTTTGATAAGAGTTGTGTGATGGGCATCAATATGAGTGTCAGAGAGGTGGAAGAAAGGGCTCAAGTTTTGGGTTGTGAGACCGCTTAATGGCCATTGAAATATCTAGGGCTTCCACTAGGGGATAACCCTACCAAGAGGAGCTTTTGGAACCCGGTGATTGACAGATTCACAAAAAGGTTAGCCTCTTGGAAGAAAAATTACCTATCTTTGGGTGGTAGGAAAACTCTGATTAAGTCAACCTTGGCAAACCTTCAAATTTACTTTCTGTCTGTGTTTAGAATTCCTGAAGGAGTATGTAGGATTTTGGAAAAATTAATGAAGGATTTCTTATGGGAACCAAGGGAGGAGAAAAGGGACCATAGAGTTAGGTGGGACTTGGTTACAAAAGCCAAAAGTGATGGTGGACTAGGTTTGAGTAACTTACAGAAGAAGAATGAAGCTCTTTTGGGGAAATGGTTATGGAGATTGAATAAAGAAAGGGAGAATTTGTGGGCTAAAATAATCCTAACTATTCATGGGCAAGAGGCAAATGGTTGGGATACGGGGATCTCATCTAGGGCTACAAGGGCTTCTCCTTGGACGTCTATTCATGCCATCCTTCTTTTCTTCCTTTTATCAGGCATGGTCTCTGTTTAGGTATGTCTGTGAGATTCTGGGAACATATTTGGGTGGGTGACACTCCTTTGAAGCGCAGTTCCCCTCTTTGTTTTCTCTCTCAAGGTTTAAAAATGAGCCTGTAACCACCTTTCTTACCTTGTCTAATTCTGCTTTTAATTGGAATCTGGGTTTTAGAAGGGCTCACAGAAATTCTGAATTGGAGTCCATTTCTAACTTGCTTAAGATTCTGGAGGAGGTAGTTATTGACCCCTCCAGAGTGGACAATAGGGTGTGGTCTCTTGTTCTGTCGGGTATCTTCTCTTGCTCTTCTTTTTTCAAAGAATTAACACAGTCCAATCTGGTCCTTGGTTCTCCTTTCCCAGTCTCGGAAGTTTAGGGTAGACCAATTCCTCCCAAAGTGGGTGCTTTTTGCTGAGAAGCTATCCTAGAAAAGTGTAACACTTGTAACCTACTTCAAAAGAAAAGGCCTAATTGGTGTTTATCCCTGCACTGGTGCATTTTATGTAAGAAGAATGGTGAGAGCTGTTATCTCTTATTAGTTTCTTGCCCCTTTGTTTCAAAAATCTGGTGTTGGTTTTTCTCTCTTTTTGGTTGCAAGTGGACCTTCCCTTCAAGTGTGCAGAGCTTGTTTAGTACTAATCAGTGAGGCATTTAAAAAAGAGAGGTAAAATATTGTGGAGATGTGCTAGAGCAGATGTATGCTGGACTGTGTGGGAGGAAAGAAATCAAAGAACTTTTCATGAGAAAGAAAAAAGCAGGGAAACCATCATTGAATTAATATATGTTAGGGTGGTCCACTGGGTCAAGTCTATGAAGATATTTGAAGGTTGTTCAGCAGGAGACATCATTTGAAAATGGAAAGGAGTGGCTTGGTCTGCTCCCTTGACTTCTTCCCCTAGTCCAGCTTGGACTCCTCCAGCTTCGGGATTCATTAAATTGAACTTTGATGGCAGCAGTGAAGGAAACCCAGGCCCTTCAAATATAGGTGGAGTGTTCGGGGATGAAGAAGACCGAATTATTGCCATGTTCTCAGCACCTATAGGCTAGGGGGATTCATTGAGAGCTGAAATTTTGGCAGCTCTGGAAGGGATCAAAAGAGCTCAGCAGTTGAAAATCAGAAATCTGTTGGTGGAAGGAGACTCTAGGCTGACAGTTAGTTGGTTGCAGGAGGAAGATTCTAGTCTGTGGAAGTTCTTAAATGAAAAAAAGAAAATCAACCAGATTACTCGAAACATGCAAATTCAGGTTCAGTGGGCCAAGAGGTGTGCCAATTCTCTGGCAGACTCTTTGGCCAAACAAGGGGTGGGAAGAGCAAATCTCTTTTGGGATGTGTTGTAATCTGACCTTTAATGTTAGGGAGGGTTAAGTGTTTTTACCCCTCCCTTCATATTGTATTTTTCTATAATATTTTTTCTTAATAAAAGTTACTGTTATTGATAAAAAAAAAAAAGATAGCATATGTACAATATAGGCTGTAATTCAACTAGGTGGGTTTGTCTTGTTTTGGGTTGGGCAGTGTTTTCACAACTTCTGGTTGTAATCTTTCTTTTTTCTTTTTTCTATTAATGAATGAACAAATTTCTGTGTTGCTGATCAAAAAGAAAAGGGAATAAACAATAACAAGAGCCAAATTTCCATTAGTGCTTATGGTGCATAAGAAATGGTAATATGCCCAAGAAATACCTCCAAGTTATGGTCCACAACACACACTTGCACTACTGCTTCTGTATTATCTTCACAAAGAACCATCTCACAATCTACAGCGAACATTTCATTTGAATTTGCTATCTTTGAGATCTTACCTAGATTTGTAACCACCCATTCCTGCTTCAAAATTTTTGAGATTCTAACATATAAACAGGAATGCAGGTCCCATAATTGACAAAGTAATCCAATTATGTCAATCATAAAAAGATATAGAAACTCTGAATGTATAAAATAGTTCAAGCATGTTACAGGAAACTAATAAAGTACAACGAAAAATATGTAATTATAAAAATTCAGTGGACTCCAAGTAGCAATCATTATTAGAAATTGATGTCAACCTTGTAATGGATCAAAAAGCCAATTTTTGAAGGTTCTTTAGAAGTCCTAGTCAGTTTCGAAATCATTGAACCATATGTATGAGTTGGACAATGAGTAAGAGTCGCTATATCTTTTTTCTTTTGATAATTTTGGGAGCCACTATATTAGGGAAACAAGTCTATACAAGGTCCATATTTTGTTTTTGATAGTTGTCTATACAAGGTCCACATTATTGCTGTAAAAGAGGAGAATAAGAGCTGAAATAAAATTTTACTTTGGCTTCTTGTTTGGTCTTGATGATAATGACTAATAGGTGCCAAGTGATAAGGATAGATGCTGATTGTTGGTTTATTTCATCTTTTTGCATCAATATCTGTGCATTTATATAGTTTGGGTAAGGGTATGTCAGTGAGATTGTATTGAACTACTGATAACAAAAAAGATCATATTGATTGAAAATCAAAAGATTAGAACCAACGTCAAAAATCCAAGAACAGAATACTAAAAAAAGTGCAAAACATTCACCTGATTGACCATTTTACTCAAAGGATCCAAAAGCATCTCCAAAAATGTACCAATTTCATCCATTCCAAACAGTCCAACATCAGGTAGTAGGTAATGGATTCTAAAGTATGCGGCCATGTGGAGGCGGAAGGTTTTCATCCATCCAAGCAAAAGTTTGGATGGGGAAGAAGCACAACCCATCAGTTACCAATTAACTTCAGGCAAAGAAGACTAATCTGGACTAATCTTCCATTTGGTTTTTGCTGCATCCATAAATGGGAAAGGAATACAAGAGGTATTGCCAAATAATTAACTGGCTGAGATCCAGTGGAGGTGTACATTGGTCTATGTACTCTTTGTGGTCACTTATGCTAGAAATCTGGGAAATAACTTGAATTGTTCATTCGGTTGCTAAAGTGACATTGAGAACATTATCTAGAAAAGCATTCCACAGAAGAAAAAAGAGGGGGGAAGGCCACCTTGGTCTATGTACTCTTTTGGGTCAGATATGCTAGAAATTTGAGGAATAGCTTGAATTGTTCATTCAGGTGGATTCTATAGTTTTCAAGGCGCCAAGGCAAGGCTAGGTGACAGGGGGACGCCTTGTCGCCTAGTCACCTAGGCGATGGATTTTTTTATGTTAAAAACATAGATCCTAGGGTAGTTCCCTAGGTACCATAACCATATTTCCTTAATAATTATTCATAATTTTCATAAGAAAAGTATAAAGTTCATATTAAAGTATAGAAAATCAACATATTCGTGACAAGAAAGAGAAGGAAAATAAAATTCAAAAAATATAGGGGCTGAACCTTATTTCTGTTATAGGAAAAGAATAAAAGAAAAAGTATTGGTAGTAGTAGAAGAAGAAGTAGAAGAATATATGGAAGAAGAAAATGTGCTGATTTTTTTTATCAATAAGTAAATGTGCTGATTAGATAAAATTTCAAGTTCTTCCTTGCTTATTGGTTCAGGTTTTGAAGTCTTTGAGGATTCAATACAGCATTTAGCAATGTTTGTGTTGATTAAACCCTAATAAATAAGATAATAATAAAAAGAAATTAGTATATAAACACAAAAAATGATTATTTTAGTTTAATAATGTCTATTTTATAATTATAATCTCAAAAAAGAATGAGCAAAAAAGTATTTTATAATAGAAAGTAAACAACTGCTTGGCTATTAGGTGAGGCAAGCCTCAAAGGGCGCCTTGTCACCTAGGCGTCGCCTTGACAACTATTCCCAGAATGGCAAATACATTTTTGTTTTTGTGTTGCTAAAATGACAGTGAGAACTTTATTCAGGAAAGCAATCCACATAAGGGGAAAAAAAAAAAAAAAGAAGGGGCAAGGCCACTTTCTGTGCAAGCTCCAAAGAAACTTTTTTTTATGGGTAAGCTCCAAGGAAACTTCACTGAAAACATGTCGGAAGACCCACAAATGATGGGGGAAAACAAAAAATCACCAAGAATAGGCCCTCTGGATCTGTGGACAAAAGGTGTTTATTTTCAATCAGGAGAGTATGAATGAAGACAATCCTAAGTTCTTAACTGGAAGACTGAGCTAGTCCACCTCCTTATCGTTCACGTCAAATCAAGATGACCCTTTCTGCCATGTATAAATGACTTTTTCCCTGAAAATTGCTGTGTGAAAAGGATAGAGTTGAGAAACATACAATATATTCAATGTTTTTCTGAATGATGAAAAACTAACTTCTAGACTAAGAATTCCAATTCCTTATTCTAACTACAACTATTGCTTTAACGCAGAAGACTTTCCTAACTGAACCTAGAGTCATCGCTAAAACTTAAGATTTAGAAAATATTTATCATTTGCAAAGTATCAATACCAACATTCAGAACCATGATTAAGTTCTTGAAGAAATAAATCTAGGAGTTTCCCAACTATGGTATTACCAGGACTATACAACCTCCTAAAATCTCTAGGGAGTTAGACTACCTTACCACATGAGTAAGTCCCCCTCTTCTAAAACAAAGCAAGACAAAGAAAACAACAAATGAGAAAAACATGTTTGAGATAACATCATGAGCTTTATTACATGAGTTAAGCACCATTGTTGTCAATGGTGATGCCATTATTTTTTTTATCAGCAAGAAATTTAAAAATTTATTAAATGATGCTAAATCTGGTTATTACAAAGGAAACAGTTCCAATCCCCATAAGTTACAAATGTTACAACAGCGCCCAAAACAACTGTTGCCTATATACCCCTTTGCAGTCCTACTTACCCAATTGAATGTAATGTTGAGATCTTGTGTAATGTTTTCTATTTCCCTGAACTCATACCTATATACCCCTTTGCAGTCCTCCATGGCACAAGCTGTTTATTCCTGGCCCAAGAAATGATCAGCTTTGAATCTCCCTCTACCTCCAAGTGCTATGGCGATGCTAAATATTCATCAAAGGACTTTCAATTTCACAAACTGGTAACCATTTTAGCTAAGGGAAAAGTTCAGACCAGCATATAGTACAGATCTTCAATTGTCATACTCATACATGTATTTCAGCCAATAAATCCATCCTTTGTAGATTCTTTGGGTGCTTTCTATACTCCCTTTGAATCTCCCTCTACCTCCAAGTGCTATGGTGATGCTAAATATTCATCGAAGGACTTTCAATTTCACAAACTGGTAACCATTTTAGCTAAGGGAAAAGTTCAGACCAGCATATAGTACAGATCTTCAATTGTCATACTCATACATGTATTTCAGCCAATAAATCCATCCTTTGTAGATTCTTTGGGTGCTTTCTATACTCCATTTTAGACCTTTTTTAACCAAGGGAAAAGTTTGGACTTACATATAATACAGATCTTCAATAATCATGCATATACTCTAGCCAATAATAAATCCATCCTCTGGAGCTTAGTATGGGGTTGCTTTCCAGCTTGGACTTTTTTCTCCTGCTGGCAATTGAAGAGTCTTTGCAGAAGAGGAAAAGTATTCTAGAATATTTTTCAAATGCAACTATTTAGCTGATCTAGGGTGAAAGGAATGCTCACATTATCCTAAACATAGTCTATCATCAAAAGAAGCAGACCTAAGGAAAGCAATTGGTGCCGTGAACAATTACTATTAACTCACAAGTTCAATCGTAGGCTGGATTTCTCCACCTAACCAATTTCGTTGTATATTACATTGAGGCCCTGAAGAATTGTTCCCTACTGACCGCTTGTTTATCCAACGTATCTGCTAATCCATTTCCTTCCTTCTGTACCCATTGAAACTTGAAAGGTCACTTCCAGTTCCCTTGCTAACCTTCTTATCTTCCTAATATCCTGTCTATGATTCCATTGCACTTGGTTGTGCCTCCTTTCTGTTCATTGACCTCTCCATGTAAGCCATAGATAACGCCTAATTTTTACGAGTATGAGACTATTGTGTTCCCATTTTATAGCATCCTGTTGTACATGGTTTGGACTTGTACATGCTTTCCGCTTTTGATGCAATATGATTAATTCTTTGCTTTTTCCAAAAAAAAAAAAAAGAGAGAGAATTTTGTCTCTTAAAAAACTACATCTGGATTAATCAGAAGTATAACATGTGTATATAGACAAGTTTGCTGATAAAAAAGACAAGTTTTAAAAGGAAACGAATCATAAACAACAGAAAAGTGAAATAACAGCCATAAAAAAGGATAAGTTCTAAAAGGAAATAAATCATAAACAACGGAGCAATGAAATAACAACCCTAGAATTGAGCACTACTAGTATCAGTTTCTTTTGTTTCATGTCCATATAACAAAAAAGCATGCAAATATTTACATCTAGGGTAAATAGTTAAAGAAATAAAAACTAAAATTAAGAGATAAATCGATGAGAAACTAGATAGATAGAAGCAAAATAAAGATGAATATGTCCAAAAGAGAAGAGAGTAACAAACCTCATTATAGGATGGAAATGAGTAGTATATTGGATACTGTGGGTGTTCAAGAGTTAAACGGACCAGTCTCTGCACTACCACATAACAAGTTAACAAAGATAAACAATATGATCAAGAAAAAACTATGAATTCTTCCCCTATGTACCAAAAAAATGAATTCACAGGCTTGTAAAGTTTCTAATAAGATGCTTAGAAAGTGTGACAGAAGAAAAATTCCATGAGTAAAATGGTGACAATCACAATAAGTTGTGAAATGGATTCATCTTCCATTTTATAAGAAGATTAGATGCATCCCCATAAATCAAACCAACAAAGTTTGATTCATAATAGCTACCAAACTGAGCCTCAACATGAGACAATTACTAAACCTAGTCTGTCCTTTTTCTCCTCAATGAAGACGCTTTAAGGTGCTCCAGCAAATAACAGAATCAAAATAATGATTTCCAGCAACACAGATGAAACTCCATCTATGAATGGATTGATTAAAACGAAACAATGTGAAGAAAGGTTGCCAACTAACATAAATTATTTATTTTTTGATAAATGAGAGTGGTTTTATTAATTCAAATAACGAAAATACAATCAGCCTAGGAGGCACGAGATGTTACCTCCCCCGAGGACTGAACCATATACACTAAACATGCCCAGGCCTGAAACACAATTACAAAGTAACCCAAAACAAATCTCCCCTTGACACCCCTTGCTTGGCCAGAGAATCAGCCATTGCATTTGCTGATCTTTTGACCCACTGAAATCTGAAAGTCATATTTCTTGTCATCCATTTAACTTTCTTTAACAGTTCCTTGTAGCCCCAACAAGCTATTTTTGGGCTATTCAGCCAGCCTACTACTACCTGGGAATCCCCTTCTACTAACAGGTTGTTCACTCCAATTTGACTAACCATCTATATACCTTGTAGCTCTGCCCTTACAGAATCACCTTCACCCACTTCCTGAAAAAAAAGACAACATATTGCTGTCTTTGTCTCTCAGAATCCCACCAATTCCAGATGGCCCTGGGTTACCTTGGCAGCTGCCATCAAAATTCACTTTTACCACTCCATCCGGTGGGGGTTTCCATTCAACTTGTGAATTGTTCTTGGTGGAGACTGTAGAAGCCACTACTGCCCAGTTTCTCCTTTAGTCATCAAAGGAGTAATCTGCCAACAAATGTAAAGATTTTAACGATGAGATTGTCCTTGTTGATATACATTCATTGATTTCAGCAAGACTTCTTTCCTGTTCTTGAAATATTCTAGCATTTCTCTCCTCCCATAAAGTCCACAAGGTAGCGGCTCTGATACATTTCCACATTAGCTTCCCTCTTTTGTCAATCTCCCAAAAGCAGTCGGAGTGAACAGCAGCTTTACTTCAGAGGCAAGTTCCACTTGCACCCAAATAAGGAAACAATCCAGTTCCAAATATTGGTAGCAAAGGAGCACAATATCACCAAATGGTTACAGTCCTCCTCCTTCACTTTGCACATAAACCACCAATTTGGGGACAAACACATAAAAGGTTTCTTCTTTTGCAAGTTTTCCACAGTATTGATCTTACCGTAATAGTCTTCCCAACAAAAAATTGCTATTTTGCGGGGTATTGACCTTGATCAAACCTCTTTAACAGGGAAGACCTGAGAGGAGGGGTTGGAGCAAAGGGCTTTAAAGAAAGATGCACAACTAACATAAATTATTTCAAAGCTGCTAAAACCATTCAGACAGAAAAAAGGTAGAAAAAATAACGGAAAACAAAGAAACACATCAAAATATGACAAAACTTAACTAATTGGACAGGCATTATAAACTCCATTGACTATCAGCTATTAAGTTTTGTCTAGTTCATACCTGTTGAGGGGATTCGAGATCTGGAGAGTTCTTAGAAAGACTTTTAATGGCTTTACGGTTGGAATGGCATTGCAAAATTTTAGCAAAAATCTGCAAAAAAAAAGAAGCACAGCATAATCTATTTTTTATCAGTCAATTGATAACATATTTGGTAGTGAATAACACCATGAACAACAACAAAAACGCTAACCTTTAGATCTTCTTCTTTTGTGAATGTCTTCAAAAAGGCAGCCAATACATCAATTGACCTCCTTGCAGGGTCACTTAAACTAGAGCCCAACTTTTTATCATAATGATCCAAGAATTCCTTCCAGCCTCCTGCTGCACCCTTCATTACTCGCCTTTGGGCCAACCTCACAATTTCGACAAGAACCTAAGCATATTAACATGTGAATATTCCGAAACAAAAATAAAAGAAAAAAAAACAAATGTTATTTGAGAAAAATAGTATACATCATTCAAAGAATGTCAGACCAAATCAAACTAAACTACGCCAACAAGAAGAAATAAGGAACTCTATGTATCGTGGCAAGTCATTTGTTTGTTGACAATCTCATCATTATCCAAATCCACATCTACAAAACGGCTACCCTTTAAGCACTTATTTTGAGAAAAGACAACTTTCATTGCTAGAAAGGGGTGTGTGTGTGGGGGGGGGGGGAGGGGTGTACATGAGATGATGTACAAACAAAGGGAAACCAAACAAGTGAAACAACCAAATAAATAAATAAGTGGAAGCAACCCAGGGAATTACAAAGGCAAAGAATTAGCGTTATACAAAAAATCCCTACCCACCCCAGACTTGGCCAAAGCATCAGCAATATGATTCAAATCCTTTGGAATCCACATGAAAGAACAGTTTAAGGAGGCTGATAATTCTCTAATATCATTGAGGAAGTTGGCAAATCTTCAAGGACCCTTCTCCAGGTCCAAAACCACCCAATTATATTTCTGGAATCCCCATCAGCAATATGATTCACATCCTTTAGAATCCATCTGAAAGAACAGTTTAAGGAGGCTGATTATTCTCTAATTTCATTGAGGAAGTTGGCAAATCTCCACGGACCGTTCTCCAGGTCCAAAGCCCATCCAATTCCATTTCTGGAATCCCCTTCAGCATATAGGGAGCAGACTTGGATAGATTTAGCAACTTGTAAGCCCACGAGGACAGCTCTTATTTCATTTTCAGAGGCATTGACTACACCCATTGACCCACTGAAAGCCCAAATCATAATGCCCTTGGAGTTAGAATTAGTCCCCTGCCAGCAGCCAGCAAATGGCCATGGACACTTCTGTAGCTGCCATCAAACTTCAAGATGAATTCAGTAGCAGGCCTAGGCTCAGTGACAGGGCTGAGATGGCAAGCTGAACCAGTGCAGAACTTCTATTAGATTCTATCCAACTCCCCATGGCTAAGACATTTAAATTGCTTGCCAGTCAATAACCAGGAGTTGATCAGGCCAATAACTCTTTCCCTAAGGACTAAGACCCTCAAAGAATCTTCTAAGACATTTAAATTGCTTGCCAAGACATTTAAATTACTTTACTCAACATTCTATCCGTGTTCTTGAAAACCCTTCTGTTTTATTCCTCCTAAATGCACCACATGATTGTGTGCATAATCCGTTTCCAATAGAGTCTACCCCTGGACCCTAACCTGCAAGCAGACCATTGATTGATAAATTCCACTATAGTGTTAGGGGGAGCCCAGTGGTAGCTGCTACCTCAGACAAGATCATAGAAAATCTGCTACAGCCAAGCACCTTTAAGCATAATTTAATGCCCATGATACCACATTTATTCATCTCTAACTCAATTGCTATGCATCCACATGAAAAGATGGTTATAGAAAAAGAATACAATTATGTTTTGGTTGGTCCTTTAGAAACCTAGGTGGTGGTTGGTAATGTTTCAAAGTACTATTTCTATTGTTTTCTTGTTTATCAGAAGCAGAAATGATTCCAATTCAGCTCCCTGGGAAAAGAAAAACATTGAAAATGTTGTCATTTTTTTGTTGAACTTTACCAAACGATTCCATAGTGTCTATATGCACGATAGGACTTTCATTTGAAGGATTGAGTATCAGTGGGATGTGCACGATTCTAGCTTCACGTTTCAGCTCAGAGTTCAATTTATATGCAACCACAGACTAATCAAATTCTAACATGGCTCAGTTTGCAGTACCTTCATCCAAACTGTAAGCGTTAATTATTAGGAGGTTCAAAAACACATTTGATTCATTGATTGCTTAATATTGCATTGCAAACCGTGAAGTATCGAGTGATATGAAGACTTTAAGTGGACTCCCGTCTTAGTCACTATCTGGCCAAACTGAATCCCCAAAAACTCACATACAGAAAACGCATCTTAAACCCCCAAAACAAGTAATGCTCTTTTGATAGAGTCCTATTGGCAGAACAATAAAATAAATTATAATATAAATCAACTAAGTTGTATGGCTCTACGAGTGTGTAGGCGAGAGAGAGAGAGAGAGAGAGAGGAAGAGAGATGGAGAGAGGAAAAAGATACCTCCTTCTCAGCGCAGGCGATCTTCTCATCCATTTGCACAGTCGTCCCGGGAAAAAAAAAATGAGGAGAAAGCGAGAGAATGAATCTCAAAAGGGAAATCAGAGTTGGGAACTCTGGTTGTTAGACCGCGCGGCCGTTCGTTTTGTAAACATTAGAAACTTAGAACCAGAAGATGTGTGCATTCACGGTAACGGGTTAGGTTTTACACGGTACCGGCCCAAGTCTCAGTTATCCAGCCCAGCCCAACTCAAACCCATAATTGAACCCGGTGGGCGATGATCCGGTTTTTTACTTTTTTATTATTTAATTTTGTATTTATTATTTATTCATTTATTTTTTCCCGGGATGCTTCTCATGTCAGACTGGCATCAAAGGAGTCCTGGAGCTGCAGAGAGTCAAGGTGGCCCAGTGAGTTAATTGGTTATTGACTTGTGATCGATCAGTTGGAGAGGAACAGAGATGGAGATCTTCGGGATGGATTTCAGCTGCGCTTTGGCATCGCTCGGCAACGGCAAATTCCCTGATAAAGACTGTCTGCTTCCTCTCATATCGAAGCTCCTCGGCTATTGTATCGTCGCCGCTTCCACCACCGTCAAAGTGCCACAGGTGATCATCGTCTAACCCCTTTTAGAAAAAAAAAATCCCGGTAAACCCTAGATTCAAAAAGTTTTAAAGGACTGACGACTGCAACTCATTTTGCTATTCTGTTCGAATTTCGATGTTGATCTAGTGGGCGCTTATACTTAAAAGGGTCCTCATCTTTTATTGTCTCCCGGTTTCATTTTCTCGAAAACTTAGGTTTCTGACGATCCGCCAATTGTCTCTCCGGGAATTTCTTTTCTTTTATGAAGGAAGGATGGCTGATTGATTCTTTGTCACTCTTAAGGGAACTAACATCTCAATGTTGGCCTTGTACTTCGCTGATTGATCCTAATAGATACAAGTCTTTCTTATGTTGCAAATCAGTTCAAAAGTCGTGCCTTTAAATTGCATTTGACCAAGAGATGGAGAAAGGTTGTCTATGAGTGCCGTCAGAAATGTATTAGTGGATATAGAGGGTCAGGAGTTTACTTGTAAATTGGAAAATCATTTGGATGAACTTTTCATCTGTTAAAGATGACAAATTTACTGTTTTTATCAACTGGTTATGAGAACTGCTTCTAATAACTTATGTAGGGAAAGAATTGCAACCTTCCTGTTCTTAGGTTTATGAAGTTGATATCCTAGAAAAGCTGTACTTTTATATATTTAGATGGTTCTAGCAATAGAATCATATAAATGGTGCTTGTATCTTGTTGGGAGGAGATATTCATCTTGAACTTTGGTGTTACCAATGGGAGAGTTTGGATTTGCCTCTTGGGAAGCAATTTCTAGTTTCATGAGATTATAAAAGAAGGCATTTCTAGTTTTATGAGGGATTCCTTAGAGCTTTATCTTTATATCCATGGAGGTGTAGCACCCAGTAATTGGAAACACCAGAAATTAATCTTTACGGGCATATTAGTTGTTGAAAATTGAAAATTAATTACCCTTGATGCCAATCAATTGGAATTTCTTTTTTAAATCACTATTAATCAATTGTAAAATCATAGCCTACTTCTCCTTGAAGATAATATGGTCTTTTGATAAGTTCTTTGTTCTCAAAACATGGGTCAATCTTCCATTTGGTCTCTTTAAGGTCCAAAAGGTCCTATGCATCATGTTTATTGTGCCTTCTTTAGTTACTAATTTGTCTTCAATGGAGCAAGTTATAAGATATTAGGACAATGGAGTGCTCATGCTTCAATCTCCAGGCTCATTAATATTTGTGTGTGTTGCTGATTCTTGTGACAAATGCGAACCCAGATTTCCTACTCACTTTCTCTACCCACAGTACACTGCAGCACGCACATCTCAGAATACAAGACGGCAATGTGTGGCTGCAATTCACAGCAGGTAGAGTGTGGGTAGAGAGAGGTGGGCAGGAAATCCGGTTTGGAGTCTTTGGACAAGTGCTCTCATACATAATTCTCTTTTCTTTTCCACAGATCCCCTTATGAAAAATAATCCTATAGAATGATAGATTCAGTAAAGTTGATAAACTTGATTTCTCTCGTTTCAACCCCTTAATACTTTGAAGAGGTTGGATAAAAACCTCATGAACACTTTTTATATACTCAATATCATAAACACTTTAAAAATATATGAAATAGTATATTTTAACAAAACACACTATAAATGATTTTTATATGTTAGATATTTAATTAAATTTGGCAAGACATAAATTTTGATGCACTTAGCTTCAAAAACTAGATATAGAAACATGATATACAGTTATAAACATTTTATATGGGATACCTGTACCCATATCAATCTCTAAGATTTTAGGAAAGAGAGTAGTATCCCCATTTCCAGTATCCATGTCTGTATTGGTATCCATTATCTGGGCATCACAGTCTTGCATCCTAACCGCTTAATAGAAATCTACTATTTAGAAGATGTAAAAGATAAATATAAAAAACATGATGTGGTTTTGAAAAACTTGGCATTCATATGGAAAGACAAATATGAATCAAATGCCTTCAAAGTTCCAATTCCAATAATTCAAATTTCAAAGTTTGAGAAAAAATGGCATTTACCTTGCATAAGCCCTCTACCATATAGTATCTTGTAATGGTATGTATATTATCAAGTCATTCTTTATTTTACTTTTTTTGGTTTATCATTATCTAATTGCTGGATATGACACTGAACTGAACAGAATTGTGAAACAGGATCCATGTAGCCAACCCCATATAGTTGGGACAAAGCTTAGATGATGACGATGATAGTTGTCTAATTGCTGGCTTGTTTTGGCTTATCATTGAATGTCAAGTAAAGTAGAAAACTAATTGTATACCATAGGAACTGTTTTCCTTTTGACAGCATTGGTTATACAGTATACTTCTAAAATAGATTATCTTTAACAGACATGTTTACGGGCCGGGCCAGGCTTTGCCCCTCTACATTAATAGAATATGTTCAGGCCCAAGCCCAAGCCCGGCCAGAAATTTGGAAAAAAAAATTACTTTTTAATTCAATTAAAAACTATTTTATTTATATTAAAAGACCTCAAAACCTAAAAAAATAATGAAGGATCTCATTATTACTTGAAAAAGGAGAAGAAAAATAAAGAAACAATATATTATATATATTCTCTTTTATTATATAAAAATATATTTTTATTATATAGTACATTATCAAGTCGGGGTCGGGCCCGATATTTTAGGCCCGACCCCAAGCCTGCGGGCCTGAAATCCTGTCCAAGCCCAACTTAGATTGGGGCGGGCCAGGCCAGGCCGGCCTGTCGGGCTACCCAGCCCATGAACAAGTCTAATCTTTAACAAGCATCTACTAGAAATACCAATTCAAAAGTAAGTCTTCCATCTTTTTTTTATTTTGATAAAAAATGAGTGAGATTTTATTTGAAAAAACATCAATTTGATAATACAATACAGACTGCCCAAGGAGAGGCACAAGCTGGTGCCCCTCCTAAACAACAACATTGTATTACATCAGACTAGGAAAATGAAAATTTACAGAGCTGCCCAGAATAAATGTTCCCTTGATGCCCCTTGCTTAGCTAACCCATCTGCTATGGTATTTGCTGTTCTACCCACCCACTGAGAAGTAGCAGTCATGTTCCTTGAAAACCAATTAACTTTCCTCAGAAGGTCCCTGTAGCACCAAATAACTGAAACTAGAATTTTTAGCTAACCCACAACAACTTTTGAATCTCCTTCAATAAGCAGATTCTGAATTCCTAACTGGTCTGCAATCTGAATACCTTGTTTTGCCGCTAGAAGCTCAGCTCTTATAGAATCTCCTATACCCACGGGCCTGAGAATAATGCTAAAATATCGCTGTCTTTATCTCTCATCACCCCTCCTATCCCTAAAGAACATGGGTTGCCTTGGTTGCTACCATCAAAATTCAACTTTGTCCAGCCTTCAGAAGGAGGCACCCACACAGCTGATACCCTGTTCTTCCTAGTAGGCTGGTACTGCTACTAGCCACAACTATCCAGTTCCTCCAAATGTCATCAAAAGAGAATGTGTGAAAGGAGTCCAAAGATCTCAGCTAGTGGATTGCCCTAGTCAAAATACAATCCTTTACAGCCTGAATATTTCTTCCTTCTCTTGGAATAGCCTTGCATTTCTTTATTCCCAAATTGTCCACAAAGCAGCACATCTAATGCACCTCCACATTGTTTTGCCAGTTTTTGTGGGCCATGCAAAAGGAGGGGTCAAAGAGCTGATCTACGGTTGTAGTCAAATTCCACCTGCTACGGTTGCAGCAGAAAAAGAACAGGTTAAAAGTAAGTGGGAGCAATCCTCACCATTAGCCCTGCAAAGTACACACTAGTTAGGAGACAAACACATGGAAGGCCTTCTCTTCTACAAGTAGTCCAAAGTGTTGATCTTCCTATAGAACACCTCCCAGCAGAAAATAATAATTTTAGGAGGTACAGGTCTAGACCAGATCTCCTTAGCTGGAAAACTCAACTGTCCCGGGGAAGAGCAAAGGGACTTAAAGAAAAGAGGCACATGTGAATTAACCTTTTGGGTGAGGGGACCATAGTCTCACATCAGATCTGAGGGGGTCCAGAAAAACACTTTCAAGTTTCAAGTAGTGACAAAAGGTCTGAAACACGAGAGTTCATGATCACTCAAGCCCCTACGAAACCCAAAGTCCTGATTCAGAGAGGATGGAGAAACAAGTGTTGAAAGAAAGTGAGAGATATCTTTATCCTTGTAGAGAGAAAGGGAATAGAGAGGAGGGAAAATGACCTTGATAGCAGAATTGCCCACCCAGATGTCTTCCCAAAACAAAACAGAAGTACCAGAGTTGACATCACACCTGATAAAATTAAGGATACGGTATTTTTGTTTGGGTAATGGATTTCTTGTTAGTTTCAACCATTTTTTACTCTCACTGGTATTTATCAACTTTTTTCTGTTCTCTCTAGTTTCTTTCATCTCCAGCCTTAATTTGACCAAAGTCCTTATTTTACCTGATTTCTTTAGCCTGCCCTACATCATTATGTTGGGAAAGTAGGAATGAAGTTATTCTGGGTTTGGAGATCACAGTATGTGGCCTGAGAGAGTTCATATGTTACTTTTCAGGTTTTTCAGAAACAGTGTGAAATTTCATCACAGAGGGACAGAAAGAGATGGGGCAAAAGGATTTTAGATATGAATCACTAAGGAGCATCTGAGGGAGATTAAGTTCTTCTTGTAATTTATGTGGTTTCCTAGAGTTGGTGATTTGGGTTGGATGGGTTTCTCTTGGTTGAGACTGAAACAAAGTAATGAGAAGATCAACAATAAAACATAGTAATGAGAAAGGCAGAGTTTACCTATTTCAAAAAAAAAAAGAAAAGAAAACATAGTAATGAGAATCAAAAGACAGAGTTGTGCATAACTTGCTGTAAATTTATCCAATTTTAAAGCTTTTCTTCAATAGCCAAACATAAATTGCACTTACAGACTAATTGCACAATATCACTACAACTTTCTGCAAATCACTCCTAAAGTTGCTGAATCACTAGAGTATGGTTTGCAGCAAAATCCATTAACTTGATAAGTTAACTGAAGTATGGAATGTATTGGTCCTATGAGGAGCAGCCAGCCCTATTTGGAAGCTGGCTGTGGAGATTTTCAACTGAACAAAACAAACTCTGGAGGAAGGTTATTGAGGAGAAATGTGGCTTAAGAAACAATGGGTGGGATGCTGTTATTCCCTCCTGCTCTTACGGTAAGACCAGGTTCTGGTTAGACAACTGGACTGGTGACAGCACTCTAAAAGAGTTGTTCCCTGCCTTGTAGAACGTGGCCTTAGATAAGGAGGCCTTAGTGACTGATTCTCTTTTGATCCAGGAAGGCAGGCTATGCTGGGTTCCTCCCTTTAGGAGAAGTTTTAGTGACTGGGAAATTCAGCAGGTGGCAAATTTTCTTACTTTGTTACTAGGCCAGCAGCTAAATTTGTAGATGCAAGCCTCAAGAGTTTGGAAATGGACAAAGTCTGGGGTTCACAGTTAAATCTTTCTAGAACATTCTAGTGGGGAGGTCTGAAGCCCCTTTTCCCAGTCAGGCCATTTGAGGGAATTTGGCTTCTCCAAAAGTCAAGTTTTTTGTATGGGTGGCAGCTTTAGAGAGGTGTTTGTCCAAAGAAATGTTGCTGAAAAAAGGCTTTAACTTGTCAGATTGGAGGTACTGTTTTTGCAATGTGCAAGTAGAATCCTCCGGGCATCTTTTCCTTCACCGCAAGTTTAGTTCTGCAATTTGTACAGTTTGTACTCACTTCTTGAAATCCCTGAACCTAAGCTGGTGCATGCCAGCCTCGGTGAGAGTTCTGTTAGAGGAATGGCATATTCAGGGGCTGTCCAAGAAAGGAAAGATATGCTGGTCTTCCATCCCTCCGGCAGTTCTGTGGGTTGTGTGGTCATAGGATATTTGAAAAAAAAAATCTTCTACTGGGGTCAGCTGTAATCTTTTTTAGTGTTTGATGGATTAGAGAGGTCACAGCTTGTGCCTCTCCAAGTGTCTTCTGTAACAGTTTCTCCTGATTTCTTTCTCTAATAAATTCTTCATTTATCAAAAAAAAATCTTCTACCGAAGCCGAGGTCATTAACTCGGCCATAGAGGTTATTAGAAGTTGTATGTCTATGCATACTGATTTTAGAGACAATACTTCTAATTATACTTTTTGAGGATGGTCTTTTTGTGAGGTCCTTCTATATTGTACAGCTTCTCAATGTACACAGGACCTTTTATTAATACAATTATACTTTACCTTTTCTCGGAAAAAGGAGCAGCCAGCCCTAGTGTGGTAAAAGGCCAAACTGATCAAGCTATTAAAGATTTGTGTAGAAAACAAAACTTCTTACAAGCTGAACTAATGATATTGAAACTTAAATATACACAAAAGTTGATTCAGCATAGAATAACTAAAAATAGGAGATACTTTTTGTTATTTGTTACATAAATCTGATTCTTCATTTTGTACCCTAATTATTATTACCATTATTTGCACTTAAGATCTGCTACCCACAAACTCTTCCCACATCCCCACCCACAGAACACCACGGCCATGTATGCAGGAGCTTTTATTAATACAATTACACTTTACCTTTTCTCGGAAAAAGGAGCAGCCAGCCCTAGTGTGGTAAAAGGCCAAACTGATCAAGCTATTAAAGATTTGTGTAGAAAACAAAACTTCTTACAAGCTGAACTAATGATATTGGAACTTAAATATACACAAGTTGATTCAGCATAGAATAACTAAAAATAGGAGATACTTTATGTTATTTGTTACATAAATCTGATTCTTCATTTTGCACCCCAATTATTATTACCATTATTTGCACTTAAGATCTGCTACCCACAAACTCTTCCCACATCCCCACCCACAGAACACGGCCATGTATTTGGAACATCTCCCCATGAATAACAAGGAGGTATTCCCAATGTGCAGCTGTAATGTCCTGTGGGAACAGCTTGTGGGCAGCAGATCCGACCACATTATTTGCCTAGACATTATTTAAAAAGTTATATCTTCTCATCTCACTTATTTTGTTAATTACCATTACTTTTTCAATGCAGATATTAAAAATTTTGAAGCATAAGAGTGTCCAGGGCCTTAGCATTGCAGCATTTGAGCTTGAAGTCATTGGTTTTACCATAGCTTTGGCATATTGTCTTCACAAAAGACTTCCTTTTTCAGCTTATGGGGAGCTGGTCTTTCTCTTAATTCAAGGTGTGCTCATTTATATGGTTAGCACCTTCATATTTTCTTGTCTTTAGGTGCACTATCAATAATGATAAATGCTATATCAGGATGGACGCATGCAAAGAAACTATGTTTCCCACTTTTGCACGCAGGAACCCCCCCCCCCCAAAAAAAAAAAAAGAAGAAGAAGAAGAAGAAGAAAAGCAAACAAAAAAAAAATAAAAAATAAAAAATAAAGTGATGAGTTGTTTTTATTTGATACATCACTTCATAAGTATATTTATTGTTCAAAACTTGATATAATAAATATAATTCTCTTCCACTTTATTTGATTTATAATTCTCCATGACAAAACTTGATCTGACAGATGGTATTATTTGATTTATAATTATCTTCCATTTTATTTATTTTTTGTGTCCCTGGTAATGAACAGGAAAGAGTAGAAGACTCGTCTATCATGGATTAGATGTCTTCTTTTTTTTTCCTGTTAGGCACCAAGTGGTTTCATTAATATTATGAGTAAATAATTAGAAGAGGATTGCAATAAGGAGAATTCCTTCTACTTGAGATGATTTTATGCATAGATGACCAATGACCACCAATGAGGATCGAGTGACTTGGTGCAAGTAGAAAGCCTAAAAGAGCAAGAGGAAGACCAAAGAAGGCATTGGCTGAAGTAGTAAGAATTACCCAAGAACTTAGAATTTAACAGGAAATGGCTCTTGATGGAGCAAAATGAAAGAATTTATGTAGCTTAGCCCAATCATTGGGATTAAGGCTTAATTATGTTGAGTTCAGTGCTTTGGATATATTAGCTTGATATCACAATTTCATGAAATCTGACCAATCTTTTTTTCTTTTAATTTCTTTTGCAGCTATAATTTTGGTTGCTATCATCTATTATTATTCTCAACCTGTTGGGTCTAAAACATGGGTTAGAGCATTACTGTATCCTCCATGGTTACTCATACAAGTACCTGTCTGTTTTGGAGTTACCTTGATAATCACAATTATAAAATAATAATTCTTGAACTCAGTATCTTGAGGGAGTAACCTGTCTTCTTCAAAGAGATCTACTCCATTTCCATTACTATATTTCTTATTAAGATATTGTGCTGTAGCACCCACCATTTTGGCTGGCCAGATTGATCCAGTTCTTTTCGAAGCTCTATATGTAAGTGCAATCTGTTGTCTCTGTACCTTTTTGTGCTTTGTTCCCTTCCTTTTTTTTATTTTAACTAATCTGGCCCAGAAATCATTTGTTATAGGCTTCTCAGCATGCAATTTTTTTCTTTGCGAGAGTGCCTCAAATATGGGAGAACTACACTGTAAGTGGATAGTTGGAAGTTGTATTCTGCTATTATGGTTAAGAAATGCTTAATATGTTTTAATGGCATGTTTCTCTATTTTTCGTACCGACTTTGCTTAATTTTAGCATTTTAGCATCCCAAAATACTAAAAATTCAAGTAAGGCTATTTCATAAATTTGAAAACTTTTGTAGTTTCAAAACCATATATGTTGTAAATTGTCTGGAAATCCATTTGAAGTTCGAACTTCTGTGTTTCATGTGCTTGGATGCAACAGACCATGCAAGCAAATAAGAGTTTTTCTTATTCTCTATTCAATCCAATTTTAAGAAAATCATCTTTTGGTATTTCAAAAAATAGCTATGTTTTTCTTTTGCCAAGTATTTATGTTTCAAGTTTTCTTCTACAACCCTTCTCATGGTTACTTCAAAATAATTTGGAGCAGAACAAAAGCACAGGGGAGCTCAGTTTCTTGACATGTTTTATGAATTTTGGTGGTTCCATTGGTGAGTTCAGATTTTATGTGGATAGTTATTGGAAAAACTTGATGTTCTTTTGTATTATAGTTCCTGATCTATAGTGTGATGTTTTGCAGTAAGAGTTTTCACCAGCATCCAGGAAAAGGCTCCAACAAGCAGTATCCTTGAGTTCCTTTATATTAGTTGTTAATTGAAGTTCACCCTCCATAACTCTCGAAATTTTTACCTTAAAAAGAAAGTATTTGTTTGAAGTTTTGACATATTTGGAAAAAGAGGCTACTTAACTACCTAAATAAGTACATGTTAAATCATGAAGATGATTCGTATTTTATGAGAACTGAATGTTCATGCTGTTTAGAATCAAGACACAGGTTGAAGGCAATGTGAAAAGCAGAGAAGAAAAAGACAACTCAAAGAACAAGCATGTAAAATACCAAGCTTTTATGTTGTTCATCATATTGGTTATTATATCCATTGAAAAAGACAGATATGTCCACTATCTGAATTACAATGTACAAAGATCCACCTAATAAGACCTGTAACCAAGTATTACATAGAATTCAACCATATTACCTAGACATGGCACGGAATATATGCCAGACACAAAATTCACACTAAAAGCTGAATACATAAGATGGGTAGGAACCCCTTTGAAATACTCCAGGTAGCGTAGCAATCCAAATTTCAAATGTGAACCAACAACTAGGAAGCAAGTTTCAAAACCTGGAAGTCCTAAATGGATCCAGAATTAGAAAATAATATGATCAACCACAAATAGCAACAGCAAGACACCTACCACAGCAGTTTATGTAACTTTGTACAAGGAGAACACATCACACGTTTGGTTTAAATTACATTTCTTGGTCTGCCATGAAGAAGAAAGGCCTTATAAAACTACAATTTTCTCTTAAATTGGTATCATTTAAACTATTTTCATGTTATCTTCTTCTTCTTTTCCTATAACAAAATAGGGGTTCAGTCCCCATATTTTCTGAATTTTCTTTTCTTTCTTCTTTTTCTTATGAATATGTTGATTTTCTATGCATTAACATGAGGTTTATACTTCGAAAATAATTAATGAAATATGATTATGGAACCTAGGGAACATAGGTTGTCACCTAGGCAACTAGCTGCTCCCTTGGTGCCTTGAAAACTATGCTCTAGTATCCCACTCATGTCATAAAGGTTGTACAATGGCACCACCCCCTTCAATGCAACCTTTAGTGGATTCTAATAATTTTCAATTTGGCACTCTTGAACCTTTGTTCCCACTCTTACTCCATGATTTCATCACTTAGGATAAGACTATAAGGTTGGTCTATCATGAAGTCAAGGGAATGACCATATCCATGTTGGACATATCAAATTGTTTTCCATCATGTGTACTGCCAGGTTGGTTGGTATTTTAGCTGCCAGCATGCAAATACCTTAACAATATCTATTTCTTCAATAATATTGTCCTTGTGATAGTCTGTCTACCTTGATTCATTTGAAGTGATTATGGGCTCTGTGATTGGTATTGTGATGAATGGCACCATCCTCAGTCAGATACTTCTATACTGGAAATCACATGCAAAGAAAGAGAAGAAAGTAGACTAGAAGCACGTAGATTGGATTTCACAAGTAGCTTTGTTTTGTACTGATGCGGAATTTAATGGAAGGTGCAAGTGACCCATGCTTGCCATTATCATCGTCATCTAACAGAGGGATGACTGATCTTTCTATTTATGAACTTTGTTGTTATATTTTAGTCTCTTTATGGTATTCTACCTGAATAGTTTAGGATTTCTAGGGTGCCAACCGGATGAAAAAGTTCAGTCATTTAATCAAAAGTTAATGGACAAAGATAGGATCCTATTGTCAGTGGAATCCATACACATTGTTAATTAGATTTGTCAATGAAAGGTTAATTATAGACTTTTCAGAGTTAAGTGCTCAGTGTTTTCCTCTTTGTAGTACACCTGATTTTTTTTTATGATTAGTATACCTGAAGATTTGTGTTTGATTATTTTCCTGTTTAACTATATTCAGTTAATGAGGCTAACAGTAAACAGTCGATGGTTTATCAGAAATGTGCAGTGAATAGTGAATGATAGATAAAGCAATATCAATATTCACCATGTTGTACAGATGAAGACAAAAACATGTGTACAGGACATACAGGCGTACATCGGGAACATATCGGTGAATGGCAACATAAGGCTCAGTTTAGGAGTACAAATACAAAATATAAAATACATAGTTTTGCACTCTACATATTTGTATTTGTATTCTTTTCAAACTGAGCCTAAAGTACAGGAGATGTTCCGATATGCAGATGAATGTCCTGTTCATATTCTATGCACAGCATTTGCACGCAACAGACCTGGCCTCCCAGGCTCCACAAATGTGATTTGAGATTTATCTGATTATGTATGTGTATGATATAGTTTTCATTTATTAAATAAATGTTTGTATTTTATTTGTTTTCAAAACCGAGAAAAAAAGTACTTGATAAAACTGTTTATTGACAACTAGGTGCCATTAGGCGCCACATCAGTGGAATAGTGAATAAATGCTTAATTGCTGAGGAAGTATTAAAATGAAACTTTCCCTAACTGAGAACTCTTAATCCCTCTTCATTTTAGTCTTCTTTGCTCCCTTATGAAGCCACCTCATCACTCCCTTCTCCCTCTCTCATTTTGACTTCTCATGTCTGGTCCATCCCTCTATCATATATGTTTATCCATCCCTTTTGATATCCCTTCTTAAAACTATTTGTAAACCTATCTCTACCAAAATCTAGTCTAATCTAACTAATTTCTCCTAAATTATCTATAATTCCTACTTATCTCCTAAATTATATAACTTTTAATTATCTCTAATTTAATAGAGTTTCTCTCCTAAATGATCTCTAATTCCTATTTATCATATCTCCCACTTTTCATCTATATCTATCAAAAGAAAGGTTGAATTAAAAATTTTAAGTATTATTTAAATATTATAATGAAATTATGTAATAACCTTAAAATATTTATTAAAAACATAAAAAATATTATCATAGATTTAATAATATTCATATTATTAACAATTTTATACTTTTATGAAATTCATAATGAATTTATGTACTAACCAAACAAATTATAATTCTATGAATTATTCAATTTAAATGTTATTCAAATAATAAAAAATTAAAATTAAAAAATATTGTTTAAAATTTTCAATAACTAGATATTATAAATAACAAAGTATTAAAATAGCCAAATATTATACAATAAAATATTTAATATTATGTAATAACTTTAAAATAAATAAAATTTTAAATATTTTAAATAACTAAATTTTCAATAGTTAAAATAACAAAAATATGTAATAAACTTATAAATTTTATTAAAATTAGAAATCAATATAATAGATTTCAAAATATTTTAATCAATAATAATTTTATGTTTTACAAAATTAATAACGAAATTATGTAATAATAATAAAACTTATAATTTTATAGACTATGAAATTCAATAAATAAGTAATACTAAAATAACTAAACAATGATATTATTTAAACAGATAAATAATATTGTAAATAACTAATTTTAAATATTTTAAGTATCAAAAAATTAATAACTAAATCATATTTTAAATATTATTTAAAAACAAATAAAATAGATTAAATAAAGAAATTGTGTAATTTTTTCTCAAAAATGCAAAAATAATTATAATAGATTTAATAATATTTGATAATAAGAATATAAAATATAAATAATTTAAAATTTTTAAATATTATTGAAATAATAAAAATAGATTAAATAATTCAGAGAAATTGAAGCTTTCAAATAACAAAAATAGATAATAACTTTCAAAAAAAATGTTTTAATAGATATTAAAAATATATAATAATAATTACAATTATTAATGTACTAATATTAAAAACACTATTTCACTTATATCAATTAATAATTCTAGAAAATAACTTTTAGAAAAATCATATTTATTAATAATAATTTTAAAATCTTAAACTATATTTAGTATATACTTATATATACTAAAATTTATATTTGTTGTTTTTTAGTAATTATTTATTGTATTTTTTGTGATAAATATATTTTCAATAATTATGTATAAATCTATTTTTGTTTTGTTATTTAATAAAAATTTTCAATAATTATTGGAAATTAAACTATTGTTATTTATTAGAGATTAAATTATTAGTTTAGCTAAAATTAAGAGTGTTCACGGGTTTGTTCGGTTCAGTTGTAGGTTGTTTGGCCAACTAAATTGACCTAGCCGAGTTAGGGAGTTGATCACCCGAAACCAATCATTAGTGAAAATCAGCCAACTCGGGTTATATTGGTTTGGATCAATTTTCGGTTTGGTTGGTTGGTTCAAAAGGTTTAAACTTAAAAAAATAAATAAATTTAAAAATTATAGTGGTATTATTAAAAAAATAAATTAAAAATTATATTTACAATATAAAATATTTTAGACTAAGGAATATGAGAATTTTCTTACTTTTCCATATTAAAAATTATATTTAATATATATATATATATATATGGTCGAGTCAGTTTGGTTTTTGTCAATTTACAAATGGCCAAACCGAAATTGACCCGACCTGGTTAGGTTGGGAAATTGCTGAACCGAAACCCACCAAAAATACTAGAAAACCGACCAACTCAAGTTGAATTGGGTCATGTTGGTCGATTTCACTGATTTGATGAACAACCTAACTTAAATTAATTATTGTTGTTTTTGTATTGTAAAAAAACTATTAAAAGTAGTATAGAAAATATAACTAATTATTAATTGTTTAAAATGTTAAAATATAAAACAATTGTGTACTCTTATGTGCTTTTATTGTTTAGCTTTCACTTAACAAAGCCCATGCATGGCACGAGTCCTTGTTAGTATGATCCCAATTCTATTCATTTGTGTTTGAATTTGAATGAATTGCATTTGGATATTGAATACTATAAATAAATTAAACTAAAAATGACTGATATTGTGTTTCAATAATAAAATGATTTTAAAATTATTTGTATGAAACTTTGAACCTTATATGGCTACAACGATTTAGGAAGTGTTCAGTTAATGGTTACATGTATGTATGTTCTGTTTCACAACGCTTTAAAACACGACTCAGAAATGGAACCGTTCTGGCCACCGGTTTTTGGATCGACGGTCCAATTGTTTGGTTCAAATGGATGGCCCGTTCTGACAAATAAATCAAAAAAATAATTAAAATTAAAAAAAAAAAGACCAAAATCATTGAATTGGTCAATGGTTTGACCACTCGGGTCAACAGGTTGTTGACTTTTTCAATGGTTTTTTACCAAAACCGGGTTTGGGGGAAAACGGAACCGATTACCTGGATGGTTCTTGAGACGAATGGTCCAACCGTCTAAGTCAGCAGCAATTCAAAAACCTTGTTGTTTCATAAATGCAACCAATATTATAAAGGATATTTTCTTTCTTTTTTTTAAATAAGTGTTACACAACAGGGGTAGCCCATCTCCCAACCCAAACCCCTTGCCTATTGGTTGTAGCGAAGTCCCGGCTGCACCTGGGTTGGGGCTACCCCTACCCCCCTTCAAAAGATATCAAAAAAAAACAAAACCCAAATGTAGGTGGGATTAAATCCCAAATCTCCACTATGACTAACAGGATACCTTACCAACCAACTGGTTAGTACCTTGCTAGTTTTAGATAGTCCTCTAGATTAGTCCAGATCTGCTACCAACAGACTATTCTCGCATCCCTACCCACAAAACACCACTTCTGTGTTAGGAACATCTTGTGGGTAGGAGATTCTACCCATTTCTAAAACTAGCAAAATCCTCATTTTTTAGGAAGATAGCTTTTAAACACAAAGACATGGTTCAGGAAGAAGGCTGATGCTGCCATGTGATTTTGTGTATCTTGGGCCATACCTATATTGTAGAAAAAATAATTATTAAATTATATATACTTTTTAACATATTATATGTATTTTTCACATACTATATATTATTTTAAATATATTATATTTATCCTTTAACATATTATATTATTGTTAATATATGATAAATAAGGCTCTGTTTGGTTTGTGGGAAGATTTGGGTGGGATGGGAAAGTGTAAAGATGTACACTTTTATTGTTTGGTTTTATATATGGGAAAATAATGGGAAAAGCATTATAACGAGCTACTTTTTCGTTGGATTCATATAAGGTGAAGAGAACTCCATGACTGCAACGGCGATCAAAGAGAGGGAAAATGAGGGAATCAAAAACAATGGATGATCGGAGAAACTAGTCAAAACCAATGAAACGGTTGCTGGAGACGGTAGGAATGATGGAGTATAGTCGTTGTGGAGTGCTCTATTTCACCAAGAGGAAGACGAACAGTAGTTTGCCAGCAGAAAGCAAAGATGATGAACAGTGCCGCTGATCAACCATTGGAAAGCAAAAAGTGTCGTCGGAGACAATAGTTCGCCGGCGGAAAGCAAAGATGATGAACAGAGAGGTACTAGAGGGTAAATGATCCTGGTCACCGCCGTTGGTATTTCCTTTGTTCGTTGTTGAGAAGATGATGAATAGCACTTTTTTTTTGTGAAAAACAAGAGACAGAAGAAGAAAAAAGAGAAGAAGAGGGGAGAGAGGGAGGAAGGGAGTGGCTGAGAGGGGGTGCCGCCGCCGCTACTCTGCTTCTGGGTTCGAACAGGAAAGGGGAGGTAGCAAATCGCCGATGGTAATGGAGAAGGCACTGGTTCTCTCCCTCCTCTGTTTGTTGTCGATGGTAACAGTGGTTTTTCAAATTTTTCTACCGGGGTCGCACGGTTTTAATGTGACCCCAAATCCACAATTTTGGGATCTGACATCCCACATTTTTCTCATCCCATCCCTCTATTTCCCTCAAAACAAATGAGAGAAAAAAGAATATTTTTAGAATATTCCCTTTTTCTTATCCCCATCCCAAACGGAGCCTAAATGACTAGTTAAATGGTGAATGATGAATTGCTTCTATCCATGTGAGCGAAAGAGCGAAATGAAGGGGAATAACACATTCCAAGTTTCCATTTACCGCTCCATTTGATTGATTGAGATTTGCTGTGGTTATTGTTAGGGCTGCAAATGGTATTGGCATCTCATTGTCTGAATTTGATTTTAATACCACTAGGGGTGACCTAAATTAGATTTGTTTATAATTAGATTAAATATAGATCCACACTTTATCCTATCCAATTCGATTTGATTTAAACATGGATCCACCCTAAAGGGGTGTTCAATTTGTGGTTCAAGTAGATCCACACTCTGTTCTTTTGGCCCACTTGTTATTAAGAAAGTCCGTTTAAGTATAATATGTATATATACTCACATTCTCATCAAAACGGGGATGGTGGGGCCAGGGATTCACAACCTGTTAAATCCATCAGCGGCAAACCGGAGAGAGGAACCCTAATTATAAACATAATTGTTCATGCTGTAAAAGTTCTCTTTTTTTTACTTTTCTTTATTAAAGCAATGCAGTGCAGGATCAGGGCTCTCAAGTGAAGAACCACACTTTTTGACCTTTGGAATCTCCTTTATTTTTATTTGCATTTGCTTGTGAGTCGTGAAAATCATTACCATTTGCTGAATCTGAAAAGCATGGATGGATACACAAAGCACATCATGTGAACATTGAAACTTCGTGATGATATATGCCCAGTCTTTCAACAGACAGCTAACACGCCAATTTGCATACGTGATTGTCTTGATGTACACCGTGTGGCGGCCATGGCTATAGCTTTGCTTTGGTTTACTCTTTTGAGTCCTGACCGAATGGGCTCCAAGAATCTCAGACTTGTAGAGCAAACCAGATGGAACAACACCTACCGCTTGCTTGGACCTGAAACAAGTGAGCAGTTCAAAAAGCTGCACGGATCTTGGAAGTTGGAACCACCACCACAAGTCCACAACATCCACAAGGGGCGTTTGTGTCTTGCACGCCAAACATGTCACCTACAGAAGAACACACCCAATACAATAAATGGTGACCAGCATTGTCAGCTTTTGTCTTCCCTCACAGAAGAATATATAAATTAGTGTCCCCACCAAGACAGTACACTAGGTACGTTCTTCCTAGAATGAATGATACACCTATCCAAGCAAAGAAGCGACATACCACACCCTGTAGCCTCCCCCTCCCATCTAACACTTCATTTCAGCTCTCTAGTCCAATACTAATATCAGCATCCAGTAATGAAAGCCATACATATATGTAGAACATTCACCGACTCTAGCACTTGTAGTAGGATCCCAAGCCCCCCAGTCATTAAAACTATGTTTTCTTCCTCTGTACCAAGTAAAAGTATCATATAAGCAAACAAATAGACATTGGGGAGCAATTTTCAGCTTTGCAGAGATCTGAGCACCTAAGAGTCTAAGACTCATCTGCTCGGCAATCTAATTGCCAAAACAAAATACAAATAGACATGGAATTATAAACAATTAATAAATTATATACTCTGATAGATTCTTTTTTCCTCTTCATGCCATTTTAGGATGACATCCTGGGAGTCCATGGAACCACCAGAGTACTTCACACTTCTTCCCACAATCTAATTGCCAAAACCAGTCTATGTGGATAAAAATTCCAGGTTAGTTAAAGTCAAATGAGAAGAATAAAGAATCCAACAATACTAGAAAAATTATTACGTAGCTCCTAGGCTCATGCTGCTTGATTTACTGTATTTTCCAGAAAAAAAAAAAAAAAAGGTAGGTAAGTAAATAAAAGATGCATTGGGTAGTAAAAGCCAAAACAGCCAAATCAAGCAGCAGAAAAACAATTTCATCTACATAATGAACAGGACCCTAAGGTGCTAATTGAACTATGGAAAAACTAATGGAGCAACCAAGTCATCTGACATCAACATCCTAAAGCAATTTGTCCTTCAATGCAAAGATAGATTTGGTTGTAAGTCAAGTGGCCAACATCTTCAACCGTCCACATAATCATTACTTTAAGTAGTAAAACCTCCAAGGAAAAACATACAACCAACAAATGCAGTACTAATGGGGGGAAAAAGGATACAGAGTAATGACCACAATTTCCTGAATTTGATAATCATAAAGAAATTATCTAAGAAGTTGAAAGGAGAAAAAAAAAGGATAAAGAGTAATTACCACAACTTCCCTACAAACATTTGAATCAGAAGGAAATAAACCTCAAGAAGAAACGAATATCAGCAATCACAAGTTGGAGGAGCAGAACCAAAGGAAGTCCTCAGACTTGTTTTTGAGGAAAGGCTAAATCAAGTATCATCACCATCATCACTACCACCATCTTCATAATCATCTTATCATCACCCAAGCCCAATTCCAGTCTAAATAGGACCTTATCTTCTGTTAAAGCTTATTACAATGTGTATTTTTTAGAAATTAACAAACAGTTAACTGTCAACAAAAATGCATGATCACAGTTCTAATTATATAAATATCAAAACCTAATCAGTTTATATGACAAGCTATAGCAAATAAAGGGCTGACTTAAAGTAATGTAATACATTAACAGAATTCAAACGATACCATTGAGAATACAGAAAAGGTAGATCTACAAACTTGGGATCAAATGATTTAAACTTGTGGAAGTGAGAAGGGCTTGTATGTAATATGATATATAACATAGAATTGAAAATGCATTCTCATTTTCTCATACAGGTGATCCCTTTTTGCACCACTACCAAGGAATGACAGATTAAGAGTCTAAATTCAATACTATCCCCATATATCTGCTTAACAAGGTTTCCAGAACCATGCAAAACACCTAAGAATTTGTGCTTCATTTTCTCATACCCTTGTTTATAAGTAGGAAGGTCATTGTACGGATATTCCCACCATCTATTCAAGTATTCAATCATCCAACAAAGAGGTATAACCCATTTGAAATATGCAATTCAAACACATGCCATATACCAATGCTTCATGGATTCTCAAGGAATGCTTGTACATAACATTTTCCTTTCTCTCCTTAGGCTTAGTTTAGAAGGAGTACAAATACAAATTTGTAGTGTGCAAAATATTGTATTTTGTATGTACTTGCACTGTACATATTTGTATTTGTACTCTTTCCAAACTGAGCCTTAATCATTTCATACCAGGGAACAGCTAATGTAAATGATGAATGTTATTTTTCCCATACACCTGAGTAACAGATATGGAACTTTAAAACCTTCTTCTATTGATACATTATGTTAGAATTCAAAATATATGGACAATTTCATTAGTATTTACCTTTTTACAGATATGCCTGCAAGTCCATGTTTTCTATCTTGCCAAATCAACTCCTAGACATGTGTCAGATTTCAATTCCTGTCACTGTGTCCATGCAATACTACTGTATAGAAGTAACATAGTTGAGAGAATTGATTGAGTTACTGGGATGAGATGAGAATTAAGAAAATCCTGGTGATTGATTCCAGTTGCTAGGGCTTGAAATCAAATCCCCCACTGATATAAACAGAAGAGCTTTCAGTATGCACTGTAGTTTTATAATGCAAGAACCCCATGACAACTGCCAGTACCCTTAATTACCATTTCACTGCAATTGCTCACATGCATGTTTCTATGTGTAAAACTATTTACGTGCATGTGCATGTGCATGTGCATGTGCTAGGTACAGAGCAACTGAGCAAGTATATGCAAAGGGATGTACCATATACAATGTGCATAACATGGTCAGATGTATAGGATTCATAATCAAGACAAAAAAAAAAAAAACATAGAACAGGGGATAGAAAGAGTGGCCCCTAATTATGTCCCCAAGTATGACTTTGCATGGACAAAAGTCAATCCAAACCTTAGGCAGGACTCATGTTACAAGATAATCTTCTTTGACAACGATTCCAAACGATTATAGAATATGCTAAGTTTGACAGTGGTAGATGACATGCAACACGAAACAACACTATCAAACCTAAATAAGGCAAATGATGATGAATCAGTAAATATGGTTAATTTCATGTGCATATTTTGAGTTACAAACATTACTGAAGTAATACAACAATAAAAATAAGAGAAACCATAAAACAAATAATATAATGGAAGGACATGGTAAATAAGATATTGTATGTCTTTCATCATACTATGCAGTAGAAGTTTTAATTAGTATTATAAATTCAATTCATTTGAATGAATATGATGTGATTTTTTTTTTCACACCATGCTTTCAAGCCAGCTACAAGAGGGGCTTTCTGTCATTTTCAGTACTGTGCCCAACTCAATGACATTTCCCTATAGCATTATCAAATTTTTTAAGCCAAATCTTCTAACATGGAAAGAGGTTTACACGGAGAAAAACATTGAGCTATTTCAAACTACAAGTGCAGTTTACCACATTTAAAATACCATACATTAACAGAACAATGAACCTCTTTTTACTTTATCAGCAAGAGACCAGAGATTTCAATGAGGGGAAAAAAGAATGGGAATATAAAATGGTTAGAATACAAAAAGACCCCTCCCTGATAACATCAACCAAGGGATAGCCTATGATCCTAACCTTCCCCCAACATGCACATGTACCCAAAAAGAATAAAGCAAAAATACGAGACTCTTAATTGCATCATCTCACTTTACAAAAATATAAAGCAAGTTAGGTTCCAATATCATGTTGCTGTGTAACTTAACCAAGTCCAACAAACAGTTAAGAATATACAACAAACATTCAAATCTCTGACCCAGTGGAGAATATACAATAAGCTCGTGTCAGCAATTAGCATCATAAGGATCATATTCAAACGCATTACCTTGTATGCATAAGACCTGCTATGGATATTTCGACCAGTATACATAATCATCAATGAATAGAGCACAGATATAATCTAAATGTTGTAGCCATCCTGCTAAAGCTGTTATTCATATGCCCCACAAGCAGTTGAGTAAACCATGTTTTCTTGCAGATAAAGACAAAAGAGGTGCATCAAGAAAAGGAAATACATAAGAATGAGAACTTCTGTAGAAGCTGTCTAAAAAAGAAGCACAGAAACACATGAATACAAGATATAATCAAGCAAGAGAAAACTGAAAATTTCTTGCAGTTGCCATTTCCAACAGCAGGGTTTCAATTTTGAAGGACAACACACGATACTAGAAACAAGGAGAACATCAACAAATAATACAACACAAAATAATGTTAACGCATCAGGTGCTTTTTTTCCTCCTTCAACCTTCTCTGCAATTTCCCACTAATTGTTGCGGGAATTACTACTATTGTTTGACCATCGCCTGAAGGTGCAGGCTACGAAACTCCTCCCAGCAAAAATGCCTAACCTCGACTTGAACATTGTTGATCGACCATGACTGCTCGATGGAATATCAGCAGCATTGACTTGGCCGACCACTGGAGGAAACTCGGTACCATTTTCCTGGGCTCCACCATCACTAGCACTGGCGTCCTGATGTTCAACATCACCAGTGTCCAAGTTGACAGCCAATGACCCCCTGCATGCTCTCAACCATTCCGCACCCTCAGAGGTTACTGCCCGGCACTTCTTGACCTTCACTTTGACCAGATTAGGACAACCGTTAGCAAGTGCTTCCATACCATGGTCCGAGACAGGGCAGCTCTTGATACAAAGCTTCTTCAGTGCGATGCATTTGGCAGCAATACACGATATCTCCGCATCACCAATCGTTTCACTCCCACACAAAGCTAATCGCTCTAGATTCTGGCAATTGGCTGCAAGCAGCCCCAAACTCAAAGAAGTGGGATTGACACCTATTAGAACCAATTCCTGAAGGTTAGGGCAGCGTTTAGCAATGGCAATAAGACCCTCGTCGCCTATCCTATTTGTCTTCCATCCGTCGATGTGAAGCTTCCGCAGGAGCTTGCAGCGATCAGCGATAGACACAAGGCCCGCATTTGTACACTCTGGAATCTTAACAAGGTGCAAGATTTCCAGATCCAAACAATTTGAGATAGCGGCGAGGCCAAGGTCGCTAACCTGGAGCTTCTCGAGATGGACTTCTACCAAAGCAGTAACTCGATTTGCAATGGCTTCCAGAAGCTTATCCCAATCCCCGGAACAACGAAATAGTTTTAGGGTCCTAAGATTCTTGGCACAGACGATAAGCGGTCCAAAGCACTGGCCATTGTAAAGCTCTTTGAGGCATATAGTTCTGAGGGACGAGGCCGCGGCACCCGGCCCGATAGGCTTGGCAGCGGTCCCATCCGTGATGCCACGGAGGCGCTTCACCGACAACTCTTCGAGAGCAGAACAGTGATCTAGGATGGCATTCATGCCCTTAGAACCAAACATGCAGGAGCCACAGGAAAGCTTCTTCAAACCCTTGCAGTTCTTAGCGAATGCCTCCATGCCTGCGTCGGTCAACTCACGGCAAGCGCGAAGTTTGAGTCGTGTAAGGTTTCGGCAACGCAAAGAGATTTGGACAAGAGCCTCGTCGCCGATGCTGACGGATCGTCGGTCGCATTTCAATGCCAGTTTGGTTACAGCATCAAACCGAGAAAAAATAGAGGGAATCAGAGGTTGTAGATCGGATTCCGCCTTGAGCGATAGACGGTGTCGGCTCTGTCCTTCGACTCGAAACCATCGCCGACAGACTAGAGAACAGCTTTTACGGTCGCCGGAGCCAAGGGACTGGAAAATGCAGGCCAAGCATTCATCGGGCAGATCAGAAATGTAATCACAAGTTCCTGCGACATTCCTCGGAATCTCGGGATTCAGCTCGACTTGCATCGGCGAGATAACAGGCGTGGATCTATTCTTGGTGCGATGGCTGTAGTTGGTATCGCGGCGGTCTGACGCCGATGGGATTCCGGCAGTCGAAGACGACTGGCCCATCCACAGCGATCGTAGTAGAAACGTTTTTCTGCGTCCGCACCCTCACCCTTGTTATCCTATAATTCCTATTCGCTGCGCAGAGCAGGGGCTCCTCCTCCTTTCCTTCTTTGCTATCTTGGTCTGTCGCACAGACGGACTTGAAGTTGAATTTAATTTTGATTTTTTTTATTTTAAAATGAATAAAAGAAAAGAAAATGAAAATTAAAGTGGGCCCCTTCATTGATGATGATGAGAGAGGAAGGTGTGTGTGTGGGTGGGCAATTGCCCCGTCAACTAAGAAGGGCGCGTCTTCAGCACCACCAGGAGACAAGTCTCGTCTCGGTGCACCTTTTGCCTTTGGCCTGTGGCTGGCCGGTGTTCTCTCATTTCTACCGCGGATTTCTTCCTACTCCCAACTCCCAACCAATCTGTATTCTATGAACTGTCACACCCCCTCCCCTCTCTTATTCTAAGCAGGAGAGCTTTAAGTCAATCAATGGCAGTGGCGGGCGGCCAGATAGGACAGTAGGTGAGATTTATATATATATAGAGAGAGAGAGGGGGGTGTCTGGAGTCTGGACCGACCATCGGGTGCTCTTCATTCTTCAATCTTCAGCGATTCGGGATGACAATCTAATGGCCCCTCCACTCCGTCCGAGATCCATTTAATTGTAGTCAAACGAACGCGATATGTTTCAGTTTTCCGGGAATGGTCGCACCCTCCGTGGGAATTTCTAATTTAATTTAATCCATACTACAGCATCATTATAGCTACGTAGTTAATGGTCAAAGCTTAGCTTAACTACTACTACACTCACCATTTAGCTTCACAAATCACAACAACGTAAAGGTATTCTTGTACTTTAACTGATAAGATCGTGTGACCCTTTGGCCTTTAGAACATCATGTCAGTCATCGATGTAGCTTATTGCTACATAAACACTTAGGCTGTGGTGCTTGATAAAAATGATAATGTTGATTCTAAGCAACGACAACAGGCCTAGAATTTCGGACAGGATGCCGATTCTTGAATCAACATTTTTGACGTCTCTTGAATCATCGTGTGAGACTTTGAGACTTGAGACATTGAGTGTGGCACAGGCACATTGAAAACAAAGGGCAAAACAAAAACGAAAGCATGATACTTCTTTTTCTGATATGTCACGTCTTTCTTGGAACAGGCCCTTTTCAATTATAAAAATAAAGTACTTTAAAACACCTAAATCAATATATGGTCTGCTCCAAACGTGTTTTTGACAGAATAATGCATAATTCGGGGATATTACACTCCTAATTCATCAACATCATGAAGCATTACAAGTCGCTAGGGGCCCTTAGGGGTGTTCATCAAAAATCGAAAAATCGAATCAAACTAAGAAAATTAAATCAAAAAATGTGGTTAATCGAATTGATCAATTTGGTTTGGGTTTGGTATTTTTGAAAAACCAAAGGATCGATTTGATTTTTGGTTAACCTACAAAAAACGGTGGTTAATTAAATCGACTGGTATATATATTTACTTGTATATTTTATATATTTTTATATATTATATATAAATATATACATATATTATATTTGTAATAATCTATTTATAAATATATTATATATTTTTATAATATTTATAATATATTATATATCATTTATTATTTATAATATTATATTATACATATATTTATATAATATATGTTATAAATATAAAAAACCGAATAACGGAATCAGTCAAAAATTGAAACCAACGAACCGATTAACCAGTGGTATGGGTTCAGTTTACAAAAACTGCCCATGGTTCGGTTAACCGAAACGTGGACACCTCTACTTGCCTCTCAATTTGTCATTTGGTGATGGATTTTATCGTAATCAGCATGGTAAATGACTTGGGGTGTCAATTGGACTAGATTTGGTCCAATCCAATGAATGTTTTGGACCAATTTGGACCAATCCAATTCAATGTTTGGACCATCCAATCTGTTCAAATTCATTTTGATTTAGATTGGTTTCAACCCAAACCCGGTCCATTGACACATATATTCTTATCTTATATCAATGGACCAGATATTGGCTTGATCCACCAATCCAATATACATTTGTTGCAGACAGATCAGGTCCAATCCAATCTAATAAATATTTTGGATTGGATTGGTTCAATCCAATATGTCTTGTTGGTTCATCCAATTTGTCCAAATTGATTTTGGACTGGACGAGGTCCAATCCAAAACTGGTCCATTGACACCCTTAGTAAATGGTACATTTGCAAACAAAATAGTAGGTCGTTGTTTGGACTTTGGAGGAATCAATTTATCAAATTCATTTCCTTTAGGCTATGTTTGGTTTGAAGGGAAAAAGTAGGGAAAGGAAGGGGAACCTACAAAAGGCTTGTAAAGGTTTCCCTACATTTTCCTTCCTTTCCTTACTTTTTTCCTTCAAACCAAACTCAACATTAAAGACAAGTGATTTTGAGGAATTTTGGGTATTATTGATTTGTACAAATAAAAACTGTGGTTAGTAAAAGTAATGTTAATGATACAATTTGGCACCGATTCAAAATTAAATTTTGTGTGCTTCAGGCTATAGAACCTAGGGGTGCAACTTGATTTGGCCCAATCCAATTCTGGATCAACCCACTCTGAAATTTTATATGGGTTGGATTTGGATTTTTATTCCTGAGTCCAAATGTTTGAGATTTTTAATTTTTTGGGTTGAACTCAGGCTTAGCCCTTAGGTAACCTAAACCCGCCCTAAGCTCAAGCCTAAACTTATTCCAATCCATGTCCAACCTAATTATTTATATATATATGCACATGGTAATTCTAGATGATGATAATGATAATAATAATGTATCCACAATTTCCTATGAACTTTATGTATTTTTTTATTTTTTTTATTTGTTATTTATTGTTTGTTTTTTATTATTAATCAGATGCGGATTGAAAATCCAAATCTAGTTACAATAAGCACCTCATCTAAATATGTGATAATCGAATAAAGTTGTAAAGTTTCAAGCATCATTGATAGGCCTACTTGCTTGGCTAGATTATTCTTTTTGTAATATTTAATCTTTTCTGTGTATCTTTTTTTTATTTATCAAAAAGATGTAAGATTTAAATAGAGAGAATTTAATGGGGTGAAAAGTAGTAGTTTAATTTATAATTTAAACCTCATAATTAAATAGGGATTAAATTCAA
The DNA here is from genome assembly GCF_056320005.1 of Nelumbo lutea. NCBI lineage: Eukaryota > Viridiplantae > Streptophyta > Magnoliopsida > Proteales > Nelumbonaceae > Nelumbo > Nelumbo lutea. Next base: position 10,125,689 of record NC_142688.1, on the reverse strand, counting down.
AAATGAGTATTTTAGTCAAAAGAAATTTCCACAATCTTATTCATATTTTTAATAGTAGTGTAAATATAGAATTATAGATGTGTTCAATTTTTTCTATAATTTTTTAGTATTTCTTGTGTGTAAAAATAATTCAAATTCAAATTAGCTGAACGCAAGGTTCAAAGTATCGACACGTATCGGCGCGTATCGACCGATATGTATCATTTCGGCACCCCACCGATACGCTCCTACAATGGGTGTATCGGTGGTCTAACTGGTTCAGGGTGTGATGAAGACCTAAATTGGTTCCCCTTAACTAGTTGGCAAAAAAAACAACCAAAAGGAGTATTGATTCGCTTTATACACCCATATCGGCATATCGGGCGTATCGATATTTTGAACCTTGGTTGAACGCTTTAGCTGTTCAGCGGGTTGTGGGACCAATAACGAGGTTCCATGCCAATAATGAATTAATGGGCCTCACCATAAAAGATGCAGGCCTCATGTATTTAATACTGGCGAGAAACCTTATCATTGGTTCTGCAACCCGCTGAACAACTAAAGCGTTCAGCTAAACCTTGCTTAAATAATTCTAATATGTCACACTTACTTTTTGTTTAATATAATGAATATATGATATTATACATGTGCCTAAACGTGTTTTTTTTTTCAAAATTGATGTATTCTTTCATTTATGTATTTTTATATTTTATTAACTTTTATTATTTATTTATGTCATTAAAGGTTAACATGTTTTACCCAAAATTTCATTTTTTTACCAGTTCTAAATTATGTATTTCATTTTCATTACCAATAAAAATAATGCTTATTTATTACACTTATTTTTAATTTGATTAATAAATGTATCTAATTTTTTCTACATTTATTTATATTTTAAATTTTTTATTACCTAACTATGATTTCGTAGGTTGATCAATTTGATTCGGATAGTTGAATTGCTTAGCCACCACTTGGATTAAAAATAGTTTTGTTGTTGAGTCAGTTTTAAAATATATGGGTTTATATTGTTAAAAATATTGACACAGATCTAATTTAATAAGAAAAAATGGGAGTTAATAATTTAAGTATAAGATTTAATGAGAGGGGATTAAATGAGGTGGTATGTAATAATTGAAGTTACATTTTCAACCTTACCATTAGATATGGATTAAATACACAATTATGGACATTTTAGTAACCATTAAAGGTGACATTAAAACTGTAATAAAATGGCTTTTATACCATTTCTCAAACAAAGAATTAGAGTCCATGTCACCATGCCTCTCCTTTCTCCAAACCCTCTTCCTAATTTTATGTTTTTTTGAATTTTTTATTTTTTAATTCTACATAATTACCCATTAAATTAATAAGGAAATAACACAGGCTTAACTATTTCTAACAGCCATAAAGAAAGAGGGATTTGCTTTTCTAATGTATAGCCCAAATACCTCCACTTTCTCCTATATTCTCTCTAATTCTTATTTCTCTCCTAAATCATCTCTAACTCCTATTTATCTCTTAAATTATCTTTATTTCAATAGAGAGATTCCCTCATAAACTATCTCTAATTCTTACTTATCCTCTCCCACACTTTTTATTTACATACATCTAAAGAAAGTTTTAATTAAAAAAATTTAGAATTATATACTAACATTAAAATATTTATTCAAAATACAAAAATTAATTATAATAGTTATTAATAATTATATATTTTTACAAAATTCATCATGAAATTATGTAGTAGCAATATAAATTATAATTTTATGAATTATCCAATTTAAATGTTATTCAAATATTAAAAATTTAACATTAAAAAATAAAACATTATTTAAATATTTCAGTAACTAAAAATTTTAAATGACAAAACAATAAAAATAGCTAAATAATTATATAAAAAACATTTAATATTAAATAATAACATTAAAATAAATAAAATTCAAATAATGAAATTTTTAAATATTTTACATATTATTTAAATATTTAAATAATGAAATATATCATGACTAAAATTTAAATAGTTTAAATAACAAAATTAGGTAATAAATTTAAAAAATTCTTAAAAGTAGAAAAATAATTATAATAGATTTCATAATTTTCATAATAATAATAATTTATTATTTTACAAAATTAATGACGAATTATGTTATAATAGTACTAATTATAATTTTATGGAATATTAAATTAATTATATATTTAATATTTAATATTTTTTAAATAACAATATTATTTAAATAACTAAATAGTATTGCAAATAACTAACTTCACTTATATAAATTAATAATTATAAAAAATAACTTTCAAAAAATAGTATTTGTTAGTAATAATTTTACAATAATAGTGTACATTCACTATATATATACACTAAAATTAATAGTTATTTTATTTTCAGTAATTATTTATTTAATTTTTTATAAATATGTTTTCAATAATCATTTATTGGATATTAAACAACTATTATTTAACTTTTGAAATTTAATTTGTCATATTTATTTTATAAATTTATTTATGGTAATTATGCATTTTTTATAATTTATTGATTAATATTTATTAGAGATTAAACTATTACTTGAGATTATACTATTTATTAACTAATTTAATATATTTTCAGTATTTATTGTATTTTTATTATAATTATATTTTCAATAATTGTGTGTTTTTGCTATAAATTTTCAATAATTATAGGAAGTTAAATTATTGTTATTTATTAGATATTAGAGTCATTAGACTATTAATTTAGTTGAAACTATAAGTGTTAAAGGATTGGTTCAAATCAGTTGCAAGTTGTTTCGCTAACCAAATTAACTTGGTTAGGTGGGGAGTTTATCACCCAATACAATTGACCATTAGTTTAAAACTTGTCAACTCAGGTTGTATCAGTTTGGATCTATTTTCAGTTTGGTTTGTTTGTTCAAAAAATTAAATTTAAATTTAACAAATTATAGTGATATTATAAAAAAATAAAATTTATGATGTAAAATATTTTAGACTAAGAAATATGTGAGTTTTTCATTTTTTGTATTAAAAAGTTATATTTAATATATATATGGTCGGGTTAGTTCAGTTTTGGTTAGCTTATTAATGGCCAAATCGAAACTGACCTAACTTGGTCGAGTTGAAAAATTGCTAAACCAAAACCGATCGGAAATGGTAGAAAATCAACCAACTCGAGTTTGAGTTCAATTGAATTGGTTATTAAAAAGTTAAAATATAAAATAATTATATACTCCTATCTATATTGTTTAACTTTTACTTAACAAAGTCCATGCATCGCTAGTGCGTGTGTATGTATTTGTGTATGTTTAGAATTTTTAGTGTAAACTAATAGACCAACCCCAATGCATCAAATAGGTAATGTTTGGCACTGATGATGATTTTCCATATATATGTTTGGTTGGTCGATTATGTCGGTTTCTGGAAAATCAGCCAAAAATCGATTACTAGAATCAATCCTTTCCAGCTTGCACCTTTAACATAACCACAAATCATAATGGTAGCCCATTCCTGAACCGTGGTGGCAGTGAGATTCTGCAACCAATCAACCAGTACTATTATTTTTGAGAAAATTAATCTTACAAAATAGCACTTTTCACACAAACTGATGAATCAACTGACGTGACAATTTTAAAAATGGAAATCCGCCAAATGATTCCTCCAGCCAAACATTCCATCAATTTGCGAAGTCTTTAGCATGGATCACATGCGGAATAGGGAGATTTCATAACTCATAAGGAAGGAGTACAAATTTATAAGCTTGTATTTTGTATTATTTTCTATCTATTTGTATTTATATTCCTATTAAATGGAAATATAAATATATAAATATAAAACATAAGTTTTTACACTATAAATTTATATTTGTATTCCTTCGAAACTGAGCCTAAGGGGCAATGAAACAATGGAACTGCAACTGATATGGATCCCCATTTTAAGCAAATCTATCAGCTGATGGTTCTTTCCGGAAAGAATCTTGTTTCCGGCAAGGTATTATTGTTCTCTTGTCATTTTATTTTTGGCTCCATGTCAATCTTATAGTCCAAGCAAGTCATGGGTATATTATTTGAAACATGCCGGCCGATATGATGTTTTTAGAAAATGTTTTCTATTGAGTCCTATTTGTAAATAACCAATTGATGTGCTTTGGATTTCAATTTTAATGAAATATTCTCCTTGTCTTGCCAAAAAGGGCTGAGGAATAAGAGTGTTTTACAGGTCAGCTGGTCGGATCGGACCAGCCGGTTGAATCGTTTGAACCAATAATTGAACTATCCAACCACTATTTTCAAAATCGGGCTGGATCATATGGTTGGATTGGAAAAACAGGGAACAAGTCACATGATTAGTTTTGTTTCACCCTAAAACTGCTTTTTGACAAAAAACATTCATTTAGTCACTGAACCACTGTGTTGAATAGTCGAAATATCAACTCAGACAACGGTTTTTGACCTTTTCTTTTTATTTTTCTGCCAAAGCGGGCCATTCATTTGGTCCGAACGATTAAACCATTTGACCTGAGAACCAAATTCCAAAACAGTTCCTTGTCTGGTCCAATTTTAAAAACCATGTATTCAACGCATGACCGAACAAGCTTTCCAAGTCAGTGTCCAATGTAAGTCTTACAAACATTGAACACGGTAAATGTAAATGTATGTCTCAATACAAAAAGTGGAGTCTAAATTTTTAACATGAAATATATTTGGTTCGATATAGATTAAGAGAAAATTGGAAGTAGTGGGAAGGTTCTAAACAGATTAGTAAGGCCCGAAAACCATGGTTCAAACATCAGATTATCAATTTGTATCATACCAACTTGTATGATACATTGATATGCAATATAGGCGAATATGGTCAGGCCCAGGATTGCACCACGTGGCATTGACTGAACGAGATCCTGGCTGTCCATTCCTAATAACCCTTAACTACTTCATTGCAAAGTCAAGTATAAAAAGGGGTGCCCAGTATAAGGTAAATCCATCTTGTTCATTACTGCTCTCTAGCTCTTTTGCTATCTAATGATCTCATCTGAACCAAAGTTTCAAGTTTGGTCCGATCCTTTTATACGCTTGATTAACTTGACTGTAGGAGTCCCCGCCCTTAGGATAACACCCGGGGCCTCTAGCGTTATCTCTCTTATTCTTAGGTTGGATACATCGGCCTTGGCCAAAGAAACAAAATTACCTTATTACCCTCGGCCCCATCCTTGACAGCAACAATATGTATCAATTTTCAAGGTCACAAAAACGCAATGCATGATAGATTATTTTGGGTTTTTTTATGTTCAAATAGTATAACCCATTTTTAACATGTTAATTATGAAAAAGTGGGATTGAAAAGAGTGACAGAAAAAGTGCGATAAGTTTTTTTTTCTTTAAAAAAATGATACATGTTGAAAATACAGTTTTTTTACCATAAAAATGAAATAATTAATAACTGAAACATTTCAAACTGCAAATTTTTATATCAATTTTAGATGTCATTTGATAAAGGAAAGAAAAAATAGAAAATCTTATATAAGGTTTATAAAGGTTTCTTTTCCTTTCCCTACTTTTTCCTTCACCAAACAAAACAACATGCTAAAAGGTCAAATTCAAAATAAACGTTCATACGGAGAAGATATACATATGAAGAGGCCCTGGGCCATACCGTGGATAAGGAAGGATGAGATGTGCATCTCCACCTACCGCATAAATCTATTAAATAAATAATTTGGACCCAAACTTAATCATATTGGAACGGTCATATTCAAAACAAAACAAAAAATAAAAAGAACGGTCCTTTCACTGGGTTTCTCTAATCCTATAGCTTACTCATTGTTTTCAAGTTTTTCATTTCTTTTTTCTTTTGTATGTGCGCGTGTACTCTCGACCATTTTTCAACTCGGCCCATGCTACTACTTCCACAGAGGCCCAGATTTGTAAATTATGTTGGTTTTTTTATATCTAGAGATTCTAGACCAAACCTATGGTCGTACGGCCCATGCTACTACTTCCACAGAGGCCCAGATTTGTAAATTATGTCGGTTTTTTTTATATCTAGACCAAAATGCCTTCATCCACTACTTATTTTTATGATTTTTTATTTTTTAATTAATTAATTTAAAATTATTATCTAAAACTCACTTTCACTTTTTTTTTTCCAATTTTATTATATTTATCCATACTTTTCAAAACCTCCTGTTCCGAAGCACCGCTGGTTACCATTAGGAGATGAATGGATTTTGTAAGTTTAGCATACTTCCCGTCCCTTTAAGTTTGCGCTCCATGAAAATTGTGAGATGATGAAATTTGTTTATGATACCCTCCATATGAGAGTTGGGAGTTATCTCTTCATCCAAATGACAATGGGCTCCTGACTTTTGGGTTGGAGGATAGAAGGATACCTGTTTCTCTTTTAAACTACTTAATAGGGAAACAGGGTTAATTTGATCATTGAAAATATTTAATTACTTAGTAAAAAAAAAAAGGTTAAATAGACAATTTTTAATGATCACAGCCATAATCATGGTTTTTAAAATCGGATCGGACTGGATGGTTGGACCGAAAAAACCGGGAATCAGTCACCTGACCAGTTTCATTTTTTTCCCAAAATCATTAATTTTAGTCAATAAATCGTTGAACCGGTCAATTAACTATTCAAACCGATAACCAAACCCCCGACCGGTTGAGTCATGGGTTGGTTTTAAAAACCATGACCATAACGGTGGCGTAATGGAAAATAAGTTTTAAATAACAAAAAGGGTCATTTAGACACTCCTATATTCTATCGTATTAACTAAAACCCTCCCTATAGCTTCCATTATAGTTTACACTCGGTTTACTTTTTTTTGGCTGCTAATAACCGTTTGTTTTTTCATTTAGAAAAAAAAAAAAGCATTTCCTACTCTCTCTCTTTCTCTCACACACACCCACTCTACCATCAGCACATTCCAACACCCTACTAACTGGACATCACACATCTCATACATGGCAGCTCCTAGTCTCATGGAGAGATGTGTGGTGTCAAATTATGAAGGAATCTCTGAATTTTCCTCGCCTAAAAATACATCATATTTGGAATGGATTATAAATTATATTATGGGAATTTAGGGGTATTTTAAACATTAGATTATGGGAATTTTGGGGTATTACTCTTCTTTAAAGCTAAAAGAGTGTTTCCAAACACAAAAGTTGTAGATGCATGTGTAGATTGAGGAAGAAGATGTTGAGCTCTAATCATACATAGGAATGGCAATGGGGTGGGGCATCCACTCTCCATCAAGGGTGAGGAATTCCTGAATTTTTCCCACCCTGACATAACCACCTAAAAATACATCTAATTTAGAGGTATTTTAGAAATATAATTATTGGAATTTGGGGTATTTTAAGATTTGAATTATGGTAATTTGGGGTATTATAAAAATGGAATTATCAGATCCTATTGTTTTAAAAATTTGGGGGGACTTAGAAGTATTTCAAAAATTAATATTAAACCTATGAATATTTTACTAGTTTATCATAGGGAATTATATGCAAGCCCTATTCCCAGTTTCCACCCCATCCTCAAGTTGGGGTAAAAATATTTTCCCTATCTCTGCCTTATCCTTGTTTAAGATTAGGAAAAACCCAGCCCATTTGGGGCAGGGTAAGGCCTCGATTTTATGGGAAAAATTGCCAACCCGTAATCATACAAATGTTCAAAACTTGGGCTTGACAAGAAATGTGTGGCATGCCCAATTAGTAACATTGTTCTTTATGATTTTCACATAACCACAAAAATCATCATAGTTTTTTTTAGAAAAGCATCATCTCAACAACCTCTCCTCTTTTCAATTCCCCCCTATTCGGTGTTACTCCCAACGTTTCTTGTCTCACTCCCTCAAAACTTTATCTTTAGTGCAAGTTGGGTGGGTTGAGTCAGGGTTATGGTCAACCCAGGCCTCAGTTTTGACCCTAAAATTTGGGCTTAAGACCCAAGCCCAAGGTCAAGCCCAATCTTCCCAACCCGAGCTAGCCCACATTGTAATTGATTCACTCGGGTGGCTCAATTTGGTCTATGAACTTGCTCTAAAAGTATATATGTATGTATGCATTTATGTAAATATGTATACAAATGTATACACACACACACACTCACACACACACACATATATATATATAGTTAGGCCGGGATCGGACCGGGTTTTAGCTACCTAAGGGTTAGGCTCGAGTCCAACCAAAAAAATAAAGAAGCTTGATTTATTGTACCTAAGCATTGCCTAAGGACCGAAAATCCAAGCCCAACCCTAGGGGATCCGATTGGATCTGATAGGCAAGGATCTGAATTCAAATCCGATCGAGAAGTTGGATCTTTAGATCTGATTCAACCTGATTTGTTTTTTTAATTAATAAAGTATTAAAAGAAAATAAAATATACCAATTTAAATAAAGAAAAACAAAAAATATGAGTATTTTTTAATTATTTTTATCATATATACACATTTTTTATAAAAAATAAAGAATATAACAAATTTACAAAAATATAATATAAATAATATATTTATAAAAAAATAAATAGCATATATATGTATTACATATATTTATACAAATAAATATATAACATATATCACAAAACGGATCTTATTGGACCGGATAGGGGTGATTCGATTCCTGACTGGATCCTATCATCCGACACGAAAATTCGAACAGAGGCGATCCGAATTCAACCAAATGAGACCAGACCTCAAATCCGATCCATTTGTACCCTATCCCAGCCCATATAAAATTTCGGGTTGGGGCCTGCCCAAGTTAAACCCCTATTAGCATCTACTTGACATTTCTCACCTTGTCCCCACCATTCCCTCTTCTCCAACATCCAAATAGCATCCATCCTAAGCGAAATCTCGCTCAACATCTAAGTAGCAGTCCTCTCATGCACACTCTCCTCCGACCCCTTATTCTCCCCTTCTCTATTTTTCGAAACCAAACTAGAGCCCACTGTATCCTTCCCCTTTTTGTTTCTTTGTTTTGTTGTACTTTCAATGCTAAGCATTTTTTTGCCCCTTACTCAAAGACTAAAACCATGTTAGTTAAACCAAAGTTGTTTCAGTTTTGTTTGAACTACTGTATCATGTGGGTAGGAGATCCGAATTAGCATCTACCACCCCAAGCCCCCAACCACTTTATATTACTATGCGTTATGAAATGCATGCATATTATTTTTCTTTTCTTTTCCTAATCCTTGATCAAGGGTTTCGAGTGATTGTGATATTCCTCTCTGATTAAGGCTTTTGAGGGACGACTAATCCACTGTCACCCTCATTTAAATAGGAGCAAAATAGACATTTCCTTCTTATGGTAATAGAAGCCATGGCTAAAATTGTCAAATTGCATCTTCATCAAAGTGAAAGAACAATAAATAAACAGACTCAAAATGCAAACCATCAGGGGGTGCCTTAGTAATATGCGAAGTATATGAGTGTTTTAGTTAGGGAAAATTCTTGTACTTTGGTTCGAGTGATAATTTGGTCCCCAAACTTTAAATGCGATAATTCAGTACTCAAACTTTCAAAATGTGACAATTTGATACTTGCCGTTAAGTGATATTTGAAGAGTAAAAAATGTCTTAAGAATGCCATCTAATTCTCTTTATCAACCATCAAAACATTGACAATAAAATAAACAGTCTCAAATTCTAGATTCTTCTAAACAATTACCAATTTTTTTTTTAATAGAAGATGCTACGATTTGAAACTGTTCAGATTTTTGTTAACATTTTGATGGTTGATAAAGAAAATTAGATGACACTCAAAGGGCATTTTTGACTTTTCAAATATCACTTAACAGCTGATTAACGAATTGATTAACGACAAATACTGAATTGTCACATTTTAAAAATTCAAATTCTAGATTGTCACATTTTAAAAATTTGGATACTAGATTATTGTATTTTAAAATTCGAGGACCAAATTATCACTCGAACCAAATTACAGTCTACTGATTTAGTTCTTACGGTAAAGCACATGGAGTGTCACGGTAAAATATACAAACGTCCCTTGAAATGTTTGACACTACAATTACCTCCTTTCTATTTTTGTCCTAAAAATGGAGACTTCAAAGTTATAAAATTGCCCTTACAGCTCACTAAATACATCTTTCAATATAATTCAAAAATCAAAATATCAGATTTGTCCATTTAAATTTCACTAAACCTACTGTTTTAATAGGTTTTTTAATTAAAAATACTTTTTCCTGGGATGTTTTAGTTAATTTTCATCTGAATTAGATATAAGGGTAATAAATACTTTTTTGGAAAATTAATGCATTAGATTTTTTTAGAGGACAATAATAAAAGAGATGTAACTGCAGGTTTTTACATGGGAGGTTTATCGTTTCTGCGAAAGTGAAACATGAAGGGAGGTTTTTATATTTTATCCTGAAAAAAAGTGAAGTAAAATTTTATATAATAACCTTTAATTTATTTAATTTTCTAATTTCTATTACGAAGGAAAACCACAGGATGCGTACACTGTCGCTCCGCCATTCCCTACTCTCATTCATGGCCGCCCCGTTACTCCTAAGAGGTATCCCCCTCCTCTATACCCGATTCCAACAACGCAGTTCCGCCTCTGGTTTCTTTGCCGCTGTGGGCAGACCGTCTTATTGTGCGGCGGCCGAGCCGTGTCAGCCACACAGTAATGAGATCGCCGGGATAGAGCGCACAGCTGATTGGAGTGCCAAAGAACCGCTACGGCACTCTCGGTTGGACGACCCCGGATACCGGCGGTGGAAAGATAGAGAGGCGGAGATTCTTCGAGACATCGAGCCCATTACTTTTCTTACCAAGGAGATTCTCCATTCTAACAAGTAAATTTCCCGGAAAGCTAAATTTATTATTCTCCTCATCCCCCTCCTATTTTTTGACGCTTATTTTGTTTCTTCAATTTTATTTAAATGTCAGTGAGAACCGATAATTCAGAGCAAACAGGAGGTCTCAGAGACGCGTAATTTGAGTCACTGACCACTCACCGATTCGTTTGGGATGGAACTGAAGTATATGACACAATCTCCTCTAATCGATGGTAGAAGAGGAAAGAAAAGAAAAGAAAAACCACTTTGGAATTTTCTCACTGACCCATTTTCTTAGGAAAAGAAAGGATAGACTTTAGAAAATTTTAACCACTCACAGGAAAAAAAAAAACCTTCACGGAAGTAGGAAATAACTGGGTATTCAAAGAAAATGATACCGTTCTACTCTGATAGGTAGAGTGGGTCCAAGGAGTCAAAGAGAGGAATCGCTCTGTTCTTCTCTATTCATTTGCTCTAGAAAATAATCAGAACTGAAGGAAGTTTGAGTCTTCATCGTAGCGTGGCAAGAGTGAACTTTGACCTCTATTATAGCATAACCAACTGAATGCTTGTTTGTTCTGCAATAAATAACTTCTTTAAATAATGCTAATCTTCTATCTCATTGCTTCTTGGACCACAATGAAATCATGGTAATGGCATTTTCTAAAATGCTTCAAGTATGTCCTTTTTGAAGTAGCAATATTGACGAATTATAGAATTTTTTAGAGCCATCATATTATTGCACAGTGTCAGGGAAATGAACAACTTTTGGTACATTCGCAGCAATATTTATGCCATTGTCTAGGTTCTTTTTAAACATTCACGAATCCAATTTATATTTAATCAAGTATACATTCTTTTAAACAATTCCATAATTAACTTTATTAGTGGATTCAGAAATGGTTGTGTTTTCACGTTTTATTGCCTCAAAGCATGTTGGATACTTATGCTAAATTGGAGTTTCCATGGATTTTAGCTTTCATCTTCATTTCTTCTTTGTTGGAACTTGTATGAGACATCCAGAAGAGGGTAATTGTGTTTGTGACTGATGCTTACTAACCGTGGAGTGGAAAGTTGCCCCTTCTATGAAACTAAACATGAAAATTACAATGTAATAGCAAGGATAACTTCCAATGCAGATTCTCCTGTTAAATGTTAATTAACTTATTTCGGAATTTCATTGTCCAGAGAATATTTAAAGGTCTTTTGAAGAATACTTTGCTTCTAACATCACATAATTGATAACATTTGTTTTCCCTAAATATATTGAGAATACCCTGGCAATGAGCTAAGTAATGCTTCACAATTGTGAAGTAAATGCTTGCCAATTTCTTATATTTAACATCTCAATAAAAGTCATTTGGAACCCAACTCGTCATCTTTCTTTAGATAGTTTGGCATTGAACTGGAGTGCGTCATTGATACATTACAACCTCAACACCTGACTTTAATTAATTGTTGTTATTTCTACACCCAAATTTATAATGACTGGGCATGGTCTTCGATCAGTTGGAAAATGGACCAGTAGCCATGGGATGCATGCATTTGTGGCTTAAGGCTGAAATTTAAAGATGTCTGTAGGGAGTTTTCCTATATATCTTTAACTGTTTTGTCATCAAATTGGAATGTGTAATTGATCCATATACAATGTCAATACCTGGCCTTTGAATTATTCATTTCTCTTTCTACACAAAGCTTTCATAATAATTGGATATAGACATATTTACTGAAATATGATACGCTCATGATTGGATAGGCATCAATTTAATGTTTCAATGTACCAAGAATAGATATATGCTAATGACTCAAAAGTTTATTCCTAACTTATTGAGGTGGGGAGGGACATTGTAGCTACATGGTTTATTATCCCCAATGTTTAGAAAACCGGGCCGGGCCAGCCGGTCGGACTGGTTGAGCCGAGACCTGGGACCCTAGCCGGTTCGGTCATACCCCAATAATCGTTTTGATTAAAAACCTGGTGAAAACCGGCTGACCGGCCGGTTTACTGGAAAACCGGTGAACCAGTCCCAGTTTCATGAAACCGCCTAGGTCCTTAACTAATGGAAAGTATAAAATGTGCTCATCAAAATTTGAACCTATGACCTCTTATTTTCATATATTGCTTAATTACCATTAGTCTACCTCTTGTGTTAATTAATGACTCTTTTATTGTACATATTACTTTATTAAGCATGTATTTAGAGAAAATGTAAATTAAGAGACTTGAACCCTAATCATTTTCTTTAAAAATTAAGGAACTTACCAATTGCCATCAATGCACCATATGTAAGTATATTAAAAGTTGTAATGTAAAATATATTACATATAATATTTATATGACCTCTAGTATATATATGTATATGCCACGTCATCATGGTTTGACCTTCGGTTCGACCCTGGTTGAACCTCTCCCCTCTCCAGTCCTATGCCCGGTCTGGTTCTCAGAACATTGATTATTTCAGCTACATTAGCAAGGTCTTTTTTTTTTTTTTTGATAAATGAGTGGCAGTTTTATTAAGAATAGAAAAAGTGTACAAGCACCCTAAGAGGAGGCACGAGATGTTACCTCCCCTTAAAACTGAGAATATAAGCACATTCTAAAGTCTAAATAGAATTATAATTATAAGATAGCCCAAAACAATCCACCCCTTGATACCCCTTCTTTAGCCAAAGAATTAGCTATTTGCCGATCTACTAACCCATTGAAATCTAATTGACATGTTCCTTATAGTAGTCGATCAAGACTACAGTCAATCTTGAATCCAAAAAGGTTTCGGATGGAGAAAAGAAGGAGAAAAGGAGGAGAAGCAGAAGTACACAAGGGTTTAGAAAGGAGAGGGACAGATAGATTGAATCTGCCGTCCCACTCTTAATATTTATATGTTATGTTCACTAATTGTAGAAAAAGGCAGAATTGCCCTTAATGCTTACATGGCAAATAAAACACTAATAAGCTGAAATAACAAGCTGTCTGAAATAACTACCAACTAACACTGATATAACTAACAAAGATTACATGTGCTGTCATACGAACACAGTGGGGACCACAGCCATGGGGCCCACATCAGTTACACTTATAAGCCAATTAACTTTCTTGAGAAGATCCCTGTAGCCCCGAAAGACTGTTTCTGGATTCGACAACCAACCCACTACCACCTTAGAGTCCCCTTTTATTCCTTGTATTACTGCCAGTATCTCAGCCTTTGTAGAGTTGCCAACTCCCACTGGTCTTGAAAATAAGGATAAAATGCTGCTCCTTATATCTCAAAACCCCTCCTATACCCAAGGTCCTTGGATTACCTTGACTTCTCTTGTCAAAGTTTAGCTTTACCACTCCCTCCAGAGGGGGTCTCCATTCTGTTTGTAATCTATTCTTTTTAGAGGTTGTGGATGCCACTTCTGCCCAATTTCTCCTAAAATTGTCAAAAGGATACTTCACAAAAAGGTTTGAAGTTTTCATCCAAAAGATTGTCCTTGTCATTATGCACTCCTTTACTTTAGCAAGGCTTTTGAGGGATCAAAAAGCAAATTTACTTCAGAGGGCAAGTTCTCCTAAAATTGTCAAAAGGATACTTCACAAAAAGGTTTGAAGTTTTCATCCAAAAGATTGTCCTTGTCATTATGCACTCCTTTACTTTAGCAAGGCTTCTGAGGGATCAAAAAGCAAATTTACTTCAGAGGGCAAGTTCCACTTGCACCCAAGCAACATAAAGACCCAATTCCAAATATTAGGAGCAAAATAACAAAATATCAAGGGCATTTGCTTGGTGCAGTGGTAAAATCCCAGGTTAATAAGCATGAGAATGTCAGGTTCCAGGGTTCAGTCTGAGAGAGCAGCCACTTTATGCAAAAGAATGCCAAAAAGGTTAGTTGGTATCCAGTGTATCGCTCATTCACTCCCAAGATCCTGGATTTCTGGATCGCCACTGGGTAATAGCTTCTCCTGCAAAAGGTGGATAGGGGCATTGATGTAGGACCAGCTCAGTTCTAGTCCTTAGAGAATGTTGAATGGTCTTATTGATCAAAGTTTTATGGCTGTAATGGCTTCTTGAAGGAATAAAAGAGAAAGAAGAGAGAAAATACCTGGAATCACTCACGGGGTGCCTAGATTCACTCTAAGGCATGGGAATCACTCACCATAGCTAGCATAAGCTGAAGAAAACTCAATATATTTCATTGCCTTTGTGTAAAACGTCCAGATGGCTTTACGATGGGCTTTTATCAAGACTGTTGGGAGGTGGTGAAAGAGGATTTAGTTGAAGTCTTTAAGGAATTTGCAGACAATCACACTATAAGTCCTGGAATTAATGCCACCTTTTTGGCCCTGATACCTAAGAAGATTGATGCCAACCACCCAAAAGATTTTAGGCATATTAGTCTGGTGACAAGCATCTATAAAATTCTGGCTAAAGTGCTCTCATTGAGGATCAAAATAGTCCTCCCTTTTATCATTAGTGAAACACACGGGCTTCATTCAAGGGCGACAAATAACAGATCAAATCTTAATTGCGAATGAGTGTGTGGAGGAAATGAAAAGGTCTAGTAAGAGAGGATTCATTTGTAAATTGGATCTTGAAAAGGCCTATGATTTGGTGGACTGGAAGTTTCTATTAGAGGTTATGCAAAACTGTGGGTTTGGGGACAAGTGGTGTAATTGGATCTTTGGGTGTATTAGTACTTGTCACTACTCTATTCTGGTAAATGGTATGGTGAGGGATTTTTTTCCAGCTTGCAGGGGTGTTAGGCAAGGGGATCCACTCTCATCCTTCCTTTTTACCTTAGTAGCTGATGTGATTAGTAGGATCATTACTAAGGCTGACAGCGAAGATGCCATTAGGGGTTGAAGAATAGGGAGACACCAAGTTCCTGTCACCCACCTTCAGTTTGCAGATGACCTAATGATCTTTTGTGAAGGAGGTCTTAGCGAAAAGGTAGCAAACCTAAAGGAGCTAATAAAAGGTTTTGAAAGTATCTCTAACTTGAGAATAAATCTAGAAAAGAGCTGCATAGCGGGTATAAATTTGGAGGTAGGGGAGGTCGAGGCTATTACGGAGTGTCTTGAGTGTTCCACTTCTGTTTGGCCTATGCCATATTTAGGGCTTCCTTTAGGGGCAAATCCTAGGGAGAGTAGATTTTGGACCCCAGTGAGAGAAAAGTTTGAGAAGAGATTAGCCTCATGGAAGAGGAATTATATCTCTTTAGGAGGGAGAATTACCCTAATAAGAGCTACCTTGGCTAATTTACCTACCTATTATTTGTTTGTTTTTAGGATACCAATTAGGGAAGCTAGGAAACTGGAGAAGTTGATGAGAGATTTCTTATGGGAGCTGGGACAAGAAAAAAATGATCACTTGGTTAATTGGGAAATTGTGTGCAGAAGTAAAGAAGGGGGTTTGGGACTTGGGAGGGTAACTAGAAAAAATCAAACCCTGTTAGGGAAATGGTTATGGCGATGGCCTTTGGAAAGAGAGAGATTGTGGCATGAGGTGGTGGAAAGCATTCATGGGAGGTCAGAGAATGGATGGGATGCTGGTGTATCGAGGCAAACTGACCTAGTAGCACCTTGGAAGGCTATTCACAACACCCTTCCTCAATTCCTCAATTTTATCAGGTATGAAGTTTGTTCTAGCAACTCTGTCCTTTTTTGGGAGGATATTTGGGTAGGAGACACCGTTAAAGGATTTGTTCCCTTCGCTTTTTTCTATTTCTTTGTACAAAAAAGAGGTGGTCTCAACATTTGTCTCACCTTTGGGAACACCCTTAGATCCTACTTGGGATTTTGGGTTTCGTAGGGGTCTTAGGGATGATGAAATTAATTCTCTTTTTGCTTTGCTTGGTTGTCTTAATCAGGTTTGTTTGGATCCCTCCAAGCCAGATAAGAGGGTTTGGACTCCTAGACCCAATGGAACCTTCACTTGTGCTTCTTTTTTCAAGTCCACCTCTCAACTTTCTACTCACCAACCCTTTCCGTCAAAAGAAATTTGGTGTAGGCCAGTTCCCCCTAAAATTATGGCATTTTGTTGGGAAGTATTCCATGGGAAAGTTAATACTTTAGATAACCTACAAAAGAGAAGACCTTTCCTCTGTATTTCTCTTAATTGGTGTATCCTCTGTAGAGCTCACGGTGAGGATTGTTACCATTTATTAATATCTTGTCCCTTTTCTGCAGACCTTTGGGCTTGGCTACTTTCGTTGTTTGGGGGTAGTTGGAGTCTACCAGCAGAAGTTCACATGCTCTTCAACCATTCTACCTTTTATTGGCCTACAAAAATAGGGAGAATTATGTGGAGATGTGCTCGTGTTGCTTTGATTTGGACTCTTTGGGAAGAAAGAAATCTTAGAATCTTTCAAGAAAAGGAAAGGAGCAGCCAAGATTTGAAAGACTGTGTGTTAAATAGGGCAATACATTGGCTGAAGACCTTGGAAATCTTTCATCAATTCTCCTTTAATGACCTTTGGAGAAATTGGTCAGCAGTAGCGAGGTGTTCATCTCTAAAGGACAAATCAATTACAAGCTGGTCTCCTCCATCCGAAGGCTCACTAAAGTTGAACCTTGATGGAAGTAGCATGGGTAATCTAGGTTTATCCGGAATGGGGGGTGCTTTAAGAAATGCGAAGGGAGAGATTTTGTTGCTTTACTCAGGTCCCTTGGGATTTGGGAACTCCATTAGGGCAGAACTCTTAGCTGCTGTACAAGGGGTGCAATTTGCAAACCAGCTGGGGGTACAACAACTAATAATTGAGGGGGACTCCAAAGTGGCGGTGGGTTGGTTGAAAAATCCTGAAGAGGCTATGTGGCGATACAAGAATGAAATGAAGAAATTTAGTTGGCTGACAAGGAATATGTTGGTCACTGTACAGTGGGTGGGGAGATCAGTAAATACTTTGTCAGATATGTTAGCTAAGCAAGGGGTAAATAGGGAAGAATTATTTTGGGCTCAGTTGTGATTCTTGTTTTTCTTTCCTACTTTACTTGTAAGTTTCAAGGAGGGACTGCAGCTCGTGCCTCTCACTGGGATGATGTATGAACTCACTCTAAATTTGTTTCTGAATCATATTATTCATAAAAAAAAACGTCCATACATATTTATAGACTCTAAACTCATTATAAGCCTAGGAGTCAAACTGTTAGACTCATAATAGTCTTAGGAGTAAAACTGTTAGACTCAATAATCCTAGTAGGATTCAAACTAAGCTGTCATATCCTATTTCAATTCAAAGAAGACTCAGTAATTCTAATCTTACTTATGCAATGACTGAAATTTTAAACATAAACAAACTATAATTAGACAATTTAAACCCTATCATTGGACCTCCACAGAAAATGACAAAAATACCCTTGGCATTTTCAATTCAGTCCAAATCCCAAGTACCACCACTATGCCATATCAGGACTTGTTATAAGGCCTTTCTAGAATAAGTCTTCATGGGTGCTGATTGATTCCTATCAGGCATTCGCTTGGTGCAGTGGTAAAATCCCAGGTTAACAAGCATGTCAGGTGCAAAATTCAGTCTGAGAGAGCAGCCACTTTATGCAAAAGAATGCCAAAAAGGTTAATCTGTTTCCAGTGTACTGCTCCCAAGATCCTGGATTGGTGGATCACCACTGGGTAATAGCTTCTCCTGCAAAAGGTAAAATGGCATTTGTTCCCCCAGGAAGATGTGTTCTTTTCTATTAGAGAACTTGGGTTCTCAAGAAGTATCTCAATGCTTTTAAATATCTTTGATAGCAAGGGTGATGTAGGAGAAGTATACTATTTTTTGGATTTCAAGGTAATGCTGCAGCCATATTTAAACATGGTGAAATTAAATGTATTTTTTTAATCACTGAAAATTAGGATAGTCAAGAAGGATTTCATTGGGTTTGAAGGAAGGCTGAATCTGGGTTATCCGGTTATGTTAATGAACAGATTAGAAGCTAGGATTAAGGCTGATAGCAGGGTTTGGATTATGGCTAGATTGGGTCAGTAAATGTATAACTTGATTAGGATCTTAAATGCTTCAAAAGAGGCTGCAGCTAGCTTTATGTTGATGGTAGAATCTGGTCAAGCTAGCTTTAGGGCCATTATCAGGTGGCTTTAGCTTCTTCTTGAATGGGAATCCTTACCTATCCTGATAAAATCTTGGTGGTCAATGGTGACATGACAGTATTACACCACTATAGAAGTCAACACTAGGCATCTCAGAAAATAGAGGCTTTCAATAATTTTCATCACCCACCATAATAACTTTTGTTTTCTTATAACATTGACCTGTATCATGGGCTAATGGTGCTTAGTGACTATTTACTGCAATGATTGTTGTCTTATTAACAATGGAAAGTTGCTCTGAATTTTTACCTGCCTTAAATCAGAAATAATGCAAACATATTGATATCTGTCATAGACCTATTTAATATTTGATGTTGCCCATAACATTCTCGACTCGAGTCCTATTATCTTTCTTTCTTTTATTTTTTCTTTTTCAAATGTTGTATTAAGAAATATATATCGCAAAGATTAAATCTGCACTCCTGTACACTAAGGCATTGTGCAATGGGAAAAAAGTAAATAGTATCAAAAAGATTGCCTGTTCACAAATAACACTTTTGGCATTAAAAAAAAGAATAGTAAGGAACTACCCTGCAAACCATGTTTATTGACAGCCATGAACACAGGTCACCCTTTACTTTCCTTGTTTTAATATCATCAGAACTGATATTTTGTTCATAGATAATAGATTTGTGAATTTCTTTTGCTCCATTTAATCCAAATGACTGTGAAGGTAGCACATTTCAAACAACTCTATCCCTTTCCTCACCCCCTTCAGATATCATTCATGGAAGAAAGCTTCAACTGATCTGCTCTAAAGCCCTAAGAACATCACCTACACCTTGTAGGAACTTCTCCTTTCTTTGATAAGCTTGTGGGAAGACTGATGGTGAACAGAATGGAATGGCAAAACAGGATTCATGTAGCCGATCCCATATAGTTGGGAGACTTAGATGATGATGATGATGTTTATAGAAACATGGCAGTTCTGAAATAGATGATTGGCTGATTCCAGAAATGTAGAGGTTTTTTTTTTTTTAATAAATTCCAGAAATGTAGAGTTTGGCAGACTATCATTGTCATCTAACATCATACCCCATCTGTCAAGATTACCTGTCATTAGGCAATTGCCCAGTGTTTCTTTCCAAACTAAAAAGATCACCTTAGATGGCACAGAGGGATGCCATATATCTTTGAGTGAGGGAAAGTGCTTTCTGTCGATGAATTTCATTTTATTAAAAAATGAGTATACAGAAACGGATCCTGACCTGTCCGAAGTCCATCTTGTCTTTTTCATTGAGGCAAGGCTTCACATTCTGAAATTTCTGCAATAGCTCAGCCATTGGTCCAATTTCTCAGTCATTCAGATATCCTCTAAACTGTCGATTCCAAACAGTGACCTTTTTTCAACTCATAATGTTCAGCCAAATGAGCTTCCCAATTCTGGGCAGCCAACATCACCTATTTTATGTATGTTACCTTTTAACAACCATTGGCAGGATTTCTTTATTCTTCTTCACATTGTACACTACATGAAGAGCTTTTATATTTAGGTGAAATGACCTGCCTTCATATCTCTTACCTCCAGTCCTCTAAGTTTTGTAAGTTCACACACCTTGCTCCAACTAGTGATTTAAAAGGTGTGCCTCAGGTGCACAGGTGAGGTGCATTTTAAGGCCTGCGCCTTGCCTAGGTCCAGATGCAACTCCTTTACAAAGGTGTGCACCTGGTGCGCCTTGGTTAGAATTGTGCACTTTTTAGAGTAATGTGATTAGGAAAGAAATAAAGAGATTGAAAGTTTCATGTGCTTGAATTGTTTATTTTGATGGATGAAAAAATTTTATTAAAATTAAAATCAAAATTGAGAAAGATGAATAATGTACAAGTGCCAAGTGCTAGTGCATCCCTTGCATCAGGGATTAAAACTCGCCCCTCTTCCCCTGCCCTCCCCCCAAACTAGACTGTTCCTTAATTTACATCATTAGCTAAGACTCCTGTTGTGGTGCCCCAGAATAGCTGCTCCCTACTAACCCCTTGTCTTGCCAAGGCATCTACCTAACCATTTGTTGTCCTTTCAACTCTCTTGCAATTCTGTTCACTTCTCTTATAGTACACCTACTGCTCCATGGGCCTACTCTTTGATTTTGCATCCACCTGATTACCAATCTGGAATTGCCTTCAACTGTTATAATTTAGAGTCTTTCTCAATTTTCAGTTCTTACAAAAAAGCTAATAATTCATGTGCTTGAATTGTTGAGCACTTAAATATGTTTTAGATGGTATGTTTAATTTTATTTTTACATTTCACTTTGAATATATTTTATATGTTTATGTCTATGCATTTTAATTTGAGAAAATAGGCTTTTTAGAACATTTAGTTTAAAATTTAAGTATGCATTTTTAGTTAATATTATTTTTTATTTTTACTTATAAAAACAATATTTTTTTTGGCATTTTCATGTATTTTTTTTTTAATTTGTGCCTCACTTCAAAAAACTGTATGCCTCATCTTGCAAGTAAATATGAAAACCCAAAACTACCTCAACTGAGAATCCTGTGATCTTGCGCTCATCGGATGTGCAATCGGATAAAACCTAACTTTAGAAAATGAAGATGATTTGAAAGACTTCTTCATTCAGACAAGTGCAACAAACTTGAAAATTCAACCTGCTGCATTGATTTGCATCAAAAGACCTTGATCAGATGCACATTCAGTTACTAATTGTTTTGGGTGCCACTTCTTGTGTGGGTCTTAACTTCCAAATCAGCATAAAGAGTGTGAGGGAGATATGCAATTTCTGGTGCTAACTTTGCTTAGGAAAACAATGCAGAAAGCATATTTCCACAAAATGTGATCAAACACTTATGAATCAATTACCCTAGGACTTGATGAGAAAATACAGAACATATGAAAAGAAAAATTAATATATCACGCCTGAACTACACTCTTTCTACACTCTCTTATTGTTTATTCTTGATGACTTGAACCAAGATCAGTTCTCTTTTTGTGGAGTACACACAAATTCTCATCTGTGATATCAAGCATGCTGAGCTCTGCAAGCTAGTTCCACATTTCACCATCCTGGAAGACATTATCAGTTTGGCAGCTTCTTTTGTCAGCATTTAGTTTTCTCATGTTTTTAGAGAGTTTAGTCGATTAGCTCATAGTATTACCCAAAAAGCTCTCATAGCCCTCTGTCCTGTGGGTTCTCCTCAGCTCACTTGGCTCTCTTCTGTAACCTCTGCTGATCTCCCTCTCCTTTGTGTGAGAGGGAGTTTCTCTGAATAATTTACTTTTACCAAGAAAAACAAAACCAAATGGATTGGGTTTCAAGTTTGTTGTTTTTTTTCTTCTTTTCTTTTATTGCAATCTTAAGTTATGTCTATCACCTGCAAAAGAAGTATCATATGTGGGGGGTGATCTCTGTCTTATGAAGGTTTTGCATAAAACTTGACCTCTATCAGTTTTTTTCTGTGTAAATTGAATCATCCACTTGGAGCTTTCAGATATTGTTTTACCCTGTTTGACAGATTTGCTTGCTGCCAGGTATAAAGATGGAGAACGTCTAACAGATGAAGATGAAAAGGCTGTGGTAGAAAAGCTTCTTGCTTATCATCCACATTCTGAAGATAAAATTGGATGTGGCCTTGATTCTATTATGGTAAATACCATCCTATATAATCAATAAAAAATCATATATAGGCTTTCATTGGATATGTAGTATAACTTGGTTGTTGATTTTTTTTTTCATATTTTAATGTTTTCCTCTATACTGTTGTAAATGTATATTTGCAACTATGCATGGAAAACCTACAATTCCTTATTAGGGTGCTTGTAAATCAGTCAAGCTTCAAGCCAATACACCATCTGTGCTATATATTTTTAACAGACTTAACTCTAGTGGAAACATGGCATGATGCTTCACAGTAGCAGGAGGGCTCATTTGAAATTTGTATTTTACTGTGCTTTCAACTCTCACTGACCTTAGATAATCCTCTTTTGTTGTCCATAAATCTGTTAAGTATTGCCAATACCATACATACAATTGTTGTTTTTGGTAGCAAGACATAGGAAAATAAGAGATTGCATACATATAGGGCTTACTGGAGATGCAGTATGATCCTCACTTGAGGTAGTCATTCATCCAGTTTAGCATGGGCAGTTGTTCCTTTTATAATATGCTCAAACATTATTCCAATGGTCTTATTTTCAAATTATATATTACTTTATTTTTGGGGGTTTTTAGAAATGTATTAGAGAGGAAATAATCTCTGTAGTAAACTTTGCCTAAACACATCAAAGAGTGGAGTCAAAGTGGTCCGACATATTGTTTGTGTCCATGAATTGATAGGGTGAAGTTTTCAAGTCCTCAAATTATCAATTGTGGGTTGTTGGCTTTCTAACTTGAAAGGGGCCATTATCTGAAATAGTTTCCTGCCAGCATAGTTATGGTTTACATTTTCCCTCTATCTTAACACCAACCGATTATGACATAATCTGCTACTATTTACCTTTTAAAGCTTTTGATGGATTGTTTTGCATGTACATTGGTTGTGAGTTTTATGGAATGATTAACCTAGTTATTAAACAAGATTAAGTCTTGCAAAGAGACTTTTTGCATGTACATTTTCCTTGATCAATTGAAGCTAGCTAGCCAATTAAAGCTGATAGAACTGATTGTATTGTATGGGAAGAAAAATAGGTTGAATATTGATAGAACTGATCGTATTGTATGAGAAGAAAAAAAAAGGTTGAATATGTGTACAGTATTAGGCTGTTTAACAAACTAATGACTCTTCGTCTCTTCCTTTCCAAAGGTTGATCGGCATCCTCAATTTAGACACTCAAGGTGCTTGTTTGTGGTACGAACAGATGGTGGGTGGATAGACTTCTCCTATCAAAAGTGTCTTAGAGAATACATTCGAAATAAGTACCCATCTCATGCAGAGAGGTTCATTCGAGAACATTTTAAACGTGGAAGTGGCTAATAGATTTATTTGTTACAAAGGTTATGGTGGTGATATGTTTAACAGTTACGAGAATCCTTCTGGTTTGGTTGATATGGTTTGACTGTCAGTTACTGAAGTTCATCAGTCTTGTGGATGGAGTAACCCTGCTATTTATCCATGGCTCAGATGCTACTTAAATCTATTGCCTATGTAGCATAGCCCTTGTACTGGATGCTCTTGTTTATTTATTAACTGAGAAAAAAAAACATGATAAAAATTGTAGCTAGAAGATCACTGGATTATCTTGTTGATGAATTTTATCTTTCCCTATTGCAGGGAAATGATTCATACATGCAATTTCATCTATCCCAAGCAATTTTCTTTTGTTGATGCAATTTCTTTTGATTGAAAATGATCACTTCGATCTGGTTTATGTTATTTTATCAGCAAGAATATGATCTAAATTTGGTCAGGAATATAGTTAGCTAATTTTTTTCAAAACTTGTGAGCACTGAGCAGGTGCAGCAAACTAGCCAAATTAGGCCAAATTGCCCTTTAGGTTCTCGAGAAAGTTGATGAACTGCAAACTGTCAAACAGATTATCTGCTGGAGGCAGTTTGATGTATGCAGTATGCCAAGCAGGCCAATTGTCTACTCTGATTGTAGAGGTTGTAGTTTGTATTGATTACAGTTGGATCTGTACAAGCAGTAGAAAAGATACGGATGTACCGGTCTAATATGAGCTTGGTTGCAAATATATTACTCTAGTCTTTTAGAATTTAGATGGTTGAACTATCCAATCTGACTTTTCCCTCTCTATAGAAAATCTTCAAGATGAAGCGCACAGAATACTTGAATTCAAAAAAAAAAAAAACAAAGTAAATTGGCTATAATACCAATACCAATAGAAGATCAGATGTTAAACCTCAAGCAGAATTTCAACCCTCTCCTTGTTATTCTGACTTCCCTGGTTTTGAAATTTCATCAGGAATTATCGTTTGCACTACTCTTAACGATACTGTGTTTTGAGGTAAAGAAGAGTGCCAAACGGCATGCATCACGATTACAATCCGCAAACAACCCAACTGTAATTTCGCTCCATTTAACCATCGGACGAGAATAAATACAAATGTTTTGGCAAAAATAAAAATGATGTGCATAGAAAAACTATGGAAAAAATAAAAAAAATAATGTTAATCTGATCTGTATATCCATACCATAATGTATAGGTATCCGAGAAGCCTGTAAAAGGAAAAATCTATGATACGGAAAGATATGATATGAAAAGAGTTTTGACCAATCAAAACCTACCCATAAATTTTGATAAATTACACCTGATTTGCTATTAGTTTATGATTCCAGTTTATTGGTTAATTATTTTTCGGATATCATATTGTTTCCATATCATAGTCAAACCCTCCAACTAAACATGGCTCATAGGTTGCCGGGATGGGGGCCACCTCGCAAAGCCAGAAGATGGTGCATGAATGCTTGAATGCCCTCCCAAAAGGTCACTAGTTGTTCTGCAATCCAGCAATGAATCACACTTAATGATCAAATCACCTATTAATTTATTGTTTTAACATAAGCAGCAATGAGCCAATAACCATTGTTTGATCCGATCGTTGTCTATTTTCGAATTTTATATCACGCATAAATCACAGAATCACAGGGCAATGGCGTTCTAGAAACCTGGTTTTGAAACCTTTTTGTTGTTGTTCTTTTTGCTTTCTTCTTTGAAACCTGGATTTGACCTGGTTTCTAAGTTTATGGTAGGCTAACTATACTATGTTGGATGCATGTTTTTACTAAATGGACGACCCCTAGTCCCCCATATGTACAGTGCACTGGATACGCAGCTGCTTACACAATGAGAGTAGCATATATATCCAAAGACCAAAGTCCCAAGTGATCTAACTCAAAGCTTGAGTTAGATTTAACTTTCGAGTTGCTGGGCCTAGCCCACAATAATGATCCATGGACACATTTGATGAGGCGAGTCTGATCTGTAGGCTTACTAGTCTTTTTCTTCAGTGACAATCACGGAACATGGGTTCCACTATGCTGTAACAATTGCTCATCTGCTTCTCACAGCTAATCTTTGACATTGAGAACATCTTTTACGTGGGATGTGGGCAGTGATATAAAAGGCGTGCCTCACGTGCATAGGCGAGGTGCATTTCAGGGTATGCGCCTCTCGCTTAGGTCCTAGGTGCATCCCTTTCAAAAGGCGCTTGCCTGGTGCGCTTGATGTGCCTTGCGCCTTAGCTCAAGCATGTGCCTTTTGAAAATTTGGCATTTTTTTGCTTTTTTTTGAACATAATGGCTGGGTTGGGGGGCTGGAGGCAAGTCCAAACAAGTCCACATTAGGTCTTAAATTCTTAGTTTTCACAAAAAAAAAATAATGATTTTATAGTTTAAATTGTTTTTTAATAATGTATTTTATTGGGATGAATGAATGAACCCCCAATTTGGTAATGTTGTTCATTCATTCATCCTAATAAAATGTATTATTAAAAAATAATTAAAACTATAAAATCATTATTTTTTATGTTAAAACTAAGAATTTAAGACCTAATGTAGACTTGTTTGCACTTGCCTCGAAGGGCGTTGCACAAAGGTGGCTCATAGAATCAGGAATGTAATATATTTTACATTACATAGTTATGTGAAGTACTGCAATTGAGTGAAAAAAGAGATTAGAGGTTTTATATGTTTGATTTTATTTTTAAATTCTCATTTGAATATGCTTTATATCTTATGTTTATGTATTTTAATTTTAAATAATAGGTTTTTAAATCATTATTTTAAAATTTAACTTTATATTTTTTAGTAATATTATGTTTAATATATATATATAATTTTTTGAATTTTATTTTATTTTTTTTATATTTTTACGCCTTGCTTCAAAAGAACATACACCTCGCCTTGCACCTTGCGCCTAATGCACAAATTGATCTTGCGCCTTTTTTGCGCGTTACGATTTTAAAACACGGACGTGGAAGGCATATCCCACTTCACTCTCAACTCCGTCTCTTGGGTTGGTAAGAGAGTCGAATTCTCTCAATCTCTTTTGGAGTTGGATCTTAAAAATGCACCTCTTTTTGTATTGGGGTGGGCGATTAAATGAACAACTCAGATATTGGGATTTGATAACACAACGGGCCTGTGGGTCCGAAATGCTGGATCCAGATCCACGTATCCAATGTTCTTATGCAGCGTGTAAAACGTAGGGTCTATTATTTGATGGGATGTAAAGAGTTTTGGGGTTTTACTTTCAAGGACAGGGGTGGGATGGGAGTCAAGGAGTCAACCTGAGGTGGGCACTTTGTCGATCGAGGTGAGTGTGGAGTAGTAGTCTTGTGGTCAAAGATAACGGAGCTATGATCGTCGATGAAAGGTCATGTGAGTGCTGTTGTCTATTGATGTTGAAGTGGATGACACAAAAACAAAAAATGTATTATATTTACCCCATTGACAATGGTGTTGAATTCTCTCTCTCACTCACAGAGAGCACGCATACGCATTGTGAGAGAGAAAGATAAGCAAATCCATTTTACAACAAGCAACGATGACATTGGGTTGTGGGCTTTGGGGGGCAATGGGCATCCATCCATCATCGCCTTTGAATGTATGGTTATCATTCCTAAGGTGGGTTGGGTTTGGGTCTGTCTAACCCGACTTTGGCCAAAAGTTTGATCAAACAGATGGCGTGCATTCCACCATTTTCGAGAGAGACTAATATATGAAATTTATAGCTCGACCCTTCAACCTTATATCTTGATTTATATTTTTTTCTAGGAAAGTTTTATTCAATAGAACAAAAAATGTCTAATTAAACGTGAAGCTGGAAATTTCTAGGCTTTTTCTCAGTCTAGTTTCAACTTTGGCTCCGTCTGAGCCAAATCAAAATAGAAAAAGGAAGAATGTTGGTGTGCTTGTTGCATCCTTTTCTCTGTCGATGGTACATGGGAAAGGCCTGTAATGTATATTATGTTGGTTGGATCCAACGTGATGTCAGAGGCCAGGCCACAACAACATTTAAGTTGGTAGCTCACCGGCTACCAACTTAGTTAAATTTTATAAAATATGTCTCGTATGTAACAAAAACACTGTTGGTGATGGAAACGTGTTGAGAGATAAAAGAGAAGAGGCCAGATTACGTATTGACTACTAGATGAACCAACGTTTGTTGCTCTTGCTTGGGTCGTCCTTCATCTCTTTCCACATTGAGGTATCTATCGTCTGCTTCTCTGTATCTCCTTTGTACAGTATGTACACAAGAGGTTAGCCAAATAAGTCCGGTTTGGGCTCTAATTTGGATGTATTGATTAAAAGGAATCCAGGATGAATATTGAAGGACATGCAAAAAGAGATGATGGTTAGAAAAATTACATTCACAGATGATATCTGGTGGTCCATCATCCGATCAATGATTCAGATTGAAATGACCTCATGAGAAAGGCCGACTGGCGGGATTCTGGGGTTCAGACAAAACAGAGTTATCAGATGGACATCCGAGAGAGAGAGAGAGAGATATGGAGTTTTGCTTTCGTCGATATTGTTGATTCTTGTATGTCATGTCTCTGTAATGGGGGGTGGAATACGTAAATGCAGTTTAATTGGCAAGGATAGTTTAATTCTTTCATTCTCAATTGTTTGGCTGAGGCTGAGTAATCGCTAAAAGTTAGATGTGGGGATTAAAAATATTTGAGCACAAAGCAACTAAGTCAAACACCCAGTTGTTGATAAATGACAACACAATCTTGAGTCCATAAAATAGGCCCCACTCAGGATTTTACCCATGAACCGGATCTAGTGACTAGTGATTAGAATCTACATTTGATATTTCTATTGGAATTTGGAAATGTAAAACGGGTAGGATCCGGAAAGCGGATTTAATACCCTTGGATCCAAATGTAGTGTAAAAACATTAGATGTGCAGCAGTTGTATAAAGTATAAACCGAAACATGGGGGGAGTAAGTTGACTGAAATCTAAACTCGAAAACTGATGAAGGGTGATTTGCCCCATCCCCAACCTATCGAGAAGGGGATACGTGGACATGACCTAATTAAGAGATGATAGCTCCGCCTGGCAAGTCTAATTCGCAACATTTGAGTTTAGGTATTCAGCTACTTCGGCCCAAAACTCACCTCAGCATCGAAGCACCTCGGTATCCAATCCAGTTCGAAATTAAAGAATCGAAGTATTAACTCGGGGCTAACAACCCGAATCGCCATGTAACCAACTCCAGAGGTCTCTCCAACAAATCCTAAATCTCTAGGGATCACGATGAACTAATAGACCCCGACTTTTCCGAGATCACGATAAGGACTCATCCCGACTCCGCCAGAGTTGGAAGTAAAATGATAAGCCTTATCTACGTGGTGTTCCTTTGGAAGCGGAACGGATCCTATCTCCACACCCCGGAGATCCCGGAGCTCTTTCGTGAGACCCACGGTTACTCTAGTATATAAAGATGGGAACCTCAAGGCAAATGTATGCGTGATTACTCTACTCCCTAGCTCTCAAGCATTCAGCTTGCATTGTGGTATGCTAACTTAAACATCGAAGCAACCTCGCCGAGTTAACCACCCCGGGTTCTCTGATCCATTGTCTTACAGATAGATTCAGCTCGCTGCTCGATTGGAAGCTAAATCACCCTCCAGCTAGGAATAGTCAAACCACACAACAATAAATACAAATTCCAATCTAGTCATTGTAAGAAACTCAAGGGCACAAGATGTTGAATTTCTTTGTGCCCAACCCAACACTGGGGGGTCCATACCCGATAAATGGATGGATGAAGGATCAGTTCCACCGCCCCCTACATTCCAAACTCCAAACCTTCTGATCTTCGAGACGGGTGTGATTTGTGAAGAATGGAACAACGACAAAGCAACAAGAGATTTTGACATGACATGGTTACCTGGCCTCCAAATCTACCCAAAAATTAAAAAAGGGTATTTGTCATTTGGCAAACAGTGTCAAACACAGCCCAAACTCTCCAAATTATGACATGAGCATTGTTAATTTTAAAATGATTCCAGCCCAAACTCCCCTAGTAAATAAAAATGATGGTCTCATCAACCACACCTAATTTCCCCAGTTATCCATGTATCTTCTTCTAAGTTCTCATCATAGATGTCCAACTTTTTATTTTTATTTTATTTTGTCGTTCACAGTTTAGACTTGTGTAAGTTAGAAATATAATTTTTTTCTTCTTAAAATCTCATTAGGAATCCAATAAACTAGACTCCCAATGGAGAATGTACACAATAGCGAATATGGGTAAGCATTCGGTTTATTCAGTTAAAAATCAAATTAAATAAATTAAAATTTTAAAACCCAAACTAAAAAAAGTAAAACCGAATTATAGATAAACCGAAAATTTTGATTATTTCAGTTAAAACCAAATTTTAATAATATATACTTTATTATATATTATTACATATAATATAAATTATATATTATGAAATCAAATTTTATTATGTTATATATTAATATATAAATATATAATATATTATATACTATATGTTACATATAATATATAATATATTATATATAATAATAGAAAGTTCAATTAATTTGATTAACCAAATTTCTAATTCTAAAAATTTAAACCAAAAACCGAAAAACTGCATCTAATGAACCGGTTTGATGAAATTTAGGGGCCAGCACTAGTATTAGTGTACTACCAACTTTCCAAAGCCGAACTGTCAACAACAAACCAATTTATATGAAGGATGGAACTTACCAGGGTGAGTTGAGAGGGATTTATTATTATTATTATTATTATTATTATTATTATTATTATTATTATTATTCCATTATTCCATTATTCCATTATTTCCATATCACTAGGACTATGGAATACTTTACTATGGTTGAACAACCCAACAAATCACACCCTATATTCTCTATTGATTATTTCGTCTAACTACTTTACCTAGATTAGATGAGCCATGGTGTTTATGGTTGAGTCACAGTTCTAAATATATACTAGATCGCTTCCCATCAATTAATTAGTCTAGGTTTAGGATAGGTACATGGAAATAAAGATGATGAATGAGATCGAGGTTCTCAATTTCAGAAATTTCAGCCATTATGTCGTGATGATTTTCTTTTTTGAATTTTACGTGAAAATTTGAATCTATTGTATTTTATACTTACACAAATATTTTTTTTATTTAATAATATCTTGAAAATCTGGGTGAAACAAATTAGGTAGTGCTGTTGTTGGGTTAAAGGTCAGGTTAGGGTTAGGGTTGAGCCTAAGCTCAGCCCTCAGGTAACCCTACCCAAATCCATACTTAAAATGTCTATGCCCACACGCACACACACGTATATGTATTTATGTATTTCCGTGCATAAACAATTATATAAATATAAAGGCTAAGAATGTCAGTTTCTTTTATGTATGGCACTCCTAAAACACAGCTCTGTCCTCCTATATAAATTAATGCTAAAAGCTAGTTAATCTTAACTGGTTAATTCTAAATAAACCTAAGAAGAACGACCATTTTTTTTTTCAAAATTGGGCCAACCTAAATCCAACCCAAACCATTGGATTGGGTTAGGGGTTAGTGTTGGGAGTTCAAAGCTCGGGTTAGATTAGGGTTGACAAGCCCAACCTAATTCGACAAATAGTGGCAATTATTAAGGAGGTGCCTGCAAGGAAATGGTTAATTTTGTGTTTGGCAGCTTGTGATGCCTGATGCCCATGGTCCTGGAAGATTATGTATCTCCTATACTCCATTAGGAATCTTTTACTATGATGTCCACATGGCAAAGCTACTTGAGCCATAGCTCACATATACAAGCATTCTTATAAATTATTAGTATATATATATGATTTACATACATATGCATGGCTCTTATACAGTTATTATTTAAAAAAGCATACACCATCAAATGGGCCGTATTATATTGTTAAAAAAAAGATTAGTTTTTACTTTGACAAAATGGGTTCAGATTTGGGCCGTGTCTACCCTGCCCTAGTCCATAGTCTCCAGACCAGATCCATTCGCAGCTCTAAAATAAATTGTCAAAATCTGGAAATTTTTAACATGTTATATCTGAAACAAAAATTTAAGGTAATTAAAACAATGGATGAAATAAAAACATAAAAATTAGTCTTTTTTTTCTCTATTAGCTAAACAATAAACAAGAATATTAGTATATTACCAACAAAAACAATAAACAAGAAGAATAGTTTGTTGTGTGCTTTGATTCTATCAACACGGTTGAAAAGTTTGGAGCAATGAATGAAACTGTAGAAGGACCGGAGGGGCGGGAAGGGGTATTTGACTTTGACAAAATATAACAGGGCATAAATGCTAGCCAGTAGCTACAGCTGTTTGTGCTGGGGGTGTGTTGGTTACGTGATTGTTGTGGTTATGATGCAAAGGAATGATTTTTCTATCGAAGAGAAGAAAAAAAAAAGAAAAGAAAAGATGCAAAGGAGTGGTTTGAACAGTGTATAAATGGCAAGCTTTGTTTTTTTTCTACGATAAAGAAAGAGTTAAGATGCCAAGTAGCTTTGTAGCCCTCTGAATGGTGTATATATATATAGACATACAAATAGTAGCATACCGCATTTCTTTTAGATCGGTTGAGTCTTGAGTGTTGGGTTTGGCTGTATATCACCCAGTCATCACCCCATCAGCCATCACCATTCCTCTCTCTCTCCGTCGTTCTTTATCCATCGATCTATTCTTATTGGTCCTTTCCGTCGTCTTTATCCATTATCCCTTTCTCTTTTACTCTCTCTCTCTCTTTCTCTGTCTTTAGATAGAAAGCATGCCTCGTTGGTTGAGCCCTCGAAAGAAAAAGGAGGGAGAATGAAGTATCAAAATAGTCAAGAAGCGTTACACGCGTCTCCATGGGCGAAGAAGACGCAGAGTTTCAATTTCCATGGAGGTCCAGGTACTGAAACCTACTTTCGTACATCAGAAGCAAAGAGCCAAAAGAGAATGGAAAAATTAAAAACATGGTGACCTGTTTTTCTCTCCAGTCTCTACTCTACGCTCTACTCTTCTCTCTCTCTGCCCAGCCTGCGATGTTTGTGAAATAGTAACATCAGATGGAACCTATTTTTGGGTACATAAAAGCGAGAGGGAGAGGTCTTTAAAATCTGATGAATTTGCAGAGACACATCGGAAAGTGCATTCACACATCTATTCCATCTAATCTCAACCAAACGAAAGAATGAACAAGCGAAAGAGAAGAATAATATTTTACATCTCTACTTTCGAAATCTTCTTTGGACTTTGGCAGCAAGCAGGAACCCAACTGAAAACTAAAGACATACAGATGCATGCGTCTTTTCGATGCTTTTTGTTAAGACTTATTAAGACGCTTCTAAGCTTTTCTTTGACAATAGATTCTTCTGAGCTTTAATCCCAAAAAAAGTATGTAAATCAAAGTTACAACTTTAACCTGAAGTCATTCACTCACACTCTCAGAGAGTGAGAGAGAGAGAGAGTTCGATTCCACGACAATCTTATGCATTACACTAACATTCATGCCTTATTTTGATAGTCATGGCCCCATGCATGTATGGGTAAAATCGTGGGAGACGTCACACACAAGTTACAAACTATACACCTCGTTAGAAAGAAAAGAAAAAGAAAAGAAATACTTCAGTAGAATTATCTGAGGAAACAAACCATAATTTTGTCTTCAGTCTTTCGCATGCCTTTGACTTGAAAATCTTGACCGATGGGTTTCAATTGACTCGTTTAGTTATAAAGTATAACTAAGTTGTCGATCACTTGTTTTATGAGTTTTTAATTATCTTGTTTGTGTGAGTTATTAGAGAGGCTTTCTTTGAAAATTCGCATAAATATGGAATGCTAGACCAGTTAAACTCTTTTCCTTGTCACTTTTGCCTCAAATTAAGGGACTGTTTGTTAATTACCCATATGGGTATTGAATTCGATGTGCTAAGAAGTAAGAAGATTCCTTTTAAATTGTTGAGATATGATAAAATCATTTTAAAGTTCAGCTTCTATTTTTTTTTTCAGCTTTTATTTCATCAGTTATCAAACACCACCTAAGAGCAAAGAAGCATAGGAAAGGTGGAGCAGGACATCACGGGAAATGAAAAGCCAGCTACTTGTTATCTAAGCCTGGGCGAAGCAATCGCATAAAGGTCTGGAACAGTGTTGGATGCGTGCATCGAACTGCTCAAACTGAACATATCCTCATGAGGTCTTTTCCGAAAACAAAACAACTGATGCATCACAACTTTCTAAAAAATCTTTGGATGTATGGTGGTAAATATAGTTCTTCACTAGGTTTCATTATTAGACCCTACGCTTGATCTTTGTATTCTCAATCAGATGTATAAATCACACGAAACCCTATATTGTAAAGTGTCGTGAATTAAGAAACCAAAACCCTTTTATTTGCTGTTATCTTGCCATTGCTTAATGAGTTCATGTTAGCAGCAGATGTGACATTCTTGTGTACTTCTAAATTAAGTTCCAACTGACCTTGACACACTTCCTTTTCACTTATAATGATAGCCCTTTCTATTTAAATCTGATCTGGTTAAGGGTGATGATTTGATTATATTTTTATGAAATTTATATTTATTTTTATCATTGAATATGGGTTGAACATTGTATGTTCATTAAAAAATGGTATGCTTAGGTCTCATAGAAATTATTTACAATTCACTTTATTTATGATAAATAACATTAAAATTATCTTATAGTATGTTTTATTAATAATATATAATATTTTGATAATTTTCAATTTTTTTTATTTAATGACATTCAATAATCAATACACGAATCCCATCTGGATTAATTGGATATAAATCCTACAATTAATGCATAAGTTAAAAAAAAAACTGTATATTAAAGGAACGTATCTCTGCGCAGCTTTGAAGGTGGTTGGGTTTATTTTAAGGCCCAGCAAAGAAATGTTGCGATAAAAGAATGTACTTTGTGAAGGGATAACAATAGAATCGAATTGTACAACGAATTGATCAGGGGTCTGATTTTTGGGTCAAATAATCCGATTGTTTGAATTGAATGAACATCCCGTTTTGACAAAAAAATATTAAAAAATTTTAAGAAAATAGAAAACGATCAAAATCATTAAACAGTTCAAATGCCCAGATCAATAGTTTATTGACTAAATTAATGGTTTTTAGTGAAATAATAATTTTAAGATAAAACAGAACTGATCACCTAACCGATTCCTAATTTTTCCGATCTCACTATTCGGTCCAATCCGATTTTGAAAACCATAAAACAAACAAATTTATGTTCAGGGAGATTGATAGCTTTGGCGGTAGAGAGAACAAGCTTTGAGTAGATGGAAATTGATGACTCGTGACTCTTTTGCAGTTTGAGGAAGTATGTTACTTGGAGAAGTTTTGCTTTAATTATATATATATATATATGAGCTAGAGTTGTTTATTTTGCAAGGTTGGGCCTCAAAGAAACTCGTATAGTGAAGACTGACGCGTACACAGATACAGCCGGTGGCAAAGGATATCGATTGGCTATTTGTTCAGCATAGGCCATTGACACCTTATCTCGCTCGGTCTCTTAGTCTGAGTGACTGAGAAAGCACTGAAACATGGTAAGTCTCATGTATAGGAAGTACTCAATCTGTTTGTTACAAACAGCCAAGCCTTTCCCCTTTGGGAAGGCATAAATTTTGGTTGATTGCCTGTTTGGGTCCTTGGGAGAGGCTTTCCAAGTAGCTTTTCGCATTAAGGTGCACTCCACCTGTGTTGGCCAAAAAATAGAAAGGTGCACCCTACCTGCACAGTCTATGAACAATGTTTGATTCAAGCCTTAGAAAAGTCCAAAATAACTACTATCTTACACAAAAAAATAAGTTTTTCTTTGGCTGAAGCTTCCTTTAGTTTATGTTTGATTTGAAGGAAAATGTAAGTAAAGGTAAGGAAACGTATACAAGATCGTAAATGTTTTCTTAGATACCTTTTGATGGAGCGCGATCCGGTTGGTCTTAGCTGTCCGCTGCCTTGCTTCCGAACGGGGTAGCAGGGAACTTGAAACGGAGGAGATGGGAAAGCTCCGGGGGGAACCCGGTGTAGAGGCTCCGAAGCTCAAGTTAGAACCCTTCAAAAGCAAGGTAATACCAGATAGCGCAAAGTTTGCATACCTCCGTTGTCGGGGGGCAGGGGGCTCTTATAGTCACTTCGTGTACTCGTCCCGAGGCCCTTGTCAAATCGGGTATGATTACCCTTGTGCTTGTCAATTCGGCCGTCGTCTTTTCTGTTGAGACAGAACCGTCACTGCCTAACCGTCTAACTGGATATGGTGGCGTCAGTGGCGATGGCAGGTGGCCGTTTAGAGTGTTGCTGCCAAACGTCAAATCCCAAGTCAGTCAGGCGTGGTACGACTTGTTTGGCTTTGGTGCCCAGAAGATGATGCGAAGTGCTGAGTGAGGCGGTCTTGAGCTCGGAGGTGTCTAAAGGGCAGGTCAGTTTCGGCAAGGTGTATCCCGAACTGTTACAAGGTGGGTCAGTTCGGCGAAGTGTATCCCGAGCTGTTTACAAGGTGGGTCAGTTCGGCGAAGTGTATCCCGAGCTGTTTACAAGGTGGGTCAGTTCGGCGAAATGTATCCCGAGCTGTTACAAGGTGGTAGTTCGGCGAAGTGTATCCCGAGCTGTTACAAGGTGGCAGTTCGGCGAAGTCTATCCCGAGTTGTTACAAGGTGGGTCAATCCGGCGAAGTGTATCCCGAGCTGTTACAAGGTGGGTCAATTCGGCGAAGTCTGTCCCGAGCTGTTACAAGGTGGGTCAGTTCGGCGAAGTCTATCCCGAGCTGTTACAAGGTAGTTTGGCGAAGTCTATCCCGAGTTGTTACAAGGTGGCAGTTCGGCGAAGTCCATCCCGAGCTGTTACAAGGTGGGTCAGTTTGGCGAAGTGTGTCCCCTTGTTCCCGCCTAGGCTTGGCCCCTTTTGCCGAGCTGTTGTTTCTGCCACGTGTCACATAATAAAGAGGTCGGGCCAAATCTTCCTTCATCAATTGCCCCCCACTCCTTGCGCCGAGGGTCTTGCCATGGTGCGGGGAGTTTTCGCGAGGTAGCTGGTGGATTTGTCACGTCCTTCAAACCTTCACTGTACGAGACGCTTTTGCTAGGGTTTTTTCAGTTTCTGAGAAGGCTAGAAACGTGCTTACCCAAGAACGTTGGTGGTTGTGACCGCGCGTTTTAAATTTCAAACCAATTCGCGCCGCTGGGACGTGACAGCGGGTCATTTCAAAAAGGCACACCACTGCTGTACGTGCGCGGTCGACTGTCAGGGAGACGTGCGGCGCGTCAGTTTCGAAAAGACGCGTCTCGAAGCGACGTCGGTTTGAAAAAGACGCGCTGACGTTTCGCTTTTTTCAGAAAGACGTGCGCCAATCACGTCTCGACCTTAAGGGTTGTGCGGTCGGTAAGAACATGGGTCGTCGGATCGTCTTCGGTCTGCACGATCGATTTTTCGTTACTGTAGCTATAAATAGTGGGGGACCCCGGTTGTTGTCACTTCTGCGGTTTGTCTACTGAGTTTGCGTCCAAACTTTCAGCTCGCGTCCAAGTCTTTTCCAGCTCGCGTCAAGGCTGGTTTATACAGTTCACGGTTCTTTGGTTTTTCTTCAAACTTTCCGGTGAGTACTTTCTTGAATTCGTCTTTTCCCCAATGTCTAGCTTTGATAGCTCAGACGATTCTTCGAGTAGGGCCAATGTAGGTTCCACCAACCGAGACGTGTCCCCAGACTGCTTCAGTGATCCTGATGTGGAGTTTGACTACGAACTAGTAGGTCGAGTTTGCTTCGGGCAGTTTGGCGTCTACCTCCCGCCGAGGTCGGATGCTAGACCGGTTTGGCCCTTCAACCATGACGCCTGAGGGGCTTCAATCCATACTTCAGTCTTACAATCTTCCTGGGGGTACACATATTTTATTCCTGCGGGTAGCTTTCCTTGGGAACACGGTCCCGATGAGATCGTGATTTTTCGAGAGCAACTTGCTGCAGGGTTGCGACTTCCTTTCCATCCCCTTCTCGTCGAAGTCATAAACCACTTTGGTGTCACCATTGGCCAGGTTCATCCGAACTCTATTCGGAATCTAGTGGGGACAATTTCCCTTTTTTGCGAGCAGAACTTTCCCTTAGACTTAGAGATATTCTCCTCTATCTTGATGCTCAAGAGACAGGCGGGTTCTCTTCCAGGGGGAGACGGGCGTATTACCTTACTCCTCGCCAGGGTTTCAAGCTTCTGCACGATCTTCCTAATAAGGTCCTGGCTTGGAAGAGGGACTACTTCGGCGTGCAAAGTGCACAAGGATGGCCCTTTCAGACCGGGTGGGGTGAGGCCGCTCCCGATTTGGGCGTAACTCTTGATAAAGAGACGGTGAAGGGTCTCCGGCAGTGGGCATGGCAAGGCTTAAAGTGCCACCACTACTTAACGGAGGCCAAGCTTATAGCAGCCGGCCTGAGTTCGGGTAGGTTTATGGCTATGCGGTTTCTTGCTTGCTTTGTTCTTTTTTTTTTTTTTGATGTCGAACTCGTTTCTGTAGGTGTGATGGATGCGGAGAGAACTCGTGGGGGGCGTTTGTTCCAAGGTATGAAGAGGAGGAAGCGGGTCGCCAAGCAAACTCGTACCGAGCTGCCCTTGGATGAGGAGCTTCAAGCCCCAGACCATATGCCGGAGGATCTGCCCAGGGAGCCCGAAGTGACTCCACCGGTGCACGAGAATACCGGGGCGCCTTACGCTGAAACCACTCATACGGGCGCTCCTGCGTACTCAAGTGCTCCTGCTCACTCCGGGTCTGCTCATACGCGGGCTGGGCCCTCAGGCTCGGGAGCTCAAGGGGAGTTTAGGAGCGTGTTGACGCCGAACTACGCTCTTCAGAAGAGTAGGGACGCTACTTTCCCCGAGGAGGTTGCGGCGTGGACCGATCTTCCCTTGAATCAGGTCGCTTGCCGCGCCGAAACACATGCCATGGTGGTAAGTTAGATTATGTCTTCCTTTTTTATTCTATTGCTTCTGCTGTCATTTTGCTCACTTGATTCTTTTGGTAGGTGAATTCTTCGATTCATGCCTTGGCGGCCCAAGTGGAGAGGAGCTCGCGACAGGCGCGAGCTGCTGAGGCTGCCGCTCATGCTGCTGAAGAAGCCTTCCGTGCTGTAGAGGAAAATACCCAGGCTGCTGAGGCGGCTGCTTATGCTGCTGAAAAGGCTGCTCGCATCGCGATGGCCAGACAGGCGAGGTCTCAGCGTGACGCCGAGGCCATGGGGGTAGTTGTCAAGCATATGGCGGACTTGAAGTTGGATTTGCAGCATCAAGTCGAGTATCTTCAGGAGAACATTAGGGAGAGAACATATATTTTTTCCCAAGGCGTTGAAGATGCCAAGAAGAAGGCAGTTGAAGACTACATTGCCTCCCCGCATTTTGACGATCTGATGGTGGACTCTTACAGGAGGGGGTTCAAGTTGAGCCGGTGGATGATCCGGAATACATACCCCGACCTCGATGTAAGTGCATAACCACTTCGCGTATAACTCAGGAGATGGCCAATGCTGCCAATGGCGAGCCGGACTCTGAAGGAGAGGCATGGCCTTCGGGTGTTGTTGAAGTGCCTTCCGATGGCGAAGAAGTGGCTCCGGGCATGTAAATTTTTTTTTTTTGCCAATGTACTGTTTCTTGCAATGGAGTGTCTTTTTCCCCTTGTTCATCTTCCCCGAGCTGTTTCTTTGCCGGGTTTTTAAATTTCCGTGGTCTTTTATGCCGTGAACTGATTTTTTGCCGAGCTGATAATGTGTTGTCTACGCTGAAGTTCCTCGGCTTGCCTTGTGGCACATAGGGCCTGATTTCTTCCACTTCGCTAGGTGGTTTATAGGTAGTATCGCCTCAAGTTCACGATGTTCCACGTTCGGGGTACTCGTTTGCCTTCCATGGTTTCGAGTTCGTATGCGCCTCCGAGCGCTGTTTTTACTTTATAGGGCCCTTCCCAATTAGGTCCAAGCTTGCCGATGCTGGGTTCGGGCACCATAATCTTACGGAGGACCATGTCGCCGACTCGGAAGCTTCGTTGCTTTACTCTGCTATTGTAGTAGTGAGCTACCTGCTGCTGGTATGCCGTTGTTCGGATGTGCGCGAGGTCCCTTACCTCGTCTAGTAGGTCGAGGTTGGTGCGTAACTCGTCTCCGTTCGTCCAATCGTCGTATGTTTCTAATCGCAACATTGGTATTTCGATTTCCGCCGGGATCACCGCTTCAGTGCCGTACGTGAGGTTGAAGGGGGTTTCTCCCGTGGCTGCTTTTTCGGTCATTCGGTGAGCCCATAAGACACTTGGTAGCTCTTCGGCCCACAATCCCTTAGCTCGATC
The DNA here is from genome assembly GCF_056320005.1 of Nelumbo lutea. Lineage (NCBI taxonomy): Eukaryota > Viridiplantae > Streptophyta > Magnoliopsida > Proteales > Nelumbonaceae > Nelumbo > Nelumbo lutea. Next base: position 10,085,566 of record NC_142688.1, on the reverse strand, counting down.
CAGATGTGCTTTCAGTCCGCGCAGGATGGCTCTGTTCATTACTTCCGCCTGACCGTTTGCCTGTGGGTGCGCGACTGACGTGAAATTTTTCCGAATCCCCATGTTCTGGCACCACTCTTGGAACTTGATATCCTCGAACTGTTTGCCATTGTCGGAGATTAGAACCCGAGGTAACCCGAACCGACATACTATGTTCTTCCAAAAGAAGTTCTGTATGTTTCGAGCCGTGACAGTTGCCAGAGGTTCGACTTCTATCCACTTCGTAAAATAATCTACCGCGACAACTAAGAATTTTCTTCCGCCTGTTGCTGGTGGGAATGGCCCTAGGAGGTCGATGCCCCATTGTGTAAAGGGCCACGAGCTGGCGAGGTATTTGAGGTCGGAGGCAGGTTGATGGTGGATGTTAGCGTGCTTCTGACACTTGTCGCATTTTCTGACGAGCTCGACAGCTTCTGCCTTCATCGTTGGCCAGTAGTATCCTTGTCGAAGTGCCTTTTGGGCGAGTGCCCTGCCCCCCAAGTGTCCGCCGCACAGGCCTTCATGAGTGTCGCGGAGTATGAACTCGGCTTCGGTAGGTCGCAGGCACCGCAAATAGTGGAGCATGTACGACCGTCGGTATAACCGTTCGTCTATTATGACGTATTTGGCCGCCTAGCGTTGCACCCTCTTGGCCGCATTGCGTTCTGCAGGGAGGGTTCCGTCTATCAGGAAGCTTGCGAGTGGATCGATCCAGCTCGGCTCTGCTTCTATGATGGGAGCGACCTCCTCTCTCCCCCCGAGAATACTAGGCCGAGGTAAGTCTTCTATGTACACAGTCCTCATATTGTTGTGACTCGTACTGGCTAACCGGGACAGGGCGTCGGCCTCAGTGTTTTCGGACCTCGGGATTTGCCTAATGACGTGTGACCGGAAGTTGAGCAGGGCTTCTTTTACTTTGGCCAAATATGCGATCATGGAGAGATCGCGTGCTTCGTATTCGCCGGTAACTTGGTTTACCACGAGCTGAGAATCGCTGCAGATGACCAAGTGTTTTGCCTTAACCTTTCGCGCTAGGTCTAGCCCGACGATCAGTGCTTCGTACTCTGCCTCGTTGTTGGATGCCGCGAACTCAAAGCGTAGTGCGTATTCTACTTTTGTGACGCTCGGGCCGCACAAGACTATTCCAGCTCCGCTGCCTTGCCGGTTTGAGGAACCATCCACGTGAAGGATCCAGGGCTCCTCATCCCAATTCGCTATTCGCCTAACCAGGAGAGATGCCACACTGGGTGCTACTTCACGGGGTTCAGACTCTATGGGCTCAGGAGCTCCGGGTTCGCCGCAACTGGGGACCTCGGGCTCGACCTGTGGGGCTTCGTGGCTGAAAGTGCACTCGGCGATAAAATCTGCCAAAGCTTGGGCCTTGATAGCGGTTCTCGGTTTGTACTGGAGGTCGTACTCGCTGAGTTCGATGGCCCATTTCGTCAGTCGACCGGAGACTTCGGGTTTGAGTAAAACTTGTCTAAGAGGTTTGTCAGTTAGGACGATGACGGTGTGAGCCTGGAAGTACGGGCGGAGTTTACGAGCTGCTATTACTAGGGCATATGCTAGTTTTTCTATCTCCGGGTACCTTGCCTCTGCTCCCTGCAAAATTTTACTAACATAATATATGGCTCGTTGGACCCGGTCTGTTTCTAAGACCTCGCCCACCTCGGGCCGGGCTAAGGCACACTAGCGAGGTAACCTTTTAGTTCGTCGAACGCGAACTGGCAGTCCTGGGTCCACTCGAACCCTTTGCCTTTGACTGCCTTGAAGAAGGGTAGGCAGCGGTCTGCTGACTTAGACAAGAAGCGGCTTAGAGCGGCTATGCGGCCGTTTAGCCTCTGAACCTCTTTTACTTTCCGAGGTGGTTTCATATCTAGAATGGCTTTTATTTTGTCTGGGTTTGCCTCAATACCGCGTCGATTAACAATGTAGCCTAGGAACTTGCCCGAGGTGACGCCGAAGACACACTTGTTGGGATTCAATTCATGCTAAACTGACGCAGGATTTGGAAAACAGAATCTAAGTCTTGTATTAACTCTTGTGAAAACTGAGTCTTGACGACCATGTCGTCTACATAGCACTCTATCTTCGTACCAATCAAGGGCCGAAATAGTTTATTTACAAGTCTTTGGAAAGTTGCCCCGACATTTTTTAGTCCGAAGGGCATGACTTTGTAGCAATACAGGCCGAACTCGGTTATGAAGCTGTTTTTCTCCTCATCGGATGGATCCATCCTAACTTGGTTGTAGCCCAAGTAGGCGTCCAGGAAGCTTAGCAACTCGTTTCCCGAGGTCACGTCCACTAGGCGGTCAATTATGGGGAGGGGGAAGCAATCTTTCGGGCAAGCTCGGTTCAGGTCGATATAGTCGACGCACATGCGCCACTTGCCGCTTGCCTTTTTTACCAACACTGGGTTGGCCACCCAGCTCGGGTAGTGGACTTCCATTATGAAGTTTGCTGCGAGGAGCTTCTCGACCTCCTCGTCGACCGCTCTCCAGCGTTTTGGGGCTAAGTTGTGTTTCTTCTGTCTAACGGGTCTGACTACAGGGTCAGTATTAAGTTTGTGAGTTATCAGTCCGGAGCTAATGCCGGGCATGTCGGCCGCGGACCAGGCAAAAGTATCTAAATTTTGAAGTAAAAAACTCACCAGTTCGGCTCGTAGGGGGTCTTCGATGGAAGCTCCGATGCTTAGTGTGCGAGCTGGGTCTGTAGATGAAGTCGGGATTGCGACTGTTTCCTCCGTGGGCGAAGATCGCTCCTCACCTTGCTCCACCGGCCGCTCCAGTTCGAGGTCGTCGGCCGCCTTGGTTTTTCCCTTCAGGGCGGCAACGTAGCACTTGCGGGACTCGAGTTGGTCGCCCCGCGCTACCCCTATACCGAAATCCGTATGGAACTTCATGGCCAAATAGTAGGTGGAGACCGCCGCCCGTAGGATATGCGTGATCGGCCGCCCTATTTTGGTATTGTATGGGAGGGGGTCGCGACTACCAGGAAATCATGGTTGAGTCTGACCGCACAAGGCCATGTGCCGACTTCCACAAGGACAGTTACTTTTCCGAGGGGCCTGACTTCCTCTCCGCTGAAACCTATCAGGGGAGTGTTCGCGGGCTTCAGCTCGCTCCTCTTTAACTGCAGCTGGTCAAATGCTGATTTGAAGAGGATGTCCGCTGAGCTGCCCGAATCTACGAGTACGCGCCTGACCTCGAAGTCGCTAATCCTTAGCTTAATGACAAGCGCGTCATCATGGGGGTAGTGGACTCCTCGTGCGTTGTCCTCCGTGAAAAAGATTGGTTCTTCGGTCTTTGGTCTCTTTGGGGGGTTCCTTTCTTCGAGGGCCGCTTCGCGAACTGAAGTCCGGGCTGCTTCCGAGGTACACCCCGCTACCACCGAACCTCCCACTATTACATGGATGGTTCCCCGAACTGGCCTCTCTTCCGGAGGCTGCTTCTGCAACGGTTCGGCAGGTCTGTTGCTAGACTCGGGGGCATCCTTTTCGTGCTCCCTTTGCCGACATGCTTTATTGTTATTGTCGTGCTGTACAAAGTTTCTCAAGTATCCGCGATGGATGAGTCCCTCTATCTCGTCCTGGAGGTTATTACACTGTTCGATGCTATGACCATGGTCTCTATGGAAACTACAATACAAATTCTTGTTTCTCTCGTTCGGATTTCCTTTTAGGCGAGGTGGCCACTTCACGAACGGAGCGTCTTTGATCATCATTAAGATCTCTGTCCGCCTCGTGTTTAACGGTGTGTAGTCTGTCCGAACTGCTAGGGGGGCCCGGAAGGACTGGTTCGGCTTCGGCTCCCGGGTCGGGTTTTTTCTATTCCCCGGGTTGGAGAGCTTGCCTTCTCTCTTTCTTTTCTCGTTCCTGCCTTCGGTTCGTTGGTTGATTTCTTCCTCTGTCCTCATGAACTTATCCGCGAGTTTGAGGAATTCGGCCACGGTCGCGGGCTGGTTGGCCACCATGTGCCATTTGAAATCTTTGTGCGTCACCCCTCTTTTGGCCGCCGCGAGCTGCACTACGGGGTCCAACCGCGGTATTTGCAAGCATGCTTCGTTGAACCGCTTGATGTAGCCCCGAATAGATTCTCCTTCTCTTTGGACCACTCCGAAGATGCTTTCCTCTGTTCTGGGGCACCGTCGGCTGGTGACGAAGTGTGTGGTGAAGACTTGCACGAACTGGGCCTAGCACTTTATCGACCCGGGGGCCAGGTTCCTGTACCAAGTGCGGGCTACTCCCCTGAGGGTGGTGGTAAAGGCCACGCACATGCACGATTCGCTAGCCCTGGCGAGGTGCATTTGCGACTGAAAGGCGTCAACGTGGTCGTTGGGGTCAATGGACCCGTCGTACTTGTCCAGAGGTGGGAGTTTGAAGTCTCTGGGTAAGGGGACCGCCAGGAGTTCTGATGCGAGGGGGGGAAGGAACGGAGAGAGCCGGGGCAGCCCCTACCTCGTCCGAGCTCGTGTCTTTGCCTCTAAATTCCGACAAGGCGTGGGTGGCGGTTTGGCGACTTCACCGGCGCTTTCGCCGTTGAGCAGGCCTTGTGCTGGCGCTGCTGGCCTTCGTGTTACCGAGCTTGATGGGCCCGGAGTGCTGGTAGTCTGCCGCTAGGACGCTGAATCGGTTTTCGGTGAGCGGGAGCTCGGGCTTGGAGCGCCGGGGTGCCGACCTCGCGGGCGAGGTTCTCGACCCGCCTGCGGGTTGCGAGGCGGGGATGACATTTTTCTCTCTTCGGCCTGGGGACGAGGCCTGGCTATTGGGGTGGTTCAGGTGCCGGGAGGCCTTCGCCTGGCGGGGGCGCCCATCCTGCGGGGAGGCCTTGACCGGCCTCGGAGCGGGGTGGCGAGGTGGAAGTAGTGGTTGGTTCAGTGGCAGTTGGGGGAACTGCTGTTGATAGTGATACTGGGAGATGTTGTGCAGCACTTGGTGCTGGTGTTGCTGGAACTGTTGCATTTGGGCTTGCATTGCCCGCATGCACTGCATCAGGTCCTCCAGTCGGTTTTGGCTAACTGTTAGGGAGACGGCAGTTGGTTCAGTGAGGGTTGTCTCAATGTGGAGAGGAAAGGGGACGCTTGTGGTAGGAGGGTTTACGGGTGCCACTGCTTGTGTCGTGTTCAAGATGGGGATCCCATCCGCCGAAAGGGGGATGGTGAACTGTCCAACGCACACTACGGGGACCTGAAGTTGCTCCCCGGTGGTGTTTGTCTCTGTGCCACGTCCGGTGTTGCTGGAGGAGGCCATGAGTGTTGGGTTTTTTGAAGAAAAAAAGGGGGTATCGAAGTTTGGAGGGAGGCTTTTTGAAGCGTTCCCACAGACGGCGCCAATTGATGGAGTGCGATCCGGCTGGTCTTAGCTGTCCGCTGCCTTGCTTCCGAACGGGGTAGCAGGGAACCTGAAACGGAGGAGATGGGAAAGCTCCAGGGGGAACCCGGTATAGAGGCTCCGAAACTCAAGTTAGAACCCTTGAAAAGCAAGGTAATACCAGATAACGCAAAGTTTGCATACCTCCGTTGTCGGGGGGCAGGGGGCTCTTATAGTCACTTCGTGTACTCGTCCCGAGGCCCTTGTCAGATCGGGTATGATTACCCCTGTGCTTGTCAATTCGGCCGTCATCCTTTCTGCTGAGACAGAACCATCATTGGCTAACCGTCTAACTGGATATGGCGACGTCAGTGGCGGTGGCAGGTGGCCGTTTAGAGTGTTGCTGCCAAACGTCAGATCCCAAGTCAGTCAAGCATGGTACAACTTGTTTGGCTTTGGTGCCCAGAAGATGATGCGAAGTGCTGAGCGAGGCGGTCTTGAGCTCGGAGGTGTCTAAAGGGCAGGTCAGTTTCAGCGAGGTGTATCCCGAACTGTTACAAGGTGGGTCAGTTCGGCGAAGTGTATCCCGAGCTGTTTACAAGGTGGGTCAGTTCGGCGAAGTGTATCCTGAGCTGTTTACAAGGTGGGTCAGTTCGGCGAAGTGTATCCCAAGCTGTTTACAAGGTGGGTCAGTTCGGCGAAGTGTATCCTGAGCTGTTTACAGGGTGGGTCAGTTCGGCAAAGTGTATCCCGAGCTGTTACAAGGTGGTAGTTCGGCGAAGTGTATCCCGAGCTGTTACAAGGTGGCAGTTCGGCAAAGTCTATCCCGAGCTGTTACAAGGTGGGTCAGTCCGGCGAAGTGTATCCCGAGTTGTTACAAGGTGGGTCAGTTCGGCGAAGTCTATCCCGAGCTGTTACAAGGTGGGACAGTTCAACGAAGTCTATCCCGAGCTGTTACAAGGTAGTTCGGCGAAGTCTATCCCGAGCTGTTACAAGGTGGCAGTTCGGCGAAGTCCATCCCGAGCTGTTACAAGGTGGGTCAGTTCGGCAAAGTGTGTCCCCTTGTTCCCGCCTAGGCTTGGCCCCTTTTGCCGAGTTGTCGTTTCTGCCACGTGTCACATAATAAAGAGGTCGGGCCAAATCTTCCTTCATCACCTTTCTTTTCCTTTCTCTACTTTTTCTTTCAAACCAAACATAGCCTTAGTGGTTACTACCAAACAATTCAATGTAAGAAGCTAGAAGAAAGCTTTACCCCTTCCAAACAGGCCCTCAATTGCCTACATATAATTTAGTTGCTTTGAATACATATACCATCAAAAGGATTCTTCATTAGAATTTGGATGTGCTGCCCTCCACAGGTGTAGAACACTAGGGGAGGGAAAAATTCTGATTCTGAAACCAAAACAGTCTTTCAAATTTTTTAGGTTTTTGAACCGAATCAACTATTTGACTGGTTGACCAGTTTTGACTTTTGACCAGTTTGATTCTTCAACTTTTTGTTTTTTTATATCTTTATATAAAATGCATATATTGATTTGGTTAATATCTGTTTTTTAGGTTAATGGAAAATTGAGCTGGTCCTTTGGTTTTTAAAAAATAATGAATGAAGATTCCATTAATCAAATTTTTATTCCATTTCACTGGGTTTGATTCAGTTACTTATGAAAACCCCCATCGAATACACTGATGTATTCATTGATGATTGGATACACAGCCCATTATACACAATCTTGGGAGCAGCATTTCACATTAATGCAGTCCAGTATAAAACCACTCGACACTCTTAAAAGGCTCTTTTTTACGGGTCCCATCTCACAAAACCCAAAGCAACAATATGAAAAACCCTCTCAAATAAGGACCGGACACATAATGTGGAACATAGCAAACGAAGCACATTAAAATCCATTATATTTGTAATTTAATTATTTCAATTAAAGTGAGCTCTAAGTAATGGGTCGTGCTGTCCTGGTCTGTCCTTCTCCCTAGGTAGGTAGAGCAGGCTGTCCCTTCGTGGAGGACACCTCACTCCTCCAGAATCGCATATACGGGTTCAACTCCCTTAATCGAGGGCCACGAGCCACGGCAACTGTGAGTCTACAACACAATACACATTACACAATGCATGATTGAACGTTTTTTCAAAACATAATTAATAAGATGGAATACTAAAACAAAAACCCATGTTTTATATATTGTGTCTGTGGTTCATATTCATACATGAGCTCGATCACAGTTCCCTAGGTTTTGTGGCTCTAGCCTGCTCCCTCCTAAAACACTAATATTGGATTTATATAGCTGCACCTAAATTAAATCTAATCTTTCTGTGGTTTTATATGTAGTTGTGAGAGTAAAATAATAATTCAGTGAGGTTTAATTTAACAAGAGTCTAATAGTGCAATTCATGGCGTTGACAAGACACATTAGTAGGGTGGTACAATTAGAGCAAACTAAGATATAAAATCTGCCATGCATGCACAAATGATATATATATACATAAGAGTCCGGGCCTGAGAGCTAGGCATCTTGCGCTTGAAGCCAAGCTAGTGGGGTTGGATTGCATGCGATTGATGTTAAATTTAGCTCCAGCTATGCATCCATAGCTAAACCGTAGCTATTCATGTATGTATCCTTCAAGCTCCGTAGTTGCACAATTCCAGAGGAAATCGGAATCCAATTGCTTTAGTTAGACTTTAGCTTTGTGCATGCACTTTACCTTAGCTCCTGCCTCCTTGTATGGACAATTCACTGGATTTCGATCGTTTTGTACAAGGCAAACCTCTACCTCTTCCTTCCATTTTTCTCAATCGTATACGATCGATCACCGACTTATCGTCTTGGGGAGTACGTGAACGCACAGTCAGCCATGACCCATGAGCCAACACCCAATCCAATTTCGTCGACTTCAATAGTCCACATGCAAACCAGGAATTTCATATATATATATATATATATATATATATATATATATATATGAAAAAAGAGACAGAGGTACAGATGCTTAAGAAGAAAACAAGGCAAGTAAATCAAAATTGCAATAGCCCCATGATTTCATTTCCCAGCGCATGCTCTATATTTCTGGTGGAGTACCTTTTTCCCCCCTCCTTACTCCTTTACAAGTAACATATACACTAGAGCTTTATTATCTTCAGAGAAAAAGAAAAAAACCCGCCTTGATGATGATGGGAAAAGGAGGGCATGGATCGCCAGAATTCAGAACTGGTCTGATCCGGTACGTAAAAAGATGACCCACTTCAATTCTCATCCATAATCAGATATTCAGAGCAGAAATCTCATTTATTTGCTTGGATTTTGAAGTTCGAAGGCTCAACAGATTAACGAACAGAAGGTGGTTTTATCCTGTTTTGAATTTTATTAATAAAGAGAAGAACAAAAGGGTACTTACTGCCACACAGAGAAGCATGCATACGGATGGTGAAAGGGTTATGACGAATTCTAAAGATGATTATATGGGCTTTAGAAAAAGGTGAAAAATCCAAAGCTTTAATTTGCTTACATTACTATTACAGACCAGATCAGTGGTCCACGGGGGGGGGGGCTCCCTGGACACAAAGGAGGACCGGACCTGTACAAATTTACAGGTAATCTATGTCTTCACCATGCAACTCTTCTTAAATCAGCTGGTAAGCCTTGGGTGTTCCTCACTCCTCACTCCTCATTCCATATAGCAAAAATCCCTCCAATGATTTCAATTACAGGATAATTTTCCAGAACTTGGTATTGGGTTTTGATGGGATAACATGTCTGAATACTTCTTAGAAACTGGGGAAGAGAATATGAGAAAATCAGATGTATAAGAAAGAAACAACAATGAATTGGACAAGTCTGTGATAAAGTTAGGTGGCTCTCTCACATTAATTGATTCATTTCTTTTGTTTAATGACAGAGATGTAGCAGCAGGAGCCACAGCTACTAATGCGGCAGATTGCAGCAGACGAACTCCCAAGGCAACAGAAACAACTTTAACAAAACAAAACAAATAACAAGCACAATGTCAGTGGTTGATCGTAATTGGGCTGGTATAGGTTGATGAGTTGATCCATCCTCAAATTTTTCTTTTTTTTTTTTGTTGGCAAAACCGAACTACTGGGTAGAAGAACTACTGGCAAAACATACACTAGTTGTATGTGTATGTCTGTGTGCTTGTTGTATGCTGCTGTATAGCTAGCTCATTAACTCTTGTCTTGCTTCGTGGATTCATCCAATATAATTAATTAAAAATTTTACTAAAGATGAAGTAAAAATTGATTAATGGGTGGTGCCCATTTTATATTGATTAACGTTTAATAGAATTGAATCAAAATAGAGATGTCAAAGGAAAGCGTACGGCCCCTGTTTCAGGCTTGGACAAGCAGACAAGACGGCAACAATAATGTTGTGAGAGAGAGGAAATCGTCTACACTTCCCTTCATCTCTCTCTCTCTCTCATTCTCACTCTTTCAGAGAGCGCGGGTGATTGATTTTTCCTTTTTGGCTTTCCCTCTTCAAACCGGAGGTCTAACCGGGAAAAGTTGGGGTGAGAGAACGAGCGACGAGACTAATCAGTCAGTATGTTAAAAAATACTATACCGCTTGCTAGTTGCTAGTTGCTACTTGCTACTACGGTTGACCTTTAAATCAGTATAATACACTCGTTAGCGTCTCTCTCTCTCTCTCTCTCTCTCTAGTCTCTCCCCTTTAAGTAGCGTAGACGTAGAACGGTAGAACTTAGAAGTAGAGTAGTAGCAACGTCTATTTTTTTTTTTAATGCCAAGCGGGGTGGTTTTCAAACTTTTCATGGGTCCTGCTTGGTCTGTGTGCCGTTACACTTCCTGCCCGCCAACGAAACCAAAAAACATAAAATAAAAATTAAAAAACTGTTGCAATATATAAAAAAAGGACAGGCGTGAAAATTGAAAAACCACCAAAATAAAAACCCTTCCCTCGTTTTACTGATTTGAGTCCCCCTCTCTGTTTAGAGAGAGAGAGAGAACGAGCAAGAGAGATTTTCTAGATATGTCTTTGGGTGTGAAATTAAGTGGTTCTTCTTCTATTTTGTAGAATGAACAGAGGCCTAAACCTCTTCTTCTCAGAAGAAGATGGCTCAACAACAACAACAACAGCATCAACAGCAATCCAACCCCCTATCCCTCCTCGATGCTCTCTATTGCGAAGAGAACGGTTGGGAGGAAGAAGAAGAAAGAGCTACAGCAAACGAAGAAAAGGGCGAAAACAGTGAAAACAATACAGCGAATCCATCTCTTTTCCCTCTATTCTTATTGGAACAAGACCTGTTTTGGGAAGACGAGGAGCTCCTCTCTCTTTTTACCAAAGAACAGCAGAATCACCACTTCATCAGAAACCTCGACATTGGCGACCCTTCTGTCGGGTCGGCTCGTCGGGAGGCCGTGAACTGGATTCTCAGGGTCAATTCCCATTACGCCTTCTCTGCTCTCACCGGTGTTCTTGCAGTTAACTATCTCGATAGGTTCTTCTATAGCTTCCATTTCCAGAGAGACAAACCATGGATGACCCAACTCGCCGCTGTGGCTTGTCTTTCTCTGGCTGCCAAGGTGGAGGAGACCCAAGTTCCCCTTCTCTTAGACCTGCAAGTACGTGTCTTGCAACATCATTCGTCTTCCTTATTTTTTTTCCCCTTTTAACCGGAAGTCGGATGGGGTTCTTGGTCGTCTCGGTTTCTGATCTATGTTTTCTTTATTTGCTCAGGTGGAGGACACCAAGTATGTGTTCGAGGCGAAAACTATTCAGAGAATGGAACTCTTGGTGCTCTCCACCCTTCAGTGGAAGATGAATCCCGTGACCCCACTCTCGTTCATCGATCACATAATAAGAAGGCTGGGATTGAAGAACCATCTTCACTGGGTGTTTCTCAGGAGCTGCGAGCAACTCCTCCTCTCCGTCATTGCCGGTAAGCAAGCAATTGAACGATCTCTGTCTTCCATTACAGCGACAATGATACGGTCTAAAACGAACGACCTATCTTGTTCTCGTCCAATTCATTTTATTTAATGTGAATGACCCTTGGGTTTGCTTTTTAGACTCGAGGTTTGTTCGTTATCTTCCTTCTGTTTTGGCTGCTGCTACAATGCTGCATGTTATCGAGGAAGTTGAGCCCTGTAATCCGATCGAATATCAAAAGCAGCTCATGGGAGTCCTGAAAATCAGCAAGGTTGGTAGTCTCTTATCTTACGACATTGTGGATGGATTAGTTTGTACTCCATCTTTCAGCATCCACCCACCATGATTAACCATTAACAATGTATTATCAATTCTCTTTGTACTCAAATAGGACATGGTGGATGACTGTTATGAACTCATCCGGGAATTGACATCGGGCTGCCAAGGTCTCAACCACAGTCGAAAACGCAAGTATCTGTCCGTACCGGGAAGTCCAAACGGCGTCATTGATGTGTCTTTCAGCAGCGACAGTTCCAACGATTCATGGGCGGTGGCATCATCAGTTTCGTCTTCGCCGGAGCCTCTGCTTAAGAAGAGCAGAGCCCAGGAGCAGCAGATGGGTTTGCCTCCTTTCAGCCGAGTTATCGTGGACGTGCTTAGCAGCCCTAGTTAGAACTCTTTACCCCCCATTTTATTACTATCCATCCATCCTCTTCGGTTCTTAATCCAATCTTAATCTACCCATTTCATCAGACCCATGCTATCGTACATTCTCTTTCCATGAAATTATGTTGTTTAAGTGCAAGTTAAATTGCTTTCCATCTCTGCAATTCCAGCGTGTAAGCCCAGTAAACGTATCATATGGGACGAGAAGATTAAATAGACAATTGTCCCCATCGTCTCCTGGAGAGAGGGAGAGATAAGACGAGGTGGGGGAGGAAGATTGAAAAGCAGAGATGGCTGGCATTTTGCTCGGAAAATGAACCATGGCTGCATCAATGAAAGACTAGTTGCTTATAAATTATCTCTACTAGTCTCAGAGAATTTTCAAGTAATGTGTTCATGAACATATATTATTAATTATTATAAAAATATAAGTTGCAGACTTGCATATTTGCTTATTGTGTATTACATGAAGAAATTCAATCTCATAAAATTGCTTGATATGGAATTCTAGAATCTAGACGGAGGTGGGTGTCTAAAATCACAATCGCGCGAATCGTTAAATCAAGTCAGCGAGAGAGAAAGGATGGAACAAGAAAGAAGAAAATAAGGAAATTCATGGGATGAGTTTTGTTTGCATGTGGAGGGTGGAACGAGCTGTCGGCCACTCGGGTTTTAGTTTTGGTTTTATTTGACACTTTTTTATTTTGGGTTTGACCTCGTTCTAAGCGTCTCTCCTTATTGTGTCCGTCCTCTCCAGTCTCCAGTCGATCCCGCCCAACCCAACTTAACCCACCTCATTTTAACTTTGAAACCATTTTAATTTTAGATCTGGTTTGAGAGATCTGATCTCTCTCTCTCTCTGTAAAAATGTAGCACACTTGGACTTGATCGTGCTCGTAAGCTGCTACGAAGTAGTAAAATAGTAATTAATATACCCCTACTCTACACAGACCACAGTCTACACCCACAGCCACAAGAACACATGCACGGTGCATGTGCTCTTCTCTCACTTTGAACTAATGGGAACCATGATTCACAGCTTTCATAATGTTAAACTAACTGAACATAAATATTAGGAGAGATGAAAAGACGAACTCGATTTGATTGCACTTAAAATATTCAATCTTTGATATGTAACGTGAAGAGGTTAGATTTGGAATGCGATACGGAATACCCACCCACAACCATGTTTTTATATATCAACTTTTATAGTGCTTATCAACTTTTATAGTGCTTCTTATGTTTATGTTGTGTTTACTGTAGCTTGGACTATTTGGGTGAGTAGCGTGGAGTGAAGTGAAACGCTCCTTGACAAATTGTCCGATCCCAGCTACTGCCTACTCCATTAATCTTCTAATTTGCGCTTGGATACGACATGCGCATTTTAGACCTTTTGGGGTTGGGGCACACAGAAAGAGCACGGGTCCGGGCCTCTGGCTCCCCACCCCCATTGTATTGAACTATTGTTTGTTAATTGATTTGGTTTGGTGACTTGGTCCCCTCCCTCCCGCCCACTGTCCGCTGGCCAACCATCTCACTTCTCTGATTTCTGTACGTCTCAATTAATCTGGATTGTTTGATTTCGGGACACTTTTCTCTGATGGGTTGCTATCCATGGAAAATGTACAGATCAAAATTGTTATAATACCTATTTTCTTCATTCATTGCTAGTCCTTGTCGGAAACCTTTTGCTGTCAGGCAAATGGGTTCGATCAAATATCCAACAGCTGGAAGATCCAAACAGATTGCATTAAATTTATTGCTGATCAATGCCAATCCATGGTTCTGGTTATCTGCCGGTAATTACTAATAATTAGGAAGAAGCATCTATATATTGTGCATATCTCTGAATTCTGATGGAGAGAAATACGAGCAGTGAAGCATTCCATTCAGTGAAATGTTAAACATTCCATTAATTCTCTTAATATAAATATCCAACAAACTTCTTTCAGGTTTACCCATTTGGGACAAAATTTATAGAGTATAAATCTTTGTATTTTATATTATTTTTTATATATTTGTATTTATAATCTTTCCAAACTGAGCCTAAGTTGTTTTTGGACCCACTGGCCCCCACTGATGTCTGCCTAGCTTCTTTCAGATTTTCATTTTTTGGGTCTTTTGATTTGATTATATAGATGTACCTCACAAGTCACAATCTGACTTACTCAAATTCAAGCTAAATTGTCCGTTTGGTCTCCAACTTCTCATTAATAATTTCTTTAAAGAAACATGTTAATTAATAATTTAGATGTGGTTATAGGTGAAATGTGCGAGATTAGATTTTTTGTTTTTCTTTTTATTCCTTTTTTTTTTTTTCCGGACATTTGTTTTCATCCTCCAGTCCAGATGCCAGCCATAAGAGTATGAGACACAACACAAATTCCGGGCTTTGTGTCTTTTGAATATGTTGTATGCATTATATGCGAGCAGCCGCGCGTGTAAGTGGGTGTTAAAATCAAAATTTGAAGCAAGCATCAAGAAGCGAAGCACATAATTAATAAAGATTTTATCATACTTTTGTGTTTTATTTTATGAGGAGATATTTTCGATGTAAAGCTATAATAACTGTTGAAACGGGTTTTGTACCGACTTAATCCGGTTTCCTGAGAATCCTAGTGCCCCACCCACTAGAAACCCACAAAAAGGCAAGAGGTTAAAGAGGGGGATTTTGAATTTGGGAAATTGGGAGACAATAAAATCTTTTGATTTTGTGGGGATGTCTCGGGTCCTACAATTTTTTTTTTTTTTATAGCTTTAACGTAGTACAGACGATATGGCATATGGTAGGTGTAGTAGATATGTATTTATATATGTAAATCTGATCGACTGATTTGGGTCTGAGGGTTTGGCTTTTGGATTTTCAACGCAACGGGCAACAGCCCGATTCAAAGCTAAAAGATTTGCTTAGTCCCCACCCAATAATTGTCGAATAATATGATGGCAAAGAGAAAAAACTCTCTTTTGACCCAGTCCTCATTTCATGGATGATGGAACCCAAAATCCCTCCCCTCAAATCTCTCATCCATATATATTTCTTGTTTTATTAAAACTAACCCACTCTTCTTCATTTACAATCTGTTTCTTATCACTTTTTTCCCTCCTCTTTGCCTCTCCTTACTTCTTTCTCCTCTTTTCCCTTATACAGCTGTAAAGGTTAAAAGGCAACAATAGAAATGAGACTACCCCCACCTCCCTCTCTCTCTCTCTCTCTCTCTCCACCCGGACACCCCCAAATGTGGCCAGTGTTTCCAGAGTCCAGACAGAGACAATATTTCTATCTATAGATGCCTATTCTATAAATTAATGTCGATGTCAAGCCTTTTAACCAAAGTCATAAACAGGATTCATACTTGGCTCTTCTTGCCCTAGACTGTCAATTGTCGGGTCAACCCAACACACCCGAACCAATTCATCTCAATTATATTAAACTATTAATGGGGTCAGTTCTGAATCTGCATTTTGGAGTCCTGATTATAATAGTGTCAGAATTAGGTTTGACTTGTCCCAAATGTATAATATAGAGAGAGAAAATATTTGTTGTCAAATTAGCAGGGTTCAAGGCCTGTTAGTTAAAATTGGGTCTTATTAGCTTCAATTTCAAGCCTGGCCTGGCTAAAGACCGGGACTATCTTGATTCTTGACCAAAGGCAGATGAGATCAGCTTCCATTAGGGTAAACTTGTGCTCATACCGTTCTAACAGTCTTTTACAACTTTGTCTTGAAAATATTTTCCAATGAAATAAAACACACAATTACAGAGATATTTTCAATGCAAAGCAGTAAAGTTGCTCGAATGGACTTTACTCTGATTGAAGCCAAACTCAAGGCGAACTCACTCAACCCAATCTATTGAGTTAGAGTATTAACAGAAGACACAGTAGGTGTTTGACATTGGTGCTGGGAACATTGCACCATTTTGTTTTTCAAAAAATGGTGCTGAACATGTGGAGAAAACAATGCTTGTTTTTTGTTTGGAAGCGATGCTACCACATAGGCTGTTTCCTGAGAAAACAATACTGGTTTTATTCATATCAATGCTAGCAACAATATTTTCAACATGGTCTATATTATCTAACATCTAAGATGATGCTACATCGTTGTAACACACAACAATGCACTGTTTTAAATTTAGGCTACTCCATACCACACTTTCCTAATTTTCAATGTATGATCTGGAGCAACATTTTTTTTTCCTGAAAAATAATATCTAACAAAAAGGCATTACTTGAAGCACTCTGATGTGTGATGTGGTACCTATGTGGCGCCACTTTTTCAAAAAACGGCATCTATGCCAAACACCCACCTAATTACAGCATCAGCCCTGCATTCGGGTCTGGTACATTTAAGACCCAACCTGCCATATGATGGGCTGCACTCTGCAGATATATAGCTGCTGCCAGCATGTGCATGGTGTTTTCTGATACTGAACTGCTACAGCTATTGCAATCAGTGATATTCGGGTTCTGCTAAGAGCGTTAAAACTGTTCCATATTGGTTGAATAGGATTCCGTTCTATAAAAGAAAGGACCCAAGTTTGATTTATCTTAGCAACCCGACACAGATATCTGGACTTAGCTGCCAAGCACATTCTCTCCGTGAGTCTAATAATTGTGCACTCCTCCTGAATGGGTGAATCCATGATTGACATACTGTCATTGGATTGATTTGGGCACATCCAATTTTTGATAAACCAGGCAAAATCCCTGGTGGGTGAAAAGACAATGAAACCCTGTTGTCGCCATTGCTACAAGTAAGAAATATGAGGCCGCTTCTGAGTTTTCAAATGGTGAACTTGTTGTCTCATAATTAAGGGTGTACCCTCCTTATAAAAAAAATGGGATGTGCCCCAAATGACTGCCCTCGTTTTCCCTGTTCCACTCAATTATTTTCTGAATGCACCACACGATCAGTATCCAATGTGTCCGTGTCCTAATTCTAGCTGGTCACCATCTCATGCAATGCCAAACATTGAATCTGCACAGCTACATCTTTATTTGATTAAGCAAGACAAGACGACGACGAATACGGTTTATGGTACATGTGGTCCAATATCGCATGGATCGGACCACCGGGTGGATCGGCCGTACCCAGAAAAAGAAAAGAAAAAACCTGGCCTGGCCTACAGGTCTCTGGACCCTGGAATGGATGCAGCCATGCAGGATAATCCTAACAAATCACTGGGAGTCTGGGACCAGCGTATGCGTAACAATTCTCTTCTAAGGAAACCAAAATGCAGAGTCCGTGAGAAAGGATTTTGTCATCTGGGAAGGATTGAAATTTGAAAGGGAGAGTGGGCTCTATGGTTTGGACTTGGTTCAAGTTTTCACAAGGAAAATATTAAAGAAGAAGAAGACGAGAAGCCGCATTTAATGCAGCAGCAGCAGCAGCTAAGCTATAATGGCCACAGCAACAGCAAGGTAAATGGGCGGGGCAAAGTGGTCCTGGGGAAGATTTGATTGGGGTTAAGTTGAAGGGAAGAAGGTGGAGGAGGAGGAGGAGGAGGGCATGGAAATGGAAGGTGAAGCTATAACTCTGTTCAAGTAATATCTGGACAGAAGAAGAGAGGTGTGATATTGCTTGTTGATGGGTTTGGGGAATAATGAATGGCTGCAGCCAATTGGCTCAGCAGGGGGAAGGCTTTAGGCCTCAAGTGTCCCTTTTACGTCGTCAGAAGAAGAAAAGGACGATTGGAGGAGTTTTAGGTGTTTCCAGGCTTCTTCGGTCACGCCTCAAGGCAGCGAGGCACTGAAACCTTTTTTTTGGCAGTCACCTACTCATCTTATATGTTTGAATTTTGATTGTTTGTAGTCCCCATTTTTCACACAATGACACCCAAGATTTGGGATCTCATCTCTGGAGTCTGGACCTCTTCTCTTTTTCTTTTTGTCAGGACTCAGGACACTGGGGACTTGTCCCCCTTTTTATAAATCACATATAATATTTTGAACTTTTGAAGGAATTTCGGATTGGCTTGGAGCTTCATGGGAATATTTGGTGACAAAGGAGATGGTGGTTTCCCGCCATTAAGACCAGTGGCTTTTAAGCTGTAACTACTAACTACTAGGTGCAGGCCTGACCTACCTAAAAACTCATTAGAAAGCCTTTAACTAAAGTCCCATCAAATGAGATACATTAAGCAAGAAGGTTCGAAACTAAGGCTCAGTTTTGAAGGAATACAAATACAAATATGTAGAGTGCAAAAATTTATATCTTATATTATTTTGTATGTATTTATAATATATATATTTGTATTTGTACTATTTCCAAAGTGAGCTTAGATGAAAATTTCTAATATCAACTTTCTGATATAGTAACTGAAACCTGTTTTGATGCGAAGGACCATTATATGAAGATTGGCCCACAACTTAGCTTTTGTCAGCAACTAGGAAATATGTGGGTGATTTCCTGTTAACAAATAGAAATAAAAATCTTATTCACTTTGTGGGGCTGAATTGAATAAACATGCTACCCCCCCCCCCCCCCTATCCACATTCAAAACCAGAAACACATTAAGATCATAACAGATAAGAGGATTGATACCTATTAAAGCTAATTCCTTATTCATAAGCCTATTGGATGGGGAAACAAAACTTCAGGGATATCTGGGGATCTTCATACTGGATCCTATCTAATTTCTTGGAGGTCTTGAACTGAAGCTGCTACTGTGGAAACCCGATAATAGTTGCTGGCCAAGTGTAGACAAGTGGGTCTCATCATGTCTGTGTCCTAACAATCTTGGCCTACGCAGAACAGTGGCAACAAGAAAGGATAGACGGACCCATCAAGTATGCAATTTCCCAGCAAACAATGTTTGTTTATCTTTTCTCCCTTATCTTGTGAGCTTGAATGATTGATTTCACCACAATCAACAGTAGTGGATATTCTTCTTTATGCAAGTGTAGACATATACAATCTTCTTCCATGTCAAATAAGGATTTGACTGCAGAAATAGGGTGCTAATTAGGTTTGGTTCACCAAATTATTAGCTTCTCTTCAGCTTCTTATCATCTCCAAATAACGTGTTTCTGAACTTTGAAGCATTCCAAGATTTTGTTACAGAAGCTGATTAGTAGGCATAAACCAAAGCCCATTATTGTGTCCACAGAGTTCAAAATACGAATTTGTTAGAGCTAAGTGGGCGCAAGTTGGGACCGTAAGCAGGGCATTCGATGTTAGGTTAAAATCCCCCCAAAAAAGTGCTGCAGGCAGAAATGTTCTGCTACAGCTTCTGTTAGGAGCTAAGGGATGTGAAGAGTTGGACCATGCGCAGCTAATTTGCCTCGTAAGGCTTAAGCAGTGATCCTCCGTTTGCCACTAGCACTAATGCGTATCTCCAATCTTCTTGTCAATAGTCATCAATTAAATCATCTTCCACTTTCATAACCATGCACCATACTTCTTTTGTTGGTAGACAGAGCATACTTCAATTGTTCTTCATCCCCCCTTCTCCTCTTAAAACTCTGTTTGGCTTATTAAAAACTAGGAAAGAAACAAAAATCTGAGGGAAAATTCTTCAGATATTTTATCAAATTCCATTCCTCAAAAACTTCACCTCAACTTTATGTTTCTTCTTATTATAAACAGAACACATCCCAAGGGTTTAAAGCCAGTAACTCACAAAATCATACACTATTTCAACAATGAAAACACTTCACAATTGAAACTATAAATGATTTGAATGCAAAAACTAGTTAACCTGTGCAGCCAAAACAACCACACCAACAACAATAATGATGGACCCACAATTTTAAACCCATCATATCCTGCAAATCGTCCTTCACACTTCCCATCAGATACCGAGGGAGTTTTGGCATTTTTAAACCAGAAATGCGACTCTTAGGCCTCGTTTGTTTTTCGGTAAATTACTTATCCGGGTAAATGTAGTTACCTGGGTAAATTTTTCGTGGAAAACACTTATCCGGGTAAATGCATTCACCCATGTTCTTTTATTTCTCATATAAATAAGACAAGGTCATTTTATCTATAAAAAATCCATTATTAAAAGAAGCATTTTTGTCTCATTCAAGTGTTGGCAACTTTCCCCTTAGGTGGGAAAGTTATTTATCCACTTAGGAGATGGGTATCACTTCCCGGGTAAGTGGTACCCAGGAAAATGAACTTTCCCTGGTCCCCACATAAATCTGAAAAAAGAACAAAGGATTCTTGGTCAATGGGAACCAAAATCCCATTGACCAACTTTCCCCCCTCTCAAAATCCGAAAAAAAGAGCTCCCCCTTATTATTTGCTATAGCTGCTCTAAAATTTGTCCATGTTAAGAAGCATTTTATTTAATTATCAAAAGCTTAGATGCATTTTATTGATTAATAAAGAAGTTTAGATGCATTTATATTCCAAAGGGACAATTATTCTTTTTGTTGTTGCCCTTTAAACAGAATCTGGATCTCCTACTCACAGGACACTACAGCTTTACATTTAGAACATCTCCCATGAATAATAACATGCAAATAATACTGGAGATCTTCTTAATGTGCAGCTCTAGCAACGTGTGAGTAGGTGCGGGTAGATTCTTGTGGGTAGGAGATCTGAATTGCTTTATAAATGGGATATCATAGAACCTGGGGTACATTAAATCCAGTTGGAACAAGAGCAGTTTTTTTTTTCTAAACCCCAAACTTTACTCCTGCTTGAGGGGCGGCCACCTTTTGAACGGGAGCAGCTGATTCACCAAAGGGGGCCAGATATCGTTGATTAAGTCATTAAACCATTGCCAAAACAGAGGTAAAAGATAACAGGGGAGGACCAGGCCCGCCTTGCCCCAAACCTGAAAAGCAAAAGATACTCCCTATGTCATGGGGTTGATAGGAGGATGCCTATAACAATATCAGTAGCCTTGTCATTTGAATTATATGCAATATTTAAAATAACAATCTGTTTTACATGTAGGGACCATTGCTTGATATGAAGGTAAAATCTCAAAAAACAACCATGTGAACTTCGGATTTGAATCTAAGAAATGCCAGAGGTTAGATTTGCATCCAGGCCATCCCTGTCGAGAGAGGAGATCTGAGATAGCCAGGAGGTCAATGACCAGCATTGGAATGTATCCACAGATTTGCCAAAGTTTTGGATGTAATCTTGTCTTGTGTATCATCTTGCAAAAGCTAATACAATGAAACTACCTCTAGTTTTAGGGTAACTAGTGGAAGGCCATCTACCCTGGACGTGTTTACATCAACGCTTTAAAAACCGACCAGGAATCAGAACCGGTTCCCTGGCGGATGGTTTGATCATCCAATTCAAATAGATGGCCCATTTTGATAAAAAATTTAAAAACTAAATAAATAATTAAAATAAAAAATGGCCAAAACCATTGAATGGGTCAAACAGGTTGACAATTCGACCACCTGAGTCAACAGGTCGTTGATCAATTCAACAGTTTTTGGCCAAAGATTGGGTTTGGGGTAAAACGGAATTGGTTGCCTGAACAGTTCCCAGACTGAACGATCTGACCGTCTAGGTCAATGACAATTCAAAAGCATTGGTTTACATAATGGTTTTGAAAACCGGACTAAATGGTTGGACCGATTGACCCAGGAACCAGTCAGGTAACTGGTTCTATTTCACCTTAAAACTGCACATGGCCCCAAAAAACGTTGATTTGGTCAGCAAACCGCTGATCAAGCAGTTCAACCGTCAACCCAGACAACAGTTTTTTGCTGTTTTTTATTTTATTTATTTATTTTTAAATCAGAATGGGCTGTCCATTCCGTTCAGACCGGACAATCAGACCATTCAATCCAGGAACCGGTGGACAGAACGGTTCCATGTCCGGTCCGGTTTTTAAATCGTTGGTTGACATAAAAATAAAAGGATATAAAAATTGATGCAACTTTCATGGCCTGGACATGAAACCAGAGGCAAGTATCTGCATTATATAGTTAATATGTTGGTATGGTTGGATTAACTTAAGCATGTATTTGGATCTCGAGACCAAGGATTCAAATTTTAACGGAAGTCCTTTTGATACCAATCATGAATTGGTCCGGAGAAAATTGGTTCACAAGATTTTGACCTATGGTTCTTCCATACATGTAGCAAATAAGAGTTGACCTGCCTTGGTAAAAAGAAGATACACTTTCAAATGTAAAAGAAGTCATTGTTTAAATGTAATTCATTGTTAACAAGAATCCAAGTGAAAAGTAACCTACATAGTCGACATCCCAAACTCGGTACTCCACTTCATGCCTTGCAAAGAAGACTTTCCTACAACATATGTCGAAAATTCATATTAGCTATGAAAAAGAAAAGATCATCTAAAACAAGTACTTGCATCTCACACTAACATAATTTTCAGATATGGCATTATATTACATAAGTAATGAGATGCAGCAAGGTTTTTTACTCCAGAGTGTAAGAAGCTGGAATAAGCATTGACTTTCTAGTTGCTTATTGTTTTTTAGTAGGAATCCAGATTTTTTTTTTTTTCTTCATTTTTTAGCAAAAGGAATTCCAACGTAAAAGGCATCTTAACAAAATGGGAAATCTTATTTATTTCTTGATAATCGGTACAGAGGTGGAAAACTTTCCATAAGTATGTTTTGTTGCAGACGGTCTGATGCAACCAAAACCTGCCAGAAGATTAAATCTAGGTATGTCATATTTCTCAAAGGTAATTCATGGGGTCAGTAATTTTTGGAATCATGCAGCAGCTTGTTTCAACTATCAGAAGGGAGTAACTAATGACTAGAATGCATAGGTACCCATTTCAAGGACTTAAATTTAATATTATGCATCAACTACCATTGGATTTCAGATCATAATTAGGATAGTTGCTGGTTATGTTCTAACCTGAATTTGATAGAGGCTTGTGAAGATTCATAGTCTCAAAGGTGCTCTGATCACAATTAGGATAGCCATTCTTTATTGTTTGACTCAAATTGTGGAGTGATATGGCTCAAATAAGAACAAAAATGGAAGAAATGGCTAAAGGAACAAGAAGGAAATCGGATAGAACTCTTATAGATGGAGAGGTCGACTACAATAGAGATTCACTCACCTAAGTGAAAGAAGAGCCACTGGCTCAAAGAGGATTTCTCACTCTCAAAACAAAGCTCTCAGCTCTACAAAGAAAAGGTAGAATTTAGGTAACTCTTTCTTGAGGTTACATGGTTTTATATAGAGAAAATATGGTTATTGGAGCATTTAAAGCAAAACCAGGCGTTAAAACTAGTTGTTAGAAGAAGCCCACTAGTGAGATTAAATGTAGCTCCAATTGTCTTCTCCTATAGAATGATTTGGTGCTTCTCAGATCATAATTTTAAATTGCATTACGAAGAAACATTTGTGAAGATTCAGGGGCTCCATTACCTTGAAATGATTGTAATATAAGAAGGAACCACTCCCTCCCTATGTGCGAAAAAACCTTAAAGTGCACATGGGGCCACCTTGAATATTATCAATATAGGAATGTGTTATGTCCCATCATAATATAAATACGAAGTGAGAAACATAAAAAACAGGCCCATGACATGAGGAGATCAGAAAATAGTTAAAGAAAAAACCATGACAGATCAGTCACAACAGAAAGTTACAAGAAATTTCTTATTTGACAATTTTTTTCAGATAAGGAAAGAACCACAGAAAACCATAGACTTGATACATTTAAGGGTAGCTCACTGGCTGAAATCAATAGAGATATTCTCTGAATTTTCTTTGGCTGACTTGTTGAGAAAGTGGAAAGAGGTAGCTACTGCTGCTCTTTGTAAGAGGACCTATAGACCCTCTTGGACCCCCCGTCCCGCTGGAATCATAAAACTGAATTTTGATGGATGTAGCTTAAGGAATCCAGGGCCTTCTGGGATAGGGGGTATGTTCAGGAATGAGGAGGGGTATATTATTGCCATATTCTCTGGGCCAATTGGAGAGGGTGACTCTCTTAGGGCTGAAATTCTAGCAGCTCTTGAAGGAATCCAAAGAGCAAGAGAATTAAGCATCAGATGCTTAGTTATTGAGTGGAACTCGGTGGTGGTGATTAGGTGGCTGAAAGGAGACAACAGTGGCTTACAGCAATGAGAAGAAAAAATTTAATTGGCTGAGTAGGGACTTAGAGGTGAAATACAGCTGGGTGAAGAGGAGTGCTAACTCAATGGCTAATGGGTTAGCTAAGCAAGGGGTGGCTAAGGATTCTTTGTTTTGGGCTAATTTTTAGTTTTTTCTTTGTCCTTTTGATGTTGGGGAGTTAAGATAGTTTACCTCCCCTTTTCTGTAATTAAATTTCACAAGTATTATTCATTAATAAAGCTTTCTGTTATTGATAAAAAAAAAAAGGTGATAAAACTGAAAGTTTCATTCCAAAGTTGAAGCCCATGGTGCCAGCAACACTGAAATAGTCATGAAGCAATAACCAAGATAGATGAAATGAAACAGACATACATGAAAATTATTATTTGATGAGAATGCATCTTATTGGTGATCCTTCAGCACCACGCAATCTTAGAGGTAAGCAATGTACAGAATATATTCCTGGTTGAATGCCGTCCAATTTCAGGCCTTCCACAAGAATGATTTCCTGAAGCAATTCAGAAGCGTTATCATTGGGGCAATACCATCCATTCGTACTTGCATATGCATGCATATACCTTTAACAAGCAATGCATAAAAAACACCCTCAAGAAGAGTATCATTGTAGTTCTTAAGTAGTTAGATATGAAAAGTGATAAAACAACTTCCAAAACTTATTCTGTTATAAAATTTTGTGAAGGTGTTGGTGAGTCAACTAAATATTCAAAGAGGCCAACGTTTGGTTCAATGGTAAAATCTTGGGCTGACAAGTATTGGAAGACGGGATCAACACTGAGAGAACACTTCAAGCAACAAAATGCCAGAGGTTAGGTATCTATCCAATAGGAATGGCAATTTTCCCCATCCCCAATGGGTACAGGGTACCAAACTTCCTTGATCCGATGGGGTCAGGGATGGGGATTGCTTTAACAGGGCGAGGACGGGGGCATGGATTAATAGGGATGCCCGGTCGGAGTTGGGGTCGGGGTGGGGAATGAGGTCCCCGCCCTGCCCTGACCCCGATTATATATATTAAATATTATATTTTAAATTTTTTACTTGAAAGAAGAAGAAGAAGAAGAAGAAGAAGAAGAAGAACTGTTTACTGTATTACAGGCTTGAAGAGAAGAAAAAGAGAGAGAGAGAGAGAGAGAGAAGAAAAGAAAGAAGGGGTTCAGTGGTGAATGATTTGCTGCCCCATACACTCCTTTATTTATAGCTTTTAGGATCCTTACAAGAATAGAAAATAAACAAAAAATAAAAACAATAAGGCCAGCCAGCCCAACTTAATAGAAATTAGAAACTTCTAATAACAAAAATTAGAAACTACTAAAAAAATTAGAAACTACTAATAAAAGAAATTAGAAACAACTAGGTGTCGGTATGAAACCACACACACTAGAGCGTGAGTGTGGGCATGGAACCCCACACTCGTGGCTAACCAACTATTTCTTCACTCCCCCTCAAGTTGGGAGTAGATATTTGTCATGCCCAACTTGCATAGATATGTCACCAATTTGCCTTTTGTGACTGCTTTAGTGAAGAGATGAGCTAACTGCATGTCTGAGGCAATGTAAGGAAGGCATACTTCTTGAGATGCGACTCGTTTTCGGATAAAATGTCTGTCAACCTCGATATGCTTAGTCCTGTCATGTTGTATTGGGTTGTGGGCAATATTAATTGCGGTTTGATTATCACATACAGCATCAGAGGCTTCTCATAATCAACCTCCAACTCATTAAGCAAGGATCTCAGCCATAACACTTCTACAACACCATTGGCCATGGATTTGTGTTCCGCTTCTGCACTGGAGCGAGCAACAACATTTTGTTTCTTGCTTCTCCAGGAAACAAGATTTCCCTCCACAAATGCACAATATCCAGAGGTGGGCCTCCTATCATCAATACATCCAGCCCAATCCACATCTGTATACACTTCTATTTTCATATGACCATTATTCTTGAAGAGTATACCTCTCCCTGGACATCTCTTTAAGTAGGCAAGGATCCTTTCTACTGCAAGGAGATGGGTGGTCCTAGGAGAATGCATGTATTGACTGACAACACTGACGGCATAAGAAATATTTGGTCGGGTTAGACAGAGATAAAGGAGTTTCCCAACCAGCCTTTGGTACATAGCCCTGTCCTCAAGGAGTTCTCCACTTTCTGCACTTATCTTATGGTTAGGCTCAATAGGAGTATCAGTAGGTTTCACTCCTAACTTGCCAGTTTCTTCCAATAAGTCCAAAACATACTTCCTTTGGCAGATAAAAATGCCATGCCTAGATCGAGCTACCTCAATTCATAGGAAATAGTGTAACTTTCCTAGGTCTTTCACTTCAAATTCCTTGTGAAGGTGTTGTTTAAGGATTTCAATTTCACTAGTGTCACTTCCTGTTATCACAATGTCATCTACATAGACTGCAAGTAGAGTCAAGGAATGACCTGTCTTCTTAAAGAAGAGGGTGTGATCTGACTGAGCCTATATGTATCCGAAATTGTCCAAAGCCAATCTAAACCTATCAAACCAAGCTCTCGGGGATTTTTTTAGCCTGTACAAAGCCTTCTTCAAAAGGCAAACTTTCTTTCCTGCTTCTGTACTATAAAAACCAGGGGGTAATTCCATGTATACTTCCTCTTGCAAGTCCCCGTTGAGGAAGGCATTCTTAACATCTAGCTGAAATAGTGGCCATAAGAATTTTGCAGCAATGGATAGAAGAACTCAAATAGTGTTCATTTTTGCAACAGTTGCAAAGGTTTCTGTATAGTCTTTGCCATAAGTTTGTGTGAATTCCTTCGCAACCAATCTGGCCTTATACCTCTCTACAGTAGCATCAACATTATATTTCATAGTAAACACCCATCTGCATCCAATAGGTTTCTTCCCTTCAGGCTGGTTAACTAGTTCCCATGTGTTGTTTTGACAAGAGCATCCATCTCTACTTGCATTGCTTCCTTCCATTCAGGTATCAAAAGAGCTTCTTGCACTTTTCTGGGTATAGGAATAGAAGAAATAGATGTCAAGTAAGATTTGTAGGATTCTGAGAGATAATTATAGGAAAGGAACTTGGAGATGCAATGGGCAGTGGATGAGGTGCAACAACGCTTTCCTTTACGAATAGCAATTGGAAGATCAAGGTCATCTGTCGGTGAAGGTTGAACCTCTGTAATAGTGGGATCAACAGTGGGAGTAGTAGTAGTGTCTGGATCTGGAGCTGTAGAAGATGTTGGAACTGGCTTGGATTGTTGTTGAGTATGAGAATCAACCTGCCTCCACCACTTTCTGTGATACACCCTCAATTCCCTGCATTTTTGACAACCTTCTTCGCAACTCCCCCCCAGTAACCAGGACTGGTAAAGGAACTCTTGGAGCTGAAATTGAAATCCCTTCCTCACTTTTCTCCCCCTAAGGAGAAGCCTTATGATAGTAGGGCATATCCTTAAAGAATGTGACATCCATGGACACAAAGCACTTCCTTGAAACTGGCTCATAACAGCAATATCTCTTTTGATTTTGTGCATACCCAAAGAAAATACACTTAGTGGCTTTGGGATCAAACTTGGAGCGATGAAGTCCAAGGATTTGAACAAAACAAGTACACCCAAAAGTTTTGAGGGGAATAATGAATAGGTCCTTATCTGGACCCGTGAAGGAACCCTGTTAATGAGGTATATGGCTGTACAGATTGCATCTCCCTAGAAGCGTATGGGAACATTAGAGTTGAGTATGATGCTTCTGGCTACCTCTAAAATATGTCTGTTTTTTCTCTCAACAACCCCGTTTTGCTAAGGTGTGTGAGGACAGGTGCTCTGATAAATGATCCCATGATCAAGAAGATAGGATGCCAAAGATTTTGCAAAGTATTCCTTGGCATTATCTGATCTAAGAATCTTGATCTTGGTTTCAAATTGAGTTAGGATCATCTGATGGAAAGCTTAGGTTAGAGAGGGGACCTCATCTCAAGAGTGAATAAAATAGACCCATGAAAAACGGGTATAGTCATCAACAAATAATAAGAAATATTTGTACCCCACCCCCCATGGTGGGAGTATGGTAGAGCCCCCAAACATCGATATGCATAATCTCAAAAGGAAGGTTGCTTCTTTTATTACTTAAAGGATAAGATAATCTACTATGCTTTGCAAGTTCACAACTTTCACATTTTAACCCAAACACTTCTACTGACTCAAACAAGTTTGGAAAACACTCTTTAAGGACGCAAAAGATAAATGACCTAAGCGGTTGTACCAAAGCATAATCTTACTACAAGACTGAGAAACAAACAATTTCCCTACTTCACACTGCTCCCCCTGTGAATGTTCTAGCAGGTAGACTCCATTCATCTCACGGCCAAATTTAATCACCTTTTTTGTTTCCAGATCCTGAAAAATACACTGATCAGGGAAAAAAGTTACTGAACAGTTTTGATTTTTAGTATTACTACTAACTGAAAGTAAGTTAGCACTAAGCTTGGGAACATGCAAAGCTGAGGATAGGGTGATGGTATCTGATAATCTGATGTCTCCCTTGCCAAAAATTGGTACAAGAGAGCCACTAGCAATAGAAACTGCCTCTCCCAGAGGATAAACAATAGGTGCTAAATATAGTAGATATGTTGGTCATATGATCTAAAGCACATGAATCTATTACCCAGGAAGGTCTAGTATTACCTGGGACAGAAGCATGACAAGCAGTAGCTCTTGTACCTGTATGAGCAAGGGTTGAAGTAGGCTGAGCTGAATTACTAAATTCATTTTCTAGCTGAGTCAGAGTAACTCGAACTGCAACTAGGGTATCTAGAGGTGTGCCTCTTACGCCTGATGAAGTTGTACTATCAATGTTGACAACCATATTAGCATTCCCTTTCTTATTTCTGAGCTTTGCTGAAACTAGATGAGGGTGCAACTTCCAACAGGTTCACATACTAAGTCCTTCTTAGCTTCCTTCTCCTTATTCTCCCCCCCTAGATTTAGGTCTAGCTACTACCAAGGCTGATTTGGAGGACTGTTGTTGCAACATAACCTTTCTCCTAGTTTCTTCACTATGCACTAGGGAATAGGCTTGTGATAAAGTCACACTATGTCTTGTCAACAACTGCTATCTCACAATGTCATATTTAGAGTTCAGATTTAGAGTTCAGACCAGCTAAGAACTCAAAAACTTTGTTAGTTTCAACCTGCTTTCTATATGTCTGTGCATCTTTCTGACTCTCTCACTCAATTGTTTCAAGATGGTCAATTTCATGCCATAGGGATTTTAAGGTTGAAAAGTAAACAGAGAGATGCTTCTCTCCTTGCCTCAGATTTTTAACCTCACATTTTAGCTCATAAGCCCTAGCAACATTAAGAGGTTGAGAGTAAGTTTCCTTCATAACATCCCATATTTCCTTAGCTGTTTTGGCCCACAAGTAGTTTCAGCTGATGTGTGGCTGCATAGAGTTGCACGACCATGTCATCACAAAAAAAAATTCTTGGACTCACCTAGCATAAGTAGGGTCCTCCTTGGAGGGTTCCTTCACATCCCCTACCAAGAAGTTCAATTTTCCTCTACCCCCAATAGCCACCATGGCTGATTGGGCCCATTCCAAGTAGTTTGATCCATCAAACTTAACAGTTGTAATCTGAAAGGTGTTTCCAGTCATGTTACCTGAACCACCAGTCCCAAAAGCACCTTCCCCTTGGTTCTTGTACTCCATTCTAAGTTAAGAAGAGGCTTTAAACTACTGTGACAAGAAAAAACTGTATTTCAAGGCTGATAACAACCGACCTAGGACAAAGATTTTGCAGCTAGATAACAATCAACTACTGTCCTGGGATTGATATCAGTCCTGAGATTTTCTATCCATACCTCTCTGAATGAATAACAAAGTCCTTTTGAGTATCGATCTCAAGAAAAGGTACTTACTTTATGAAGAAAAAAGCCCAGAAACTGATCGCTACCTTCAGTCTTCAAACTTGATCAATTGATTACTGTCAGCACCTTGAATCTTGATCAATGAACCGAGAAAAAAACTGATCGGCACCTCCAATCTTGATAAAAAATTGATCTTGATCACTCAATTCCTGCCTGATTCTTCCTGATTACAAGAAGCTCTCTCCAATCTTAGGACAGCTGCTAAAGCATTCTTGCAACTTCCAAGAATCAGCCGAAATAAGGACCTTTCTGAACTTTCAGCCCTAAACAATTTTCATGTGGTCGGTTGAATTAAATCCACATGAAAAACCCTAGATCTAAGGCTCTGATACCAACTTGAAGGAAGAACTGTTTACTGTATTACAGGTTTGAAGAGAAGAAAAGAGAGAGAGAGAGAGAAAAAGAGTGAAGAGAGGAGAAAAGAAAGAAGGGGTTTAGTGGTGAATGATCCGCTACCCCATATACTCCTTTATTTATAACTTTTAGGATCTTTACAAGAATAGGAAAGAAACAAAAAATAGAAACAATAAGGCCAGCTAGCCCAACTTAACAGAAATTAGAAACTTCTAATAACAAAAATTAGAAACTACTAATAAAAGAAATTAGAAACAACTAGGTGTGGGTATGAAACCACACACACTAGAGCCTGAGTGTGGGTATGGAACCCCACACATGTGGCTAACCAAGTATTTCTTCATTTTTATTTATTTAAAGTAAACTTATTTTTCAAAAAAAAACACTGTTAACTAAAAAATTTTGGGGATTTGGGTTCCTGTGGGGAATCCATCCCCGCCGGGGATCAGAGATGAAGGACAACATTTACCCCGTTAGGGATCGGGGTCGAGGACAGGGATTTATTCCAAAATCAGGATCAGGGATGGGGAATGGCTGATCTAAACATTCAAAAAGGCCTATTAGATAAAGAACATTTGTTTAAATCACTAGAGAGATGAACTCAAGGAAAAGTTTTTATCAAACATCAGTGCAATCAAAGCATCGAATAGTCAATTGAGGGCCATATTGACTGTACCATTCACTAGTTAATACCTGTGATATGGTCAACAAAGATAACTTAAGCATCAACAAGGTCAATTAACAAGCAGTAGACCATAAATCTATTTTCAGCATTTTTATTTTCGCTTGTGTTTATTTCTATCAATTTAAAATAGTATTATATATATGCATCTATATTGTCATATTGATTTGAACTCAGTAAACTGTAGTGTTTGGGATAGCATGTTGTAATACAAAGTAGAAAAAATGGGTGAGGGTATATCAAAAAGAAACAAGGCATAAAATGGAAAGATGAAGTTCTCATGTCTTTCTTTCCGTAATGAGTTCATTAGAGAATGTGCCATGACCAATGACCACCGCTCCAAGCTCTCTTTGAAACAGAAAAACTATCCTTCCCTATCTCAGACCATCTAGTCTCTCTATTTTTGCAAAAGAGGGACATGTATGCTAAATGTTTTATATCATATATGCAGATTTGATTCCTTGGAAAGTTAGGATGATGGTGAGACAAATACAATCCTTAGGTACCATATTGAATAGCTCATTCAACTGGGTGCCTAGAAGTGCTAACGGACTAGCAGACTCTTTTAGCCAGGGCAGTAGTGGCAAGGAATCAGCAAATGGGGATGTTCAGGGCTGGGTTGTAATCTGTAATTTTCTGCTTTGCTGTAATTAGAGATCTGTGAGGATAGGTGCTGGTATTATATTATCATTGAAGTCCTTTCTACTAGTTTTAGCTTGCTGCTTTGTTTTTGAGCATTGACACGGTTCTCTTTAAAAAAAAGTTCATCATTTCTCATAAAAAAAAATATCATATCTAGAGTCACAATTGGATGGGTACAACTGAGGTGGGATTGAGTAATTTAAAGGCTTCAAATCAGGTACCCAACTTGCATCTAACAGACACAGACACACAAACACACAGAACTTTGCATCATTGTTAGCACATCTTATTTAGCGGTCAACTTGTCAATCCCTGTGTACCCAATAGTTCACACATTGCACGGAGGACAAATTGATTGATCAAAGTCCTGCTTATCAGCAATCGACATTTTGCAATTCATTTTGAATAAGCCGCTTACCCTGCTTTCCAGGAAAACAAGATGAGAAGGAATCAAATCATCATATGCTGCAGCAGATAGGTAATCGACTCCTGCATGTTGGAACAAATAAATTAATCATCAATACTTATTTGGAAAAATAAGAACCCGAAAGTGCAATTGTAATAAACACAGAACTTTGAATAGAGCTCTACTGGTTAAAAAAGGATGTTGCTGGGAGAGAATTTCAAACTTTATGTGCATAAATAGTAGGCCATGATTGCATATAAGACAGATATGCTGGAGCCTATTTTACCATTCATAAGAAGATCCAATGAGAAAAATTAGGATAATGTATTAGTTCATGAATCAGTAATTACAATTTATTAAAATATATAATAATGTAAACTCATGCAGCCAACCCCACAAGGTTTAGATGATGATGATTATGACAATGTCAATATATAATAATATTAACATTTGAATATTTAAGGCTTAAGACATGAGGATGAACCACATACAATAATATGATCACAAAAATCAAACCTAACCATGAATAGACTTTGGAATGTTTGAACACACCTAGTCAATTTCTTGCCAGCTTCTTTCTTTGGCAGTTTTGCATTTGGCATTCTTGTTACTTATCAATAGATAAATGAAATATCATAAAACTTTTAAGAATTGATGCTTAAAGAGGTCAATTTGAACCAGCTTACAGATTCTAACTCATGTGATAGAGGCACTCTGTGTGTCCAAAGTGTATTGTGTTAGCATTTATCTCTAGACATATTAACACCTCCATTAAGTTCATAGAGTGATGGATGCTCTCCTCTATCTATCATCCAGACCAGTATAACCTGAGAGCCTCTCTCTACCATGACTCTAGCATAACCTAAAGATCATGCCAGCCACGATCCCCTCAAGAGTGACAAAAGCTCAGCCATATGCAACTCATCATAACCATCATATAAGCATTGTTTTTTTATTTTTTTTCAAAAAAGAAAATAAGATGACAAAAAATGCTCTAAAGGCACCAAGCTGAACATGCATGGAGTACTGCTCTTTTTGTGATTCTCTAGATATGAGCATTAAATTACCACTTGTTCTTTCTCAAGTAGGACATAGTTACCACAATGGAATAGCAACACTTTAGTAGCACTTTAGCTCTACCATAAAGCCAAAGGAAATTATCTGAAGCAATTCCGTTGCTACTTCACAGCAATGACCACTGTACATTGTCATGCCATATGGGAAATATTTCATTATATCTACTAAATAAGCTACTAATTACCATCTACTGGAACATGCAAAGACCCCAATCTTTTCAAAATTATGATGTTTATTGATCTTACCAACAAGTTTGATATCAGTGTTCTCAACCAACCATTTTGCACCATCCTTCATAAATCCAACATAGCTTGTATCAAACTCCTTTTTCCACATTAATCCCCTGAGATAAACAATATTTGGTTACATGAAATGTTATGCAATTGCATCTAGAGAATACTGCTACCTAAGAAAGCAGAATACCTTGTCCATTTTATTGCCAAGTTATTGGTTAGCTAACCAAACCTTCAAGCATATAGCATTTGAATATTGTGATTTTACCAAGACCTAAATTAATACTTACCAAATTTGTCACATAGTACTACTAGTACTAGTAATAGTAGTAGTAGTAGTACTAGTAATAGTAGTATTAGTAGTAGTAGTAGTAGTAGTAGTAGTAATAATAATAATAATAATAATAATAATAATAATGACGCTGGTGATTATCATAATCATTATCACCATCATCCATTGGTGGAACTGTACTTGCAACAAGATTTGATGGTGAGATGATAGAAGGAAGGGTTTGAGCAGATGTATTCTGGAAATTTCAGGACAAACAAGAGAGGAACAGCAAAACAAGGGACATTAGGATCAGGTTTCTAGCAATATAATGAATTAAGTGCAACACAAAGAAAAAGGATAAAAGAGATGATGTACAATATCAATTTATATCCAAAAGTAACAGAAACCTCAAATTCCAATTGTGACAAATGATCCAAAGAGCCTCTTCTTCGCTATTGTTTCCTATGTAGGCTGTTTGGAAAGGAATGCCACCACCCAAAATAAGGCCATTCTGTTGGGAGGTACTACATATGAAAACCAACATTTGTTATAATTTGCAAAAGAGTGCCAAATTGGTCCCACCTAACACGTACTTTTTTTATATAAAGCAAGTTGTGGAATTACCTTTCATTTACTAATTTCCTATCCATTTGTATCTGAAATTTGAGAAGCTTTCTTTCTATTTTTCTGCAGGTGGCCTCTTAACTGACTTGGGAATCCTATTTCAAGACTCCTTTCTCTACTTGGGGAAAGAGGCAAGATCATGTGAACGTGTACTAGAGCTGCAATATTATAGATCACATGGGGAGAGGAATATGAGAAAATTTAGAAGCTATCACAAACCAAGGGCACTCTGATAGAAAGTATCCTTGTGAGAGTGGCAAATTGGGTAGAAGCGATACCATTATTTGCAGTGTCCTCATCAGACGATATTTTTAGGTGGCAGATTGTGGCTTCCTCTTCCTTGATTAGGGCCCACGAGGTTTCCATTTTGGTCTCCTCAAATTCATGGTTTTGATGGATGCAATTTGGGTAACCTAGGGTTATGAGGAATTGCGGAAGTTTTCAGGAATCATCATGGTATGATCCCATGTACAAGTATGATCCTATGTAATTAAATGATTCCAGTTATGTTTTCTGGACGTATAGTAGAGGGGGACTCCACAAGGGCTGAATTATTGGCAATAGGGATAGAAGTTGGCAAATTCTCTAGACTTCTTAAACTCAGTGGTAGGAGACTTAAGATGGTAGTTGGATGGATGAAGAATAGCTTTACAGGGTCCTGGAAATACAGATATGAACTTAAATTGTATCTTTAGCTAGTGAGCTAAGAGCCCAAGGGAATGAATTGTAATGAACAATGAAATATTGTGATAGGTAGCTGATGCTCTAGCCTATACCTATCCTCACCACCATTAATTCATTCTTTCCTCGTAACCAATAAAATTTCTATTCGTTAATGATCCAAAAGGTAGAAAAAAATACAAGATTCATAACAAGCCTGAAAAAGCCTTGCATAAAATACAGATTCCATACCTGTCAGTGTTTAATGTTCTGAATAGTACCCGACGTACACCTCTAGGAATGTTTAAGGATTTCATAACTTCAGCTGTAAAAGATGGAAACTTTTAACAACTGGTTCAGTCCACAAGAATGATGAATCAGAGTTGAATCATAGAAATAATAATCGGATCTGAAATAAATACAGATTTTAACTGGTTTCCATTCTAAAATTTCACCATGAGCTTAACCAATGTTACCTAGACTCCATTTCTCACATCACAGAAAACAAAGAATGAAAGTAAATAATGGTATGTTTTTATGCATCATTGACATGCCATTTTCTTGCATTATTGATTGATAAAAATAAGTCATTAAATTGTATAAATTCTGTAATACAGAATTTTTAATCAGATACTGGTCTACAATTTAAACCATATTATGGACAGCATTTTTTTTGTGAGTAATGGACATCATCTTTTTTGAGTGTTTATTATGGACAGTATTTTGGACCAACATACATTATACACAAATTTTCCTACAGCCGCAACCTCTCTAGGTCATCTTAAGTTGATACTCAATACATTCACTGCCACCCAATTCCAGCTTTTCTGGATTTTCTTCAGTGACTTGGCTATGGAATGTGAGAGGCGGTCAGAAAGATAAATAATCATCTGCTTATGGAAGAAATTGAAGAATTTCAGGGACATCCTACAAGATCGATTTGTTGCAAATAATTTGACTTTATTATTATTATGGTTCTGAAAGTAACTGTTAACAACTAGTCCTATAATAATGCAAACTGCCAGCAGTAATTCATTGAATTGGTTAGGTACAAAGTACTAATACCCCCACCCCCATCATCCACTTAAAGGATTAATTTTAGGATAGGAACTTCCCCATCATAACAGGTTGTTCAGAAGGATGTCCTGTTAAAGGTTCTGCTTTTCCCAGATACTCGGGGATACTCAGGTTCAAATACCCATACCAGTATCATAAGTTCAAAAAACACTAGTTTTCTCGAAGACCCAACCCCTTTATAAGAAGAAATAAGAATGAAATAACACTCTCAGCCTTCTACAATGCATCTTCCTAGTAATATTGTGTATTTCTAATGATAAAAAAAAAAAATAATTGTGCATTTCCCTCCCAATGAAACAAAAGGATCTGTGTCTCTGATCTTTTTGACCCCTTAATCTTTTAGACTCAGTGCCACAAATGTTGCATTTGTACTTTGGTGAAGGATATTTAATTTGGGCATAGAATTCTTCCCCCACCATCAATAAGTCTACTCAAACTATATCCCAGAATTTCTGTAAGTTTCTAAAGTATAGCTGTCAGGGCCTGGGGCTAGGGCTGTCAATGGGTCGGGTCCAATGTTTTGAAAATCGTAATTGTATCATAAATCGTAGAGAAAGTTGAATCGAATCGAATCGTGAATCATGTTGTAAATCATAAGATTATTTCTATTTTATACAAACTTGTAAAAAAATAAATACAGATATATTAAAAGGTTAAATATATATATAGGAAAGTGATTTTACCCTATTTTTTATCTATATCTACCATATATGTACTTGAAACAATAGAATTTACCACTTATACAATAGAAGCCTAAGAGTGATATAATCAAGTTTGACTTGAAAATCAAACAAATCTAAATACGATGGCCCTTTAACTTACATATGATAGAAAACAAACTCAATTTCTAGTCTTGAATCATGTAAATAAGTCATTTTCTAGAAGGGCTTTAAAAAAAGTCTCCCATGGCAAAACTAAACATAAACAAAAAAAGTAGAGAACTAATTCTTAATTGAATTTATTTGAATTGTAGTGAATCGTAAAAATCATAAGATTTATGAATCAAATCATAGGATTCAAACAAAAATTACGATTTTTGTAGAAAAGGATTCAGACATAAGATGGCATAAGATTCGAATCGAAACCCTTGGGATTCATGATTCAAATCGTGAATTGAATCGTAAATCATAAGATTTTGCCAACATTGGTCAGGTCTGGGTAGGGTCTAGATAGAACCAGTCCTGAACCAATTATTAATTGGGACAAAATAATGGACCCAGAACCATTCAGATTAATAGCTAGGTCCTATCAGGTTTACAAGATAGACTCGGTTATTCTGAAAACTATATTCGTTCATTTAAATGATAACTTAAAACATAAATTTTGATAATACAATCTTAATAAAAATTATAGTCAAATCCTAAATTGTTTATATGTTAATAAATTAAACATTTATAACTAATATTATCTTATACATTATCTGTCAAATTTACAATTGCAGACATGAAATATAATAGAAATTATAATAAAATTAGGAAAACATTATATGTTACATGCTGGACCAATACGCCAAAAGTCTTAAGACTGATGGAACATGGCAAGCCAAGCATTTTTAACATTTTAGGACCGTAACATACCACCGCACTTCTGCAACCAACGACTCAACGGCTTCACTCTAGGCAGCTCTCACTCTAGCTATAGGTAGCCCTTTTCACAATGGCTCTCACTCTGGCGGTAGGTAGCTCTTCCACGATGGCTCACACTTTGGTGGGTAGCCCTTTCCCTGTGGTGGCTTTTACTCTACTACAGGTAGCCCTTTCCATGATGGCTTTCACTCTACTTCAGGAAGCCCTTTCCATGACAGCTTTTACTCTACTCTAGGTAGCCCTTCTCCTAGGTAGCCCTCTTTTATGTGCCTTAGGAGAATTCACCCCTAAAAGCTAGTTGTTAGAGGGAGGGAACCCAGACACATATACACCCCACAACAGCATCCCATACTACCGATGTGGGACCAACAGATCATAACATTCCACCACGCTCCGCAGGCTGGCTTTGCACTAGTCCACCTAGTCCCGGCTGAACACTGCAATACCAACGTCACCACCTGCGCCGCACGATCGCAACTGGGAGGCATAGTGTAGGCTCTGATACCATCTGTTATGTGCCTTAGGAGAATTCACCCCTAAAAGCTAGCTGTTAGAGGGAGGGAACCCAGACACATATACACCCCACAACAGCATCCCATACTACCGATGTGGGACCAATAGATCGTAACACCCTCTCCATGATTCAAACTTTAGACGTGGTGGTAGCCTGGTAGGCTCCGATACTAGATCTATTTGGAACAACCTAACTCTAGAACTTCCAGAAGGAAGCTCAGCCTTCACTCTTGCATAGAGAACATAAGAACGATTAAGATAAGAAGAGAGAGGAAAGAAGAGAAAGAGGAGAAGGGAAGAGAGAAGATAGGGAGGAAACATTAGCTCAATTAGGGTTGTGACCCTCATTCCACTATCAACTACCTTATATAGGCTCGTACAAAATATCTCCATAACAGAATTAGCTATCCTTTGTCTTATTGAGTGGATGATGTGGCTTCCTAATGTAAAATTTGATGTGTTGCCAAGGAAGCTCCCCTGCATTCACGTTGTGTGTAGTGCTCATGTTGGGGTTGGACTCACGTACCAAACTGTCCATAATGGGCCTAGACCCAAGAGTATTTCCAACAACACCCTCCCCTTCAAAATAGACCTTGTCCTCAAGGTCTATCTCAGGAAACTCCTGATGAAACTTTTTCCATGCTTCCCAAGTCACCTCCTCCTTTGGAAAATTAGTCCACTGCACCAAAACCTCCTTGGTAACCTGCTTGCCTTGTTGAGTCCAATGAATCTCTAGAATCTTGCAAGGGTGCAATTGCACCTGGCCTTCATCGTTGAAGTGAGGAAGAGTCGGGCTTGAGGACGTGGCTGGGCCAATGTGCTTCTTGAGTAATGAGACTTGAAAGACAAGGTGGAGTTTGGAGGTCACTAGAAGCTCAAGCTAGTAGGCCACCTTCCCTACCCTCTCAATAATGCAAAAGGGTCCATGATATTTTGGGGCTAGCTTTTGCCAATGTGCTTGACCAATACGCCAAAAGCCTTGAGACTGATTGAATGCGTCAAGCCAAGCACTTTAACATTTTAGGATCATAACATTATATAGTTAATAAAATAATAACCAGAGCTGACATAATTTGTTCGGTTCAGTTTGGGCAGTCGGGCAGAACCAACCCATTGACAGCCCTACCAGAGGCCTTCTCACCATGTGCAGAATTTGGAGATACACAACTTCATCATCATCAACTGGCCTCTTGAGCCAATCTGCATATCAGATGTGAATGAAATTCACCCAAACTGGTTCAGGGTGGAAAGAGGATTGTTCAAGTTAAAGATTTCTAGAAATTAGCATTTCATATCTCAAGTCTCAATCTCATCCATTGACTTGGATCCAAGAAATTGGATTGGAGGGTGACAAGCACTAGTGATGTGGTAAACGAATAATAATGATTTTGTTCTCATACTTTTCTAGTTTTCTTTAAGCAAAAGAAAAAAAAAAAAAAAAAAAAACAAAGATTTTGGCTCCATGTCCATGATATCTCCTCATTCTCAAGCAGTAAAAATTCATCATTAACTTCATGTCTTGTCATTTTTCTGGTCCAGATTAACAACCCCATTTCCCTCTTTTCATCCAGGTTCTTAATTTTTTAATCCTTTCTTTCCGTATCTCCAACCCCTCCCCCAACTCCTCTTTGTTTCATTTTTCCGTTGCTCTTCTAGAGCTATTAGTTTGGTTCCAAATGCAAAACAAGCCTTCTCTTCATCATGAAATGAATTCCACCATGCTCCTTTTCAATGAAACCAGGGACCATAAAAACATAGTTTGGTTCTAACTTCTAACAAGGAAGGTACTCTCCTTCTGATGTAGAAAGGATGAAGAGTAGTCACCACTGCAACTCTTTTTAGGGATGGCAATTTTCCCCATCCCCACTGGTACCCGATCCGATGGGGCTGGGGATGGAGATTGCTTTGGTGGGGGCGGGGACGGGGATGGAGAATAAAGTCCTTGCCCTGCCTTGATATATATTATTCGTATTAAATATATAATATTATTTATATTTTAAAGTTTTCCTTTATTTTAAGTAAATATGTTTTTCAAAAAATAATGCTAATTAAAATTTTTTGGGGATTCGGGTCCCAACGGGGAACCCGTTTCTGTCTGGGATCAGGAATGGAGGATAATTTTTATCCCTAGTGGGGATTGGGGTCAGAGATGGGGAATATGATCCCCACCCCAAACCAGCCCCATTGCCTTTTTTATTTTTGATAAATAACCAGCCCCATTGCCATTCCTAACTCTTTTTATTTGTTTTCTGTTTTCTGCTAATTTCTTTTATTTACTGTTTAGCCCTTGTAAACATATGAATTTATACTTTTATCCCTCATAAGGGCTACCTTATAAACTGTACATATTTATCCCAAATATGATACTAACCTTTGGATCGGGATTGGTGACAGATTCTCCAACACCCTGTGCATCTGTTTATTCTCTTGTTTTGTTTTCACATGGACTGGTCAATACAGTTCAGACTTTGGGCAGATTGATTATACCCAAGTTTAACAAAAAAAAAAGAGGCATTCACACACATGATTTTTTTCTTCCCAATTAAATAAGAAAAAGTTAATCTGAAGCAGATTTACCTGTAATGTTTTTATCCCTCGGAACATCCACCAATAGTGCAGGACCTGTTGAAGTCAATAGATCAAACATTCAGCAATATGAAATGAAAATGAGAGAGAAAGAGAGTCAACTTGGACACAGATGTGTTTCTGAATCAGATGATGATAATGGAGTACTTGAATATTTAAAGATAACTAAAAAAGTGAAAATCAAACAACCCTTCCCAGCATGTCAAACTCAAATCCTCTTGCAGATGTTGGTAACTTGGTATACAGAGGAAAAAGGTTTATTAGTGATATAGGCCAGAAAGTGCAATGCTTTCTTTAAGATCTCTATCATTTCAGTAGAAGTTGCTGATAACTAATTCTGATGTATACTTTGTGAAGAAAAGTAGGAAGTCACTGAAAGGTTTCAGCAAGAGAGAAAGAGAGAGAAGAAGAAAAGAGAGTGGGATGAGGCCAGAATTGAATAGGTCTGGCCACCAACCCCGCTTTGAATTATATACTTAAAATAAAATAATGAAAGATTACAAGAATGCCCTTAGTAGGGCGGCTACTATAAGTATCTGAACAGTCACAAATTCACAACTTAAAATAAAAAAAAATAAAAAAAAAAACATAAACTAATGGGCCTAAAGCCCAATAACTTCCTAACTTAACAACTTAAAGATAAAAAATAAATGACTGGGCCCAATAACTTGAAATCAGCCCAACTCAACAATTTCCAATCCTTAAATATACAAACAATGAATTTTGTAAGAGAATGGGTATGATAAACAACAAGAGGGCAAAACGCCTCCAAGCCAGAGAGAGAGAAACTGTTGGAACTACCCAACCTCTCTCCTCATAAAAATCTCTGTTTCATAGACTTTGTCACTGAAGTAGATACAAATATGCTTTAGGTGAATTCTAATTTAAGTGCGTTGTCATTTCTTTTGTGATTGGGACACTGATTTTAGTTATAAGTAGGATTCTTATTACCTTAAACATGTAATATCAAAAG
This sequence comes from Nelumbo lutea, assembly GCF_056320005.1. Taxonomy (NCBI): domain Eukaryota; kingdom Viridiplantae; phylum Streptophyta; class Magnoliopsida; order Proteales; family Nelumbonaceae; genus Nelumbo; species Nelumbo lutea. The sequence continues at coordinate 10,044,037 of NC_142688.1, read as the reverse complement.
CTTGAACATGCATAACTCTTTTCCCTCAAGGTAAGACTTGCATGGAGAGAGCTGAGAAGTCTATCCTTCAACCTAAACCACACCTAAAACACTGCAAGGTGGAATTTCTTTGACAAATTGTTTATATGAGAAGTGAGAATTGCTTCACTTCTGATACCTCACAAAGAAAAGCCAAAACAAATGAAGCCAGAGGGTGGAGGTAGAGAGAGACTTATAGGTTTCGAATGGGTTGATAAGGAGTGAGGAGGGTCCATGGATGCTGCAACGTCATAATCTGGAAATTTGGTCTTTGATGGATAGAGTGAACAACTTGTTCAGCTAGTTACATAGCTCTGCGAATTCTTAGCAGACAGCCTTAACAGATATGTAGTTGACAGGGGTGAATTCTATCGGGATACAGCTATTCCATGGATGAGGTAACTGAGGGGATTGATGGGTTTGGGGACCTAATAGGATAGGGTGAGACCCATATTAATTGTATCCTCCTTTTTATCCAGTTTTGTGCTTCTTGTCTTTTATTTGATCATTAATAATGAAATACATGATGATACAATGTTAACTTAAAGGAAGAATTACTTTTTTTAAGAAAAAGAAAGTTTATTAATGAGAAAGGAAGGGGGGCATAAACCTTACCCCTAAAGAGCAATACAATAGAAAACGCATGCTTAAAAGTTAAAACTATAAAATGTAAAAATAATTTCAAGTAGAATACAATGGACGGTAGCCTTTATTTGGCTTTGTTGGTTTACGCACCAGGGCCAAAGGCCTATTTAGGTCTTGATCCTTTTTAGAGTTGTGACCCTTCTTCTTTTGGACAGAAATGAAACCATGATCAAGAGTGTTATCTTCTACGGTCACTTTTATCTGGTACCACAGTGTTCTCAGGGTCATTAGCCCCAGGATGAGCATCAAAATCTTCAGTTTGAGATTCCATGCCAATGGTAACAGATAGAGTTTCCTTCTTTTTCTGCTTTGAAGTAGTATCCCGTTTAGCATTAAGACATTGAATCATAGCACTAAACCTTTTCAGTTCCTCTATGTTAAAAGCTCTGTAAACATTATCCCACTCATTCCCCTCATAATTCCCATAACCTACTTATTTGTGTATGAAATAAAGGGTAGTTTCTCCTCAACCATCCAGAATCAATTAAAAGGCCATTATCTAACATTGTTCCCATTATCACATGTGTCATTCACATAGATGAATCTAGAAATTGTGTCGATTAAACAGCTGGAAGGAGTTTCCTAGCTGTTGCCAGCTGTACTTCTGGATGTCAGTTATCTATTTTGTATAAATCTCCTCTTGGATATTGAAGAGCGCTCTGATCCTGTCTTTCTGTTGCTTGCATGGCAACTGAAATTGATCCCTCTTCACCTTATTTTCTGCACCCATCAGAGAATCTAGGAGTGGTGCTCGTTTCAAGTCCTCTCACCGGCGAGAACTATTTGACATGGCGACGAGCAATGCGCAACATCCTGCAAGCGAAGAACAAATATGCTTTCGTCGATGGTTCATTGCCAAGACCAGAGGATTCCGAGAAGGAGCAAGCTTGGGTGAAATGTAATTCCATGGTGATCTCTTGGACCTTCAATTCTTTGGCAAGAGATCTCCATGAAAGCATTGTTTACATCGAAACTGCACAAGAAATTTGGAAGGATCTTGAAGATAACTTCTCTCAAAGCGATGTACCGTGCATACATCAACTGAAATGAGACATTGCTCTGTTGCAGCAAGGCGGACAATCAGTTGCAGCCTATTTCACGAAGCTGAAGGGGCTCTGGGATGAACTTGCAGTCTTGTCATTAACACTTACGTGCAAATGTGGTGATGCAAAGGAATTTGCTGCTGAATGTGAACGAGAGTGCCTTCATCAGTTCCTCGTGGGATTGAACGAGAGCTTCAATACCATACGCACTAACATTCTCAATACAGATCTGCTGACTGGAATCAATAAAGCCTACAATCTGATCATTCAAGAGGAACAACATCAATCTCTTGTCGGTGTGCGATCTGCTCACACCATAGATGCAGCGGCCTTGAATGTTGTCACAAAATCAAATACGAAATCTTCATGGAGGTCAAAGCTCAAATGCAATTATTGCAAGAAAGGTGGACACACAAAGGATTGTTGTTACGAGCTTCATGGTTATCCTACTAATTGGGAAAGGGGGCGCAATTCACAATCCAAGAAACCTGGTGACACTTAGACAGCAACACAGACATCTGTTGAGACAGAAGAAATTAAGCAACCTCTTTCTGATAATGCATCTCCGATCATCGGACTAACATGTGAACAGTATCAGAAGCTCATCAGCATTCTTGGACGCAAAAAGACCTCATCAGAAAATCCTATGACTTCATCTAATTTTGCCGGTATAATCACTAAATCTCCATCCCATGCATCATCCTGGATTCTAGATACAGGTGCATCGGATCATATGACACCATATCTTGACCATGTGATTCCTTTGAAATCATCTCATCTTGTAAAATTACCAGATGGTACATTCTTACAAGTCACTCATCACGGATCAATATCTCTTTCACCTTTGATCACCATTGATAAAGTATTGTGCTCCCACAATTTCAATGCAACATTTTATCTGTGAGCAAGTTAACCTCACAACTTCACTGTTGTGCTATATTTCTTCCGGAATTTTGCATACTGTAGGACCTAGTCTCGAACAAAGTGATTGGAGTGGATAGAAAGCATGATGGAATCTATCACCTGTACACTCCCAAATCCATGCCACCTACAACCTCTCCATTTCCGACCACTGATGATGATTCTTTAACTTCACCTACCATAAATAATTGCACTACTATTGATTACCAGTTGTGGCACAGATGGTTAGGACATGCATCTTCCAACCGAATTACTCCATTGTTTGGCTGCTCCCCTACTAAAGATCATTGTTGTGAAGCTTGACACCAAGTAAATAACAGCTACTTACCTCATCAACCATACACCCACATCGGCATTCAATGGGTGCACACCTTATGAGACTCTATTTCACAAAACCCCTTCGTATGATCATATTTGTGTGTTTGGATGCTTGAGCTTTGCTAGAGCCACTCCAAAACCACATGACAAGTTTGCTACAAGGTCACGAAGATGTATCTTTGTTGGTTATCCTTTTGCACAAAAGGTTTATCGTTTGTATGACCTTGACACCCATCAAATATTTGTCTCACGAGATGTCACATTTCATATTGAACCCCAAAACTACCATCAAGTTGCAAAGGATCCTAAATGGCAGCAAGCTATGGCAGATGAAATAGATGGTTTGATACGGAACAATACTTGGAGTATAGTAGATTTACCCTAGGGAAGCGTGCCATTGGCTCAAAATGGGTGTACAAAGTCAAATTTAAAGCAGATGGCTCTGTTGAGCAATGTAAAGCCCGTCTTGTAGAAAAGGGTTACAACCAAGTTGAAGGGTTAGCTATTATAACACCTATGCTCCTGTAGCAAAACATTGGGATTTGCATCAATTAGATGTAAATAATGCTTTTTTGCATGAAGATGTTTACATGACTATTCCTCAAGGGTTCGAACAAGGTCAACCTAATAAGGTTTGCAAACTACATAAGTCATTATATGGGCTCAAACAAGCCTCCCAAATGTGGTTTGAGAAATCACTATAGCCTTGAAGTAGTATGGCTTTCAACAATCTCTCAATGAGTATTCTCTCTTCACTCTTCATTGTGATGGGCATGTCACTAGTGTACTTGTGTATGTGGATGACCTCATTATCACTGGAAACTCTTCATCATGTATTGAAGATCTCAAGCACTATCTTCAATCATGCTTTCCTCTTAAAGATCTTGGTCCGCCGGCTTACTTTCTAGGTATTGAAGTCATCACTACTCAACAGGGTATTTTTCTTTGCCAACAAAAATACATATATGACATTCTTCGAGAAACTAACATGCTGGGGTGCCAGCCCAGTAATATACCAATGGAACAACAGAAACATCTCCATGATGTCAGCAGCTAATTACTTCCAGATCCAGCCCAATATCAACGCCTAATTGGCCACCTAGTATATCTTACAGTCACACGGCCAGATTTATGTTATTCAATGAACATCCTTAGTCAGTTCATGCATCAACCACGACAAGAACACATGGATGCTGCCATGAAAATTGTTTGTTATCTTCGGGCCACTGCCAATCTATGCCTCTTTTTATCATCTACTAATGACTTATGTCTTATTGGATATAGTGATTCGGACTGGGCAAGTTGTCCCATCACCCAGCGCTCCACCAAAGGTTATGTTACCATGCTTGGTACATCAACCATATCCTGGAAAACCAAGAAACAGCATACAGTCTCTCATTCTTCTGCTGAGGCTGAATGCCAAGCTATGGCATCCACAACAGATGAGTTGATATGGTTAAAGCATATCTTACAAGAGCTTACCGTTCCATGCAATCAGCCCATTGAACTTTACTGTGACAGTCAATCTGCTCTCCATATTGCCACTAATCCAGTATTTCATGAATGTACCAAACATATTGAATTAGACCATCATTTTCTCCGTGAGCAAATCATCAACAACACTATCCACACTTTTCATTTGCAAAGCAAGCAACAGCCTGCTGATTTGTTTACAAAGGCACTTGGCACTGATCAATCTCATTGCCTAAGAAGCAATTGGGCATTCAGTCTCTTCCTGCTCCAACTTGAGGGGGTTTATTATCACGTGTCATTCACATAGATGAATCTAGAAATTGTGTCGGTTAAACGGCTGGAAGGAGTTTCCCACCTATTGCCAGCTGTACTTCTGGATGTCGGTTATCTATTTTGTATAAATCTCCTCTTGGATATTGAATGAATATAGTGGATGTTTTTTATCTTTATTTCCCACCTATCTGGGGTCTTAGGAGGGGTGGGCTGGATACAGACCTAGGCTTTGACATTTTTCACAGTGAGGGCGAGGGTCCTCAGTTGTATTTCACAATCAGAAATATAAAATCATTCTAGTCGCTAAACTACTGTAATTTCACCGAACATGTAATCTTCACAAAAAGTGAAACAGGAACTGTTATTAATTGTTATTGGTACCATTGAGAACAGCGAGGTTGAGGGTGTCGACGTCAAAACCAGCATCAAAGTAGTGATCGTAGAAATGGCCAGGTGCATCGACGTGGGTGCCCGTGTGGGTAGGCAACTTCATCTCGGAGTTGTTAGCAAGGGAACCATTCTTCATGCTCTTCGGGAGCCACAGAAATTGGCCTAACCCATCCGATGAACCCCAAGCAGGCATTTCCTCTCTGTACCTGTGACTTATATCGAAGATCCTTCCATCATCGTACACCTCTCTCCTCACAGGGACTAGATCGTCTCTTAGTGAGCACGAACCCGAATCGTCGCCGTAACTCGGTGGATAGGCGTAGGCCAGAGATACGACGGAAAATGTTATACTTTCAGTGGAGAGAAAGATCAGCAGTGTCAGGGGAGCTATCGTCCTAGTTGCCATGATGCCGTTGCCTCTTGCTGGGAAGTGAAATCGAAGCAGAGCAGAAAATGACTGATTTCGTGGGGAATTTCACTTGTCTTCGAAGACTTGGTGGGACTATTTATTGGGTTCGACTATGATACGGAAAAGATATCATATCGGAAAAACTTCTCACCGGTAATCATAAACGTAATAGCCAATCAACTGTTATTTATCAAAATTTACGGAGGTTTTTGATCGGTCAAAACAATTTTCATATCATATCTTTTCCGCATCATTAATAATTTTTTTCTTTTTTTTTTAATTTTTAATTTTTTTATTCATATCATTTTTAAGAAAATCAAAACCTAAATAACTTAAATTATTTTACACTTTCACAATAACTTAAATAATCCATTTTCCTAAAATTTTTTGTAAACTAACTTTTCCATTTTCTCCAAAATTATCTCTAATTCATAATTATCTTCTAAATTATCTCTAATTTCTATTTATCTTCTAAATTATTTTGTTTTTATTAAAACACAAAAAATAATTTTATGTTTTTACAAAATATATTATGAAATTATGTACAAACAATTTAAATTATGATTTTCTGGGTTATCAATTTAAATGTTCTTCAAGTATTTAATAATATGTAATAGCTTTAAATAAATAAAATTCAAAAAACAAAATAATTAAATATTAGCTAGATTATTTAAATAACTAAATATTTATCATAACTAGATTTTAAATAGTTAAAATAAAAAAAATTATGTAATAAATTTAAAAACATTATTCAAAGTTGAAAAATAAATATAACATAATATTGAAATTAATCATAATTAAATATATTACAAAATTAATAATGAAATTATGTAATGATAGTATAAATTATAATTTTATGGAAAATTAAAGTCAATAAATAATTTTTTTTTTAAATTTAAATATTTTACATATTATTTAAGTATTTAAATAACAAAATATTTAACATAACTATATTTTAAATAGTTAAAATAATGAAAGTATTTAATAAATTTAAAAAAATTATAAAAAGTAGAAAAATAGTTATAACATGATATCAAAATTAATAATAATTTAATATTTTTACATAATATTGTAAATAATTAATTTCACTTATATCAAGTAATAATTCAAGAAAATAACTTTCAAAAAATTAATACTCTTAATCTGTATTTATTATATAATTATATATACTAAAGTTAATATTTATTGTATTTCAGTAATTATTTATTGTTTTTTTGTGATAAATGTATTTTCAATGATTATATATAAATTTATTTATTTTTGGTTATATAATAGAAAATTTTCAATAATTATTGAAGATTAAATTACTATTATTGAAATTTTTTAAAATTATTTTTTGTATTTTTTGTTATAAGTTATTGATTAATATTTATTAGAGATTAAACTATTATTTGAGATTATACTATTTATTGACAAAGTTAATATATTTTTAGTACTTATTGTATTTTTGTGATTTATATAATTATTGTATTTTTTGTTATCAATATATTTTTTGATAATTGTGTATTTTTTACTATAAATTTTCAACAATTATTGGAGGTTAAACTATTGTTATTTATTAGAGATGAGACTATTAATTTAGCTGAAATTATGAGTGTTCATGAGTTGGACCGGTTCAGTTATAGGCTATTTGGCCAACCAAATTGACTTGGTCAAGTTAAGGAGTTGGTCAAATGAAACCAACTAACCTTTTGTGAAAACCGACCCACTCAAATTGTATTGGTTTGGGTCAATTTTTTGGTTTGGTTAGTCGGTTAAGAAGATTTAAACTTAAAAATTATAGTGCAATTATTGAAAAATAAATTTAAAAATTAGATTTATAATATAAAACATTTTAGACTAAGAAATATGGGAAATTTCCCACATTTCTATATTAAAAAATATATTTTAATATTAATATATATCCATTGTTAGGTCATTCGATTTTGGTCAATTTACAAATGGCCAAAGTGAAACTGATCAAATTTGGTCGAATTAGGTAATTTTTGAACCAAAGGCAACCTAAAATACTAGAAAATCGACAAACCCGAGTCGAGTTAATTGGGTTGGCCGGTTTCATCAGTTTGATGAATAAACCTAACTAAAATTAATTATTGTTATTTTTGTATTATAAAAATTGTATTAAAGTAGCATATAAAATATAATTAATTATTAATTATTTAAAAAGATAAAAATATAAAATAATTGTATACTCTTCAGTGTTTCTATTAGGGCCATTTACTATAATAGACCTTTAGGGATGGCAATTTTCCCCATCCTCGATGGGGGCCCAACTTCCCGACCCCTTGGGTCGGGGATGGGGATTGTTTTGGTAGGGTGGGGTGGGAGACGGGGATTGATAGGAATCCTTGGTTGGGGTCGGGGTCAAGGATGGGGATTAAGGTCCCCGCCCCGCCCCAACCCCAATTATGTATATTGAATATACTATTATATTATTTATATTATATATCAAGATATATTTATAATATTATTTATAATTTAATTTTTATTTATTTGTAATAAATTTATTTAAAAATACTATTATTTGAAAACATTTTGGGGATTCGGGTCCCCACGAGGAACCCATCCCCGTCAGGGATCAGGGGTGGGGGTTAATTTTAGAGTCGAGGTGGGGTTAGGGATGGGGAATATGATCCCTGCCCCGTTGCCATCCCTACACACACCTTATAGTTTTACATATTTATTTAAACCTACCTTATAGTTTTCATTTTACTAAAACATCCTATATATTTTACAACTTATTTACTTAATCAACCTTTCATTACGAAGTGTTTGTTTTGCCATTAGGCCCATGATTTTTTATTCCAAAAATAACCTTAACATTTTTTTTGTACAAAAAATAAAATTGACCAAATATAGCCAATAGAGTGGTTGTCCGTGTCTTATTAAGGAAAAAATGGTATTTTTATTTTTATTTTCTTTTGATTAAATTTATTTAAATAAACATTAGGGTCAACACTTGTCATTTTCACTATCATCCAATGGAAGATTGATTAAATCCATTGCAAATTATAAGTGTTGCTTTAGTAAAATGCTAATTATATGATAGATTTTAGTAAATCCATGAAACTATGAGGGGTATTTTAGTAAATGACCCTTTCTATTATTTAGCTTTCGCTTAATAAATCTCGTGCATCGCACGGGGCCCTGCTAATTGTAATTAAATTTGGATTTTTTTTTTGGTAAACAAAAACTTCAATAAATCCAGCTAAACAAAAATACAAACAACACTACAAAAGTTCGGGTTGGACCCACTTGAGTAGCGGCCCTAATTACCCTAAACCAAGGTTGAAAGTAATCAGAAACATCAATTGTATCGAGAAAGAGATGTATTGGGATATGTTTTGGATACATATGCGTATTGGAGAAAAATTACGATATGCATATATAACAATATAACAATACTTTAATGCTTTAATATAACACTATAAATACTTTAATAAATCATAAAAATATAACAATAACACTAAATATAAGACCTCAAAGATTGTGTGTGTGTATATATAATAAATTAATATATTTTAATGGTTTTATGAAGAATAATTCTTAAGTTTATGGGATGGAAAAAACCCAACTCTCCTATCCAACCACAAAACATGCATTGGCACAATTTTTAAGTGAAAATATAATTAATAATTATTATTTATTTTTATTTTAAAAAATTATAAAAAAAAAATCAATAAGCATCTTACACTATATTCAAAAAATAGTTATTAAAGAGGAAATTTCAATTGCTTTATGGATATGATAGATCATCCATAGAATTATAATATATTCAATCATTATGATCAAATGATAAAATATAATTAATTATTAATTATTTTTTATTTTAAAATATATAAAAATACAAAAAAAAAATTATTAAAGAAGAAATTTCAATTACTTTGTGGATATGATAGATCATCCATAGAATTATAATATTATTCAAGGGAAAGAAACTTGCTTTCCCCCCTTTATTTATTTATTTTTTAGTTTTTGGTCGTATCTTTTTCATAGCATATTGATTGATACACCCGATACAACTTTTTGATACACCCCCGAACCCATAGGCCTGAAATTTTGTCCAAGCCTGGAAAATATTGGGCCGAGCCAACCTGTCTGGCTACTCAGCCCATGAATAGGTCTACTGATCAACAATACATGGTTTAACGATCGATTTGGGTTAAAATTAGGTTTGACCGTGGCAAGAATGGTAAAAAAAATTGTATATATATTAGTGGGGACTATGAGATGCACTAGTTTTGTTGAACACAATTCAAGCATAAAGAATCTTGTCTGATGGGATTTATTATGCGATCAAAAGGAATGTTTTATGTTTCAAACGTTTAATACATTCATAGAAAATAATATTTTATAATTTATAGAATTATTGAAAAAATATAATTTTAATTAGGTTTAGAAGTAAATACAACCATAATAAATAAAATTAATAATGATCACATTGAAATTCTCTAGAAGTTGGTAAGGGGTAATGATGTGTAGGTCCATCTCTTGATAATTACAAATGGAAACAGAATTCGGTTAATCAACTGATAATTTTTTTTTTTAGGATTTTTTTAACTCATATCAGTTCTTAGCCAATCTATACTATATATGAAAATGTGGATATAGAGTGAAAGTTATTTTGGACTAAAATTGCTCTCTATTTCTTTGTTTGTGAAAAAGTAAATAGTATCCTTAGTCGGTAGAAGAGAAAAGCTCGACAATGGGCTTGCACGCAGAGACTTTAGTGGAAAAACATGTGAATCAACTTCTTGATAATGTAATAGATTACACTTGGGAAATCCAATTCTCCCATCAAAATAGTATCCATCTCTGAATCTTTCATTTATCTCTACACCACTAGCTTTGGATTCTTCACTGATTTTCTTCTCGAAGAGAGAGAGAGAGAAGTGACAAAAAAAAGGAAGAGATAGTGCAAAGGTAATAGGATACAATAGGTAAAATGTCTTTCTACATGAAAGCAAACCATTGAGATATTTCATTTCGTCTTTGAACGAAAGTACTTTCTACAAAATCTTTTTTTTTCCTCTAATGCAAAGATTTGTAGAAGACAAAGCGTAGGGGTTTTTTTGGAAGACAAAAGGTTTTCCCAAGAGCTCCAAACTCAAGAATTTGCTTCACTAATTCTGTTACCGCAAAAGTGGGACGTAGAGAAAGAAAAAGCCTGCAATGTTACCAAAATATTCAGATAATCGAATTAGAGTTTTAGAAAAATCAAATTATTAGTTCAAAAATCGTTGCATATATAGCATTTAAAGGAGAAGTAGAAAGAGCCTTCTACACAACTGAAAATTTAGCATGGTATTTGAATTGTCAACCCCAACATGAAAAGAGTGAAAGAGCAAATTAATATCACCTCATGATGTTCGGAATAACCACCGGAAGCCAAGCGGTTGTGGCTCTGCATGTTTATACAATACTTTCTATATAGGGTGTATCATATCCATATCGGATACATGATACGTGATGACTGTACGTATATACGAGTCGTGAGTATCAATACGATATGCCTTCATATCGGTGGATACGGTCCAATACACACCGATATCGATATGGAAGTGTATTCGTATCTAGTTTGACAAAATTGTATATTGAGTACTTTTGGATTGTTTTTCATCTTTAATACAAGTTAAAAATGGTACTATGAAAACTGAAATAAATAATTTAAGATTTAAATTTTCAAAAAAATTAATAAAAATTATAAAAATAATATATTTCATCTACCTTATATGATTTATATATTTTATTTTACACATAATTATATATTGAAAAATGAAAACATAGTTATTATTTGAAAAAAATAGAGTTATTATAAAAATACTAAATAAATAAAAATTTCCAACAAAATTAATGGAAAACAAAAAAATTTAATTGTAGAAGCTGAAATGAATAATTTAATATTTAATTTCCCCAAAAAATTAATAAAAACTGAAAATTAAATATAATTTATTTTATTTGCCTTAAATAATTTATTTGCTTTATTTTACAATTATGTGTAAAATAAAAACATTATATGTTAAAAATGAAAACATGTTTATTATTTAAAAATAGTTGTTATTTGAATAAAATACTAAATTAATAAATATTCCCAGAAATTGAATATCATAATTATAAAATTAACAGAGTGATAATTATTATACAATGGTTTGAATGTTCTAGAGACCTGGTATCGTTTATTGTAATATTTCTCTTCATATAACCTATTGAAGTATGCATTTTCCATGTGTTTGTATCTTATTCATAGATAATTCAGCTTTTGGTTTAGTATAATTAATGTATTTATGTAATTTATATGCATTTCACTAGTGTATCCAAACATTTCTATATCTTTCGTTTGTATCTATGTATTTCCAAAGCATATCCGTACCCAGCTTATCCGATACCATACTCGACACCGATACTTTGATCCTTGATTGTATTATGATTGACTTAATCAAACGAGTAAATAGCGGTGAAAAAAAGAGGAAACTACCATGCTGAGGTGTCAATTTCAAAAGCTTTGAAAAGGAACAATGCAACCCTTCTAGAATTGCAAGGAGAGACCATCTGACATGGCCAGCCTTGTTTTAATATATGGTAATAGATACAGAAATGAGTTAAAAAGTCCTGCATATATACAAGTGTTGTCTTTGTAATGGCCTCTATGTAGATATCCATACGTATGAGAATAAACATTTATCGAAACACTTTCATGGACTAAATGGAAAGCAAGAGATCAAAACTCAAAATTCAAAAAGGTTTCCCCATATATGGGCTTCGGATAAAGTCTATTAAGTTGGACTAGAAATTGCATCTACATATTCTACCTAGAAATTGGGCTACAAAACTCAACACGTCCAATCCCAAGCCCAACCCAAGATGTTGGGTCAGGTTGGTAAGAGAAAAAATATTGGCAATTTTCAATAATTATTAATAATTACTCATATATAACAAAAATAGAATGACAATAATTATTGATAATTTACTAACCTAGGCCCGAATTTACCAACCCAAGGTTAAGTCCAAGTTTACCAACTCAGACCCAATCCGAGTTTAGCCTAACATCCTAGGCTAGACTTGGGCTTGGGCATATTGAACTTTATATCCCAATTTCCAAGTAGAACATATTCATAATATGTAGATATGCATATCTTAAAATATTGGCATGGGCTCGAATTGGGTCGGGTTGAGCTCAAACTACCCAAAGCCTAAACCCAAGCCCAACTTGAGTTTAGGTTAGCCTTGAGTTTTTTTACCTAAACCCAGCTTAAAGTTCGAAAACTCAAGCGTAATTTGTGCAAAAATTTTTGTTAAATTGGGTCAGGCTCAAGTTTGGCCCACCTAACCCACGCTACACCCCTAGTTAACAATTTTTTACTATGAATTAATAAATATTATAATTCTTAATTTATAAAAATAATACTATTATTAATTAATAAAACTAATACTATGAATTATTAAAAATAGTAATAAAATAATTACTTTCATGATTCATGAAAACAATTATTAATTTTTAAATTTTAATATTAATGAAATAATTAATTATTATTGGTAATTAAAGAATTTGTTGGTAATTATCACTAATTAATTACTAATGAATTATTAATGTCATTAATATTAATTACTAAAAACAATAATATATTTTGGTATTTTTTTAATAAACCATAGATATAAATAATATATTTTAAGTGAATTTTGGTATTTTTAATTAATCCTAATATATTTTTGGTATTTTTTCATTTTCCTTGGATAATTCGATATTGAATTAAATCTACTAGACAATAATACACACATGTACATGAAATATAATTGATTAAGTTGTGAAATTCCAAACTTAAAAGTGACAAAACACAATCTGCATACAAATTTGAGGGGTACTCTAAAATTTCTGGTATCATGTATTATTAATATTCATATCCATACAAAAAATGTCAAATCGACAATTCCACTCGAGATTTTCTACTCACAAATTATTCTCACATCTCTAATATCTTCCCATGAATGACAAGTTGGGGTGGATTCAAGCTGAGTTGGATTGCACTTTTATGAGTCGAATGCAAATAGTTCTGAAAAGCTTGATTTGTGTCCACCCCTAATGACAAGAAAGACATTCCTAATGCATAATTGTAATGTCCCATGGGTAGTGATGTGGGAACAACTCATGGGTATCAGATCTGAGCATGGTCAATCGACACCATCATTCAATAATACATGATATGCCATCACTAACCTCACCTAGGGATGGCTTCGAGCGGAATTTGAGCCTAGTATATATGCTCATTTGCTAATCGAATTGGGCTCGAGCCTAATAAAGCTTAGCTTGAGAGGTTTGCGAGCCTTATCGAGCTTTTAGACACACACACACACACACACACACACACACACACATATATATATATATATATATATATATATATATAATTTTTTATAGTTCTTAATTTTTTATATGTCAAATAAAAAATTATATGCATATTTTTATTTTTATAAAACATTTAATTCACAATTGAGCTCAAACTTTCGAGCTTTTGACTTGAGTTGAATTCAAGCTCAAATCAAGCTTGAGCTCGAGCTCAAGCCTGATAGATTCTTAGTGAGTTAAGCTCGAATAGACAGATGTTTCGCTCCACTGGCTCGAATCCACTCCTACCCTCATGTATCAAGCCCAACACTGCTCCATTCATCTTAATGTATGTCAAGGTGTACTCCCATTTAGAATATGACACATCAGCTATGAACGAGAAAGTGGATTGATTAAATGGCATGCTTCCCTCCCCCTTTTTGAGGGACATACAGAGAATTTTCGTTTATAGGTTCAATGACGCAATCAATTTTAATGGTTCCAAGCAATAATTTGGAGTCAAAGACCACATAAAAGCATAAGGACTAAGAAAAAGTAAGGGTCGGATTGGTTTGTAGGAAGAGGGGTCTAGAATCAGAATTGGAATGGTCTCAACTGTTTGGTTGGGGGGAATCATTATCTGATTCTAAGGCTTAGTTTGGAAAGAGTGCAAATGCAAATTATTTTTTATGTATTTGCACCGTATATATTTACATTTGTAGTCCTTTCAAATTGAGCTTAGGGAATGACCATTCCCTCTCCCTCTATTGGGAATGAGATACGGGCAGTTCTGATTTCAATTCTAATCCAAACCAAACAAGTAAGGGAACTCCTCAATAGGAGTCTATAATATTCCACAATCAAGTAGGTGTTTGGAACCAATGTTATTTCTTCAAAAAAATAGCACCACATCTGAAATCTGTTATTTTTTTTTTTTCAGAAGTCTTGATGTTTGGTTATGCATTTTTGGAAAGATATTTTCTTAGACTATGTCTTGGAAATCAAGAAAGGTGTAGTATATGAAAAAACACTTTTTTTGGTGTTTTCATGTTTTTTCTATTGTTACTAGTAATAATATGCTGGCGTGGCACTGAAAAATGCTTTTGGGACAGCAGTATCAATGGTACCAAATAAAAAAGAAAAAAAAAAACATTTTCTAAAAAAATGGCATGCCAATGCAACACCGCTTTCTCAAAAAAATGGTTATAAAAAAATGACATTATTTCCGAACACCACCCAAATTTCTGATGCACAAGAAATGCGGAGGAATCCTGCAACAGACTTTTGAATACAGCATTTTAGTCACCTCCCAATTCAATAACTGAAGCACCTATACCAAGAGCTATTGGATTTTAATCTCATAAGACATTAAATTCAATGGGTTTGATTGGTCAATTACATGAGAAATTGCACTTGTACACTTGTTTGAAAAAAATCAATTTTTCTCTTACAAAAACCCAGTTTTGAACTTGTCCCACATTGGAAAATTATAAGTTTTGTTTTCAATATTTCATTAGGAGCTGATTTACATTTCTTAGAATCAGTAAAGGAGAGTATGGGGATTCGATACCGCGCAGCACGCGTGTGTATGGCGCAATGAGGCGCTTTAGAGGCGCACTTTGCTCGCACTTCGGCGTTAACAACTTTTTAAACAATTACAATGGTTGAAATTGTGACTGTTCAAGGTGCTTTCTCTAAACCAGCACCTATCTTTTCCTTATACCTCTTCACAAATTATTTAAGGAGCATGAATCAGACTCCAAAAACACAATTTCGAAATTCACTATCTCTCTCTTTTTCAGTCCGGTCTGCTACAGTCTCACAGAAGGTTTCTTTGGAGACTCTTCAACTTTACTGATTGCAGAGTCTCGCCCAAGGCCCTATTGTATCCTGGGAATGAATTTGCCTGTAACCCAACAGCAAACTCAGTAAAACTGAGTGGGGGCAAATAACGTTCTAAAGACAGTGTCTTCAGACACACCTCAGAGCTTCTCCTCCTAAGTTATAGTGACCCCATCTTCCCCAACAAGAGCCTGTTAAAATCTGACTAAAGTTGCACCCGCTTCAACTTCTTTATAAGGAGCAAAATGGAACTTTTATTTTATACCAACAATAGGAGCCAAAAGAGTCTCCGGTTATCGCACCAACACCCCATACAAGTTGTTCATAGCACCATCGAGGTTAACCTTCACCCTCGGTTATCTCATTTCTTAGTTTTTCAAAATTAAAAGAAGGGCTAATTAATTTATATATACTTTCTACATTTAGGAAATTAATTAATGTACCTTAAACATTCAAAACTTATTTATACATGCCTTATTGACTGGCCCAGCATAACACATATAGGACAATGGTTTTTGAATCGTTGTTGACCCGGATGTCGAACTGTTTGGTTCGGAAACAGTCCAAACAACTAGAAATGCTCATCGTCCAGTTTGGTGCGGTTTGGATAATTTTTCAGATCAAATCAGAAAATTATGGCTTAGGAAATTTTTGGACTAAATCAAATCGTGAGTCGGCGAGAATAGTTAAGGTTTCGTTGTATGAGAATGAGAGAGAGAGAGAGATTACCACAATTGCAAAGACGAATGACGAAGGTCTAATCGGCGGCAACAACCAACGGCAGTAGCGAAGTAAAACAAAACATAACTAAAACTATATTCGACTGTTCGGTCACCGATGTTCGCAAATCGCAAAAGTAAAACTGCCGCAGCGGTAGCGGCAATAGTAGTGGTAATCGCAAAGACGGACCTTTGTGTGGCTTCAGTCGTCCAGTCACCGGTGCTCTATGTTCTCTGAGAAGAAAACCAAAACAAAAGTAAAATTTCAATGCAAAAAAGTAGGAAAAGGAAAATCCAAAAAGGCTAGGTATTGACTACTATGTATTGATTATCGAAGAGGAGAGAGAAATTAAAAAAGTAAAAATTAAATTTTAAGTATTTGATATATTTATATATAATTATATATATTATATCATATTAATACAGTACTGTTGACGGTTTGGTTTGGTTTGGTTTGGTTTATAAAATTTAATAAACCAAACTGTAAACCGTAAACTGCATTTCTTAAATTCGTGAAACTGAATCAAACCATTATAAATTTAGACTGAACCAAACCACAAATTTGGAAAAACAATTTATTTTTAAAGCATATAGTCTTGATTTATTTTTGCAACTAGCAACAAGAAAAACAAATTACGGTATAGAACCCCTGAAATCGTTACTTATCAGGAGTAAATAATAATTCCACAATAAAGTTAGTGAAATTGAAAAACTATGTTCTTTTTTTTTTTTTGGTAGAATTAGGATGAGCTACACAAGATGGGGTGTAAATCAGCCCCAAGCATCACAAAAACAAAGAGAACTTAAACCCCTTAGGATAGAGGAAGAGAAAAAACTGAGAGTACTAAGAGGAAAAGAAAGAGTTCGATTTGTGGTCCAGATTGCAACTTGATTGGCTTTTCTATGAATGTGGTTGTAGGTGATTCCACATTCCAAATCTCCAGCCAGCTTCAAAACACTCCTCAATGATAGTCTTCAACCTCCATGGGCAGTCCACTTTGTTCTTTAAACATGAAATCACAAGAAGAGAGTCTCTCTCAATGAGGATGGAGAGATTCCTATAGTTAAGAGCAATGTTATGGGCCTCACACGCAGCCCAAGCATTCGCTACATTAATTAAGGAATTCCCGATAAAATAAGCTTTGGTCTTACTAACATTCCCTTATTGATTTCTTGCAATACAACCAATTGTGCAATCACCTTTATTATTTCTAGATGCGTCAAAATTTATTTTGATGGAACCCCCTTTTGGAACTTTCCATTTGATTGGCTTCTATTTTTTGGTCTATATAGGACTCGAGTTAGAAAAATTCTCAGTATTGTGATTAAAATATAGAGACAAAGCTCTATCAATAATGACCGAAGGGTGACAACAACGGCTAAGGAATGTTTTTTACGTTTATATTCTTCCAAATTTGCCACAAGATAAAGCAAGATTTTAGAAGGATCATAGAATCAGTTTGATTGGAAAGTAAACCATTCCAGCACTCCCTAAATGAGGAATCATTTCAAGTAGGCACTTAATATTTGGATTTAAGATACTCTAGATTTATTTAGCAATAATAGAGTTTTTAAAAATATGATCTTAATCTCACCATTATTATTGTGTAAAGTGAGCAGTTACTGATTTTTGGTGTAAAAAAGCGGAGAACAGTTCTTCAAAGGAAATAAATTGTTAGGTAATTCTGGAAAGGCGAAATTTACCTTCACCCAGAAAACGAAAAATAAGAAAGCCAATTTTACTCAACATTTTGTTTCATTTTCTCTATCAGGTCAACTTCAATATGGATTAATTGCAAGATGAATCTTTTGGGTCTTGGAGATTCCATCAGTATCGGTGGATGCGATAGGCCCACTAAAATCCAAAATCACTTTTTCTACACGCATGATACCATATGTATCTCGGGAAGCACCACTGCACCAGCCCTTTTGTCCTATTCCCGTTTAAGATTCTCAGCTCTTTTAAGTACCTGTTTGAGGACTTCCACATTGTTGTGCGACGAGAAGACGAAAAGCAACTCAACGAAGGCTCGAACACTCCCAAACGAGCACTAAAGCTTTAACAGTTACAACCTAGCATTAGTGATGTGATTGGCGGTGATGTAGACACGTCTCTGCCATGAGGGCCCACATCTAGGCATCGACTTTTCGAGAGACTCAGAGACCACGTACTCTGTTGTGTGTGGACTCTGAGAGAAAGTGACGTCGGATCTCTTTTACAGTACACTAGTATCTTTGGAGATTCCATTCGTATCTGTGGACGTGTGGACGTGATCGCCACTCCAACCAATTGTCCCCACTCCCTCCACCCACTTCTGCAGCCACCCCCCAACATCTACGACTCTTTTGTCTATAGTCACTAGTCAGTCGTTGCTTTTCATTTGCCTTTTTCGTATCATACATATAACATTAATATATGCAGGGGCGGAATTAGGATCTTTTATCGAGGGGTCAAAACATAAAAAATATAAATAGGGGGGGTTAAAAATTAGGAAATATGAATAAAGAGGATAAAATACAAATGAAAAATAAATTTAAAAGGAATTTTGAAGGTATAGAAAGGGTCATGGCTCGCCTCCCCCACCCCCTGGCTCCACCCCTGAATATATATTTTGAGACTAAACCTAAAGAGATTTTAGGACTGCAATTCCCTCAGAAATCTGAATTGCAGCCCCTTTTAATCTACTAATAATCCCCTTATAAACTGCATCCTGTCCGTGCATCCGACATCAATCCACAAACAGGATTTCAGTCCACCCGTAGGTCGACTGGAATAAGGGCGGTCCAAAAACTGAAGTCTTAGTTAAAGCCCGACCCAGTAGTTTCTGTGGTCGTCTCGTCAATTATTCCAGTCCAGTCCAAACAGATTGAACACGCCGCGGAAGAAAAATTAGACCCTATGATCCAAATCCAATAAAGCGCCTGCCTACCGCACCGCTGCTCCCAAAAAATAATTACAAAACTGCAATTAAAAGGGAAATTGGCTGGCGACCTGGCGTTGTGTTTTAGTGGAAGACGTATAATGTACACAGTACCACATCTTTCGTGGCGCTGATGTGTCCACTTACTTCCTTGTCTTTCTTCATGTAATATATTGGCCAATACAAATCTCCCCCTGTGTGTGTGTGTCCTTCATCCATGCACGCATGTATATCTTATCTTCTATTCTTCTGGTTTCTTGATTAAGTAAGCATCTAATCTGGTCTAAGGTATCAGGGTATAGCCAATCACCGTTCTTATCAACTCCCAATTGGATATATTTAGAGAATCTGATCTGATAATACTATTTAAACCATTATTATAAAATTTCAACCGGTAACTTCTGATCTTAGCTTAAGGGTGTGAATTTGGCCTGATTTGGTCCAGTCTGATCGATTTAATAAATCCATTACAGATGAACTAGATTCAATCCAATCCAATAAATATTTTAACCATTTTAGACCGACACATTGGTTTTAATTTAAACTGATCCAGCCCAAACATTATCCATTAACACATGTATTAATGAGTCCAACCCAATCCAACATAAATCTATGAACAAGGTCCAATACTTTGAACCATTTAACTCTGGGATTCATCCAATTCAATATGTGTTATTGGTTCGTCCAAAAACCGGTCCATTGACACCCCTGCCCAATTGATGACATTAGCGATGACGTAAGGCGAGGAGCTATTGTGACTGTGGGTCCCGCTGTATCGGGATGCCCAGATATTGGGAGTGAAACGCATCGAATAAAACAAACACGTGGGCGGCAACACCAGTTGCTTCAGATTTTTGTACCATTCTCTTTTTTTTTTTTTTTTATGCTGCAACAGATTTTTGTACCATTCATTAATTATCTCATTTTCCTTCTTTTGGAGAGATAATTATCTCATTTTTCCTTGCTTTTGCTTTCCTCTCCCCGCTAGCGAAACTTTAATTTTTTTTTTTTTTTTATGATTCCCCAAAACCACTTTTTCGTACGCTACCAAAAACCGAGTCCCCAACGTTTAGTGGGTTGCATCCATGAGGGCCCCAAGTGCTGTTTAGGGTTGCGCAAAGTGCTGTTGGAGCTTAAACCTCAATGTTTACCATTCAATATTTCAATGCGGCAAAAAAATTTCATTTATCTTGTTAAATCAAATACCATAATCACGGTAGTGATACCTTGTATTTAAAGAGAGTAAGTACAAACCAGAAGTAAATAAATCCTGCAAATCACAAGGCTCCATAAAATCATTCCTCCAACCCCCCTTGTTTTGATCATATTGTAATCCCACATGCATGTACTTACTACTGAGTGAACATCAAAAGATCCTCTGCAACATAGATTCTCTCTGTCAGAGAGCTCTAATTAAGATAGTAGCACTCGATCTGGTTTTAATTAAGGCTCAGAAATTATGTGAAACTCTGTGAAATATTTCAAATAATTAAGTACTGTTTGTTAGTATCACATGTTTTGTTATTTTATTTATTTATTTCTCTGTCATTGTCGATCAGTTTTACTTTTATTGCTAAAGCAGTAATTTTGTGCAATTTATTGTATAAACGTCAAAAAAGATTCCAGGGTATCACAGACTACAAGACAACGATGGAAATGTGTTGTTCTGGATCCCACTACGTCTGTGGGGCGCTAAATTCAGTGGAGTTGCAGACTGAAGATGCTTGCTAACAAATATAGCAGCTGATCGCCAGAGCGGAGAAATGTGGTAAAGACAACCTGGCCCCGCATTTTCTAAATTTACCCCATTCCACTTGCTCCTTTTTCAAGAGTTTGTGATGAATTGGAATGCTTTACTTGTATCTTTTATCAAACCAATAAAGCTAACCCGATTGATTTCCTTTGTGGTCAGAGCTGGAAAATAATACACGTGTCACTATGATATTACTTTTTGTTAGATATTAAAAGAAACGCAATATCTATGATCCAATTCACATTGGTAGGCCTGGATGACTCTTCTTAGCTTGCATTTCCTTATTGAGTTGCCAATATAGAATTTCCACATTATAGATTTATATCTCCACATAACCACATACAGTTGTCATTAATTGCAATATGCCAAAATACCATCCGCTATTTTAGTATACTGCTGACGTGTAAATAGTATATTAAGTGTTTTACACGTGTATTCTAGTGAGTCACTAGTTGGATAGATGGTATAGTTCATCTTCAAGGCTTCAATGCCGCAAAAATCCCATACTATGATTTGCTTCAAAGATTCTTTATTACCATTTACCAAAAAAAAAAAAAAAATAAAAGAAAAAGAGATAAAGTAGGAAGTCCTTTATCCAAATCAGAGAAACATCTTTTATTTATTTTTACTTATATCTGCATAAATTCTCTTTGTGAAAAGTTCTTATTCCCTTTGAGCAGTGGGGCGACGGATGCAGAATTAAGGAAAAGAAAATAAGCCCAGATTTCTTAATCACTTTTTCTACCCATTCTCTACCTACCGTAGATACATAATAGAGATATATAATACAGAATAGGTAAGAAAAGTGAATAAAAAATCCCTAGTGAAAGAAAATTGGGTTGTTTGACAGTTTGATGACAGGACGTCCTGATAAAAAGCGAACTACTAGATTGCAAAATCACGAGTAAAGTAATGAAAGGCACTTAGGATATGCAAAAAGGTATTTCTGTTGAGGTAATAATTTAATGGCGTCCAAGGGTTCTCTTCCTTCTCACGATGGTTCGGAATTGATGACTTTGAGCTCAGACGTCGGGTTTTAACCATGCCGATCAACTCTTAGGAGACTTCAATCTTAATTGTCCTTCGAACCTTTCAAGCTTAAATACGTTTTACCTAAATTCACCAGGCACTAGTATACAACAGCCGCGTCAGCCCATCCTGTCAATATGATATATTCTAATCAAATGGAATATGGCAGTAACAAAGTTAAAAATGGTGAAGACTGAAGATTGAAGGCATCCAAAATAAGTAAATGAAAGTGGTGAGGGAATTGGAATCTGTTCCTCACTGAGCATGCCTTGGACCGACCTCACAACCACATTCACCCTGTATTAGTATTACCCATGTGCAGTCAAGACAATTGTGAAGTCAGTGTAAGGCGCCCACCATGAGGTGCAGATCCGGACTCATTTGGAGGTCTTCTCCTCTGGATTCTCCAAGGAAATGTATTTCACTGGGAGTTTCCATTTCACAATTTCCGATACCAACTAATAACTGTGTGACAAGTGTTGGGGACATTAGTGTAAAATTCAATTATTCCTTTGTATTTATTTTTCTTAATTTAGGCAATACGAACACCTGTCACACCGTGTTTGGTTATATATAAAAAAGGACGCAGTTAATTAAAATTTACTCGGATGAGTCACGCCCCAATGACTTGGAGTCTTGGACGACTGCTCAGTGGCTGGCCGCCCGTGCCCGTGCCCGTGCCCGTGGACAAACTATTGGACTTGAAACTATTTATCAAATCCAACTCATAAAGATTTCGAGTCCGAAATGCCTAATTGCCTATATAAACGAGGGAAGGAGGCCACCTCCGCTGGCACCCTGAAAACCAGAAACCAAAGTTGAGAGAGAGAGTGAGAGAGAGCAGCGAGTAGAAAGCTTGAGATTCATTATTCTGCCATACAGAGAGGGAGAGAAATAGATTGCGAGATGGGTGGTTGGGCAATAGCAGTGCATGGAGGCGCTGGTGTGGACCCAAACCTCCCACAAGAGCGTCAAGAGCAGGCCAAGCAACTTCTCACCCGCTGCCTTAATCTAGGCATATCTGCTCTTCGCTCCTCGCTTCCTGCCATTGATGTCGTCGAACTCGTGGTATGCATATTTTGCGTTCCTGATTTTCTTTTTGCTCATTCTTAGCTCGTCTCTTCTTTCTCTTTAAAATCCTACAATGCTCAAAAATATATACTACAGTTCTTTCTCGTTTGTTTTTGGGCCAAATACTTGAATGCCATGAGCATTTTCAGACTCTGATGATCGCATGCATAGCATATGGCATCTCTATCTCTGCAATATTTGTTTTAATGAGAGATCAGAGATGCCAGTGTTTATAATTTAAAGAGAGTGTTGTACCGATAGAGATATAACGTCAGCGCAAGCGATAGCTTTTCTTTTTCTTTTTATTTTCAGCTTTATTTCTGGTTTATGAGTCAATGTATTGTGATTTCAGGTGAGGGAATTGGAAACTGATCCGCTGTTTAACTCTGGGCGGGGATCGGCATTGACGGAGAAAGGAACGGTAGAAATGGAAGCGAGCATCATGGATGGGCCCAGGAGAAGATGTGGAGCGGTTTCGGGGTTGACGACGGTAAAGAATCCGGTATCACTGGCACGCCTCGTCATGGACAAGTCTCCTCATTCATATCTTGCCTTCTCTGGCGCTGAGGAGTTCGCAAGGCAGCAGGTATTTAATTGAAAGAAATCAACAAACAAAACACTAGCTAATTACGTTTTGAAGAACGACATCTTTGACTTTTCTTGCTTGAACCGGAGCCTTATCTCCAGTTCCAACTTCCAAGCCAATCGTTCATTGTTATTAGAGTCTAGAGCGTTGAATCATGGGCCGCATCCTCCTCCTTAATTTGGATGGATCATAATGTCCACAAGAATGGACAAAGCCCATTTAGAGATGACATGTCAACGTACATCCCACATTCCCACCCCCTACGAACTACGTATCCCTGACGCTGAGAGTCACTTGGACTTATAAGCCAATTGTTCATTGAAAAATTGATAATGTCTTACGTGTGGGTACTTGTGTTTTAGGGTGTGGAACTAGTGGAAAACGAATATTTCATTACGGAGGATAACGTGGGGATGCTAAAGCTGGCGAAAGAGGCGAATAAGATCGTGGTACGTTCATCTCATTTTTATTTCAGCTGAGAATCTGATAAATCCTAATTGCGATTCTCTAATAAAACAATGGAAAATGGCAGTAGCTTTGCTTGAGTGAAACTAATCCGGCATATTAAGTACCATGTACCAACTGGTTATTGTCACGTTCATTGCTTAAGAGATCAGAGACCTCCACCTCGGAAACGTTGTCCGGCAAAAGAGCCGCCTTTCAATCCATTGGATTGGTTCGTGGGCTGCCCACTTATTTTAGTCCAATGGTTTCGGATTCAGTTGGGCCTACCGCTTACCTGCTCCGTTGGTCTGTCTGCCTGTCTGCCACCTTGGAGCCGCCGGGCTTGCAACTATGTTTTTAAGAGGGATTGCTGGGTCCCCCTGCTTCCGGATCCCGGTGAGACGGTGATTTCAAGTTACAAGTTGCCAGTTTCAACGTTCAATTTTCAAATGGGGGTGGTGGGGTGGGGACATTGAGATTGAGGCCGGGTTCATGGAATGGTGACCCTTTCTTTCAGTGGGGTTCTCTTGATTCAGGATCTGGAATCCTGCTGGCTCCTGCTATGCGCTTTTCTCCATGATAACTTGATTCTTTTTCTTTCTTTTTTATTTTTTCCTTTTGTTAGATCTTTGTTTTTTATAATGTTTGTCTGTGGCGTGTATGATGCAGTTCGACTACAGGATCCCGGCCTTAGGTCTTGAAACGTGTAGTGCGGGTGCTGGATTGGTGGAGAGTGCATTGCAAATGAATGGACTCCCAATCAGCATATACGCACCGGAGACAGTAGGCTGTGTGGTGGTGGACAGCCAGGGGCGATGTGCAGCTGCCACCTCCACGGGTGGTCTCATGAACAAAATGAGTGGGCGAATAGGTGATTCCCCCTTGATAGGCGCAGGTACGTACGCTTGCGACCTCTGCGCGGTGTCGTGCACTGGAGAAGGCGAGGCCATCATTCGTGGGACTCTGGCCAGAGATGTGGCAGCAGTCATGGAATACAAGGGACTGCAACTCCAGGATGCCCTGGATTATGTGATAAAGAAGAGGTTGGATGAGGGGAAAGCTGGTATGATCGCGGTGTCCAGTAATGGGGAGGTGGCTTATGGATTCAACACCACTGGAATGTTTAGGGGTTGTGCCACTGAGGACGGGTTTATGGAGGTGGGCATTTGGGAGTAGATTGTCTTTTCGTTCTACTTTCTACATGTTGGTAATTTCTACTTTCAACTGCTATGTAAACTTCCCGACCAAAAAATTAATTTATGCCGGAAAATCCAAAATTTATATATATCAATATGTGTTTGGACTCGTCTCTTGCTCTATTAAAAGAAAAGAAATCTTTAAGGCCCATGTTGATGGCATTGATCAAAATAAATAAATACATGGGCCCATGGCTGTGTACACTGTTTGTAAACATATTAACCCACGAAGCCCAATTATAGTATATACCATCTCTCCATGGCCCATTCGTTGAAAATTTACTTGACCAGTTCCTGTGACATCGTCTAACATATCGGATTTAATTATTTTACTTGCATAGTATTAATGGATTTTTCAGTGTTCCTTCATACGAAACGTAAAAAAAAGTAAAAAGCAAGGTATATGATATACATGCTTACTTTATATTTAATATTGATAATATTCTAATTATCCTTTTTTTTTGGTTTGGGGGGGGGGGGGGGGAGGGGGCAAAACAAAGGAGATTCATTCATCTATAGATCCGATATCTACATAGCTGTGACGATCGTATGCTGTCTTTCTGATTTTTACAAGTAAATAAAGCTAAATTATGAGCTAGAATATTTAGGTCCCTTTTTATATGCTGTATATTTACAGCTGAAAAAGAGTCCCATAGCTCCCATAGTTGATCCATCCGTAATTGGAAATGCCAAGGATTATCCGATGTACGATCCTTGATTCTTTTGGTTAGGGTTTCTGCATCTGAGAATACAAACACCTTTGAAACACACAGCCTTCTAGCATGACATAGAGCTTTTATGAGTCCCCAGCTCTACATCGTCAGCTCCAACAGCATAACATTTCCTGCCTTCTGCTGCAAATGTTTGAAAGTCGTGAGTTAAGATTATGTATCCAACACCTGCATTGCCACTAAGTGGCATAAATGAACCATCCACAAAGATCAAGAATTGATCAGTTGATGATGCCCCATCTGTGCGCGGAATTTGTGCTAGATGTAGAGGATTGCAACTTGAGTTGTTTATATAAAACATAGAAATTTGAGATAGAATCTTCGGAGGGTTAGGCTTAGCACCACGGTATATGATGTCATTCCTAGCTTCCCAGATTAATCTTAATATTATCATGAGAGTGGCCCAGTAATGGTGTTGAGTTTCTTTTGACAGCTTATCAATTTTAGTTTTCATCCATTGTTCAATCGTATGGATGAATGGGCCTTGTGTTATTCTCTCAGGATATTGATGCCTATTTGTAGGGGTGCAAGTCGGGCAGGTTGGGATGGGTTTATGATCAACCTAGATCCGGTCCTAAAATTTGGGCATAAGGTCCAAGCCCGGCTCGAGCCTCAGGTCAAGCCCGATTGTCCTAACCTGAGCCCAGTCCGCTCTGTAATTTAATGCATTCGGGTTGATCAATGAATCCACTCTAAAATTATATATAAATGTATTTATGCAAATATATAGACAAATATTTATGTATGTATGTAAATATGTATGCAAAATAACAAATGTTATATGTACAAATATATATATATATATAATTGGACCGGGCTCGGGCTGAGTTCAAGCTACCTAACGGCTAGGACCAAGCCCAGCCCAAAAACTAAAAAAGCCCAACTTCTTGGACCCAAACTCAGCCCGAGGACCGAAAATTCAAATCCAACTCGTGTAAAATTCCGGGTTGATCCGGTCTGGGCTCAGGATGTACCCGCCCAAGTTGCACCCCCTACCTATTTGTGCCTGGAACCATATAACTCTAGTAAATGGACACTTTGAAAGTTGAAAAATAAGTGCTCGACTCTGTCTCCATGCAAAAAACGCATGTGAATGGACCCCTCTTCTTTGCTACACTTTTGGATGGCTCATTAGACGCTACACTTGTTTGCTAAATAAAGCAAAATTAAAATCTCTACTCCTCTTCAAACCTAAACCCCCAACTTGTTTTGGTCCAGACAATTTATCCCATGCTATGAGTTGGACCCCTCTTCTTTGATGATCATGTTTCCACCGAAAGTTTCTATTTATAACATCAATTTCTTTAGTCACTAGTGATGGCATGATGGCTACCCCCATTGTATAGGATGGTATGGCTTGTTGTACAGCTTGAACTAGAGTGGTCCTGGCTGCTTGGGAGAAGTTTTGCTTTCCAACATGCTAGTCTATCTTGGACTTTTTGGATGATCTCCTTGTAGTCTGCTTTCAATCTCCTTTCCACACAAATTAGGATACCTAAATACTTTGATTTAGGATGCATCTTGTGAATCTTCAATAACTATGAAATCATCTTTTAGTGTCTTGGATGTAAATTCTTGCTAAACACGAGCTTAGATTTAGAGTGATTTTTGAGTTGACCGGAAAGTTTCTCAAAATTGCTTATAATTTGCTTGATATTTCTTAACATTCCTAGATCCGCCTACAAAAAAGATACATTCATCTACAAACAACAAGTGACTTAACTTCATTGTAACTCTTCCAAAATTTACCCCTTGAATTTCATTGTTTTCTTCTGCTTTAT
Organism: Nelumbo lutea; assembly: GCF_056320005.1. Taxonomy (NCBI): domain Eukaryota; kingdom Viridiplantae; phylum Streptophyta; class Magnoliopsida; order Proteales; family Nelumbonaceae; genus Nelumbo; species Nelumbo lutea. Next base: position 10,016,154 of record NC_142688.1, on the reverse strand, counting down.
GAATCATTTGAGGTAGTACTCCATGCCAAGAATAAACAAATAAGGTGACAAGGGGTTCCCTTGTCTTAGTCCCCTCTTATTTTTACTACAAAAGAAGGAGAAGTTATAGATTGATTGATTAACTTACTCCATTTCTGAGGAAAATCCATTATACATAACACCTCATCGATAAATTGCCATCCAATAGGGTCATAAGCTTTAGACATATCCAATTTGAGTGCTATATAGTGTATGCCCTTCTTTTGATGTTTGTGTTGATGAGTTACCTCTTGAGCAAGTACCACATTATCTAATATTTGCCTTCCTTTAACAATCCTGCTTGATTAGGGGAAACCAAGTCTGGAATTAGTGGTTGTAGTCTCATCACCAACCATTTGGCAATAAATTTATAGCAAACATTACAGACACTGATGGGTCAATACTGATATGGACCTTCAGCAATTTTATTCGTACGAATGAAAATAATGTTAGAGCAATTCACTTGTTTTAACAAAGACTCTAGTTCAAAGAAATTAACCACCATAGAGGCAACATCTTGTCCAATTTGATCCCAATATCTTTGATGAAAAAATGTTGTGAAACCGTCCGGGCCAGGAGATTTATGTGGATTCATATTAAACACAATTTCCTTGATTTCTTGCTCCGTTGGTGGAGCGAGTAAAGTTTGCTTATGTGCCTCACTTAATTAAGGGAAATTAAGATGTTCTAAAAGGCCAACATCCAACTGCTCTTCAACATCTCCAACACTTTGTATATACTTATGAAAAGATTCTCTTTATTTCTTGAGAGTTTGTGGTCCAATTACCATTGGCATCCTTTACCTAGCTTAGAGCATTAAATCACCTCTTAAATTTTGTCCTATGAAGAAAATATTTAGTGTTACGATCACCCTCCTTTCTAGATTTTAGTCTCCACACTTGTTCATCATGGGCAAATCCAATTGGTCCAACCTTTTATATACATACTAGGGGTGAATAAGAAAAACCGATCGAAATTGAACCAAAAATTTAGTTAACCAAACCAGTCGGTTTGGTTTCAGTATTTTAAAAAACCAAAGGTACCGATTTGGTTTAGGTTAACCAGAATAGAAAACTGACAGTTAATCGAACCGGCCGATATACATATATTTTTATATATTTTACTTATATATATATTTATATTTTTATACATTATAAATTACTAAATATGTATATAAATTTATAATATATATTATATTATTTATTATTTAAAATATAATATTATATATATATATTTATAGATTTTATTATATATTTATATATTTTTCTATAATATATATTATAAATAATAAAAAACTGAAAAATTGATAAACCAAACTGACGGTTAACTGAATTGATCAACCGATTAACTGATCAATTTCGGTTACCGGTAACCCCAATTAGGTTTCAAAGAGACAACCAATGACACCGGTAAAAAGTGATGTATGGGGAAAGACAAACTATGACACCGGTAAAAAGTGACATATGATTGCAAGTGGAAGGATGTAGGAGTGTGTGGGGATGAATTTAATAATGAATATGATGTACAAAGGTTTTGTTGAATTGAATTGAGTTGAAATTAATGTAGTGATAAGAGGTTTATCCATAGTTGGCTAAAATACTTAGCCCGTACCCGTTGGAGGACATGTGTCTAATAAAAGGCATTTTATTAAATAAATTAGTGGGGACCCATGCGATGTACATGATTTGTTAAGTAAAGAAAAAATAATAGAAACAAATAAAAGTATGTAATTGTTTTATATTTTTAACTTTATAAATAATTAATAATTATTTATATATTATATATGTTTTTACAATACAAAAATAACAATAATTAAATTCATCTATGGTTGTTCATCAAATTGATTAAACTGACCATATCTATCTTTCTATCTATCTATCTATCTATCTATTTATCTATTTATATCCCGAATTGGCTGGTTTTCACTAATGGCTAGTCGATTTTCGGTGACCAACTCCCCAACTTCACTTGGTTGATTTGGTTGGCCAAACAACCTACAACCAAATCGAACTAACCAGGGAACACTACTAATTTTAGCTAAATTAATAGTCTAGCCTCTAATAAATAACAATAGTTTAATCTCCAATAATTATTGGAAATTTTCTTAACAACAAAACAAAAGTAGATTTATATATAATTATTGATATATGTATCACAAAAAAAATAAATAATTACTAAAAATACAATAAATATTAATTTTAGTTTATGTAAATATATAATAAATATAGATTAAGATTTTAAAATTACTATTAATAAATATTATTTTTGAAAGTTATTTTCTAGAATTATTAATTGATATAAGTGAAATTTGTTATTTACAATATTTAGTTATTTAAATAATATCATTATTTAAATTTAAAATATTAATTATTTATTGAATTTAATAATATATAAAATTATAATTTGTACTATTATTACTTAATTTCGTTATTAATTTTGTAAAATATTAAATTATTATTAATTTGAGTATTATGTTATAATTGTTTTTCTACTTTTAAGATGTCTTTTAAATTTATTATATAATTTTGTTATTTTAACTATTTAAAATCTATTTATGTTAAATATTTCCTTATTTAAAACATTTAGTTATTTAAATAGTATGTAAAATATTTAATTTTTTTTTCGTTATTTGAATTTTATTTATTTTAAAGTTATTATATAATATTAAATATTTTGTTTTGTAATTATTTATCTATTTTTAATATTTTTTTATTTCATATATTTAGTTATTGAAATATTTAAATAATATTTTATTTTTTAATGTCAATTTTTTATTATTTGAATATCATTTCATGATGAATTTTGTAAAATATAAAATTATTAATAATACGAATAATATTAAATCTATTATAATTATTTTTTGTGTTTTTAATAAATATGTTAAAGTTATTATATAATTTTGTTAGAATATTTAAATAATTTTTTAAAAATTTTAATTCAAACTTTCTTTGAATAGATATGGATAAAAAGTGGGGGAGGTAGTTTAAGAGGAGATTATTTTGGTTAAGAACATTTGTGTGTGTATGAGAGAGAGAGAGAGAGAGAGAGAGAGAGAGAGAGAGAGAGAGAGAGAGATTTGGCCCATTAGTTTTAGGATTTAGGATTAGTGTTAAAAAAATGAAAAAAAAGAAAAATAGTTCTAGACTGCTGTATTTTAATATACAGATATAGATTGAAGGCTCGGGATTAGGGTTTAGGGGTTTATGGATTTTGGCTCCAAATCGAAGGATTTGTATCCAATTAAATAAATTTGACCCATTAGTTTTGGAATTTAGGGTTAGGGTTTATGGGTATTAGGATTTAGGAGTTTAGAATTTATGTAAGGGCGTAGTGTTTAAATGTGAGAATGAAGAGATAATCCGACCAAGGAAGGAAGCAAAGCAAAGCTCAGACACGAAGGGGGTAACATGAGTGCATTGAGTAGTGACTGAGGTGTGGCTGTCCCAACGCACTAATGGGTGGATTTCAGGCCCAATCCATATTATATCTGGGGTTGGCTTGTATCAACCCCAGTGGGCAGTGGCCGGGCTTAGAAGGAGTACATGATTTGTAGAGGAGTACATGCTGTCGCGTTCCAGTCGAATGATTTGTAGAGGAGTACATGATCCCCAACCTCAGGCTCAGAAACCAGAATCATGAGATCATCACGATGCACCAGATCAACCATGTCGCCGTGTTAGAAAATGGCTTTCATGATTATTTCTCGTAGCAGTAATAAAAGATGGCATTTGAAGAAGGATATTGTTACGTAGCCTTATATTTGGGGCCTCTTGCCTTCTTGGCCCGATTTATAAATACTGCAAACTCCAAATCTCGGGAGTGGAGAATCTGGAGACTCAATCAATCCGATTAAAGCTACAAAAACTGTCCATCAACGCTTTCAGCCCTGACTCTCGAGGACACCGTTTAGTTATTTGGTCAGGTAGAAGATTTAATAGAAAACTACAGACATAATGCAGATTTCTAAATTCCACTGTAGATTTATAAACATTTAAAATGTAAAAAATCTCTACATTCTGAATTAACACCTATTCAATTGTATTTTGTGCCTAAAAATTCTGATTCTGGGCTGAACCATCATTCTCCCAATATTTAATGGGTGTAGATATGCAATTATTCAAGTGGGCGAGCAATTTGCATGAATGGTTATCAGGGTGGAAATGGGCCGGGCTCGGTTCAGGTACCGACGGAATTAGTTACTTAACATTCAACTCATTTATTGCAACCAAGCAAATTTATTCATCGGATGAGGGCAGCTGAATAAGCTGAAAGTTATGATGAACCATAAACTTAAAACTGGTGCATTAAGCCAAACACAATGGTCAAAACTTTGACCTAGATCACCTTCAAAATTGTGAAGATCTGCTAATTTCATTTCGGTGTCTTTCAGTTGCAGCCTGGAGGATGCTGGCTTGTTGGTAGTGTGTGTACTATTGGGGCGGGGGCAGGGGAGTCCCAACAGGGTAGATCTGCTTCTCATCACAACGATCTCACAGATACATTCCACCATATATTGAGAGAGATGTTCCCGATGTATGGTGGGATGTGCCTGTGACCGTGAGGCGCCATGTGTGAGTAGCAGATCCGGTCTCGGATCTTACGCGTTCGTTGTCGTAGTTTTTACTCCTACTCATTTCTTTAGTCTAAACCGAGAGAGATGGTTATTAGATATTGGTTAGTTAATTAACTCCTCAGTCCTCGCTCAGAGGGCAGAGCCTGCGGTGATAAGTTGATAACTGATATGGTGTTCACAGTTCAAACGGTAGTAGTAGAACCGAATCGGAGTTATTCTCACAGTACCCTGAATTACTAAATTAACCCTTTTCATCTTTTTTTTTTTCATTCTAATAAGGTAGGCCGGTAGGCCCTGCCCCTAGCCCCTCCCTCAAAAAAAAAAAAAAAGAAAAAGAAAAAAAAGATTCTTATCAATTGAGTCGGGCCCACCCCGAAACTTCTTACACGAAAGAATCAAAGAATCAGGCCCAACTTGATCCACCTTATCACCTGAAAGCCTATCGGCCATCAACGGTAAGACTTTCCTGATCACCTTACCACTGCTTGATCGGTATGTTATATCTTCCAGCACGCAAGGCTTTCCGAGAAAAAAAAAAAAACACATCAACTTTCAGGTGATGAATAATTAGCTGCATCAAACTGGGGATTATGGGATTTGGATTTGGGACCTTCCGAAGTCCCAACATCCGTACCCCACATTTGTCGATTACTTGGAGTTGGAAACCCCACTCCCTGTATATACAGCAGATCCGGACTTCCACCATTCCCAAGTTTAAAACCTACCCTTTTTCCTTTTCATGGTCGGCAGCTGGCAGTCTCACGAACATCGGTCGTGCATTAAGAATATCTCCCGTGAATAATAATTTATAAATACGAGAGATGTTTTCAATGCATGATACGATGTGCGTGTGAGGCGCGAATGAAACGCCCTATGTGAGTAGCAGATCTGGTATCTAGTCTGGCACTTCCGTCAGATAAAATTGAACAGTTCCTCCTCTTTCCTTTTTCTGCCTCTTCTTCAGAGAGATTCACCTTCTGCTTGACTAAATGACTGGTACTCTGGTAACTCCTGTTTCTATTATATAAAAATATAATTTTGGTAGAATTGGAACCGTGAAAATCTTAAGATTTCTGGATTTTAAAGGGTAGGATTTGATTTGGGGAAGCAGTTTTCTAGTAATTCATCGTTACGATTTCCCACTTGCTGATGTTGGCAATGTACGTTTTGACTAGTGGAAGATCAAGCGGGAGACAGATGGACACCATCGATTTGATTGTTTCAGACACTCACTCTGAGAGAGAGAGAGAGAGAAGTGTAAAGGGAGAATAGTGAGTGACAATCAGAAGTCGTTTACAGCTCACCAGAAAGTAACCCAAAACTCGATCTCTCGACCAGACACAGACAGAATCTTTCAGACCCAGAAAAGAAATAGATTGAAAATCACGCTCTTTCCCTCTAACTCTTAAGTCCCAGTTTTTATTTTAAATTAATTAATAACCTACAGGATACAGAGGAGAGACGACGCAATTCGCCAATGCCACCGCTAGCCATGTCTAACTTCCTCCTGCCCCTCCTTTGTTTCTCTGCACTCTTCTTGTTACCTGTCCAAGCACTCACTCTACCCTCCGATACATCTGCACTTAAAGCTTTCAAGGAGGCAATAAACCCAACCACCATCCCTCCTTGGTCATGCCTCGCATCCTGGAATTTCTCCTGCGATCCTTGCTCCCTCCCTCGCCGTTCCGACTTCATTTGCGGTATCACCTGCAATTCCGACAGCACTCGCGTCACAACACTCGTTCTCGACCCAGCCGGTTACTCTGGCACTCTCTCACCTCTCCTCTGCAAACTCACCCAGCTAACCCACCTTGACCTCTCCGACAACTCCTTCTACGGACCAATCCCTTCCTCCCTCTCTTCTCTCACCAACCTCCAAACCTTGAGCTTGAGATCCAACTTCTTCTCTGGTTCCTTCTCACCCTCACTAACCCAACTCCCATCTCTCAGCTTTTTGGACATCTCCCACAACGCCTTAACTGGAAGCCTCCCCGAAACCATTAGTTCCCTCTCCAGCTTGAGAACCATCGACCTAAGCTTCAACAAGCTCACTGGTTCTCTACCCAAACTACCTTCCAATCTAGTGGAGCTGGCTATAAAAGCCAACTCGTTAACTGGGTCTCTACTGCAATCTTCGTTCCAAGGGTCACCGCGGTTAGAGGTGGTCGAGCTGAGCGGTAACATGTTCAACGGAGTAATCAAGGGCTGGTTTTTTCAACTCCCATCTCTGCAACAGGTCGATCTCTCTAACAACAGCTTCACAGGTCTCGAGATCTCGAAGCCTTCGGACGCCAACGGCAACCTGGTGGCCGTGGATTTAGGGTTCAATAGCATCGAAGGGTACCTACCCTTAAATTTCGCTAGTTATCCTCTGCTGTCGTCGCTCTCGCTTCGGTACAACCGGTTTCGTGGTCCAATCCCAATGGAGTACAGTAACAAATTGTCGCTGAGAAGGTTATTTCTCGACGGGAATTTCTTGATAGGGAAGGCGCCGCACGGGTTCTTTTCCGATGGGGCATCAGTCTCCGGTAGCTTCGGAGATAACTGTCTGCAAAGTTGTCCGAACTCGTCCCGGCTATGCTTGCCTTTGCAGAAACCTAACTCGATTTGCCGTCAAGCATATGATGGCAAACCAAGGTCCGGTAGTTCCCAGCCTTAGAATTAATATATGTTTTAACTTTTAATTATCATTTCCTTTATATCACAATTAGTGAACTGTTGATGATAAATCAACGATGCTAAACAGTTGTGTTCTTTAGCTCCAAGAAGGTTTTGTACTTTGTAAATTGTATAGAAAGAGAGACCATCTACTTGCACGGAATAAATTAGTCATTATTACTAGCTATATGTAAAATTGTAAATAGCGTTTTTAATAATATTTGTTTAGTAGTGAAGAGTAATCGGATTTGAAACGTCGCCGGTGATGGGAATTTTGATCGTTTAACGGTGAGTTTCCGAGCAACACATGCAACATCTGACAGGAAGGGCAAGTTGGGCATCTGGAGAAGAAGATGCTGAATTCGTATCGTATGTTATGTACATAATAAAAGAAGATTCCAATCTTACGTCTAAAGAGAGGTGAGAGGCACGTAACATAATAGTACACAGACTACTGGGCAGCCTGGGTTGCACCCACCCAAGAAACCCAACCTCTTGCCGACAAGGCGACATCTTCTCGGTATCAGATCAGCCTTACTTTCCGCGTCCTTTATTTATTTATTATTTAACTACCACCTATACTACACCTAGGGCTCGTGGTTGGACTCATGTGTACTATGAATGAATAAACGGTACGAGCCCAACTTGCTACAATCACAATTAAATGAACGGAAGCCAACATTCTAGCCAGTTCCAGGCTTACAAGCGCATTCATATTTCAATGTTGTTGCTTACTTTGATTGATTACTTAGTAACCGTTTGTGAGTGCTCATTGTATAAACAAGTGTTTTAACTTTAGTAAATGCGTATGAGTGTTTTAACAAGGCTATCCATTAGTTGCCCCACTTTTCAATATAACAGACAAACATTATTAATAAAGGTATTTTACGGGTCAACAATATAGTTCAGAGAACATGTTATCTGCCTTACAGTTTCACGAAACATTTTGGTTGTGTTTTGATTGGGGTGAAAATGTAATTTAACTTTATATATATTTTTTGAAGCGTATCTGCTGGATGGAGACCCAGAACTCTAAAATCTGCATATTTGCAAGTTCTACTCCACTACGAAATGGAGCCTGTAGACCAGATAGTGGAACCCAGAAACGTGCGGAATTCACTCCATCGGCACTGAGTTACACGCTAATCCTGTGGATCAAGAAGAGGTGTAGTCTGCAATTTGGGCAGGCTTCGGTTGAAATTACGTTAATTTTTGAAAAGCCCAAAGGTCCAAGCCTAATGCTGTATAAATTTAAATTCTTCGAATCGGGGATCCGACTGGCACCCTAATTTGGACCTATCTAACCTCTATCAAATGTTGTTTTCTCTAGGTTTAATTTTTGTTTTTCTATGTGAAAAGATTGGAAATCAAACTTGTATTACACTTTTACTTTTAAACCGAACTGAAAGATGTGTGACACCAATAGGATGGGTGGGGCTTTCAGAAACAGACGAGACAAGATTTGTCAATTCCGTCCGGTTTTGTTCGTTTTTCTTCAATTATGGTATGTATCAGTTCTTTGTTTCTATTAGATTTAACTATTGCCTTTTTAAAACGTTGTCTTAGACTTTCAGTCGCTTCCCTTAGACGTTCATACTCATTTTCAACCCTTTTTATGTTTCTTTCTGTTCATACTTCATACGAAATGCGCTTCTAATCTAAACAAAAATAAACTGGCAGAGGGAAATGTCTCCAAACAAGCAACAGGCACCATTCATCAGATTAATATTTTATTTCAATAATGTAAACAGTTGCGAAGAATCGAGATGCTTAGCCTTTTGGTGGGATGACTACTGGAGAAAAGTTTTTCTTTGACCGATAAAATTATAAATTTATAATCACCGACGAGCAAGAGCCAAAATCAACATCCAGGCTCCCACTTTTGTGTGAATACAAGAAAAAAATGTCTGGTAGTTCAAGTGATGGGAGTACCTAATTTCTACTTAGTCCATATCCTCCGTTCACTGAATATTCCTTTCAACAAGATTTATATTAGTATATTAGAATTCCTGGACTACAGTTGATAAGTAGCTTGCACTTGACTAACTGAACCAGCCAAAAGTGCAACTTAGGTTGAACGAAGTTGGTACTTTTATACTGCTTCGGGTTTGGGCCTTTGGTCTTGGGTTTTCGGACTGGGCCTATTTAAAAATTTAACAGAAAACACCCTTATTGTCAATGGTCAAACATATTGGCCAAACACTCTACTCCTTAGGATGTATCTAGTGTAAAATTCTTAACCAGGGCCACCAAAATCCTTGGTCATTGTGTCTTTAATTTTAGGCTGCAATGCAGACTTAGGCCTCCTTACAAGGCCCATAACATATTGTTGTTGTTTTCATCAAAGACAACAATTCTTCTGCATTTGAATTAATTTTATTAGACAAGATCCAAAGTGCTGGGGATCCAGGACCCATAAACCGTTTTGGGGATAACTTGCTTCTTATCCTACACAAACTTTGCCGAGGACACAGTAGCTCAAAATTAGAGGCGTAAGATTAAACCCATGTAACTACAGGCTCTCCATTATAATGTTAATGAATCTAAAGCGCAAGTTCACATCTACACCCTACAATGTCTCACAGTACATCCCTCTCATGTATTGAAAACATCTCCCAATGATAATACCAAAGCTGATGATATCATCTTTGGGAAGTATTTTCAATACACAGTGAGGATGCGCTATGGGACGTTGTGGGGCGCAGAGCTGAGCTCCTAACGTGCACCCAGCTCTTTCCCCAACCCTATTAACCCTGTAGTGTGATGTAATATCGAAAATAGAAAAAAAAAAAAAAAGGTTCCGTTTTCAATATTTGTTATTTAAAGTCTTCTCTAAAATATGTGTTTTGAAACATATATTTGGACAGTGGTCCGAAATTCCATTGAAATCTAAGCTTTTGGGATAGATCTACTTGGCAGAAGTGTCCATTAGAGGAAATTTTTTGCAAAGAGTTTATTCCTTTTTCCTCCATTTGTGTGTTCAGCCAAAAACTCTCATTCTTGTTGAAATACATGTAAAATAAGGTAGCAAACCTTGCTCCATCTATAAATAAAATCGATATACTTGCTTTATCTTTCGTCACCCTGGCTTCCTTTACCGGGAAAAGAAAGAAAGAAAGAAAGAAAGAAAAAAACTTGGCTTTTGATTTGAATTTCACCATCAACCATGACGAATTGTAACTCCTCTTTCCTTTTTCTCCTTCTAGAGTCTCGAGGTTTACATGTGAATATCTCATCTTCCGGATTCTTTTTATTTTATTTATTTTATTTAAGATATCAATCTTTTGTCACCTTGGCTTCCTTTACCCCAAAAAAAAAAAAAAAAAAGAAGGAAAGAAAAAACTTGGCTTTTGATTTGAATTTCACCATCAACCATGACGAATTATAACTCCTCTTTCCTCTTTCTCCTTCTAGAGTCTCGAGGTTTACCTGTGAATATCTCATCTTCCGGATCCTTTTTTTTTTAGATATCATCTTCTGGATCCTCGAATCGCCTTGATTACTATCATCGAAGCCAAGAAACTTATGCATACACGCACCCTATGTTATTCCTCATAATGTCCACTTTTTCCAACTTTATTTCTAAGGGTGCAATACAGGTGGGTTGGATCAGGTTGGAGGTGAAACCCAGGTTCAACCCTAAAGGTGTAAATGTTGGGCTTAGGCCTGGCCCAACTCGAGTTTAAGTTTAAGTTTATCAATCCAGACCCAACCCGAGCTTAATTCAAGACAATTTAGGTTGGGATCAGGTTAGGTTAATCAGGTTTTGACGTATTTATCTTTTAATGGGCTTTATGGGGAAGGGATCTGCTCCGAACGGACCACTGCAGCCACACTTCGGGAACAACTCCTTTGTCATTCATGGGAGATGCTCCTGATGTGTGACCCCTAGTTGATACACTATTGTGAGCATTTGTTTCAGGTCTGAACTCAGTTTAATGACTCACTTTAAGAATAGAATTAAGGGAGAATGACCATTCAGCTCAGATCAAAATTTTATAGCCCCAAAGTACAGGGGGAATGCTTCCTGACCGTGAATTGATGCCAAATTCACGGGCAGGATGTGGTTTATAGAGGGGGGAGAGGGCTAGTAGTAGGGGGGGAGGGCTGGAATTCAGATTCTGCATCGTATGTATCTGTACTTCTGATATAAATATAATGCATATGTGTTTTTTGACCAGGCTTAGGTTGGGTTGGGCCAGGCTTGAGCTACCCAAGGCCTCAACCCAAGCCCAACCCAAGTTTAGGTTGGGCTTGAGTTTTCTGGCCCAAGCCAAGCCCATGCAAAAACTCGGGTTGGGTCGGGTTTTGATAACACAAATTGTTAAGTTATTTGAATTTGATAACACAAATATATAAATTATTTTATATGAAATAATACAAATTGAACTCAAAAATACCAAATTGTCTATTCTAGGGATAAAATAGTAAAATCATGGGATTTTAGATATTAAAGGTTTGATCCAATACAAACAACCTTATCTATTCAGAGCCTCTAAAAAGTAAAAAAACATCTATGCATCAGATTTTAGATATTTTTAATATCTTTTTAACTTTTCAGAGTTCAGATTTTATATTTATCAAACATCACCTAAAAATGAAGCTAAGAAAAAGCACATGTGTGAGTTTTGAAAATAGAAGAGCCCATGTGTGAATTATGGTGAGAGGCCCTTAACTTTCACCCATCCCTCTTTCTTATATAGATATAGATAAGATATGTGACATATGGAGAAAATGTTTCCTCAGATCTGTTGCCACTTTATTGAAATCCAAACACACCAGCTCTTGAAATGAAAAAGAAAAAATATGTAATGCCTTGAACGATCTGCAAATTGTGGACCCTTCAACAGCTGCAAATATTGTTGTAATGCCTTGAATTAATTGCAAATGTAATGTAAGATCTGTGAAATGGGACTTAAGAGGATATAGACGGTGGATATTAATGACAGCTCATCCAAATGTACAAAAATTTTCAAAATCAACGACGTATGATCTCGTCATCTGCTTTCCTCTTGATTGTAGAACCTTGGCTGTAAAATGCAACGATATGATATACTACATTAATAATCTTTGGTAGGAAGTAGAACAATAATAATAATTTTGAATATTGAAATTATCATAGTATGTGTTTGATTCTATTTACATATTTTATTCAACGATTATAATTTGTAAAACCAAGAATTAGGCACCACTATAATAGTGAAAAAATACTAACCATTTCAAAAAACTTTGAAAAACAATAGTAGTTAAAATCGAATTCACTTCACAAACGACGTGACAGCATTTATTGAATAAACGCCCACTATTCCAAACACTCCTTAGAATATTTTGGACGGTGACTTATATTGAAACTATCCTAAATAATTTATTGGAAATGGCTTCGTCAATGCAGCTCAACCACTGCATACAAATCTTCCAAATAGCTTCTTTTTAAGTCGAGACTCCACGCTCTTATATTTTCATTTAAATTTAATAAAATAATACATAAATTTTCAAATTTTATTTTCAGCCAATTGACCCACTCAAAGACACGTAGCTCCGCTCTGAGGGCGGGGGACCATAAATGCATTAACTAATTAACACTAATTACCATGAAATTAAGTAGGGCGCTGTACAACAAAAAATACAACCAGAAGACAACCAAGTATTTAATTATAAACATCAACAACCAAGTATTTATAAACATGAATACTACTGACATCCGCACAATGTTCCATGCACACTTCATCAAGGCCAAGGTCGATGAAAACATGTATGCGCATACATGTCATGCATACAGTCCTAATGTTTAGCAACTGAATGAAACTTAAGATATTAATAAAGATGCATGCATAAATTAATTGTTCTCTAAAGCAAAGCATGTCCAGGAAATGAATAACAAATTACGAGTAGTAACCCATTTAATCCCAAGGCGTTCTTTGTTTCAATTTGACTATCAACCCATTCTTCATCAAACAAACTAAGGTTGGTTTTATAGTGATCGATTGACCCTCCACTAGATGAACGTGGAAGTTGAAGAGTATAGCTGCAGCTGCCAACTTCATTTGAGTGAAAGCCATTTGCTTACCTATGCATGATCTCGGCCCTGCGCTGAATGCAAAAAATTTGGACATGGGTTGAAGATCCAGCGTCCCATCCTCACGAATCCATCTCTCGGGCTTGAACTCCAAACAGTCCTCTCCCCATATCCATCGCATCCTCCCAACAGCATACAGGGAGAGTATCATCTCCATCCCGGGCCTCACGACGTTGCCGTCGGGGAGGACATCTTCCTTCACCACACCTTTGCTGTTGAGGGGAAGTGGAGGATACAGTCTTAATGATTCACAGAACGCGGCATGAAAGTACACCAACCCTTTTAGATCACTTTTGTCGAACACCCATGGCCACATTTTTTCCCCACTGCTACTGCGGCCCGTCGCTTTCTTCGAGAATGAAAGCCTCAACTCATCCAAGATCTTTTCTTCCACATGGGGGTTCTTGCAAACCAACCAGAAGAACCAACTAAGACCTGCAGTAGTCGTATCTCGTCCGGCGAGAGTGAAGGTCAGCATGCTATCTCTGAGGAACTTGTCACCATTATTCTTCACCGACGACTGATGCTCACCATTTTGCCATCGACCTTGTTCAGAATCTTCTTGAGACTTGATATAGGTGGATAACACAGTGTTTCTGTCCACTCCCTTACGCAACTCTTCCTTCGTCTGAGAAATATATTCGGCCAAGATGATATCTAAAGTTTTCCATGACTCGATGTACTTCCTCTCTCTTCCAACCTTCAACCAGCGCATCGACTTCCAAACTAACGTCGGCACTGCAAACCTGTAAAGTATTGCTTCCTGCGCATCATCAACAGCTTGGACAAATTTATTAGTAGGCAAATCCGGAGAAAGGTGTCCTAAATCTCTCCCAAACACCGCTATGACACTAGTATCAAACGTGAACCTTGAAAATACATCTTGCAAATCAATGCTAGATCCATGACTCGCCACATGATCCAACAGAGGGACAAGCCTGTCCTCGATCACCTTCTTGGTTGTGTCTGCGAGGAAGCTCCGAAACTCGGACGACCTGAAACATGAATGCGCCATCTCTCTCTGCTTGGCCCACGAATCAAAATCGGCGTTGAATATTCCCCCGCCGAGAATGTCGAACTTCTGGTGGAATTCTGGGCCTTTGGGGAAGTTGGCAAAATTGGTCTTGAGAATGTACTTGAGGTTGTCTGGATCGGTAGTCACCAGGTAATGGAGCTTCGACAACTTTGGCCCTTTGATGTTAAAGGAGCCGGTGCCGAGGGAGAGGAAAATCCCGGCTATCCAATCATTTATTTTATGCATGTTGAGGACGACCGACGGGATTGAGCCAAACAAAGGCCACTGCAATAAGACTTGGTTCCTGTGTTTGAGGTACCATATCAAATATGAGGAACAAACACATGCTATGAAGAAGATTACAAGCTCCATCTCAACTTTTCTATTCGTCCACTCTCGAGTCTCGATCGGAGCAGCAAGCTAATCAGGCATGTATGATAATAGATGTATAAATGCTACATATATCCTTCTTCCTGAAAATTTAAACCGCAGAAGAATACTGGTATTAATAATGAGAAATTGAGAATACAATTACATAAGCGTACCGCAATTGACACGGTAAGTTTCCTACTTTATTGCGTACAATAAATTGGAGGACCAAACCAACCAACCAAATATCAAATGGGGTTTTGGATGGATGGATACCAGAAGTGTATGCTTGCTTAGCTGGTTCTATAACTACCGAAAATTAAAATACATACATGATACCGGGAGAAAAATTGCTGAAACCTCCCGTCAAGTTTACGACGTTGCTAAAGTTTGTTCTGAAGTTTTGAGCATCTCTCTGTGTCACAGTTGCAAGTAGATACCCTCTAAAAAGGCACCGACATGTCTAAAATATCCATATAGTCACTATTGGTGCTGGTTCTACAGAAAAATATAATACAAATTTTATTAAAACAAAAATAAATAAATAAAGTTGCAAGGCAAATTTGGAAAATAAATCTTTACAAAAGAAAATAGAAAGAGGAACAGTGATTCATATGTACAGAAGACTTGAAAAATAAATATTTCTGGGTAGATTTCAGCAATTTACCCGGCTCAGTTTGGAAGGAGTATAAATATAAATTTGTAGAGTACAAAACCTTAAATGTTATATTATTTTATATATATTTGTATTTGTATTCCTTCCAAACTGGGCTGCATTTGTTTTAGGTGAGATGGGAGTTATTGACGAAACCTGAGATGGGAGCTATTGTAGTTGACATAGAAGGAGGAGGGAAACAGAGGAAGAAGAAGAAGAAAAAAGAGGAGTATGAGAGAGAACGAAAAAGAGACAGATAGAGAGAGAAAGGCTGGAGGTGGGTTCACAGATTTGCCGCTACAACTAGTTGTAGTGGTGGTGACGGAAGAGAGAGAAAAAAGCCACCCTGACGCTACAACTGGGTTTTGCCGCTGCTACCCCAGGTTCAAATTCGACTTGGGAGAGAGAAATCTCATACTGCCATTGCCGTTGCTGGGTTTTCCTTCTGGATGTTTGACGGAGACGCATTGGCGCCGGCAAGAAAAATAAACAAGAAAGAAACGTTAGTATTACATTGACAATTTCAATGTTTAATTTACATCGGTTATCAGTGTAAAAAAAAAATATCAAAAAATGAGTTTTACATCGATTTAAAGTGTAAAATTACACTCTTTTCAAACATGTGTAAAAAAGAACTGGGGTGTAAAGTTTATCTCGGTACGATTTTCCACCCCAAATAAATGTGTCCTAAACAAAAAAAAATGTGACCATGTAAATGTAATTAACAAGTGGTGAGAAAAAGAGATGGTGTGGTAGGGGTGTCAACGGTATTTGAATTCAAGATTCCACATGATCAAATCAATTTGAATAGTTCAAATATCTAATTGGTCGAATTTGGATATGATCTGATTTGATTCGATAAATATTTAAATTCGATCGATTATTTAATTTTTATATATAATATATAAAATATTTAAATGTCTTATTTAATTTATATATATAATAATTGAATTATTTGAATATTTTATATATTTATATTAATAAAATATTTCTTAATTATCTAAAATAATTAATTAGTCTTTGAATAGTTTATATACTTAATCGGATTCAAATTCAGATATTAATTTCCAAAATCTGTCATATATCAAATTGAATTTTTTAATCAAATTCGAATTCAAATATTAATTCATTCCATTCGAATTCGATCTATTTACACGCCTACTAGGATGTACCGTGTATGCTTCCGTAGGTTCATTCCTTATTTATTACATGTGTAGACTGTAGAGAGGGTTGAATAGTGAACACGCTGAAGTACCCCGGCCCTCCCCAGAGGCGAAATGGTTCCGAGAGTTCGAACCTACTTAATACGGGTTGGTGGAACATTATGATACGTTGAGTCTTGTCACATCTGAAGTTCTGTTAGTGTTTCGTTCAGGCAAAGCCCATTCGAGTATCCCTTACAGCCTTGCATCGAGAATACGGGCTTTGCCTGATGGAAGCTGATCTCACAAACAATTAAAACCAGAATTTTACACATCCATCAACCATGAGGGAGGTTCCGGATCAAGTAATTCCTCCTCCCCAATACAATTAATTGTTTTATTATTAAAAAATGACCAATCAGGTGGTATTCAACAAAATTCACGAGTGCTTTGATGGGTCAAAGCTCTTTTTCCGAACTAGTTGGAGTTGAGGTGTACATCTAACAGATAATCTTGCCAATTTGGATGAATCCGGGTGGAAGGATGATGTGGTGTACCGAGCAGGACCTGCAATCAAAGCGATGTTAGAGGCCGAGGATGAGGTCTCGGGTGAAGGCATTCCAATGTTCAAGTTAATAGCAAGTGATGAGATCGACTAGGCCAAATTTTTGAAGATGAATAAGAATAATTCTCTATATTAATAAACCCCAATAAGTGTGGCAAATAAGAACAATTACTATAGACATAGAAATATAAAAATTGTAAAAATATTTTAGAAACATATTATATATTATCATTATCACAAAACTTTTAAGCCTAGTAATAGTGTCTATTAGTTAATTAGTATTACTCAAGCTTCAAACCCACGAAAACTATTAAAATGTTATATCATTATGATTCAATTATGACATTATGACATTTTCTAAAATCTTAGATCATTTATTGATCATCTAGATAAGAAAATAGTTTTGCTTCGATTTAGTTTTAAATTATATATTTCATCTACATTATATAAATATTTTTTACTTATCATAAATAATTTTTGCTTAGCATAATTAATATATAATTTTATATGTATATACATTTATTATTTGTAATTTTTTATTATATTTTAAACATTAATTATTTAACTATCATATCATCCATTAATCCATATGACCTAAATTATTAAACCACCATCCAAAAAAAAAAATAGTTTGATTTGTAAGTCTTACATTTTCATCATTGATAAAATAGTAAATTTGTTAAATGACCTTTACGTTTTAATTGATTGACTAACTGTATCCTTATTGTTTACATATTGTCTTAGCATACCCCTAAATATTCCGACAATTGTCTAAAGCCTATTTGTTATTAAAGTATGTTAATGAAAAGATAAA
This sequence comes from Nelumbo lutea, assembly GCF_056320005.1. NCBI lineage: Eukaryota > Viridiplantae > Streptophyta > Magnoliopsida > Proteales > Nelumbonaceae > Nelumbo > Nelumbo lutea. The sequence continues at coordinate 9,998,269 of NC_142688.1, read as the reverse complement.
AAGACAATTTTACCCATTGTTCTCTTTTAAAGTTTTAAAATGAAACATTAACGTCAATTCAATCCTCTGTTAAATGACAACATCAACCCTTTTGGAGGTTCATCCTTCCCTGCACAATTTCAAAATGAATATCTGAACAGAATCTTTCACCTTAATGAATTAGGGGGTTCAGCTTGTATAAATCCTATTCCGCCACATGGAAAGTTCATCCTCTTGGACCAACATCATCACAACCAAAGTTTGCCCTCACTAACATCATCGTACACTGCCATTGCAAACAAGCCACCATCATCGTACACTGCCATTGCCTTCGCGAGCTGAGCTTCTCATCCGTTACAAGCTTCTGGAGTCTTTCAAGTGCAACTCTCTATTTTGCCATCTAAGAGGGTTTCCATCAGAGTACCGAGATAGGCTCTGACAGGTCTAATCCCGCCATCTTTCGGGAGAATTGAACAACTGGAGTCGTTAGACTTCTCAGATAACAAGTTGACTGGGGAAATCCCTTCAGGATAGGCGGGCCTTAGATTTCTTTCATATTTGAACCTCTCGTGGAACAACCTTGTTGGGATGATACCACAAGGAAGTCAAATGTAGACATTTACAACAACTTCTTTCTTAGGGAATTTAGGTTTGTGTTGGCCACCACTATTAAAAAATTGCACTATTTCAGAGAGAGTTCATTGCCACAACGGTTATCAGAAAATTTTGGGGTCAAGTTTGATTGAGAATTTGTATAAACTGGATTGGGATTTGGAGGAGCCAAAGTGGTTGTTGGGCCCTCAGTATTTTGGAAGAGGGAAAGAAAATGGTATGACAGCCCCTCGTTTGGAAGATGGGGACAGGTGGCATGGCCAATTCTATGTGTTCTGTTTTAAACTAGACATCAGCGGAAGGAAGGCCATACATAACTGCAATCGCTGATCTTGGGGAAACCAAATGCTCTTTTTCCAGAATACAAAAGAGCACTTAACAGAAATGATAAACATTATTGAAGGTTTCTCTATTAATAATATAGTAGAAAGGATGAGTCTAAAGAATAGATTCTTAATAGACTAATATGGTGTCTGGCCTCTCCACGGACAACAAAGAAAAGATAAAAGGTTGCAGCGGGTGACGGCAAAGAAGAACTGGACCTGTGTCAACCGGTTCTCATGGCCATTGCTGAGATACTTACTGATGGAGCGCAATCCGGTCGGTCTTACCTGTCAACGATTTAATCTCTGAGTGGAGCGACGGGGAGCCTGAAATGGAGAAGATGAAGGACTCCGGGGGAGCCCGATGAGATAGCTCCGAAGCTCAAGTTAGTATTATTTCAAAGGCAAAGTAAAGACCAGATGGCGCAAAGTTCGCATACCTTGTTGTTGGGGGTAGGGGGCCTTTTATAACCACTTCGTGCACTCACTCCGAAGCCCCTGTCAGGTTGGGTATGATTACTCTTGCTTTTGTCAGTTCGGGTGTCGTCATTTCTGCTGGGACAGAACCGCCACTGCTCTTTGTCGGAGCCGTCTCTGTAACTGGAGATGGCGGTGTCAGGAGGCGGTGGCAGGTGGTCGTTTGGAGCGCGGCCGTCAAGCGTTAGATCCCAAGTCAGTCAGGTGCGCCGCCCTTGGGTACGGTCTTCCTCAGTGTCAGGCATGGTACGGTTTATTTGGTTTTGGCGTCCTGAGGGCGATGCGGTGGAGTGGTGAGCGAGGCAAAGTCTTGAGTTCGGAGGTATGTCCTGTATTGATATAGGGCAGGCAGTTCGGCGAGGTGTGTCCCGAACTACTATAAGGCAGGCCAGTTCGGCGAGGTGTGTCCCGAACTGCTTCATGCAGGCCAGTTCGGGTTACTGTCTGGCTTGGGGCCGAAGGGAGAGTTCGGGCTCCTAGTATGGAGTTCGGACATCTGATAGGGGAGTTTGGTCCGCTGGTTTCTCCCCTTGGTGCTCGTGCCTTAGGCGTGCTTTTGTGCCGAGCTGTTACCTTTGCCACGTGTTGCGTAACTGTGAGGTCGGGCCAAATCTTCCTTCATCAATTGCCACCCACTCCTCATGCCAAGGCTCTTGCCCTGGCGCGGGGAGTTTGCGAGGTGGTAGGTGGATTTGTCCTGTTCTTCGAATCTTGACAGCGCGAGGTGCTTTGCCAGGGTTCTTCGGTTTTCTAGAGCGTCCGAAAAGTTGGGAGACGTGCCTATGGCTTATAATGTTGACGGACGTGGCAGCGCGCGTCTATTTTAAATTTCAAAAAATCGCACCGTTGGGACGTGACAATGGGTCTTTTAATTTTTGAAAAGAGTGCGCCACTGCCGTTTTGAGGAGACGCGTGCTAGCGTTGTTGATTGCAGAGAAACGTGTGCGGCGCATTGTCAATTTCAGAAAGACGTGTGCCGGCGCGTTGTCGGTTTCAGAAAGACGTGCACTGACGTTTTGTTCATTTCGGAGAGACGTGCACCAATCACGTCTCGATCTCAGGAGATGTGCGGTCAGCGCGAATGCGGGCCATTGGATTGGCTTTGATCAACACTGTTGGTTCTTGGTTACTGTAGCTATAAATAGTAGGGGACCCCAGTCGATTTATCACTTCTACGGTTTGCTTCTTGAGCTCATGTCCAACTTTTCAGCTCGCGTCTAGGCCTTTCAGTTCGCGTCTAGGCTTGTTACTTCGCCTTCAAGGTTTTTGGCTTGTTCCAGTCTCCGGAGCCTTCAAAACTTTCTTCCGGTGAGTACCTTCCTGAATCCACCTTTTCTCCTCGATGTCTAGCTTTGATAGCTCAGACAATTCTTCAAGTAGGACTAATGTAGGTTCTACGAACCAAGCCATATCCCCCGTCTGCCTTAATGATCCTGAGGTGGAACTTGAGGATGACCTCGAACCCGTGGGCTGAGCCGCTTTGGGCAGTTTGGCATCTACCTCTCGTCGAGGTCGAATGCTAGACAGGTTTGGTCCTTCGACCATGACGCTCGAGGGGCTCCAATCTTTACTTATCTCTTACAATCTGCCTAGTGGTACACCTATTTCATTCCTTCGGGTAGCTTTCCTTGGGAACACGGTCCTGATGAGATCGTGATTTTTCGAGAGCAACTCGCTGCGGGGCTGCGACTGCCTTTCCACCCCCTTCTCGTCGAGGTCATAAACCACTTCGGCGTTACCATTGACCAGCTTCATCCGAACTCTATTCGGAACCTGGTGGGGATAATCTCCCTTTTCTGCAAACAGAACTTCCCTTTAGACTTGGAGATATTCTCCTCTATCTTAATGCTCAAGAAACAAGCGGGTTCTCTTCCTGGGGGAAGATGGGCATATTACCTGTTTCCTTGCCCGGGCTTTAAGCTTCTGCACGAACTTCCTAACAAGGTCCCGGCGTGGAAGCGGGACTACTTCGGGGTGCGAAGTGCACAAGGATGGCCTTTTCAGACCGGGTGGGGTGAGGCCGCTCCTAATTCTAGTGTCACTCTCGATAAAGAGATGGTGAAGGGCCTCCGGCAATGGGCACGACAAGGTTTAAAGTGCCATCAGTACTTAACAGAGGCCAAGCTTATTGCGGCTGACCTGAGTTCGGGTAGGTTTCTAGCTTAGAGGTTTCTTGTTTGCTTTGTTCCTTCGTTTTTTTTTATGCCGAACTTTTTTCTAGAGGTGTGATGGACTCAGAGAAGACTCGTGGGGGGCGCCTGTTCCAAGGCATGAAGAGGAGGAAACGGGTCGCCAAGCGAACTCGTACCGAACTGCCCCAGGATGATGAGCCTCAAGTTCCAGGCCACACGCCGGAGGATCTTCCCAAGGAGCCCGAGGTAAATCCGATGCATGAAGCGGCAGGGGCCCCTTACGCTGAGACCACTCACACGGGTGCTCCCGCCTACTCGAGTGCCCCTGCTTACTCTGGGTCCGCTCATGCGCGGGCCGGACCCTCGGGCTCGGGAGCTCAAGGGGAGTTCAAGATCGTGTTGTCGCCAAACTACGCTCTTCAGAAGAGTATGGAGGCTACTTTCCCCGAGGAGATCGCGGCGTGGACCGATCTTCCCTTGAATTAGGTTGCCTGCCGTGCCGTAACTCATGCTATGGTGGTAAGTCAGATTTCGTCTGCCTTCTTCATTTTTTATCCTTCTTGCTGTTGTCGCTCACTTGTTTCTTTTGGTAGGTGAACTCTTCTATTCACGCCTTAGCAGCCCAGGTGGAGAGGAGCTCGCGACAGGCACGAGCTGCTGAGGTGGCTGCTCATGCTGCCCAGGAGGCTTTTCGTGCTGCCGAGGCGAATACCCGAGCAGCTGAGGCGTCCGCTTATGCTGCTGAAGAGGCTGCTCGAGTTGCTCTGGCCAGGCAGGCGATGTCTCAGCGGGATGTCGAGGCCATGGGGGTAGTCGTGAAGCACATGGCGGACTTGAGGTTGGACCTGCTGCATCAGGTCGAATATCTTCAGGAGGACATCAGGGAGAAAACGCAGATCTTTTCCCAAGGTATTGAAGATGCCAATAAGAAGGCCGTTGAAGACTACATTGCCTCGCCGCGTTTTGACGACTTGATGGTGGATTCTTATAGAAGGGGATTCAAACTGAGCCGTTGGATGATCCGGAACACGTATCCCGACCTCGACGTTAGTGCCATATCCACTTCGCGTATAACTCAGGAGATGGCCAAATATTGTCGATGGCGAGCCGGATTCTAAGGGCGAGACAGGGCCTTCGGGTGTCGTTGAAGTGCCTTCTGATGGGGAAGAAGTAGCTCCGGGCTTGTAAATTTTTTTTTTATGTACTCTCCTTTTTCTTGCAATGGAATAGACAATCTTTTCGGTTAAGTGTTGTTCTTTTTTCTGAACTGATTTTTTGTCCCACTGATAACATACCTGATCTGTTTCTTGCCCGGGTTATTGTACTTGCACGACCTCGCGTGACCTGTTTCGGTGTTTGATCTTCTGCTTCGCTTTACTCTGTTTGATTGATATTTTTCCGAACTGATAATATGCCCAAGTTTTCTTTGCTCGCTTATGCCGAGGTTCCTCTTGTTGACTCGGCGTCATGGCTCTAAGGCTCTTGTAGCGATTTCGTCCACTTCGCTTGGCGGTTTACAGGTAGTATCGCCTTAAGTTAACGATGTTCCATGCTCGGGGTACCTATTTGCCTTCTAAGGTTTCGAGCTCGTATGCCCCCCCCCGAGCGCTCTCTTTAATTTATAGGGCCCTTCCCAATTTGGTCCAAGTTTGCCCACGCCGGGTTCTAGCACCATAATTTTACGAAGAACTAGGTCGCCGACTCGGAAGCTTTGCTGCTTTACTCTGGCGTTGTAGTACCGAGCTACCAGTTGTTGGTAGGCCGTTGTCCGGATGTGTGTGAGGTCTCTTACCTCGTCCAGTAGGTCAAGGTTGGTACGTAACCCATCTCCGTTCGTCTGATCGTCATATTTTCTTGTCGCAGTGTAGGTACTTCGATTTTCGCCGGGATTACTGCTTCAGTGCCGTAGGTGAGGTTGAAGGGGTCTCTCATGTGGTGGTTTTTTTTGTAGTTCAGTGAGCCCATAAAACACTTGGTAGCTATTCCGCTCATAACCCCTTAGCTGGATCTAGACGTGCTTTCAGTCCGCGGAGGATAGCTCTATTCATTACTTCTGTCTGACCGTTTGCTTGTGGGTGCGCGACCGATGTGAAGTTCTGCCGAATCCCCATACTCTAGCACCATTCTTGGAACTTGATATCCTCGAACTGCTTGCCGTTGTCAGAGATTAGTACCCGAGGTAACCCAAAACGACATACTACGTTCTTCCAAAGAAGTTCTATATGTTTCGGGCCGTAACTGTCGCTAGAGGTTCGACTTCTATCTACTTTGTGATGTAGTCTACCCATTACTAGGAACTTTCTCCTACCTATTGCTGGTAGGAATGGCCCTAGGTGGTCGATGCCCCACTGTGCAAAGGGCCATGGGCTGGCGAGGTATTTGAGGTCGGAAGCGGGCTAATGGTGGATATTGGCATGCTTCTGACACTTGTTGCATTTTTTGACGAGCTCAACGACTTCTTCCTTCATCGTTGGCCAGTAGTATCCTTGTCGAAGTGCTTTTTGGGCGAGTGCTCTGCCCCCCAGGTGTCCGCCACACAAACCTTCATGAGTGTCACGGAGTACGAGCTCGACTTCGGTAGGTCGCAGACAACGCAAGTAGGGGAGCGTGTAGGACCATCGGTACAACCGTTCGTCAATTATGACGTATTTGGCTGCCTGGCACTGCACCCTCTTGGCCGCATTGCGGTCTGCAGGGAGGGTTCCATCTAGCAAGAAACTCGTGAGTGGGTCGATCCAGCTCGGCTCTACTTTGAGGACGGGAGCGACCTCCTCTGCCCCACCGAGAATACTAGGCCGAGGTAAGTCCTCTATGTACACGTTTCTCATGTTGTTGTGACTTGTGCTGGCTAACCGGGATAGAGCGTCGACCTTAGAGTTCTCTGACCTCGGGATTTGCCTGATGAAGTGTGACTGGAAGATGAGCAAGGCCTCTTTTACTTTCGCCAAGTATGTGATCACGGAGAGCGCATCGTCGTGGGGATAGTGAACACCTCGCGCATCGTCTTCTGTAAAAAAGATTGGTTATTCTGTCTTCGGCCTCTTGGGAGGGTTCTGCTCCTCTCGGGCCGCCTCGCAAGCTGACGTCCGTGCTGCTGCCGAAGTGCAACCAGCCACCACCGAACCGCCCACTATTACGTGGATGGTTCCCCGAACTGGCCTCTCTTCCGGAGGAGGTCGCTGCAAGGCTTCGGCCGATCTGTTGCTCGATTTGAGGGCATCTTTCCCGTGTTTCCCTTGCCGACCTGCTTTATTATTATTGTCATTATGTACAAAATTTCTCAAGTATCCGCGACGGATGAGTCCCTCTATTTCGTCTCAGAGATTATTACATTGTTTGGTACTATGACTGTGATCTTTATGAAAACTACAGTATAGATTTTTGTTCCTTTCGTTTGGGTTGCATTTTAGGCGATGTGGCCACTTTATGTAGAGGGCGTCCTTGATCGTCATCAAGATCTCTGTCCGCTTTGTGTTCAATGGCGTGTAATCCATTCGAACTGCTAAGGGAGCTCGGGACGGATGGTTTGGCTTCGCCTCTCGGGTCTGGCTTCTTCTGTCACATGGGTTGGAGGGCTCGCCTTCTCTTTTTCTTTTTTCAACCCCGCCTTCGGTTCTTTGGTTGATCTCTTCCTCTGTTCTCATAAACTTGTCTACAAGCTTGAGGATGTCGGCCACAGTTGCTGGATGATTGGTCACCATGTTCCATTTGAATTCTTTGTGCGTTACCCCTCTTTTGGGCGCTGCGAGCTGTACCGCGGGGTCTAACCGTGGGATCTGCAAGCATGCTTCATTGAACCGCTTGATGTAGCTCCAGATGGGTTCTCCTTCTCTTTGGATTATCCCAAAGATACTTTACTCGGTTCTGGGGCACCGCTTGCTGGTAACAAAGTGTGCGGTGAAGATCTGCACGAACTGGGCCCAGCTTCTTATTGTCCTGAAAGCTTGGTTTCGGTACCAGGTGTGGACCACCCCCTGAAGGTGGTGGTGAAGGCCATGCACATGCATGACTCGCTGGCCCTAGCGAGGTGCATTTGTGACTGGAATGCGTCGACGTGGTCGTTGGGGTCAAAGGACCCATCATACTTGTCTAGAGATGGGAGTTTGAAGTCTCTGGGCAAGGGGACTGCCAGAAGTTCTGATGAAAGGGGGGGGGGGGAGGAACTAAGAGAATTGGGACAGTTTTTACCTCGTCCAAGCTCGTCTCTTCCTTGCCTCTGAGCTCGGGTAGGACATGGGTAGCAGTTCGGCGACTTCGCTAGTGCCTTCTTTGAGCGGGCCTGGTACTGGCACTGCTGGCCTCCGTGTTGCTGAGCTCGATGGGCCCGGAATGCTGGCCTGCTGCTAGGGCGCGAACCGGTTCTCCGTGAGTGGGAACTCGGGCTTGGAGCACCGAGGTGACTTTGTGGACGAGGTTCCTGACCCGCCTACGAGTTGCGAGGCGGGAGTGATTTTTCTTTGCTTTCGGCCTGGGGATGAGGCCTGACTATTAGGGGGTTCTGGGGTTGGGAAGCTTCTCTTCGGTGAGGTCGCTCACCTTGAGGGGAGGCCTTAACCGGATTCGAAACAGGGTGCCGGGGGGGGGGGGGGAGAAGTGACTGGTTTAGGTGCAGCTGAGGGAACTGCTGCTGGTAATGGTGCTGGGAGAGGTGGTGCAGTACTTGGTGTTGCTGGAGTTGGTGCTGCTGGAATTGTTGCATTTGGGCTTGCATTGCCCGCATGCATTGCATTGAATCGGGCGGGTTGCCAGTGGGACAACAGTTGGTTCAGCGAAGTTTGTTTCAATAGGGAGTGGAAGAGAGATGTTCAATGAAGGAGGGTTCAGGGGCGCCACTGCTTGTGGCACATTCAAACTGGGGATCCCATCCACTGAAAGAGGGATGGTGAACTGCCCAATGCACACCACGGGAACATGGAGTTGCTCTCCAGTGGTGGTCGTTTCCGTTCCACGTCGGCACTGTTGGAGGAGGCCATCAGTGTTGGAGTTTTTGAAAGAAGGGTAGGTAAGAAAGATTTAGAGGGAGGCTTTTAGAAGCGTTCCCACAAACGGCGCCAATTGATGGAGCGCAATCCGGCTGGTCTTAGCTGTCAACGTTTTCACCTCTGAGTGGAGCAACGGGGAGCCTGAAAAGGAGAATATGAAGGAACTCCGGGGGGAACCCGGTGAGATAGCTCCGAAGCTCAAATTAGTATTCTCTCAAAGGCAAAGTAAACACTAGATGGCGCAAAGTTCACATACCTTGTTGTTTGGGGTAGGGGCCTTTTATAACCAGTTCGCGCACTCACTCCGAAGCCCCTGTCAGGTCGGGTATGATTACTCTTGCTTCTGTTAGATTGGGTGTCGTCCTTTCTGCTGGGATAGAACCGCCACTGCTCTTTGTCGGAGCCGTCTCTGTAATTGGAGATGGCAGTGTTAGGAGGCGGTGGCAGGTGGTCATTTGGAGCGTGGCCATCAAGCGTCAGATCCCAAGTCAGTCAGGTGCGCCGCCCTTAGGTACGGTCTTCCTCAGTGTTAGGCATGGTACGGTTTGTTTGGTTTTGGCATCCTGAGGGCGATGCGTTGGAGTGGTGAGTGAGGCAAAGTCTTGAGTTCGGAGGTATGTCCTGTATTGCTTAGGACAGGCAGTTCGGCGAGGTGTGTCCCGAACTGCTATAAGGCAGGCCAGTTCGGCGAGGTGTGTCTCGAACTGCTATAAGGCAGGCAATCTCGGCGAGGTGTGTCCCGAACTGCTTCATGCAGGCCAGTTCAGGTTACTGTCTGGCTTGGGGCCGAAGGGAGAGTTCGGGCTCCTAGTAGGGAGTTCAGACCGCTGGTAGGGGAGTTTGGTCTGTTGGTTTCTCCCCTTGGTGCTCGTGCTTTAGGTGTGCTTTTGTGTCGAGCTGTTGCCTTTGCCACATGTTGCGTAACTGTGAGGTCAGGCCAAATCTTCCTTCATCACTGACCGTTAGCATCTCGACTTGGCTACAGAGAAGAGCCATCGCTTTCAAAGGTTGCAATGGTGGTGGCGCGGCTTCGTTAATAGTAGACTGTGCAGAGAGAGAGAGAGAGAGAGAGAGAGAGAGAGAGAGAGAGAGAGAGCCAATGTGTCCAAAGGGTATTTTTGGGATTTTCTTTTAAAAAGTATCGATGACATGATGTCGTATGTGATGGAATATGATGGAAAGTTAACGATAGGAGAGTTTTTAGACAAATGTTAGAATATTTAGGGGTACTCTAAGATAATATATAAACAGTATAGAGTTAGTCAAGTTGCTAAACTATAAGGGTAGTTTAAGAAATTTGCCCTTGATAAATTTATTTCTTATGTATAATACTTATTTATGTTCAATATAATGAATATATAATATTAGACATATGCCCAATATTTTATCTTTTATAAATATATAATAGTAGGTATTTGCCCAAAATTTTCTCTATTTTTTATTTGTATGATTCATTGTATTTTTTTTATTTTTATTATTAGACTATAATAGCATTTCATTTCTAGGTTGATTTTAAGCTTGACATTTCATTTTCATAATTTACATTTCATACTTATTTTTGTTTTCTCTAGTAAATATACGATATTAGACCCAAATGGTTGAATTGCTTACCCAATGACAAGAGGGAAGAAAATGGTTTTGTTTTCAAATTACTTTTCAAAATATTTATTTTTATAATAATAAAATTCATGTTGTGAATTTAATGATGAGAAAAATATATCTTAAATATATGAGTTAATGACAGAATATACCTTAAATATGAGATTTAATGAGAGAAAATAGGAAAATAATTTTATTTCAAATTGGTTTTAAGTTTTATATTCCATTTCCATCATTTATAAAACATCTCTTATTTATCGTACTTGTTATTGTTTAATATGCCGAATAATATATAATATTAAAAAAATGTTTTCAAATTTTTTTAAATTTTATGTATTTTTTTCATTCTATCTATTTTTAAATTTTATTATTTAATTGTGAAAACATGGATTATCCCATTTGATGCAAAATGGTCTAATTTCTTACCACCACTTAGATGAAAACTATTTTTTTTCATGTAGATTTTGAAAGTATAAGCTTTTATTGTATTAGAATTATTAATTTATTATGTATAGATTTAATTAATAGAACTTAATGATGAGAAGAAACAAAAATGCCTTAAATATATGATTTAATTAAGGTGAATGCAAGTTAATATTTTAAATTAAATGTTGGATTTAATGAGAGGGAATTGTATGCATTGATTACCTTACATTTACCTATTTTCAACTCATTTAATATTAATAACTGATTACCCTATTTGCCCTCATTTTTATCAATAAATTTAAATATAAAGGGATAACTTTTGTCCTTCAAAAATTTAAAAAATATTCCTCAAGCTATTCGTGATTTTTAAAGTAATACAGATTTTTCTTAATTTTAAAACTACCTTTCTCTGACCGATTTTACCCTTTATAGTTCTTTAAATTTTCAATATAAAACCCAACCACAATGTTTTCTCAAAACCTTGCACAGAAAGCAAGATATCATTACGTTAATTCATTCCAACTTATTTCCGATGATGCATAAACTGGATCTTCCTTTCGAACCCAGCACCAATGTTCTCTCCTTCATGCATATCTTTAGGATGGAATGAATGGTCGTTGACAAAGCAAGGCAACCATCAATAATTCTTTCTACTTTGGGAAATTTTCAATAAACGATGGAACACTGCATGTGAAACTGTCTGATAAGGTGAATTACACTCCTATAAACATTCCCCTTTATTATTTTTATTTTGTTTGAATTTTTAAGTTTAGAGGTTTTTTGTTTTGTTTGTGTTTTTTTCCAAGTGTTTGATTTTGGTGGTGCAAAAATGCCCAAATGTTAGATCGGGAGAGATAGGATATGTTTGATCTGCGGCCTTTACTTGTTTTTCTCAGAAAGCTAAGGAAAATTTAGAAGAGAAGAGATGAAAACATGAGATGGAGAACTTAGAAAAACTGATTTTGATCATCCCATTTGTGGGTTCTCCTTGCCAAGGTCATCGGGGTTCATATTTTCGGATCTTGGTGTATATCCGAGGTTTTCGTTTGACACGCAGCACAATAGAGAGAATAGCTAGGAACCCTAATTCTTCAAAATTGGTTTCTGAATTTGCAAGCTCGGACGAAATTAATGCAAGTGAATAAAGGTTTGATTTTGGAACGGTAACGTAGAAATCTCAATTAGATTTAATTTTGAAAATTTGAATAATAAAGGACAAATTCAATATTTTGTTTTTTTTAGAATTATCTATTATTAGAAAACTTAGAGATACCTTAAATTTTTTTTTTAAACATTGGAATAAGCTTTATCCATTTGCTAAACCATACGAGGTACTAAATATTTAACCCAATTAAAAAACTTAGGAATAGAGAAACAGTGGGTCAATTTTGTTGTAAAAAATCTATAAAAGTATTCTGTGGTTTACGTTTGATCGGCTAGTATATACCATACAAGCGGCGACCTTCTACAGTATATACTTATAGTCTATGGGTCCCAACCATTGCCTGTTATTACCACGTGGTATGTACCCTGTTTAGTCTTCACTACACTATGTGAGAGAATAGAGTTTAGTCTACACTACACTATGTGAGAGAATAGAGTTTAGTCTACACTTCCCTGTTCTTACCACGTGGCATGTGCCCTGTTTGGCCTGCTAGTATGTACCATATACGGGGCAACCTGCTATAGTATAGACTATAGTCTATGGGTCCCAACCATTGCCTGTTCTTACTACGTAGAATGTGCCCTGTTTAGTTTATGATGTAACCGTTTTCGATCACGTACCAATGTTTTGTGATGTAAAATTTTTTGGCTAAGTACTGGCGAACTGCTTGGTGGTGAACTGCCTACTGGCGAACTGCTCAATGGAGAACTGCCTGGGGGCGAACTGCCTGGTGGTGAACTGCCTGGTGGCGAACTGCCTACTAGGCGGCCGGTGACTTAGAGAATGCTGGAGCTCCCTGGTGTGGCGCAATCCGACTACCCTCAGCATGAGGTGGTCTTCTTTCCTTTGTAGGCTGCGAGAGCTGAGGGACCTGCGAGAACTTCATCTTTTCCTCCTATGTGTAGGTGGTGGGAGCTGAGGGACCTGCGAGAACTCCATCTTTTCCTCCTCTTTGTAGGTGGCGGGAGCTGAGGGACCTCCGAGAACTCCATCTTTTCCTCCTCTTTGTAGGCGGCGGGAGCTGAAGGACCTGCGAGAACTGAACCAAAGGTCCCGGGGGTATTTTCCCGACGGGGGCTCTCCGACGCTTATGTTAGCACTCTTATTGTAGAGAGCTTTGAAGATAATATGAGAGAGCTAGAGAGCAGGGGTTACTTCCCTTTTTTCCTCCCCCTCCCCTTTGGGGGGTGAGGTCTTTATATACCGGAGTCCTCGCGGGTTAGGTGGGTGAAAAGCCTCCAAACGGTAACACTCGTCGCATCCTGTCAGAACCGGGGTACGGTGGTGAACTCCTCGAGGTCGTCAGGCAGCGCCTGTGTCAGGCGGCCAGGTCGGCGCCTGGGCCGGGTTGTCAGGGGGGGCGCCTACGTCAGTCGGCGGGTCAGTGTCTAGGCCAGGTCATCAGGTCGGCGCCTGTGTCAGCCGGCGGGTCAGTGTCTAGGCCAGGTTCGTCGGTGGGCGCCTTATGGGCGGCTTGGCCGGATCATGCGCTAGGCCGGTCCAGATTGGCCAGGTCGCGGAGGCCGCACGCAGCTAGCGCAGGCCGCGTGCTAGGCCGTGCGCGCGCCGCGCAGGTCGCGTATGCCGTGCGCAGGTCGCACCAGGCCGGCCAGACTAGTGCCCAGGTGGGTCACCAACTTCGTAAGTTTGTTGGCTAGGTGTTTTCCTAGTTGTCACGAGGTGCCACATGTCACAATTTCACTGGAGGGCCAAATCTGCCCTCATCAGTTTACACTACACTATGTGAGAGAATAGAGTTATGAATTTAGATGCCTCAACGAGTCAATGAATTGATTCCTTAAATTATTTAGGGATAATAATATATAAGGGCAATTTTTGGATCCTAATATCAGTAAAAGTAATATTTAAAAAAAAATTAAAAAATAGAGTAACTTTTGAAAAATAATATCAACAAAGGGCAGAATCATTGTTCATCTTCTTCCTCTTGCAGTCTATTCACTAGCATCGTTGCTCGCCACTTTCGGCAACACCTCTGCCTCCGACAACGTTGCCGAAGGTGGGCGGATGCAGAGGCGACAGCGGTGGTGCTGGTGGGCGGAGGTGGTGGCGTTGGGCAAAGAAATAGCCATCAGCGCCGCCACCTCTGCATCAACCCACCTCCGGCAATGTTGACGGCGGCAGAGATGGCGACGCTGGTGAATAGACTACAAGAGGAAGAAGATGAACAATGATTCTGTCTTTTATTGATATTATTTTTCAAAAGTTACTCTATTTTTGAATTTTTTTTAAATATTACTTTTACTTATATTAGGGCCCAAAAGTTGCCATTATATGCTATTATCCCAATTATTTTTAGGGTAAATTTCTAAAACCTCCATGAAGTTTTTGATTGTTGTTGAAACCTCCCATAAAGTTTAATCGACATTTTAGTTAAGTCATTTTCATGAACCAGTCTGAACTAAATTTAAATAAGTTTGGTTTGGTTTTAGTTTGGATAGTTAAAATATAAATGTATTTTATATTTATATTAATGATATTATTAAAATATATCAACATTTATAATTAAGATACATATTATATTATCTCTCTCTCTCTCTCTCTCTCTATATATATATATATATATATATTATTGTTAATATTAATATGAATATTTATAATTACAATATAAGGCCCTATTTGTTTTTCAATAAGTTAGTTACCGTGGTAAATGCATTTAGTCGGATAAGTGTTTCCTAGGAAAGATTTACCCGTTTACCCATGTTCTTTTATTTCTCATGTAAATAATGTAATGACCATTTTAGCCATAAAAAACCATTATTAAAAAGGACATTTTTGTCTCATTCAAGTGTAGGCAACTTTCCCCCCAAGTGGAAAAGTTATTTACCCACCTAGGAGATGGGTAGGTAAGTGATACACGGAACAATAAACTTTCCCTAGTCCCCACATAAATTTGATAAAAAGAACATAGGTTTTTTTGTCAATGGGAATCAAAATCTCATTGGCCAACTTTCCCCCCTCTCAAAATCCAAAAAAAGAATGCCCCCTAAATGTATGTATCTATTTTGATTAATTCGGGTTTAGTTCGATTGTGAAATAGGGCTCATCTAAGCTGGAATTCGTTTCCCAACAAAGAGAAAATCTAAAAAAAATACCTTCTTTTTTCTAACTTGTGAAATAACTGTTTCCGGCTTTCTTTAATCTTTGAGTATGTGATTCTACCATGATCCATCACCATGATACCGTCTAGTCAATCTAGTCTTATCAAATTTGGTCTACCATTTCCTTAATTAGCTGTTTGGAATTGGAGTATGTTAATGGAGTAACCGAAAAAACCCAACTCCATGAAATGGTAAGAAGATTAATGCATTTTATACCTTTGATTTTTTCATTATTTTATATATTGACTCTCAGAAAGAATGGTTTGTTGCAGGAGAAGAGAGAAGGCAGAACAATGCCCCTTCCTAGGAGAGAGGACCTTATTCAGGAGGGTTCATACAAATTTCCTAAGGGGGGTGTTATGATTTCAATGGTTTTGGTTTGATTTTATGTTGGACCATTTTAAATAAATATATTATTCAAAACTATTGTAGGCAAGGATGAGATCATTTGTTGTCTCATCGAGCAAGCAGAACGGGGCACCTTGGTCGAGACCATGGATTCCCATGATGCGATGACAACAGCTTTGGGTAAGAACCATCCATTTCGAGTTTGTTGCTTGAGTTTCGGGGTAAACTCAAAGAGTGTTTTTGGAACTCCAGGGTCTAAAGGCACCACCAATAGTACAATGGCTTCAGAATTGCAGCAAGAAAACCAAATGCTTATAGCAAAAGTGGCTCTTTGAGAATTGATCACTCTTCCATAATTGTATAATTAATAAGAGTGAAGCTTGTGTTTTTGTCTTGTATTGTTTTTCAAAGTATATTATGTTGGTTTTCTTTCATTGAGCAGTGTGACCGAGTAGGCCATCTCAAGTCACGAATTGCCATTGGGGGGATGATTCAAGTATAATAGATCATCGTTTATGAATTTTATCATAATAAAGGGAAGACAACTCACATTATTAAATCCCTGGAAATAAATTCTAATAGAAAGGTCGCTTTAATGTGCTTACCCACAGAACTAAAGACTAACCTCTAAGGGTTCAGGTAGGCAATGGGGTCTTCTCACATGATGCAGCAGTTATGGGCATTTGGATTGGAATCCAGATGAACCCACATGGGCAGCTTATATGGGTGCTTCCCTCTTCTGAATGTCGCACACCAACTGATCTCTCCTTATCCCGACTGACCAAGTGAAATTTCTTATATTTTTTATAAATAATAAAAATATTTTATGGAAAGAAAATGGTAATAATACATCTGTAAGTTAAGATCCCATAAATGGTAGTTAGCCCCGCGGGCTAACCACTTCAATTATCAAATAGTGGATCAAGTGAAATTTTATAGGCTCAGTTTGAAAAGAGTATAAATATGTAAAATTTTATAGGCTCAGAAGAGAAGAATTGATATCCATCATCCATATGTATTAAAAGAAAACTGACCACGTCACATGGACTCTCCTTCCTCGATCCCCTTTCTTTTCTAAACTGCCTCCTTATTCATTTGTTAAGTCTTACAAATTGCCACCTTAGCAATTCTCACCTGTCCCATTCTTGTACTTTCTCCATTCACACTTCAGAAAAGGAGAATTTCCGATCAATATTTTGTATTTTGGCTTGAGTGACAATTTGGTCTCCAGATTTTAATATGCGATAATTTAATACTCAAATTTTTAAAATGTGACAATTTAGTATCCAAATTTTTAAAATGTGACAATTTAGTACCTGCCGTTAACTAATTCGTTAATCAGCCGTTAAGTGACATTTGAAAAGTCAAAAATACCCTAAGAATGTCATCTAATTCTCTTCACAAACCATCCAAACATTGACAATAAAATAAACAATCTCAAATTCTAGATTCTTCTAAACAATCACAACCTTTTTTTTTTTTGAATAGAAGAGGCTAGGATTTGGGACTGTTCAGTTTTTTGTCAATGTTTAATTGGATGGTTGATAAAGAGAATAGATGGCATTCGAAGGGAAATTTTGACTTTTCAAAAGTCACTTAACGACTGATTAACGGACTGGTTAACGGTAGGTATTAGATTGTCACATTTTGAAGGTTCAAGTATTGGATTGTCATATTTTGAAAGTTTAAGTGCTGGATTGCCATATTTTAAAATTTGGTGACCAAATTGTCACTCGAATCAAAGTACAAGTTAAAGTATAGATCATGAATCTTGGTGGAAAAATCCAATATGACTAGATTTTTCCTCTTTAATTTCAATATTCTATCTTCTCTCCAATCGAAACAAAGAGTATCCCATTATCATTGCAAAGTTCATCCCCATTGTCTTTCAAGTTCGAAGGTTTGTGAATTTAAATTGTAAGCAGAGGAATTGTTTGGACATTGCAGGCTTGACCCAAGATTTCCTTCATAGTGATAGAAGACAATCCGGCTTATGCACAGATAACCAATATTTTCTAAACGTTACTGCCTTTTTGTTGTTTGTAGCGTGTTGTAGAGGAATTAATGTCTTAGCCATAGGAATTAATGTCTTAGCCATACTAACTGTCCACAAGAATTAACGAGGCACCTTTTGCTTTTTTTATCAAATAGAGTGAACAAAAAATAACTCAACTTTAACATACTACTTTATGGAATTAAAAATCTTTGAACTTTCATGGATGGATTTAGAAACCACAAACCAAATTTTGCCTAGATTTTTTTTCAGGGCTTTCTTTTTTTGCATTTTGAGAGGAGGAAGTTGGTCAATTAGATTTTGATTCTCATTGATAAAAAATTCTATGTTCTTTTTCAAGATTTATGTAGGAATCAGGCAAAGTTTATTTTACTAGGTATGGATAAGTGGTACCCATTTCCTAGGTAGATAAATAACTTTCTCACGTAGGGGGAAAGTTGTCAATACTTGAATGGAACAAAAATGCTCATTTTAATATTGAATTTTTTTTTACTAAAATGGTCATTACCTTATTTATATGGGAAATAAAAGAACATGGATAAATGTATTTATCCGAATAAATCTTCCCTAAAAAACACTTATCTAAGTAAATGTATTTACCCAGATAAATAAATTAACAAAACAAGAATGAGGTCTTCATAGAAAATCCAACAGGAAAAATCTAGGCATTCAATTTGGAAGTTATGAAGGGGCAGTGGGAAAGGGCTCAATAAACATTGAAAGATGCATATAAAATGAGATGCTGGTTTACCCTGGCATGCTGCTATAATCACTCTGTCCAGCAATCACTGTAGCAGCCTATCGGGTCAAGAGGATGAAGTTATTTGGCTTGATGTGTCGGGTATTGGACCAGTGGGTTGGACCATTTTAAAAGTTAATTTAATGATACTTTTTGTTAATCTTATAAATTGTTAATTACTATTAACCGTAATTATTAGTTAATTAAATGATATTATTAATTTTGTTAAAGGAAATTGAGGTCTAGACCCGCATCTAATTATGTAAAAAAAGGTATGTGTTACCCGTATTAAAAATCCATGCCTATTTGAATTAGAAATGGCAATGAGGTAGGGACCAAATTTTCCCATCCCAATCCCCATCTTTTTCAGTGAAAATTTATCCTCCACACATGGTCCTTGATGGTAACGGATTCGTCATTGGAGACCCGAATCCTCAATATTTTAATGAAAGATTATTTTTGGAAAAAAGATTTGTTTAAAATAAAGGATATTTTTAAATATAGATAATATTATAAACAACATAAATAATATTATATGTTGAATATTGGGCATGGCAAGCACTTCACTCCTTTTCCCTGATCGGGCATCCGTATATTAATCCCCATCCCGGTCCCCATTGGATCGAGAAGGTTGAATACCTAACGGGGATGGGGAAATTTGTCATCCCTAATTTGAATTTGATTTACACAAAGCACCCACAATTACTAATTACTTGAATTAGTTAATTAGTTAATAATAGATCTGAGGTCTAAACATTCAAGTCAATCCTTTTAAGTACACTAAATAATTATTGTAGTTATTAAGTTAATTATTTCAGTTAAGTATAATTAATCTATTAATTTCCAATTTAATTAAACATTTAACAAATAATTAAGTTTTTTTTTTAAATGTAACCAACTGTTAAGTAATTACTGCAATGCTTATATCAATAGATTATTAAGTAGATTGGGTAAATAGTGAATTGGTTAACATAAAACATCCGTTTATTTTTTTAAATTACAATAAGGCCCTTAATAATTAGTTACTAAATAGATCAAACATGTAATAATTCGTTATATTATTATATTATTATATAAATTAATTATTAAACATTTGTTTACTTAATTTATAGTAATATGTAAAATACATAAATTATTATTTATATATTTATTTTTGATTAATTTTAGTTAAATTAAATTAATAGATAAATGATGGAGACCATGTGGGTCCTTTGGATCCAATACTAACCCATATTTACTTACCGTGTCATAGAACCATGAATGGTCCAAACTAACTAGTAGACTAGGGGAAATCAACTTAACGGTTTGTTTATTTGTCCAAATATATTGTATTAATCTGGTACAATTAACTCAATTGTACTTACAATGTAAAAGACCCAAAATGGCCAAAATGAATGCTTTATTGGGCTGAGTCGTTGTATTGATCAGTTCAGTTATCCAAATATTCTATTAAATGAAATTTCAACTCAGTTCAATTAATCCAATTCTACTTACAATGTAAAAGACCCAAAGACCATTTAAATTAACTGGTCTAGTGGGTCAGTTCACTTTGTTAAGCAAAATTAAGGCATGATGCACGAGTTCTATGACATTCTTAATTGGGGCAAGAGAAACTGAAATCATTGATTCAAATTAAATCAACTTTTACCATCACACTGAACTAATGTAGTTTCTTTTTTAAGGAAACAATTAATGTAGATTTAATTACATTATAACACCTTTATTTAATAAATTTAATGCCTACATTAATCCAATGCACGTTATGGATCCCAATTAAACAAATCCCATGCATCACTGGTCCCAACTATTTCTATATATAATTTATTCAAGTAATAAAATCAGATTCTTACTTATATTATTTGTTTAAATAATTTCAAATAATTATAGCTATAAACAAGGTTTAAATTTTTGATATGATATGCCTGATATAGGGTGTATCTTATCGTATCTTTGAAAAACCGATACAGGGTACATATGGGAATCGGACGTTTCATCTTTTTTCATACGTATCAGACCCATATCGGGGCGAATTGGGAGTGCATTGGGGCGTATCAATAGTGTATCGACAAAAAAGATACGACCAAAAATTAAAAAAAATAAATAAAGGGGAAAAGAAAGCCACTTTCCCTGAAATAAGTCTTCCCCCCAAATGATTCTAAAACTCCAATATCCATTCTTAGAGTGTTAAATTTGCAAAAGTTTGCAAGAAACAAGTGTGAATCGTTAATTTTTTAAAGATTTTTAAAATTAAAAAAAAAAAGGCTAAAATAGGTAACTTTTTTTTCAAATTTTTATAATATCTTGTGATTTTTTTTCTTGAATGTTTAAATTTATATTGATCTACATTTCTTACATTCAAAATCATAATTTTTTGTGTCATCGGTAGATTTAAAGAAATTTCATGAAGATATTTGGGGAAAATATAAATTAACAAAAAATTTGGAAATGTAATTTTTTCTCTGCTTATAAAGACTAAATATTTTTTATATCTATGCATTTATCTATCATATCCATAGAGCAATTAAAATTTCTTCTTTATTTATTTATTTTTTTTTATATTTTTAGAATTAAAAAGTTAAATAATTATTAATTATATTTTATCATTTGATCACAACAATTGAATATATTATAATTCTATGAATGATCTATCATATCCATAGACCAATTCTAATTTCTTTAATAATTATTTTTTTTATTTTTTTATTTTTAGAATTAAAAAGTAATTAATTAATTAACTCCACAATGCAATTGAAATTTCTTCTTTAATAACTATTTTTGAATATATTATATAATGCTTATTTATTTTTTATATTTTTGGAAATGAATAATAAATAATTATATATTACATTTTCACTTACAAGTTGTACCAATGCATGTTTTATGGTTGGATAAGAGAATTGGGTTTTTCTCATCCCATAAAACATTAAAGCTTAAGAATTATAATTTATAAATTATAGTTAAGCATAGGATTTTTAATGAAATTATAATTAGGTATAATACATTTCTTCATAAAACCATTAAAATATATTAATTTAATGTATATAAACCTCATTAAGGTCTTATATTTAGTGTTGTTGATCTATTTTTATGATTTATTAAAGTATTTATAGTGTTTTCAAGTGTATCTATGTGTATCTTAGTTTTTGTCCGATACGCATGCATATCGAAGGCGTATCCCGGTACATTTTTTAAAATTATCTTTCCGATACACTTAATATTTATTGATACTTTTGGCTGTGAGTATAATTGGGATGGAACTGGTACAAGCAATCAAATTAGACATGATTCGCCATTAGCTGTCTTACATGTGATGGGGCTTGGCATTTTACAACCACAGGATTGAGTTGGGGTCTCCCGCCAACAAATATATTCCAATATCCTTCTAGCATGGCACATCTTGCATTTTGTTGGCTGAAAATCACAACTTGCAACAGAGTAATAGGAATCCGGATCTCTTACCCACTGACTATAATTCTAGCTATGCCTGCCTATCCACAAAACACTAACTCTGTGCATTGAAAACATCTCTTCATGCCTTATAACATGTAGGGGGATGAGATGTTCCCCATATGTTATGCGGATAGAATTATGAATAGTTAATCCAAACTCCTACTACAGTAGATTTAGTTAGAGTTATTGGGTTAATGACGATAGAGATGCAGGCAGGGGTGGGATCTGCTCCTCCCACCGTGCATGGGAAACATCTCTCGCATTTATGTGAGGAATAGAGCAGATCCGGTCTCATGCAGCAGATGTTCACTGGCATTTACATTCACGACATCTACCGGGAGAACCTATCGTAGTTGTCCTACTCAAACTGATAACCCAGAAGTTCGGTTAAGTATCACTCAAAAAGATCGGAGATTTGGAGGTATGGATATGAAATCAAACCTGCAGAAATTCTCAATGGTACAGTCATATGTACGGAAGATGTTGGTAATGCACAGTGGGATATATCTGTGAGGCGCCCTGTGTATGGAGCAGATCCGGTCTCGTCTCATGGGCGTCACATGCACATTACTCTTATATGTACAGTACAAGTTGCAGAAACAAACATTAAAGAGTTGCTGAACTTGTTTAATACCATTTTCCTATTAAGGTTATATTTGGTTCGAAGGAAAAGATAAGAAAAGGAAGAGAAAGAGAAATTTTTACAAATCTTATATAGATTTTTTTATCTTCTTCCTTCTTTTTCCTATCTTTTCTTTTCTTGTACTGTTGGCAGGCAAAAAAATTATGAAATGTCAAATAAACGAGATCACATCTCTGCCCTATAAGGAGCCGTCCTACAACGTCTCTCAGCACATCCCCTGTGTATTAGAAACATGTCCGGATGATGATACCATTGAAACTGATACTGTCATCAAGAGATGTTCCCAATATATGACGGGATGGAAATAGGATTCAGTCACTGCAAGGCTCGTTCTTACAACCATCGTAGCCTTATATTAGGAATATCTTCCCGTGAATAAAACATAAAAATACAAAAATATTCCCGATGCAAGGCTATATAAAAGGCTGTTCAATGTTCGAACGGGCCTTGCAGTGACTGAAGCCGATCTCGACGGAATGTGCTGTGGGGCGGGCCCTTGTGGGGCGGAGATGTTAACTCCAGCTAAATGACGGAACTACCAAAATATAATGCTTGCAGCAGATCCATCCATCTAACATTGAGGTCGCATTCTGTGAACCCACCAACCAGAAACGAGCACGTCAGTGGATTAGAAAATTACTAAGATTAACGAGAGTTTGCACGTTAATTCTGTTATTTTTGAACGCATGCAGGAAACTTCTAAGTTTATTATCATCTATGTGCTCATCTTCTCTCCCCTAATTCTATCCCCAAAACAAGGGCCAAATGCTGCAGAAAGAGCCATCAGGATCGAAACTACTGTCAACCCTTGGGACAAAGTTAGATCCTTCATCAAACTTGCTCGGATAAATTTCAGGCCTACAGATTCGGAGTGAGTTTTCTTTTCTATCCTTCCGAGTCTTTTCTTGTAATATTCATTGAAACTAACCCATCTCATTGTTTCGCCGTTCCTCTCTCTTTTAATTATTTTTGCTCATCTGCAGTAGAATTTGACGTTTCGATGAACTAGCTAGGTTTATTTGGTATTTTGTTAGGAGAATAAGCGTGAAACTTCACCGCAATACTGCAAAGGATGTCATGAAAGAAGCTGCAGCCAAGAGTTTAGAAACAACAAAATAAACTGCCCAGCACACTGCTAAAGTCGCCGGAGAAGCACTATAGAAGACTACCAACAAATTGAAAAGAATGGTATCTGGCTCTGGTGGACAAATAGACCAAGACCTGTTATCACTATGCCAATCTTGTATCTGTATTTCTTCTTTTTGGATATTTGCTTCTCTTTTCGAGAAGAAGAAGACGATGACTGACCAGTAGATTTTTTGTCGCCGCCGGTGGAATTTACATCACGGATGCCGGTGTGCAGTGAGGTCGCCGGTGAGAGCTTCTGGATTTGGGTCGGCGGAGGAGAGGAGAAAAGAGTATGGGAGGGAGTTGGAAAATCCCAAAATATTGAAAGAATTGCGTTAGTGATTTTCTATCCACCAACGTGCTCGTGAGTCGTTTCTGGTTGGTGGGTTCCCACGGGCTCACAGGATGCGATATACCTCTCTTCCTTTTTAGTCTTACTTTTACAGAATTCTGACACGGCCGTTGAGATAAATGGGCCTCAAAATTTGGCCCAAACTACGGACAAGATCCAAGATTCAGCCAAGTCCGGCTCTTATATCAAGTATTGGATTAGCCGGCTAGGCCGTTAAATCCTGCCCAGCCCAATAAACAATGTTTGTCTAGTTTAGGAAACATAAAACGATTTAAGCTTTTATAACAAAGACCCGAGACAGAGGGTCTGAATTACATCCCACAGGTGAATAATGGCCCAGGCCCAGCTTGTTGTGAATTGTCCAACCAGATGATCTCTATGCACTCACCTTAGGGAGTTTGGATCTCCTACATTCGTGAATGCGTGGCATGCAGCATTCTCGAATCTGGTTCTACAAAATATTTATAAAATGAATGTGAATGGATATAGGGTTTAAACTTTCAACTTACGCGAGAAAGGCAAATTTCATAATCTCAACTGCTCAATTTACAATGAAACTAGCAGAACAACTAGAGAAAGGAAATGAGCTGGTATATCAGACCAAATAAACACTTTAGAGGTAGGGAGTGCTTTCTTAATTTGCAAGATGTCTGATAAGCTTTTCAATAGAAAACTTTAAAGCTTCCCGCAATGATAGAGCCTCAATCTATCTATGACAGGGAATTAACAAGATGGGGACTTCAATGAACGAGCAACAATGACCTGCCCCCTATGATCGCAAGCAACAACATCTCCGATCTCTTGATATATATATATATATATATCATAGAGCAGAGCAAAAATAGAATTAACCACATGAGAATAATCACAAGTAACGTTCTGATCAAACTATATATATATATATATATATATATATATATATATCATAGAGCAGAGCAAAAATAGAATTAACCACATGAGAATAATCACAAGTAACGTTCTGATCAAACTACAGTCTGCATCATTTTTGCCAAATCTGCCACATTAATACAATGAACACTGTGCAAACATAGAGAAGTGGTTTGGTTGCAAAGGATCATCAATAACCATTGAGAGAAGGGCCAAGTACTCCTTTCAACACAGGAAGGAAGGAAACCAGTAATGCACCTTCAAAGTACAAACAAAGAGGTGAACTCGAGGATGGAACCCACTAAGGCAATGATAGTAATAGTAAACACTTTGGCCCTGTTTGCTTTTTGGTAAGTTACTTATTCGGGTAAATGCTACCTGGATAAGTTTGGAAATACTTATTTGGGTAAGTACATTTACCCATGTTTTTTTATTTCTCATATAAATAAGGCAATGACCATTTTAGTCATAAAAATTCATTATTAAAAAGGGCATTTTTGTCTCATTCAAGTGTTGGCAACTTTCCCCCCTAGGTGGGAAAGTTTTACCCACCTAGGAGATGGGTCGGGTAAGTGATACCCAGGAAAATAAACTTTCCCTGGTCTCTACATAAATCTCAAAAAAAAAAAAAACATGGGATTCTTGGTCAATGAGAATTAAAATCCCATTGACCCTCCCTCTCAATATTTGAAAAAAAAACGCCCTTTTCAAGTATCGACTAGGCGGGATTCGATCCCAACTCCCAAGTATCTGCTACGACCAACAGGAAGCCTTACCAACAAGCTGGTTGGCACCTTGCCATTGAAAGGAGGTCTTGAAGAGCAGCCCAGCCCTACTCCCTTGTAAATGGATTCATCAATGCCGCAATTTCATCATGGTAAGACACCCCTTCATCCCTTAGGTCAAATAGGCTTTGTCCAAGGTTCTAAATATCGATATGCCCAATAGGCTAATAGGGGCGTATTGAGCAGTATTGGTATTATTTATTTATTTATTTTATTTTTTTTCAAATACGGTTCAATGAAATAGAGAGGAAATAGTTCGGAATTGCTTCGTAATTAATAACACTTTTTAAGAGTAACCCCCGGCCTGCTTGAGAGAGAATAAATTGGATTTCCAGCGGTGCAATTTATTAGCTAGAAATCTTGTCAAAGACCAATTGCCACTTCTCCTCACTTCACCGGTTGAATCCAATATATGAGCCCAATATACGCTCGATATTGTTTCTTAACATTACAAATTTACAAGCGATTCCAATAATCCACGCTCTTTTACAAGGTTTAACCGTGAGCCCAGCATGACCCAAATCCAAACTTTTATTTTGTACGGGTTGGACTTTGAGTGTTTCAACTGGTCATAAAACTCATGCATGTCTGAAACTCTGATTGGGTTTGGGTTGAGCCCTCAAGTTTTACACAAATATATCAGATTCAGACACGGCAATAAACTATAATTTTATATTATAAAAAAAGCTGACTCAACAGACTAATTTAAAGCAACAAATTAGAGATAATTAATAATCACTATTCACACTAAGGCACGTGTGCATAGAAGGGTAATTGGCAGATTATACATTTAAATTTCATTTTTATACTCTGCACCAAAACAAATACAAAAATCCGCTTTGTAATAACAATATAGAAATATTAAGTCGTACATAACAATAACATATATATATATATATATATATATATATTATATATATATTTTTAAGGTAGGATTTGTAGTGGTGCACTTATTTCATTATACTCGATTAGAGTACTAGTAAGTTAATAAAGACTACAAATTTACCGAACCCCGCGGCCTCTTTGCTTTACTCTGACCATTAACCCAGGGTTCATGAGAGAAACTAAGCTTGGTTTTATGGAGACCGATTGACCTTCAACTAGTTCAATATGAAAATTGAAGAGCAGAGTGGCAGCAGCCAACTTCATCTGGGTAAAAGCCATTTGCTTACCTACGCAAGTTCTCGGTCCATTGCTGAATGCGAATAAATTGGACATGAGTTGAAGATCTAGCGTTCCATCATCACGAATCCATCTCTCGGGCTTGAATTCCAAACAGTTGTCTCCCCATATCCATGGCATCCTCCCAACGGCGTAATGGGAGAGTATTATCTGCATCCCAGGCCTGACGACGCTGCCATCGGGGAGGGTATCTTCCTTGAGAACTCCTTTACTATTCAATGGAACCGGAGGATACAACCTCAAGGATTCACAAAAAGCCGCATGCAGGTACACCGACCCTTTCACATCACCTTCATCAAACACCCATGGCCACACCCTTGTCTGAATATTCCCTTCATCACCAGCAGCAGCTGCTTTATTCATCTTCGCTGAGAATACAACCCCTAATTCTTCCAAGATCTTTGCTTCTACATGTGGGTTCTTACAAACCAACCAAAAGAACCAACTAAGGCCTACAGTGGTTGTATCTCGTCCAGCGAGATTGAAGGTCAACATGCTATCTCTGAGGAATTTGTCACTGATTTGTTTCGGAGACTTGATGTAGATGGCCAATATTGTATTTGTTTCCAATCCTTGAAGCAATTCTTCTCTTGTCTGGGAAATGAACTCACCCAAGAAGGCATCTGCAGTTGCCCATGCCTCCGCATATTTCTTCTCCCTGCCAACCTTTAACCAGCGCATCAGCTTCCATACAAACGCAGGCACCGCAAACCTATAAAGTATGGCCTCCTCTGCGTTGTCAACTGCTTCCACGAATTCGTTCGTAGGAAATTTGGGAGACAGATAGCCCAAATCTCTTCCGTATGTCGCAGCAACGGTGGTCTCAAATGTGAATCTAGACAACACATCTTGCAGATCAAAGGAAGACCCTTTGCTTGCCATAAGAATTAACAGAGGAATGAGCTTGTCCTGAACTATCTTCCTGGTGATGTCGGCGAGGAAAGCCCGAAACTCGGCCGACCTGAAACAGGAATGTGCCATCTCTCTCTGTGTGGACCATGAATCAAAATCAGCGTTAAATATTCCATCTCCAAGAACATCGAATTTCTCGTTGAACTCGGGGCCTTTAGGGAAATTCGTGAAGTTGGTTTTGAGCACGTACCTGAGGTTCTCGGGATCGCATGTTACCAGATATTCAAGCTTGGAGAATACTGGACCTTTCAGATGAATGGTGCGAGTCCGAAGAGAGACGAAAACGTCAGCCAGCCAAACATTGATGTTGTGCATGTTGAGTACCAACTGCGGGAGTACTCCAATCAAAGGCCAGTGCAATACGAGCTGTCGTTGGTTCTTGTGTTTCACGTACCATGTCAAAATGAAGTAAAACACGCAGAATAGCAAAACTTGGCTTAGCAACTCCATCCTCTGTATTTCTGTTGAGGAGAAAT
The DNA here is from genome assembly GCF_056320005.1 of Nelumbo lutea. Lineage (NCBI taxonomy): Eukaryota > Viridiplantae > Streptophyta > Magnoliopsida > Proteales > Nelumbonaceae > Nelumbo > Nelumbo lutea. The sequence continues at coordinate 9,970,538 of NC_142688.1, read as the reverse complement.
TAAACCAAATGTATTACTACTATATATGGGCGTTGGGCATTGGGCGTTGGGCGTTGCTTTCACACTCCATCCTGAGCATGACAATGCATCTACAGCTAATAAATGACAACTACCATCTCAACAAACTAAAAGTAGGAGCTACCTATTATTAAGTACATGATTGAATCAAATTTAATTTTACTACTTAGAAAACTTTTTGGCACCTGTCCTTTTAAATACCCCAAGCCTAAGTCTGCATCTCCTTCTAACCAAATACATTCCCCAACACCCTACGTACATGATCTATAATACTACACATCTCACAAATGATAGGTCCCACTTTTATAATGGGTCCCAGTCTCATGATGAATTGTATGATATCCTCTCATGTTGGTACGTATTTAGTTGGAAGGAGGTCCCAACTACCCAATCTATCTTTTTTTATCCTTGAAAAAATTGCTCCATATAAATCTTAACTCTATGGGCAGGATGTCGGTTTATATGCGGGCTATTAATAGATTAGGACGTGGTTATAAATTCAGATTTGGAGAGTAGAGTCTACACTCATTCCCAAGATGATTAAAGCCAATTTCTGGTAGTTGTAAGAATATTTATTAGCTCCACCCTAGGGGATTTAATTATGGTTTTTAAAACCAAACCGGTCTAAGGTCCAGTTATCCGAATGGTCAGTCCGTTTTGATAAAAAATAAAAAAATTAAAAAATATATTAAAATTTGAAAAACGGTCAAATCATATGAATGATTAATCGGTCAGTTCAGCAGTTTGCTAACCAAAATCAATAGTTTTGATAAAAAATAAAACCGATTCAGCAGTGATCGATTCCCGGTTTTCTGGTCTGATTGTCCGGTATGGTTCAATTTTAAAAAACCATGGTTTTAATTGTTCAATCTATCCCTAAAAATCTTAGCTCCACCCTTCTTGACTGTAGATTGATGCCAAATCCACAGAGAGGATATAAGGGGCTACTAATAGACTAGGAGTGGCTTTAAACTCAGATTTCTGAGGGGAAAAGTCTACTTATCCCTATTTATTATAGGTGTTTTAACTGTTAAATCCACCCTTACAAATCTTAACTCCACCTAGGAGAATACGGTCTACTTATCCCTTTATTATATCGGATAAGTGGACTGCAAACCTCACCGGTTGAACTACTTGTTTATTATATTGTGCTCCTGCTTCACCTATCGTACACTTAACCAGTTTTTGAAATAAATTCAACACAACTGATTTTTTTTTTTTAATTTCAAACATTGATGTGCTCCAATTTCATTGGAACATGTGACTTTTGTTCCAATGAAATTTCATTCCAATTTCGTTGGAATATGTTCCAATCTCATTCTCCTCTATTTGGCTATGCCGTGTAATTTTTTGGTGACTTTCAGTCAGTGTTTTCAAACAGTCGTTGACGTAGACGAGTCAATGATTTGATCGTTTGAATCAACGATTTTTTGGACAATGGTTCATGGTTAAAAGGAAGAAGGAGATTAAGAGAGGTTGAGGGATTAAGACAAAATGATCTCAGATCTGAGATCACCAGAATCCTAGAGAGAGAGAGATCAAATTTGAGATCTCAAAACTGAGATTTCTGTTCTCTGATCTAAGATCAAAAAGTAAAAGGAATAAGCCCTAACCATAGTTTTTAAAACCGGACTGAACCAGACGGTCGGACCAAAAAATTTGGACGGTCAAAGGACTGGTTCTGTTTTATCCCATAACCATTATTTCTCCCAAAATTGTTGATTTGGTTAGCAAACCACTAACTTAGACAGTCGAATCATTCAAGCCGTTCAACGGTTTGGTCGTTTTTTATTTTTTGTCCGAATGGGCCGTTCATTTGGTTCAAACGGTTAGACCATTCAACCCGGGAACTGGACCTCTGACCGGTTCGTTATCTGATTCAGTTTTAAAAACCTTGACCCTAACCCTTATATTCAAATCATATCAAACCGCATAAACCGTTCAACATGAACAGTCAAACCGCTAACCTAAAAACCGATAGCCACAGCAGTTCCATTTTTAATGCCTTCCTTTCACTTATCAAATACTTACCCCGTTAAGTGTGTTTAGGGGGCTCAATTTTTCGCCACATTAGCATGTTGAAGGCAAAAATTTACATATTATTATTATTATGTTTCCCTCCACTTACATTGGCATATTATTATCCTCACCCAACTACTCTTTAATGTTGATGTATAATCCTAACTACCAATTTGTACCCATGCTTCTCACCCTAAAAGCAACGGGCTCTCTTGAAAGGAAAAACTTCGTACATACTCTACAAATATGGAATCCAGAAATCCATTGGTAACATCACCCCATAAATTCAACATACATGAGTGGGAGTAGGGGTGTCAAGTTGTCAACTGTACTGGGTTTTGGTCCAATCTGATCTAACTCAATGTCAATCCATTACAAATGGATTAGGTAATCAGGTCCAATCCAATGAATATTTTGGACATTATTAGACTGGTCCAATTCAATGTCTAATCCACCTCCAATCTGTTCAAATTTATTTATTTTAGATTAATCTTACAAGCCTGGTTCATTGACACCTATGTTCTTGTTTTCTATCAATATCAATGGATCAGATATATATTGACTTAATCCAACCCAATCCAATATAAATTTATAATATGTGGATGGACCAGATCCAATCCAATCCAATAAATACTTTAGACCATTAAGTCTGGATTGGTCCAATTCAATATGTCTTGTTGGTCCATCCAATCCAATCCAAAACCAATCCATTGACACCCCTAAATAGGAGATACATATAAAACACAAACATAGAACGTACACCAATGCATACAACGACACTACCAAATGTGTCGTGAGTTCCAACTTATCATTTCAAACATACCACAATAAGGGCTAATAGCCTGAAACTGAACTACACTTTTTAAATAATTAATTTAGGGAAACTCATTAACTAATAATTCATAATCATTTTTAAATAATTAATTAAAATTTAAGAAATTAATCTTTGAAAAAAATTCTCCAAAACTATTTAAATAATAATCCATTATTATTATTCAACTAAACAACTATTAAAAAATTTAGGAAATTTTAATTAGGAAATTGATCTATGAGAAATTGTTTCATATTATTTAAATAACAATCCATTACTATTATTTGAATAATAATTTAGGAAAATTATTAAGTCTATCCACACCAATCTAGACCACTTGGTTGACTTTGATCGTTTTACATTAATTAACAACAAATGGATTACTTTTAATTGAAAATAATGCAATTTACCATAATTACATTAACTTACTATAAATACATTTACATTGTAAAATAATTAATTTACTATACATTACTACTAATCAATAGCAATTTCAATAATATTTTTGAAAATTATCATAAAATATTGTAATTCATTGTTATTTAATTCACTATTTTACGGGGCAAGTTTTCTCAAATGTTATATGGGGTCAGGGCAAAGACAGGGTGGAGACAGGAAAAATATTTTTGGCCCAAATTAGGGATGGAGTTTGCATATAATTTCCCTGAACTCGATGGTAAATTAGTAAAATATCCATAAATTTAATATTTATTTTTAAAATATCTCTAAGTTTTCCTCATATTCTTATAATCTTAGGGTTCCATAATTTCATCTATAAAATATCCCTAAATTATTATAATCCAATTTCTAAAATACCCCCGAATTTTCATAATCCTATTTATAAAATATCCATAAATTAGGTTTTATAGGTGATTGTCTCATTGAAGTCAAAACGAGAATGAAATAGAATGTCTTGACTTATGGGGTGAGGGAGAGGGAGGGGTGTCTACAAGCCCCCTAGTAGTAGATATTACAGATCAAGGGCTCAGTGAGTAGGTGCATATAGCTGACCTACCCATATGAGAGAGGGATTACCATTACACGGATTTGATACTGCACCTCCACTTAAAATCAGTTGTGTTACATTATCTTGATTTTTGGTTCATAGACAGATGGCCTCACGAGGCTAAACAACAGGACAGGGTAGCCTATTACACATATGGTCATACCCATAAACCCCCCAAATGGCAACGAGATTTGATCTCGAGTTTTGCAGCAAATTGGTAGAGAGCCTAAAAAGTAAAATCCCAAGCCACCCAAGTGTCAAATCATTGATGCAATACACCCCCAATCCTATAGATGTTTGCGTCAATTCTTAATGAAGTCTTAAATCTATCTATAAACTTAAAGCATTGGGAGGGTGTACGATAGTATTGTGAGGTTATACTTATATGTTTTTTTGTTGTTGAGACGTGTTTTTCTCTTTCTTCTCTTCTTTATTCTCTTTTCCCTCACTTTGGAAAATTACAAGTGATGTAATTGTTTTCGGCCATGTACCAATGTTTTGTGATGTAAATTTTTTTGGCTAAGTACCTCGTTATTTGACCCGGTGGTGGCGTGCCTTAGTGATGAGCTACTTGGTGGTGAACTGCCTACTGGCGAACTGCTCGGTAGAGAACTGCCTGGTGGCGAACAACCCGGTGGCGAACTGTCTGGTGGCGAATTGCCTGGTGGCGAACTGCCTGGTGCCGAACTGCTCGGTGGCGAACTACCTGGTGGCAAATTGCCTGGTGGCGAACTGCCCGATGGTGAGATGCTCGGTGGCGAAGTGCCTAGTGGCGAACTGCCTGGTGGTGAATTGCCTGGTGCGAACTACCAGGTGGCAAACTGCCTGGTGGCGAACTGCTTGGTGGCGAGCTCCCTGGTGGCAAACTGCTTGGTGGCGAACTGCCTGGTGGCGAACTGCTTGGTGGCGAACTGCCCGGTGGTGAACTGCCTGGTGGCGAGCTCCCTGGTGGCGAACTGCGTGGTGGCGAACTGTCGGGTGGTGAACTGCCTGGTGGCGAACTACCTGGTGGCGAACTGCCTGGTGGCGAACTGACTACTAGGCGACCGGTGACTTAGAGAATGCTGGAGCTCCCTGGTGCGGCGCAATCCGACTTCCCTCAGCATGAGGTGGTCTTCTTTCCTTTGTAGGCAGCGGGAGCTGAGGGACCTGCGAGAACTTCATCTTTTCCTCCTCTTTGTAGGTGGCAGGAGCTGAGGGACCTGCGAGAACTCCATCTTTTCCTCCTCTTTGTAGGTGGCGGGAGCTGAGGGACCTCCGAGAACTCCATCTTTTCCTCCTCTTTGTAGGCGGCGGGAGCTGAAGGACCTGCGAGAACTGAATCAGAGGTCCCGGGGGTATTTTCTCGGCGGGGGCTCTACGACGCTTAAGTTAGCACTCTTATTGTAGAGAGCTTTGAAAATAATATGAGAGAGCTAGAGAGCAGGGGTTACCGGAGTCCTTGCGGGTTAGGTGGGTGAAAAGCCTCCAAACGGTAAGACTCGTCGCATCTTGTTAGAACCGGGGTACGGTGGTGAACTCCTCGAGGTCGTCAGGTTGGCGCTTGTGTCAGGCAGCTAGGTCGGCGCCTTGGCCGGGTTGTCAGGGGGGCACCTACGTCAGTCGGTGGGTCAGTGTCTAGGCCAGGTCGTCAGGTTGGCACCTGTGTCAGTCGACGGGTCAGTGTCTGGACCAGTTCATCAAGCTGGCGCCTGTGTCAATCGGCGGGTCAGTGTCTAGGCCAGGTTTGTCGGTGGTCGCCTTATGGGCGGCTTGGCTGGATCATGCGCTAGGCTGGTCTAGGTCGGCCAGGTCGCGCAGGCCGCACGTAGTTCACACAGGCCGTGCGCAGTTCACGCAGGTCGCGCGTGCCGCGCACAGTTCACGCAGGTCGCGCGTGCCGCGCGCGCACACCGCGCAGGTCACGTGTGTCGCGCAGGCGCGCGTCAAGCCGCGCGTAGGTCGCACCAGGCCGGCCAGACTAGTGCCCGGGTGGGTCACCAACTTCGTAAGTTTGTTGGCTGGGTGTTTTCCTACTTGTCACGAGGTGCCACGTGTCACAATTTCACTAGAGGGCCAAATCTGCCCTCATCAACAAGAATGCTACATATAAAACAAATATTCCTATATAATTGCTTATATAATATTCAAAAATTATAGCAATGCCACATATAAGACAAATCTCCTTATATAATTAATTCAATGGCATTTTAAAATTATAGTAGTGATACATACAATTATTAACGATTATGACATCTTATAAATAAAATGCCATTCCTCTTTTTTCTCAACTCTCTCTATCTCTCCTATTCTTTATCTCAACTTTTATTTATTTATTTATTTATTTATTTATTTAATAAAGTTAAATAAATTATTTATTTTAATAAAATAAATCGACAAAATAAAAGAGATGTGACATTAAAAGATAGATTTTAATAAACATTAGCAAAGACCCGTGCGATGCATGGGATTTCTTAAATGAAAGCTAAATAATAGAAATTGTCATTTACTAAAACAACCCCTATAGTTTCATAGATTAACTAAAATCTACCATATAGTTTGTATTTTACTAAAACACCACTTATAATTTGCAATGGATTTAATCAATTTTCCATTAGATGACAATGGAAAATGACAGTGTCAACCCTAATGTTCATTTAAATAAATTTAATAATAAATAAATAAAAATTACCATTTTTTGCCCTAATAAGACAGGGCAACCACTCTATTGGCTATATTTGATCAATCTTGTTTTCTGTACAAAAAAGTGTTAAGGGTATTTTTGAAATAAAAATCATGGGCCAAATGACAAAACAAATACTCCTTAATGAAAGGCTAATTAAGTAACCACCAGGTAGTTCGCCACCAGGCAGTTCACCACCCGGCAGTTCGCCACCAGGCAGTTCGCCACCAGGGAGCTCGCCACCAGGCAGTTCACCACCGGGCAGTTCGCCACCAAGCAGTTCGCCACCAGGCAGTTCGCCACCAAGCAGTTTGCCACCAGGGAGCTCGCCACCAAGCAGTTCGCCACCAGGCAGTTTGCCACCTGGTAGTTCGCACCAGGCAATTCACCACCAGGCAGTTCGCCACTAGGCACTTCGCCACCGAGCATCTCACCACCGGTGACTTAGAGAATGCTGGAGCTCCCTGGTGCGGCGCAATCCGACTTCCCTCAGCATGAGGTGGTCTTCTTTCCTTTGTAGGCAGCGGGAGCTGAGGGACCTGCGAGAACTTCATCTTTTCCTCCTCTTTGTAGGTGGCAGGAGCTGAGGGACCTGCGAGAACTCCATCTTTTCCTCCTCTTTGTAGGTGGCGGGAGCTGAGGGACCTCCGAGAACTCCATCTTTTCCTCCTCTTTGTAGGCGGCGGGAGCTGAAGGACCTGCGAGAACTGAATCAGAGGTCCCGGGGGTATTTTCCCGGCGGGGGCTCTACGACGCTTAAGTTAGCACTCTTATTGTAGAGAGCTTTGAAAATAATATGAGAGAGCTAGAGAGCAGGGGTTACCGGAGTCCTTGCGGGTTAGGTGGGTGAAAAGCCTCCAAACGGTAAGACTCGTCGCATCTTGTTAGAACCGGGGTACGGTGGTGAACTCCTCGAGGTCGTCAGGTTGGCGCTTGTGTCAGGCAGCTAGGTCGGCGCCTTGGCCGGGTTGTCAGGGGGGCACCTACGTCAGTCGGTGGGTCAGTGTCTAGGCCAGGTCGTCAGGTTGGCACCTGTGTCAGTCGACGGGTCAGTGTCTGGACCAGTTCATCAAGCTGGCGCCTGTGTCAATCGGCGGGTCAGTGTCTAGGCCAGGTTTGTCGGTGGTCGCCTTATGGGCGGCTTGGCTGGATCATGCGCTAGGCTGGTCTAGGTCGGCCAGGTCGCGCAGGCCGCACGTAGTTCACACAGGCCGTGCGCAGTTCACGCAGGTCGCGCGTGCCGCGCACAGTTCACGCAGGTCGCGCGTGCCGCGCGCGCACACCGCGCAGGTCACGTGTGTCGCGCAGGCGCGCGTCAAGCCGCGCGTAGGTCGCACCAGGCCGGCTAGACTGGTGCCCGGGTGGGTCACCAACTTCGTAAGTTTGTTGGCTGGGTGTTTTCCTACTTGTCACGAGGTGCCACGTGTCACAATTTCACTAGAGGGCCAAATCTGCCCTCATCAACAAGAATGCTACATATAAAACAAATATTCCTATATAATTGCTTATATAATATTCAAAAATTATAGCAATGCCACATATAAGACAAATCTCCTTATATAATTAATTCAATGGCATTTTAAAATTATAGTAGTGATACATACAATTATTAACGATTATGACATCTTATAAATAAAATGCCATTCCTCTTTTTTCTCAACTCTCTCTATCTCTCCTATTCTTTATCTCAACTTTTATTTATTTATTTATTTATTTATTTATTTAATAAAGTTAAATAAATTATTTATTTTAATAAAATAAATCGACAAAATAAAAGAGATGTGACATTAAAAGATAGATTTTAATAAACATTAGCAAAGACCCGTGCGATGCATGGGATTTCTTAAATGAAAGCTAAATAATAGAAATTGTCATTTACTAAAACAACCCCTATAGTTTCATAGATTAACTAAAATCTACCATATAGTTTGTATTTTACTAAAACACCACTTATAATTTGCAATGGATTTAATCAATTTTCCATTAGATGACAATGGAAAATGACAGTGTCAACCCTAATGTTCATTTAAATAAATTTAATAATAAATAAATAAAAATTACCATTTTTTGCCCTAATAAGACAGGGCAACCACTCTATTGGCTATATTTGATCAATCTTGTTTTCTGTACAAAAAAGTGTTAAGGGTATTTTTGAAATAAAAATCATGGGCCAAATGACAAAACAAATACTCCTTAATGAAAGGCTAATTAAGTAAATAAGTTGTAAAATATATGAGATATTTTATTAAAATGAAAACTATAAGGTAGGTTTAAGTAAATATGTAAAACTATAAGGTGTGTTCTAGTAAATGGCCCTAATAGAAACACATAAGAGTATACAATTGTTTTATATTTTCAACTTTTTAAATAATTAATAATTATTCATATTTTATATACAACTTTTAATAAATTTTTTTATAATACAAAAATAACAATAATTATTTTTAGTTAGATTTACTCATCAAACTAATGAAACCGACCATCTTGATCAACTCAACCCAAGTTGGTCATTTTCTAATATTTTAGGTTAGCTTTTGTTCAAAAATTTCCCAATTCGGCTTAGTTGGATCAATTTCACTTTGGCCATTTGTAAACCAACCAAAATCGAGTGACCTAACCATGGATATATATTAATATTTATATTTTAAACATAATTTTTAATATGAAAAAGTGGGAAATTTCTCATATTTCTTAGTCTAAAATATTTTATATCATAAATCTAATTTTAAAATTTATTTTTTAATAGTTTCACTATAATTTTCAAAATTAAATTTGATTTTTAAGATTAAATCTTTTAAACCGACTGACCAAACCAAAAAATGACCCAAACCGATACAACTTGATTGGGTCGGTTTTAGGTGACCAACTACCCAACCTGACCATGTCAATTTGGTTGGTCAAATAGCCTATAACCGAATCGAACCAACTCATGAACACTCATAATTTCAGCTAAATTAATAGTTTCATCTATGATAAATAACAATAGTTTAATCTCCAATAATTATTAAAAATTTATAGAAAAAATACACAATTATTGAAAATATATTGATAATGAAATATATAACTTAGTGAATAAAGGGTATAATATCAAATAATAGTTTAATCTCTAATAAATATTTATCAATAAGTTATAGCAAAAATACAATAAATACAATAAGTATAATAAATTAAATTTAAAAATTTCACTAATAGTAGTTTAATCTCCAATAATTATTGAAAGTTTTCTATTAAATAACAAAACAAAATAAATTTATGCATAATCATTGAAAATACATTTATCACAAAAGAAATAAAAATTTACTGAAATACATAAATATTAATTTTAATATATATAATTATATAATAAATAAAGATTAAGAGTTTAAAAGTATTATTAATAAACACTAAATTTTTTGAAATTTATTTTCTCAAATTATTACTTGATGTAAGTGAAATTAGTTATTTACAATATTATGTAAAAATATTAAATTATTACAAATTTCAATATTATTTTATGATTATTTTTCTACTTTTCAGAATTTTTTTAAATTTATTACATAATTTCTTTATTTTAACTGTTTAAAATCTAGTTATGTTAAATATTTTTTTATTTAAAATACCTAGTTATTTAAATACTTAAATAATATGTAAAATATTTAAAATTTAAAATATTAGTTATTTATGGAATTTAATTATCCATAAAATCATAATTTATATTATTATTTCATAATTTCATTATGAATTTTGTAATATATTGATTTGTTATTAATTTCAATATTATGTTATAACTATTTTTCTACTTTAAATAAATTTTTTAAATTTATTATTATCCAAACTTTCTTTAGATAGATATAGATAAAAAGTAGGGGAGAGGATAAATAGGACTTAGAGATAATTTAGGAGAGAAACTCTTTACTAAATTAGAGATAATTGTGGAGATAAATAGGAATTATAGATAATTTTGGAGAAAGTGGATGAGGTAGTTTAGGAGAAGATATTATTTAGGTTATTGGGAAAGTGCATCTCATTGGTTGTTTAAAACATGACATGGAATAAAAAAAACAAAAAAGGAGAAAATTTCTTGACCACTTTGTTTTATATATATATATATATATATAATTTTAGTAAATTATTTATTTATTTAGAAATATTATCTATCTCAACTTTTATTTATTCATTTATCTATTCTATTGCTATTATCTAAACAATTATTTATTTATTTTATTAAATTATTTATTTTTTTAGAAATAATTTACTAACAAATTATTTTCTCCCCTTGAGCCCAATATTTAGTGTTGTCAACGAGTCGGGTCTGGTTCGAGATAGCTATATCAGTCCCATTCCAATAGACTTTTCATTTATTTAATTAATTTATTTAAGAAAATCTAGGGTTGAACCATTCGGTTGGATCTATCCTGATGAAGTTAAATTGACTAAACATAATTATAACGGTTTTGGTTCCATGATGAGACCCATGTGTGGTGTGGGCTCATATGAGTTTTATGTGTACGTAATATTCGCATATTCACTTGCTTTTGAACTGTTGTTGACCCAAACGATCAATTTCAACTTGATTAATTATTCGATTTATAGCTCGATGAATAAAAAAAAATTCTCAATTAGAATTGGATTCAAATGGAACCTAACTAAATTTGAACTTGAACTATTCAATTAAAACTAAGGGTAAGCAAAAAAACCAAAAAACTGAATTGATCGAAAAAAATCGATTGAAACTGAATCGAAAAATCGGTTAATCAAATTGGTCTATTCGGTGTTTTTTAAAAAACCAAAGGTACTGGTTCAATTTTGGATAACCAATATAAAAAACTGACGGTTAATCGAACCGACCGATATACATATTTTTCTATATATTTTATATATACTTTATGTATATTATATATATTTTTTATATATTTTATATATTATTAATTAATAAATATGTATTATATATAAATATATGTATATATATTTATAATATATAATATATTATTTATTATTTAAAATATAATACTATATATATTTATAATTTTTTATTATATATTTATATATACTTTTATAATATATATTATCAAAACTAAAAACCCAAAAAACTGGCAAACTGAACCGATGATTAACCAAACCGATCAACTGGTTAATCAATTGATTTCGAAACAATTCCAGATACTGATTTTCCAAAAACCGATACTACCGATTTAGTTCAAAAAATGCACCCCTAATTAAAACTTAGTTCGATTGTAATTGGATCTCTTCGTATGGATCGGATAGCCCAATATACCGCCCTGGCCTAGTCCGTTTTAAATTTAAACCCACAAACTTAAAGTCTGAGATTTTGAACTTCGAATTAGGCTTGATCAGAACACTCATGCCTTGAATTGGATTTGGGGTTGAACCATCAGAAAACCTGAGCCCGACCTGGCTAACCAAAATTTTAACCACATTTTATTTTATGGTACACCTATCTATGTAGACAAATACAACATATAACGTATATAATAAATTTGCGATAAGTTCACATCCTTATATATTAATAATATAGTTATTATTTATATACAAGCATGCATGCATGCATCATCTTTATCCAAATTAATGTATACACGTGGGTGCTCATTGGGATAAAGTTTCTCTATGCAGTAGATCAGATTCAGACACAGCAATTGACTATATTATTTTATTGTTTATGAAAAAATGAAAAGAAAGAAAATAGAGATAATACTGACGATTCACATCATGCATTCTATATATATATATATAGACCATAATATTAAAGCGTATGTTTCATATTTTCAATCTGGCTAGGATGTGCAGTTCTCCTTCGGCAGGGCTACACTTATTTAATTACCTCAGTATATATATTGTCAATTAAACTGCAAGTAATTAGTAAAGCTAATAATAAAGATTAGTAATTTACCGAACCCCAAGGCGGCCTTTCCTGTATCTTGACCATTAATCCGTGTTTCATCTGACAAATTATGCTTGGTTTCTTGGAGACGGGTAGAACCTTATCAACCAGTTCAACATGGAAATTGAAGAGCAGAGTGGCAGCAGCCAACTTCATCTGGGTAAAAGCCATTTCCCTACCTACGCAGGTTCTGGTTCCAGTACTGAATGCGAATAAATTGGACATGATCTTTTGAAGATCTAGCGTTCCATCATCACGAATCCATCTCTGGGGCTTGAACTCCAAACAGTCCTCTCCCCATATCCACGGCATCCTCCCAACGGCATAATGGGAGAGTACTCCATACATCCCAGATTCCCAGGCCGGACGACGCTGCCATCGGGGAGTACATCTTCCTTGAGAACTCCTCTGGTGTTGAATTTAACCGGAGGATATAGCCTCAAGGTTTCACAAAATGCCGCATGCAAGTACACCAACCCTGACATCACCTTCATCAAATACCACCCATGGCCGCCATATCCTTCGTACTCTCTCATCAGTATTCCCTTCACCTGCAGATGCAGCTGCTAATTTATTCATCTTCTCGGAGAATACAAACCCTAATTCTTCCAAGATCTTTGCTTCTACATGTGGGTTCTTACAGACCAACCAAAAGAACCAACTAAGGGATGCAGCGGTTGTGCTTTGTCCAGCGATATTGAAGGTGAGCATGTTGTCTCTGAGGAGCTTGTCACTGACGTTTTTTGAGACTTGATGTAGATGGCCAATGTGGTATTTGTTTCCACTCCTTGAAGCAATTCTTCTCTTGTCTGGGAAATGAACTCGGCCGACAAGGCATCTCCAGTTGCCCATGCCTTTGAATACTTCTTCTCCGTTCCAACCTTCAACCAGCGCATCAACTTCCAAACAAACGTAGGCAATGCAAACCTATAAAGCATGGCCTCCTCTGCATTCTCAACCACTTGGAGGAATTCATTAGTAGGGAATTCTGGAGACAGATAGCCCAAATCTCTTCCATATACCGTAGCAACGGTGGTCTCAAACGTGAATCGAGACATCACATCTTTCAGATCAAGACAACACCCTTTCCTCGCCAGATCAACTAACAATGGAATGAGCTTGTCGTCGACTATCTTCCTGGTAACGTCCGCAAGGAAAGTCCGAAACTGGGCAGACCTGAAACTTGAATGTGCCATCTTTCTTTGTGTGGACCATTTATCAAAATCAGCGTTAAATAGTCCATCTCCAAGAATGTCGAATTTCTCGAAGACTCCCAAGAACTTCAGTGAGCGCAATTGAGGCATCTTGTAGCATGGTCTGCATAGAGTTTTGTATACATCGTAAATTTGTGCCGAGTTGTGAATTCGTCGTGGGTATTTGTGTAGCATTGGTTTAGGGCTTTTCTGTGCTATTGCGGTCCTCTAGCTAATGGGAAATTTTCACTTTGTTTCTCCAAACTGACATGTATATCGGGCCAAGTTCAATTAATTTTGTAAGATTTGAAGGCTTGAGAAATCTGAGTTAGTAAAATAAAATTCTTAGGTGGAAGACTTGAGTGGAAGATTTAATGGCCAGTTTGGAAAGAGTATAAATACAAATATGCATGATGTAGATATATACAAAATAATATAAAATACATGGTACGAGATTTTTAAATTTCCAAACTAAGCCTAACAAAATTCAAATTTCCAAAACTTTAAGGTTACTTTAAGTAGGTTTTTAAATTTTTAAGATATTTTAAGTATTTATAAGGTAGTTAAGGGGTAAGTAATTAGCCTTTCAAAAAATCACTATTGATAAACAAAACGTGTGTTGCTTCCTAACTCTCATAGTCTTTAGTCGGTCAACTAGCAAGTACCTATGCATTGCACAGGTTTTGTTAAACGAAAGTTAAACAATAAAAGCGTATAAGAGTAGACAATTGTTTTATATTTTAATTTTTTAAATAATTAATAACTATTTATATTTTATATACTATTTTTATAATTATTTAAAATACAAAAATAACAATAATCAATTTTCAACTAGGACTATTCATCGACCTGATGAAACCGATCAACCTGACTTAATTCGACTCAAGTTAGTCGGTTTTCTTGTATTTTTGGTCGGCTTTAGTTTAGCATCTATCAACTCGACTAGGTCAGGTTAGTTTCGGTTTGACCATATGTAAACTAACCAAAACTGAATCGACCCAATCATAGATATATGCTAATATTTTATAATACAAGAAAGTGGGAAATTTCCCACATTTCTTAAGTCTAAAATATTTTATATTATAAATTAAAATTTTTTAATTTATTTTTTAATAATAGCACTGTAATTTTTTAAATTTAAATTTAATTTTTTAAGTTTAAACCTTTTAAACAATCGACTGAACTAAAATTTGATACAAACTGCCAATCCAAACCGGTTAGGTCTCTTCATCAAACTGATGAAATCGGCCAAACTAACCAACCAGACCCAACTTGACCTGAGTTGGTTGGTTTTCTAGGATTTCTAATCGGCTTCAATTCAACAACACTACATGACCAAGTCAAGTTAGTTTTGGTTTGGCCATTTGTAAATTGAACAAAACTGAATAAACCCAACCATAGATATATAATAATATTTATAATTTAAATATAGCTTTTAATACAAGAAAGTGGGAAAATTCCATATTTCTTAAGTCTAAAGTATTTTATATTGTAAATATAAAATTTATAATTTATAATTTTAATAATACCATTGCAACTTTTAAATTTAAAATTAATTTTTTTAAGTTTAAATCTTTTGAACTGATCGACCAAACCAAAAACCAACCCAAACCGGCTAGGGCTCTTCATCAAACCAAAGAAATTGGATAAACCAACTAACCAAATCTAGATCAACCCATGCTGGTCAATTTTGTAGTATTTCCTGTCGGCTTCGGTTCAACAACTTTCCAACCCGACCTGGTCGGGTCGGTTTCAATTAGGGGTGTAAACGGATCAAATTCAAATGGAATCAAGCAATATCCAAATTCGAATTCGATTAGAAAATTTGATATATGAATTTGAATCCAATTAAATATTCAAATATTCAATTCGATTCTAATTCGATTAATTAATTATTTTAGATAATTAATAAATATTTTATTGATATAAAGTATACAAATATATAAATTATTTATATAACTTAATTATTATATATAAATTATATAAAATATTTTATATATTTTATATAAGAATTAAATAGTCAGTTAAATTCAGATATTTATCAAATCGAATTATGTCATATCTGAATCCGAATTCGATTAACTATTCTATAAGAACATGATATCCAAATTCGACTGATTAGATATTTGAATTATCCGAATTTGATTTGATTATGTTGAATATCGAATTCGAAATCGGATTTTTGAATACCGTTGACACCCTAATAGCACCCTGCAACTTGTTTCCCTACACATTGTCATATTATTATTACTATTAATTGAGAAGTGAAAATTTTAGATGATGATGATGACGACGATGATGATAATAATAATAACTTTTAATGACTTTTTATACTTTTGTCCATAAACACAATTCTTATTTATCACTTATTTGTTTAATATGATGTTTATTTGAAAGTACACATTAATAGCACCCTACAACTTGTTTCCCTAGACTTCCATATGTTAGACATTGTATGCCCTTAGCTCCAATCAGAATGATGTACATTATGACATTTAATGTAAATGAATAAAGTACATAGTTGATTCATGTTATTATGGTGTGTTTATGTGTACTACCCTTAAACTGGACATATATGAGACTCATGTTAATTTAGAATCTTCATAGCCGTTGGATAGATCTGGGGAGATTTATCCTGCCAAGGCTGACATTGATGTTCTGCCAAGTTGGTTGGGGTGGCTTGTCTCAGCTGCCAAGATGAGACCTGAGGTACATGTAGTGTGGGTTTTCTTGAAACCCTGAACCGGACCAGAATTCTAGTATTGCCCTGGACCTTGGAGATAAATGGGCAAAACTGGAATGTTACACCTGACCCTAGACTCGATTATGATACTACACTAGATGTCGGATTAGGCTATTTTTATATGTCAATCAGTGATATCCTTAGAGGGGGTCAAAACCTGGGTACATTGGGACAGTCCGAGAATTCATCTGAGTGGGTGATCATAGTGATAGGATCAGCCCCTTTGTCGGACAAAGTTAATGATCGGAGATGCACTCTCTCTGATGGAAACCAAAACTGTCAGTAGTTGATTTCAATCGTTGAAATTTGTTTTGCAAAATATATTTATATAGAGATACACACACACACACACACACACACACACACACACACACACACATATATATATATATATATATTATGGTTTCAAAATGCTTGCAAAATGTTTTAATTCCCGGGATCCATGTGAATAAAGAGTGCAACACTGTACCTTGCAGCCGAGGGAGATGTTCTCTCTTGTCGGACAGTATTTGATCATTATGGGCTGAGAGGTTAAGTGTAAAACCATTGAAGGTAATACCTAATGGGCTAATCTTGCATCTGCCTACAATCCTTGGGTTTTTATAAATTGCTTGACCCAATGACCATTTAGTGTAAATGTTGGGCTCATTAAAAGCCCATGGTGATGGACTCAGGGGTTCACTGTCTCCTATAGTGAATTCAGTTAGGCCTTGTAACAGAAGTTGGGCTGAACCCATGTGGCTGATGTGTAAATCAATGTTTGGGTCCCACGCCATACAAGGATATCCAACTGGGCAGCAGTTTAGAGGGTAAGTGAGCAGATGGACTTAATGGGCCCAAAGCCCAATTCGAACTAGCTTAATGGGATTAATTAAAAGGGGGAGGTTCTGGAATTTAGATCAGCAGATAAGATAAGGGATTGTCCCTATCCACTCAAAGAGTCCAGATCCAAATAAAGATTTGGATCAAGAAACTCCTAATTAGATTAGGAGGGCTGATCTTTATATGCAGATAAGATAAGAGATTATCCTTATCTCTTTAAAGAGAGTCCAAATACAAGATTTGGATTAGGAAACTCCTAATGGGATTAGGAGATGCTCTCTTTAAAGGCAATAAATAGAGGAACATGGAGAACCTCCAATACACAATTCTCAATTCAAATATTTCAAAGAGAGAAGAACATGCAGTTCGGCTGCTCCTGTCTTCTGCTCTTTCCTACTCTTGCCACCATACCAGTTTGATCTCCACCTATGGGAGCGATCAAGAAGTGTTCTTGATATTACCTTTTGGCATAAAATGTAATCAAAAGTCGTGCTCACTAGCCCTCCATCAGATTCTTGCTGAAGAATCATCCTGTTGATTTTGTTTCATCCTGCACCGTGTCATCTTCGGTGGAAGCAGTCTTTGGATCTTTCCTTGGGCGTGAACACCTTCATTGGAGGTTATTACTACCTTGTATCAGGTATATCCCTCCACTCCCTTTTGGTTTTGATCTGGTTTAGGTTCAAGATTGATTATTGAAAATGCAGTTTTCTAAAATAGGGAATGTGATTCCCACATGGGAGAGAGAGAAATTTTTGAAATTCCGCCCAACCATCCTGTAGGGTTCGACCATTCATATGATGGATCTCTCATCCCTTCACCATATTGACATGTTATTATTACTGGTAAATGAGTAGTGCAAATTTTGCACGATGATGATGATGATAAAAATAATTTTCAACAATTTTAAAATAATTATTATTTTAACGCTTATTTGTTTAATAAGATGGTTATTTAAAAGTATACATTAATAGCACCTTACAACTTGTTTCCCTAGACTTCCACATTGATATGTTATTATTAATAGTAAGTGAGAAGTGCGAATTTTAGATGATGATGATAACAATAACAATAACCATAACCATAACAACAACAACAACAACAACAACAACAACAACAACAACAACAACAACAATAATAATAATAATAATAATAATAAATGTTTTATATTTTTGCATAACCACAACAACAACAACAACAACAACAACAACAACAACAACAACAACAACAACAACAACAACAATAATAATAATAATAATAATAATAATAATAATAATAATAATAATAAATGTTTTATATTTTTGCATACAAATATAATTATTATTTAACACTTATTTGTTTAATAAGTAATGATGATGATGGTGATAGTGATAATAATAATAATGTAATAGTTTAAACATTTTTTAATATTTTTCATACAAAAAATGATTATTATTTATCTCTTATTTTTTTAATATGATGCTTAATTCAAAGTACACATTAATAGCACCCTACAAATTGTTTCCCTAGACATCCAAATTTGCATGTTATTGTTACTAGTAAGCAAGAAGTGCAAAATTTAGATGATAATGCTAACAATAATGCTTTTCAAAAATTTTCAACAATTTTTTAGAAGTGTAAATTTTAGATGATAATATTAACAATAGTACTTTTCAAAAATTTTAAACAATATTTTTATATTTTTGTGTACAAATAATTATTATTTATCACAATTATGTTTAATATGATGGTTATTTGAAAGTATGTACACATTAATAGCACCCTACAACTTGTTTCCTTAGACTTTCACAATTACATGTTATTATTATTAGTAAGTGAGAAGCATAACTTTTAGATGATGATAATAATAATGTTTCTCAAAATTTTAAAGCACTTTTTTATATTTTTGCATACAAAATTCATTATTATTTATCAATTACTTGTTTAATATGATCAATATATGATAGTAGAGATATGCCCAAACGAGTTGTACAAAATTTATTTACTTTTTGTAACTTTTTAATTTTTATTATTTAATTATGACATCAAGGGTTAACACATTTGAGCTAAGGTTGAACTATTGACCTACCACTAAATGTTTCTATAATTTTTTTTTTGTTTGCTATGATTAATATGTAATATTAAAGATGTGCCTAAATGTTTTTTTACAATTTTTTTTTGCATTTTTCTTAATTTTTTGCCTTTTTATATTTTTTGTACTTTTATTATTTAATAATGATATCAAGGCTGACACATTTGTCCCAAAAGTTTGAATGTTGACCAACCCCAAAATACAAACACAATTTCATTTTTGGGCCAGTTTTTAACTTTTTGTATTTCATTCCTAATATCAATAAAAGTAATTATTGTTTACCATGCATACATGTTTTTATTCAATATGATTGATGATAAAACATTAGAGAAGTGCCCAATTTTTTTATCATTTTTATTTTTTATAGTTTTTGTATATATTTCTATTTTAAAAGTTTTATTATTTAAAAATGTCATCATGGGTTGATCCATTTGACTTAGATGATTGAATTAAATATGACATCATAGTTTTATTAATTGACTAAATTTTGGGATGTCTTTAAACACATTAATTGTGAAAAGTATTGGATATAGATGACATACTTGATTTAAAGCAAAGAAAATAATGATATAATTTATTAATGAAAAATTTAGTTGAAATATAGGATTTAATGAGAGAGAATGAGAACTAATACTTTAAATATAAGATTTAATGAGATGGAATTAAATGAGGTAAAAAAAGTAGCTCAAATTCAATTTTTTACTCTCACAATTAGAGAGAGACCAAATTAAAAGATAAAGGCAATTTAGTCAAGAACAACATTCAATGAAAGATGATGAGAGTTAATACCTTAAATATAAGGCTTAATGAGAATGAATTAAGTAAGGTGAAAAGTAGTAGTTTAAGTTACATTTTCTACACTCACAATTAGAGAGGGGCCAAGTTCAAAAAAAAATAATAAAGAGGATATTTTAGTTGAACAAAAGTTTCTAACTCTCATTGTTACTTTTAATTGATAGGAGTATTGTATAGATTAATAATATTATAGATATAGATATAGATTAGAGTAAAAGACTTAAAACCTTCCCTAAGTTTTCTTATAAATACTAAAAACCTCCCCCTCTCTTTTGTTAAAAGGTTAAAAGACTTACACCTCCCCTGTCAAAACAATAACAAGTTGTTATATCTAATGGAATGAATAAAAAGCTCCTTTGCCCTACGGATGCAAACAGATCAAATCATATTCAAATCAGGATATATCCGAATCCAATCCGATCAAAAGATCTCATCGGATCTCATAAGCATGGATTTGAATTCAAATTCGATATGGAAGTCAAATATTTGGATCCTATCTGGTCCGGATTGATTTTTTTTTTAAATAATAAATTATTAAAAGAAAAAACAAAAAATACAAATATACTTTCAACTATTTTCATCATATATATACATGTTTTTTATAAAAAATAAATAATATGACAAATTTGCAAAAGTGCAATATAAATAATATATTTATAAATAAATAACATATATATTGGATCAAATTTTGTCGAATCAGATAGGGGTAATCCAAATTCGATCCGGTTTCTAATCAGATCCTATTATCCAATCCTATCCGAAGATATGAATCCAAATCCAAGAATATAGAATCGGATCGGATTAGCATTCGATCCATTTCCACCCCTACTTTTGCCCTTATATATTCGTTGGCTATGTTTGGTTTGAAGGAAAAAGTAGGGAATGGAAGGTCCAAGCCTACTTTTGCCCTTATATATTCATTGGCTATGTTTTGTTTGAAGGAAAAAGTAGGAAATGGAAGGTCCAAGCCTACTTTTGCCCTTATATATTCCCTACCTATTCCTTCCTTACCCTACATTTTCCTTCAAACCAAACATAGCTTAAATTCTAAAAACAAGTTAAAAGGTCCAAGCCTCATACTCTATGCATCAGCATCCATGGTTATGAATTTTCAAAACAAGTTGTTATATTTGATAAAAGAAAATCATATTTTTAATTAATTTAATTTTTACGGTGGAGTTGTAATTATGAAGACTGGAGAGATAGTGAGAGTTTTCTATTCATGTAGAAGTTTTGCGCCTCGCCTCACTATTATGGAAATTCGGTATCCTAACCCAAATTTAATTTAGGCCCACCTTATAATGATCCATTTTTACTTCATATTTGAGAATTGAGAGTTAGGGGTGATTGCCCAACTGGATCACGGATTTGACTCGCATAATTGTGTGCCCAAAATAGAGAAACCCCAAATTTTCCTTGGGCTCTTCTTACATTTTCACATTGGGTTGGGATCCTGTACGTCTTCCCAGCTGCCCATCTCAATGTCCTTCCCCACTCAGGGAGACATCTGTTTTCCCAGTCCGATACGCAAAAAATTGCATATCTAAGCATATTGGATGCTTTGAACCATAGAACCCCCACCACTTGGCCCAATTGCCAATTGTTATGCATTTTGTCATAATCACTTTATATAACACTACTCGGTACTTATGCCTGCACAGGCTTTGTTAACTATGGTTAAACCAAAAGGAGCTAAGCTGGTTCAGACCACCCCAAGTATTATTTTTAGTATTAGGTTTAATTTATAAATACAAATTAAAAGATTTCATAGTAAAAAAAATTAATAATTAATAATAGTGGGGTAACTTCTCAGTAATAGAACAATCCAACAGTTCTTCTTGTTCAACTACTTAGGCAAGGGAAGCAGACGGCTTATTTGTAACAAACTCAACATGCCGATCTATTTCAAACCAAAGCTTAGACGACGATCCATTCAAATTGTTGGACCATGACTTTATTGTGACTCCAAATACAAAACAATGTGAGTTCTGTGATCTTTCCACTAATTAAGGTCCTCAATCTCTTGGTCCTTTGTGAAAAAGGAGAGCATGAAGTTCTCTCACTGTACTCTCAGTCTGTGACCATCATGGTTTTTAAAACCGGACCGGACCGGATGGACCAGAAAAACTGGGAATCAATTCGTTTTTTCCAAAAATTGGATTTTTCTTAAAACCGTTGATTTTAATCAACGAACCTCTGAACTAAGCGATTAATCATTCAAACGATTTTAACCGTTTTTTATTTTTTGTCAAAATAGGCTAAGTATTCTGTTTGAATGATCGGACCGCTCGACCCAATAACCAGACCCCTGACCAATTCGATTTTAAAAACCATGGTGACCATTCATCTAATGCACTTTTAATAACGAAGGTGAATTTGGAGTAGTCACTAATCATCTCCTGTAACCAGGCATCAGAAACATGAGTTCGATCCTCTCTATATCCTATTTCTTCTTAACAAAGATGATCAACAAAACCATTTGTCACTCTCATCAAGTGATCGATGTTGGCTAATTAGACCCTTGAGTTGGTGGTAAAGCTCCTGTATGACTCTTTCTTCCTGCATCCCAGGTACACACTCTTCGACTAGTAGAAAGGAAATGGAAACCCATCAAGTCAGAACCTTGACCTTAAATTCCCGTCCCATAAATTATTTTTCAGCCATGAGCTTGTTAACCCAATAGTCCAATTGGTCACTCGGCATTACCAAAGAAAAATGGAGGTATGAGATCAAACCTACCGAGGTTCTCCATAGTACAGTCAATGGGCCTCAAATGCGCTCTGCTGACTGCTATGGGCAAGATAGATGAGAGCTGGAAAAAGAAAAATCCGATTAAATATTTGAATATTCGATTCGATTCGAATTTGATTAATTAATTATTTTAGATAATTAGTAAATATAAAAATAAACATTTTATTGATATAAAGTATATAAATATATAAAATATTTTATATATTGTATATAAGAACTAAATAATTGGTCAAATTCGGATATTTATCGAATCAAATCAGGTCATACCTAAATTCGAATCTGATTAACTATTCGATAAGAATAGAATATCCAAATTCGACCGATTATATATTCGAATTATCCAAATTCGATTCGATTATATCGAATATTGAATTCAAAATCGGATTTTTGAATACCGTTGACACCCCTATTTCTCTATACTAGGCAACACTCCGTTGACATGGTTTCTATTGTATTAAAAAAAAAAGGTACAAAATCTCCTGTACTTTTACTTTGTGACAAATACCCCCTTAGCCATTAAGTTAGATGATGGGAGGTGTTAAATTACCAAAATATCCCTTTAAACTTTTTCTATTTTCTTTTTTTACCATTTTTTCTTAAAACTTAATTGCGCAAAACACATTTGATCGTCACCGGAAAAGGAACAAAAAAATCTAACTTTAAGACCGTTGATAGGAAAACAAAAGAGAACCCATGATGTATCTTCAATCTCTCCATATTCTCTAGCACAGGAAGCAATACTCTCTCTCTCTCTCTGGTATTGTTCTTTTTGTATCAGAACACATCTCCAAATTCTCAATTTCTTCATTTGGGTGCTTTCTGTAATGAGAGATAACTTCTTGTGTTAGCAAATACGCCATACAAGTGAACGACTTTTCTTGCGGAGGTAGTTCAATGCAAGGTTGTCGTCCTCTAGCATCATTGATCCCTTTGATCCGAAATGCAGATGCAATCACTTGTATAGACAAGAAGTCCAAATTGGGTATTTGCCAGCAGCTTAGTTCTCTCTAATATCACAAATAGAACATTTCTCAGGCAACTCACTGTATTTGACCAAAGAGCAATTCTGCAACAATGAGATGTCTCACGACATTTTGATCAGATGTAGCAGAGAAGAGGGGTTGAAGCATCTGGTGCTATCGGTTTGCATCGATAAGAAGAAGGTCATTTGAGTGAAGAGGTTGCAATGGAATTTCAGGGAAAACCAGACCATTTTTGTTCTAATGGAATGTCAGCAAAGAAGGTTCCTCTTCTTGCAACTTTGGACAAATTGATCCAATATATAAACTCAATGTGCTTGCGTGTTTCTTAAGCATAATTCTGAGTTGAGATTATGCGCGTGGCTTCTTTGCTACTAGTTTAGATGCCATTTGCATCTCAAATTCAGTTAGTGTTTTTCAAAACTATTGAAGGGTGGAAAGAGCATAACTGGACGTCAATTCATCATAAGTTTAAGCCCAGAAGTCCAATATCAGTAGTAGGGAATACTGAATTCTAACTTTTTTGTTGCAGAATTTGGAGTGCGTGATTATTTTTAATGTCGTCAAAGGCATCAGTGCAGAGTCATTTCTTGGATCCTACGTGTTGTCCTCTTTAGATTCTCAGTATGTTTATGAATCGGGTTCCTAATGGTTCTTGCTTTACATTTTATGGTTTTAGTGTGGTGATGGGTATCTATGGCGGTTTGGTTGAAGATATCTTTCTCACCATTCAAATAAATAAGAAAAGGGTAATTTGGAGATTTAACAAATAAAATAATTAAATAAAAATATTTTTTTAAAGATAACTGACAAAAAATTAACGGAGGGGGTCTTTATCTAACGTCTAATGTTTAAGGGGTCTTTGTTACAAATTAAAGTACAGGGGTCTTTGTCACTAATCACAGAATATAGGGGGTGCCTTTGTAATTTACCCTAAAAAAAGACTTGAAATCGATTTCAGCCCAAGCCCTAATCCACTTAAGCCAAGCTTAAATCAATTTCAGCCCTAAACCAACTGGAAAAGTCGGATTTGGTTGGGTCAAGTAGAATTTCAGCTTATGTTTTTTTTGGTACTAAGTTCAGCTTATGGTTAGGGTTGAGAAGAAAGAACATGACTTAATTTGAGTTGGGTTAGGGTTAAGGTTTTAGCCAACCTGGATCTGGCTTCACTTCAAATTAGTTTCATTGTATGTAAAAATGTTAGGGCAAATAATAAATTGCCACCATGTACTTTGAGGCAGGACTGAGACAGTGGGACCCGGGGGAGCCATGGGCCCCCATGGTCCAGAAATCCCCACTTGTGAAAAACTATTCTATGTAATTTCCCCTCTCCCCCAACTCCCCACTTCAATGTTTGCCCCCCTATGCTCATTCATATTTATTCCCCCTTTCAATCTATTTTAGATTTTGTCCCCCTTATATGAAATTCCTCGCTCCGCCTTTGCTTTGAGGCAATGACACTTAACATCAAACTTTCATATAAAATAAAGACCCATCATGGTAAATGTAAAATAAAGCCCATTGAAAATTCGAGTTCAATGGGCTGAGAGTGTGGTTTCAAATCCCACTATTATCATCTTTCTAAAAAAAGAGATGTTAATTTGTTGTATCGTTCACTTAAAAGCGTAACTAATTTTTTTTATAAACTTTATATATTTTTTATTATTAATCGAATACAAATTGAAAATCCATATCTTATTACATAAACACTTCATCCAAATTCGTGATAATCATATTGAGTTGTGAAATTTCAAGTATCATTTCTAGGCATATTTCCTTTGCTAGATTCTTCTTTTTGCAATATTTAATTTTTTTTGTGTATTTTTTTTGTTCATTTATCTAAAAAATGTAAGCTTTAAATAGAGGGAATTGAATGGGGGTGAAAAGTAATAGTTCAATTTATAATTTAAACTTCATAATTAAAAATGGACTAAATTAAAAAATGAGTATTTTAGTCAAAATAAAGTTTCACAATCTTATTCATATTTTTAATAGTGGTGTAAATATAGAATTATAGATGTGTTTAATTTTTTCTATAACTATTTTGTATTTTTGTGTAAAAATAATTCTAATATGTCACACTTACTTTTTGTTTAATATGATAAACATATGATATTATACATGTGCCTAAATGGTTTTTTTTTTTGCAATATATATATATATATATATATATATATATATATATTTTTTTTTCTTTTTCTTTTTTGTATTTTTATGTTTTATTAACTTTTATTATTTATTTATGACATTAAAGTTTAACATGTTTGACCCAAAATTTGAACTATTGATCTTTGCCAAACAGTAAAATAATTTCATTTTTGGTCAATTCTAATTTATGTATTTCATTTTCATTACCAATAAAAATAATTTTTGTTTATTACACTTTTTTTAATTTGATTAATAAAAATATCATAAATGACTTTAAGTTTTTTCACATTTTATCTAAGTTTTTATATTTATTTCTATTTTAAAAATTTTATTACCTAATTATGACTTCATAAGTTGATCCATTTGATTGGGATGGTTAAATTTCTTAACCACCATTTGGATTAGTAATTGTTTTATTTTTGAGTCAATTTTAAAATATATGGATTTATATTATTAAAAATATTGACACAAATCCAATTAATAAGAGAAAATGGGTTAAAAATTTGGCCCAACCAACCGAGAAGGTCAAAGATTCGGCCAAGCCCGGCTCTTATATCAGGTATCAGCTTGGCCCGTTATATCCATGCCCAGCCCAATAAACAATGTTATGTCTAGCCTTTTTCACTTTTAATTTCAAAATTATAATTATTTGATGTGAGTATATTTCATGCATAATTTATTCGAGAAAAATTTTTAAAAATGCTTAAAAATACAAGTTATATCAAAGATCGGGACAGAGGGTGTGAATTTAATTCCCAGACGCGAACTGTCCAGCCAGATGATCACTTTGCCCACCTTTGGGGTCTGTGATCAGAGTAGCTTCTCAAATGTACACACGCGTGTTCATCGTGATAAAGTTTCTCTATGCAATAGATCAGATTCAGACACGGCAATAAAACTATGTTGCTACCCCTTGCCTAATTTGGAGGCTAAGGCCATATCTGGTTCGCTATTACTTGCCTCGTTCTTTCATTTCTTACTCATTCTAAACAAGAATAAATTATACGAGTCTTTAGCTTCAAAATTCTTTCGGTGAGAATTATTAATTCATTTTGGAATGAAAAATGAATCCATGGCATAAAAATTGAGATTAACTTGCATCATAAAAATGATAGTGCTCTATTATTGCTTATTTTCATTTTGTAAAAAAGCTTTGTACTAATAATATTAAACCTCTAATTTAGGTTTCAAAAACTATTGGCATAAATTTTACACGTGGATGGCTGGCGGTCAATTGTCTGTCCACCACTATTGATGTAAGAGCTTATACTGATGGACATTAACCACCAGCCATCCTCAATAAAAATATATGCTAGAGATTTATGGTTGTTAGGACAGAAATTCTTTAGAAATGAAAATGACAGTTTTATGGTTTTTATTATATTTTATGACTTTCTTAATATATTGTCTTTATTGAATACATTAGTATCAAATTGATGAAATTGTTAGACATTTTGTATTTTTCATGTCATTTATTTTATTTTTAATTTTAAATTTTTAAATTCCATTTCTATTTGAAAGTTCCAAGCTCTTTTCTTCATTTTGACAACTGCCTATTCAATTCAAAAAACTAGTTTCCTTTTAATTAGTTCTAAATAGATATTAATTGCTTTCTTTAATTTTTTTTATATTAAGTTTATCTAGTTTTTTTTTCTTTTCTTGTGTTATGGATGTGGGGCCCATACAGTTGATTTGTATTTTTTTTTTTTGCATGGTCTTACAAAGTTTCCACTATAAATTTGCTAATGAATAACGTATGTATCTCTAAATTATTATTTTGGTTGATAAAAAAATCAATAAAATTAAATTTGTAAGTAAATACATCCAAAATTTATTCTCATTTTTTCCACAAAAAATCATTTTTGAAAAAAAAAACATTTAATCTGTAATAATATTTCCTCATTCTGCCCATATTTATTATCCATTTTTTTCATTTTAATTTTTCTATTAAAAAGAATGAAAATAATGAAAATTGGACAAAAAGATAATGAAAGACGGTCCCCGATCCGTCAAAAGGAAATCATCATACCCAGTTGTCACGAGGCTACTCGATGATGCCCCGTGCGACGCTTGATGGGGCCGAGAAAGCCTACAAATGCAAGCAACAACACACAAAAGGCAACAAGAAGGCACACCAATTAGACAAAAGGCAACTTGTATTGCATTAAACTGCGGTAAGCACAAGCACACAGTACAATGTCGAGGGGATCTCGTGCTTAACCTTTACACGCTTATGAGCTCACTCAACTACCTACCTCCCCTCAAAGAGTACGTTAAGCTTTTGGGGGAGTGACATTAGGAAACATCAAAAAGGTGAAAAAGCATACTATAATATTACAATAGTGCCATTGGCAATCCCCCATACAAAAGTACATGAATAGCCCACCCATGACACACACTTGGACATTGAAGTGGCTGTTGTAGGCACGATGGATGGCACTTGATGGCGCGACAGAGAGAACACTTGTTACAGTCTCCCCCACTCAATTTAGTCTTCGTCCTCGAAGACTAGCTTTTACTTGAGGCTCCAATCTACTGCTGTTGATGAAGGAAGGTTCTTCAGCTGCTCCATGAAGTTCATCTTTTCCAAGGCCCGGACATGATGATGGGTGGAAGTCTTCAATGCGTTTTGGATGGCAGGAAGACCTATGGCTAGTCTCTACAGTTAGTCCTTGCCTGGCTGCTTCAAGGTAGGATTTTGGTTGCTCTAGCTTGGTGTTTGGAAGGCTTGTGGCCAGGGCTAGGTCAAAATGATATTTTGGATTGTTAGGGTGTTGGTTCCCATTTATTTTCCCCAAGGTTGACTCACAACGCTACTACTGGATTTAGCATGAGGGATGATGTAAAGGTGGTCCCTAAATGGCTTGGGTGGCACTCGCTCTCCCCATTGGTTGTGGTAGTAGGTGTGGTCTAGGTTTGACACGCCCTTGGGTTTTCCGTTGGGCCCATCAGTTGCAGGCGCTTGCGGCTTCTGCTACGAAGTTGGCTTCCGTTGATGTCGTTGGTGTTGAAGCTGATGCTGATGCCGATGTTGGTGCAAACTTGGGCGCTGGCATTGGCGTTGGCGCTGGAAATGGAACTGTCTTGGGGGTGACTTCTTCCTGGTGACGATTTCCCAACCAGTTCCAGTGTCGAGGTGAGGTACTTGATAGGGGTTCTTCCTTGTTGGCGTGGCGCTGTCTTCATGGTTGCTGGTTTCTTGGTACAACTGTAAGGCTAAAAGTTGTTTCCCAAATATCTGCACGACTGATGAGACAGGAACCATGCAAGGGGAGCGTTCATCCAGAATAAGCAAGCTGTTGATGTGTGGCATAAGTGTTGCTTCCGCCTGCTTGAGGAACTCCACTCCAAGAACAACCTGAAAATCATCAAAGGGAACCATAGATAGATTGATGGATCCTTTCCATGGTCCGACTCAGAGTTCTACTCCACGGGCCGTGCCCTCTATTGCTTTGGCCCCGGAGTTGACAGCCTTGACCCACCCCGTTTGTTTTGTGGTGATCAAGCCGAGTCGCTTGGCCTCTGCAAGCGAAATGAAGTTGTGGGTGGCCCCAGTGTCCACCAAGGCTTGGGTTGGCCTCCCGCCGAGGGTGATATCTACATAACTTAGCCCCTTGTGGGCTTTGGTGGGCCACTTGGATGTGGCCTCTTTCTTGACCATGGCGATGATGAGTTGGAGGGCGCTTACTCTTGGCGCCGCGGTGGGTTTCTCCTCATCGCTCTCTTCACTATCATTGAGTTTGGTAATGAGGGCAGTTATTTTCTTTCGGGTTGGACAGTCACTCGTCCAATGCTTCCCGTTGCAAAGGTAACAAGGCGCAGGAGGAGGTCTCCTAGTGGCTTGGTGGCCCTAATGGCTTGGGCCCCCTTGTGGCTTCTTCCCTTGTTGGTAATTGTAGGGATTATCCGCAAGCATTGGCTTCTCCTTTGTAGAGGTTGATTGTTCATCACCCCCACTCAAAGTCGTGGTACGTGGGCTGAATGGTCTTTGCACATCTTCCTTATGTGTTCTCAGATCAACAAGCTGCTCAGCTACGGCCATGGCAGTGGCGAGGTCCTCAACCCCGCGTCGCTGGAGTTCGAGCTCGGCCCATGGCTTGAGACCATCCATAAAATTGAACAGAAGATCCTTGTCTGACATGTCAGTGATCTCCAGTGTCAATGCCGAAAACTCCTTGACATAGTCATGTAGTGATTCTTGATGTCTGAGATTCTTCATTCTCCGGCGCGCCAGGTACTCAACATTTCCTGGGTAGAACTGTCGCTTGATCTCATGCTTGAATCCAACCCAGGTGTCGATAGTGCGGGTTCCACGTTCAATGTCTTGGCAACACCTACACCACCATAACATTGCGATATCAGTCAAATACATAGCAGCTGTACGTACCTGAGTTTTGTTGTCAATGATGCCAGTGGCGGAGAAATATTGCTCCAGTTGCCACAAGAAGTTGTCAAGCTCCCTAGCATCCCGAGCACACGAGTAAGGTGTTGGCTCTCGGATCTTGATGTTAATGGAAGCTAGGGTGGAGGGAGTGCTAGGTGCATTGGCCACTGCCCTCTTTAGGAGAGTCATCTCATCTCTCATCTCATCCAATTGCGCTTGAAATTTGTCTAGCAAGCCCTGTAGGCTGCTTTGGGAAGGCCCAGCTCCCGAATTCTGTATGGTGGTGTGCATGTCTCTGAAGGCGCCATTGAAATGTCCCTCTAGTTCTACCACTGCATTCTCAATCGTCTCTAGGTTGAGGTGGAGTTCATCAACCCGATCTCGGGTTTCTCCCATTGTCACTTCGCAACGTAGGAGGCGCATGTCCACAGTAGCTAGTTGGTCGACTGATTTGTCGTGCTTGCTAGCTTTGGTTGTACGGCCCTTTGGGGCTTGTGACTTGGTAGGTTCGTCAAGTGGAGCTTCTCAGTGTCGTGGGCTTGAGGCCACCCATGTTGTGTCATCGGTGATGCCACAGTTGCTCTTCATTGTGTTGATGTAGGGACGAAGACAAGGTCCAGAGTGTGTGTAGGAGCTCCTGCTCTGATATCAACTGTCACGGGACTACTCGATGATGCCCCATGCGACGCTCGATGGGGCCGAGAAAGCCTACAAATGCAAGCAACAACACACAAAAGGCAACAAGAAGGCACACCAATTAGACAAAAGGCAACTTGTATTGCATTAAACTGTGGTAAGCACAAGCACACAGTACAGTGTCGAGGGGATCTCGTGCTTAACCTTTACACGCTTATTAGCTCACTCGACTACCTACCTACCCTCAAAGAGTACGTTAAGCTTTTGGGGGAGTGACATTAGGAAACATTAAAAAGTTAAAAAAGCATACTACAATATTACAATAGTGCCATTGTCAATCCTCCATACAAAAGTACATGAATAGCCCACCCATGACACACACTTGGACACTGAAGTGGTTGTTGTAGGCACGATGGCACTTGATGGCGCGGGAGAGAGAACACTTGTTACACAGTGTCACTTGCTTATTAAATAATTTTTCTTTAGCTGTTTGGCGGAAATTTATTCTCTTCGAAATTTCGGCCATACAATACAAGGAATTCTCATAAATCAGAAATTAACTCAGAAAGGTTTGAAACAAATAACTTGATTTGTAAGAAGCCTGGAAGGCATTCTGGCATTTGGTTACTCCTTTCATTCGATACTGCGGGTGGTAGTGGTGGTGGTGGTGGTGGTGGCTGCGTCACAGATGGCTTCTTTGTCCGAATCGTCAGACTGGTGAACCACGACCTTCTCTGTCCTCACTTGTTGTGCTTGGACACCTTGTTCCGACGTACGGTATTCTACCGTTTCCACTGTTCTCTCTTGCAACCCTCCCTCTGCATTTCTCGATTCGGTCACCTGAATAACAAACAACCGTAAGAAAAGAAATCGAATAGAAAGAATATTACGAGTTCAAATCATCTCAATTCTACTCGTAGGTAGAATTAGGCCAATCTTAATCCGTCAGTTCCATGAATTGGCGCATCGTGATTGTCCAGTATCCTCTGGCTAATGCGCAGAGGCTTCGAAGTTGAAGGCGGCTACGACGCGTATGATCAATTGATAGGAAGGTTGAAGATCTCAAGCGCTAAACTTTTGGTTTTACTTTTACCTTGGTTGTGGTCAGATTGTTGGATGCCATGGCAACGGGAATTAGAATTCTGGGAATTTGGATTTTCCTTCGCTCTCCCTTCTGTGGTTGCTCGTTTTAGTTGGCCCCTGAATCCTGGTCATGATTGAAGGACGCTTGCTATTTAATCTACTCTGTCGTTGAGACGAGTTCACATCTGCGCCCCATAGCACATCCCAACCGTGTGTTGATGTTGAGACAAAGGCGTGAATTACGGTTACTTCAAACATGTTGTATCACTTGGGAAATCGCGGCTCTTGACAAGTGGATGGTCCTGCTTAACATATGTACGACCGCAGAGAAAGCCGTTGTGTCTCACCGTCAGAAATGCTAATGAATTGGTCGCCACGGCCCAGCTGGCCCGCGCCGAGAGTTGAGGCCCGATCAGACGATACACTAGGCACAGGGATTTAGGGATTTCAATTGGACCGGCTTTGGTGCAATCCGATCCGGTCCAATATGAGTTTGTTATGAATGGATTAGGTCCAATCCAATCCCATGAATACTCTTAAAGTCTAGATCAGTTTGAATCAGTCGAATTTAATGCTTGGATCATTCAATCTGTTCAAATTGATTCTAAGTCAATTTTGGTCCATTGACACTTTTAATTCAACCTAATCTAATCGATATAAATTCATTATGGAGGAACTATGTCCAATCTAATACAATAAATACATTAGACTTGATTGATACAATTCAATATGTTTTATTGATTAGTCTAATCCGTCCAAATTGATTTTAATTTAGACGGGATCCAACCCAAAACCAGTTCGTTGAACACCTCTATTGGGATTCTCGATCCAGGGTGATCACGCATGATAAGGGAGTGAGAGTAGTGTGAATCTGTGCTGCCCCTCATATGCAAGGGTGCATACATAAATGTAGAGGTGTAAATCGGGTCATGCCGCCTGTGACTTGGTACGAATTTAAAAAGGCATGGCCCGGCCTAGCACAATAGCCCACAGGTCGTGCCAGGCCCAGCACGATGGTCCGTGCCGTATTGGGCCAGGGGTTTGTAGTCCATGGACCGACATGGCATGGCATGACCGTGCTGCCCGTGGCCCATGGGCCAGCACGACCTAGACCGTAGCATAGCCCATCAAGGCCGGCACAGCATGGCCCGTAGGGCCTATAACGAGCCGCACTCGACCTGTCCAAAAACTAGTCGTCTTAGGCCTCTACCCCCCCCCCCCCCCCGCTAAATGGCTAGTTTTAGCTTTTTGGGGTTTTTTTACATAAATACTCCCCTAACAGCTATAAGCAGTTATACAGGGGGTATTTATGTATTTTGCTTATGGAGGGGAGAAAAATGACACAAATGCCCCCCAACAGCTATACAACAACTAGTTTAGGGGGGCATTTTGGGTAAAGTTATAAATAACTTTACAATGACCAAAATACCCCTCCCAACAACTAAAAAACAACTAGTTTTTAGGGTATTTTGGGTAATTGAATTATTTTCAATTCCTATAAATAGCCCTATCCTCCACCATTCTTCTCGTCACACCAATTCAACATTCAACAATTCTTTTAATCTCTTCTCTTTCTCTCTCTCTCTCTCTCTTATACATTATTTGCAATCTGAAAGAACTCTAATTGATTGATTGTCTATTCTTCAATTCTCAACTTTATTGAATTTTCAATAAGAAGAAGGCTTGCTGCCTTGCTCAACCAGTTCAAATATCTCAAGTTAGTAATTTGGGAGGCTTGGATGTTGAAAGGTTTTAACCGTTGAAATCAAATTGGGATTTTGAACTAGCAATCTGAGTAGTCCAATCAAATTAATTTTACCTTTTTTGAATTTAAAAAAATGACCGGCTCTTCTCAAATCCAATTTCCCAAATTTAGTAGCCCAATTTGGAAAATATTTAAAATAGAGGATGTTGAGGGGAGGGGGAAAAGAGCAAATTTCCAAAAATGTAGGAAAAACTTTAGATATTGTAGAAAGGGTGGTACTAGCCATTTGAATAGACATTTTCTCACACAGGAAAAGGAAGAAGAAATAATCCACAATTTAAATGTATTGTTGAAATAATGGACAATAAATTTAAAAAATATTGGGAAAACATTTCTCTCTTTTATTGCTTAGCTACAATATTAAATGGTTTAGATATTTTACTTGAAACGTATCGTGAAAATATGAATATTGAAATTGGAAATAAAAAAGAAGAAATTAATAATTTATTATTTGAAATGTACAATTTATATGAATCTGATTATCTGAAACAATAGGAAATAATCCTACAACTTGTGCAACATCTAACATCTTCAGATCTTCTACTTCTGATCTCAAGGCTTGAGCCCAATAGTAGAAAAGAAAAACTTTTTTATTTAATAAGTAAAAGGCAGAAATTTGCTACTTCTACACCAAGTTCATTTACTGAACTTAATTTTTATTTACAAGTAAAATTTTCTAATACTTTAGGTAAGGGAACAAATAATTTTGATATTTTAGCCTAGTAGAGTAAACATCCAAAAAATTATCTAGTTCTCGCCGCCATGGCACATGATCTATTAACCCCTCTAGTGTCTATAGTATCAGGGTGTTGGATGACAAGAGAAGTTACATGAACAATGAAAGTATAGAGATATGCATCTACTTTAAGGATTGGCTAGATGTAGAAGATAGATTACAAGACAAAGGGGGGCATGATACTATGTACACCGGATATTTCACCTGAAGCAGATGATGAAAGTCATGATTCATGAACAATAGTTGACTAGTTGTATAGAATTTTTTTATTTATTTTTAAATTATTGTAAATTTTGTTTTAATTTTATTTAATTTATTTGCTATTTTTTAACAATGTAATTTTGTATTTTCAATTTGTAACTATATTGTATTTTTTGTATTTTATTAATTTATTCCATTTTCATATTTCATTCATCCAAGTATCCAACCATTGTATGCTTTGTAATTTGTATCATTCAAATTTAAATGAAATAAAATTCCTATTTTTCTTCCAAATTGTTAATCCATCATGCTTGATTCTTATTTGGTTACATATTTTTCTTCATTTATGTGTTAGATTTATCATTTATCATTTCTTAATCTTTCAAATAGTTCCCAAAGGTCAAAGCTCAAAGGAAAGTTAAAACATTTTAGTTTTACACTTTTACTTAGAAAAGGAATAAAAAATTAAAACAAAAAGTAAAAAAAATCAGTTTAACCCAATTCGGCCCAGGCCCAAGGCCAATCTTGTGGCCCAGCTCGGCACAGCCCGGTCCGGCCCAGGCCCGCAGCACGGCATGACACAGGCCCACATGGGCTTGGGCCGTGGTCTTTGCCAGACTAACCCCCAAAATTTTCATCGAGAAGGGCAACATGACCCATAATGGTCTATAGGCCAATACAGCACAGCTGCAAACCATGCCATACCAGCCCAGCACAACCCACTTTACACCTCTACACAAATGTTTCACACGTTAAGAATTAGGACCCCTTTAGAGTATTGAACCGAAGATTTCGGCAACGTTAATTCAGTCGGTTTGCACTTTGGATAAGCTAGTAAAAGTGGCTGAAATGGACATGGACGGTCCAATTGGTATTTCGAGTTCACTTTGCTACAACACTGTCGTAACGCAGGATTAAAACAAAAAATCATAGCGTTGGATTTATCACGGTGGCTCCATCAAGAAGTCGTTTCATCTAATTCCAGTATCAAAGGCTTTGATTTAATTGTTTCGGTGCAGGGTTATGGATACTGTCGTAGCAAATATGGGGTTGTGGACTCTTGGGATTTTTATCCAACACAAATTTAGGCTGTCTGTACTCTGTAGAGTCCACCTAAAAAAGCAAGGAGTCACTATGTTTCAGCCCCCCAAATAGGATCAAATGCCCAAGGTTATGTTTGGTTTTTAGGAAAATGTGGTGAAAGAAAGGAAAAGATAGATAAACCTTTAAAACCTTAGATTTTCCTGTCTTTTCCTTTTTCTTTTCCCCTACATTTTCCTTTAAACCGAACCTAACCTAAAAGTGAAATGGTCTGGAGTCTGGACTATGTTACTAGAAATTGACAAAATCAGATAGTTTTCAAACAAATTGCAGAACTAATATTAAGCGTACAAATAATTTACTCATTGCGTCTTCTAACTTCATTTCTTTTATTACCAAAGAATTTATCTAAAAGTATTTAGCGTTGTTTGTTATTAAGGCTTTATTTATTGGAAAGAGTGCAAACACCATTTCAATGTATATATGCATTTTAGTTTAATTTAGTAAGCTTTTAAGATACCTTAATTATATGATTTAATGAGAGAAAATAAAAATTAATACCCTACATAAAATATTATTGTTTGTATGTGCTTTGTTCTATGCTACAATGAATGATCGATTGATCTTATTCTTGTTGCCAAGATTTGATGTGGGTAACAAACGGAAGACCACAATTAGACCCTAATTTATAACACCAAAGTGTCAAATCCCTTATTGAATTTTCTATAATTTGTTGGATTCATCAATCATGACTTCATAGTGCTTGGTGGGCCAATACTTACAACTACAAACACAAGGGGTGAATTGTTCCATCTAGCTTTGAACCCCAATCTTGGTCATCCTATGGATAGGAGTGTCCATGACAAACTGAAAAATTGAACCGAATCGAGAAAATCGAACTACAAAATGCGATTAACCGAATCAATCAATTCCGTTCCGGTTTTGAATGTTTGAAAAATCGAAGGATCGATTTGGCTTTTGGTTAATTTACAAAAAACCGGTGGTTAATCGAACCAACCGGTATATATATTTATATGTATATTTTCTATATATTTTTAATATATGTACATATCTTCTATATATTATATATAAATATATATATATATATATATATATATATATATATATATATATTCATTGTATATATAAATATATACTTATATTATATTTATAATAATCTATTTATAAATATATTATATATTTTTAAAATATTTATAATATAATATTATACATATATTTATATAATATATATTATAAATATAAAAAACCAATAAACCAAAGAACCCGACCAATAAAAAATTGAAACCAACGGACCAGTTAACTAGTGATACCGATTCGGTTTCGATTTGGAGAAATGGAAAAACTGGTACCACCGGTGGATACCCCTACCTATGGGCA
Source organism: Nelumbo lutea (assembly GCF_056320005.1). NCBI lineage: Eukaryota > Viridiplantae > Streptophyta > Magnoliopsida > Proteales > Nelumbonaceae > Nelumbo > Nelumbo lutea. Next base: position 9,933,397 of record NC_142688.1, on the reverse strand, counting down.
CCCTCAGCCTAACCCACACTAACCCTTTTTCCCCTAAAATGGGTTACTTGACCCATATTGACCCGCATCATAAATAGGTGGTTTTTTTTAATAATGATAAATAGGTGGGTTGGGTGAGTAAAAATTTCCCACCCCTAGCCTGCATTTGGTTCAAAGGAAGAGTTTGGTGGGATGGGATGAGAAAGGGAAAATGGGTGAAAATTTTTCATGTTAATTAATTATTAGTGTATATATATTAATTAGTTAGTTAACTAATATAGTAATATTGATGATTAGTTAACTAATTATTCATTGAGAACTAATATTTTAATGTTCAGTTCATATTTATTATAAATTAAATAATAATTTTTTGTAATTAATCAACATTTTTTTATTAAGTAAATTAATAATAAAATAATTATTTAATTATCCATTACTTAATTGTTAACTATTAAATAATAATATTTTTATTATTTAGTATTAAATATTTTTAATTAGTTAATTAATTATTAACACTAATTAATATTTCAATTTTTATTGGTTATATTTTTACCAATATTTTACTTTACTAATACTCATAAATTAATTAATAATTTCAATATATTATTATTAATTAGTAACTAATTATTAGTATATTTTTATTAGCTAATTATTTTAATTTATTTATTTGTTAATTTTAATTAAATCATTTTATTAATATGTTATTAAATAATTAATAATTTATTAATATGTCATGGATTTAATTTTTAACTCTTAAAAATACTACAAAGAAGATGAATTTATATTAAACAAGTTTCTCCCTCTTTTTTCACCACATGAGATTGCACATCTCAATAATTGATAGTCGTGATCCTACATTTTTTCTCATCTCATCTAAAGACTCTTGGACAAAACCAAACATAAGAAGAAAAATGTGCTCAAATATTCCATTTTTGACTCTACAAAACCAAAGAAAAAATATGCTAAAATATTCCATTTTTCCCTTCCCACCACACAAACTAAAAGAGTCCGAGAAAATACGCTGGTGTTCCAACACATGTGTTTGCAGGATGGATATTTAGACTCTTTTTCTTGACACAATAGTTATTTCATTTTTTTTTTCATCCATAATAAAGTTAGTTTTTAATTTTAGGGTAAATTATAAAGGCCCCCGTACTATGGGATCTGTGACAAAGACCCTCTATACTAGAAAGAATCTCTTATACGATGACTTTGAGGCAAATACCCCTTCCGTTAGTTTTTCGTTAAAATCCGCGGTTATAATATTTTTTAATTCCCATACTACCTTTATAATGACTATTCGGACAAATGGAAAAAAAACACCGTTGATCTTCCCAACCTACCTTAAATTCCTTCATGAACAGCAGCTCCTCTTAGCTTCTCAGAAAATGCTTCGGACCTTGGGGACGTGACTATTTTGCACTTCCTTTTACTCTCCTTTCAACAGGGTGCTTCACCGCCCATCTCACATTTCATCCTCTCTCTCTCTCATGGCTTCTTCATCTGGGAGCTTAGAGACATCTGAGAATTCTCATCCAACACCGTTCTCATTCTCTAACCAATTCCTGACTTGTTCTTTCTCCGACCTTCTCGCCGGTGACGCCGATAAAGGGCTTAACGATAAGCATACGACCAGCCCCAGCTGTTAAGATTTACTAAGAACCCATAGAGCCAACCTTTGCATCTTCACTTCACTGGGTCAGTCTTTCACTCCTCTCCTCTCCTAGTCCCAAAATGGCCGGCATTAATGGGTCAGCCGTATTTCCATCTCAAAGAAGAAGAAGAAACTCTTCCTCTTTCTCCTCGCTTCCTTTCTCCACGTCTTCTCTGTTATCGGCATCGTCGTTGGTGTCGCATCACGAAAAAAGTCCAGCAAAATACCCTCCTCAGCCCATGCCATCCTCAAATCCTCGTGCAGCAGTACCTTATACCCGGACCTTTGCTACTCAGCTTTCGCCACTGGCCCCGGTGCAGCTGACAACCTAACAATATTACCATCACATCCGTTGAGCACAACTACTTCACCATAAAAAAGCGCCTCACTCACTGACCGAACATGAAAAGACAGCCCTCCATGACTGTCTCGAGATGGTTGACGAGCTGCACGAGACAGCCGAGGACCTCAAACAGTATCCCAACAAGAACTCCTTAGCCCAGCAAAGGACCTCAAGATACTCCTCAGTGCCGCCATGATCAATCAGGAGACCCACATTGATGGCTTCTCACATGACCAGGCTGACAAGGAAAGTAAGGAACGCTTTGTTAAAGGGTCAAGAACATGTGTACCACATGTGTAGCAACGCATTGGCCATGATCAAGAACATGACGGATACTGACATGGCCAAGGAAAGGTTTAAGATGGGGAGAAAACTCGGGTAGAGTGGAGAGATAGATGGGTTTCCGGGGTGGTTGTCGGCGGGAGACTGGAGGCTATTGCAGGCGTCGACGGTGACGCCGGATGTTATGGTGGCTTCTGATGGGAGTGGGAATTATAAGACGGTGTCGGTGGCAGTGGCTGCGGCGCCGAATAATAGTAATAAGAGGTATATAATAAGGATAAAGGCAGGAGTTTATAGGGAGAACTGTGTTGAAGAAGAAGAAGAATATAATGTTCGTGGGAGATGGGAGGAAGAACGGGAGCCGGAAGAACACTTACCTTTTCTGCTTTTTTTATTTAATTAAATTAACTTTTGCCTTCTATTCTGGACCGGACATACTGACAAGTATAGTCGCCTGCGTAGGACGATAAGCAGGTTAGTCGAACTTCTGTTTTTCTCTCTGCTTCTTTTTTTTCTTCTCTCTCTAGATCTCTAGTTCAAACTTCTGTTTGTTGGACTGAAGTTCAAGCTGTTTCACCAATAAGGTGCTCGACGTTTACTAGCCTCACGATCCCATTCCGATACGGGGTTTATCGCCGCTGTTATGTGTATCGTGAAGCAGGGGAAAGTGAACAATATTTTTTTTCATCCAAATAGTAGTTATAAGGGTAGTATGGAATTTAAAAAATATTGCAATGGTTTTTTTTGGATGAAAGACTAAAAGAAGGGGGTCTTTGTTTTAAGGTTATAATACAGGAGGAGGATCTTTGTAATTTACCCTTAATTTTAAAAATACCATACATGTCAGTAGCTAGGCACACTCACTAAATTTTGTACCATTTGTCCTTAACATTGAGGATTTAAAAATTTGATTTGTAGAAATAAGAAATTTATATTTTTGGTGAACAAGTGGAGGTGGCAGAAACCTATGATGTGCCTACCGCCTAGCGTTGTTTGTAACCATCAGATCCGAACTCATTTAGAACAAGCCTTTGTCAGTTGTCTCCTTTACTACTTACTCAACTTAAAATTAATTTTTTGAAGCCTGTCAACTTAGAATTATAAAAAATTAATATTCGGAAAGCTGCAAGAAAGAAAAAAACAACAGTAAATGTTTTTTTTTTGAAAGATGAAGTACAGTAAAGTTTACATAAAAAAATCCCAAGTCTATATAAAAAAACTTTTTTTTAGAGCAATATATAAAAAATATTGAGTAACTACAAAAAAAAATACACTAATATGAATATATGATAATTCATTGATACCCGCCTTAGACAAGGAAACATTTGAGCACCAGAATCAATGTCATGAATCATGTCTAATTCACCCATCAAAAAAAAAATGTCATGTAGCTTAGCTTATTAGAGCAGTAATTGCTTCACATGCATATCTCAGCCCGCACCGAAAGGAGGGGGTGGTATTTGTCGTAGGAAAATGTTTTTAATACACGATTGAGATGTATGGTGGGGCATTGATGTGAATTCGGGTTCGGCCCGTTTGAGATTTTAGGATTATTGATACCAGGAATCTAATCTCTTCCCAGAAAATTTGGAATAATAAATTCATGAGTCGCATTATAAAAAGGTGTGGGCCCATGTATTTTATTACACTAAACCTTGCTTCGTCCCAGGTGCATCAGCTGATTCCTCGGGTCCTCTCAAGCCTGTACCCGTCGCGAATCCGAACAGCCGCTACTGGTTCTCTCTTTGTCTTAGGAAGCTGAAGCTATAGTGGACTGAGGCCCGGTCCGGCTGTAGTCGAATCGAGACGCGGGACATTTGAGACCATAATTGATTTTCTTGGTAGGTCCATCTAATGAACGCTAGAAGATCATCCATCAATGATCAAACCAATCGACAATCGTCTTTCTTATCCAAGCTTGACCACACTACCGGGAGGCACCAGTCAAACAATAATAAAACCAGAAAAATCGCTATTCGACGATGCCGGTTCACGGGAACTCATATTCTCTCTCCGCATCCGGATTTCGGAGTAACAGAGCGGAGGACCGGACCTTACTCTTTTTTCCCCAACGTAAAACGGATTCAGTTGTCAATATTTCGATTTCAATTACGGTCGTCCCAACGATAGCTGAGAGAAATGGCGACCTTCTCCATTGGAAACCAGCAGTACCACTTCTGTGGCCGATATCCATCTAATAGAATAGCTTCTCCTTTTCCATCTCCGCACACCGTCTTGCTTCAGAGACCCCTCTCAAGACTTTCGTTGCCGCGCTTCGTTTCGTCTCCCTGGAATATCAAAGATCGGAAATGGCGCGGCAATGGTGTTCTTGCCCGAGCCGAAGAGAAAACCAAAGGTGTCTCCTCCACTTCACCTGGGAAGGCCGAGGAGCAGTATCAGGTTCTCAATAACCATTTCTTCGTAATCATTTTCCACTTCTTGTTCACTTACAATTTGAGCTTATTTTATTAATCTAAAGCTGATTTAGTGCGATACGAGTATGTTTCAATTTGTGGAAGTTCACCAATTCCTATATTCGAATGAACTAGGTATATCTAGCTTTAGATTCTACGGATCATTGCACGACATAATATAAGAATCAGAAAACGAGAAAAAGGAAATATAAACGATTTTCTTTCAACAAATATGAATTAATCGATAGATGCTTGACCCATCTTTTTGTTGTCAATTAGCTCTATTGATATCGGTAGGCTTCCTTTTGCGTTAATAGTACTTTGTTAATGCGTTATTCGCTAAGATATCACTGCAGATTTATGGCTACTATTTCCGACGAACAGTTTTATGTGGTGACACCCTAATCTATGTTCAGCTTCCGTGTAAGCATATATAGTCCTCTAGAAGACATGAAATTTAGAAAAATCCAAATAACTTCATTGCGCAAATGCTGTATGTTACCAATATTTCCAACTATTGCAGAGAGCTGAAATTTTGGAAATTTAAAATGCATGTTTTATTAAAGTTCTCCTGCTCCTAACGAGCTGCCGTATGGGCTATTTCTTGGTGTAAAGGTAAAATCTTGGGCTGACAAGTGTGAGATGTCAGAGGTGCCCCTCCCTATAGTTGGGACCAACATTGGGTTATGGCCCTTTATGGAATTTTGTCACTAATCTGTTAACCCATTAGTTTTAGTCTTGTGGAAGGGTAATTTTTCAACACAGTAGCCTGGACTTTGAGTAGGATGTAAGTCCTTCTAATTAGACAAGTAATATCATATGTAATTTCGGTTCAATATAAGCACACCTATTTTGTAAATCCATGTTCATTGAATTCCTGGAGATCAATTATACATCAGGAGTAGCTCGTCTAGCTTCCTTTGGTCTTTTGTTTCTGTATAGGCCATTTCTAATCACTTTCAAAAGGAATAAATAAACAGGATTGCAGTTGAAACTAACTACATCAAAATATTTCACAAGCATGAGAATGAAGGGTTGAGTGAAGTTCCCAACTTCACAAGCTCGTCTAGCTTCCTCTGAAGGCCCCAACTTCCAAGATCAGATAATCTGTAAAGTTTACCACATAAGTTTAAAAACATTTGCTCCTGTAAATAATTTATTAGATGGAAGTGTGCAATGTATAAGGGTCATTGTTTGATGCATTGGTACTTGGGCTAACAAGCATGGGAATAAAGGGTTGAGTGAGATAGAGGCCACTTCATCCTAAAAACAACAGAGGTGGTCCATATCTAGTCCAATCCTAAGACCCTTGAAGTGTGCAATGTAAACACAACCTTAACCGAGCTAACATATGCTGGCATTATATGGGAGTGGGAGTGTATAACTATATATGTAATATTGTAAATAGGAATGTAACAAATGGAAGTGGTGTATGCATCTGACTCTTGGATGTTATACATTGTCCAACTAGGCCAGATTTTGGAAAATGGAGTTTTCTTGTGAAAATTAGCCATTTTTTTTTTCTTGTGTGAAAAATTGGCCTCTGGAATACTTGGGAATGCCCTTGGGTGGGAATCCGAAAGCTGAAAGCTTTAGGAAACTGGTGGTAGAGAGGTTCATGAAGAAGTTGGCAATGTGGAAGAGAAATTATATTTCCTTGGGGGGAAGAATCACCTTGATAAAATCAACCCTTGCAAACCTTCCCACTTACTTCCTTTTCACCTTTAAGATCCCGGTGAAAATAGCTAGGAAATTGGAGAAGATTATGAGGGACTTTTTGTGGGAGCTAGGTGAAGAAAAGAAAGATCATTTAGTGAAATGGGAGCAAGTTTGTTACCCTAAGGACCGGGGTGCATTAGGTATAGGGAACCTAATAAAGAGAAACAAGGCCCTCCTAGGGAAATGGCTATGGATATTTCCTTGTGAGGAAGAAAGGTTGTGGCATAGGGTCATTAAAAGCTTATATGGTGATGTAGGTAACGGTTAGGATGCAAAATTAGCCCCCAGTGCAGCTCCATCCTCTCCTTAGAAGGCAATCTTTGAGGTATATCCAACTCTTCTTCAATTTATCAGGTTTGATGTTGGTTGTGGCAACAAAGTTTTATTCTGGGAAGACCTTTGGGTTGGGGATGTGCCTCTTATGTTCAATTTCCCAGACCTCTACTCTTTATCAAACTATAAAAACAAACCTGTTGCTAGGTTTGGTGTGCTTTCAGAATCAGGGATCTTTTGGGATTTTGGATTTAGAAGAGGGCTGAGGGAAAATGAGTGTGAGTCTCTAGTGCTGTTGATTTCAACACTTGAGAGGGTCTACTTGGACCAATCTATAGCTGATTGTAGAGTGTAGTCCCCAACTTCTGATGGTTTATTTTCCTGTGCATCTTTCTTTGGTTTGCTCACTCATATTAACCTTATGGGGGTGAACTTCCCAGTGAGAGAAATTTGGACTAAACTGATCCCTCCAAAAGTACAAGCTTTCTGTTGGGAAGTGTTCCTAGGGAAGGTAAACACTTGTGATGTGCTACAGAAAAGGAGGCCAAACCATTGCCTCTCTCCTCATGTGTGTGTCCTTTGTTTGGGATGTGGTGAAACTCTAACCCACTTACTATTATCCTGCTCTTTTGCTTTTGGTATTTGGAATGCTGTTTGTTCTCTCATTGGATGCAGATGGGCTCCCCCACAGGATGTGGTAAGTCTATTCAGCCCCTCTTTCCTATGTCAACGGAAGAAAAGGGGAAAATGTATATGGAAGGCAGTGAGAGCAGCTACAGTATGGACTATTTGGGAGGAATGAAACCTAAGAATCTTTTCAGGAAAAGCAAAACAATGGAGCAAGTTATTGAAGCCATAAAAATCAGAACTGCACATTGGGTGAAGACCATGGAGATATTTAGAAACTACTCCACGGATGAGATACTAAGGAATTGGGCTGAAATAGCACAAACAGATGTACCCAAAGTTCTTGTAAGCATGGAATGGAAGCCACCAGCACGGAACAAACTAAAGCTGAATTTCAATGGGAGTTCTCTTGGCAACCCTGGAAGGGCAGGCATAGGGGGTGTTCTTAGAAATTATTTGGGTGTGGTGGTGGCACTCTACTCTGGACCAATAGGTTATGGTGACTCAATACAGGCTGAATCTCTAGCCCTACTTCAAGGTCTAAAGATGGCTGAGCAGATAGGAACAACAGACTTAGAAATTGAAGGAGACTCTCTATTGGTCATCTCTTGGGCCAAAAACATCACATCAGCACCTTGGAAGCTCAAGTTTATTTTCAGAGAAATTGACACATTTGCAAGGAAGTTCAACTCTCAGTTTGGTTGGGTTAAAAGGGATGCAAATGGGATGGCGGATACCCTAGCAAAACATGGGGCAAATAAATCTTCATTGTATTGGGCAGAATTGTAACTGATTGCTGGAGATTGCAATTTCCTATGCAATCTTTAGCTATTGTATCTTAATCTCTCTGTTATTAATGAAAGATTTTTACTGATAAAAAAATGGAGTTTTCTTGTGAAATAGTCACAAGCTAAATGGAGTAATAAAAAGACCAATTTTAGCATTTAAGTGCCAAACCATTTTCTTTCTTTATTTTCTTCTTGTAGAGTATAGAAGCAGATGGATATTGATTTATGATTTATTCCCTGGTGAAGGTTGCGTTGTCCTGACTATATGGGGTATGCTACATGAATTCTGTTTTGCCACTCCCATTCTGTTCATATCCATTGACAAATTATGGGCACTTAAATCATTTCCTTTTACTTCCATCCAAGTCCTTTTCAGTCTGCCCCTAGCTCTTCTGGCCCTTTCAACTTGTAACAGATCACTTTTTCTAACAGGTGAGATTGCCATGACTAGAGTATTATGAAATTGGTCTAGCTGTAGTAGTTGTGTTGAGCTAAGAGCTATTGGCTGTTAAGTTTGGTTCTGATTCAACTAACTAGGACTGACTCAGACAATACAATGATGACTTGGATGTTATGAGTACTTTGGTTGACTTGGACTAGGTCCACTGGACCTAGTCCAAACGACCAAAGCTGTATTACTTTTATATTATTATTTACATATATGTTAGCCATGGACACCAATATCTCCAGTTTCCTATTGAAACTATTGATGCTGGAAATTGCTCTCTATATGGATTTGTATTCACGGATTCAGTATTGACATGTTGGCATTTGCATCAGGAGCTGATGCCGAATTCTAGGACGTGTGATCCTTTATGTTCAGTTGATGACTTTAGCTCACAAGATTTTGAAGCCACTTACCAGCCAAAGACGGATTTGCTGAAGGCTCTTGCAATTATTGCGTCAGCCGCAGCAGGAGCAGTTGCAATTAATCATTCTTGGGTGGCTGCCAATCAGGTCCATCCTTATTTATTCCTCTCCAGAACTCAGCATTCTGCGTTTTCTGCAAGAGCTTGCATGCTTTTGAGATGAAACAGTTCTAGTGCTTACAGGACAGGCATTTCTTACTTTGTCCTCTACATGAGTATCTGTCTGCCTATGTATTAATGAAAAATGTCAACACCCTTCAGTTTTTTTTTTTTTTTGATAATAGGTATCTTATAGTGCAGGATGTTGCTATGGCGCTGGTATTTGGATTAGGATATGCAGGCATAATCTTTGAGGAATCTCTAGCTTTCAACAAAAGTGGAGTTGGATTGTTGATGGCTGTTAGCTTATGGGTTATACGAAGCATTGGAGTAAGATCCGTATTCGCTTCTTAAAGATTTTAATATTTCTATTGCTTGTAGTGTTATTATGGTGCCTTTGACATTTAGTTCCTTGTCCAAACAAGCAAATTCACTCATTCATTTGCTAGTTTTACACTTTTACTAACAAATTAAGATAAACCGGTACATTAAAGGCATCATTTTATAAACATAAACATAAATTATCCAAAGATAATAAACATAAACTAGAATTTATATATCTCCTGATCGATGTTCTATAAATATTCCTTTGACATTGATTCAGAGTTCTGATTGATGAGGCACCCTTAGTTTGGGTACTATCTGGTAAGTGTATTCATTTGATGATCTTGATCATGTGTCTAATCAACTCTCGCTCTCATGCATATTAGAAGTATTCACAACTCCTTTTTGGTTGTCAGAGCAATTTATTTGAGTAGTCAGGATTACCAGTTTGACAGTCAACGTTAAAACTTTTGCTAAACTCTAATGGTCATGGATCCTGAATTGTCTTTTTGTGTTCATGATTATGAGTCAGGATTACCAGATTACAGTTGTTTGGGCTATGACCAATCCAATAGATGGCTCATCATTTGCATTTAGCTATGGCAAATTCATTTGATTATTTATCATCTTTTACCTGCTAAACTCCACTGCCATAGAATTTAATTGTAAAACTGCACATCCATTTAGTTATGTACACATCAATCCTGAAACTCTTATGCCTGTTATAGTGTTAACTATTAAAATGCCTCCAATGGATTAAATTATAGCTCTTTTCTTCCTCTCTTAAATGCACAATTCACCTACGCATAGAAATATGTGACACCTGCCAATGTTTTGTCCTTTTTGCAATAACTGCATTTGCCTGTATTAAGGAAGCACCAACAAGTAATGCATGCTCATAAACCCTATGATGTTATCTGTTTTGGTGATGATATGCATTTCTTCTTGAGGTAGTATTTAATTAAGTGTGGATTTTTTTTTTGATAAATATTTGATTAAGAATGGTATGTCATGGTTTCTGAAGAAAGCTGCGGTAGGCCACTTTCCTCCTAAATTATGACATGCTATAGTTTCAAACCCTCTTCCTGTTATTTTCTTTAGTCTAGAATTGTTGATCTAGGTATTTTCTTCATATTTGTTTAATTTTCTTCCTGTGGCAATTTATTTTCTGGTGCAGGCTCCTTCAACTGAGATAGCTGTCACAGAGCTAACCCGTGCTTCTGCCGAAGTCAGTGAAATAGTATTTTTCTTGCTTGGTGCAATGACCATTGTAGAGATAGTTGATGCCCATCAAGGATTTAAACTGGTTACTGACAATATAACTACCCGGAAGCCGCGGACTCTCCTTTGGGTGGTAAGTGTCTACATCAGTTTTATCCTCACATTTGCCCAATTGGCAGTTCATGTGCAAAAGAAGTGAATTTCCCAACTAAAACTGAAGAGGTAATTTTATTAGATGCCAATAAGACCAATATGCCGTATAGAGTAAAATGTGAATCAATAAATATGCCCATAATATGAGAATAGGAAAGATGAATATATTGAAATAGAATTAGAAATTAAAAAGAAATAGAACTTAAAACTAGAAACAAGCACGTATAGAAACCTACTGGTAGCACCAATGATGACCAGATAATTGAAAGTTGTCTAGAGATTGTATGATATTTTCTTTTCAATTATTGGCATAAAAACATTAAAATATACATATAGATTATACAAAATAGGGGTGAGGGCTAGCTGGGCAACATATATCATTATCAGAGGAGCAACCCCACCTTTAATGTATTCATCCCTCTAGGCCTTAAAGTGAGACCAATTAGATGCAAAATCTCCATAATTAAATCAATAATATATATATATATATATATATATATATATATATATATATATATATATATTGATGGAAAAAGGTGAGCTACACAAGCCTGGCCGTGTCAACACACAAGTCACAATCAAAATATTTCAAAGCTAGCTTCACATCTCTAAGACATACATCCGTATGGCCGTGTCAACACACAAATGCCAGAAAAGTTGTTCAAGGTGATAATTGACCAGATCACCAGAAGGAACATCAACCGAATACTTTAACAGATCACTAAACCAAATTTTCAAAGCAGAGCTGGAAAATGAAAACCAGTTGACCTTCAAACCAAAGATTTAACAGTATTACCAAATTAGAGTATCGTCTGCTAGCACATAAATGCCAAAATAAAGCAGTAAACCATGGATCTGAACCCATTTTCTCTGATACCATGCAAATAACTGAGTGCAATAGTGCAAAGATAACAATTGGCATAAGCAGAAGCTAGACCATATTGAACAACATGATGGAAAACCATAACTGGAAAAAGGAAGAATAAATTATAAGCAGAACAAAAAAAGAAACCAGATTTATATGGTTTGGCATGGTAGCTTGCATCCATGGGATCAGAGAGAATAATATAAATGGAGGAATGCAGGAAGATATGGGGACAAAAGTCGTAACCGTAGCCTGTAAACCCCATCCCCCATGGTCTACATTGTCTCCTCTCTGACTAAAAACCATAGATTGATGGCGGCTTAGATAATCCAATACCAGTTACCTTGCCAGACAAGTCACATATACCAGTTGGTTTGTTGGTACAGAACTTCAGCTAGCCAGAAGTACAAATAGGCCCATAATATATTGATTAGGAACCAATTATATTGGGAAGTGACTACCCAAGGGGGAGTTTGTGATTTGAAAATTAAAATACAGATTTGTTAGAGCAAGTAGCATCTGCTACCCTACATGGGGTGCTTGGCAGACTCTTGTATGTATTACATCATTCTTTCTTACAAACTTAATAGATTGAAGTGTTACTGATAGAAAATCCCCTAATGTAATAAAAAATTATAATAACACCATAACCCAAAATTCCAATATACCCAAACTTTTTCCAGCGCCCACCTTGGAAGATAACTTAGATGCAATAATATTCTCTGAAGCCTAAATGTTGTGCTTGTATTTGATGAATTATTTTTTAGATGATTTTAGGTATTTTTTAGGTGTTTTTTACCATTACTTCAGTAGAGGTACATCTATTTGAGAAACTATGCTAACTATTCTAATAGTTGATTGACTTACTTCAGTAGAGGTACATCTATTTGATTGACTTACTTAGCAATAATATTTTAGGTATTTTTTAGGTATTTTAGGTATTTTTTACCATTACTTCAGTAGAGGTACATCTATTTGAGAAACTATGCTAACTATTCTAATAGTTGATTGACTTTTTACTGGTCAGAAAAAAGTTGATTGCCTTACTTCTCCAATTGAGAAACTATTCTAACAGACTTTTGGTAGTTTATTATCAGTTTAATGGCTTTATTTGATGCATAAATTATCAAAATTTTGTATCATAATTTGGTGAATTACCAGGTTCTTGATAAAAATTTCAGGTTGGTTTTGTAACCTTTTTCCTTAGTTCAGTCCTTGACAATCTGACATCAACCATTGTCATGGTCTCCTTATTGCGGAAACTAGTGCCTCCATCAGAATACAGGAAGTATGTCTCTTCCAATTTTGTTAATATTCCTCCGTTCTGTTATATAATTTAATAACTTAATGGTATGACAAGATAAATGCCCCTTAGTTTGTCTTAAAGTTTTGAAATTCATTTTTTAGGTATCAATTTTATAACTGCTAGTTCCAGTTTGTATAAAGCAATGTGCTATTGCTATTTATAAACTTGGCCACCACTCCTTTTGCCTATGCAAGCAGGCCTTTATCTTCTAGCTTTCCTTGATGTAGTTTGATGGTGCAAAACATATCATTTTTTTTTGTTGTTTTTTTAAAACTAAACGAATTGTATGAAAGTAACTAAAAAATTATATCAAGATACCCCTGTACATGAGGAACTGTACAAAGGGGATTTTCAGCGAAGTATAAAGCTATAGATCTCTCAAAAATCTGTACAGTCACAGTGTGCCTTTAAAATTTACAAAAAGATTGTTGAAGTTGAATTGTTGTAAAAGAACCATCATTTCTTCAATCTTACCATTTCCTCTTCTGCTCTCTACTTATTTTCAAATATTCTTCCATTTCTTTCCCTCCAAATGGTCCAAAACAAAGCTATTTGTATGGTTTTCCATGCTATTTTCCCATTTCTACTCAATTCATTCTGATAGCAGCCAAAAGCATAATTTTACTGCAAACAGCTGAAGCTTTCTCATCCATACCTTGTAAGAGAAGTCACAGTGTAGTAATAAGTGGTTTGAGGACTACTCCCTCCTGTGGCACGAGACACAACTGACATCTTCTATTTGTGTACCCCTCCTTAGCAGCTTGTTATTGATTTTGTCCATCACCAAGGTCATCATCATCATCCAAGCCTTATCCCAACATATGGGGTTGGCTACTTGAGTCCTGTTTTCACCATTCTTGTTCATCACTGAGGTCCAGAAGCCACTTTTGGATGGAATTGTCACCTGCCATGTCATTGGAAAGTCACTATCACCCCCTCTTAATCAAGTTTCTGTAAAAAGATTTTACCAAGAATTGACCTGAGATCTCCCAATCCCAAATCCCCCTATCCTTGTCTCTGCTTTCCACTCTAAAGTTGTACAGCTTCTGTAACATGTTCAATAAAGATGTTACTTCCCAACCATTGACTGTCCAAAACATTTCTAATGCAATTTGCAATGTTTACTTCCCAACCATTATCTGGCAAAATCTAGAGCCATCCAGATGATAACCACATAGAGGCATGCATCCCTGGACATTAAGATGATTAACAGATTCTTTGCTGTTCTTAAATGGGAAACTTGAGGAAATGTTTAACCAAATTGTATCTAATGAACTGAAGGCAAGATGGGGAATTCCATATAAGCTTCTAAAGGACATGAAATGTAAATAAAAAAGGCACAAATTCAACCACTCTAGGTGCAACCTTGGACATGAAATTTCTAATGGACAGGGCTGCATTGCCAGCAGCACAAGAATCAGATGGTTTGAGTTGTCAAGAAAGGTATTGGAACTCAATATTCCCAATGTAGACAATGTCAAAAACTATATGAAACTTTCTATGGAAAATTGAACATATTTGTATCAATTTTTTTATAAAAGAAATGGAAAGGCGAAATACATAAATATTGATTAAGTTAACTTTTTTTTTTATCAGTAAAATTCTTTCATTAATAACAGAGAGATGAAGATACAATAGCTAAAGATTGCATAGGAAATTGCAATCTCCAGCAATCAGTTACAATTCTGCCCAATACAATGAATATCTATTTGCCCCTTGTTTTGGTAGGGTATCTGCCATCCCATTTGCATCCCTTTTAACCCAACCAAACTGAGAGTTGAACTTCCTTGCAAGTGTGTCAATTTCTCTGAAAATAAATTTGAGCTTCCAAGGTGCTGATGTGATGTTTTTGGCCCAAGAGATGACCAATAGAGAGTCTCCTTCAATTTCTAAGTCTGTTGTTCCTATCTGCTCAGCCATCTTTAGACCTTGAAGTAGGGCTAGAGATTCAGCCTGTATTGAGTCACCATAACCTATTGGTCCAGAGTAGAGTGCCACCACCACACCCAGATAATTGATGTCTAATAAACACAGTCCAAACTTAAGGTTGGAGAAAACATCAAAAGCTATAAATGATCCTTTCACATATCTAATGGACAGGACTGCATTCCAGCAGCGCAAGAATCAGATGGTTTGAGTTGCCAAGAAAAGTATTGAAACTCAATATTCACAATGTGGTTCACAATGTCAAAACCATATGAAAAAACTTTCTATGGAAAACTAAACATATTTGTATCATTTCTTTTTTGATAAAAGAAATGGAAGGGATGAAATACATAATTAGTGATTAAGTTAACTTTGATGTCTAATAAACATAATCCAAACTTAAGGTTGAAGAAAACATCAAAAGCTATAAATGATCCTTTCGCATTATCTGTTCAATTACGATTTTAATCTCAGTAAGTCAAAGTCAAACTATGGAGTGTAAGCATCCTATTAGAGGAGCAATTCCAATTTCTTGGCAACACCTCTACCTTTATAACGCACTTCTTTGCTAGTCAGCTTGTCCAATTTAAATTCGAAATATTTATGCACTAATTTGGCCCATAATATTTTCTTCCTACATTTGTATCTAATTTACAGGTTTTTAGGTGCTGTTGTTGTAATAGCGGCCAATGCTGGTGGTGCATGGACTCCAATTGGTGATGTTACTACCACTATGCTTTGGATACATGGTCAGATCTCCACGTTGCAAACAATGAAGGTCTTTCTTCATTATTTTGACTACCCTTATTATACAAGATTTTCAGTATGCACTCATACTTTGAAATTCTTGCACCACCTATGAAATTCTTGCAAATAATATTTTTTTTATATTGCATTGTGTAAAGGATAGAAATTATTGTTTTGATATTGTTAGCGTAGGGGTATTTCTGTCTTTATACCTAGATTAATGTTGCTGATTTGTAATGTTGTGTTGGAACCAGTGCTCCTAATTTAAATAAGGGCATGTATGTCTTTTCAATTAATTTTAATAATATAAATACTGCTTGGCCGACTGGGAGAGGTTATGTTGAGTCTTCCAGTTTGAACCAGAATTTCTCCCTTCTCTCTTTCTCTCTTTCTTCCACCTTTCTCTTTCTACATAACTGATCTCAGACAGACAGAACTCTATGGTAGAACCGAATCATAACATGGTATCAGAGCAACTTGAATCTGCCTAGATTTTTGCTTGCCTAGGTTTCTATTCTCTGTGCACCCTATCTAGGGTTTTTCCTTTTTTTTCTGCATTTGATTGGAGATAAGGGAAAGGGCTGAAAAGG
Source organism: Nelumbo lutea (assembly GCF_056320005.1). Classification (NCBI taxonomy): domain Eukaryota; kingdom Viridiplantae; phylum Streptophyta; class Magnoliopsida; order Proteales; family Nelumbonaceae; genus Nelumbo; species Nelumbo lutea. The sequence continues at coordinate 9,917,218 of NC_142688.1, read as the reverse complement.
AGTGATCGCCCTCTTCCGTTGGAGGTTTCTATGCCTCCAGTCAGGTTGTATGTGGTCAGTTACTGTGGTTTCTGAGATCGCCCTCTCCTAGTAGAGGAAGAATAGAGGGCCGAACTGTGTGTGCAGTGGCTGCCGTGTGTGGACTGATTTCCTGCTTGTATGTTTGTTACTTCAGTGATAAGGTAAGAGATCTCAGTGCATGATATCTGTTATGGTTAAATAGGAAGTGTGTTTCAGACCATATGCTAGGGTTTCGGACAGTAATGTGCTAGGGTTTATGCTGGTTTCTTTGTGCATTTCGAAGGAAGAGATATGACCATATAGTGGTGAGATTTTAGGTAGTTGTAGGAGTAGGGTTTGTGGTGTAAAGAACACACTTTTCAGCAACAACAAGTGCTGAAATCAGTGTGACAGGTGTGACCTAGTGGTGTGCAGTGTGCAAATCTCAGTGGTAATAGAATTCAGCAAGTGTGCAGAATCGGTGATAACATAATGGGAGATAATAGTGATTATAAACCTAGTGTGATGGTGCCTACAGACTACCTGAATGTTTAGATGACCTCCATTAAACTAAATGGAGAGAATTATGTGCCTTGGGCTAAATCCGTCGAAGTCTTTTCTGAAGGCAAAGAAGAAAGTAAAACACATAAGAGAGGAGAAACCCTCCTCTAACTCTCACAAGTATGAAGGCTGGGAACAAGAGGATGCTCAGATCATCACATGGTTGTGGAATAGTATGGAACCCAGGATTAGTGTGAACTTCATGTTTCTTGATACTGCCAAGGATGTGTGGGACCATGCGAAGAAATTGTATTCGGGGTAGGACAATACAACCAGAGTTTATCAGCTGTATCAAGAGTACTTTAACCTACAACAGGGCAATCAGAGTCTTGAGGAGTACTATGCCAACATGAGAAACATACGTAATGAGTTGAATGTCTATCATCCTCTCACTTCTGATGTCAAGATTCAGCAACAACAGAGAGAACAACTTGATGTGACTAGATTTTTGGTGGGACCAAAGTCTGAATATGAACCAGTACGGGCTCAGATATTAGGAGGATCAACTTTTCCCTCCTTAGAAGAGGTATTTGCTCGACTCCGGAGGATTTCTATCAGATCTACTGAGAACTCTAATATCTCAGATAGATCTGCCTTTGCTGTATCGAGAGGCCGTGGTGCTAGAGGTGGAGCTTGGGGAGCTCAGTCTGGCCGTGGTGGTGGTAGTGGTTCTGTGTATGGCCGAAGTGGCAATGGTGGGCCCACTCACAATCGTGGTGGTGGTCGTACTGGGGGCAGAGATTCAGGGGGAGCCTGTGGTAGAGGACGTGGCTCAGGCCCGAGGAAGTGCACTCATCGTGGTATGGATGGAGAATCAATCGTGGTGGTGGTCGTACTGGGCCAATCATGCCGCGACCAGTGACTCAAGTTCCAGCTTTAGATAGGAGAATCATTCATCTGATCAGATGCCTCCTACATCCACAGATGGTCCCGTGAAGGAGATGGTGACTATTCCCCGTGATGAATATGAGAGGTTTATCCAATCACAGCAGAACACGACGACTTTCGCTCAATTAGGTATGGCTTGTCTGGCATCCACACCCAATCCCTGGATCATTGACTTTGGAGCCTCCGATCACATGATTAGAACTCCAGGTGTGTTTTCCTCCTTATCTCATTGCTCAGCATCACAATCTGTCACTCTTGCTAATGGTTCCACATCCTCAATTTGTGGTGTTTGTAATGTTGACCTAGATCCTGTATCTCTCTCCTCAGTTTTGTATGTTCCTAAATTGCCTTTTAATCTTATGTCTGTTAGTAAGCTGACCAAATCACTTAATTGTTCCATTACCTTTTATCCTTCTATGTGTGTTTTTCAGGATCTCAAGATGGGGATGAAGATTGGTGGAGGGCATGAAGTAGGTGCACTGTATTATCTTGACGGTGGTGGTGGTAGAACTTCAACAGCTCTCCAGTCATCCCTTTCTCCTCTCCACTGGCACTACCGATTTGGTCATCCATTGCTAAAAGTCTTGAAGTCCTTGGTTCCGTCCTTGAGTCGGTTTTCTGTTTTGGATTGTGAGTCGTGTCAGTTTGGGAAACACCATCGTGTTCCCTTTAGTTCTAGGGTTGATAATTGTGTGTCGAGTCATTTTTCTTTAGTTCATTCAGATGTTTGGGGTCCCTATAAAGTGATGTCATATAATGGATACAGATATTTTGTCATTTTTGTGGATGATTTTTCAAGGATGACGTGGCTCTATCTAATGAAAGAAAGAAGTGAATTGTTTACCATTTTTCAGAAATTTTATGCTGAGATTCGTAACCAATTTGGTACCCACATCAAAGTTTTCCGTTCTGATAATGGCCGCAAATATTTATCCTCATCATTTTAGGAATACCTGGACCAACACGGCATTATACATCAGACCTTGTGTACCTACACCCCACAACAAAACGGGGTGGTTGAGAGAAAGAATCACCATCTCCTTGAAACAACAAGATTCCTCATGCATCATATGCATGTTCCCAAACCTTTTTGGAGTGATGTCGTGCTTACCTCTTGCTTTCTGATTAATTGGATGCCCACGTTCATCCTTGATGGTCATTCTCCGTTTTAGGTCTTGTTTCCCACTTTGTCTCTGTTTCTTCTTACGCCGAGAGTTTTTGGGTGTGTTTGCTTCGTCTATAATTTGGGTCCCGGGAATGACAAGTTCGATGCTAGTTCTCTCAAGTGCATCTTCCTTGGCTACTCTCGGACCCAGAAAGGGTATAGGTGTTACCATCCTGGTTCTCGACGGTCCTTTGTGTGTGCTGATGTCACCTTCTTTGAGTCTACTCCGTTCTTTTTGGGGTCTGATGATTCTTCTTCCTCCTCATCACCTCCTCCTCTTCCACTTCCCGTTGTCGACCCTCCTTTCTTTGTTCTAGCCGTGACCAAACCCTTGCCTCCGGTGCCACCACCTCTTGAACGCCCACCTATCCATCATGTGTATACACATCACCTACGCGCACCAGCTACTACTCCACCGGCTACAGGTCGACGGACCCGACACCAGACCCGCACTCAGCATTTGAGCTTGATCTACCCATTGCTTTGCGGAAAGGTAAATGTACTTGCACCCTTCATCCCATTTCTAATTATGTTTCTCTTACTCACCTTTCCGCTTCCCATCGCTAGTTTGTCACCCTATTATCATCAGTTGTTGTCCCTAAGGATGTCTAGGAAGCCCTTGCCTCTCCAGGGTGGTGCCGAGCCATGGAAGAACTCTCAGCCCTTCATCATAATCATACTTGGGACCTCACTGCTCTTCCTCTTGGGAAGCATGTTGTTGGTTGTAAATGGGTTTATACGGTTAAGTATCTACCTGATGGTAGTGTTGAACGCCTGAAAGCGCGGTTGGTTGCTAAAGGGTACTCCCAAACCTATGGTATTGACTACATAGAGACCTTCTCACCGGCTGCTAAGATAGGGTCAGTCCGTGTTGTGATCTCTCTTGCAGCCATGTATGAGTGGCCACTATATCAGCTTGATATCAAGAATGCTTTTCTACATGGTGACTTACTCAAGGAGGTCTACATGGAGCAACCTCTAGGGTTTGTTGCTCAGGGGGAGGATGGTAAGGTGTGCAGACTAAGGAATGCTATATATGGGCTTAAACAGTCTCCTCGAGCATGGTTTGGTAGGTTTAGTGAGGTGGTGAAGAAGTTTGGTATGAAACAGTGCAAAGTTGACCATTTTGTATTTAGTCATGACTCTTCGGAAGGAAAAATACTGCTGGTGGTGTATGTAGATGATATTGTTATTACTGGGAATGATAACATGGGTATTGACAGGCTGAAGACTTATCTGTAGGATCATTTTCAAACAAAGGATCTTGGTAAGCTGAAATATTTCTTGGGGATAGAGGTAGCAAGATCCAAGTATGGTATTAACCTGTTCCAGAGAAAATATGTGCTTGATTTGTTGGAGGAAACATGCTTGTTGGGTGCTAAACTAGCTGAGACACCCATGGACACAAATACCAAGCTAAGCAGTGATATGGCTGAAGTGTTTGAAGACCCTGGCAGATACCGACGACTTGTGGGTAAACTGAACTACCTAACCATTACCAGACCAGACATCTCTTTTGCGGTTAGTGTGGTAAGCCAGTTTATGCAGAAACTTCTGTATCCTCATTGGAATGCAATTTTGAGAATTGTGAGGTATCTAAAAAGGGGGTCCGGGTCGCGGTCTGATATACAAGAGTGGTGGAAAACTTGAAATAGAAGGGTATTCTGATGCTGACTGGGCTGGTTCTATGTCTGATAGGCGGTCTACTACAGGCTATTGCACGTTTCTAGGAGGTAACCTGGTGACATGGAAAAGTAAGAAGCAGAGGGTTGTGGCAAGAAGTAGTGCAGAAACAGAATATAGGGCTATGGCGCACACCGCTTGTGAATTAGTGTGGCTAAGGAACCTTCTACAGGAAGTAGGGTACAACATCAACACTCCAATGAAGCTCTATTGTGATAATTAGGCTGCAGTCCATATCTCCTCTAATCCAGTGTTTCATGAAAGAACCAAGCACATTGAGGTTGACTGTCACTTTGTGAGGGAGAAGGTGCTGAATGGAGAGCTAGACACTACACATGTTAATACAGGAAATCAGTGGGTTGACTTATTTACAAAAAGGCTTGAGTCGGGGAAGAGTGGACTACATATGTAACAAGCTGGTGAGTATATATATACTCACCAACTTGAGGGGGAGTGTTAGCTTAGGGGTATTTTTGTCTTTATACCTAGATTAATGTTGCTGATCTGTAATGTTGTGTTGGAACCAGTGCTCCTAACTTAAATAAGGGCACATATGTCTTTTCAATTAATTTTAATAATATAAATACTGCCTGGCCGACTGGGAGAGGTTATGTTGAGTCTTCCAGTACGAACCAGAATTTCTCCCTTCTCTCTTTCTCTCTTTCTTCCACCTTTCTCTTTCTACATAACTGATCTCAGATAGACAGAACTCTAAGGCAGAACCGAATCATAACAGATCAAGCGGCATGCCCCGAATCTTTCATTAAACATGGCTAGTTACAGAGATCCAACAGAAATAACTGGATGCACCATTTGTTCCAAGTATCCATTCACGCACACACACACACCATTTGTTTCAAGTGTCCATTCCACACACACACACACACACACACACACACACAACAAGGTTCATCTTCATGTGAAAATATGATTGTAGCATGAAGTGATTGGTTTGCAGAAAGCCAAGTCGATAAATGAACTTCATATTTGAGTTTCCTTGGTTCCTCTTGTCTTTATATTTGTTGATAACCAATTGTGAATCTGATTAGCTTGTTGACCATTTGGAACTTTATTTGCATTTCATTTTTTCTACGAATATTAACTCACCGGACCACTTTGATGGAATACATTTTGTTGAAATACTGGTTTAGGAAACAGTGGAGTTCAGATTAACATCTTTGCTTGCAGGACTTGATTTTTCCTTCTGTCATTTCTTTGGCTGTTCCACTGGCTCTTATGTCACTTACCAGGTATCTTTCATGCAAGAAGAACATTATGGAATCTTTGAAAAGTTAGCTTAGATGTCTACATGGATGGTAGCTTTTCAGCTCTATCTATCTATCTATTGCAGCGAAGTTGATGGAAAGGGTCAGGACTCTCCCAATGTTTTGGCATCTGAACAGATGGCTCCTCGAGGACAGCTTGTTTTCTCTGTAGGCATTGGAGCTCTAGTGTTTGTTCCAGTGTTCAAGGCCATCACTGGTCTGCCTCCTTACATGGGTATGCTGCTTGGACTAGGGGTTCTTTGGGTTTTAACAGATGCTATTCATTATGGTGAATCTGAAAGGCAAAGGTTGAAAGTACCACAAGCTCTATCCCGTATTGATACACAAGGGGCTCTTTTCTTCCTTGGAATCCTTCTATCTGTTAGCAGGTACACATGGACATCATCAGATATCTTGCATCCTGTTTATATAATAATTAAAATATAGAAAATTACTCAAGTTCTAATGTCCTTTTCCCCCTTCTATTGGTACCCAAACTTTCATGTGAATTTTCTGAATTATGAGATTCTCCTTCAAATGACATCTTTTATTCCATCAGTTTGGTCAATGATGAGATTGTGATAATCTAAGAGAGAGGTGAAGATGTTTTTGTAGAGATTGTTAGATGAATACCCTGCTGGAAATTGAAGTATAGGAGTAATTAATAGCTTTGTCTATATTATTGCAGTTAGGCATTTGTATGCCAATAGCATCTAATAAGGCATTGAGAACAATGTTTTAGGCTTTAGAACCAAGTGGCATCTCAATATAATTAGGAATGCATAGGAATATTGCTCACCAAAATCACAAGGACAAGGAAATGCTAATGTGGGAAAAGCAACATCCTGCATGTATAATAAAAAAGACATGTTGCATTGCCAAATTATTAGAGTTAAGCCTAATAGTATAAAACTTTTCTTAGTGACTATGATTGAGCAAAGGTTAATAAAAGATTATACATAAAACAGTTTCTTTTTGTGCTAGGGAGATCAACCATTGACTTTGTTAGGTCCTATTGGAATAATGTTAAAATAACTTAGTTGCAGATGTTAGGGCCTGTTTGGCTAATCAAAGTGTTTTTTATTTCGTTTTTTTATTTCTGTTATGTCTGTTATTGTACTCAGGGGCACAATGGTCTTTTCCCTTGTTATTTCTGTCGCCCTATATATAGTAAAATAAACACTGGCGCCGCCAGTACTGTTACATTGCAAACCTTCTCTCTTCTCTCCTCTCCTCTCTTCTCTTCTCTTCTTCTTCTCTTCTCTTCTCTCCTCTCTTCTCTTCTCTTCTTCTTCTCTTCTCTTCTCTCCTCTTCCACTTATCTTTGGCCGGATACACTGTCAAGATGGTATCAGAGTGGGAATGCTGATTAAAAGAGAGCAGATCGATCAACCCTACTGTCAAGAGAAGATCGATCAACCCAAAGAACAGATCGAACAGACTAGCAGAAAAGAAATCTGATTCTGGACTACAGAATAGCTACGACTGGTACAATTCTTCCTATTTTTTTCTCTTCTTTACTCTCCTTGGTCATGTGCCGAGTGAAAACCCTATGAATCTGGGGCGGCTGAATGCTGTCGAACCTGTGTAACCCTAGTTTTCTTGGATCGTGTGATCCTGTTCATGTGTTAAGACAACTGTAGTTCAATGCTGACCTGTCTTCTCAATGGTTTGAGTTGACTATAAGTAAGAAGGATCTCTCCTGCTGATTAGTGGCTATTAAACATTCTGGAATTCTGGTAGGTGGGGACTGATAAAACTATACAGGTCTGAAATCTGCCGAATATTACCTCAGTTTTTGTCTGGAATTTGGTACTGTTTGTGCTCAATCTGGTTGGTAAACCCAAGTGTGTGGGTGTGAACTGAGTGGAGCATTGTTTTGTGGAGTAAGGAGGGGTCCTAAGTCCGGTGTGTGGGACTGATTAACTGCTTGACCATGTCGACTGAGAATTCTGCTACTTCAGAGATCTTAAGGAGCCACAATGGAGTGAGTGGGGGAATGGATATGAGCTTTCCCATGGCTGTCATTCCCTTTGATGGTCTGAATTACCTTGAGTGGTCTAGGGGGATAAAACTCTACATCACTGCTAGGGGGCGAATAGGATACATCAATGGGAGAGTAAAGGAACCGAAGTATGGAAGTGTTGAGCATGATAGGTGGAACCAAGAGAACAATATGGTGATGTCTTGGCTCTTGGTTTTAATGCTGCCACAAGTAAGGAAGACTTTTATGTGGGCTGAAACTGCTTGTGAGATATGGGAACAAGCGAAGTCCACTTATTCAGAACAGAGACACTATGCCAAGATATATCAACTACAAGCTGAATCTTCTACTTGCAAGCAGGGGGAGAGGAGTCTCTCGATATACTATTCTGATTTGACATCAATATGGAAAGAACTTGATCACTATCAGAATGTGAATTGGAAGTGTGATGAAGATGCAAAGGCCTATAAGTCACTTGTATCACAGCAATGCGTGTTTGCCTTCCTCCTAGGGCTGAATCCGTCATATGAGTCCATCAGGGTACAGATCTTGGGTAGTAAAGACTTGCCATCAGTCCAGGAGGTGTATGCCTTGGTGCAGTCAGAAGAAAGCAGAAGAAGTGTGATGAATGGTGTAGAAGGGGAGTCAGTTGCCCTAGCGGTCTGGGGAAATTCAGATACAAATGTCGGAGGTGGCTTTAAAAGGGGTGACACTCAGAAAAAATCAGAAGATAAAAGCAAGCTTTGGTGCACTCACTGCCAGAAGACACGACACACTAAAGATACATGTTGGGATCTCCATGGAAAACCTAAATGGGCACAGGATTTGGGTAAGAAGTCAACACCGGATCAGGGCAAGAAATCAGGCCAGCAGAATCAAAAAAGGTATAACTCAGCTAATATGGCATCGACAGAGACTAGTCCTTCCGCAACTCAGGAGAGACATCCCGGTTTTGACCCTAAGGAAGATATTATCAACTCCTTTCGTGAATATTTGGAATTGTATGGTAGGACTCTCCGCCAGGTGGATTCTGGGCCTACTCCTTCTATCTCATTTGCGTCTACATCAGGTAATGCCACAACCTTCCATGTGTCATCTCATACTACTGATTCACCTTGGATTATCGACTCCGGAGCCTCAAATCACATGACCGGTAAGTCAAATTTGTTCCAGACATATAACCTTCTCTCTTTGAGAGATAAGGTAAGACTGGCTGATGGTTCTTTTTCTACCATAGCTAGTCGAGGCACCATATCTCTCCCACTTGGTTTTACTCTTCCTAATGTCCTGCATGTTCTGAAATTACCTATTAATTTGCTGTCCACTAGTAGTATTACTCACTCTTTGAATTGCTCAGTCACATTTTTTCCGTCTTCATGTGTGTTTCAAGATTTGACCTCGGGGAAGACGATTGGTAGAGGAAGCATGGTGGATGGTCTCTACGTGTTGGAGAATAATGTTGTTCTAGTGGCGACTGAGTCCACAAGTTCGTCGAGTGAGAGTCAGGCCTATTTATGGCATAGTTTGTTTAGGTCATCTTTCTTTTGCGTCGTTAAAAGTTATGTTCCCAAAGTTGTTTGAGTCCTTGTTAGTGAGTCAGTTACAGTGTCAAACTTGTCAGTTGAGTAAGCATTGTAGAAGTTCTTTACCTTTAAGAAATAAAAGATCTGAATTTCCATTTCATATTGTTTATTCTGATGTTTGGGGCCCTGTTACTCTACCTACTGCGGCTGGCTATAAGTATTTTGTTACTTTGATTGATGATTATTCTCGATACACTTGGGTTTATCCTATGCGATCTTGAGATGAAGTGCCGCAAATTGTGAAAGATTTTCAACGCATGGTGTTCACTCAGTTCCAAACGGAAATTCATATTTTCCAGTCGGACAATGCAAAGGAATATTTCCATAGTGATCTCACGAAGTTCTTTGCTTCGAGTGGGTCACTTCAGCGAAGCTCTTGTGCCAGGACACCACAACAAAATGGTGTGGCTGAACGAAAAAACTGTCACCTTCTCGAAGTTGCTCGTGGCTTGCTGATTCATATGAATGTGCCAAAACAGTTATGGATGGATGCAGTATTGTGTGCGACATATATCATCAATCGCATGCCCTCTCAGCTACTAGAGTATAAGGCCCCACATCAGCTCTTGTTCCTTACAACCCCGTTGTCCACCATTCCAATGCGTGTTTTTGGGTGTCGTTGTTTTGTCCACAACCTGTCACCTACTCATGGTAAACTTGACCCTTGGGCTATTCCTTGTGTTTTTCTTGGTTACCCTTCATATCAAAAGGGGTATCGTTGCTATGATCCCATTGCCTGCAAGTACTATGTTTCCATTGATGTCTCATTCTTTGAGAGTCAACTGTTCTTCTCGGTTTCTCCTCAGGGGAAGAGTAGGGTTGAGGAGAAATAGGCGTCGACTCAGATTCAACTACCTCCTTTACCCGATCCTCCTCCGTTCCGGGTTTCATCGTCGCCATAAGAGCCAACAGAGTTCAAGAGCCGTGGAGCCGGACACTATGCAACCAACATCATCAGATTCACCCGAGGCAGATCCGTCTCATCAGCCAGGTACACTTGCTCCCATTGCTCCTTTAAATGTTGATTCACCTATCCCCAATGATCTTAATATTCCTATTGCCGAGAGAAAGGGTGTTAGATCTTGTACCACTAATCATCCTATCTCTAACTTTGTGTCCCATGAGCATGTTTCACCTTCGTACCGTGCCTTTTTCTCTTTTGTGGATAGTGTTCCCATCCCTAAGACCGTGGCAGAAGCTTTGTCAAAACCTGAATGGACAGATGCAATGCAGGAAGAAATTGATGTCTTACACAAAAATGGTACGTGGGAGTTGGTAGATCTTCCTGAGGGGAAGGAACCAGTGGGGTGCAAGTGGGTGTTCATAGTGAAACACAAAGCTGATGGAACTGTTGAAAGGTACAAGGCTAGACTAGTAGCAAGAGGCTTCACACAGGTATATGGAGTGGACTATGCAGAGACTTTTGCTCTAGTAGCGAAGATGAACTCCATCCGGATTCTCCTTTCCTTGGCAGCAAATCTTGACTGGGATCTTCACCAATTGGATATCAAGAATGCCTTCTTGAATGGTGACTTGGAAGAGGAGGTGTACATGACCCAACCCCTAGGGTTCTGTGCCAAAGGCAGTGAACAAAAGGTGTGCAGATTAAAAAAGTCCTTATATGGGTTGAAACAATCACCTCGGTCTTGGTTTAGTAAGTTCCATTTAGCGGTCCAACAGATGGGATTCAAACAATGCCAGTCAGATCATACCCTGTTTGTAAAAAGAGGTGAAGATAAAATTGCAGCTCTTATTGTGTATGTGGATGACATAGTGATCACAGGAGATTGGGAGGCTGAAATCCAAAGACTAAAAAAATTCTTAGCCACTAAATTTGAGGTGAAGGATCTAGGCCCCTTACGATACTTTATTGGAATTGAAGTTGCCCGCTCTCACAAGGGCATCTTTATTTCCCAACGGAAGTATGTACTAGATCTACTAGAAGATACGGGCAAGTTGGGGGTAAAACCATCTGATTCACCTATTGAACCTAATCACCATCTGGGAGACAGTTAGGGAGAGTTTTTGAAAGATGTAAAAATGTTCCAGAGACTCGTTGGGAGACTTCTGTATTTGTCTATGACCAGGCCTGATATTGCCTATGCAGTGGGTGTCCTTAGTCAATTCATGCACAGCCTGAGGACAACTCACTTTGAGGCTGCAAAGAGGATCTTGAGATATCTCAAGAAGTTTCCTGGAGCTGGTTTGTTGTTCCAGAAACACGGTCACATAAAAGTGGAAGTATATACTAATGCAGATTGGGCAGGAGCAGTCAATGACCGGAAGTCTACCAGTGGTTATTGTGCCTTTGTAGGAGGAAACCTTGTCACATGGAGAAGCTAAAAACAAAGTGTGGTGGCTAGATCCAGTGCTGAAGTAGAGTATAGAGCGATGGCTCATGGGGTTGCGGAAATCATGTGGATAAGAAATCTGTTAGGTGAACTGGGTTTCGCAGTAAGCAATCCTACGTCACTCTACTGTGACAATAAAGCTGCCATCAATATTGCTGCTAATCCAGTTCTGCATGATAGGACGAAACACATTGAAGTGGACAAGCATTTTATCAGAGAGAAACTTGAAAGTGGAGAAGTGTGCACACCATATGTCAACTCGGAAGAGCAACTTGCAGATATCTTCACCAAAGGTCTTCATCATGTGCGGCACAAAGATTTGTGTGACAAGTTGGGCATGATTGACATCTATGCTCCAACTTGAGGGGGAGTGTTGGAATAATGTTAAAATAAGTTAGTTGCATATGTTGGGGCCTGTTTGGCTAATCAAAGTGTTTTTAATTTCGTTTTTTTTTTATTTCTGTTATGTCTGTTATTGTACTCAGGGGCACAAGGGTCTTTTCCCTTGTTATTTCTGTCGCCCTATATATAGTAAAATAAACACTGGCGCCGCCAGTACTGTTACATTGCAAACCTTCTCTCTTCTCTCCTCTCTTCTCCTCTCTTCTCTTCTCTCCTCTTCCACTTATCTCTGGCCAACTACACTGTCAAGAGGTCCCTTGGCATGCATATAGTTCTGTGGGTTTCAGTGGAGGTCTCATTGTGTATGTTGATTGCTGGTGAGTGATGCCAGGGTCTTGATTGGTGCCACAAAAGATGGGATGAATGCAAATTAACCATGTTCCAGGCCTAGAAGTGGTTATTCTCAAGAGATTGAAAGGATGCTGCCCATATACCTTTTTGGCCCCATTTGTTTGCCACACGGTAAGTGGCAATTCCGGAGAGCATCAGTTACCTGGGTAACTGATACCCTTCTGGAGGGTGGGTAAGCAACTTACCTGCGCTAAAATAAGACTCTCTCCCTCCCGCCTTTCCCTTTACCCGAGTGGCCTGTATCACACAAGAATGCTGGAACCTATCTTACCTGGGAAACACTTTCCTAGGTAAACTCGTGTACCCAGGTACATAAGTGAAAACAACAGGGCCTTTATTTATTAATTTATTCATCATTTGTTTCTTTAGTTGGGACTTGGGAGTAGGGGGCTCTAAGAGAGGATAAACCGTGCTTTTATGGGATTGACCCATGCCAATCAAACTGAAGAGCATATTAATGCAATACACCATACAGGGGATAGAATCTTCACTATCATCAACTAAGCCTTGTCCCTACCATATGAGGTTGGCTACATGAATCTTATTTGTCATTCTGTTCTGTTCAGTGACATCCATTGTGAAATTACAGGCCCTTAAATCATAGGATGAGCTAAGCTGGGCTTAGGTTGTGAATATGCACACCTAGAAAGACTATGTAAAAAGGGACATATCACATATAAATATATGCATCTTATTAGGAGTATCAGGAGTATGCACAATAAGTAACGAGATGAGGGAAAATCAACTATGATGGGTGGATGGTCAAGTCTGCCAAAGACCAAATCCTGCAACAGCTAGGAGCATTTTGGTAAAAGGCAACGGCTCTAAAAGGATAATGACAAGTTTAAGGACATTAGTTGAAGTAATGAGAAAAGACTTGAGGGCTTGTATTGCATGGGTATAGCCCTATACAAGGTGGAAGTTTGGAGCAGGATTGTCTAGAAAATGATTGGGATAAGGGTAAGTTAAATGAGCTCTGTGTAATGAAAACCTCTTGGGACATCTTTATATATTTTTGTTCAGTTTCTGTTTCTCTTGTGTTCTTTTTTCAAAACCCTACCTTTACTCTTTCAGGAGGGGGGCTTAAGATTTATTGATACAATTAAAAGCAGGTACTACCTACAAGAGGGACAATAGCCACTACACTTAATACAGTGCACAGAGGGTAAAATGATAAATAACAGTGAAACTAGAATACTTAAAGGGATGCATTTTTAAATCATAAACATCAAATGTTATGAGAAAATTGCGTAATCATGTTCTGTTATACTTATGTGGGCTTGGAAGTGAGTGACAGGTTTTTTCAACAAGAAGCACTAGTATGACTGATATAGACCATCCACCATCTGATTTAGATTAGTCATTTGCATAACGATATTATTGTTTTTATACTAGTGAATAGTGATATAGACCATCCCTATGAATTGAATTCCAAATTTTATTTTCATTTGAATAAACTAGCAGGGAAACATTATTATATATGCTACGTGGCAAGGGATACTGGACATCTGGACCAAAATTTCCATATAGAGAACATGGGTAGATCCAAATTTGATTCATTTATATTCAACTTCGTATTGGATTTTATTTGAATTTGGATTACAATTGGATATCGAATAATATAAATAAATTAAACTGTAAGTGATCAAAATTTATATAGGCAATATCTATGATGCTGGAAAAGTATGATACCAGAAGAACTTTGACCAATCACAGACAACCCACCCCCCACCACACACACACACACACACAATGAATTTTGATGAATACCAGCTCATTGGTTACCAATTTTATGACACTGGTTGATTGGTTATCACTTTTTCAGATATCATGCCTTTCTGGTATCATAGTTAGACTCTATATTATTAATAAAATGAACATAAATGACTTTGATATTGTATTTCATGAACAAAATAAATTGAAAGTTACTTGTTTGAAACTTGAACCTATGCCAATTTAGTAAAAACATGACGTCCAGACCAACTATACTAATATATGCACTATAAAAATATCTGTGTGTATCAAATCAAATCAAATCAGATTATATTTGATCAGATAGGGGTGGATCCATATTTGATCCAATTATAAATGGATCAAGGGGTTTCTTAATGGGATTGAATTCACACAATCAGATACCATCTGCAGCCCTACTGTGTGCGTGTGCATGTGCGTGTGCGTGTGCGTGTGTGTGTGTCCATATGGAGTACAAATATGTGTATATATGCTTATTAGAGAGAATCCGAGCGCTACCTATTTACAAGGTGGGAGTGGGATAAAGGAGGATGGTTTGTGTCAAGTTGGCATTCGACCATTTCTACCAACTTTCATGCCATTCTACTGTACTTTGGGCAACTCAAACTTAAAAGAAAAATTCCTCAATGTTTTAAAAACCAACTCAGAGGCTGAACTGTTTTTACCTTTGGGTCACAAGTCACTAGTTCGATCGTCCTTTTGAATGGGTCAAACCATGCCACATCAGTGTATGTAAAACATACATACATATGTGTGTGTACACAATGTTTTGTCAATAAAATAATGTATAATTATTTTTACATGTAAGTAGTGGGGCGAGGTGCCTACAACACCTTGGGATCCATAGATCTTGAAAAGCTACCCAAAATAAAATTAAAAAAAAACGATCACCACAATCAGACATCTGAGTGCAAAGTTTTGGCCTCTAGAATTTTGCATACACACTAGTGTGCCACCCGTGACCCGATCACTGAGCTGAATAGGTCAACAGTCCAACCACTTGGGTTGGATGGTTTTTGGGCAGGTCAATGGTTTTTTACCAATGGTCGGATTTTAAGAGAATTGGACCTGGAATCATGACGTTTTGAATGGTTCAACTGGTCGGGTCAATAATGAGTTGAAAACATTGCTTTGTGCTTTGTCCTCCAATGAAAGGGATGAGCCCATTTCTTCTTTTTTAGTTCCTTCAACTCAAGGTCTAGGTTTGATTGGGACTTGGGGTTCAAGAGAGGTCTCTGTGAGTCAGAAATAAGTAGTGTCATGTTGTTGCTCCAAAGTCCAGAAGGGGTTTTCTTGAATCCCTAAGAAAGGGATAATAGGATTTGGACTCTTCTCCTTTGGTTCCTTCACTTGCCTCATTCCTTTCATCTTTAGTTCAGCTGAGCGATGGTCATGGTGTGCCTTGTCCTATAAAGGAGGTTTGGAGCAAGCCTATTCGGCCTAAGATAAGAGCCTTTTGCTGGGAAATATTTATGGAAAGGCCGACAGTGAAACTTGCTACCACTTATTAATCTCCTACCCATTTTGTTTCTTCAATTTAGGAATGGTTTCTTTCTTTGTTTGGGTGTAGGTGTAACCCCCCGCCAAATAAACAAAGCCTGTTCCTCTCTACCTTCGTTAACTGTCTGAAGAAGAGGAGAAAAACCTTATGGAGGTGTACAAGTGATGAGGAGCTGAAGAGTTTAACTCCTAAGATTATTATGAGTCTTAACAGTTTAACTCCTAAGATTATTATGAGTTTAGAATCTATAAATATGTATGGACATTTTACACAAAGGCAATGAATTACATTGAGTTTTCTTCAGCTTATGCTAACTATAGTGAGTGATTCCCATGCCTTAGGGTGATTCTAGGCACCCTGTGAGTGATTCCAGGTATTTTCTCTCTTCTTTCTCTCCCTATTTTCTCTCTTATTTTTTCAAGAAGCCATTACAGCCATCGACAGCCATAAATCTCTGATCTAGAAGACCATTCAACATTCTCACATTCTCTAAGGACTAGAACTGAGCTGGTCTTACATCAACATGGGTAGCAGTGTGTTGGACTATTTGGGAAGAAAGGAATCAAAGGATTTTTGTAGAAAAGGAGAGTAGTAGAGGTGCTCTAATTGAAGCCATTTCTATTAGAGTGATTCATTAGGTGAAGTCCTTGGAACTCTTTGAGGATGTCGATGCAGCTGATTTGGTGAGAAATTGGAAGGAAGTAGCTGCTTCTCCTCCATTCAAGGCTCTCGTTAGGCCAATTTGATCCCCACCTTCAGATGGATTCATAAAGCTGAATTTTGATGGGAGTAGTAAAGGAAATCCAGGTCCCTTAGCAAAGGAGTATTCAGGAATGAGGAAGGAAGAATTATTGCCATTTATTCAGATCCGATTGGCATGGGTGATTCTTTGTGGGCTGAAATAATAGCCATCTTGGAAGGACTCCAAAAATCTGAGTTGGGCATTCATAAACTAATAATTGAAGGGGAACCAAAGTTATTGATTAGCTGCAAAAGGAAGAGAAAGCTGGCTGGTGGAGCTACATTAATGAAAGGAATGGAGGTCAATCTACAATAGGCGAAAAGGGCTGCCAACTGTTTTTTCTGCAATAGTGGCTAAACAAGGGGGTGGGAAGGAATCAATTGTTTTGGGCTGTTTTGTAATCATTTGCTCTAATTTAGGAGAGCTAAGAGAGTTTATCTCTCTTTTTTTTTTTTTTTCGTTCATATTATCTCTTTTTAATTTAATGAATCAGTTTCAGTTATTCATAAAAAAAGAATCTTTATACCTTTTTCTATTCCTCAACAATAGATTTCTTAAATTCAAGAAATTAATGACACTATTTTGTGTGTATTATAAGTGGTGAGATGAAAGACATTCTATGATCAAAATATATAACTAGTACACAGTGGGACATCAACTTTGCTCACATGTCTAATGGACTTACTAGTTGCTTAAATGTCTTTAGATATTTTACAGTATATGCTGAAAACATTTATATGCATATCAATTTAGAAGATTCTTAATCTATTTTATGGAATATAATAAAAGGAAATGTATTGTAATTTCTCATGCTGACAAAGCTTAATTTTTGTAGCTTGGAGGCTGCGGGAATCCTGAGAGAACTGGCGAATTACCTTGATGCTCATATCCCTAATATTGAGCTGATTGCAAGTGCAATTGGAGCTGTGTCGGCTGTTATAGACAATGTTCCGTTGGTTGCAGCAGCAATGGGAATGTATGATCTGTCTTCCTTTCCCCAGGATTCTGAATTTTGGCAGCTGGTTGCATATTGTGCAGGAACAGGTGGATCCATGCTGGTTATTGGCTCTGCAGCAGGTGTTGCTTTTATGGGTATGGAGAAGGTGGATTTCTTTTGGTACTTGCGAAAGGTATATCTACTGCTTTTTATTAGCCATACACCATATTCTAAAAACAATAAATCAATGAAGATAGAAGTCACAACCGTAATCTTATCAGTTTCGGTGAACACATTCTTTTGCAGGTGAGTGGTTTTGCTTTCGCTGGTTATACTGCCGGTATTGTTGCCTATTTAGCTGCTCACAATCTCCATCTCTCTCTACCGACTGCCCTAGCTGAGATTCTATTTCTCTCTGGTTCATAGATCATAGTTTGCTTAACTTGCTGAGCTCTCCGATTGTTGCTCCTTGTACTGCTCATATAACTGCCAATAAATATTCTTAATAGTAAAATAAGGACAATCAGATATGTTGTTATATTGGCAGCTAAGGCAGGACTGTTTGCGAAGTATGAGTTATGGGCCAACAAATTATGCATTACCTGATTACCAATGTACCTCGTATATTGGTACATGATAGGAACCTTCAGTGCTGGCTTCAGACGGCAGTGTATCTAGCTAGAGGTGGTTTTTTCACTGGAATCTTTACTGAAGAAAGGTAATATGTAGACATGTCAACCACTTTAGATGGTCTGAGGATGAGAAGTTTGTATTTAATTCTGAGGGGGCACTTATTAATATATCATGCAAAACTAGGATTAGAAATAATTCCAGAAATGATTGTAAAGGGGATACAACATCCAGATTGAAAAGTTTTTCTGTGAAACATGACGTTGCTCTAGTAAACAAGATTATTGTTGTCCCCAAGGGCCAAGGTGGGCTTAACCTCCTGTCATCTAGATCTAGGCGTAAGGGTGGATAAGCTGCCGCCGTGGTGACGGTCTCCACGTCTGACGTCCAAGGTCAAGGCAGTGAGCAGGATCAGATTTGGAGGCATCACTATTAAATCATATCTTGGGATGCGAGGTTTTGAAGTTGCATGTGAAATAAGAGAAAATTAAGTTTGTGAATTAGAATAATGGTAGATTAATGCCGAGCACACTGCGAATTATTACTTGGGTTACGATTGTTTTAGAACCGCCGTTATTCCCAAAATTCTCAACATATAAAACGTTCACAACCTTGATCTCCTGCGAAGAAACTGTAAAAGCTACTCCATGCATATTTGCATATTCTCCAAAATAGACTTAAAGCAGACCGAGTAACCCACCCCATAGGCTCATACTACAACTTGAGGAAAACAAACTCTTCAATGGCTGGTATATTCCCAATTTTCTTTAGGGCCTCCTTGTTGGGTTCTTCATCGACCCCAATTGCCATGACTGCATGCTTTCGTGGAGCAATCCTCCCAACACTCATAAAGCTCACATTGACATTTTCCTCGCCCAAGACGCTCCCTACCTTTCCAATCATACCTGGCTGATCAACTTGCCTGCAGAGAATGACGCTGCCTTCCAGGGTCACATCTACATCAAAAGATCCTACCTTTGTTAGGTGGGGTATCCCATCTTTCACCAATCCCTCAACTTTAGTCTCCCCAGTATTTGAGATGGCGCTGGCAAACTTTGATTCTACGTTGGCAATTTGAACCTGGATGAACTCAAGTGGATTTTCAGGTGAGCCATCTAGCAGGATTCGCTCTTCTGTTATGTGCAATCCTCTCTGCTTAGCAGTGAAATCAGCATTTACTAAATTCACAAACACACTTGATATGGGTTCAATAAGTCCTTTTACGATCATGGCACGGAGCACCCTGGTATCTAGATCGTCTGGAACCCTTGAAGAAGCATATGTGACCTTGACCGATTTCACGCCACTCCCACCTGCTACCAGTTGTACAGCCAGTCTGCCAAGCTTCTCTGCCAGTACAACAAATGGTGCAAGCTCTGATAGAACCTGTAGTCAGAAAGAATGTCAGATATATGCTCCTCATAACACAAGACTCAGAAATGAAAAGGCTATCAAGTCCTAGTCCTCCCAAGGTTCGAACTTCAAACTTTTGGATTTATACGATAATTATGAACAAAAGATTAAAAATTATAAAAAAAAGTGGTTCAAACTGTTGGACAAGATTATGTGTGCTTTACATAAGCATTGTAGGCCAGAAATTGTTTTATGGAATTCTCCATCTTGATTCAGTCACAGGGGAGACAATCTCACAGAAGAACGCAACACGTCCTACCAATCCTCGATATTCCAAGTTCTAACCCAGCAGTGTCAGACTGATACAGGTTTTTCTGTCCTCAGAAGGATGGTAGACATAACTAACTTGAAAGGAAGTTGGCTTCTTCCTTTACCCATGCTGGCATTGTACACAGTAGGGTAGGTCAAATTTTCAATTTGCAAAATTCCAAGAGGTGACAAATCGGATGGTTCATCCCCAAACCACAGGTGTACTGGGTTTCTAGTAATACTAAGTTCCATCTGAACAAGTTATGGAGAGGATTGGACATCCCGGAGCTGTAAATGACAAAAGTAAATTCCAAGCCCTACTAGAGGGCCATTACTAAAGGGTGGCTCCAACCAGCAACCATCCAGGGTCCTGGCAGGGGTAAACTGGATGTGCACAAAGTAGACACTTCTAAACTGGAACCTGCATTATCAGACTTCTTGTCCTAAGATTTTACCATTGCACCAAACAATGACTTCTAATTTTCAAATCCAACTGATGAAAAAGTCGAAGACAACTACCAGTCGGGAAAAAAAATAAAGGCAGGTTTCTGCTGGCCATTTTCCGAGAAAATTTATTTGCCGGTTTTCCAATTTCAATAAAGATGATGATAACATGGGTGAGAATTTGCAAGGATACCTCAGCAGGAACCATTGGTGCATTTACTGCAGTAGCAGCGAGCTCCCCTTTCAAAGCTCCAACGACAGCTTCAGCTATTTCAATTGCCACTCCTTCCTGAGCTTCTATGGTGCTGGCACCAAGATGTGGAGTGACGGTTACATTTTCATGTTGCACCAGCTTGCTGTCTTTTGGAGGCGGTTCTTCTGTGAAGACATCAAGTGCCGCCTGCATCAAAAGAAACAAATCATCCAATGTTTATTCTGCAGTTTAACAAATAATGAAAAAAAAAAAGCTTGAGAATGGACCAAGAAGAACCTGAGCAACAATTCCAGCATCCAGTGCTCTCACAAGGGCTTCTTCATCAATCACACCACCCCGAGCAACATTGACAATGCGAACTCCTTTCTTCATCTTGGCAAAAGCTTCATCGTTGAGAATTTTTGATGTTGCAGGAGTAAGAGGCATGTGTAGCGAAATGAAATCTGCAGCTGATATGGCTTCGTCAAAAGATACCAGCTGCACGCCTATTGCTCGAGCACGGTCTGCAGGGGCATATGGGTCATGTGCAATCACATGCATGCCGAGTCCCTTAGCACGCCTGGCAACTTCTGATCCAACCTTTCCAAATCCCATTACAGCAAGTTTCTTCCCAACAAGTGAGACACCAACGTATTTGTTTCGTTGCCACTTGCCTAAAGTCACCAAAATAGAATTGAGATTCTGAAACTATATGGTTCAAGCTTAAAGACCAGCATTCACTAGAATGTTGTCAATTATCACCAGGACTGATCAAACCGCTAGTACAGTATTGGGTTGGATGACATGGAGAAATGGAAGCATGGAAAAAATTATAGAAACCTTATATTGTTATAACTAATAGATATTGAAGTTTACTGGAAAATCCAGTGGCACCATACTCATGAAGAAAAGCAAAGTATGTCCACTGGATTTCCAAGTAAGCGAATTTGCAACATTTCATAACAGGGGTCTACATAGTGGTCTGAGACCAGCACAGATCAAAATTTCAATCTTATAGGCAACAACAATTCAATCAAAACACTCTGATAATCACTACATACTGTTCTTTTTGCTTTATTGACATTAGCACCTATAAATAAACACAACAGAGCAATATATTTAGTCCAAGTATGTTTGTCCTTATCATGTTTCTTCATTTTGTTCTTAAAACACAAGTCCCAAAAGTTGACACTTCAACTGCCTTGGAGATTGAAAGAGCGTTTGCTTGGATCCAATATCCGAGCGTGTGCTCTTAATTCCACTATTTCACTATTCACTGTGTTAAGTTCTATGGTCATTATTTTCAACTGGGGAAAAAAATCTTAATAAAATACAGCAATGCCGGGATTTGTAACATAACCTGTCAACAGTTGGATCTTAATCCACATTTCAGTGTTCTCAGTAAAATCACCATCTTAGTAATCCACAAAAGTACCTCCAAATATATTAAATCATCTCGATATCGAAAAGAAAATTCATAAATCAAGGAATTAACCGCCAACACAATCGTGAACTTTTAGTCTGATCAAACGTAACAACATGTTGATCAATAAAATGACTAACAAAAAATTAAAAACAAAAGAATATAAGCTGTTCGAAGAAACGGCCAAATCAAAATTAGTTATCCACAAAATATTTTTAAAATCTTCTCGATATTAACGAAGTTTTATGAATAAGGGTAAAGGAACCAACCATCCAGTTAACCGTGACCAGACCAGAGAACTTTTCAGTCCGATCGCGTAATAACGCACTCCTTAGAGAAATGGCTAAGAAAAAGAAATTAAAAAGAGAAATAATATACCGACCGGCTTTAATAGATGCATCAGCCTGCGCGACGTTACGAGCCATAGCAGTGAGGAGGGAAATGCCGTGCTCGGCGGCAGCAACAGTATTAGCAGTAGGAGCATTAACGACGAGGCACCCGTGCTCAGTAGCAGCGGAAAGATCGACATTGTCGACTCCAACACCGGCACGGCCAACCACCTTAAGGCGGCCACCGGACGATTCGAACACTTCCCGAGTTACTTTTGTGCCACTCCTGACGATTAAGGCGTCACATAGTGAGATCTTGGTGCAGAGCTCGTCCTGGGTCAAGTTATAAGAGCAGTCAACGTTGGCGAAGTTCTTCAAGAGGTCGAGGCCGGCCTGTCCAAGCTTTTCGGCCACGAGGATAGTGGGTTTTGCGTCCATGGCCACCACAACAAAGGTGGGAGCCGGCCTGGCGCGCGAAGGAGCAGCGATGGACACGCGGAAGGCGGAGGAGAGAGGAAGTCGCCATGAGAGAGACGGAGAAGAAGATAGTTGTTTCTTCAGAGAGGGAGTAGAGAGAAGGTTAGATAATGCATTGGTAGCCATTGCAGCAATTTCCCTGTTGCCTCCGCTGCTGCTGCTACTACCTCAGAGAAAAATCTGTGCAAGACAGGGGTCAGGGGACTCGGTTGGTGAATAAATAATAAAAAATATGGGTCTAAATTCGCAATGATTTTTTTTAATTAATGATTTGTGCTTAATTAATAAATAACTATGACGATTTTGATTTTGTAGTTGTATAAAACTCCAAAACAGCTTGCAGTACTCAGATCCGTAGGAAGGATTCTAATGCAACGCTTTAATTCCATTTTTATCCGTGTCCGAATTTATTATATAGGCATAAAATTTTATATTTAGGGGGCGTTTGATATCAGAGGTTCGAAACTTACTTTTCAGACACCAAAATGGGTCTGAAATCTCTGAATTTTAAAGTTCATGGGCCGGCTCTTAACGTGTTGAAACATGTTTTAAAGCGAGAAAAAAGTTAAAAATATTCTCCAAGAAACATAGAAATGACACAACTTTGCCTCTGTTAACTCCAAAAACCTAACATTTTTCCTCACTTGTATTTTCTCTTTGGAAAACATCCTCACATTGCCGTTCGTCTTGACTGAAGATCGCTACTCGTCTCGTGGAAGGTACCCTCCTCTTCCTCTTCTTCTTTTTCTTTTTCAAATGGCTGTTCATAGGGTTCAGATATTCTTCTTCGAACGGCTCTTTATGTTCAACAAATGATGGCTTACAGTTGTTCTAGCACTTCAAACAACTCTTTATGTTTATTTTGATTTTGATTTGTTTAATTGCACTTGTTTACAATTGTTATAATCTCTAAACCATTGAAGAATTTGATTATCATTTTTTGTTCGGTTGTATGTTTCTGGATTTTTAATTCATTATAACTCAGAACTCCAAGCTCAACCCAATCGCAAACCATTTTTTCATTTGAAATCCATCTTATTTATTATTTTTATGAGTAAAATGCATATGCATATTGTTCCAAAAAATCCCATGGGAGTAATCCGTCCTATGAGGAAACCAGATTACAGTATAATTCTAATTGTTACCCCAAATTCCCAATACCAATTTAAATAAACCATCAAACCACTAACTTATTGATTTCAGGCGAGTGATTATTGGACTACAAAAATCCACGACAACCACTCAATGGATAGTCCTGGAACTCCTGGATTGAGGAGTTATCTTTGTTTCTAATTAATAGCTAGGTTTGATGGAGCGCAATCCGGCCGGTCTTAGCTGTTCGCTGCCTTGCTTCCGAACGGGGTAGCCAGGAACCTGAAACGGAAGAGATGGGGAAGCTCCGGGGGGAACCCGATGTAGAGGCTCCGAAGCTCAAGTTAGAATCCTTCAAAAGCAAGGTAATACCAGATAGCGCAAAGTTTGCATACCTCCGTTGTTGGGGGGGAGGGGGCTCTTATATTCACTTCGTGCACTTGCCCCGGGGCCCTTGTCAGGTCAAGCATGATTACCCTTGTGCTTGTCAATTCGGCCGTCGTCCTTTCTGCTGAGACAGAACCGTCACTGCCTAACCGTCATCTAACTGGAGATGGCGATGGCAGGTGGCTGTTTAGGGTGCTGCCGCCAAACGTGGTACGACTTGTTTGGTTTTGGTGCCAAGTGATGCGAAGTGCTGAGTGAGGCGGTCTTGAGCTCGAAAGTATCTATAGGGAAGGTCAGTTCGGCGAAATGTATCCCGAGCTGTTACAAGGTGGGTCAGTTCGGCGAAGTGTATCCCGAGCTGTTACAAGGTGTTCGGCGAAGTGTATCCCAAGCTGTTACAAGGTGGATAAGTTCGGCGAAGTGTATCCCGAGCTGTTACAAGGTGGGTCAGTTCGGCGAAGTGTATCCCGAGCTGTTACAAGGTGGATCAGTTCGGTGAAGTGTATCCCGAGCTGTTACAAGGTGGGTCAGTTCGGGCCCCCGGTAGGGAGCTCAGTCCACTAGTGTCACCTTGTTCCCGCCTAGGCTTGGCCCCTTTTGCCGAGCTGTTGTTTCTGCCACGTGTCACGTAATAGAGAGGTCGGGCCAAATCTTCCTTCATCAATTGCCCCCCACTCCTTGCGCTGGGGGTCTTGCCATGGTGCGGGGAGTTTTCGCGAGGTAGCAAGTGGATTTGTCCCGTCCTTCGAACCTTCACTGCACAAGACGCTTTTGCTAGGGTTCTTTCGATTTCCGAGAAGGTTGGAAACGTGCTTACTCAAGAACGCTGGTGGTTGTGACAGCGCGCGTTTTAAATTTCAAACCAATTCGCGCCGCTAGGACGTGACAGCGGGTCATTTCAAAAAAGCGCGCCACTGCTGTACGTGCGCGGGCGACTGTTAGGGAGACGTGTGGTGCGTCAGTTTTGGAAAAGACGCGTGTCGAAGCGACGTCGGTTTCAAAAAGACGTGTGCTGACGTTTCGCTTTTTTCGGAAAGACGTGCGCCAATCACGTCTTGACCTTAAGGGTTGTGCGGTCGGTAAGAATGTGGGCTGTCGGATCGTCTTCGGTCTGCACGGTCGATTCTTGGTTAATGTAGTTATAAATAGTGGGGGACCCCGATTCGTTTGTCACTTCTGCGGTTTGTCTACTGAGTTCGCGTCCAACCTTTCAACTCGCGTCCAAGTCTTTTCCAGCTCGCGTCAAGGCTGGTTATACAGTCTTCACGGTTCTTTGGCTTGTTCTTCAAACTTTCCAGTGAGTACTTTCTTGAATCCATCTTTTCCCCAATGTCAAGCTTTGATAGCTCAGACGATTCTTCGAGTAGGGCCGACGTAGGTTCCACCAACCGAGCTGTGTCCCCAGACTGCCTCAGTGATCCTAAGGTGGAGCTTGAGGACTATGAACCAGTGGGCCGAGTCGCTTCGGGCAGTTTGGCGTCTACCTCCCGCTGAGGTCGGATGCTAGACCGGTTTGGCCCCTTCGACCATGACGCCTGAGGGGCTTCAATCCATACTTCTGTCTTATAATCTTCCTGGGGGGTACACATATTTTATTCCTTCGGGTAGCTTTCCTTGGGAACACGGTCCCGATGAGATCGTGATTTTTCGAGAGCAGCTTGCTGCAGGGTTGCGACTTCCTTTCCATCCCCTTCTCGTCGAAGTCATAAACCACTTCGGTGTCACCATTGGACAGCTTCATCCGAACTCTATCCGGAACCTGGTGGGGACAATTTCCCTTTTTTGTGAGCAGAACTTTCCCTTAGACTTAGAAATATTCTCCTCTATCTTGATGCTCAAGAGACAGGCGGGTTCTCTTCCTGGGGGGAGACGGGCGTATTACCTTTCTCCTCGCCAGGGTTTCAAGCTTCTGCACGATCTTCCTAATAAGGTCCCGGCTTGGAAGCGGGACTACTTCGGCGTGCGAAGTGCACAAGGATGGCCCTTTCAGACCGGGTGGGGTGAGGCCGCTCCCGATTTGGGCGTAACTCTTGATAAAGAGACGGTGAAGGGTCTCCGGCAGTGGGCATGGCAAGGCTTAAAGTGCCACCACTACTTAACGGAGGCTAAGCTTTTTGCAGCCGACCTGAATTCGGGTAGGTTTCTGGCTATGCGGCTTTTTTTTTTTTGATGTCGAACTCGTTTCTGTAGGTGTGATGGATGCGGAGAGAACTCGTGGGGGGCGTTTGTTCCAAGGTATGAAGAGGAGGAAGGGGGTCGCCAAGCGAACTCGTAACGAGCTGCCCTTGGATGAGGAGCCCCAAGCCCCAGACCATACGCCAGAGGATCTGCCCAGGGAGCCTGAAGTGACTCCACCGGTGCACGAGACTGCCGGGGCGCCTTACGCTGAAACCACTCATACGGGCGCTCCAGCGTACTCAAGTGCTCCTGCTCACTCCGGGTCTGCTCATACGCGGGCTGGGCCCTTTCGGGAGCTCAAGGGGAGTTTAAGAGCGTGTTGACGCCGAACTACGCTCTTCAGAAGAGTAGGGACGCGACTTTCCGCGAGGAGGTCGCGGCGTGGACCGATCTTCCCTTGAATCAGGTCGCTTGCCGCGCCGTAACACATGCCATGGTGGTAAGTTAGATTCTGTCTTCCTTTTTTATTCTGTTGCTTCTGCTGTCATTTTGCTCACTTGTTTCTTTTGGTAGGTGAATTCTTCGATTCATGCCTTGGCGGCCCAAGTGGAGAGGAGCTCGCGACAGGCGCGAGCTGCTGAAGCTGCCGCTCATGCTGCTGAAGAAGCCTTCCGTGCTGCAGAGGCAAATACCCGGGCTGCTGAGG
The DNA here is from genome assembly GCF_056320005.1 of Nelumbo lutea. NCBI lineage: Eukaryota > Viridiplantae > Streptophyta > Magnoliopsida > Proteales > Nelumbonaceae > Nelumbo > Nelumbo lutea. The sequence goes on along the minus strand of NC_142688.1, from coordinate 9,890,592 downwards.
CGGCTGCTTATGCTGCTGAAAAGGCTGCTCGCGTCGCGATGGCCAGACAGGCGAGGTCTCAGCGTGACGCCGAGGCCATGGGGGTAGTTGTCAAGCATATGGCGGACTTGAAGTTGGATTTGCAGCATCAAGTCGAGTATCTTCAGGAGGACATTAGGGAGAGAACACAGATTTTTTCCCAAGGCATTGAAGACACCAAGAAGAAGGCAGTTGAAGACTACATTGCCTCCCCGCGTTTTGACGATCTGATGGTGGACTCTTACAGGAGGGGGTTCAAGTTGAGCCGGTGGATGATCCGGAATACATACCCCGACCTCGATGTAAGTGCCATAACCACTTCGCGTATAACTCAGGAGATGGCCAATGTTGCCGATGGAGAACCGGACTCTGAAGGAGAGGCAGGGCTTTCGGGTGTTGTTGAAGTGCCTTCCGATGGCGAAGAAGTGGCTCCGGGCATGTAAATTTTATTTATTTATTATTTTTTTTTTACCAGTGTACTGTTTTTTGCAATGGAGTGTCTTTTTCCCCTTGCTCATCTTCCCCGAGCTGTTTCTTTGCCGGATTTTTAAATTTCCGTGGCCTTTTATGCCGCGAACTAATTTTTGCCGAGCTGATAATGTGCTGAAGTTCCTCGGCTTGCCTTGTGGCACATGGCCTGATTTCGTCCACTTCGCTAGGTGGTTTATAGGTAGTATCGCCTCAAGTTCACGATGTTCCACGTTCGGGGTACTCGTTTGCCTTCCAAGGTTTCGAGTTCGTATGCGCCCCCGAGCGCTGTTTTTACTTTATAGGGCCCTTCCCAATTAGGTCCAAGCTTGCCGACGCCGGGTTCGGGCACCATAATCTTACGGAGGACCAGGTCGCCGACTCGGAAGCTTCGTTGCTTTACTCTGCTATTGTAGTAGCGAGCTACCTGCTGCTGGTATGCCGCTGTTCGGATGTGCGCGAGGTCCCTTACCTCGTCCAGTAGGTCGAGGTTGGTGCGTAACTCATCTCCGTTCGTCCGATCGTCGTATGTTTCTAATCGCAACGTTGGTATTTCGATTTCCGCCGGGATCACCGCTTCAATACCGTAGGTGAGGTTGAAGGGGGTTTTCTCCCGTGGCTGCTTTTTCGGTCATTCGGTGAGCCCATAAGACACTTGGTAGCTCTTCGGCCCACAATCCCTTAGCACGATCCAGACGTGCTTTCAGTCTACGCAGGATGGCTCTGTTCATCACTTCCATCTGGCCGTTCGCCTGTGGGTGCGCGACTGACGTGAAATTTTTCCGAATCCCCATGTCCTGGCACCACTCTTGGAACTTGATATCCTCGAACTGTTTTCCGTTGTCGGAGATTAGAACCCGAGGTAATTCGAACCGACATACTATGTTCTTCTAAAAGAAGTTCTATATGTTTCAGGCCATAACAGTTGCCAGAGGTTCGGCTTCTATCCACTTCGTAAAGTAATCTACTGCAACAACTAAGAATTTTCTTCCGCCTGTTGCTGGTGGGAATGGCCCTAGGAGGTCGATGCCCCATTGTGCAAAGGGCCAAGGGCTGGCGAGGTATTTTAGGTCGGAGGCAGGTTGGTGGTGGATGTTAGCGTGCTTTTGACACTTGTCGCATTTTCTGACGAGCTCGACAGCTTCTGCCTTCATCGTTGGCCAGTAGTATCCTTGTCGAAGTGCCTTTTGGGCGAGTGCTCTGCCCCCTAAGTGTCCGCCGCACAGGCCTTCATGAGTGTCGCGGAGTACTAACTCGGCTTCGGTAGGTCGCAGGCACCGCAAATAGGGGAGCGTGTACGATCGTCGGTATAACCGTTTGTCTATTATGACATATTTGGCTGCCTGGCGCTGCACCCTCTTGGCCGCATTGCGTTCTGCAGGGAGGGTTCTGTCTATCAGGAAGCTCGCGAGTAGATCGATCCAGCTCGGCTCTGCTTCTAAGATGGGAGCGACCTCCTCTGTCCCCTCGAGAATACTAGGCCTAGGTAAGTCCTCTATGTACACAGTTCTCATATTGTTGTGACTCGTGCTGGCTAACCGGGACAGGGCGTCGGCCTCAATGTTTTCGGACCTCGGGATTTGCCTGATGATGTGTGACCAGAAGTTGAGCAGGGCTTCTTTTACTTTGGCCAAATATGCGATCATGGAGAGATCGCGTGCTTCGTACTCGCCGGTAACTTGGTTCACCACGAGCTGAGAATCGCTGTAGATAACCAAGTGTTTTGCCTTTACCTTTCACGCTAGGTCCAGCCCGGCAATCAGTGCTTCATACTCTGCCTCGTTGTTGGATTCCGCAAACTCAAAGCGTAGTGCGTATTCTAATTTTGTGCCGCCCGGGCCGCACAAGACTATTCCAGCTCCGCTGCCTTGCCGGTTCGAGGAACCGTCCACGTGAAGGATCCAGGGCTCTTCATCCCAGTTCGCGCTTCGCCTGACCAGGAGAGATGCCACACTGGCTGCTACTTCACGGGGTTCGGACTCTATGGGCTCAGGAGCTCTGGGTTCACCCAAACTGGGGACCTCAGGCTCGACCTGTGGGGCTTCGTGGCTGAAAGTGCACTCGGCGATAAAATCTGCCAAAGCTTGGGCCTTGATAGCGGTTCTCGGTTTGTACTGGAGGTCGTACTCGCTGAGTTCGATGGCCCATTTCGTCAGTCAACCCGAGACCTTGGGTTTGAGTAAAACTTGTCTTAGAGGTTTGTCAGTTAGGACGATGATGGTGTGAGCCTGGAAGTATGGGCGGAGTTTCCAAGCTGCTATTACTAGGGCGTATGCTAGTTTTTCTATCTCCGGGTACCTTGCCTCTGCTCCCTGCAAAATTTTACTAACATAATAGATGGGTCGTTGGACCCGATCTGTTTCTTTTATTAGTACCAAACTGACCGCCTCGTCGCTCGCCGAGAGGTACAGTTCTAAGACCTCGCCCACCTCGGGCCGGGCTAAGATTGGCACACTAGCGAGGTAACCTTTTAGTTCGTCGAACGCGAACTGGCAGTCCTGGGTCCACTCGAACCCTTTGCCTTTGACTGCCTTGAAGAAGGGTAGGCAGCGGTCTGCTGACTTAGACAAGAAGCGGCTTAGAGCGGCTATGCGGCCATTTAGCCTCTGAACCTCTTTTACTTTCCGAGGTGGTTTCATATCTAGAATGGCTTTTATTTTGTCCGGGTTGGCCTCAATACCGCGCCGATTGACAATGTAGCCTAGGAACTTGCCCGAGGTGACACCGAAGACACACTTGTTGGGGTTCAACTTCATGCTAAACTGACGCAGGATTTGGAAAAGAGAATCTAAGTCTTGTATTAATTCTTGTGAAAACTGAGTCTTGACGACCATGTCGTCTACATAGCACTCTATCTTCGTACCAATCAGGGGCCGAAATAGCCTATTTACAAGTCTTTGGAAAGTCGTTCCGGCATTTTTTAGTCCAAAGGGCATGACTTTGTAGCAATACAGGCCGAACTCAGTTATGAAGCTGGTTTTTTCCTCATCGGATGGGTCCATCCTAACTTGGTTGTAGCCCGAATAGGCGTCCAGGAAACTTAGCAACTCGTTTCCCGAGGTCGCGTCCTCTAGGCGGTCAATTCTGGGGAGGGGGAAGCAATCTTTCGGGCAAGCTCGGTTCAGGTCGGTATATTCGACGCACATGCGCCACTTGCCACTTGCCTTTTTACCAACATTGGGTTGGCCACCCAGCTCGGGTAGTGGACTTCCCTTATGAAGTTTGTTGTGAGGAGCTTCTCGACCTCCTCGTCGACCGCTCTCCAGCGTTCTGGGGCTAAGTTGCGTTTCTTCTGTCTAACGGGTCTGACTACAGGGTCAGTATTAAGTTTGTGAGTTATCAGTCCGGGGCTAATGCCGGGCATGTCGGCCGCGGACCAGGCAAAAATATCTAAATTTTGAAGTAAAAAACTCACCAGTTCGGCTCGTAGGGGGTCTTCGGTGGAAGCTCCGATGCTTAGTGTGCGAGCTGGGTCCGTAGCTGAAGTCGGGATTGCGACTGTTTCCTCCGTGGGCGAAGCTCGCTCCTCACCTTGCTCCGCCGGCCGCTCCAGTTCGAGGTCGTCGGCTGCCTTGGTTTTTCCCTTCAGGGCGGCAACGTAGCACTTGCGGGACTCGAGCTGGTCGCCCCGCACTACCCCTATACCGAAGTCCGTAGGGAACTTCATGGCCAAATAGTAGGTGGAGACCGCCGCCCGTAGGATATGCGTGATCGGCCGCCCTATTATGGCATTGTATGGGGAGGGGGTCGCGACTACTAGGAAATCATGGTTGAGTCTGACCGCACAAGGCCATGTGCCGACTTCCACAGGGACAGTTACTTTTCCGAGGGGCCTGACTTCCTCTCCTCTGAAACCCACCAGGGGAGTGTTTGCGGGCTTCAGCTCGCTCCTCTATAACTGTAGCTGGTCAAATGCTGATTTGAAGAGGATGTCCGCTGAGCTGCCCAAATCTACGAGTACGCGCCTGACTTCGAAGTCGCTGATCCTTAGTTTAATGATAAGCGCGTCATCATGGGGGTAGTGGACTCCTCGCGCGTCGTTCTCCGTGAAAAAGATTGGTTCTTCGGTCTTTGGTCTCTTTGGGGGGTTCCGTTCTTCGAGGGCCGCTTCGCGAACTGAAGTCCGGGCTGCTGCCGAGGTACACCCCGCTACCACCGAACCTCCCACTATTACATGGATGGCTCCCCAAACTGGCCTCTCTTCCGGAGGCTGCTTCTGCAACGGTTCGGCAGGTCTGTTGCTAGACTCGGGGGCATCCTTTTCGTGCTCCCCTTGCCGACATGCTTTATTGTTATTATTGTTGTGTTGTACATAGTTTCTCAAGTATCCGCGACGGATGAGCCCCTCTATCTCGTCCCGGAGGTTATTACACTGTTCGGTGCTATGACCATGGTCTCCATGGAAACTACAATACAAAATCTTATTTCTCTCGTTCGGATTTCCCTTTAGGCGAGGTGGCCACTTAACGTACGAAGCGTCTTTGATCATCATTAAGATCTCTGTCCGCCTCGTGTTTAACGGCGTGTAGTCCGTCCGAACTGCTAGGGGGCCCGGAATGACTGGTTCGGCTTCGGCTCCCGGGTCGGGTTTTTTCTATTCACCGGGTTGGAGAGCTCGCCTTCTCTCTTTCTTTTCTCATTCCCGCCTTCGGTTCGTTGGTTGATTTCTTCCTCTGTCCACATGAACTTATCCGCGAGTTTGAGGAATTCGGCCACGGTTGCGGGTTGGTTGGCCACCATGTGCCATTTGAATTCTTTGTGCGTCACCCCTCTTTTGGCCGCCGCGAGCTGCACTGTGGGGTCCAACCGCGGTATCTGCAAGCATGCTTCGTTGAATCGCTTGATGTAGCCCCGAATAGATTCTCCTTCTCTTTGGACTACTCCGAAGATGCTTTCCTCCGTTCTGGGGCACCGTCGGCTGGTGACGAAGTGTGTGGTGAAGACTTGCACGAACTGGGGCTAGCACTTTATCGACCCAGGGGCCAGGTTCCTGTACCAAGTGCGGGCTACCCCCCTGAGGGTGGTGGTAAAGGCCACGCACATGCACGATTCGCTGGCCCTGGCGAGGTGCATTTGCGATTGAAAGGCGTCAACGTGGTCGTTGGGGTCGAAGGACCTGTCGTACTTGTCCAGAAGTGGGAGCTTGAAGTCTCTGGGTAAGGGGACCGCCAAGAGTTCCGATGCGAGGGGGGAAGGAACGGAGAGAGCCGGGGCAGCCCCTACCTTGTCCGAGCTCATGTCTTTGCCTCTGAATTCCGACAAGGCACGGGTGGTGGTTCGACAACTTTGCCGGCGCCTTCGCCGTTAGCGGGCCTTGTACTGGCGTTGCTGGCCTCCGTGTTACCGAGCTCGATGGGTCCGAAATACTGGTAGTCTGCCGCCAGGGCGCTGAATCAGTTTTCAGTGAGCGGGAGCTCGGGCTCGGAGCGCCGGGGTGCCGACCTCGCGGGCGAGGTTCCTGACCCGCCCGCAGGTTGCGAGGCGGGGATGACATTTTTCTCTCTTCGGCCTGGGGACGAGGCCTGGCTGTTGGGGTGGTTCTAGGGCCGGGAGGCCTTCACCTGGTGGGGGCGCCCATCCTGCGGGGAGGCCTTGACCGGCCTCGGAGCGGGGTGGCGAGGCGGAAGTAGTGGTTGGTTCACTGGCAGTTGGGGGAACTGCTGTTGATAGTGATACTGGGAGATGTTGTGCAGTACTTGGTGCTGGTGAACCTGGTGCTGTTGGAACTATTGCATTTGGGCTTGCATTGCCCGCATGCACTGCATCAGGTCCTCCAACCGGTTTTGGCTAGCTGCCAGGGGGACGGCAGTCGGTTCAGTGAAGGTTGTCTCAATGGGGAGAGTAAAGGGGATGCTTGTGGTAGGAGGGTTTACGGGTGCCACTGCTTGTGGCACGTTCAGGCTGGGGATCCCATCCGTCGAAAGGGGGATGGTGAACTGTCCAACTCACACTACGGGGACTTGAAGTTGCTCCCCGGTGGCGTTTGTCTCCGTGCCACGTCCGGTGTTGCTGGAGGAGGCCATGAGTGTTGGGTTTTTTTTTTTTTGAAGAAAAGGGGGTTATCGAAGTTTGGAGGGAGGCTTTTTGAAGCGTTTCCCACAGACGGCGCCAATTGATGGAGCGCGATCCGGCCAGTCTTAGCTGTCCGCTGCCTTGCTTCCGAACGGGGTAGCCGGGAACCTGAAACGGAGGAGATGGGGAAACTCCGGGGGAAACCCGGTGTAGAGGCTCCGAAGCTCAAGTTAGAATCCTTCAAAAGCAAGGTAATACCAGATAGCGCAAAGTTTGCATACCTCCGTTGTCGGGGGACAGGGGGCTCTTATAGTCACTTCGTGCACTCGCCCCAGGGCCCTTGTCAGGTCAAGCATGATTACCCTTGTGCTTGTCAATTCGGCCGTCATCCTTTCTGCTGAGACAAAACCATCACTGCCTAACCGTCATCTAACTAGAGATGGCGGTGGCAGGTGGCCGTTTAGGGTGCTGCCGCCAAACGTCAGATCCCAAGTCAGTCAGGCGCGGCGCCCTTGGGCACGAACTTCCTTAGTGTCAGGCGTGGTACGACTTGTTTGGTTTTGGTGCCAAGTGATGCGAAGTGCTGAGCGAGGCGGTCTTGAGCTCGGAGGTATCTATAGGGCAGGTCAGTTCGGCGAAGTGTATCTCGAGCTGTTACAAGGTGGGTCAGTTCGGCGAAGTGTATCCCGAGCTGTTACAAGGTGGGTCAGTTCGGCGAAGTGTATCCCGAGCTGTTACAAGGTGGGTCAATTCGGCGAAGTGTATCCCGAGCTGTTACAAGGTGGATCAGTTCGGCGAAGTGTATCCCGAGCTGTTACAAGGTGGATCAGTTCGACGAAGTGTATCCCGAGCTGTTACAAGGTGGGTCAGTTTAGGCCCCCGGTAGAGAGCTCAGTCCGCTAGTGTCCCCTTGTTCCCACGCCATGTGTCACGTAATAGAGAGGTCGGGCCAAATCTTCCTTCATCAAGGTCCAAGGAGATTATAATAAAGCAAACTTGGGGTTGGAAATATCATACATTCTCAATAGAATGACATGTTGGGAGAAAACACCTTGGAGTAGAATCTTCAACGTGTCATAGGAAGACAAAGGGATTTATACTCATGTCTAAGGGAGGATAGGAAGATGGAATATTTACCTGCATGCCAAAATTTAGCATTGCAATGGTGAAATTGATTAATTTTTGTAGTTTTTTATTAAATTTGTACAAATTTATTGAGTTTGAAATTGATTCAAATATTCAGGTTTGTTTTCAACAGAAGGGAACGACGAAACAAAATTTGTGTAGCTGACCATATAGTTAAGATAAGGCTTTGAATGATGATGATGAAATTGAATCAGATTTGGATGAGATTAATCACCAAGACAACCTTAACAGCTGTACATCTTTGGCCACTGTTACAGATGAAAACACAACAATCAAGAGATGTTTGTCAGATGTATTTACAATAGTGAAGAGCCAAATAATATATAGAGTACAAATCCTATTTTGTATTATTTTGTGATGTATGGACTTTGTTAAGGGATAGTTAGATAATAGAAATATATAAGAATATTTGAATATATAACTTTTTTATATTTTAACTTTTTAATAAACAATCCAATCGAACTCAATCCAAATTGGTCGGTTTTCTAGTATTTTCCGATCAGCTTTATTTTAGCAATTTTCCGACCCGACCAAGTTAAGTCAATTTTGGTTAGGTCATTTGTAAACCGACTAAAACTGAACCAACCCAACCATAAATATATACTAATACTTTGTATTTTAAATTTAATTTTTTAATACATGAAAGTGGGAAAATTCTCATATTTCTCAGCCCAAAATATTTTTATATTATAAATTTATTTTTTAATTTCTTTTTAATAATATCACTATAATTATTTAAATTTAAATTTTTTTAATTTTATATCCTTTGAACAAACAAACCAAACTGAAAATAAACCCAAATCGATACAACCCAAGTTGGCAGGTTTTTACTAATGGTCAATCAGTCTCAGGTGACAAACTCCAAACTTGACCAAGTCAATTTGGTTGGCAAAACAACTTGCAATTGTACTGAACCAATACTTGAACACTCTAAATTTCAGCTAAATTAATAGTCTAATCTCTAATAAATAGCAATAGTTTAATCTCCAATAATGATTAAAAATTTATAGCAAAAGTACACAATCATTGAAAATAAGATGCTATTTGGATAGACTTCTACTTTTTATACTTTTAAAAATATCGAAGTATAAAGTACATAAAATATTCTTATTCTGGTATTTTTTTCTCTAAAAACCGTTTGAGTAAAAATTTGAAAAGTATGATTTTTCAAAACAAAAGTACCATTTTCTGTTTGACAAAAGCACATTTATTTTTACTTATAGTGATGATTTTTGGAGGTTTCGGGGCCTGAGACCGGTGATGACAGTTTGATTCTAGCAATAGCAAGTAGAGGTAAGGTCAACAATTTATTGAAGGGTGGTCACGCATGACCACCCGTTCACACGAAAACGAAAGCACAATTTCGCCAAAAGCATGAAGTTCAAAAGTATGAAAACAAAATGTATAAAGTACATAATACAAAAAAACTATGTCATTTTTTTTTTTTGTACTTTTATACATTCAAAAGTATGAAAGTGCTTTATATAAGCCTATCCAAGTAGGGCCTAAATTTATAATGAAAGTAGTCAGTAAATAGTGTAATCTCAAAAAATAGTTTAATCTTTAATAAATATTAATATATAAATTACAAAATATATATAATTACTAAAAATAAATTTATAACAAAAATACAATAAATTAAATTTCAAAAGTTAAATAGTAGCTTTTTAATATCCAATAATTATTGATAATTTTCTATTAAATAACAAAGAAAAAATAGATTTATAAAAAATTATTGAAAACATATTTAAAAAAAAATACAATAAATAATTACTAAGAATAAAATAAATATAAATTTTAGTATATATAAATATATAATGAATACACATTATTAATATTTTGAAAGTTATTTTCTATAATTATTAATTTATACAGGTGAAATTAGTTATTTAAAATATTATTTAGTTATTTAAAAAATATTTTATTTCAATTTTTAAAATATTAATTATTTATTGAATTTAATAATCCATAAAATTATAATTAGTACTATTATTACATAATTTGTTATTAATTTTATAAAATATTTAATTATTATTAATATGAATATTATGAAATCTATTATAATTATTTTTCTTATTTTAAGAAATTTCTTAAATTTATTACATAATTTCGTTACTTTAGCTATTTAATATTTAATCACATTAAATATTTTGTTATAAAATATTTAAATAATATGTAAATTATTTAAAATTTTTCATTATTTGAATTTTATTTATTTTAATGTTATTACATAATATTAAATATTTTAAATGATTATTTAGATATTTTTAATGTTTTGTTATTTAAGATGTTTAGTTATTGAAATATTTAAATCATGTTTTATTTTTTAATGTTAAATTTTTAATATTATTTGAATAACATTTAAATTGAATAATTCATAAAATTATAATTTATATTGTTACTACATAATTTCATGATGAATATTTTATATTGAGTCTATTATAATTAACTTTTGTATTTTGAATAAATATTTTAAATTTAGAGTATAATTTTGCTATAATACTTAAATAATTCTGAACATTTTTTAATTGAAACTTTCTTTGGATAGATATAGATAAAAAGTGGAGGAGAGAATAAATAAGAATTAGAGATAGTTTAAGAGAGAATCTCTCTACTAAATTAGAGATAATTTAATAGAAAAATTGGAGTTAGAGATAATTTAGGAGATAAATATGAATTAGAGACAATTTAAGAGAAAGTGGTGCCACTTGGATAAACATTAGAAAACCAAATCCCTCTTTCTTTATGGTTGTTAGAAATAATTAAGCCTATGTGATTTTCTTATTGGTTTAATGGGTAATGTGTGGAATTAAAAAAATAAAAAATTCAAAAAAAAAAAACAAGAAATTAGGAAGGGGGATTTGGAGCAAGGAGAGGCATATATATCCTAGTGGGGACCTGCGCAATGCATGGGTTTTGTTAAGCGAAGCTAAACAATAGAAATACATAAGATTATATAATTGTTTTATATTTAAACTTTTTAATAATCAATCAAATCAAACTTGGCCTGTGTTGGTTTGATTTTCTACTATTTCCAATCAGCTTTGGTTCAGCAATTTTCCAACCCAACCAAGTTAGGTCAGTTTTTGTTTGGTCATTTGTAAACCGACCAAAATTGAATCAACCCAATCATATATATATATATATTAAATAAACTTTTTAATACAGGAAAGTGGGAAATTTCCCATATTTCTTAATCTAAAATATTTCATATCATAAATTTGGTTTTTTAGTTTATTTTTTAATTATGTCATTGTAATTTATTAAATTTAAATTTAATTTTTAAGTTTAAATCATTTGAACAAACAAAACAAACCGAAAATAGATCCAAATCAATACAAACCAAGTTGGCAGTTATCACTAATGGTTAGTCGGTTTTCGAGTGACAAACTCCCAACCTAACCAAGTCGATTTGGTTGGTGAAATAGCCTGCAATTGAACTGAACCAATCATTAAGCACTCCTAATTTCAGCTAAATTAATAGTATAGTCCCTAATAAATAACAATAACTTAATATCCAATAATTATTGAAAAATTATACAAAAAATATTCAATTATTGAAAACAAATTTATAATTAAAACACAATAGATTTCTAATAAAAATAAAATAAATTAAATTTATAAAAAAAGACAATAAATTAAATTTCAAAAGTTAAATAATAGTTGTTTAGTCTCCAATAATTATTGATAATTTTCTATTAAATAAAAAAAGATTTATAAATAATTATTGAAAAAATATTAAAAAAATGCAATAAGTAATTCCTGGAAATACAATAAATATTAATTTTAGTGTATATATATAAATATATAACGAATATACATTATTATTGTGAAGTTATTACTATTAAATATTAATTTTTTAAAGTTATTTTTCTATAATTATTAATTGATATAAGTGAAATTATTTATTTAAATAATATTATTATTTAGATTTTTAAAATGTGAACTATTTATTGAATTTAATAATCTGTAAATTTATATTTTGTACTATTATTACATAATTCGTTATTAATTTTGTAAAATACTAAATTATTATTAATATTAATATTATGAAATCTTTTATAATTATTTTTCTACTTCTAATATTTTTTTTAATTTATTACATAATTTTTTTATTTTAACTATTTAAAATTTAGTCATGTTAAATTTTTAAATAATATGTAAAATATTTAAAAGTTTTCATTATTTGAATTTTATTTTTTTAAAGTTATTACGTAATATTAAATATTTTATTATATAATTATTTAGCTACTTTTAATGTTCAGTTATTTAAGATATTTAGTTATTGAAATAATTGAAATATATATTTTTTTGAATGTTAAATTTTTATTATTTGAATAACATTTAAATTGAATAATTCATAAAATTATAATTTATATTTTTACTACATAATTTTACTACACACACACACACACACACACACACACACACACACACATATATATATATATATATATACACACACACACATATATATATATATATATATATTATTTTATGGGTTTTCAATACTTTGAACCTTGATTACTTTCAGTTTCACCTTTTTCATATGTGCATTTCACTTAATAAATAACAAGGTTTTAAAAAGAAACATAAAAATGAACTGCTTTGGCCAGTGTTTTCTGGGTTAGCAATTTGATCATTTGTCCTGACTAGATCAACCCATCACTTTTAAAAAAATTAAAATATAAATGACCAAAAAATCTTTCATCAGATTGAATGGTTTAGCAATTTAATTGACTGGATCATTAATTTATTGACCAAGTCAACACTCCCAGGTCCAATGGTTTAACAGCCCGAATCAACAACGATCGATTTTAAACGTGCTTAATAATAACAATTCGGGCTGTTAAAATATTCCAAATTCAAGTATTGGATTGGTTTATATTGTAGATTTCCTACTACAAGTGAGTGGAGAGGGTCAAAAACAGACTCGATTTGGTCCACATCCATTCTAGTTCATTCCTGCCTGACCTTGCCACCCATCAAATCATATATAGCTCATAATCTACATTTTTTCTTGTTGTTTTAGTTTCTGTAATTAATATAAATATTTTATATAATAGATAATAGATAGTGTAATAAGTGATTATTAGGTTATGTAAGGGTGTTAGTCAATCACTAAATCTAACCCCCAGTTAGGGGTGTCAATGGACCGGTTTTGGATTAGAGTTATCCAAAACCAAAATCAATTTTGTGCGAATTGGATGGACTAACAAAACATTGAATTGGATCAATTCAGACTTAATGGTCCAAAGTATTTATTGGATTGGATTGGACCTGGTCCATTCGTAATGAATTTATATTGGATTGGGTTGAATTGAGCCAATATCTAATCCATTGATAGAAGATAAGAATATAGGCGTCAATGGACCAGGTTTGATTTAGATTTGATGTAAATTAAAACAAATTTGAACATATTGGATGGTCCAGACAATGAATTTGACCGGTCCAAATGATCCAAAATATTCATTGGATTGGATTGGACCTGGTCCATTTGTAATGGGCACACATTTGACTAGATTGGATTGGACCAAATCCAGTCTAATTGACACCCCTACCTCCAACATTTCTTGGTCTTTTAGGGCTTTTGGGCCTGGCCAAAATCAAATAGTGTCATGGTATGAAATACCAAAAAAATCTAGGGGTTTTTACTGTTCAATCCACCCTAAAAAATCTTAGCTCCACATACAATTGGGGTAGGTGCTGGCTTGGAATTGATGCCAATTCATGGGTAGGGCTGGCAATCTTGATCCTAACCCATTTGACCCACCCAATCTATTGGTGGGTCAATATGGGTCAACTAACCCATTAGGGTCAATGGAAAAGGGTCAGGGTGGGTTGGGTCAAGGGTACCTATTAGGGTTAGGATGGGTTGGGTCGCACGGGTCAAGATGGGGTAGGTCAAAGTCAACTCTATCTATACTCGCCAAATCTCCAATATTATAAGTTGCAATGATTTGAATTCATGCCTCCTACTGTAGAGACATCTCATTAGACTTCCAAACCACCATGTCACATTACATTTTGAGATTAAACGTGAAATAAAATAGATTTTATTAACTTTCGTGTTCACATGCAATTTTATACAAAAGCAATTTTATGAAAAGGACATTTATGAAAGCATTTTCACAAAAGTACTTTTATACGAAAGCACTTTTATGAAAGTACTTTTATACGAAAACACTTTTATAAAAATACTTTTATAAAAGCACTTTTATATGAAAGTACTTTTTCGAAAAACACTTTTATGAAAGCACAAAAGCACTTTTGTAAAAGTGCTTTTATGAAAGCACTTTTACACGAAAGCATTTTTATTAAAGTACTTTTACGAAAAATACTTTTAAAAAAGCATAAAATGACTTTTATAAAAGTACTTTTACACAAAAGCACTTTTATAGATGTACTTTTGTATAAGTATTTTCATAAAAGTACTTTTGCGAAAGAACTTTTATAAAATTTTTGCATTTCTACAATTTTTTTGCTATTTTTTGTTGTTTATGTATTTTCTAGTATTTTCCTGCATTTTTTGTGCTTTTCTACATATTTTTTTTGCATATTTTCTTATTTTTCTCTACAAAATTTCTGAAATTTCTATAATTTTTTAGTTTTTTGTATTTTTCATATTTTTTGTATTTTTCTACAATTTTTTGGTACTTTTTTGCATTTTCTACATTTATCTACAATTTTTGCATTCTCGGGTATGCAGGTTGACATGACTCATTTTTGTCATGTCTCAATCTTAAGAGATTATTCTTTTAAAGTTTATTACTTTGGATATATGGGCCAGTCCAACCTATTTTTGTATTTATAAGTGAGGGTAGATAGGTTAGTATGGGTGAGGTAATTAAGGGTCAATATGGATGAATCAAGTGGGTTAATATGGGTGGATCAGGGTGAGTTAGGGTTAGGGTGGGTTGTAACCCTTTTAATAAGGACTAATGATGCATCATGGTGGGTTGATGGGTCAATATGGGTGGGTTGGTATTCAACCGTTACCCAACCCACCCATTTGCCACCCCTACTCACGAGCAAGTATGGGTATTATAGATGAATGCATTTATAATTTTGAATTGTTATAGGTCCTCACTTGAATTTAGAATTCTGAGGTGAAGTACAATCAACTTATCCCAAAAATTCTAATGGTATGGGCATTAAAAAATCTACTAAAGGCTATGTTTTTTTTTTTTTTTTTTTTTTTTTTTATGTTAAATGAGGAGGAATTACACAAGGTGGGAGATATCAATTGAAAATCTATGCTTGTTTACAATGCAATTTTATATATATTAGGACAAGTGCATGAGAGTGTAAACGAAAAAATTGCAAATTTAGTTGATTTTTGCCTCGGGGGATGTACCTTATTTTATTCTGGTTTTATTTTAACTTGTCTGCAATATAAATAAACAAAAAAAAATGTATATAAAATCTGTAGTAAAATTAAACCAAAGAATTGGACACTTCATTTGCACCAGTGATACAAACAAACAAAGACTTAGCCTTGACAAGGAAAATACCACGACAAGTCACATTTAGCCCATACGAACAAATGACAAAAAATGATACTTAGCAAAATACAAGCAGAGGGCTCAAGGATATATTTGAAAAGCTCGAGTGGGGTTCACTCACGTGCGCTTTGCTTATTCTTACTGCCAATTTAGTTCAGGAATTCGGATACATTTTTTTGGTGAACCCACAAGGCCACAACACTTGTGATATTGTGCACTATACAACATTTGTATCGCATCTATTGCAGTGGGTCAATTTGCTAACAACTCCCATATTTCATCCGCCCAAAGGTTGTTGATCCGAATCAGGTGGTCAGGATCGTTCAAGCATCCTATGCTGTGGGCCCATTGAAAAAAGTTTGAAAAATGAAAACAAACCGTGCTATCTATCTCCTGGGAGCGTCACTGGTGATGGGGATTGAACCTTGAAAATAATTTTGGAAGGCGTCAGCCAACATCTCCCCAAGCGTTAATTGAGCAGGTGTTGTGAGGTGCAAGTTATCTACTTCAAGTGGCAGTCCCTTGGCGTCAACGCACCTAACGTTTGGTAGGTCGGTTCCCAGCTGAGCTTCCCTTACCGTCTCTACGAACGGCCCTTGTCCTGATGCCAGAGCCATCTACACATACACCAAAAACTTTTAGATGGGTTGTGGGTCTTGACCCTAGGGGTGATCATGGGACAGGCCCAGGCCGGACCTTGCACCTGTGACACGCCCACTAGCCTGGGCCCGGCTCGGGTTCTGGGCTTTCCAGGCAGAAGGGTTGAAATAGAAAGCCCAAGATCCTTGGTCCCACTTCTCCACTCCACAGCTTTAGGTCTTCAGCTGTGCTTTCCCTTTTATACGTTCAGATTCAAATAACTACCACCGCTAGAGCCAAAAGAATTCTCGGGAAAAAAAGAAACAAATGTTGATTGGATGTATTGTAGCCACACTGGAAAAGATACCCAAATGTTAGTACTGGTCTGATGGGGCCCAAAATGGCATAAGGTTGGTTAAAGTTAGGTGATGGACCATGTGGACGTTTGGATTGTAATATATTAATTTATATAAAGATAAAATGCTATCCAATGTCATATATATTAGGTATCCAACTGAAAATTACTCTATGGACTACGGATCGGCCTGGGTTGTTGTACTCATCTCAACCAATCCCCGACTCCTGAGACATTTGATCCAAGCCCAATGTAATTGTAATCCCAATCCATTGTGCCAATATCGCAACCCGTTGACTTCCTCCGCATGTCAAAACTGTTGGATTTGGACTTCTAATGTAAAGAGATGAGCGGAGGGTTTGAACTTTGAAGCCTCCATAGCAGCAGCCCGCAGCCAGCAGGAATGAGGTGTAGCTTCTTAATGTAGCAACAGATGGAACATTCTACTAGTCTAGAACAGGTTTTCCCAAATGCTCAAATCAAATGAGAGGCACATGCACCAACCAATTACTAGCTCATTCTATATAATAGCAACGTGGGATCATACCCATTTGTCTCAGATCAAACACTCGAGTCAACAGTCGAGAGAAAGAAAAAATATAATAAAAGTCGGCAGATAGATAGAGAATTAGAGATACCTGGATTATTGGGATCATAGGAGAGTTGAGATCAGAGCGTAGGCTTTGAATGAATTTCTCTAAGTTCTCCTTGTACGATTGGGCGTCGGATTTAGACAGGGTGTCGCTCTCACCCTGGTACCAGAGGATTGCTCGAATGGCTCCACCCTCATTGAGAGATGCCATAGCCCTCTTCACCAACTGATTGTACAGGTGAGTCCCCCGTGCCCACTCGAGGATATTCGTCCCTCCCACTGCGCAAGGCACCAAACCCACCACCCCAATGCTTGAATCCTTGTCCCTTATCACGTTTGCAAACGCCAAACCGGGTCCGACTCCGCACGTCTTATTCACATCGATGTCGGCGTGAAGAGGCTCCGCAGCTTCCTCCCATCTGAGCTTTGCACTGAACCGGAGAATCGACGGTTTTGGTTTGATTTCGGGAGGGATTAATCTGTCCCATTTCTCATCAACGACGCCTCCTCTGCCGGCCATGTTACTCTGCCCGGCAAGAAGGAAGATGTCCTTGTATAAAAACCCAGATCCATGAACCACTTGCGCCGGTTTCAATAACCAGGCATAAGCCAAGAGGATGAAAAGTATCAATGAGAGCATACCTTGCGTTCAATTCACGGCGTTGTATGTTCGTAGTTGAGAATCCTCCTCCCTCCCTCCCTCTCTCTCTCTATGTTTGGGGACGAGACGATCGAAGTCGTTTTCCTTATTGGCCAATAAATAATAATAATAATAATAATATAGAAAAGAGTCGAAGAGAATCCCAAGAGAGAAAGCCGGATAGGTGGATTCGGGAATTAGAGGATCGCTTTTCGCATAAACCAAGAAGCCATGGCTTAAGAAACAAGTCTGATCCGTGACAGATCTGAAGTGGACTAGGAGGTCTATTGTGTCTGAATTCACATTTTCTTCCTTTTTTTTTCAGAAGGGGTCTACACCGGATTATGCCTGTAAAGAGGTGCTTTTCGGTCTTCCATACAAAATCTGCCGCATGAGACTTCTCTCTTTCTTTCACTGTTTTCCACGTTTTCTTTATTTGGTTTCTTACTTTCCTCCATCTTCTTCCTGTCAAACAATTTCGATCCCTTCAATATGGAGTTCAGCGTCCGTCATGGGGAGATATTCCCAGTGGAAGGTTATAATGGCGTTGGAACGGTGTGGGCACGGGCTTGTCCTGTGGGAAGTCTTATCTCTTCTATATGCTACACAGATAGATAACGTGGCTTGCAATGAATGGAGGGCCAAAAATGTTCCTTTCTCGGTGCATATCATCAAATTTTCCTTATACTCATTTGGTAAAGATTACAAATACAAATATGTAGAGTGTAAATTCTTATATTTTATATGTATTTATATTCTTTTCAAACTAAGCCTTAAACTTAATTGGGAAAGAGAATAACTACAAATAAATAGAGTTTAAAGTTAAAACCTTGTATTTTGTATCCTTTGGGAGGTAAAATTTTCAATTAATATCCTGTATTTTGGGTTTAGTGTCAATTTAATTTTCAAACTTTAAAACGTGCTATTAATAATCCATCAGGTATCTATATCAAGTGATATTATATGCGATTTACAATGTCAAAACTATCTTTTAGAAAAACATAGTTCATCATCTTCTATCCTGAGACTAAAACAGTGCTCTATGATTCAAATCAGTTTTTGAAGAGAAACTGCTTGAGAGAGAGAAAGAGAGAGAGAGCAACAATCTACTAAAATAAACTCCTCACAACACAAGTCTTCACAAATTAACAACTTGAAAAAGAGATCAAATCAATCCCCCACAACACATTCCTGCCATGTATTAAGAACATCTCCTAATGATAATATAAAAAATAATGATATCATCATTAAAAGATATTCCCAATACAAGGCCAAGATGTTCTATGTTGTGGGAGGCTGGTTTGAACTCCTTGAAGAAACGAGTTTATTAGTTCAGCATGAACTTCAATTAATAGAGTTTTTGTGAGATAAACAAAAATCCTTGACGGGAGGAGGAATTCTCTCGATGAACTCTACCGACAATGGTTGCTCATCTTCAAAGCCGCATTACAACATAACTATGTGAGGGGTTCAATGCCTGGTCCGCTCCTAATAAATACAACATGATGTCCATCATACAACTTCTCGACATACCCACCGTCTTAAAACAATAAGCTCGAGTTAGGGTCTAACCTTCCCTTCCACGTCACTTGCTATCCGAACCCAGGCTAACAAATACAACATGATGTCCATCATACAACTTCTCGACATACCCACCGTCTTAAAATAATAAGCTCGAGTTAGGGTCTAACCTTCCCTTCCACGTCACTTGCTATCCGAACCCAGGCACAGTCCATGCCAAGGACCAAGAGCAGAAGCATGGCAACCTTCCCTTCCACGTCACTTCCAAAGCCGTTGCATTCCCCCTTGTATTGAAAACATTTCTGAACGATGACATCATCATTTTTTATATTATCATAGAAAGATGTTTCCCGGGATGTGCCATAGGATGTTGTGAGGGGCAATTTATTTATTTATTTTGGGATGGTAGGTAAAACTCTTGTTAGAGGCTAATTCTCAATCTCTTCAGAGCATCTTCATGCTCATTGAAAATTTCAAGATTATCCTTTCACACAATCTATAATCAACCAACCCATAAAGTCAAGATATGCACTTACCTGTTCTTTTGCTTGGACTTGGTCCACTTCCCATGATTTTTTAAGTTCTATCCTATACTCTTAGGGATGTCAATGGACTCTGGAAATTTGATGTCTGATTCAACTCCAAATTCGATTATTTTGGATTTAGATGTAAGAATTTGCATTCAGTTAATAATCGAATTGGATGCAAATTTAGGGGGCATTCTTATTTTTAGATTTTGAGAAGGGGAAAAGTTGGTTAATAGGATTTTGGTTCTTATTGACCACAAAAGCCTATATTCTTTATTCAAATTTTTGTAGGGATCAAAGAAAGTTTATTTTTCAATGTATCACTTACCCCCATCTCCTAGGTGGACAAATAACTTTCCCATCTGGATGAAAAATTGCAAACACTTGAATAGGACAAAAATGCCCCTTTTAATAATGGATTTTTATGGCTAAAATGGTCATTGCCCTATTTACTTAGAAAATAAAAAAACATGGGTAAATGCACATACCCGGATAGATTCAAATTAGTGCATTTACCTAGGTAAGTAATTTAACGAAAAGCGAACAGAACCTTAATCCCATTCAATCCAAATAAAATCCAAGTCCCTACAAAAATTATTATTATTATTATTATTATTATTATTATTATTATTATTATATAAAATTTATAATTGATAAGTTTAGCATTTTATATTTATATACATATTATAAATATAAGTTAAAAATAATTAGGATTTTTTAAAATTTTTTTAATTGTATAGTCATTTTTAACAAGATGGTTTTGAATACAGATTTAAAGGTTTTATGATTGAATGCGGATGAAGATACAGCTAGATCTTTATGGACTCGATGTAACTGTGTTTTGATTATTGTTGAATGCATTGCCCTTAAGGTTATAGTAATAATTTTAAAACGAAAAAAAAGTTAAATGTTGGTCACTTTTCTATTTAAATCACATAAGCTAGCCAAAAATTTATACGCTTTAATTTAATCCTTATGAACAACTTATAGCTAGGGGTGAGCATTATTCGGTTAAAACAGAAAAATCAAACCAAAAACTTCAGTTTCAGTTTGTTCAGTTTTTGAGTAGGTCGATTTCGATTTTTAGAATTACAAATTTGGTTAACCGAATAAATCAGACTTTAATATTTATATATTAATATAATTAAATTTGCTTTCATAATATATTATATAGATATATTATTAAAATTTGGTTTCAAACAAAATAACCAAAATTTTTTTGTTTTGGTTATTTCGGTTTGAAAATTTGGTTTATTCGATTCGATTTTTAACCGAATAAACCCAAATGCTTACCCCTACTTATACCTTGATTACCATCTCATCCGTAGATTTTAAAATGTTTAATACATAAGAATGATATTGCCAAAGTATACATTTGCTCTTATGAATTATGATACTATTAGCAAACCTTAGCAAACAATGCCTTTTTCTCTCTTTTGCATAATAAGTTGGTGTTTTGCATTGATGCTGTTGCTTCAGAAAACGGCTCCACGTCTACACCACATCAGAAAAAAATAGTGCATCGAGAAATGCAGCCTTGTTTGGAACCGTTGTTCCAGAAAATATCCACGCCTTGAAATTCAGGAAATAGTTTGAAAAAACGTTGAATTTGATATTTTCTCATTTTCGTAATGCCAATGGTACCATGGCGTGCCATGCCAAACACAACCTCATATGCATTTAAACTTGTTCCGTGAAGTATTTAGCCAAGAAATATTTGTTATCACTTCATTCTGAGCTTAAATATGCGGTTTTGGCTCCGATTCTCACAAATTGTTGCCTTTTTCCAAATAATACGTTTGTAACATCTGCCACCTTCACACAATGAAACTCTGCGTTCATACCCTGATTCTTGTTTTGTCGTTGGGTTTGAAAATTTGAAGGGATTCGGGTAATTACAACTTTTTTGCCAGAAAATTACATTAATACCTTGTACACACCATCAACAAATAAATTGAGATCTCTTGCCAATAAAACATATTCCAACCCTTTAATAATATGATCTGACACATCGTAAGGTAAGATTGGGACTCATCATAAAAGTGGGATCCATCATGTCATGCAGTGTCAGATTGTGTTGGTATAGGATATTTGAATGTATTTCATTGGCAAGTGATCCAGATTCAACAAACTTACCTCTCACCTTTTTTTGGCGTAAAAGAAAATCACCTCTACAATCTACTGCATGGTTTTTAAAATCGATCCGGTGATCGAATTGGTCAGGAGTCCAGTTATCGGTTCAAATGGTTCGATTATTTGACTCGAATAGTCGGTCAATTCTAACAAAAAAAATTAAAAAATCTTGAAAAATGACCAAAATCATTCAAATGGTTCAAATGGTTAACTGACCGATTCAGCGATTTGCTTACTAAAATCAATAGTTTTGAAGAAAAAACGATTTAAAAAAAAAACGAAACTAATCAGGTGACCGGTCCAACCGTGTGATTCGATTTTAAAAAATATAGTCTAATGAGAGCTGTAAATGATAACGATAATAATTGACCATCAAATACAATGGAGATAGGATTAACTGAGAGCAATAGCTGTTGAGTGAGCTGTGAAACGGAAAATAACACTCCACACGAGTTATAAATATATGAGGCTCACAATCATTTAACCTCTTATTGTGAGCCTATTGTAAAATTGTTGTGGGGAGTGATCATTGATTTAACGGCCTGATACAAGACTATCTCATTCAGTTAATCCCAATTGAATATGAGATTGAATTAACTGAATGCAACGGCTTTGGAATCAATGATATAATTTGGATCAGTTGATCCGGTGGATGAATTAGGGTTTCATATATTTTAGGGTAAATTTCTTAAACTATCATTATAAATTTAGTGAACTGATTAAATGTTGAAAATTGATTAATTCTATTTTTACTGTTTTTAACAATTTACTAATACTTTCCTTATTGTCAAAAGGATTAAAAAAAAACTATTTTGCTCATCATTCTTTTCTAAATTTTCAAAATAAAAATTTTGACACATTTCTCAGCTTTCAGAGGCTCAACTCCACTGCCCTCTCTCAACCTGTATTCTCTGATCTCTCTCTCCCCTCTTGATCTCCACTCTCCCCTCTCTCAACCTGTACTCTCTCTCTCTCTCGCTCCCTACCTCCGCGCTCTCCCCAGTTCTACCGCCCAAGCTACCTCTGAGCGCATTCAGAGGTAGTGGATGAAATTTTGATTCCATCCATACTCCCCTCTCACTCTCTCTTCTTTCTCCCTCATCTCTCCCATGAATAGAGGAATCGATGAACCAGGTCCAAAACCCAAAATGTTGATTGTGGGTTTGAACAGAGGTTGACTTCAACGTTTTAGGACCAATTGTAAGTTGCAGACGAACAATGCCCGTCATTGTTCTGTTCGGAACCGCTGTAAGTCAATTTCCAAACTGTCGGTTTCTAACCTTGCAAATCATGACCTGGCTCCCAACTCTCTTCGATCCAAAAGAAGAACCCATTAATACGTAAGCAGCGCATCTCTGTCACCGTCTCTGTCACCGACTCCAAATCTAACTCCGACCCCATCTCCATCTCATCATCATCTTAGATTCCGTGTCCATCTCGGACTCCGGTTCCGTGTCTGTCTTCGTCTCCGACACCTACGCTATCTTTGTCTCATTTGAAATAGTGCCTTAAGAGGTGTTCTCTGAAACAATAGTTTCTAGTTCAAGAAGAAGAGAGGTTTCAACGGCTTCTTTCTGTTAATTTTAAGTTTTTAATATCGTGAGCTTGGGTTGCAATGGCTTCTTCACCGATTTTGAATGATTACAGCTCGGGTTTTGCGTTGTCTGCTTAAAACATTAGAAAAAATGAACACTTCAGTTCAGAATTAGCGTCTCCAATCACTCCTTTTCTATGAATTAGCGTCTCCAAATTTCTGCTCCGCAGGAAAATTCACGAGCAAGGGTTGTGGTTGTGAAATTGTGATGTGGCGTCGGAGGAAAATTCACAGCCCAACAAATCCGCTTCTGAAAAGTCTGTCATTGCTTACAAAAAAAAAAATGAAAAATGAAAATCCATGATATGATCAGAAGTTCTGATGCACAAGAGCAAATAGAACAGACTTTAGACGAGCCCAGTTGTTGCTTCTACAATCTGCAAACAGAGAAGACAATTTCTTTTTCTTCTTCCACTTGTTGCTTCTGCAATGTTGAAAAGTAAAAAAGGTGGGCCAGTGGGTGGCCCACCGAGCTGAGCTCACCAATTCACAGCCCAGTTGTTTCTTTCTTCCAGTTGTTGCTTAATTATGAAGAAAATTTTTAAAAATCCCATTATACCCGTAAGCTCAAGTATAAATAGGGGTTCCTTCTTATGTTAGTTCAAAATATACTTTATTTCATTTTAGTGTATGCAATGTGTTGAGAAGCGTATTGTGTTTGGGTGTACTGAGTATCGGGTACGAGTGTAATTTCGGTGATGTCATCTTTGTATTTTCTTCTGTTTATAGTAAGAAAAAAGCTCCGAACTGCTGTTTGTGGATGTAGGCATTTTGGTCGAACCATATAAATCTGGTATTCTCTCTTTCTTTTTCTTTCTCTATTGCTATCTGCTTTTTATTTTCTTTTTGTGCACGTACAGATTACATTATTTCCGTTGTGCAATTCCAACAATTGGTATTAGAGTCACACGGTTCTATTTCGGAATTCTGTCGAAATCTGTATTTGCTGTTCTAGTATTGCACGTGTTGAATATGGCGAGTTCGAGCTCTACCCGGTTCGACATACCGAAATTCGACGGATCCAACTATGCAATTTGGAAGCTGAAGATGCATACTATGTTGGTGAAAGAAGATTGCGCAATTGCCATAGAAGGAAAAGAGAAGAAGCCTGCTAATATGAAAGACGAAGATTTTGAGAAGAAAAACCAGATAGCCATGCCTGATATTCTTCTTGCTTTAGAAGATTCGGTTTTATTCAACGTGTTCGAGGAAACCACTGCCAAAGGTTTATGGGACAAGTTGCAGAATCTCTACGAGGGGAAATCAATGTCCAATAAAATCTCTCCGACGATAACTTTACAATCTGAGGATGAAGGACAGAGCCTCTTTGCAAGTACACTTGAATGAGTTCAACACTCTAATAAGCAAATTAGCAACTGTAGAGGTACGTATTGATGACGAAGAAAATATTGCTCTTTTGCTTTGTTCTATGCCAGACTCTTGGGATAGTTTGATAATGAATTTGAGCAATACTAAAGATCTGTCATTAGAATCTATTATTTCTATGTTGCTTACAGAAGAATCTCGTAGAAAAGTTGGTGAGAATTCTTCAAGTGATGCAATGATGGTACGAGGTAGATCGAATGAGATAAACGACTCTATAAAAAATCAAACGAGATCCAAGTCGAGAGGCAACAAGAAATGACTCAAGTGTTGGAATTGTGGTAAGAAGGGGCACCTTCGAAAAGATTGTTGGCAACCCAAAGCAGAGCAAAATTGGCCCAACTCTAGCAAAAATCCGGTTTCAAATAATTCCCAAGGAAACATCGCAAAAGGAAGTGATTCATTAGAAGATGGGGAAGTACTGTCTATTGATTATTGTGAAAATTTAAAGCATAACTAGATATTAGATTCTTGTGCTTCTTTCCATATGACGCCATGCAGAGATTGGTTCTATACATACCAATCATGCAATGGTGGGACTATTTACATGGGCGATAATAGCACATGCAACATAGTGGGAATTGGAGACATTAGAATTACTATGTTTGACGACATCACTCGTACAATCTCTAGTATACGGTATGTTCTTAAACTGTGAAAGAATCTCCTATCACTGGGAAAGTTTGATGAAGACAATTACAAGTTTTTTTGAGAAAATGGCCAATTGAAGATCAGTAAAGGAGCTATGGTAATTGCAAAAGGCAAATTACAAGAGAAGTTATACCACTTGATCGGGGATACCATGGTCGGCGATGCCATCGTTGCAAATGTTGTGACCGATTCTGTCATGATTTGGCACAGAAGTTTGGGTCATATGAGCAAACAAGGACTTAAGGTAATTCTTGATCAAAATCTACTTCCTGGTTTAAAATCTACTGATTTGAATTTTTGTGAAAATTGTTTATTTGGAAAACACCATATAGCTAGTTTTCACAAGTCTAAAGCTAGGAGTAGAGAGGTATTAGATCTAATACACTCTGATACGTGGGAAGCTACTACGGAATCTCTTGAAGGTTCATTATACTTTGTCTCTTTTATTAATGAGACAATGGGAATTAAGTGTCTTTTATACTATCTCTTTTATTAATTCAAAAGGGGAAAAGAATTAAGTGTCTAAGAACCGACAATGGGAAAGAATATACCTCAAAAGAATTTGAAGGATTTTGCAATGAGCATGGCATTCTGAGACAGTATACGGTTCCACGAACTCCACAACAAAACGGACTTGCTAAACGGATGAATCGTACACTTATGGATCGAGCTAGAAGCATGTTGAGTGCAGCTAGGCTGGAGCAGTACTTTTGGGCAGAAATAGTCAATACGGCATGTTACCTAGTAAATCGCTCTCCCACTACGGCACTTGATTGCAAAATTCTATAAGAGGTATGGTTAGGAAACCCTGTTGATTATTCTTTCCTACGTACATTTGGTTGTGATGCTTATGTTTGGATTCCTAAGGAGAAAAGGACCAAACTAGACGCAATGTCTAAAAAGTGTATTTTTCTTGGCTATCCAGAAGGTACAAAGGAATACAGATTATGAAATCCTACTGCCCACAAGATAGTTGTTAGCTGAGATGTTGTTTTCAATGAAGATTCGATGCAAAAAGAATCAAGCTCTAAGACAACAGAGAAAGTTGAAGTAGAATCTTTTCAAAAGATTCAAAAGCAACAAATTGATACAACTGTTGATGTACCTGAAGAGCACATTGAAAATTTTGAAGAAGAGACTCACGATGATCAAGGTCGATCAATGAGAGCTACAAAACCTTCTGTCTGGCTTCAGGATTATGTAACAACTTATGCTTGCATTACAGAAGAGCATGAGCCTTGTTCATACCAGGAAGCATGGAAATGTCCAAATACTCGTCATTGACAAATATCAATGGAGGAAGAAATGAAAGCTTTGAAGAAAAATAAAACTTGGGACTTAGTCAAACTACCTAAGAATCGAAAGGGCATTGGTTGTAGATGGGTGTACAAACTCAAAAAGGATACTAGCGGGAATATCGAAAGATACAAAGCTCGATTAGTTGTAAAAGGATATGCTCAGAGATCAAGTATCGACTTCAACGAAATATTTTCTCCTGTTGTTCGGCTAAGTACTATTCGTATTCTATTGAGTATGGTTGCAGTACTTGACTTGGAGCTGGAGCAGTTAGATGTTAAAATTGCATTCTTGCATGGTAATCTTGAAGAAGAGATTTATATGACTCCACCTGAAGGTTTTGTCGAGAACGACAAAGGATCTGGTTTGTCAACTGACCAAATCACTTTACGGTCTAAAACATGCGCCAAGGTGTTGGTATAAGCAATTTGATTCCTTCATTGTGAGCTTGGGCTTTAGCAAATGCGAAGCATATCATTGTGCCTACACATACTTTGGTAATGATCACTTCATCATTTTGTTGTTATATGTTGATGACATGCTAGTTGCAGGTACTGATAAAGGAAGTATCTCAACACTAAAAGCTCGTTTAGCTAGGGAGTTTGACATGAAGGATCTAGGGGTGGTTAATCAGATTCTTGGGATGACGGTATATAGGGACAGAAAGAACAAAAAAGTCTGGATAACTCAAAAGAGTTATGTTCAAAGGGTATTGCGGCGCTTCAACATGCAAGATTCCAAACCAGTCAGTATCCCATTTTCTGTTGGTTGCAAGTTGTCTTCGGAACAATCACCTAGCATTGAAACTGAGAAGACATAGATGTCCCACATACCATATTCATCAGCAGTAGGGAGATTTATGTTTTCCATGGTATGCACCAGACCAGACATTGCACAAGCAGTGGGAGCAGTCAGTAAGTTTATGGCAAATCCAAGAAGAGATCATTGGATTGTGGTGAAGAGAGTCCTTTGGTATTTGAAGGGTACTTCTGAAATCTCTATTTGTTATAGTGGCCAAAGCTTAAAACTAGTTGGTTATGTGGATGCAAACTATGCAGGAGATCGCGATAATAGAAAATCAACTACTGATTATGTGTTTTTTTTAGCTAATGGTGTAGTGAGCTGGGTATCAAAATTACAATCTATAGTAGCCTTATCTACAACAAAAACAAAATATATGTCAGCTATACAAGCATGCAAAGAAAATATTTGGCTAAAGAGGTTGTTTGATGAATTCAACATCAAGAAAGAAGTGGTGATTGTTCATTGTGATAGTCAAAGCGCATTACACTTAGCAAGAAATCCAGTCTTTCATGCACGGACTAAACACATTGATGTACAGTACCACTTTGTTCGTGAGATAGTTAAAGATGGACATATCTCGTTACAAAAGATCCACACTAACAATAACGTTGCTGATATATTGACAAAGCCGATGATGAGAGAGAAGTTCATCTGGTGCAGAACTTTTCTGGGACTTGAAGCCACATAGCAAGAAATGATCGACAACTATTCTCGAACATGTTTTTTCACTATGAAAATTGTCTTCAAGTGGGAGAATGTTAAAAAGTAAAAAAGGTGGGCTAGTCGATGGCTCACCGAATTTACAATCGATAGCCCACCAAGCTGAACCCACCATATTGAACGGTGGCACACCATTTTATTGTTTGCTTAATTATGAAGAAAATTTTTAAAAACCCCATTATACCCTAAGCTCAAGTATAAATAGGGGTCCCTCCTATGTTAGTTCAAAACATATTCTATTTTATTTCAATGTATAGTGTATACAATGTGTCTAGAGGAATATTGTGTTTGGGTGTATTGAATATCGGGTACGGTTGTGATTTTGATGAAGTCATATTTGTATTTTCTCATGCTCCGAGGTGCTGCCCGTGGATGTAGGCATTCTGGCCGAAACACATAAATCTGATGTTCTATCTTTTTTTTTTTTTTTCTTTCTCTATTATTATCTGTTTTTTAATTTCTTTCCGCGAACGTACAGATTACATTATTTCCGATGTACAATTCCAACACGTATCTATCTCCCAAATGTCAACTTCACGGGCGGAGCAGAAAGAGAGAGTCGGAACCGCTGCAAGGCTTCGTTGCCACCGCCGCTCTGTTCGGAACCGCTGCTCACGAATGTCCGTCGACTCCACCGCCGCCCCTCGTCCACCTCTGCTCACGAATGTCCGTCAGGGTCTGACGCCACGCCATCGGAACTGCTTGAAATACTATGCCGACCTCGCCTCAAAGCTCGCTGATGATTGTCGAGACCGTTTTGATTTCCGAAACACCACATTGTCAGTTTGTTGCTTCACTAAATGTGAAACTTGTAAACAGGTATGGTGAGGCTTCGTCCGCAAGATTCGACCAGGAAGGAGAGAGAGAGGGGGGAAGAGATGGGAGAGCAGAACAACATCCGTTATTGTTCTATTCGGAACCGCTGCAAGGCTTCGTTGTCACCGCCGCTCTGTTCGGAACTGCTGCTCACGAATGTCCGTCAAGATCTGACGCCACGCCATCGTAACCGCTTGAAATACCATGCCGACCTCACCTCGAAGCTCACCGATGATCACCGAGACCATTTTGGTTTCCGGCACATTGGCAGTTTGTTGCTTCACTGAATGTGAAACTTGTATCTGTGGGGGTTTCAGTTTTTATTTTTTTTCGTGATGGCAAGATATAGACTGTCATTGATTTTTCGGGAAGGAAGCTTCTTGCACGAGAATGTCGCCGACTTGTAGATTATAGGCGATTTGAATGGTTATAAGAAGGGTAAATTAGATATTTTTGAAAATAATAACAGTCGCGTGATGCATATTTGAATGATTTATGAAAGTATTAAAACAGTAGAAGTAGAATTAATCAATTTTAAAATAAAGATATAATTAGTCAATTAACTAAATTACAAGTTTAAAAAATTTATCCTATATTTTATTACCAATATAAACATTATAATTGATTTCAGAATGAACAGAGATTGTCCTCAGCTAGTAATTGCTCCTAATAATAATAATGTCCAATACCAGCCATCAACTAATCCTATTTAAATGTAAAACGCATTATTGCTTTGATATTGAGAAACCATATGGAAGACCCAAATCATATGAAAGATACGTTTCAAACGGCTGTGATATACGTGACGTGAGTAAAGATTAAGCCCACATTGCAAATTATACAGCTAAATTGGCTAATTAATGTCCACACAAGACACATAAGAAACTAACAACAACTTGCATCCTTCGTGGAAGGAGGGATTGACACAAAGGCCTCACTGGCCAAATTCTTCAAGTGAAGTAGTGGACCCCAATGCCATTGTCCTTTGTCCATTCTTGCATAAAGAGTAAAGACGACGACGACTACTACTACCACTCCAGAATCAATAATCTGTAGTTATTTGGAAATCTTCAGTGAACCAGTAAAACCCCAAAAGCCTAATGTGAAAGGTCTAACTCTAATGATCTAATCTAATCAGCAGTAGTGCTGGGTGCGAAGTGGGTGAGATAAGTATCAGCCAACATGTTTCCCAGCAGGACCTGGGCCTCCGTCGTTAGGTGGAGATTATCTTCCTTCAGCGTCAATCCCTTCGCATCAACGCAGTAAACATTGGGTAGTTTGATTCCCAGTTGCGCTTCTCTTACCTTCTCTATGAATCGACCGTCTCCAGATGCAATCGCTACCTGCATAATGATTCACTCTGTTCATCCAAGGGCATCCCGGACTAATATACATTCACACATAACATACCGAGTCGCTACTGGTTTTTTTTTAACTTAAATGGATCGATTCAAAATTTCGAGCCAGCATCTTAATGCAGTGGGATTCGAGTACCGAATCGAATAGTTGACTCAGATCAAAGTGTTCCGAGTCACGAGTTAGAGGTAGGTGACTGTGAGACTAAAAGATATCGAGTTACGAACCTGGATGACCGGAAGCGACGGGGATTGGAGATCGGCACGAACATCGAGGATGAATTTCTCCATGTTGGATTTGTAAGAATCGGCATCGTGTTGGGAGGAGGTATCGCTCTCCCCTTGGTACCAAAGCAGAGCCTTCAGCTGGCCGCCCCCTTTGACGGACTCTCTGGCCCTTCTCACCATGTTATCGTAGAGGTGCTTCCCTCTCTCCCACTCCTTTATCGCCGTTCCTCCCACCGCACACGGTACCAGACCCACCACTCCTACCCTCGAATTACGCGCCCGGATGCCATTGGCGAAGGACATCCCAGGTCCGACCCCGCACGTCTTCTTGGCGTCAATATCGGAGTGAAGGGGCTCATGGGCCTCCTCCCAATGCAGCTTGGCGTTGAATCGGAGGAGACAAGGATCAGGGCGGCACTCAGGTGGAACAATCCCGTCCCATTTCTTTCCTTGGGTTACGCCTCCTCGTCCAGCCATATTGCTCTGACCGGATAAGATAAAAATTTGTTTGTTGCCACCGGAGACTACATTCTGCTTCGAGCTACTGCTTCCCATCTTCTCCCCCAAACTGTGTTTAGTCTGGTTCGATGAATTCTCAAAGTAACGGGAGGGAGTGAACGAGTTGGAAACCGAGGGATTGAAGACAAAAGCCTACATCGAAAATGTGCCTCTCTATTTTGGGAAAATGTAAGACCAGTACTATTTATTTTGAGGCTAGTCTCACTTTCATCCCTCAACTTCAAAACGTACAAATTTATTACCTAAACTCCAAAGCATGCCAGTTTAATCCCTGCCTTTAGCACTCCGTCAGATATCTCCATCATATTTGTGATATGTACAACTTAGAGTTTTTTGAAATATCAAAATTATCCTTCAACACTATTATTTCTTTCTCAACAATCAAGATTGAACCAAAGCAATATATCGGTTTTTGACTAATTGCTTTTCTTTACTAGCTTCTAAAAGATTTGTGCATTTGATGGTTGATAAAGAAAATTAGATGACAGGTAAAGGCCATTTGTATCCTTTCACATGTCACTTAATGGTTTATATTAAATTGCCACATTTTAGGACTTTATGTATTTGATTGGCACATTTTGAAGTTTGGAGGCCAAAGAGACTAGGCCCAAAATACAGGGTACTAATCTATAATTTTCTCTTTTTTTATTGGATAAATTGGTTTAATAATTGTAATTACGTCTTCTGAATTTTCTAACACAGTTGCAAGTAAATTCCTCTGATAGAATCTTAGCAGGGTCACGATAATGTCCAAAATACCCATACAGTTTATGTCTGACTAAAATGTTTCATTTTCCATTTTTTTTCTTCAAGTTAATAGCTACTTCAAACTAGGGCTGTTCATAAGAAGGCCCAACCTGACCAAACCGACCAAACTAGACTGACCCAACCCGAGTCTACTGGGTTTTCATCAGTACGGGTCGCTTTCGGGTTGTGCAAATTCTTAAACCGGTGATTCGGGTCGGTTTCGGTTTTCACACAAAAAAACCGAAACCGACCCGAACTGAACTGACTTAGTTCCTAGTTCAAACATGAAGTTCTAAAGCCCATTAGGCCACCTAGTTTTTGAATGGTTGCAAGAAACTTTGGATTAGTGAATAGTGATTAATGAACAACTTTTGTGATTAACTTATCATTTAAATTTTATCATAGGAGATGGCTGAAATGATGTTCAATCTATGACTGTTTTTAAAATTAGCAAGATTTTATCACAGGGATGAACTTAGAACCGAAACCGACCCAACCCAACTCAAACCGACTAGGTCGGTTTTTCTTAACACTGGGTCGGTTTCGGTTTCTATGTCAGATAACCCGATCAAGTCGGGTCGGTTAGAAAAACCACAGTAAACCGACCCAACCCGACCCATGAACAGCCCTACTTCAAACCCTTTTAATCTACTTTTCCAATTAATTCATTTTCCAAATTTTCTCTTCATATCAATTGTTCATATATTAAACCACAACTTTAGTTTTAGAGAGTGTTTGGGACCAATGCATTCCACAAGCATTTTCATTCTGCTGGCATGGATTTAGTGCCATAGCAAGAAAAAAACGGAATTAGAAAAATAACAGCTTTTTGATCATCTGCTTCTAAAAAAACGTTTTTGCAATGATAGATTGGGGATTCGGGAAAAGAGAGGTTTTTTGAAACATCAAATTGAAGTTTCTTAAATTGCCTTGGTGGTCTTTAATCGCTAAGGGGATCCCGCATATTGAAATTTGAAAAAGTTGACTCTTTTTGCAATGTCATATAGTTGCCATTATAAATAAATTATAATAATAACCCAAATCACTTCAAACGCCTCGTCATCCTACATCCCATTTTTTTGTATTTTTAGAAAAATCATATGAAACAGAACGCTTGTGAAATAGGGTTCACTTGTGAAAAGGAACGGTTATGAAATGCTTCAGTGTCAAGCATTCCCTTAAACTCCTTTTTTGTTCATAAAGTTTGTTATGTTTTACTCTCTTTTTTTTTCTGAAAGAAGTCTCAATAATAAATACGTGGGTATTTTGGACTTTTTCACGAAAATTTTTTAGAGGACTCTGGATATCTACTTTTGTCAAAGAAGTTCAGGATTAGTTGTAAAAACAAACTTAAAAGGAAGGTCACAAAATTCATAAGAGGTTTAAGGAATTTATTTCACTTTCTACTAATTCCTTTGAAGCATTGTCCCCGGACCAGCGCCAGCAATTTATTTCAGCTCAGTTTGGAAGAGGTACAAATGCAAATATGTAGAGTATAAAACTTATATTTTGTATTATTTAGTATAGATTTGCACTGTATATATTTGCATTTATACTCTTTTCAAACTGAGCCTTCATTTCCTAAACCATCGGGACACCAACCAGCACCAGCAGATTTGGTCTTTGAGGAAGGGGTAGTGCATTCAAGGCTGGTCCGAAAGACATTGCCCATTTAACCTGCAAATCTTTGGTTTTTTGTTCTCACGAGTCACGTCAACCATGCATATAACACAGGACAGGAGAGGGTTAAAACCTCGGGCCTCCATTAGGAGGGATGCAGATTGCCTAGTGACCATCTCAGGCTTAGCAACCGGGATCATCAACTGTGTTGAAGATTTAAGGCTTCATTTGGTTTGTGGGAAGATTTTGGTGGAATGGGATGGGATGGGAAAGTGTAAAAATTTACACTTCCATTGTTTGGTTTTATATATGGGAAAAGCATTGTTCATCATCTCCTACCATTGGACTGTGCCGCCAAAGACAGTAGTTCGAACTAACCGATAACAACAGACCATTCAAATTAAAGAGAAACCTATTTTTCCTATTTGGAAGAAGAAGAAAAAGGAGGAAGGGGAGTGACTATTCATCATCTCCTACCTTTGGACTAACAGGAAGCAGCAGACCAAACCCCCATCTCTCTCCATTTCTAAATGTTACTCGCATATTCCTCTCCTTCTCCCTCCATCCTCTTCTCCATTCGTTAGTCCTATGTTGAACATCTCTTTCGACGGCAAGGGAAGAAGTACACCAGAGTACCAGAGCCATTGGTGAAATCTCATCGAACTAGCTCCTGCTTTTGGGTTCAAACGGGGAAGGGGAGGTAGAAAATTGTCGATGGCTTTTGTGCGACCCCTCCAGCTCCTACTTCTTGGTTTGAACGTCTGTCACCGAACCAGCTCCTACTTTTGGGTTCGAATGGGGAAGGGGAGGTAGCAGATCACCGATGGTTTTGGTGCAACCCCTCCAACTCCTGCTTCTAGGTTCGAACATCTCTATCGCTGAACCAGCTCCTACTTCTAGGTTCAAACGGGGAAGGAGAGGTAGCATATTGCCAAAGGTTTTGGTGTGACCCCTCCAGCTCCTACTTTTGGGTTCAAACGTCTCTACCACCGAACTAGCTCCTGCTTCTGTATTCTCCACACAAGCCATTCCTCACTCCCTTGTGTTTCTCAAATTTTTCCACCGGGGTCACACGATTTTGGTGTAACCCCAAATCCACGACTTTCGGATTTGACATCCCACATTTTTCTCATCTCATCCCTCTCTTTCCCTCAAAACAAATGAGAAAAAAAAAAGGAATATTTTTAAAATATTCCCTTTTTCTCATCCCCATCCCACAAACCAAACGGAGCCTAAGCATTGGTCTGAGCATAATATTATTGATATACACTATAATTGCATGTTTAACATTTCAAAGGAGAAATTAGACCTAGCAAAAAGCTGAACCAACCAGCGAACCTGATCCAACTTAATCCAAAAAACAGGGTTAGGGTTTCATATTTAGCTATCCAAATTTGAGAATGATACAACCCAATTCAACTTGGAAAAAACTGGGTTGGGTAATGGGTCAACTTGCTAACCCAAATTGTCAAGTCTAATTGAGATTATTTATGCATTGTTAGAAGTTTACATTCTTTAATTTTTACTATTTAATCTTTACTCTTTATTGTTTATTCTTTGAATTGTTAAATATTCAAGTTTTTCAATATATTTTTGGAATTTGAAGATTAATTCTTTCAATTTTGGCATTTTCATGTATTTTTTCTTAAAATTTCATTTTTTTTTCAAATAACTTGAATTGACCCATGAGCCAACTCTGACCCAAACATTTAAAGTTAGGGTTTTAAAAACCCAACCCAAAATTCAACCCTAAGTGTCTTAACCCAACCCAATTGCCAGGTCTAAGAGCAATTCATAATTATACTTGGTTTCAGGTTTCAAGATTTGAAACTAAGAATACTTGGGAAAGGTTACTATGGATTAAAAACAGGGTTTTCTTCAAACTCTTAATATTTGTTGTACCATTAAATTAATCCAATACGCATTAGTCAATACACATCAAAACATTGCGATATTTATAAGTAAAACTTCAACCAATTAGAAAATCCACTTGAATTTGAATAAAATACCAGCTGATTGGTAATCCGCTTTTAGGCATGATACTTTCCAGTATCATAGTCGGAATGAAGATTTTGATGCTACCAAAAAGATTTAAGAATGCATATAAGACTTGTATGAAAATGTCAACAACTGATATTAGGACTTCCGACGGATGCAATGTCAAAGTACGGTCACCACATCCATTAATTCATAGCAATTTCCGCCTCTTTGAATTACTTCAAAACCCACCGATCAAAAAATCTACAACATCCATTTGGATGGAGTCAGGTAAAATAAACATTTCATAAAATTAGGTTTTCCAGAATCCTATACCAAATCTACTTTTGAAACTCAATGCAGAAAACCAATGCAATGAACCAAGACACCGAAGAAAATTCCCTGCATTTGATCTTGTAAAACAAGACCAGATAGTAGTTCTTGACCCAATCCTATTGTTTTGAACAATCGACAAAAGAAAGACCACATCATGTCCTGAAAAAGACACAAAATAGTCTCTGAACAGCAACGATTTCTCAGAGATCGGCTCAGTGCTACCAACGCCACCTAAGTAGCAAAATTGGTTGTTTAATCAGAACTGCAAACCCAAGGGTTTGTTGTTATGGTAATGCTTCAATTTGTTTTTCTAAATGCAGATGTTTATAATGAAGTATTTAGTAACATTATATATTGGACCTCATTATTCAATTTCACCTTCATATTGAGTTGCTAGGGCGTCCAACGGATAACTGAACTTTTATCATCACAAACAATAGCCCCTTGACAAAGACTCTCAGCACCATTACAAATTAAACAACCACTTTTGACTCCAAAAAATTAAGACTTCAAATCTGTCCATAAATTGAAAAAAAGAATAGAAGTTTCTTCTATTCCATACTTCACCTGTGGAAGCATAAGAACCAGGCTATTTGCTGACTACTGTAACAATGAAAAGTTCATTATGCTACCAAAGAAAAATCATTATGGAAAAAAAAAGGCATCATATCGAACATGTTCCAACTTCCAACAGGAGAATAAAAGTGCATTTAATAGTGGTGAAAAATGAAAGATTCAAGACTTGAGAAATAAAGAAAACCAAT
The DNA here is from genome assembly GCF_056320005.1 of Nelumbo lutea. Taxonomy (NCBI): domain Eukaryota; kingdom Viridiplantae; phylum Streptophyta; class Magnoliopsida; order Proteales; family Nelumbonaceae; genus Nelumbo; species Nelumbo lutea. Next base: position 9,854,286 of record NC_142688.1, on the reverse strand, counting down.
CAAGTTACTAATAAGGAATTTCAACTGTTTGCAGATGGGGCAATTCCTATGATCAACAAGTTGATGTTCAAAGAAACCCATTTCTTCCAAGGCTGTCAAGTAAAAGTAATAAATTGCTGCAACAGCAATACTTTTCAATTGTATATGACTAGGCAACCGATCGGATCATCCCAAAATATTCTATCAACAATTTATCACTGAGCCTCCAACAAAGTAACATCTAATTGGTAGTTAGGTACTCCTGAAAACAGAAAAAAAAAAAGGAAAAAAGAAAGAGATGAGTTTATTATCCAAATAAGGAAATAATAGAAAAAAATGACAACATCTCAGGACAACAATCCTGCACAATATGAACTTTTGCAGCACAGTTACAACAGTTAGCATTGGGGTAGCCAGCTTGTTAACCTGAAAGAATCAAAATCCTCCAGGCAGCAAGAACTATCAGCAACTCACAAGTGGAGAACCACTACAATGAACATCAGAGGCATCAGATATCCTTTGCCTTGGAGACAATGTTGAATTGGCAACTGCATCAACCTCAAGAGTCAATATGTTTTTTCTCTTCTGACTTTCAATCTTGGGCATGTCCTCTGCTCCCTCATGAATGGGACTCAAGGGCTCTGGTCGTTTCTGCTGCTGGGCTATCATGGCTTGAGCTTCTGCCACCACTGAGGCACTATCAACAGTAGCATATAGTATCCTCTGTATTGCACCAACAATCTGCAATAGAATAATATATATTAATTAATGACAAGCTTACAAATACCATCACTAGTATTACTCATCAAGAAAATACTATTATTAGTATTAGTAGAAAACTAGAAATCCATTTCAAAAGGACTCCACATGAACAAGGATCATAAGACATTACAGGTAAGTGCTCAATCTCGGGACACTGACACAACATCTCAATATCCCTCAATTTTTCAAAGTAGAAGTCTCTTTCCTTCTCCAGACTATCTACTGACAGCTTCAGCTCAGTGATCTGCATGACATTTAACGTAAGATCATCAGGTTCAATCTTAGATTAACATTCCATCTCTTCTGCATCAAAAGCATTTCACCTGTTTATCATAATCCGGCCCCCCACTAGAAACAGGTCTACCGGTCTTGACTGGTTGATTTGTTGAGTGGACAGAAGATTGGTCATTCCTTCTTGTGTTGTGAGAGGACTGAGTTTTGGGAGCAGCAGTTGATGTCTTGGTAGAAGCTTGCATGGGTGCAGTTCTCTTGCTTGCATCTTTTCCTCCTTTACAAGCTTCCCTTCTTTCTAAAGCGTTGTAACTGAAATATAAAATCACTAATCAAACATACAGAAGGCTAGAATGTTTTATCCTAGTTAGAGAAACCAAAAATGGTTGGTACAAGGAAATCCAAAGGTACAAAAACAAAGCAACCAAGAATTTCTTTCTAAACTTCCAGTCTTCTGAAATGCAAAAAGCACAGTAAATAAAATGAACAAAGATACTTTATCATTAAAAGCGAAACTAGGATACCAGAAACATAAAGCTGTTGCCGTTTACCATTTCTCAAGGTTGCAATTATCTTTCCAGTTGATTTAGGACAACTTATATCTATAAATATCATCTTTTCAATCACAGTTCACAACAGAGAACTAATATTATAAAAATGCAGTGAACACATATAATAATTGAAGTAATCTATATCGCACTAGTGAAGTAAAATGTTTAAGCACTATTATAATTTGCAATTCAATTCTTTTTGGTAATTCCAACTTAGCAACTAGGAAATAATAAAAATAGGTTGCTGGAAATGATTATATAAATTAAATGAAAATAGTAAAATTTCAAACCAGAAATTGAATGGAAACAATAAAGAAGGGTTACTTGTTCAAGAGTCCACCATTGACAGAATCACAGTATCTCTTCATCCACTGCATGAACTCCAGATTATCAAGAGGCCTTCCTTTCACAAGCTTGTTAACCTCAATGTGCTAATACCCAGGAACATAAAAATATAAATCAGGAAGGAGACTAGAACGTCGAACAAACCATAAAAGAAGAGATAAAACTTCCAATAAAAGACTAAAATATCAGATAAGACTCAAGAGTAATTAGAATACAAGAGAAAGAGAGACGTACCTTTGTAATCTTAAGTTTATTGAAAACATCCTGAAGGACCTTGTAATTCTGGATCATCTCGTACTCGGTCTTGGCGTCGAAGTTGACCTTGTGCATCGGCACAATCCCTGGATGGACGGCGTCCATTAGTTGACACTGAATCGCACCAGAGGCAGCCTGTGTGGATAAATCCCAGTGGATCAGAAACAGTTTCATCGAAACGGAAAATGTTTGAATTTTTTTACATGCAATTTCAGTTAAAATAAAAACAAATAACTAATACATATCACATATTTAAAATTCTACATGGTTTTTTAATAGTTAGGGTTTAAAACCAGAGGGCCTTAAGTAGAAGTCAAACCTCTTCAACTTTTGAAAGATTGAGTTGGAGGGTGGAGTTAATCCAGGCAAGGATCTCTGATCTACCAACGAAGTATGCAGAGTCCATCATCCCGATATTGGTCGCCATTATTCTACCTGTACAAGTATCTTCTTCTCTCTGCTCTCTCGTCTTTTTTCTGGGAAGTGATTGGAGAAAGAAACGGATGATTGGAGAAGGGAAGAATAAGAGAGATAGGGTTCCTGCTGTTTAAAATGAGAGGGGCGAGTGGGCGAGTGGGCGAGCGGGATTCTGGATCCCTGTTTCAATTCAAATTGAGCGGATGGGAGACCAGACTAGAAGCAGACCTAACCGGGTCTATTTTGTAATGGAAAATAAAGGGATTGGTTCGCTTAATAAACCGCGCGTGTCGTGGCTGGGTCGAAGCAGGGGAGAATTGTTGAGTCCGGATCTCTTTTACACACAAACTCTGCCACGTCCATTCACGTATAGAGATAATTTCATCCTCTTGTAGGGGAGATATTCCCAATTCACGGAGTAGTATGTCGTCCGTAGGCGTAGGCAGAATTCTCGCGGGCAGATAATCCGAAGTCAGAATTGTTTCAGACAAAAGGTAAGGCCTTTGTTAGGGCAAAGGCGCAAAGCCAATCCGCCGCGCCTTCAGTTATTTTTGACCCAAAGCCAAAATTATCATTTCCACAGACACAGCTGGCATCCATGTGATGGGATGATACATTCTTCAGCTACATGGTCGCTTCTGGTAGAAGGTTTTAAAAAGGAAACTGGGAGCGTCCTCGCGGGTAGAATCACTAGTGGACTGAAACAGGGCTGTGAACGGATCGGATCGAATTCGATATTGCCTATATCCGAATTTGATTTGTTAACATTCAAAATTACTTGTATAACATATGACAATTTAGTGAAAATTCAACATTAAGATCAACTTCAATTATATAAATAATATACTTTTAAGTATATATATATATATATATATATATATATATATATATATATATATCAGATCGGATAGGGGTACATCCATATTTGATCCAATTATAAATAAATTGAATTCGGATCATACTTAATAGGATCAAATTCAAATTTAGGATCAAATAATTAGATATTGTTTGCAACCCTAGATTGAAGTGCCCAAAAATAAAAGCCACGTGGCACATTAGAATCTTTCGCTTTGTGAATAAAAATTTGAACATCACAAATTAATCACAGGATGCACCTCACAGGTCTATTTTGCCGTGTATTAGTAACATCTCCCATGAATAACAAAATAAAGGACAAAAGATGCTCCCAATTTTATAGTCAGATGGGGATGTAAGGTCCGTGTGAGGCACTCTATGAGGAATAGATCCAAACTTACAACACACAAAGTACAGAAGATGTTCCGAGCATAGGGAAGAGATTCGTACTCGATTAATGGACACAAGCTCCATTTAGCATAAGTGTTGTATGTATAGTTGGATGAACATATGTGTCACGCTTGAAGAGCCCTATTCACAGCCTAAACTATGAAATATGGGCACCCAAAATTTTCTACAAAGTTTGACTAATAATGTCTAGAATTTGAGTCAAATTTGCTCCTCACATCGACCTCACACACATGTCCCAGTCGCACATCAAGAACATCTCTCATACTTTCTATTGTTATTCATGGGGAGATGTTCCCAATACATGGTGGGGTGGGGCTATAAAGTTGGTGTGAGGTGTTGTCTAAGGAGAAAATCCCGATTTCTAGACTTCCCAACTCCATTATCAAGAATAAAAAGGAACCTTGAGTTGCCAATACTTCAAGTTTGGATTTGCTCTTCACAGAGCATGCCTCATACCAACCTCACAACCACTTGGAACCATATATACAGAGTGTAGGTACATGATGGTCACTTACACACTCAGAACCTACATAGACGTGCAATGAGCTTATGACCCAAAATTAGTTGCAATGAGCTCAAGACCCTTGCAGACCTGCGATGAGCTTAAGTTCATTGCACAACCACAACAAGTGCAAGTTCATCGCAAACCATAAATAAGTAAAAGAAACACATGCGTCACTAACAACACACATGATGGGATGCCTCATAGTAGTGGCGTCGTCATCCCCGCCACGTCGATTTAAGAGGGACACGAAAGGAAGTAGCACACATGCATTATGAGAATCGTCAAACGAAAGGAAAGCTCATCTTTGAGATCTCTCATAAGATACGTAGCGAAACCTTTGTAGTGTTCCCTAACAACTAACATTGAATCCAATATTCTCGTTCCTAACTGGAATCAAATCCTTTTGTCTCATTCCTTTCAGGATCTCGGAATCTCTCCCTATAAATAAAGATCCAACTCATAACGAGATAATCATTTAATCACCTCATTCGCCCTGACCTTTAACCTACCTCCTATTCCTGAATTTCCTTTGTCCTTCAAGGAGACCCTCACACGTAGCTTTACCTCCCTACTCATACAGAGATATTCCAAATGTATAGTTCCAAATGCTTGTAAGATTGGTGTGAGACGCACTCTATGAGGAGCAAATCCGAACTCCAATACATCATGTTTAGTCAAGCAAGTACAGAAATGTTGATAAAAGGCTCTGGCTTCAATGGTGCTTACACATACCATGTCTCATTTTGGTTTCCTAAAGCTATATGTTTTGAGGAGAGAAGCTAGATAGGATGCATGCAAAGTTATGTTTTTATTTATTTTTTCTTATTTGGCGTTACAAGGAGAGAAGCCAGATAGGATGCATGCAACCATACATCCAGCAACTTGCCATCCTCCTACGCCATTGGGACGACTAGGGAGCCCCATGTAGAAGAAAATTTGGAAGATCAAAGCCCTTGGAAATTCTATCTGGCATATTTGAGTTGGAGCTATAGTAGTGAAGAAGTCTTAGGGTGATGAGGATGAAAGTTGGGCTCTAGATGACTGCCACATGGACGTATGGGAGGGTTGCACATGACCAAGCTGAGGACTGACAGCTGTCCCACACCTAGAGAACTAGGTTCCACCGGCATGGCAGACTCCCATTTGATCAGCCAACTAGACTCGGTGAGCACTACAAACCTCAGATAAAGGGATCGATGTGTGGTGAATTTCAAGAGACCAGATCTTCTCCTCACACATGGCACCTCACATCGACCTCGCAGGCACATCCCATTGTGCATTGAGGACATTTCTTGTAGTTATGTGTTATTATTTATACGAGATTTTTTCAATGCACGATAGGATGTGCCTGTGATGTGGTTGTAAGGCGCCTTGTGTGAGGAGCAGATCCCACCTTGAATGTCAAGCAGATCTGCACCCTGACAAGATCTGCACGACTGGCCTCCAAACTCCTTGTCTTGTGATGTGTGACTCACACGTCTAATGGCTCGATTGCAGAATAACCCATATGCTAACATGCATCCTTAGTAGTGAGGAGCAAGACACTCCCTAACAAGCAAGGTTTTAAAAGGCTAAAGGCGGAGGTGAAGCAGCTATGTTTCATAGGGGCGAGGCATAAGCATTAAGGCGTTTTGAGGCATAAGCCTTGAGAAAAAAAAGAAAAAGAAAAAGAATATAGTTCATAAACAATAAAGACATGAAAACATGAAATTAGGATCTTATGGCTTATATGATATATTAGACATGGATTCATGGTTCAAAGTATCCATACACCCAATATGCTGAAAGGGATGTATTGATTATCGACACTTTGAACCATGCATTTTTTTTTTTCAGTTTTTCTTTTTTTAATTTCACAAGGTTAGTTTTATATTATCTAATTTTTAAAAAGATTAAAAAAAATACCTTAAAAAGGGATATTGGTACCCTAAATATACAATACAACACTATTTTAAGAACAAAGAATTCCTATTTCGTTTCTTGCACTAATATGCATTAGTGAAGAGTGACCATTTATATGATGCATGTGCTTTAGAAATAGAATACAAAATATGAGATAAATGAAAAAATGGGAGTTATCAAATAATAATAATAATAAATGGGCAAATGGATAAGATTGAAGCATGAAAAACAAAGCAATCTATTTTCTTACACATTTTATATGCATTTTTGTGTTATTTGTAATGTTTATTTATTTTCTCATTATACCAATACATACAGAAGAAGGCTTTTTTTTGTCTTAAATTTATGTTTGCCCTTATGTAAACATTCATATTCCATATTAGCAAATTGAATAGTTGAGGCCTAAGCCTTGAACATTTTGAAGCCAAAGGCCCAAAGGCGAATGAAGGCTTGCTGATGGGGTCTAAGGCTAGCTTTTTTTTCATAGCCTTGCCTCAAGAGGCTTTTAAAATAATGCTAACTAGTATTTAAATACAGAGAACGCCTTAGGTACAACTTCTTCGGTTCTTCCTTTTTTCTAAAGTAATAAGAATAATTCTCTACACAGCTCAGCCTACCCAACCACTTCACCACTTACTACTTGAGAGTTGAAGTGCTCTTCCTCGAAAATTGCCTTGGGGCCTCTGACCTTTTTTGCTCGTAGGTAGTTGGATCGTCTCAGCTTGTCCAACTCACAAGGACAACTTATTCGCTGCTTATCTACTTGAATTCGGATAGCATCACTGGCCAACAAATAGATCATAGACTCCTCAATCTACACAACATGTGAAGTGGATGAATAAGGCATTGATCACATGCTTTTGAGATGAGACTCTGCTCAGGTAGCTTAATTAGCTATCATATCCTTCAACTCATGCTCATTAAGATAAGGACTTCACTATTGTAGCCCTGGCTTGCAGTACCACATGCATGGTTCATTTGGAAAGCTCAAAACAATTTGGTTTATAAATCAAGGAACTCCTCCAAATCCTTTTTTTTAATCCTTCTGCACAATGTGTCTTAGACCAGATTAGCCCAAAAGGATCTATTGTTGTTTCACTCAACAAAGCAATTTTCTGTTCCTCTTCTATGCGATGGGCCTTTTATTCACATGCTGAACCGGCGGGTCTTGTGTGTGTCATGTTGATAGCCCCTAGTCTCTTATTTCGAACTTATGGGAGTCTAGAATTATGTAGTTCTACTCATGCATAAGTCATGATGCAAAATTAAGGGCTATTTGCTTGGCCATGTTTGAGGTGAACAGTCAGTGGGCTTACTTTGTGAGACTGCTAGCTTGTTTGATTCCATGGGAGCGAGCTGTGGAAGGAGAGATGTAGGCAGAAGATGGAGGGAGTGTTCACTTGTTTACAACACTTGATTAAAATTCTGATTAGCTGGTTGCATGAACTATCTCCTCTTATATTAAAATTACTTCTCAATCTGAACCATGGCAGGTTCAAGCTTTATCTTACTGTGGATTTCAGATCTGTCATACCACAAGGAGACACCCAATGGTGATTTTTGTTCATCCGATCCCTTCTGAATTCTTCAAACTAAATGTTGATGGCTCGGCAAGGATCAATCCAGGTACTTGTGGTGGAGGAGGAATCATAAAAAATGAGAGAATTAATTTTGTCTCAGCCTTTTACAAAGCTTACGTCCACAACGCAAATCTTATGGCAGAAGCAAGGTTCAAAAAATCAATACAATACGCTTTATATCGGGCGTATTGTATCGTATTTTTTGGGTTCCGATATGCCTGTTTATAGGTGTTTCGGAACCCCACTATTTTCTAATGAAAAATATAGGTATTAAATTCCCCAGAAACCAAATTTTGAAAAAAAAAATAAAAAATAAAAAAGTTCATGTTTCTACGTGGTTCAAAGTACCAATATGCCTCTACCGATATGCAGAGACGTATCGATACTTTGAACCATGGGCAGAAGCTAAATATTTGTTAGATGTGCTAGAGTTAGCAAGATCATTGGGAATTTTGAAGGTGATTGTGGAAGCGGATTCTCAAATTCTAGCAAAAATTGTACAGGGTGCTTTCTCTCTCCACTCTGGAACTAACAAACAAAGCTACAATCATATTACCAAACTATGGATGTTCAGGTTGTTCATATCTTCAGGGAGGCTAATAGGGTGGCGGATTGGCTTTCTAAGAAAGCTAGTGAATCTCAATCTCATGGTATTTATAACAGTTTTGAGGACCTCCTAGTGGAGGTCCAGAGACTTATTAGAGATGATGGATCAGGTATAACTTTTCTGCGTTTTTGGTTTTAGACAAGATCCGTTTTTGCCCCCTTCTTAGGCTTCGTATTTTAGTACATAATTAATTAAAATTTTCGGTGGTCACCCTTCCATGGGGAGTAAATTTAAGGGCTTAAAAAAACCATCTAATTCAGTCAATTGATTCCAACACAGCATGTGCGGATGAGCGCCTTATCCATCCTTGGGTTGGGCCTAAGGGTGTCAATATACTGGTTTTGGGTTGGAACCCATCCAAATCAAAAGTGATTTAGATGGATTGGACGGACCAACAAGACATATTGAATTGGGTCAATCTAGACTTAATGATCCAAAGTATTTATTGGATTGGATTAGACCTGATCCATCCATAATGAATTTATATTGGATTAGGTCAGATTGAGCCAATATCTGATCCATTGATATAAGATAAGAATATATGTATTAATGGCCCAGATTTGGGTTGAAACCAATCTATATTAAAATGAATTTGAACAAATTGGACAATCGAGACTTTCAATTGGACCAAAGACCAATCCAAAATAGTCAAAATGTTGTTGCTTGTAATATTTGTACTAGGTGTGTAAATGGGATCTAATCCTATTTGGTCGAATCCGGATCACCCCTGTTTGGATCTTCAGATCGGATTAGATTCAGATCAACCCCTATCCGATTCAATGTGTTAAATATTTATAAATATAAATATATAATACATATATATATATATATATATGTTATTTGTTTATTTATAAATATATTATTTATATTGTATTTTTATAAATTTGTTATATTACTTATTTGTTTATAAAAACATGTATATATGATGAAAATAATTAAATAATACTTGTATTTTTTTGTTTTTTATTTATTTAAATCGGTATATTTTATTTTTTTCTTTTAATAATTTATTATTTTTTATAAGAAAATAAATCAGATTAAATCAGATCCGATAAAATTCGAATTCAGATCGAGTCCTATCAAATTCGATCAGATATTCGGATTGAATCGAATCCAACATAAGTAATGTCAGATCAGATTCGAAAATACTCTGTTTCATATCTGATCCAATCCGTTTGCATTCCTAATTTATACCCAGTGATCTTTCTCTTTTTCCCATTAATGTTTGAAAAGAATAATGAAAATTTTATTTGGTTTGTATCGAATTAAGTTTAGCCTTCGAACTAAATTTGGTTTGTATTCAATGAAATATATGGATAGGTAAATCTAGCTTTATAACTATAATGCCGGAAAGGTATGATAGAAGAACTTTGACCAATCAAATCCCCCATACCAACTGATTGGTTAGCACTTTGCACTTTCATGGTACCAGTTCTCACTATTTCCAGACAAATTCATCCCTCCTCTTATCCATTTAAATTTGTAAAAGTAGACTTTGTAAGCTTGTTTGTAGCTTTGTACAGATCTCTGATTTGGCCCAAATTAGGGTTGTGATTGGTATTGCTATTTTAGACTAGGCGTTGAGCAAGGTTTCAAGCAATATGACACCACCCTATATACTATACTGGTTCTCAACTTCTCATCAACCGACAAATTTAAAAATTTCACATTTATTAAAAAAAAAGACAAATATAAAAATATGTATTTTCTGATGGTTGCTCATTAATACACATAGATTAACATTAAACTCAGACCTAATGGTTCTAGAATCATATAACAAAAATAGAAGATATATTTGGGAAGTAGGATTCCTGGGTATCGAATGTTGGATGCCAACTGTGACCATTGGACTATTTCTTCAAATGGATAGCCGATGGAAGAAACCTCTCCCAACACCTCTGGGTTTATCTTTCTATTAGGAACATTTTATGACTGCTAGCTCAAAACAGCCTCACCCAAAAAGAAATTTGATGTTTAAAATCAAATGCCTAGGTGGTGCTAGTGTGGCAGTGTTTCAAGTGGAAACAATCATGGGACCAAACATCACCTAAGGCTACAAATTGGTCAAAATTTCAGTGTATCTAGTCCATGGACCCGAGCCCAACACTGTGTAAATTGTTCAAATCCATATGCCCAACTTGCACCCTAACCCAGATTTTCTGTATGATGCATAATTCATAGTAATAGGCTTGATCCACCACTAGACCATTCAGGATTAAGGATGCCTCAGCTTAGAATAACCAATTATTGTTCTTTTTCCTACCCAGAAAAAAAAATAATAATTTGTTGTTCCATGTTCAAAAGCAAACTTTGCACATTTTAGACCAAAGTGGGAGTGCTACTGGATCTTAGACACGGCATGGCAGACTATTTGAAGCTAAAACCAGATATGGTTCAAATAGGTATTTTGGGAAGAGCCACACTTAGATATGCATAGCTAGTTCTTTTTCTTTTTTCATTCAATACATATAAAAAGGGATTGTGAGTTACTCTCATTCTTTATGTTGGTGCGGCTTCGGCGGGCTGGGGTTGAGTTTTTATCAAAATTTTGAATGGGCCCAACCCGAAATACCTAACTACAAAACAGTGTAAACTGTAAAATGCTAATTCAGGCCAATTATTTTGCTTTTTTTTTTTTTTTGCATTTTTTATGGTACTAGAAAAGTATAGCACTTGACTTCATGATCCAATAGCTTAGATGCTTAGTCTCCACCCCTTTGGGTACCAGTAATCAATTCCATAAGTTCACATCTCCGCCCCACAATGCCCCACAGCATATCTCTGTCGTGTTTTGGGAACATCTTCTGATGATAACATCATGGAGACTGGTACTATCATTGGGAGATGTTCCTAATACACGACAGGGATGTACTGTGGAGCATTGTGGGGCGGAAATGTGATCTCCAATTTCATGCCATTGCATGTTGACCACCGAAATCACATCAGCATCGCACAGGTGCCCCGCATACACATCTCAACATGCATTGGGATAGGGAAATGTTCTAAACAAACGGTTGGGATGTGCTGTGGTGTTACGGTCTGACACAGGCTTAGCCTTGCCTATGCTTGCCAAGCTTACGTTGAGGGGCACCACCGTTATTTTTGCCTGTAAGATTTTTGGAAGAATTGATGCCATCTTCAACTAGACCACCAAAAGCTTAACGTACTCTTTGAAGAGGGGTGGTCGACCTCCTTGGGTGCCTAACCTTGGCACTCCTAGACCATCATCCCCTTGTAGGGCGGCCCTGGTTAATGGCTAGCATGGCTACCAGGGTTCCTTATGGGCACACACATGCTCATGGGGACAATGTTGGGTCGACACTGCACTGCCGACACTCAAGGGAGGCTTGGCATATGGGCCTGGCTCAAGCATGACCCTTCACCATGCCAACCCCTTGCCCAAGCTGAGTGAGCTACCCCGTTGCCTCTAGCGCACAAGTGTGTTTAAGCCCAAGCGGTTGCCTATCAACATGGCACACAGGTGCCCATTATCATCGACATATAGGAGACCTTTCACATCGGTGCCATGTCACCTCTTCGGCGCACAATCGCCTTGCATTATGGTTGTCCCCCTTTAGCACGTAAGTGGCGCCTCCCATGGACCGGTCTGAGCCAGCCAAGTGCCCCGGCCATTGGACTTGAGGTCATGATCTGGTGCTACTGACCTTGGTGGAGCCATCTCATCGGGCAACTCCTAGCCTCTAAGCACGTAAAGGCTTGTCCTGGCCTACCTTGGCCTGGACGCCGCACGGGTTTCTTCCATTATAGAACTACCCCCGTGACAGTGGGGCACCGATGTGAACTCATGTTCTCCATGGTAAAGGGCAATGGACCTATGTGCACTACGTTCAGGTTCTACCTCGTTGGTTACCACTTACCACTGACCTAATTTTTTTAGTTTTTTTTTTTTTTTATACCATATGCCTTTTTGTTACCAATGTGGGTAAACTTGTTCATCAGCCGGGCTTTAGGCTTAGCCCTTTTATATTGCTTCCAGCTTCAGGCTAGATTCATTCAAATTTTGGTAATAAATAAGCCCAAACCCGGTCACCAATCAATCTATAATTATGAAGCCCCTTTCTCCTAACATTTTATTTGTAGTATTTGACAAGAGGAATCAATTCATCAAAAAAATCCCTTCGTTGTGAATCACCAATTTTGGGGCATAAAAAATGATGAGGGTAATTTGGTCTTCCAATGATATGATGACGTGTGGCATTGTAGAACAGTAGAATGACACCTTAACACCATGTAAGCAGGCCCCATGAGCATTTTGAACACTTCACAACTGCATCAGCGACCTCGGCATCACCCTAGTCGGCCGAACTGTGAACAACTAGACAAGACCTTAGGTCGGCGTAAGAGACGACCTACTTGACATGCCGAATGACCTTCCCCTTAAGCGGGCTATTGCCTCCAAATTCCCTGATATCATAACGCCACGTAGGAAGAGCTGGTTATTACCCTACTCGCTTTGGGCAGGATCGGATAGACATTACCTACTTACACGGAGTCCACTTCTAGGCATGAAACCACCTTCGAACAAGACGGGCCGATTATCCTGAATGCATTTCGTGAGGCTCACGGCTGCTCCCTTATATAAGAGCCTCACCTTCAACCTCATAAAGCACATGCAATTTAACACTCAAGCTCTCTAGCTCTCTTGCTTTGTAGCTCTCAAAAAACTCTAGTTTGCTTACTTAAGTATCAAACTGCCCACACCAAATAGCTCGGATACTCTAATCCTCTCTCTTTCTTTACAACTTAACCAAATGACCTACATAATCCGACATCCAAACTGTCCTCCAATAGAGAATTTCCAAATTGTACACCATCAATTTTGGCAAGATAAATCCGGCGTTTGACCTACATCGTCCGGCCAAATTCATTCAAAATTTGGCAGAAATTAAGCCTAAACCCAGTCAACAGTAAGTATATAATTATGAACCCCTTTTATCCTAACATTTTATTTGTGTAGTATTTGGCAAGAGAAATCAATTCATCAAAAAAAATCCCTCCGTTGCGAATCATCGATTTTGGGGCATGAAAAACCCACTCAACGTTTACTATATTATTGATTTTTACGGCATGGGTGTCACTTCAGAAATCACACCCAGACCCTTGTGTTTTAAGAATTGCTTGATCCCAAAAACGAACTTATGCCAAGTGATAGACAATTGTAGTTCAAGTTCTTTTTGGTAAAGAAACATTTCATTAAACCAAACCAACATGAGATAAACAAAGCTACACCACAATAAACAGTCAACTAGCAACACAAAAACAAGAATCACAATTAGCAGCATGGTTTTTGAACCATCATTGAATCTGATGGTCGGACCGTTTGGCCTGGGATTCGATTAACTAATTTCGTTTTACTCTAAATTCAGTCTTTGCCCAAAAATTGTTGAATCGATCAACGATCTAATAATCCAGATAGTTGAACCGTCGATTTATTCAATGGTTTTTGGCCATTTTTATATTTTAATTATTTTATAGTTTTAATTTTTATTATCAAAATGGACCATTCACTTAAACCGAATAATCAAATCATTGACCTAAAAACTAGTGTTCAAAATTGTTCCATTTCTAAGTTGTTTTTTAAAATCATGATTAACAGCCATCGTATTTCGTGAGGACTAAACTCAAACTCTCTATCATTTTGGATGAATAAGAATTATGACTTGCAAAAACAACTATGGTTGGGATACAACAAAAGTTATAGGTGAATGCAATGTTTTCAAATGGTTGTTGACTCTGTTGGTCCGACCGTTCAACCTGCAACCAAGTCATGATTCTAGTCCGAATTAACTTCAAACCTGTGAATTGTTTAAAATTTGACTTAATTAGTGACTCATTTGCACATGCGTCCGAACAGCTGACCTATTTGACCCAGCACGTTAGAAATACAAAATTACATGAAAACTTAAACTTTGCATTCAATTAGGGTGTTTTATTTTTTATTTTTACCTCTTGGGTAACTTTTGTGATATATGTAATGCAAGGTGCTGAAAGGTACAGATTGAACCGTTGACTTAAAAAAGGCAAGTACAATCTTCAAACTCCAAAGTCCAAACATCAAGGTGGACAGGTAAGATCCACTTTACCACTTAGTAAAAAATAAAAAACACCTGGAAATTGGTTAGAAACAATTGACTTGGTAAAAAAAAAAAAAAAAGGCAATTCACCTATGAAGCTGAAGGGTTGATGCAGTCAACAGGCCACGGGTTAAAAATTAATATTACATTTAGTATATTAAAATTAAATCTAATATATATATATATATATTATTAAATCATTATTATTACTGGATCCCTCAAGTTAAAGGTAAAACGGTTGAATCAAACACGAGTCCCCTGTGGCCGAGACTAAGACGATGTTTGGCATCCATGCCATTGCCTCAGAAAATGATGTCACATTGACATAAGTGGTGTCCTAAAAAATGGATTCATCATGTTTGGCTCTGTTTTTCTGAAAAAAAAAAAAAAAACATTACCGCAAGCCATCCCTTGGGAATTGGGAAGGTATAGTATGAGGAAACATTGAACTAGCCCCTTGCTGCCAATAGTAAAATGATGTGGTGGCACTAATGTGGTATCATCCAAAGTATTATATAATATAGATCAATGTTGAAAACAGTTATAAGCGCGTGTGCATTCCTCATTCGTGTAAACAGGCGTTTAACATGAACCATCCCTCATTCAAAGTATTTTTGTGAGAAAAGTTTTCTTTCTCTTCTTTCTCGTGTTTCTCTATTCTCCATCCAAACCTTTCATTCTGCTATCCTCTCCAACCGGCAAAGGCAAAAGGCATCACCGGCAAAAGCAAGATTCTTACAGCGACAGAGATTTAGTGTTTCTATCCCTGCAGTGGTTCATCTACAATTGAAACCCCAAAAGGCAATGGCATCACCGGCAAAGGCAAGCTTCTTCCGACGACAGAGGTTTAGTGCTTTTCTCACTACGGTGGTTCATCTGCAACTGAAACCCCAAAAGGCAAAAGGCATCAATGGCTTCATCTGCAACTTTGTGCTTCTACGGCTTCTTCTGCAACGACTTTCTGGGTATATTTTAGAACAGAACAATAATAAAATCATTTCTGACTTATTTTTTTCTTCTCTTATTTGAAATCATTTATGGGTTAATTTGTTCCTGGGTTTCTTTTTTCTCTTATAAAATCATTTCTGGGTTAATTTGTTTCTGGGTTATTTTTTTTATCTTATGTAAAATCATTTCTGGGTTAATTATTTTTTCTTTTCTCATGCAAAACCATTTGTGAGTTTGTTGAATTGATTCATTTGTTTGTGGTTTTATTATTGCTTAGTGCTTATTGCTTATTGCTTAATTTGCCATCTATCAGCCAATGTGTTACGGTGTGCCAAATAGGAACTTTGGCTCTGGTTGACAGCCATATGCCAAGCATGTTACCAACTTCCTTTGGGAAAGTTAAAGCCAATCAAGTATTGTGAACAGCGATCTGAATTCTGGGTGGTATAATAGTATAATGACAGAGGACGAGCTCCAATGCCATCATATTCATTGTTACTCGATCATTTCGATATCGATGCAAATTTTTATACCCATGATAATGAAAGTAACTGACGGATGCAATAAGATCATAAATTCTAAGAGGTGGATGTCCAGGCAGCAACATACTGAAATCTGTCTCTGAGATGGTCTGATCTGGTCGTGTGTGCAGATATCAATGAGCTACACGATAAAGCGAAGCAAAATCAAGTTGATGGAAGGGGTGAGCAAGTGCAGAGAGGATATGGGTTCATATGACAAGAAAATGGAAAATTTGCACTATGATGGACTGAAATTCTAGAACTTATCTGAATTATCTAACTAATGAGTAATAAATAGGGTAGTGCGCTCATGAATTTTGACTTAATGAGAGAGCAGATGATTGTATCATCGTTCTTTTTTCCCCTCATTTTTTCTCTAATAAATTTCATGGTCCCTAAAATTCTGAAACGGAAGATAATCACCCTGTTTCAGGCTTTCAGCACACGTTGTTTAGAGTGTCTCCATATTTTCAGTAATTCAAAGCAAACGTTGTTTAGAGTTAAGGCGCTACATGAAACGAAATGGTTTTCATTCCTATACCATAGATTAACTATCGAAGATGGATCCTCTGATGATTGATAACAGAACCGTGCGATGAAATTAGTTCAGATTTTAGATTTGTTTGAAACTGAAGAACATTACGATTTTCCTCTACTCATTTATATCTAATGCCCTGCGATTCCACTCCTTCAGTGGGGATCTCGTTGATCCACATTAACGCATTATCCAGACACTTGTTTTGTCCAAAACCCAGAACTATTGAATAATGTCCATCAGCCAGCTACTAAACCAATCATTCTCTTTCAATCAATCCATCAGAACCTTTGAAGGAGTGCAATTCATAAAAAGTTTTTGAACCTATGAGATCCAATCAATCTCTATAGGCGAAGGATTCAGGCCAGCTATGCTTTACCCAAGTTCTCAAAATCAAATTATCCAGTTACAACTTACAAGGAACAACTTGTAACAGTAATATATAATAATAAGTGGTAAAACAGATTCAGATTTGGCTCTTCTTCTCAATAATCTATACAACATCTATGAGGAAAACTAAGCATAAAAACAGCACCCAACTCTGTATTTGTGGTTTGAGCCCAAATGAAGCACGAAGTACCACGTTGTCGATCACAGGACCACAAAACACAAAATCTCTTGTCTGACTCGTGGTTAGGCTAACGAAGCTGATGTTTTTGTTAGAGCTGAATCTGCCTTGAAAGTCGTGAGGAAGCTTTGGGCCAAGCCGGTTCCGTTGGTCTGCATCGTGAAGTTCATTGACGTAGATCCTGCTTGCGTCCTCACAATGAAATCTCCCACACAAAAGTCCTCATCTCCAAGTACAAGTTCCAGGTTATAGGTCATACCCTTATTGAGCTCTGTTGCTGTTTGTATCCCAGCTGAAGCTCCCCAAACAAGCACAACTGCAACTTTGCCTTGTGGAACTTGGTAGTTTTTGGAGTTTATGTATTTCACAAGCCGTTGATGCCTTAAAACCACCCCAGATGAAAGCTGTTGCAGATGAAGCCCTTGATGTCTTTTGTCTTTTGTCTTTTGCCTTTTGGGGTTTCAGTTGCAGATGAACCATCGCAGGGAGAGAAACACTAAATCTTTGTCGTCGGTCACTAGAAGAAATTTGCTTTCACCGGTTAGAGAGGATAGTAGAACAAAGATTTGGGTGAAGAATGGAGAGACGTGGGAAAGAAGAGAACTAATGGCGTTCAAGTTAAACGCTCGTTTACCATCCCCGCACGAATGAGGAATGCACATGTGCTTATGGACGAATGTCATCCTCTCACTTTGATTGAAACCAAACCCATGTTGTTTCCTCATAAAATATCCTACCTGCCAGCATTGATGCCAAACGAAAAAAAGGGATAAAAAATGATACAACAAATACAACACCATTTTCTCAAAAGATGACTATGAAATAACAGCATCGATGCCAAACACGTATTAATTAAGGGAGTGAATGAGACTAGATTACTTCTCACATAATGGTCCAACACTATGCTTTCTGTACATTGAAATCATACATTAACAATATTTCCCGTACTTGCATGTTCATTACATATGCTTTGTCTTGTTTTAAAGAAATTAAAATTATTTTCAATTGATTTTTGAAAAGACACGTCTCAAAGCATTCTCCTTTTGGATGATAAGATGTTTTCTTAGAAACAATAAAAACAAAAACTTGCATGTTGGGTGTTCCCACTCTATTCCATTCACATTTCAATAATACAAGTGGAAATTGTCAAAAAGTCTTTTCTATCAATATCCAAATAATGAAAATGCAAGCCCCATAATGATGCTTAGGCATATTGATACCACCATCTGTCTTCTTACTAGGACTGCTTACCAAAGCCATGGATATTTTTGATAGATTCTTCTGTCTTGAGTCTTGACCGATAATCCCAGATACATCCGGCTAACACATTTCCCACAGGGTCTGTTTGTTCACATATGGATTGATGATTTCATTTCTTCGTTAAATAAATTCAGGAATTTTTAAAAGGGCAAATTTCTTAAATTGCCCTTAGGGTTTAAGAAATTAAATAACTATACCTTTTCTGTTTCAGCATTATTGCTGTCAGTGTCCGTGAATGAAAAGTTAAAATGATTATTTTGCCCATTATTTTTCTTTAAATTTTCAAAATAACTGTACATCGTCCTCAACCTTCAAATGAGGACAGACCCTGAATATAAGGCCTAAAATGCCGAAGACGACGGCGATGATCACTTGGTTCTTGAATCCCTCTCCTCACCTCTTTTCTAGACTGTCAACAAAGCATTGCGGCGACCAACAGGTTCCAGCTCTAATACGGAGACTGAAACTCTTGAAAAGATTTAACTGGCGTAACTCTGCAAGGGGAAACAAAAAAAAAAAAAAAAAAGAGAGAGAGGATTGCATATTGCAGTGTCAACTTGAGAATCTAGAGAGAGATTCAAGAACCAATAACGGGCCCTGAGTTTTGTACGTTCTTTATCAACCATCGTTACATAAACTATGCAAAGGATGGACCCTCCTCCTAACTAAGACAAAGGGATTAGAGAATTGATGAGGGCAGATTTGGCTCTCCAGTGAAATTGCAACACGTGGCATTTCATCACAACTAGGCAAATACCCAAGCAACAACTTACGAAGTTGGTGACCCACCCGGGCACCGGTCTGGCCGGCCTGGCGTGGCCTGGCACGACCTACACGCGGCCTGCGTGACCTGCGTGCGGCTTAAGAGGCTTGGCGCGACCTGTGTGACCTGTGCACGACCTAGTGCGACCTACGCGCGACCTGCGCGCGGCCTGCACGGCCTAGTAGGGAGCTCGCCACCAGGTAACTCTCCACCAGGAAGTTCGCCACCAGGGAGTTCGCCACCAAGCAGCTCGCCACCAGGCAGTTCGCCACCAGGCAGTTTGCCACCAGGGAGCTTGCCACCAGGCAGTTCGCCACTAGGCAGTTCGCCACCAAGGAGCTCGCCACCAGGGAGTTCGCCACCAGGCAGTTCGCCACCAAGCAATTCACCACCAGGGAGATCGCCACCAGGGAGCTCGCCACCAAGTAGCTCATCACCAAGGCACGTCACTGCCGGGTCAAATAACGAGGTGCTTAGCCAAAAAAATTTATACATCACAAAAAATTGGTACGTGACCAGAAACGGTTACATCAATTGGCACTGTCTGTGGGAACACACTACAAAAAGCTAAGTTCTCATCCTACAAAAGCTAAGTTCTCATCTTACCAAAGCTAAGTCATCACTTCTTAGAAATTGAAGCTATCGCTTTATATTTTACATTTTTTATGAACTCAAAAACTATGCAGGGAACTAACAGACTAAGTAGCTCTACCAACCTTACTTTCAATTCAAATAATGCCTCATCAGTCCTCTTCGCAAGGTCCCCCCTACAAAGATGAGTTCTTCGTGGCTTCCGTTGGAGTTGGTGGCCAACAGACTACATAGGCGCCCTTATCGGTCGAGCCTTCCAAGGCTCCCGTGTGAACTGGCGACCTAAAGTTAAGAGTGCTGCCCCCGAATGTCGAGCTCCTAGTAGCTTCTTGTAGGAGTGGGTGACTGGCATTACGAAGCTGATGCAACACAATCCTAGTTTGACACTCCACAGGCAAAGCCTACGAGCCACATTACTGCTTAAGACCTGGTCGCCTCTCCAGCACGGGCAAAGTCAAAAAAGAGTAGACTACAAGTCACTCTCAAAGCCTACGGACCACATTACTACTTAAGATCCAGTCACCTCTCCGGCACGGGCAAAAGTCAAAGAACAGTAGACTACGAGTCACTCCCAAAGCCTGCAGGCCACACTATTGCTAAATATCCAGTCTCTTCCTCAGCAGAAGCAAAATCAGCAAAAGTGAACTATAAGTTGCCCCAGAGCCTAAGGGCTACACTACTGAACTGGCGGAGACCTCCTCACCTTATTGGCAGCTCGCCACATACAGGTGGCTCCCAAAGCCTAAGGAATGGGATCAGCACTTACTAGCTCATCGACTTGCGGGCTAAAAGAAGAAATCTACTCCCTTCGTTGAGTTACTCTCAGCTCGGAAGTGGGGGGCAATTGATGAGGGCGGATTTGGCCCTCCAGTGAAATTGCAACACATGGCACCTCGTGACAACTAGGCAAACACCCAGGCAACAACTTACGAAGTTGGTGACCCACCCGAGCATCGGTCTGGCGCGGCTTGGCGCGACCTGCACGCGGCCTACAAGCGGCCTGCACGCGACCTGCGCAACCTGCGGGCGGCTTGCACGGCCTGGTGCGCGGCCTGTGCGACCTGGCCGACCTGGATCATCCTAGCACATGATCCGACCTAGCCGCCCATAAGACGCCCACCGATAAACTCGGCATGCATACCCCACGACTCGATAGCTCACCGAGGAGCTCAGTAGCTCACCAAAGAGCCGGGCAGCTCGACAGAGCTCGCCACAAGCAGCTCGGCATAGCTCCCCCGGGCAACTCG
This sequence comes from Nelumbo lutea, assembly GCF_056320005.1. Taxonomy (NCBI): domain Eukaryota; kingdom Viridiplantae; phylum Streptophyta; class Magnoliopsida; order Proteales; family Nelumbonaceae; genus Nelumbo; species Nelumbo lutea. The sequence goes on along the minus strand of NC_142688.1, from coordinate 9,833,358 downwards.
CCACTTGTAGGGTAGCTTGGTACAGGAGTAGTTTGGTGTATCGCAAGAAGATCTCTTGCCTGACAACCTAGCCTAGACACCAACCCGTCGACTGACACAGGCGCCGACCTACCAACCTGGCCCAAACACCGACTTGCCGACTGACACTGGCACCAACCTGACAACCTGGCCCAGACACCGACCCGTCGACTGACACAGGTGCCGACCTGACAACCTAGCCCAGGCACCGACCTGGCCACCTGACACAAATGCCAGCCTGACGACCTCGAGGAGTTCACCACCGTACCCTGGTTCTGACGGGATGTGACGAGTCTTACCATTTGGAGGCTTTTCACCCACCTAACTTGCAAGGACTCCGGTATATAAAGACCTCACCCCCCAAAGGGGAGGAGGATGGAAAAAATGGAGGTAATCCCTGCTCTCTAGCTCTCTCGTTTCTCCAATATCATCTTCAAAGCTCTCTACAATCAGAGTGCTAACTTAAGCGTCAGAGAGCCCCCGCCGGGAAAATACCCCCAGGTCCTCTGATTCGGTTCTCGCAGGCCCCTCAGGTCCCGCTGCCTACAAAGAGGAGGAAAAGATGGAGTTCTCACAAGTCCCTCAACTCCCACTACCTACAAAGAGGAGGAAAAGATGGAGTTCTCGCAAGTCCCTCAACTCCCACTACCTACAAAGGAAAGAAGACCACCTCATGCAAAGGGTAGTCGGGTTGCGCTGTACCAGGGAACTCCACCATTCTCTAAGTCACAGGCCGCCTGGTAGGGAGCTCGCCACCAAGTAGCTCTCCACCAAGGAGTTCGCCACCAGGCAATTCACCACCAGGGAGTTCGCCACCAGGCAATTCACCACCAGGGAGCTCGCCACCAGGCAATTCACCACCAGGGAGCTCGCCACCAGGCAGTTTCACCACCAGGGAACTCGCCACCAGGCAGTTCTCTACCAAGTGGTTCGCCACCAGGCAGTTTGCCACCAAGTAACTCATCACCAAGGCACGTCACCGCCGGGTCAAATAACGAGGTACTTAGCCAAAAAATTTATACATCACAAAAATTTGGTAGACAGGGACAAAGGAATAAGAATGAGAGAGAGCCTTACTGCCTGAGGATTCAGAATGAGAGAGAGAGAGAGAGAGAGAGAGAGAGAGAGAGAGAGGGGCATGCAGGGACAAAGGAATAAGAATCGAATGGCAATTACTCAATTAATTGCCCGAATCGAGAGAGAGAGAGACGAGAAAGGGATAGAGAGAATAAAACCAGCGGCAGTTCTTCTCCATTTGAACCAGCGGCGGCACAGCAGCGGTTCCCCTCCACTGATTATCTCTTCGATGATCTCCTCTCTCCACCAATTGAAATCTGGTTAGTTTAACAAACAAAACAGAGTTCTGTGTAGACCATCCACAAGTGTTTGTGCAACATTTACGATTAACTGTATGACTCCAACATGAGTCAATATATAACTTAGCATTGGAGGCCGAGTAGGCCGAACACTTGTTGGTCACTACAGCAACGGACCCCCTCCAGCCCGTTGCAGGCCGAGCAAGCTCAGGCTGTGCCTCAACAACCGTCGCAGTAAAATTTACTCAGCCTGTTGTGCAGCCAATTTCGGGACCCGCTATTGCAGCAGCACCGGTGTCTGAGTTTTCTGAGTGATATCCGACGAATATCCATCGGTGTCTTCCGTTGAACAAGAGCTTAAAGATCAGGGAATTAAAGCTCAACACTATCTGCGAAGAAGCTCGCTGTCCTAATCTGGGTGAGTGTTGGTCCGGTGGAGAGACAAGAACGACGACCGCCATTATCATGATCCTCGGCAGAACTTGCACTCAGGGTAACAAGTGAGTTTGTTAAGAACTACCGCTGGTGGACGGTGGTGTATACCAGCAGCGGTGCCAGTGGACAATGGAACAGGGGAGAGCGGATGTTGGGAGTGAGAGAACGGGCGAGTGTGCTATTGCCGGTGTTTCAACGATAGGGAGAGAGACGGTGTACCAGGTTTGTCCCCAACGTGGCATCTCTGAAAAACGGAGATTTTCGAAGGTTTGTCTCTTTGGAGAGAGAGAGATCTTGCAATCGTGTGATGACCGGGAGAAGTAGCTCTTGACCCAGATGACCGGTGATCGTGCGATGACCGCGTCTGAGGACATGGTGGCCCTCCGGTGTGACATTTTCTTTTCTCCGTTGTCTTGTTATAAAGGGTATTTTAGATATAATTTAAAATTAAATCAAACACACGAAATCATGTATAAACGGTTTGTGATGGAGGCTCAACGGGAAGGGAATTTTTCTGACAATGATCAGAAATAATAGGAGTATAATTAGTCAATTTCTTAAATCTTAAGGATAATTTAAGAAATTTGCCCTATAGAATTTTTCTTTATTTCTTTCCTTTTATTATTAAAACATAGCGGATTATATACTCCATTAAGGGATTATCTGACATCTTGAGATTGGTCAAATCCCACTCCCTCTCTAGTCTCTATTAGCTAAGATATCAGTAGACCCCACGTCCAGTGTTGCTTGAAATAATTGATCCACTGTTAGGACATTTCCATTTTCCAAGACTTAAAACCTCTATATAGGATAAGGAATCAGATTCCACCACCATTAGCAATTGAAGGATCCAGATCTATTAATTACAATACATTATTGGCTACATTATAAGCACAAAAGCATTAGTGATATAAAGTAGAAGAGAGATTCTTAACGTTAGTCCGAAACATGGCTTGTGTTATGATGAATAGATCTGGATTCCCAACAATTCAGTACACCCATTATTGCTGAACATTGTTGGGCTCTTTGATAGATGGCCCAACAATTAATCCAATTAAGCAATCCCAATATGAGGGCTGAAACCGTCCTGCCAACAACCATCGTTGTCTCGAAATATGCCTCCGGCAGCTGCCACTCCGGGACAACCCTTATCTGCCCCATCGATAAAAAAGTTTATGTACCTATTTCACAGAACTTTCTATGAAGGAGCAACAGACAAAAATCCATTTATTAGCCGTTGCATTCAAGTAACTTTCCACGTCAGTATTTAAGCATTAACAGGCAAAAACCATGTCTCTTGCGATTGTTGGTGCGTAAATGCCATACACAACGGTGACAATTATCAAAAACATAACTATGACATGGTACAGTGGAAAATAGGAAAAAAAAAAAAAAAAGCAAACCACTTTTCTAATTTGTCTTATTTTGACATTAAAAAAATTTAATAAAAAAAAGGTATTAACGATTTAAACGCCAAACAGCACAACCCACAGGTCCTACTCCTTAGCAAACACATTTATGGCAGAACATAAACATTGCATAATTGGAGGGATTTGCCTTGTTATGCTTAAATGGAGTAGGTACATAAGACAGGTTTGTACCACCTGTTACTAGCAGATTCTCTCCCGCTCAAATGCAGGTATGCAACCCCAAATAAACATCACGTTGCTGGGTCTGCAACTTGGGCCATGTTAAGCCAGAAGACGTTAGATTGGGTTGGATTGAGGCTTCAGGCAACCCAACCTAACCCAAATCCAGCATGTCTTCATATTTTTCATGTATAATATCATCTACCAACAAGTTGGATTTCAGTTGTTGAATTGTGGGTAGAATTTAAAACAATTGTAAACTTAATTTATTAGGTATTGGGCTGTATCTGTTAATTTGTACCCAAGTCTCTTAAACAAATGCTGAACCAAGAATTGAGGTCTGTTATGCTTGGCTAGGTTGGAAAATGAAAAATCCAACTCAATTAATGCATTGAATTTGGCTCCGCTGTTGAGTTTACAAAACTTAAGGGAGTAACTAATCACCCCCTTAAATTTATATAAAAAAAGTTGGTACTGCTTTCAATTTCCAACCACTCATTAACCCGTTTAGTTGGATTAATTAATGAACTGGACCCAAATCCTGATTCATGTCAGCCTCTACCCTGTAATATTACAGAAACCGTAGAAGTCTTGATCAATGTCCTGCAGATCCATATGGTTGGTCCACCGTCCGCTGATCCGTAAGATGGGTACCCGTTTTTTATATTTGAAAGTTTTCATAATTATGACATCACAAATTCACCAGTTGGCTGAACTATTGTCCTGGAGCTGGAGCTGGAGGGAAAAATGGTTCCACCACTTGACAAGACTTTAAAAGCACTGAAGTTAGGCAAAAAGAATCTGAAATTCTCGAGTGTAACATTCGTGTAGAAACGGCAGCATTAGATAAATTTCTTCTAGCGGGCTAGTATATCTGGTTTTATGGGGAATTCAATTCTGGTCTTTAATGCAAAGAGACGAAGATGAGCGTTCATGGGCCCTTGTTTTTTGTGCTGGTTCATGACATGTCATTTTGAGCCCATTTGCTATGTATAAAGTTCGAGAGTATTCACTCGCAGTCGCAGAGCAGAGACAATGTGAAGGGGGAATTGCAGGCTCTCTATTCTGGTCTGGTAGGGTTAGTGGGCCTTCCTTGCATGGACGGTGAACAACTCTATCACTCCATGCCCACCAACTCTGATGACCGACTAACCCGATTATTGAGAATACTAGAAGGATAAGAACAGGGAGACGGTGGTTTAGCTGTCAATCCTGTTGGGTGTTGCAGAATTACGTCATGATCGTTCTTCGTTCCGTTCCGATGTAGCCTCCTGATGTCTGTCCGTCACGTAAAGGACCAGGTCCCATGGATTCCCAGACGCTATCATATCAAACTGATGCTGTGTTGGGTTCATGTTTGACTTATGTCTCCCAGGCCCAACCTGCCAAATAATTGCTACCAATCGGGTATTAAGATCGATTACACTGTTTGTCTGGACTCTGGAGGAAAAAATTTTAATTATAGCCTTTAACGGGTCTGGAGTCTGGAATTATTTCGACTATGAACGGGTCTACCCGAATTATAGATGAAACCGGTATAGATGAATGCTGATCAGGAGGAGATCTCTGACTCGATTGCAAAGAACAGGCCCTTGGTTAATTTAACTGAATTTTGGTGATCAATGCCAAATTTGTTTTTCTTTTAAGGGAAAGAACAACAAATGATGGTACTTTTTTACGTTTGGGGTTGATTTGGGGACTAGTCTAGGCACATTCCGCTTTAACAAAGTGAGCAAAAAGGCAACGAAACAACTGATTGTAATGATAAAAACCCCAAAGTTAAAAACATGAGTGCGTTTTTATCGGTGCAAACGTTGTACCTTTTCTGGGTTGGGCTAATAAGGGAGTCTTCCTCGGTCCTCACTTCAAAAATAGATATATAGATGGTACGCGACTAATAAATCGTATACCCACATCCAAATCTCATGTCAACTCAGAGTCGGATTTGGTACCTAAAAGCTTTTTTGTTCACTCAACACTGAGCTCTAGTAATACCAGACTGCCTTTGGAGATGCCACTCTATGCAAATTGCCAAGAGGTTCTTGAACTCCGCAAACGTAAATACTTGTGATGGTATGATTTCGTTGCAGAGCATTTACCGTCCACTTTTTTCTTTAAGCTGCACTAGCTCTTATTAAGACAACTTTGGATCCTGATATGCCTTGGATTTGCATTTGCCTGCTTTATGGCTTTCTTCTTTCAACTGAGACCCATGCCAAGAGATGCCTTTTTAACTTTTCTGGTAACGACACAATAAGAATTTTGCTTTCATTAATTAGACCCAAACACTCAAAACACTTTGTTTTCTTTATTGTCACTCATTTGATTTTATATATAATGCAAGATGAAGCTAGAGCCTAGATACTGCATTAACGATGAAGATTTTATGTATAAAGGTTTTTTTTTTTTTTTTTTTGGGGGGGGGGGGGGGTATTTACGTATAACGTTGATTTTGAGCTGGAACTTGGAACTGAGCAGGTAGCCTCTCCGTCCGTTTGGGTTTTAACTGTTCTCTCCCTTGTCGTGAAGCTCTGTTTCTTGCTTATATAGTACTGGTTGGGGAAAGAATTTAACAAGAGCCAAGAGGGTACGTACATCCGTATATATTTGTACTATGGCAATGGCAAGGAAGATGGACCAAACACCACCTTTAATTTTGTATCTGTTCTCTTTAATTGTTTGTTATTATTTTTTTATTTCCATTCAGAGTACTTTAATAGTTCCTTATTTATTGTACCTGTTATTACCATAAATTGGGAGAATTTATTGGACAAGCTTCACCAAAAGAACATGTCAACATATCACAATACATTAGCTTACTCATAGAAAACCATGCACCCGAAGAAAAAAAAATTAAAAACAAATTAGATTTAACTCTTTAAGCAATGACGGCATATCTAGGGCAGGGCAGGGCAGGGCTTATACCTAAATCCAAATCCGAAGTTAGTGGGACCAAATCATAGCCGCACAAACACTCCCCAATCTCTTTCTCTAGTAGTCTAGTGTGTATTAAGTATGGCTCGGATAATCGAACAAAAACCCAACCATCATCAATCACCATCTAAGGTATCTCACTTGCATTTAATTAACAATCAATTAGTCAATCATACATACATACAAGATACAACACACACACTCCATTTCGGCCCCTCCACCCACTCTCTAATTTTAACTTTTACATGGATTGGTCGCCATGCCTTGTATCTTTCGTGGGCCTCCGTGGATCATCATCATCGATCATAGTAATGGGCGGTGGATGGTATCTTCTCAAGGGATTGAACCACTTCTTTCATGGAGGGTCTTTTTTGTGGGACAATGGATGTGCAACTCAATCCTAACTTAAAGCATGCCATCAAGGCGTCCTCCTTGCCTTCCAGTTCAGCTCGAATAGCCACGTCAGCCATTCTCAACACCCTGCTCTTCTCTTCCACGATGTTCCACTGGCACATATCCTTATCCGAGAAAATCTTCCCCGTCAGGAGCTCCAGCAGCAGCACTCCGTACGAATAGACGTCCCACTTGGGGTTGGGCTTGAGGTTCTTGAGCGCCTCGGGTGCCTGATAGGGAGATGGGCACCCCAAAGAACTGGCGCAAGGACTGGGGCTAGGGCTGGGGCTGGGGCTCACTCCTGCTGGCAGATCTTGCAAACTCTCCCGAGAAAGGGTGGACCTCTTGCTTCCGAAATGCCGGAACGAACCGCTGGCTTTGTAGCTGCTTTCCCCGCCCCAAACCAACCTCTCTAGTCCGAAATCTCCTACTCTCGGCTCCATGTCGTGACCTAGCAGGATGTTGCTTGGTTTGAGATTTCCGTGCACGTGTTTCTTGTCGTGCAGATACGCTAGCCCCCGTGCCACTCCTCTTGCTATCTTGAGTCGCACTTCCCAGGGTAGTTGGCATGGCGATGACCCTGTTTTCTCTGCATGCATGGATGAAGGTAGTAGAATTATCAATTATGGGATTGGCCGGGATACATTCCTTATTTTATTACTAATTATTTATTTAACTTGCGCCGGTACGGTAGCAACGGCTCAGCTGATCTAGAAATGAAACTTACGATACGGCCGGTACCGGTATGGCGGTCCAGACCAGGACCAGGAGAAAGAGCAATGCGTTTCCAATGAAAACAGAACAGATTACCAATCAGCCCAGATTATCTGTAATGGGCGGCATGGCATTTCATTTTCAAACTTTTCCTAAAAACGGAAAGGGAAAGCGTAGCGTTTCGTTTTAATATGTAATGGATAATATTGGATAGAGGGTTTTCTCTATCGTTAGCCGCAGCGCAGAGGGCCTTGCAAAGCCTAGCCAACGGCCTACCACGGACAGTTGACTTTCCGGCCATTGAGAATAACTTCTCGCGCCTTTACACAGTGAACCAGCATTACCGTGCATTTTAGTACAACTTTACTAGTTTTTGCTACTATGCACCAAACAGACTGAGAGAAACAATCAGACAACGAGGAGAGGAGAGAGAAAAAGAACTTACTGTAACTGAAGTTGGCGAGGCTGCCACAAGGAACGTAATCGTAGATGACGAGTTTCTCCTCGGAACCCCAGTAGAACCCTCGTATGCGCACCAGATTGGGATGGCGCAATTTAGCTATAAGCTTGACCTGATTCTCGAAATCTCTGTATCTCTCTATACCACTCTCACCGATCCTTCGTACCGCCAGCGTCGTCCCGTCCTCCAGCACGGCCTTGTATACTATGCTCGAACTAGTCGCTCCCAATATATAAGCCGATGCTTTCAGCAGAGTCTCCAGCTCCAACTCCGTTTCTCCGTCTACAGTTACAAGAGACCCTCCCTTCTGTTCTTGTTGCCTTTTTTGCTGTTCATCACCCACCTTTTCCTTTTCGTCTTCGTCACTATCAGTGCTCGTCGTCTCGGACGTCTCTTCGCCGTCGTCATTTTTCTTTCCCAGGCACCAGCACGCCGGCCCTTTCGGTTCCGTTGATGACAAAGGCCAGATATCTTTCCCGTCCATTTCGTCTTTCTTCTCTGCGCTTCCTGTACTACTGACCACCTTCTTCCTTCTCTTCCTTATTTGGTAAACATAAAAGAATATCATAGCCAGAACTCCGATACCAGCCAAATCCCCAAAGATGATGCCTGCAATTGTTCCAGGTCTGAGACCCCTCTCCCTTTCCTGTTGAGTCCCATTCAACGTTCCAGATGAACCAGTTACAGGTGTCGAGTCTATAGTGTTCGGAATAGCTGCAAATGCAGGAGGAGAAGTAATTTCAGAGACATTGGACGGAGCAGAAAGAACGGAAGTCACGGCACACAGGTTCTTCAGTGGCTTCCCGCATAGATCCGGGTTGCCAGCAAACGATTCCGTTTTCTGATTGAGAAAAGCTACGTTTTCCGGGATTTCTCCTGTGAGATTATTGAACGAGAGGTCAAGAGTGACATTCCCCGGGATTTGCTTCCCAAATTCTGGTGGAATCCTTCCGACGAGCCTATTGTACGAGAGGTTCAAGTAACGGAGGCTAACTCCACCGAAATCTGATGGAAACGACCCGTTAATCAGATTGGAAGACAGATCTAGAACTTGAACGGCTTCGAACACACTTGGAACACCGCCAGAGAAGTAATTGTTGCTCAGGGAAACGACAGTAAGATTTCGAAGAGCAGTGAGGTTCTGAGGAATCTTTCCCGCCAAGGCATTAGCAGAAAGGTTAAGAAACTCAAGGTTCTTCAACCCTCCGATTGTCTCCGGCAATGCGCCTGATATTACGTTGTTGGAAAGAGACAGTGTCCGGAGCTCAGAGGCATTGAACAGCGAGGCGGGGAGGGATCCATTGAGTAAATTATTCGAAAGATCGAGATATTGGAGGTGTTCAAGCATACCCAGCTCGGGTGGAATCGTACCCAGTATCTGACAATTTGGGAGAGCCAAGCTGGTAACGCGTAACATATCGCCGGTGCCAGGCATTGCGAATCTGGTACACGTAACCCCGTTCCATGAGCACGGCGCTTGGTCTTCGTAATTCCAGCTCTGTAAAGCAGATAAAGGGTCGCTGAGAACAGAGTACTTGAAAGAAAGCAAGAGAACTCCATCTGCGTTTAGCCCAAGGGATCGAACAGCCAGAAGAAGGAGAACAAGTGCAGTAAGGCTCCACCGCAAATGGAGCCTAATGCTTCTGGAACTCATGCTTTCCCGAACTGAAACCGAAACACCATCTCTACTTCAAGCCCGGGGAAGAAAAAGAGGGAAAGAGAAGAGGAGAATGGTACCTACTACTCTGGTTTTAATGTTTGGTGACTGAATCAATAAGGGATTTACAAGAAACAAACAATAGGTTAAGAGCTGAGACTAATGATCTGGAAGACCATGTGATGAGAGAGTATTACAAAAGCAAAAAGGAGGGGAAGAAAACTGAACGAAATGCTCGCATACACAAACAGCTCACCAGACTAGACTTTCTGATCTGCTCCACTCATATTATTTAAAAAAAAATAAAAAGATTTTGACTACAGAAATGATTAATGCCCACCGTCGTTGTTACACTTTCAACCTCTCCTCTGTCTCTGGTAGCGATATCATGATCGGCGGTTCTATTTTTATAATAAGGGAAGAATTCTCATCCTTGCAAGAGAAATGCGCGGTGTAGGAAGTTGAGCGCTCCGAATCCGAATCCGAATAATAAATTTTTATCTCCCCCCCCCCCCCCTCAATTTTAACATCAACAGTGGTTATGAAATGGTTAAAACCTAGCAGAAATAAAGTTCGGAAGAAACCCAACACAACATGATGTCAAGTCAGACTGTAGGAGAAAAGAATGGAAACCTAAGTGTGTACCGTAGGGGAGGAAGAAGTAAAGGAAAAAGGGGAACTCTGTGAATCTGTGTCTGTGTGATCATTATAACTACAGTGTACAGACGGCCGACATGTTCCACGCTTCCAGAATTCGTTATGGGCCATTTTTATTCATCTTTAATTTTTAGATTAACTGCTGCCGCTTCCTTGCTTATCACGTAAAGAATGAACTTAATTCCACAACGCCACTACTCCGTGTAAGGAGCCAACTTGCTTGATCCTGAACATGCAGCTGGACAACTTTCATCCGGCATGGACCACAATCACCCTTAGTCCACTTCCGGAATTTGGCATAACCTATCAACATCTACATCCCGATACCTAGAAGTGATCTGTTGATTGGATGATGATTTGGTATTCTCTGCTACGTCAATGAGTTAGGTCAGCTCAGGTGCTTCGGGCATCTCGGAAAAGACTGAGGTCCGAGCATTTCATGATGGCCCAATTTTTTGAGGCGATACATAGCCAATTTTTAGAAACTAGCCAACTATTTTTGAGCTTTTTAGGATTATACCACACGTCTTCAAGCCTTATCCTTATCTCGTCCAGATTGGACAGACTTGATAAGGCCTATAACAGCTTAGTTATATAAGGGCACTAACCCCAATGACATAAGATACGTGCGATTATTTGCTCACTAAACCTTCTAGCATACAAATTTTCAGCTCTCACACAGAGAAAAACCTGGAAAAAAAAGTGAATCAAAACTAATAACTTTAACTGAAAATTTTAGTTAATATAATTTGGTTTTGGTTTATTGTTTTTTCAATTTGATTTAATTAAATTATTAAAAAATTATAATTAATCAAACCGGACAATATATATGTATATATAATATTATATTTATAATATTTATATTATACATTATAAAAAAAATCGAACAACCAAACCAATCAACTGCTTAACTGATTGATTTGGTTCGATTTTCTGCTAGAGAGGAAAAGAAAACAATGGCATCGGTCCGGTTTTGTGCTTAAAACTGATATGGGTATAGGGGTCATGTCGCCGGGTAATATCTGGTACCATCCTTGAATGTTGATGCGGAATTACGTTGATAGCACAATTAGTTAGTTGAATTGAAATTTGGTGCGAGTTTTGCAATGAGATGGGAGGAGTCATGGGTAGGGATGCAAATGGATTGAATAATAATCTGATTTGACTAAATTCGATTATATCTTTTCGGTTAGATTCAGATAGCCTCTGTCGGGTTTTATTTATAAATATATTTATATTGTATTTTTTGGTTAATTTTTTATAAAAAGGCATGTATATATTAATATATATGTTGAAAATAGTGAAAAATATTTATATTTTTTGTTTTTATATAAATTTTATACTTTTTCCTTTTAATAAGTTATTAATTTTTCATAATTTAAATCAAATTGAATCAGATTTGGATATCCACATCTTTAACAAATTTGAATTCAAATCACTATTTCTGAGATTCAGATTTTTTTTAATTAAATTTATTATCAAATATCAACCATTAAATCAAATTAGAATATATCCTGATTCCAACCCAATTCGATCAATTTGCATCCCTACACATATTACTCTTTTTCCATGACCAAATCTTAAACCCACCCAACTTTAAGTTCGAGCTCCAAGAACTAGATCTTGTACACACTTGGAATATCTGGCCATGTCCATCTCGTCTCTCATAATTGTGCCGCCTTAATTTGCTTTTGTGTAGCTAAACATTGGGTAAAGGGTAAATTACAAAGACCTCCGTAATATGGGGTGTATGACAAAGACCCCAATATACTTTGTTTTGCGATAAAGACCCCTCTTGTACTATGACTGTGAGACAAAGACCCCCTTCCTTTTGCCTTCCGTCCAAAAAGGTCGTTACAATATTTTTTAATCCCCATATTACCCCCAGACGAGAAAAATACTATTCATCTTCCCCGACCTCACAATACACTAACTGTAGCAATGATAATCTCCTCTACCTCAGATTTCTTCACATTTCTCTCTTCTTCCCTAACTCCCGCGAAAACTTTAATCTATGATAACGTCAGCCCCATCTATGCAAGATTACTAGAGAGGTAACACCCATCTTCTAGACTTTATTTTTTGCATTTTTGGCACTATAACTCATTTGACTTCATCGAATCCCAACTTGTTTATTTTGTTTGTTCAGTTTGTCATCGAAACAATGAAAAAAGTTGGGATTTTTACTCAGTTTTTTGGAACAACTTCGAAAAGAGTCACTTGATCTTCCATAAAAAAAAACTCCAAGGAGAAACAATAGATAGGAAGATTAGTCGCATAGATGGGGAGTGGGAGGCACAAAGTGTTTCTCCATCCACCAGTCTCCTTTAGGTGCCTTGAAGCCCGAAGCAAAGCAACCCCCAAAGAAATTCGTGTGTCCAATTTATGGGTCTTTAATGGCAGATCTAGTAATTGTTGCTTCCGGTCAAACATTCAAGCGGAGCTACGATAATTCCCAACATTGCCTTCAAATCGACTATTCTCAACTAGAAGAAGGAGGGGGAAGAAAGAGTAAACGACTTGAGGTGTAGATGGTTGGTCGAGAATGTCGACTACGGTGAAGTCGGCACTTGTGTGAATGAATTCTGCTCTCGCACCGTTGTAGTTGATGAAGACAGACATGGTGTCATCGTCGTGCAATGTAGTTTCCAAGCAGCCAGCCAATGGAACAAAGAAATCGAGTGTGAGAGAGAGAAGTTTTAAGTAGATTGATCACTTTGTTTTCCTCTTCTTTTCCTGGTTAGAACGTGGGTTTTAGATAAAGAAGACCCTTTTGGATGTAATGGATGGGAAGAAATTGGAAATCCCACCATTGTCGCTTTTCATCGAGGAAATCGGAGACCCTTTGAGTTGATTCGTGGGGATTCGTTGGTTGAACCGTGCATTTGGAGATGAAGCGAATTCGTTTTTAAGCTCAAGAGGTTAAACTCCAATTCGTCCTCATTTGAGATTACCATAAATGACGAAAATCTAAACCCCCATTCGTCTGAAGAGGATGAATTCATTTTTAAGCTCAAGAGATCTCAAGTATTCAAGCAGAGGAAACCGTGATCTCTCTGAGGAAGGTAACAAGAACCCAAGAAGAAATTAGGCTACCCTCTGTATGCCTCAATTGCTGTCAACCCTGCGACCTCTCTTGGTATCATGGTATTCTACTATTCAAATAAACACGGTGGCAACATTGGTGAATCTATCATTGGAGAAGATCAACAAGGTGAAAATCGTAAGGTCATGCAGGGGGTGTACCACCATTGATCGATGTACTAAAAGGTGGATTCGCTAAGGCATGGGAACATGCAGCCGGTGCCCTCTTCAACCTGGTGCTTGACGATGACAACAAAACAACAATAGGGGTTTCTACGGCGTTGTCGCCGCTTCTATACCTACTCCGTCTGAGAGCGAGCGGGCTCATCATGACTCGACACTAGCTTTGTATCACCTCTCACCCTCTCACTCGTTCAGAGCAACCACACCAAACTCATGAAAATGGGTTCAATCTCGACGCTGTCAAGGGGAAGGGGAAGAAGAGAGATCGGGAGAGAGAGAGAGAGAGAGAGAGAGAGAGAGAGAGAGAGAGAGAGAGAGAGAGAGAGAGAGAGAGAGAGAGAGAGAGAGAGAAATGTGAAGGAATATAAGGTAGGGGAGATTACCGTTGTTGCTATTAGTGTATCATGAGGTTAGGGAAGATGAATAGTGCTTTTCTTGTCTGAGGGTAATATGGGGATTAAAACATATTGCAACGGCCTTTTTGGATTGAAAGCTAACAGAAGGGGGTATTTGTCTCATGGTCGTAGTACAGGGGTCTTTGTCGCAAAACAAAATATAGGAGTCTTTGTCACAGACTCCATAGTTGGGGGGGGGGGTGGTTGTAATTTACCCTTAGGTAAACATAAACCACAATTAGGGGTGACAACAAGTCGAGCTTTTATAAAAGAATACATATAATAAAAATATTATAACTATTAATTATTATAATTCTTAAATTTTTAATATATCAAATAAAAATAATTTTATATATAATTTTTTATTTTATAAAATATTTTTTTTTTAAATCGAGCTCGAACTTATGATTTTTAACTCAAACCGAGCTCAAACTCAAACCTTATAGAACAGTCTTGAGCCGAGATCGAACCTCATACTATTCGGCGCTCGAATCCATCCCTACAATTAACACATAAGTTAAAAAAAAGGGGTATTTGGTAATATTGCTTCCTTTCTCCTTTTCAGGTGGGCCAATGACCTTTGGATGCAATACATCGGGATTAGAGACCGAAAAGCTCATCCGCCGTGTAAATGGATGAAATCAATAGCACATAATTTGAATTTGACCTTGTTATTTTCTCTTTATTATTGTATTTATTTATTTATACACTTAAATAGTTGTTTTCCAAACATTCATTCCATTCTCTCGATTAAATTATCTCTAAAATAAGCAGAAGTTTCCTATAATTTGAATTTGACCTTGTTATTTTCTCTTTATTATTGTATTTATTTATTTATACACTTAAATAGTTGCTTTCCAAACATTCATTCCATTCTCTCGATTAAATTATCTCTAAAATAAGCAGAAGTTTCCTATTCGCGTAACTCTACTTTTTTTCCTTTTGTTCTTTTCTTAGTTTTTCCCATTGAAAATTCTCTCTTGTAATCATAGCTTTCCTGACCTAAGATTGGAATCTAATGGTGGTGACAGTCGCCCCTAGTCGACTTATTACTTAACACGACCACAAGAGGGACCCCCCATTGTGTTGCCAACTTGCGATTCCTGGAAGCTTTCGTTTGTGATATTGTGATGCAGCGTTTTGGAAAACAAACATAAGTAGTCACCTCAACCAATGGTTGGGATTTTGGTTTTATGTTATTTATAATTACGATGGTATTAGTATCAGAAGAGACTGACATCAGCGGCTAATCAAAACGACAGTAGAATGGTAGTCTGATAGAAAAAACGAAAAGAAGCAAACAGGGCTAACTGCGATCTAATCTGTTAACTTCGTACTTCGCATGTAAGTACGAAGAACATAACCAGCTGGAACCGTACGGGAAAACAACTGTTCCTTTTGAAGAAATCGGATCTGCTCACTGACCTCTCAGGCACATCCCACCGTGCAGGGCAACATCGATGTGCCTCATGTGCCTGTAAATAACAATAGCAATCGGGCGAGACCAGATCAGCTCCCAACAAGATTGTCCCCTATAACGTCCCACAGCATATCGTCGCCGTGTATTGAAGCATCTCTTAATGATAATCTCAGAAATGATGATGTCATCATCGAGAGATGTTATTTATACACGGCGGGGATGTGCTGTGCGATTTTGTGAGGGACAATCTTGTAGGGGCTGATTTGAACTCCAAAGTCCAATCGAGCGGGATCGAATGAAGATTATATTTCTGGTCCCCTCCCCTGATTCTAAAATTAACCCTATTTTCCATCCTCTTTGAGGATAAACCATCCTTGATCCCCAATGGGAAAATTGCCATTCCCACGTGTGAGGTCGATGTGCGGTGTGCTGCGTGAGTTCTCAAACGATGAGGCCACTTTTCACATCTTCCGACCAAAATATCCGACCACGTGGTTGTAATATCCACCGTTAAATCCAGCACTTCCTCCTTAATAAAGTGTATTCCAACTCCAAGCACACGAATTGGTCTTCTCAGTCTTGACTCTTGAATACAAATGTTGCCTTTTATTTTTATTTTTTATTTAGACGCCTTGTACATCGTTTAGATTCACAAAGATCTACGGTATACAGTACGCTGTATTCAGTACATCGTTGATCAAGCCGTGTGCTTGGAATTGTTATACCATGATGATGAATGATAGTAGTAGGTTAGTATCTAGTTACTCGCCTACCCGTAGAACTTATGAACATTTCAGCGTGTATTGGGAATATCTCCCCAAGTTGTGAGTGGAAGATGTTTTCAATATACGGTTGGGATATCCTATGGGGCGCGGATATGAATTCTCTAGGCCATTTTCGTCAGTCGTGACTCGAGACTCTCGTAGAGTCGTATCCCATATTCCGTAGTTTTCATTGCTGTGAGGGTCTGCAACGAACCAGCAACCTAGCTGAACCGGACGGAGGTGGTTCGGATCCCCAACCACGAAACTGCCCAATTGGAGAGGACGAGGCCACGAGGGTACCGACAACGGACAAAACACAAGATCGTATTCGTATGCAGTCGCCTAGTCGGTACCATCCACTGGACCACTCCCCAGTCCCCCAGCAGAAGCCCAAAGAAAGAGCAACGAACCCCGGCCGAACCAAATCCTGTCCAGCTTATTTGGACCGCAGATTGATAATATCTTGCCCAACCTTCCATCATTCTATTTACGTCTGATATGCTAGTAGTCTGTGAAGAGTGAAGAACTCATGATGGCATCCAACAAGCACATAACTACGCCTTACGCGCTTGCAGAAGTCAAGTTCCGACCAACATTCGTATCCTAGAACAAAATCAAAACCATCAGATTATTCCGGCCGGCTCGCTTGGTACATTTAAGCTACCAGGTGACCAGGGTCGGTCGGACTGCAGAATTCCCAGAGTTGCACATGACGGATCATCATAATTCAGAATTCAGAACCGTTTAAAAGTACCTGCATTGTTGCGCAAAGTCAAAGAAACCCCTTCTTTTTGTTGCTAAAAATAATTAAATCTGAAATTGGAAACCATCAGTCAGCGAGCTCGAAACGTTAGAAAGACAACAGATCTCCATGAAATATGAATCGGGTCCAAGAAGATTCCTACTTCCAAAACGGGGCTACTCGAGGTTAATGGAATGGAACTGTGCTACTGGATTTTTTTTTTTCAAAAAGAAAAAAAAACTTGGGGAATACTACTTTAGGTCAATGAATGAACTGTTGGACTCGGTGGATTTTTCAATATTAATTAGGGTTTTAGAATATTAATACTCACTCAAAAGTCCATACTGTTGTGTTTTGGATCAGTAACTCAGCTGTAATACACGTGCATCGCCGCGTTTGTGGTTAATAAACAATGCATCAAAAAAAAGGATGGTGGATATTCCTTGGGAGTTGGCAGGAGAAAAAAGATAGGAAAGAAACAACAGTACTAATGTTAACTCGATTAAAGGAGTTGGCCCCGTGACTCTCACAACGACAACGTACTCCTCCTCCGTCTCCGTGGACGACATTCAAATACTCCATCTGATTTTCTAATAAATACTGTAATGACATTGCAACGATATCGTGGAGATGGATTAATTCTCCCCCTTCTGTAGGAGCATTTCGTCCGCTCTTGCGGTGTTTTTGTCTCCACGATCGTCCTGTATTTTGTCGTGGTGAGAGAGAAACCGGAGAGAAGAAGGTGTCTCTGTAATTAATTTTGTTATTAACGGACGAGCTCAGTAAGGAGCAAAGCTGTTTCACACCTCCTCTACGTTTGCAAACCTGGGAATTCGTTCATGGATGCTGCATTTCTAAATTTATTATTTAAACTACGTGACACTTCTCCCACGGCATCCAATGGAACTCACTAAATTAAGTTCACCTTTTTCATTTCTACGCTTTCTCCTTTTTCTTTATTAACTCGGCAGCATTGATCGATGTTCTTGTTCGGTCAACTTGGTCATGGATGCACCTTACCCAGTAACTGTAAGTAGTACGCAGTACAGCACCAAATGTTCTCATGATAATAAATAACTAGAGATGGATTACTCAGTGGACCCCCCCCCCCTAGCTCTGTGCAACATAATGAATCTCACCATTCAATTTCACCAACTTTTTGTCTTGATCGATCTTCTACCCTAAATTTTCATACCATAACAGCGAAAACGATTACACGAAACATCATCTTATTATACTCTTGCTTCGGTCATCATCTATTTCGAATTTCGATTGGGTCAAACTTCAATTATTTTCACTCGGTTTCATGCTTTGTAAGTTTGTGTTTTATTTAATTCTTTATATATAGAATAAAGAATCAAGTAATCGCCCAGGTCATTAGTTAATAATAGATTAATTGATAATCAAGGATCGATGAAGGACTGATGATGATCGATTCACAAACGTCCACATGGCTGTATTAGTTTATCTTAATCTGATCAAGGGTCAATAATTAAACCACGTGTTTGTATTATGTCATAACCACAATTTTCTTTTACAGTTGCGTTCAAATTCAAAATAATTAATTTGCCTCATCAACGCCAACACCAATACGCCAAGTTTCTGTGTCAACTGTCAAGATTTGTATGCAAGAATGTGATTACGGAAACACCCGTTACGACGGTTCTAGATAGTAAATACAATGTGGGGGGGACGGGCTGGGTCATTCATTTTCATTTACCACATATTGACTAATGGAGAATGTACTAATTAAACCATCTAGACTCTAGAGTCCATGATGTTTCACTTGCATCGGGCAAGTACAGCAAAGGCCCGACCGAACAAGGAACAAATCCGTTAAAATATGGCCCCTGTAAAAGAATAGAGCCTGGTTCCAACTTGGCGAACCTGTTAAACCCGGCCAGTTAGCTATATATTTTGTGGACATCAAAAGTGAGCAGCTTAAATCCATTCCACGAAACTGACAACTGATACTCATAAATAGAACAGGTTGGGATTTCGTAGTCTTCGTAGTGCAGTCACACCTCTTTCTCGATCATTAATTCATTATATATATATATATATATATATTCGTTATCGTTGTTGTTAGGCTGCTAGTGCTAGGTTGCATTGAACTTCTATGAGTCGTATAGCCTGATAAGTAGTATACGTGAAATTAATCCATATAACCTATATATATAGCAATAACACATTAATAACACAGTTATTGCACATGTATAGGTTTTTGGAGTATTGGGAGGGTGGTGGCGTACGTGATGAGCCTTAAGGATTCATATCTGTCAACCCAACGTTTTAAAAATAGAGGGCCGGCCCGGGGACCACTGGACGGGGCACCGCCCTGGTAGCAGCTGCTTATCTTTCTCCATTCTCCAGTCGCCATTGATAAACTGGCTCCGCCCTCGGCATCGACGGCGACATCTCTTGAAGATGAACAAATTGAAACTTTAGTTTAGTACTACGCATCAACGGGTCATCAGCATACTTTCAATCATTCGTTTAATTTCGTCAATGAAGAAGGAAAAAAAACAGAACCAATCCTAACCCGATTATTTAAATATTACCCGGTTAAAACTGAAAAAAGAAGGTTGGTTATTTAAATATTACCACGTAGTTTTACACTTTTACTAAACTATTTAAATACACTCTATGGCCTCTGAAACTACTTAAATGTCCCTTTTTAACGCTAGGCAGTTGACAGAGTATATTTAAATAGATTTGGAAATCAAATGGTATATTTAAGTAATTAAATGAAAGTTTATATAAAAAAGTAATTAGCCCCCCAAAAAAAAGATATAGCAAGTCAAAGTCAAATCATTCGAGATGAACGGTCAAATTCTTTAACAATGAATTCTTCTCATGTGCCAACTCAAACTTGGGAATTCGGAAATCAGAGCAAAAAAAAAAAAAAAAAAAACTAATTTTGTAGATTCTCAACTCACAGCTATGCACCTAAGGCTTAAAGGCTCAGTTGGGAAGGAATACAAATATAAATATGTAGAGTATAAAGCCTTATATTTTATATTATTTTGTATATATTTGTACTGTATATCTTTGTTTTTTTTATTTGTACATGTTATATATTAGGCTCAAATTGGAAGGAGTACAAATATAAATATATAGAATGCTAAACCTTATATTTTGTAT
Source organism: Nelumbo lutea (assembly GCF_056320005.1). Lineage (NCBI taxonomy): Eukaryota > Viridiplantae > Streptophyta > Magnoliopsida > Proteales > Nelumbonaceae > Nelumbo > Nelumbo lutea. Next base: position 9,813,453 of record NC_142688.1, on the reverse strand, counting down.
TATATTGTATGTGCTTGCACTCTATATATTTATATATGTATTCCTTCCAAACTGAGCCTAAGGCCGTGTTTGGTTGTAGTGCAATTTTATTTGCATTAGTACAAATGCATGAGAGTGTAAATGAAAAAAAATATATAAGTAATTTAATTTTGTTTTAGGTTTTACTTCACTGTTTTATGTTTTAATTTACTTCATTTATAATGCAATCAAATAAAATAAGCTAAAATTTGAAACAAAAATAGGTCAGAATTTATACTCAAATCATTTGCACTGTCATAATTGTACATCAATGCAAATGTATTTTCATTGCAACCAAACACAGCCTAAGGGATAGAAGAAATTAATTAAAATGAAGTTTCTTTCCTGTATGTCAGGAAAAAAAAACAACACCCAAATACATCCTTTGCACTTGGGGGCCAGGTGGGGGTGGGGCTAAAACTAGCTGGCTAACGGACGGATCTTACTGCAGATTCAATGTAATGTGAGCCTATTAGCGGCCTACTGGCCATACTGTTGAATTCATGACCTTGCTTTCTCTTTTATACACCAAATTGCACAACAAGGTGGTTCAACCGATCACTTAAGGGTCCCAGCTAGAGTGTGGCTATGTTGGTGCTGAATCAAATTAGTGTGTCAAACGAAGAACAAAAGTTGAAGCTTCCACATTATAAATATATATATATATATATATATATATATATATATATATATATATATATATAAGAGAAGAAGAACAAGAGACTTTTCATTAGGATGTGTCCTAGCTCTTCACCAAGGTAGTGTGGTCCCTATTAGATAATAAATTCCTGGAATTTAATTTAACAGCTTAAGCTTTTAGCTAGGTTAAGTAGAGGAATAAATATATGTAAATATATTCTTCTATTTATATATATTTATACTATATATTTGTATTTATACTTTTTCTGGATTCAATTTGAAAAAAGTATAAATACAAATAATATTGGGTTAAAACTTTATATTTTATATTATTTTATATATATTTATAATGAACATATTTGCATTTATACTCTTTTCAAACCGAGATTTACTACAATAAGAGGAATTAAGGAGATGCAATCATTTAATCAGTATCATAAAAAAATTGTGACCAATCAAATGGAATTTGTCAAAATTTCATAGGGGTTTTGATTGGTGCAAAACTCTTCACGTATCATGTCTTTTTGACAGAATATACTTTTTCATAATAAATTAAATAAATAAAATGAAGAGGATATTGGAATGTTCTTTGTTGGAGGTTGGCGGTCCTCCTTTTTGGCTTCTTATGAATTTTGCGCTATTTGCAGAGTTTTCTTGATCACCTCTCCTCTCCCACTGTTCATGGTTACGTCCTTTGTCAGCAAGTTTGAACTGCTTATTTACAGTTTCTCTCTCTCTCTCTTTCTCTTTGCTGATTGTGTTTTTTAGCTATGTAATATTTTGAGCATGTATTAATGGAATTCACCTTTTTTGCTTACGAAAATAAAACTGCAAGGAATTGAATTTCTTTGTCGGTGAATGAAACCCGCCACCTCCATTACTGTAATGTGCAGTGGAATGACCTAGGGTGCAGCTAGCTGTCCTTAATGCAGATGAATGGGGTTTGACTCAAGCGGGGACCAGATAGGCTTACAAGTATTATATGACGCTCTGATAATTGCCAAGACTTTCTTTCTGTCACAAAAAGCTCTATCCAATCACCCATCTGATTCGGGGACCACCTGGATATATATGCCACGTGTGCATATAATGTCAACTCTCTCTATCGTGCTTAATTTGGAGGTTTTGCTACATGAACAGTAGTTTTCCCTGAAAAAGAAAGGAAGGAGCACGGGTCTATCTTTTGCCACGTGACCATGATCTGGAGCATTTCCTGTTTTTATATTACTTTTGTTAAGAAAGAGCAACTGAACAAGGAACTAAAGTAGTAAAGTGAAAGGAAGGTTGGGGGAAGGGAACCAACCATGCAAATAAGAGAACACTTTTTGTTGTCTTTTTCCATGTAAAATGCGCTTCATTATTGAAGAGATGGCAACCCATTACGTTCAACTTTGGACCTACATCTACATAACCTGAGCTGGCCCGCCTTAATTCTGATGGAGTAACAGATAACAAATTTAAATGCTTCTGTTCTGTATGGTATGAGCCTGTGGAGAGAGAGAGAGAGAGAGAGTCGGGACTAACTAGGTATCCATTAAAACTCAATACATTGAGTTTCCACTCAATTCATGGGACGTGGAATCCGGGAACAAGTGATAAAGGAGGGAAACTTGTATAATACAAAAAAAAAATTCCTTGTAATATTTTGATGAGTTAGTATTAGAGCCATGATCCATTAATACACCTTTCATTAATTAAATAATTTTATTAAAATGATTTAATTAATAAAAATATTAAGCAATTAAAATAATTTAATAGTTAATAAAAAATATTTAAAAATATTCACATTATTAATTAAGTCAAAATTTTAATAAAATGAAATAAAAAATTAATAAAATTTTGAAATATTAATTATTGTTAATTAATAATTAACAATAATTAATTAAAAAAAGCATAACCATATAATAAAAATGATAATTATTTACAAATAATTAATATTAAAAAAGAATCAGCAATTTATTCATAATGAATATTAATAATACAAAATACAAAATATGAATTAAAATATTTATTCTTAATTAATAATTAATAAAAAATGTAAATAAGAAACAGTATTACAAATTACCAAATTAATTAATTAGTTATTGTTGTTGGAATTGATTTTCCCACTATTTTTCATTTTGCAATCAAACGATGGAACATGAAAAATTTCCACCCATTTTCTCTTTTTCATTCCATGTCATCCCATCCTTTTAACTTTCCACGAAAATCACTCCTAACCATGGTAGGATGGATGGCAAGTTATGACCCTCCCAGTTCTGAGCAGGGGTGATCATGGGATGGATCGAGCCAGGCTTTACACCTTTAATAAGGGCTATAGCCTGGGCCTGGGCTTAATTCCTAGCCTGTCTTTTATGTATGCAATACAATATATGCATAATATTTTATATTATATGGCATAAAACATGCACATAGAATTTAATATGTGTATTATATAATATAAAATATAAATCGTAAGTGTCAAAGTTATAATATTTATATATAGTATACAATGTAATATAAAGTAACATACTTACACACACATATAAGATACATGATAAAATATGTGTAGGATGGGCTGGGCCCAAGTTGGGTTTGAAGTATTAGGCCCAGGCTCATTCCTCAAATTTGTGGGTGTGATGCAGGCATGGTCCTAGGTCACAGACTTTGTGAGCTGGGCTGAAAATGATCACCCCTATTTCTTAGCTTTTTTTTTTTTTTTTTGGCTGAACAAATTAGTTAGATTTTAGAGCAAGGGTTCCAAAATCCAATTCTAAAAATTACTGATATTCCTGTTTTCCCACTTCCATGAAATGCAAAACGCCAAAATACTAGAAGGGTAATTTATTTATGCCTCCCTGAGGCTTAAGACAAAGTATTTTGTTCTGAAACCTATTTTGAAATTTTCATTCTTACCTTAGGTTCAGTATGGAAAGAGTACAAATGCAAATATAAACAACGTAAATACATACAAAATATAAGGTTTTGCATTCTACATGTACTCCTTCCAAACTCAATCTTAGGGGTGTTGCAGTGTTGCCCAATATAAATTGTGAATAGTTTACAAAACATAAATTTTGTTGATTAGAAATTTTTCTTAGAAAACAAAACCATTTATATTGACAAACACCCCCATAAACTCATGACAGCAAAAATAAAATGGCTTGCAAATATTTAGATTTTTATTTTGTTTTTGTGCTTAGATCTCTTTATGGGACAGATCATGTGTTAGCTTTAGCTTGTCATGGTGTTGGATTCTCTTTTAGGCTGTATTTGGTTTAAAAGTTTCCCTGACTTTCCTTACCATTTCCTTGAAACCGAATACAACTTGGAGTTTGACGGAGATCTCCTATCTTGGTTATCCAAGTCTTCGGACATTGATACGTTAGTTGTTGTTTCTTAGTTTGTGAGCTTGTTTATAAAACATATCAACCAACTTTTGAAACTTTATGGAAAAACTTTCCAGTTTCCATCATCAGTAAGTCAGAAAACTGAGAACTATTTTAATGAAGGAGGAGGAGGAGAACAAATAATAATTCAACCCCGAATAAAAAAAAAGGTATACATAACTAACTTAGCTATTCTAGATATTGTTACAGGTGGGTTTTATTTCTACTATCATGTAAACTTAGTTATTGCTTATGGTGGATAGCTCGGGGACCTCTTTTGTGTTAAGACTGTCAAATCATCCTTTTTTGGTTAAAAAGAAATATTAATTATGGAGTCTGCATCTAGAATCAAAATTAAATGTGTTGACTTCAAATCTGAAATTATACGAATGCCCAATTGCCCATCCTGCCATCCACTCCAATCTACAATATTGTGTGGCCCAATGGGTCAAGTAAAATTAATATTCCACTGGGCCCGCGGTGTGGTGGAGGTGGTTATTATGGCAGTGTTGTGACTAGACTAAGGATCCACACATTAATTATGTTACATTCCTCGCATCTTATCTCCCCCGTAGTTCATGTAAACCAAACAAAAATTTGTTATCAATTAGTGACTATTGACTAATGGGTGAAATACTTACATTTTGCCCAAAAAAAACTTACCTTTTGGTTCAGAATCCGGATCACTCTACCACTTTTAGCCTTGATCCAGTGCTAAAATATCATTTTCTTCGTTTTCATATCTAGGACTACCAAAAGAGTCAAGAGTCCGAAACCCAATAAAAATCCGATCCATTTAATTTGGATTTGAGTCATATTTTTTGTATATAAATGGATCAGATGCGAGTTTTAATGTTAAATTAAAATCGATTTATATCCATTCCGCATACCCGATCCGATTAAGATTCGAGTTTTACTAAAGTTCATATAATATAAATTAAGCTTACGAATACATTATTATTAATAATATTATTATACTACGTTTCTCAAAAATACCAATGCCAAATTTTCCCCGGATACTGAATATTTATTGTTCTTCCGGCTTTTGGGTGTGACTCAAGCCAACTTCGCCCAATTGGGGTGTCTTCTTTTTATTTTTATTTTTTGCTTTTATTTTTCTTTTTCTCTCTTTTAAGCTATATTTCTTTTGATAGAAAACCAAAAAATAAATAAAAATAAAGGCTAATGGAACGTTCTTAAGGCTTAGTTTGAAA